>NC_060191.1:54948359-56210859 GCF_021184085.1 Oncorhynchus gorbuscha
TAATTGAATCATAACTAATTGTAATGAACAATAAGTGGGCACGCTCACCTGCTAATGAAGTGCATGCATGCAGGCTAGGAGGCCCACCTCCCCACTGTGACACACACTGATTCTAATGTGAGGGTTTAGTCTTCCTTCCAGAGAAACCAGATGAATCACCAGCACTGACAGGGGAATTAATAACACATATTTCAATGCTGAGGAAGTGTATATGGGGATACAAAGAGGGAAGGCTGAAGTACCAGAGTATTGGAATGGAAGAGCTCAGTGTGGAGTTATTATAGTGTATCGGTAGGCCCCAAACAATCTGCACTAAGACCACAGTTGAGGAAATTGTTTTGGGGTATTTTTCCCACTATGATTTATGCAGGGAGAGCTGGGAATTCCTTTGCAGAGGGACATTGCTAGCACCCTTTCATGCAGACATGTATTTAAGTGGTAGAGGATGGGTGAGAGCGAGAGAAGAAGACCACTACCCTTGGGAGTAAATCAGGTATTTTTTACCTTTTGTAGATAATAGGCTAAAAGTGATAAAAACAGTTATTCGTTGTTCGTTGTTCGTTGTTGCTTTCAAACTGCCATTACTGGAGAGAGCTGTGCAAGTGCAGTGGTGGTTTTGTTCTGTAATATCCCTATCTACAACCGTCCCCAACTACCACCACACACACTGTCAAATCTCTGAAAATGCCTCCTTTTCACATAATGCAAAGGTAAGTACTCTATCTTCCACAGTATCTGTCAAGTACCATTAGTTTCCCAGTGATGCTATTATCCCTGTGTGGACCCATGCTCTGTGCTTGGTATGGATGAAGTTACTTAAATGGATGGCTCTTCTGCCCACTGTAGATAGGTAGAGACAGAGAGGAGCAATCCCCGCTGTTCCATTACTTCAAATGTTCACCTCGTTTTAGTTACTATGCAGTACAGTTTGTAACACAGCGCTAAACGTGATACACGATTTATTACAAAGACTTTCTGCACTCCTTAGCGATATCCTTCATGTAGATAACATTATATGATTAGTACCCGGGTGTGCATCTTCAGAATAGAATGATGAAGAAATGTAGGCGATGAGAGAGCAATGTGCCTCCATGTTTAACCTACAGGAATAATGTGATCATATATTTGGCATGTTGAAATTGCTCGTATAAATAAAGTGCAATGTGTGCTGCTCATTCATTGAATATGAGCAATTCCTCCGGTGACAATGCAGTGTCACTTCATTGATGGAGTCTCCGAGGCAGGATATATATTGTAATAGGGTTAGAGAATGTGATTTCCAGAGTGCGAATTAGAATTGAGGACTGAGTTTAGTAATGTAAGCTGTATTTTATAATGTCCATTAATCCCCCCAAATAGTGTTTGAAAAGATCTTCCTCACATTGATGTGTGGACTGAATTAGAGATTTCCGCTGTCAGCTCTTTTTAAGTGCGTTCCAGATAATATCACTGGAGCGCTCTCAAATAGGGAGATGTGTTCAACTACCACATCCGTCCTGTCCTAAATGTATAGAGGCGCAATCTTGCATTGAGCTACTGTATGATCTCAGCATCTGCAAATCCAGCCAAGCACAGCACATCTTGCTCATGCATAGCGCGCAGCACATTGAATCCCTCATTCAAGAAGCCTGTCTGGGGTATTGCAATATAAACAGTGGTGGAAAAAGTACCAAATTGTCATACTTCATTAAAAGTATGGATACCTTAATAAAAAGTTACTCAAGTAAAAGTGAGAGTCACCCAGTAAAATATTACTTGCGTAAAAGTCTAAAAGTATTTCAATTTAAATATACTTAAGTATCAAAAGCAAATTTAGTTAAAAAAATATACTTAACTAACAAAAGTAAAAGTACAAGTATAAATCATTTCAAATTTCTTATATTAAGCAAACCAGACGGCACCATTGTCTTGTTTTTAAAATATACGGATAGACAGTAAAAAGTACAATATTTTCTTTAGGAATGTAGTGAAGTAAAAGTAAAAGTTGTCAAAATTATAAATAGTAAAGCACAGATACCCAAGAAAACTTCTTAAGTAGTCCTTTAAAGTATTTTTACTCAAGTAATTTACACCACTGCATATAAACTTAACACTCCCATGCATACAAAATAATTAGCATCTTTTTCATTTAAGTCCATGTTCTTTCACCAGCATTTGTTATTATAAACACATATTTCAGCACAGACATATACCAGCAATTGCAAATGTAGCTGACCATATGCTTTGAGCACCCAAGCTGCTTATGATAAAAATATAAAATCCATAATTGTGAGGCTATCTGGCCCTAACTACAACAGTAAATCCTGTGCAAAAGCAGATTGCATCTACTGCTTTACTTGACTTAAAACAATTGAGTGGGCAAGTGCTCTCTTTATCCATCACAGAGTGCATGCCTTAGCAGCAGGGATAGGGAAGACATGGAGACATCTGGACACATCTGTTTTGCAGAGGGAACTGACCAATAGAAAAGCTGCTTACTGCCTAGGTCCCTCTGTATAGCTGCTTTTCCATTTTAGAGCTGTGCGACTGAATTATGGCATAATTGCAGGTTAACAATTGTCTATTTTACAGGTCTCTCAGCCATAAAAGCTATGCAGTGGGGTTGCTCATGCCATTTTAACAACCCATTTGGATAATATTTGGCTATTATAAAAAGCTTAACTAAGTAATTTGTAGACTGCATTTCCATTCAGGGTAATTTACTTTACACAAACAGTGCTGTAAGACCTAATCGAGTGCATGTCCATGACGACACAGGCCAGTCACTGAAAAAGCCCCAAATTGCCTGATTTCACAAATAAGTGGAGCGGTCGGATGAGGCGCCACATGGGTTGTGTTGTGATAAGGTAGGGCTGGTATACAGAAGACAACCCTATTTGGTAAAAGACCATGTCCCTATTATGGCTAGAACAGCTCAAATGAGCAAATAGGAACGACATGTCCATCACTGCAATACTACATTAAGGTCAATCAACACGGAACATTTGAAGAACTTTGAAAGTTTCTTCAAGTGCAGTAGCAAAAACCATCAAGCTCTATGATGAAACTGGCTCTCATGAGGACTGCCACAGGAAAGGAAGACCCAGAGTTACCTCTCCTGCAGAGGATACGTTCATGAGAATTACTATTCTCCAAATTCCAGCCCAAATAAATGCTTCACAGTTAAGTAACATCTCAACATCATCTGTTCAGAGACTGCGTGAATCAGGCCTTCATGGTAGAATTGCTACATTGTGAGATGCAGTGTAGGTGAACGGATGATCTCTGCATGTGTAGTGCATGTGTAGTTCCCACCGTGAAGCATGGAGGAGGTGTGATGGTGTGGGTGTGCTTCGCTGGTGACACTGTCAGTGATTTATTTAGAATTCAAGGCACACTTAACATGGCTACCACAGCATTCTGCAGTGATACGCCGTCCCATCTGGTTTGCGCTTATTGGGACTATCATTTGTTTTCAACAGGACAATGACCCAATGCTCCTCCAGGCTGTGTAAGGGCTATTTGACCAAGAAAGAGAGTGATGGAGAGCTGCATCAGATGACCTGGCCTCCACAATCACCCGACCTCAACCAAATTGAGATGGTTTGGGATGATTTGGACCAGAGTGTGAAGGAAAAGCAGCCAACAAGCGCTCAGCGTATGTGGGAACTCCGTCAAGACTGTTGGAAAAACATTCCAGGTGAATCTGGTTGAGAGAATGCCAAGAGTGTGCAAAGCTGTACTCAAGGCAAAGATTGGCTTCTTTGAAGAATCTAAAATCTAAAATATATTATATACTTCTTTGGTTACATCATTATTCCATATGAGTTATAATATAGTTTTGATGTCTTCACTATTATTCTACAATGTAGAAAATAGTCAAATAAAGAAAAACCCTTGAATGAGTAGGGGTCTCCAAACTTTTGACTGGTACTGTACGTACTTAGGATGAGAAGGAAAAGAAGAGACATACATAATCAAATTTGCCATTATTATTCTGGTGTCTAATCCCTCTTAAGATCAATGCTCTTGGGCTGCTTTGGTTTGAAATCCATCTTAAATACCGGGACTCTGCCCAGTCTATTATCATTCTGTACCACAGAAAACCAGAGAGATGTAAGCCCCCCTTGTTGAGTGGATCTACTCTCTTGTCTTATAAGGACAGGAACTTTAGTTTATGACAGTTTTGTGCCTTCAAGTTCTTCCAAGTTTAGAAAGCCTAAAATAGTGATTACATGAATAGAACATTGTTTTATTAAACCCCAAGCATCATAACACAAGATATGCATCCCGAAGGAGAGAAACTACATCAGTGGATCATGGCAGAACACTCCATTTTGTTAAGTTATTTTAACTTTGAAAGTGTCAGCTGAGAGTGCTTTTGATTGATAGGTTGGTGAATGCATAATGTCCTGGTGGAGACCCATTAAACTATTATGTGTAAACTTCAGGAAATGGAGGCATCAATAATGTATTACCCATAAACCCACGCTGGAATGAAATAAACTGTTTTCAAGGAGAAACTGGGACACTTGTCGTCTCTGTCGTGTCAAGGATTTAAGACAGATAAATGCTGTTTCGTTTCTACACAGTCGACAGTGTGGAATCAATATTTGAAGTGCATAACAAGAGGTTGTTTCTTGCAAGGTGTCAGAGGCTTGGTCAATTATGGCACATGCTAGCTATAGGCTGTACGTGACAACTTATTGTGTGAGCTTGAGAGTTGGTTAAGTAATACCAATGAAGAGTCATAGGGAACCTGATGGGATACAAGAATGACAGAAAGAAAAAAAACTCTGACAACAAACCCTCAGAGAGTATCCGAAGACGTGGGCTAACAAATTGAGTAAAGATATTGATGTTGATAAAAGGCCTCCTGTTGTGAGAGTGGCAGCTTGGGCCGAGTGAAGGGAACCCCTCTGCTCTCCTCTTCCCGTCCCATGGGGTAAGGAAGGGTATAGGGGGATCAGTGGAGAGATCCACTCGTCAACATTGGTCCTGGATAGGCGGACATGCTGTCAGACAGCCTTAGGCTCTCGGGGGGGAAGGGAAAATCAAACAGAGCAAGTTAGCTAGCCAACTGTGTGTTTAGCCGGCACAAAGATGGCACTTGGGAGATATCAGGGGGAAAACAACAACAATAATGGAATCTTAAATAAAGTCTTCAGTGTCATACTGATAGAGTGACAATTTTTAGAAGCAGTCCGACAAGGCGACACTAAGAAGGATCGTTTCTCCACAAAGACGCCAGGGGACAATACAGTCCTGTTTGGTTGTCTCTCAGATCATTCTCTGATCCTTTCTGGGTGGTTGAGTCAAGGGGAAGTTGCTTCTTCTTCCCTTATTTTCTCTGCTTTCAGATTAGCCTGTTTGCTTTCCAATCCTTAGGTGGAAGGCACTGGTCATTGATCGCTCTAGCGGTTACACCAATACAGAGCTGCCGGACTCTAGGTGATAATAGGAGGTGGGGTGTTTGGATTTATCAGACAAAAGTCAAGCTGCATGTCTTTCATCAAGATCCCTCATCCTATTTAACCCAACACTAAGCCAATTCCTTATTTTTTTGTTTTACTGGTAGGTCCAGGGAAATCTTGTCAAAATAAAATATGTATTGGCTTAGTGTTGGGTTAGATAGGATGAGGGATCATGATGAAAGAAATGCCGTTTGAGGTCGGACCATTTTTCTGTGTATGGTGCACCAGGGCAGAAATTACAACACTACCTCTCACTGGCAATGTCCTTATTAGTTTTGAAGATTGCATGTTTGTATAGTGCCACTGATACAGAGATTAGAAAATCTGATCCTTTCTAGCTACATACAAGCCTTATGAGAACCAATACAAACTCAATCATTCAATGTAAAATCAATATAATCTCATGTCGACACTATATTCAATCAATTACAACATAATATGCAATATTGCAGTCTATTAAACGTCAAAGGAAATATATTGTGTATTAATGGATTTCAAGCTCCTTGTTTTTTTTGCATCCCGCTGTTACTGATGCTGTTGAATATATTTGATAGTGGGGAAGAGTCATTGCAGGGGATATGGATGGTGTGGTGGGTTGGGTTGGAGGTAAAGGTCATTGGTGGCTAGGAAAAGTGGTTGAGAATAAAACGCTTGGTGGTCATCTAGGTTGAGGTTTTAATGATCAGGGGATCAGTGATATGACTGGGATCAGGGATGTTTCTGGAAGGTGTTGGAGTGGGGATCAGGAGTCTGACTTGGTGGGTGACTCTCAGGGTGGGAGGGGAGGAATGGTGGGTTTTACTGTCCAGTAATGCGGAGTGCTATGGGGATTAAGACGGCCCTAAACTGAGTCCAGCAGATTGTCAGGATTTAAGGATTTGGTGAAGGGATTGCCGATGGTGCGTGTGGATCGGGGTGGAGATTGAGAGCAGATGGCTGTGATTTGGGTGTGATTATCCCTCCGGAACTTTCACTCATTCCTTTCATCCAGTTTCATTTTCCCAGGAAGCCTGGTTCATCTCGGACACTGAATCAAACCCCCCTTTCCTGGCAATGGAGTCCGCTAATGGGAAGGAATTAAGGTGTCTAGCTATCCACCTCCTCTTGTCATATTTTTCTATCTTTCTCTCCATTCTCCCCTCTCTAGCATCTTCCACTCCAATACTAACAAGCTATTAAATTGTCTCCATTTCTCTTTCCCCATCCTCCTCAACAGTATATTTTTTCTCAGTCACTCTAAACTTAAAGGTCAAATGTCGTTATGTGTATGGGTAGTTATCTATTTTCTCCCCTCCTCTCATTAGTACCTGTGTAATGTGTAGGAGAATAAACGATGGAGAACGAGGTCGTGGGTCCAACTTTTGTAGCGAATGTACTTTGAATTATGAGCGAGACAGAGCGAGGGAGAGAGAAAGATATATACAGTTGAAGTCGGAAGTTTACATACACCTTAGCCAAATACATTTAAACTCAGTTTTTCACAATCCCTGATATTTAATCCTAGTACAAATTCCTTTTTTTTAGGTCAGTTAGGATCACCACTTTATTTTAAGAATGTGAAATGTCAGAATAATAGTAGAGAGAATGATTGATTTCAGTTTTATTTCTTTCATCACATTCCCAGTGGGTCAAAAGTTTACATACACTCAATTTGCCTTTAAATTGTTTAACTTGGGTCAAATATTTTGGTAGCCTTCCACAAGCTTCCCACAATGAGCTGGGTGAATTTTGGCCCATTCCTCCCAAAAGAGCTGGTGTAACTGAGTCAGGTTTGTAGGCCTCCTTGCTCGAACACGCTTTTTCCGTTCTGCCCACAAATCTTCTATAGGATTGAGGTCAGGGATTTGTGATGGCCATTCCAATAGTTTGACTTTGTTGTCCTTAAGCCATTTTGCCACAACTTCGGAAGTATGCTTGGGGTCATTGTCCATTTAGAAGACCCATTTGCGACCAAGCTTTAACTTCCTGACTGATGTCATGAGATGCTTCTTCAATATATCCACATAAATGTCCATTCCTCATGTCCCCATCTATTTCGGGAAGTGCACCAGTCCCTCCAGCGGCAAAGCACCCCCACAGCATGATGCTGCCACCCCCGTGCCTTATGGTTGGGATGGTGTTCTTCGGGTTGCAAGCCTCCCCCTTTTTCCTCCAAACATAACGATGGTCATTATGGCCAAACAGCTCAATTTCTGTTTCATCAGACCAGAGGACATTTCTCCAAAAAGTACAATCTTTGTCCCCATTTGCAGTTGCAGACCGTAGTCTGGCTTTTTTATGGCAGTTTTGGAGCAGTGGCTTCTTTCTTGCTGAGCGGCCTTTCAGGTTGTGTCGACAAAGGACTTTTTTTACAGTGGATATAGATACTTTTGTACCTATTTCCTCCTGCATCTTCACAAGGTCCTTTGCTGTTTTTCTGGGATTGATTTGCACATTTCGTACCAAAATACGTTCATCTCTAGGACACAGAACGTGTCTCCTTCCTGAGCGGTATGATGGCTCCGTGGTCCCATGGTGTTTATACTTGCAAACTATTGTTTTTATAGATGAACGTGGTACCTTCAAGCATTTGGAAATTGCTCCCATTGATGAACCAGACTTGTGGAGGTCTTGGTTGATTTCTTTTGATTTTCCCATGATGTCAAGCAAAGACGCACTGAGTTTGAAGGTTGGTAGGTACACAGGTACACCTCCAAATGATTCAAATTATGTCAATTAGCCTATCAGAAGCTTCTAAAGCCATGACATTATGGCTTTAGAAGTGCCTCCATCACAAACCCTGACCTCAATCCAATCCTGTTTGACCCAAGTTAAACAATTTAAAGGCAATGCTACCAAATACTAATTGAGTGTATGTAAAGCTCTGACCCTCAGTGATGAAATGTGATGGGAGAGTTAAAAGAGAAATAAAGCTGAAATAAATCATTCTCTCTAATATTATTCTGACATTTCACATTCTTAACATATATTGGGGATCCTAACTGACCGAGGACAGGGATTTTTTACTGGGGTTAAATATCAGGAATTGTGAAAAACTGATTTCAAATGATTTTGGCTAAGGTCTATGTAAACTACCGACTTCAACTGGATATATATATAGCTAGATAGAGAGAGTGCTTGAGGGCTACAGTACAACATTGTTTACCTCCAATATGAACATATTATCTTCTCCATTCTTGGCGCAGTGAGGTCCATCATCAAGCAGGTAATCAGTTGTGATATTTCACCCCACTCCCCAGTCATCCTAAAGTCAGCCAATCTTTCCCACATCGTTAAAACAAGGTTAATCCTCTTTCTGTCTGCAATTTATATATTGTGCTCCCTTAAAAAAAAGCTCAGAGAGTTTAACCCGAAAGCTTTTGAGCAGACACTTACAAATGGCCACTTTTGAAACACAAACACACACAAACGGCCACTGACTCGTGCACAAGGACACACACACACACACACACACACACACACACACACACACACACACACACACACACACACACACACACACACACACACACACACACACACACACACACACACACACACACACACACACACACACACACACACACACACACACACACACACACACACACACACACACACACACACACTATGTGGAGACCCTTACAGGTTTGTGAGCCATGATACAATGGGCAGTTACAGTAATAGACGTGGTTTTGTCAACTTGGCTCTTACAGTTACCCAGATGTCCTTGCCAGTTCAGTGGTCACTTTCCTTTGGGAAAAGCCATTGTTCAGCATTCAACTCAAATTCAGGTAACACTTTTTCCTATTCCAATTTCCTGTTTTTGCATTTTTGTCCACATATAAACAATATTACATTGTTTTAGATTCTGATAATAATTTTTGTGTTTCATGTCGGTAAAGATAAAAAAGAAGTTTTAGATATAAGATATAATCAATACTATTTTGTAGACGGCCTGTCTTTAGGGATATTTCACACATTTGGACCTGTCAATCACATCAAGCAGTCAGGACAGCCATCATATGCCTGATGACAAAATAATGACAGACAAGCCTTCTGTCTCCCAGCCATTGTTCACTCAATTTGAGTTCATGTTTGATTTATTTGAATAAAAACACAATTCCAAAAGAAACTAAGTTAATGTCAAGTTCAATCAGATAATCAATATCAAAAACACAGAGTAAGAGTAAGAAAATACCATTATCAACACTTATTGCCCCTACATTTCTAAATGCATACAGTCTACTTTGGCACAGTGACATGTACAGGCAGTGTATGATTGATCTGTGTCCAATCTTCCTGACAGGACCTCTGTAAGAAAGCAAGCCTGAGGATTTACACTGGTACATAGTGTGGGTGGAGAGCCCCTCTTCCCTCTGTCTCTTAGCCAAACCCAGTCTGTTGGGGGGGGGGTGTTGATATACAGTGGCCAGGGCAGGTGGCTAGCACAGGAGCTCTAAATTTGGAGGTACTGGCACCTTTGTAATGGGACGAGATAGGGGCAAGATTGAAAGGCCATGACTGGACGACCATGCAAGCTGTCTCTTTGTGACACTGTGGTGGAACACTGGAGATGAACTTTGCAGTATGATCCCCAAATGCCCCAGTCAGTCAGCATTGTGGGTTGTTTAGCTGTAGGTGACTCATACACATATGGAGCTCTTAATTTATTCTCCTTCATCTCCTCCTATTCAGCCTCTAATCTCGTTACATGCATCTGGACCTTATGGAAAACACATAGAACAACATTCAATCAAATTTGAAGGACCTTTGCTTGCAGAATGTCATTAGAACACAATGGAGAGCATTGCTTCTATTCTATGTATTGATTGAAATCATTGCTTTTGTAAGATGAACATGCAGTAAATATTTTGCAATCTTACTATCCTTTTGTCAACTTCTTCAATGCCAGTTAGTTACATCTGTTGAGTAAATAACATGACTGAATCTCACTGAAATGTGAAGGACTAAAGACTTTTAGGTCATAAAGTAACTAAACGGAAAGCTCTGCTCTTACTGTAATTTATGTATCGATTGAGCTCGTAGTTCTTCAGAAAACATCTCAGGTGAACAAGCAGTACAAAAACAAGGTTTCCCCATTGGTTCTCATGAGTAAAGATACATTCTGAGGACTCTTGCTGTCCTCATGTTGGGAGTACACTGGAGTAAATGTTAACAGAGAAAGTGCAGCTTGAAACGGTCATACCAAAGTGTATGAATAAGGACTGAGGAGAAAGTGACACATATTTCTATTTGCTTAATGTGTAAGAAGCCAAGTGGTACAACTAGAAATGAAATTGGCCTTATTAATGTTGATGAGTCACTCACAGCACAGGTCAAGTATTCCTCCACTGGAAAGCTAAGTGTTACTGTAAGTGCTTCAGTGAAATGAGATGACGGTTAGAGCAGTTAGAACGTTGGGACAGTAACCAAAAGGTCACGAGTTCAAATCCCTGAGCCAACAAGGTGAGAACTCTGTTGATGCATCCTTGAGCAATTCTCTTAATCCTGCTCCAGGTTTGACGTAGATAATGGCAAACCCTGGCTGTGACCCCACTCTCCAAAGGTGGGATCTTAAAAAGAAATACAAAAATCCAATTCACACATGCATATTTATACATGTGTGAAATAGGACAAGTATAAGCACCCACAAAATGATTATTATTAGGATGATGATGTGGCAAAGGGACACGGTGGTATTGGGCTTTGGGCTGTTTTGGTCATTTTATTTCAAGCCTTTGGAAGGGGACCATGAATATATTTCCTTCATAGGATATGGTATTATGCAAAAGAGCGCTTTCCTTGTAAAGAATATATTTTAAGACATGCTGTTGAGAAACATTTTGGCTCCTGCCTTGGGAACTAATTGAGTACTCTGACAATGCTGTGCTCGGCTGATTCACATGGGTGGAAAATTCAATTTCCCAGCAGGTTCAGAGCACTTTATGTGCGGATAGGAAAAAAACAACATTGGATTAAAGAGTGTCTGAGCAGGCTGTATGGCTGTGTCTACCCCAGCGTGCAGATTCTTTTCAGTTCATTGTTGGATTTTATTGACCAAATGACACTGAGCCTGAATATAAAGAACAATATCATAGCGTATCTTTCCCTCAGCTCCCTCATTATATCATTCTATGTGTTTACATTGATTTTCTGTTTGTACTCATGCTTAATATTCTACACTGTTTGGTGTGGATGAGGACAGAGGGAGACAGACGTTCAGGGGTCCACTGCTGTGTGGCCTGTTGGTGGAACTTCTGAAACTTTTCCGTTTTCTGTAATGACATAGACAGTCAATGATGCTGGAGAGGGACAGTGACAATACTGAAATCCCAGAGACACAAGCTAGATCCTGTCACTCCTCCTCTGACCCTCTCTGTTTCTGTCTGTCTATTTGACGCTGCCTGGGAACTGTGAGTCACAGAGGGACCCATCTGGCGCTACTGGCCCTGGACCCTGACCCAGACGCAGTACAGGGTCGATGCCAGTCACAGAGGATTGCTCCCTGTTCCCGTCTCACAGACACAACTTAGATGAAGCAAGGCAGAGGAAAGGGAGTCAGTGACATTCAGTGCAAGCCCCTCAGAGGACTGAGAGTGGAAATGGCAGAATGAATTGGCCTCTCATTTTGGTCACTCTCTCTTCTCTCTATCGTTCCGTTCCTGCTCCCAGCTGTTCCTATTCCCCTAATCATCATTTAGTCTTCCCACCTGTTCCCGATCCTTTCCCTGATTAGAGTCCCTATTTCTTCCTTTGTGTTCCGTTCCTGTCCCGTCGGTTCCTTGTTTAGTATTCACCGTGCTGTGATTGTGTTTCGCCCTGCCCTGTCCCCTGTCCTGTGTTTTTTGCCTTCATCAGATGCTGCGTGTGAGCAGGTGTCTCTGTCAGCTACGGCCTGCGCCTACCCGAGCGACCTGCAGTCTGTGGCCGCTTCTCCTGTTATTCCCCTCTACTTCTAGAGGATTTCTAGAGGATTTTGTTATTCCCTGTTTGGACTTAAATAAACTCTGTTTCTGTTAAGTCGCTTTTGGGTCCTCTTTCACCTGCATGACAGAAGGAACCGACCAAGGAATGGACCCAGCGACTTCAGACGCTCGTTACACTGCCGTCGAGATCCAAGGAGCCATGCTCGGCAGACACGAGCAGGAATTGTCTGCTGCTCGCCATGCCGTGGAGAACCTGGCCGCTCAGGTTTCCGACCTCTCTGGACAGTTCCAGAGTCTACGTCTCGTGCCACCTGTTACTTCCTGGCCTGCCGAGCCTCCAGAACCTAGGGTTAATAACCCACCTTGCTACTCCGGGCAGCCCACTGAGTGCCGCTCCTTTCTCACGCAGTGTGAGATTGTGTTCTCTCTCCAACCCAACACATACTCTAGAGAGAGCTCGGGTTGCTTACGTCATTTCACTCCTTACTGGCCGGGCTCGAGAATGGGGCACAGCTATCTGGGAGGCAAGGGCTGATTGCTCTAACAAGTTCCAGAACTTTAAAGAGGAGATGATTCGGGTTTTTGACCGTTCAGTTTTTGGTAGGGAGGCTTCTAGGGCCCTGGCTTCCTTATGCCAAGGTGAACGGTCCATAACGGATTATTCTATTGAGTTTCGCACTCTTGCTGCCTCTAGTGAGTGGAACGAGCCGGCGCTGCTCGCTCGTTTTCTGGAGGGACTCCACGCAGTGGTTAAGGATGAGATTCTCTCCCGGGAGGTTCCTTCAGATGTGGACTCTTTGATTGCTCTCGCCATCCGCATAGAACGACGGGTAGATCTTCGTCACCGGGCTCGTGGAAGAGAGCTCGCATCAACGGTGTTTCCCTGCTCCGCATCGCAACCATCTCCCTCCTCTGGCTTTGAGACTGAGCCCATGCAGCTGGGAGGGATTCGCATCTCGACTAAGGAGAGGGAACGGAGGATCACCAACCGCCTGTGCCTCTATTGCGGAGTTGCTGGACATTTTGTTAATTCATGTCCAGTAAGAGGCCAGAGCCCATCAGTAAGCGGAGGGCTACTGGTGAGCGCTACTACTCAGGTCTCTTCATCTAGATCTTGTACTACTATGTCGGTCCATCTACGCTGGACCGGTTCGGGTGCTACATGCAGTGCCTTGATTGACTCTGGGGCTGAGGGTTGTTTCATGGACGAAGCATGGGTTCGGAAACATGACATTCCTTTCAGACCGTTAGACAAGCCTACGCCCATGTTCGCCTTAGATGGTAGTCATCTTCCCAGTATCAGATTTGAGACACTACCTTTAACCCTCACAGTATCTGGTAACCACAGTGAGACTATTTCTTTTTTGATTTTCCGTTCACCGTTTACACCTGTTGTTTTGGGTCATCCCTGGCTAGTATGTCATAATCCTTCTATTAATTGGTCTAGTAATTCTATCCTATCCTGGAACGTTTCTTGTCATGTGAAGTGTTTAATGTCTGCCATCCCTCCCGTTTCTTCTGTCCCTACTTCTCAGGAGGAACCTGGCGATTTGACAGGAGTGCCGGAGGAATATCATGATCTGCGCACGGTCTTCAGTCGTCCCGAGCCAACTCCCTTCCTCCTCACCGGTCGTATGATTGTAGTATTGATCTCCTTCCGGGGACCACTCCTCCTCGAGGTAGACTATACTCTCTGTCGGCTCCCGAACGTAAGGCTCTCGAGGATTATTTGTCTGTGTCTCTTGACGCCGGTACCATAGTGCCTTCTTCTTCTCCGGCCGGGGCGGGGTTCTTTTTGTTAAGAAGAAGGACGGTACTCTGCGCCCCTGCGTGGATTATCGAGGGCTGAATGACATAACGGTTAAGAATCGTTATCCGCTTCCCCTTATGTCATCAGCCTTCGAGATTCTGCAGGGAGCCAGGTGCTTTACTAAGTTGGACCTTCGTAACGCTTACCATCTCGTGCGCATCAGAGAGGGGGGCGAGTGGAAAACGGCGTTTAACACTCCGTTAGGGCATTTTGAGTACCGGGTTCTGCCGTTCGGTCTCGCCAATGCGCCAGCTGTTTTTCAGGCATTAGTTAATGATGTTCTGAGAGACATGCTGAACATCTTTGTTTTTGTCTATCTTGACGATATCCTGATTTTTTCTCCGTCACTCGAGATTCATGTTCAGCACGTTCGACGTGTTCTACAGCGCCTTTTAGAGAATTGTCTCTACGTAAAGGCTGAGAAGTGCTCTTTTCATGTCTCCTCCGTTACTTTTCTCGGTTCCGTTATTTCCGCTGAAGGCATTCAGATGGATTCCGCTAAGGTCAAGCTGTCAGTGATTGGCCCGTTCCAAGGTCACGTGTCGAGTTGCAGCGCTTTTTAGGTTTCGCTAATTTCTATCGGCGTTTCATTCGTAATTTCGGTCAAGTTGCTGCCCCTCTCACAGCTCTTACTTCTGTCAAGACGTGTTTTAAGTGGTCGGTTCCGCCCAGGGAGCTTTTGATCTTCTAAAAGAACGTTTTACGTCCGCTCCTATCCTCGTTACTCCTGACGTCACTAGACAATTCATTGTCGAGGTTGGCCTTCAGAGGTAGCGTGGGAGCCATTCTATCCCAGCGCTTCCAGTCTGACGATAAGGTTCATCCTTGCGCTTATTTTTCTCATCGCCTGTCGCCATCTGAGCGCAACTATGATGTGGGTAACCGTGAACTGCTCGCCATCCGCTTAGCCCTAGGCGAATGGCGACAGTGGTTGGAGGGCGACCGTTCCTTTTGTCGTTTGGACAGACCATAAGAACCTTGAGTACATCCGTTCTGCCAAACGACTTAATGCCCGTCAAGCTCGTTGGGCGTTGTTTTTCGCTCGTTTCGAGTTTGTGATTTCTTACCGTCCGGGTAGCAAGAACACCAAGCCTGATGCCTTATCCCGTCTGTTTAGTTCTTCTGTGGCTTCTACTGATCCCGAGGGGATTCTTCCTTATGGGCGTGTTGTCGGGTTAACAGTCTGGGAATTGAAAGACAGGTTAAGCAAGCACTCACGCACACTGCGTCGCCGCGCTTGTCCTAGTAACCTCCTTTTCGTTCCTGTTTCCACTCGTCTGGCTGTTCTTCAGTGGGCTCACTCTGCCAAGTTAGCTGGTCATCCCGGTGTTCGAGGCACTCTTGCGTCTATTCGCCAGCGCTTTTGGTGGCCGACTCAGGAGCGTGACACGCGCCGTTTCGTGGCTGCTTGTTCGGACTGCGCGCAGACTAAGTCGGGTAACTCTCCTCCTGCCGGTCGTCTCAGACCGCTCCCCATTCCTTCTCGACCATGGTCTCACATCGCCTTAGACTTCATTACCGGTCTGCCTTTGTCTGCGGGGAAGACTGTGATTCTTACGGTTGTCGATAGGTTCTCTAAGGCGGCACATTTCATTCCCCTCGCTAAACTTCCTTCCGCTAAGGAGACGGCACAAATCATTATTGAGAATGTATTCAGAATTCATGGCCTCCCGTTAGACGCCGTTTCAGACAGAGGCCCGCAATTCACGTCACAGTTTTGGAGGGAGTTCTGTCGTTTGATTGGTGCGTCCGTCAGTCTCTCTTCCGGGTTTCATCCCCAGTCTAACGGTCAAGCAGAGAGGGCCAATCAGACGATTGGTCGCATACTACGCAGCCTTTCTTTCAGAAACCCTGCGTCTTGGGCAGAACAGCTCCCCTGGGCAGAATACGCTCAATTCGCTTCCTTCGTCTGCTACCGGGTTATCTCCGTTTCAGAGTAGTCTGGGTTACCAGCCTCCTCTGTTCTCATCCCAGCTTGCCGAGTCCAGCGTTCCCTCCGCTCAAGCGTTTGTCCAACGTTGTGAGCGCACCTGGAGGAGGGTGAGGTCTGCACTTTGCCGTTACAGGGCACAGACGGTGAGAGCCGCCAATAAACGCAGGATTAAGAGTCCAAGGTATTGTTGCGGCCAGAGAGTGTGGCTTTCCACTCGCAACCTTCCTCTTACGACAGCTTCTCGTAAGTTGACTCCATGGTTCATTGGTCCGTTCCGTGTCTCCCAGGTCGTCAATCCTGTCGCTGTGCGACTGCTTCTTCCGCGACATCTTCGTCGCGTCCATCCTGTCTTCCATGTCTCCTGTGTTAAGCCCTTTCTTCGCACCCCCGTTCGTCTTCCCTCCCCCCTCCCGTCCTTGTCGAGCGCACCTATTTACAAGGTACATAAGATCATGGACATGCGTTCTCGGGGACGGGGTCACCAATACTTAGTGGATTGGGAGGGTTACGGTCCTGAGGAGAGGAGTTGGGTTCCGTCTCGGGACGTGCTGGACCGTTCACTCATCGATGATTTCCTCCGTTGCCGCCAGGATTCCTCCTCGAGTGCGCCAGGAGCGCTCGGTGAGTGGGGGGTACTGTCATGTTTGTCATTTATTATCATGTCTTGTCCCTGTGCTCCCCATTCTATTCGTTTCCCTCTGCTGGTCTTATTAGGTTCTTTCCCTCTTTCTATCCCTCTCTCTCCCCCTCCCTCTCTCACTCTCTCGCTCTCTCTTCTCTCTCTATCGTTCCGTTCCTGCTCCCAGCTGTTCCTATTCCCCTAATCATCATTTAGTCTTCCCACACTGTCAGCTACGGCCTGCGCCTACCCGGCGACCTGCAGTCTGTGGCCGCTTCTCCTGTTATTCCCCTCTACAGACTAGAGGATTTCTGTTATTCCCTGTTTGGACTTGAATAAACTCTGTTTCTGTTAAGTCGCTTTTGGGTCCTCTTTCACCTGCATGACACAGTAGAAGGTCTTGGATGATAGTAATTCCTCTATTTCCTTAATAACTCGAACCACATACACCTTCATTCTCTGCAGAATATATTCCTTTGTGGTTCAATTAAATGCTATAGCTGTGGATCCATTATGATTGCTGTACCTGAGTCATGACAGTAAGAAACAAATAAACTGGTCCACTTGATTATTTCTCTCTAGAGTGCCTTCTGGACTGGAATACCATCGGAATACGTTATTGATTTTTTTTCTGTCAGCTACACATTGCTTTGTGATTGTTGACTGCTCTCGCTGCGGTGAGTGTTCTCAGAACATGTTGATGAAACCCACAGAAAATAGGATGTTTCAGAGGAAAAACAAAGAGTACTTTGAAGGTGAGGTTATGCCACTCTTGGGACAGCCAGTAAACTTCTCATTGTGATCAAATAGTGACATGCCCTTGATCAAAGAGACACTCTTCCCAACTGCTTGTCCTGGTCTAATGGGAGGATACTTCCCTCTCTGTGATGGTGAAGTACTGCTGGGCACTTGTCTATTCATTGCTGTTTCAATTCCCTTTGAAAGAGATGTTGTTGAACAACTCCTTGTCTGACAAATTCAAACCCATGTAAAGACCAAAGAGGAGTTGAAACTTGAGTAGGGGAGATGTTCCCCCCCAAAAATAAACATTTTTGTATCAAAGGTAACATTGAAGCTCATTTAAATGTACAGTTTGTTTCACAACAGTAATTGTTTGAAAGGGAAACTATTTATATTCGAAGGTGTCATGACTGGCCTGCTCGAGTCAGGTTACCGTGGATCACAATCCTACAGAGAGATCACTCACACGCACCAGAGGGGAAGAGATCGAGAGCTATGGAGATGGTATGGTTTCATGACACCTCACACCCATTGTAAATCTTAAGGCAATTCCTTTGTCCTCACTATGTAGAACATGCCTCGGAACATTAACATGCAATAAATGGACTTTGGGACAATAGGTTTCATCAGCCACATTGGTGGTAATGACGATAGATGGAATATGAAAATGAATGTCATTCTTGTTATGTTATTAAAAGTTAAAGGACAACGTTATAATGAAAACATTGTAACTTGAAGGGTTTTTATAGTATGTGCCTACTGTTTACATACTATACATTGTGTGGAAAATGTCCAGATCAAAGATAATGTTTTTGTAAAGATGAAATGTGAAGTTAGTTGTCTAAATTGGATCTGAGTAAATTTCAGACCTTGCCTCGTAACTTGGTATACCCAGAGAATTTCCCTAATGGCGAAAACGCCCATTTCTGACCCGAGGGTAAAAAACATGTGAGTTAAAAATTATCATATTAGACTAAGTGAACCTGAGCTGCAGCCAAGTTCTGATTGGTCAACAAACCCAAAACGCAACACAAGGTTGAAGAAGAGAAAGCAACCTATGCGATGGATGAGTAGCTGTATCTAATGGGGGTGAATTCAGGCAGGACAACCTGGTCACCATTCACAAAGGAGTCGTGTGCCTACACTCTTTTCCTTCCCACGCTAGAACCATCCACACGGCTGATTAGCCCTCCCCTGAAGACCCCTTTTCAGAGCAAGTGTAACAGAATAACTTTACGTCCGTCCCCCCGCCCATACCCGGGCGCGAACCAGGGACCCTCTGCACACATCGACAACAGTCACCCTCGAAGCATCGTTACCCATCGCTCCACAAAAGCCGCGGCCCTTGCAGAGCAAGGGGAACTACTACTTCAAGGTCTCAGAGCAAGTGACGTAACAGATTGAAACGCTATTTAGCGCACACCGCTAACAAAGCTAGCCGTTTCACATCCGTTACACAAGATCAAGGAAACAGACCACTAAGAGAAAGGACACTGACATCGTGAGGAGAAACAGAGAGTTACACCCGGTAACCGAAGACGGGCCGTCATCAGAGAGGTCGGAATCCGGTCCACGCAGAGACACCACAAATAAGCATAGCTGACAAATGCACCCAAGTGTGTTTTTCTCTCATGCACTCTCCCGCTCTCTCTCTTGTGTAACACGTGTCATATTGTGTTGGCCCGCTAGGGACATGTTTTATCGTACTAAGTTCTATTCGAAAGCCTAGACTGTGTGTTTGTGTATGTGCATCTTATATTATAAGTTTTAGCTTGTTAGCAAATGAATAATCAACTCAATTGGTGTGCTATGGACTTATTTGGTGAGACTCGGGTTTGTGCAGATTCACGGATTATGCAACGTTCAGAATGAGACTGTAATTAATTAGTAACTGTTGTAAAATTAATATTCTGATATTATTTGAGTTCATTTGGGAAGTAGAAACTCAATAAAGCTAAAACTTTCCCATGGTGCCCCAGGTTAATAAGTTAATAATTGCCTGATTTATTGAATCACGTAATTATAAATCGCTATTCATTCGACAAGCAGCAGTCATCGCATTAATCAATACAACGTTACGACAAAGGTAATGGTTACAGTCAGTTGGGCTGGTAAATGCCAGATATATTTTTTACCTAGTGAGCATGTCAAATGTATATATTTTTTGCTTAAAATTATAATTATAATGGGTTCCTCAAGGAAATAAAATTGGCCGGTGTGGCGGGCTCAAGGAAAAAAAATTGTCCAGCGTGTTAGAAATTCGAGGGCCGATTTTTGGTCCCAGTTTTCCCTTGGCTACAGTAGTATACTGACTTTTTGTATTGTGAATTTTGTAAGCATCGGCTGAGGTGTGGAAAGCAGCTCTTCTGCTTTGCTCTGTGAAAGGACAGGTTCAGTAGGTGGGTGAATTAGCTGCTAGGCATTGTGCTACGAAAGTGAACTCAATCTCCAGCTAAATTACTCTTAATTCAATGTGCCCTTTTCATTCGCAGAGTGCTGATACATTTACCATTTAGCACTGGCAGTGCTATAGATTTAAGTTTGGCTTATAGGGGTTGTGACACCATCCAGTGTTGACCATATACTGCAGTGTGGGGGAGGTAGGCCAGTCGTAGGAGGGAGGCAGAGGCAAGAGGCCATTTCACATCTACACGTAGCTTGGTCTCTCATTTACTCACTCATCCTGGCTTCGCAGCTGGGAGGCTTGTCTGTGGCATTAATGATGCTCCCCTTGTGTAATCCTCCTCTGCGTTCCGACAAGGTGGACGCAAGAGATGGAAGAAATTATGGACAGAAAGAGAAAAAGCAAGATAGAGAAATAGAAAGAAAGCTAGGGTTGGCAGGTCGCCTAGTGGTTAGAGTGTTAGGCCAGTAACAGAAAGGTTGCTCAATCAAATCCCCTAGCTGGCAAGGTAAAAAATATGCCTTTCTACCCCTGAACAAGGCAGTTAACCCACTGTTCCTAGGCCATCATTGTAAATAATACTTTGTTCTTAACTGACTTGCCTAGTTAAATAAAGGTTGTTTAAAAAATAAATTGGAAGACCAGGGCACTGCTATCAGATGAGGTCCCCAGAACAAAGACAGAGTGGTGGAGAGGGAGCATGTCTGTCTGGGGGCTGAGAGTGGCAGTGGGAGTCCAATGTTCCATCAGAGGTCTTCACTCCTATACCACACACCATAATAGCATGATGGACTGGATGGGTAGCTGTGATGCTAACTGTCTCTCTTTTAGAATAATTCAAAAAGTTAATCTTGGAGTTGAACTTCCTACGTGAAACTCTCTTGTGGTTCACATCCAGTTTTTCATCGTGTCCCTCACCTGGGAGGTGAAGCTAAAGTAGACAAGTCCCTATCTCACCAGCAGGCTTTCATACTCATCCCCCTACGACAAGACACAGGCCAGCATCACTCATCTCTCCACAGCACTAGCTGTCATACAGGCCATATGTCGGAGTTGTCCTGTCATGTTACGTTCGCTGAACTTTAAGATGTCTTGACCTGTTTTACGTTGCCTGAGGCGGGGGGATGGGAGAACACTGGTGCGCCAGGGCCTCTGGGAACAGGTATAAGTGCATATCTGATGTACCGTCATGTTAATACTTTTATGTTTGTATTTATTTCTTTATTTTTTTCCTCATGACACACTACCCCAGCATGCACTGATTCAATTTCCCAGCTCTCACTCAGCCCGTTTGACTTAATCAGTCTGACAGACTCTGTGTGCCTGGGGAAAGTCTCTCTCTGCAGTCCCTTTTCTCCTCAACATTACGCTCCCCGTGACAAACGCACTCAGGCACCTTTCGCAGTGCAACGCTTGTACAAAGCCTTTGCGGTTCCATCAAACACACACACACACACACACAAATGTATGTGCACAGCAGACATCCTTCTCCGTCTGTTCCTGTCCTGCTTTCACTTAACGTGCTTACGAAACAGCTTGCATGCACAAACTGTGCACTAGCAATCTTTTGTGGAACGCAGCTATTCAACCATTTGTTATTAGGTGACACTCAAATTGATTACGGCTGTGTCCTATGGAGCCTGACCTCTGTTACATCAGTCCTTTTCAGTCTCGTAATAAAAGCAGCAGGATAGAAAGCAGTGTTGGTTAACCTTAGACCAGAGCCTCACAGTCTGGCTAAGAAAGTGAACTGGAGAAAACTTCAGCGGACCGTGAGAGGCTTCCCACAGGGTCAGTTCCTCAGCAATTGAATTTGGTAACACAACATTGCCCCCGTGGCATCTTCAGACCTTGCAAAACTTACTGAGAAACTGAACAACACTGACACTTTCCTTGGCCCTTTAAGAACAACCGGTTTCTGCTTCGTTCTCTTTTGGCCTCTGTTTTTTTCGTCTTCCACCTGCCTGACCTGATAAAACTTCACAATTCCTGCCGTTAAAAGTCTGGTTATTCTCTGTAAGAGCATGGGCACATGTTGATTGAAAGCAGAAGGTGAAGGTCTCAAACTTTAAATATGATGGCTGAGGTCAATAGAGGTTATTTGAAATTATTTTAATCGGTTTCACCTGACTTGTTCTCATCTCACATCGGCTCAGCCATTTGACCCCTATCTCCACTCTGAGCTGGTCTGAAATCTCTGATACATCTTCATTCGGCTTTGCCCCAAGCCTTTTCCTATTAAATTAGATGAAACAACACTCACACCTGTCAGTTCATATTCTTGAAGATGGAGCAATTTGCGCTTTTCTTGACTCCTCTAGATCTCATACTATCTTTGAAAGAAACATTATTCTCTTCACCCTCCTTCACACCCCACTCCCTCTTCCTCACACAAACATCTCTCTCTCTCTCTCTCTCTCTCTCTCTCTCTCTCTCTCTGAGAAGTTGAGGAGAGGGGTGGGGTGTTCTATTTTGGCTCCCCCTTGACCTGCCTGTCTGGCAGGGGTCTCTAGGTGGCTGGTTATCATGCTGATTGCACCTGACAAACTCTTCCCCAGACGTAACATTTCTCCTTGCCTCTCCATCTCTCAACGCTCCCTTCCGCATGTCTAAGCATTCTAATGACATATGCTCGCAGGCTTTCTCCAGCCGAGCTGTATTAGTGGAGCGTGGCTTCCTCAGAGAAACATGGTGTGTGTGTGTGTGTGTGTGTGTGTGTGTGTGTGTGTGTGTGTGTGTGTGTGTGTGTGTGTGTGTGTGTGTGTGTGTGTGTGTGTGTGTGTGTGTGCGTGCGTGCGTGAGAAGAAGGGAAGATGGAGGATGGGATGGAGGGATGGGGATTTTAGGTGGTGATGCTGTTAGATAACAAGAAGGGGGGCATTTTTTGGTCTGCGGAGGGATTTTCTTTCTTTCTCCATTTTCATTATAAATAATGATGGAAATGAAAACATATTTTCCTTTCTCAAAGTGGCAATTTGCCTTTGTAATGATCAAGTCTGAGCCTTCATCTTTTTCATCCTCTCTGCCCTCCTTTCCTCTCATTCCTGCACTGATAATTTCCACTTTATTTCCATTAGGCTGTTTGTTCACAGCGGTCTGTCGCTGTAATTGATTAGAGCTGTCGGTCTAACGGATGAGGCACGGCATCTCAGTCAGGCAAACAGCCCCCATCCCCCCACCCTCTTCCATTGAAAGCTGCTCTACTTTTAGAGATGGGGGGGCTATTATAATGACGGTGGTGATGGTGACATAGAACCCCTCCCAGCAGTGATAGAGTTCGGTGACACTGTGGCCTGTTGGATACATGCAGCCCTCAACCCATGGAAGCCCAGGTTGAAATCTGGTTCATGTCTCGATGGGGGCCACCACAGCTCCCGCTCCATCATTATTTCAGGGATAACAGATTCTGTAAGCAACAGCCCACTCTCTCCCTCTTTCTCTGTGTGTGTGTGTGTGTTATGGTAAGGGAAAGATATTACGTTTAACCAGCTCTAACCCATGTTGAACTGTCACATGACACACTAGCCCCAAGAAATCCAGTATGTGAAACTTTGTTTTAAGACCCTCCTCATTTCATCAAGTGTATGTATGGCTGTATGTCTCCGATACCCTTTGCCTGTTACCTGCTGTGGCTGACGAAATCAGAGTATCAGTTACATGTTCCAACTCATCATCCCACCTCATTAACTGTGGAAAGCATCAGAGTGCCTTTCCAGTTTTGTAAATGGTCAGTTCGCTTTGCACCCTAATTGGACTCAAGCCTTTTGATGGGGTCTGGTTTCTTCCTTTCTTCATCTTGCTTTAAAGAGATGGGTCAGAATAAATGTGTGGAGAAACTATGAAGTAGATGCCATTTCCTGAGGAGGCCTCAAAGGACAGGCAAATAAAGAGACCCCAAAATCTGATCCACTACCCCTGGACACTGATCTCTGATCTCCTACCCCTGGACACTGATCTTTGATCTCCTACCCCTGGATCCTGATCTCTGATCTCCTACCCCTGGACACTGATCTCTGATCTCCTACCCCTGGATACTGATCTCTGATCTCCTACCCCTTGATACTGATCTCTGATCTCCTACCCCTGGATACTGGTCTCTGATCTCCTACCCCTTGATACTGATCTCTGATCTACTACCCCTTGATACTGATGTCTGATTTCCTACCCCTTGATACTGATCTCTGATCTCCTACCCCTTGATACTGAGCTCTGATCTCCTACCCCTTGATACTGATCTCTGATCTACTACCCCTGGACACTGATCTCTGATCTACTACCCCTGGATACTGATCTCTGATATCCTACCCCTAGACACTGATCTCTGATCTACTACCCCTGGATACTGATCTCTGATCTCCTACCCCTGGATACTGATCTTTATCTGTGTTATTCTCTTTCTGTATCAGACATCTGCTGGTTTTGACCTGCAATACATTTGTTTGGCAGCCTTCAAAGAGGCACTGAAAGTCACTTGTGTTTTTGGGTTGTTCATTCCACATTTTTCTCCCAATATCAAGGTGATCAAGAGATGCACAGCAGAGAAGAAGAAATTATCTCTGCTTTTGGGAGAACAACTACATAACATACCACACCGATGGCAGGGCTTACACAGGCACTCCTCATTAGGGTTGTTCTGGTACTTTGGCTCACGCAAACAAAGTATGTTTTCAGTAGGGAATTCTGTATGAATAAGCACGCTATGAATACCTACGGTTCCATTCAAATAACAGAAAGGATTTGGAATTGAAACGATCCTAGGCAATAGACTTCCATGGGAGAAGAAAAGAGGGGGACAAGATGATATTTGGCAGTTAGAGAGCAGCAGCGCAGGAGGAGTGACGGCATACTCCAAGCCATTAACTCCCCACTCTGTGTGGAACAGGCCCATCTGGAAGAGACTCTCTGGACTGCTGGACATCCAACTTTTCCCACCACAAATCTCCTCCACAGCGCCGTGTCTCCCTTAATCCAAATGAGTCCGTCAAACTAGCCCGAGTTTCTCCGTCTGGAGCCCGGCAAAGTGCCTTTTAATGAAAGGCTGTTAATAATTCAATCTGGTCCCCACGAATACAAAGACTTGGAGAAGTTTAAGGACATTCGGAGGAGGTGAGTGGGGATTGGTGACACCTCTGAACATCCCACAGTGCACTGCCATGATGAACTTTAGATGCATTTTGCATTTTTTATGTCCTGCAGTACTATTGTCACACAGCATTGACCTGGTGGCATGCACCATCCTGCACCACTATTCAAAAGTCATACAAGGGTATTTCAAAACCCATTCCACTGGGCACAGACATCAGTTGAACATCTAGTTTTGATTTACATTTGGATGTGTGGTGAATTAGCTTGAATTCAATGTGAAATCTACAAATCATTTCACCATCTCTTTGGGTTTATCTTAAAAGTTGGGTAAAAGAAATATAAAATTCCCTTGATGACGTTTTTCAAGTCCAATCAGTTTTCCAAGTTGATTCAACGTCATCACATAGATTTTTTGTTGTTGTTGAAATTACATGGAAAAATGTTGATTCAACCAGTTTTTGCCCAGTGGGGTTGTTCTTTTCTTGCTCCTCAACTATAAGCAAAATTGTGTCCAACATCACAGAAACCCAATGTGAGAGGCCTTTTAAACCTCAAAAGTCAAGCTGCTATGAGTCAGATACACAAACAATGTATTTTAATACAATTAGAATCCAATGAAAGAGGAGAATAATCTCATTTGCGCTCAGTCACACAAAAACACACATGCACATCCCTAGCCGGGATTAGGACTGCAAGCTTCAGATAGGTTTAACTTGTGACAACAATCCCCCCCTTCCCTTTGAGTTTTTTCGCTCCCTCTTCCAAGTAGGAGATAGCGTTGTTTACCTTGGGAGGTATTGTATTCTGATGTTCTTAATCAGACAACAGTTAGATAACATAGACTTCAGAAGGGAGAGAAATCCCCAGTTGACTTACCTAAATACCTCCAAACGTTACTTTGCTGCTTACCGGGAAACCTAAGATGCCTCTTTCTTGTTATTCTTGTTATTTTTTTATATATTTTTTTTTACCTAGCAGCTTTCTGTGAGCATCAACAGCGCAGTACACCCTCCCTGAGAGTGATACTCTCAGGCACACTGCTTTGTCAAACTATAGTACAAATATGTCCTTCCACCTCACACACATTTGAGAAAAACATCTCCATTATATGACTTTTAAAATGACTTGGACATATCGAAGCTAAAATAGCCCTCAAATTGCAGCAACATGCCAGGGTTCTAGCTGTGCCCTTCTGAGCGAAGGCAACACCTGTTCTGATGATCACACCACAGGCCGACCAAAGGTCTTGCAATTGATGGTCCATTTCAGAAGAGCTATTCCCTGCTGTTGGAAAGTTAGCCCTTCCTGTTTTTTTCAGAGGAATAAGTGTTGACCATACAGTTGTTGCCTGTACGCCAATCTATCTGGCCCATTGTTATATGTATAAGGGGTACCATCCACTCATCCATCATTGCATGACTCTGTGGTAACGTTATCACTTTAGATAAGGCTACAATAAACTGCACTCTGCTTTTAAGGATCTCTATTCCTCTAATCTAATCTCTGACATGGAGTCTGTTTATCATTGGACTGCCAGAGAATCCTCTGTGTCCCTCCACTTCCCTTTACACAGGAAATAATGGACAACCCTTCTTCCTACCGACGCTCAGGTCTTCTTCCTTCACTGTCGGTTTGATCTCTCTCAGTGTAAGAGCCAGGGCAGTTTTGATGCATTATGATTAAATCAGGTTTAAGGGGAGTCTCCTGGCCCGGTATTGTTGGCCAGAGAAAGCGCTGCAATTTAGCATTGGGTGCTGGCCAAGGGAGAGTGGCAAACTGCGATGACTCCAGTGTGTGCCTCTGTGATTTGCACTGATGTCCCCCAGGGATTGAGCAATGACCACTGTCAATTCACCAAGGAGGCCTGCCAGATTGAAACCCCTGCCAACCGATTTGAAAGGATAGCAAGAAATGTAACCGCCCGATCGTGCATTAGTATTTTTCATCGCCTGGACCTTATTAAATTAAAAAAAGATCTCCTCAATATTAATTTGCACTTGAACTTCAGCTCTAAAAGAAAAAGAGAGTGGTGTGAAAAGTGCCCGTGAAGCCACAAATCATTAAATAAAAATAAGAGATGAACTCAAATTAATTACAGTTTCATTTACAAAGTTTACACTTTTACAATGTTTCATTCACAATGTTTACACTTACTTATTTCTGAAACCCATTTGAATTGGCATGACGATAAACTAACGAGTCAGAGGAAGATGATGAGAGACAAATCATATAAAGTAGAGAGAGGGTGGGGCTGAGGCCCTGCACTGAGACATGATATATGTGGATTACTTACAGCTGATCCTGAGTCTGAAAACCAGTTATTGCTGCATGTAAAAATAAACCTGTTTGTTCCATGTGGAGAGGACTCAGTGAATACAATCTGCTATGTATCAGACACATCAGAGAGACTCTCAATCAATATGGGACCTTGAGAATATTTATGTTTAGGTTGAGATGGATACAAACTTAGATATATACTTCAGATGATCAGCCCCCAACCAATCCAACATTCTGCCTGAGTTGAGGCTACAACTCAAGCAGCATTGGTCAGCTCAGTAGCGCCCTCCGAAGATCAGACTGTGAAATGGAGGTATCAGTGTTGGCAGTGCTCTTTGGTACCTCAGGGAGAGGACTGATGAGGATATAAGAACGAGGCAGGAGGGAGTGGGATGGTAAACAACTCCATAATGACACAGAGACAGGCCTAACATTAGAGGCATGTCTATGGGCCAATGGGATTTTTTTGTCTAAGCACCAACTAAGAACTCCATCACATCAATGGGGCTGCAGTGGAGCAGGGTGAGAGCTTCAAGTTCCTTGGTGTCCACATCACCAACAAACAAACATGGTCCAAGCACAACATGCCAGTCATGACATTTATTTACTCCTGAGGTGCTGACTTGCTGCACCCTCGACAACTACTGTGATTATTATTACTTGGTCATATTTGAACATCTTGGCCATGTTCTGTTATAATCTCCACCCGGCACAGCCAGAAGAGGACTGGCCACCCCTCATAGCCTGGTTCCTCTCTAGGTTTCTTCCTAGGATTTGGCCTTTCTAGGGAGTTTTTCTGAGCCACCGTGCTTCTACACCTGCATTGCTTGCTGTTTGGGGTTTTAGGCTTGGTTTCTGTACAGCACTTTTGAGATATCAGCTGATGTATGAAGGGCTATGTAAATACATTTGATTTGATTTGGTATGGAAACTGGATCCAGGACCTCTAAACCAGGCGGTGTCAGAGGAAGGCCCTAAAAATGGTCAAAGACTCCAGCCACCCTAGTCATAGACTGTTCTCTCTGCTACCATATGGCAAGCAGTACCGGAGAACCAATTCTACGTCCAAGAGGCTTCTAAACAGCTTCTACCCCCAAGCCTAGATTCTTCGACCTGTAATATAACTTTGAAGTTTTCTTTCAACGTTCGTATGGACCTGCACGAGCGTTTGGATTTGTGTACTAAACGCGCCAACAAAAGTAGTTACTTAGACATAAATAATGGACATTATCGAACAAATCAAGCATTTATTGTGGAACTAGGATTCCTGGGAGTGCATTCTGATGAAGATCGTCAAAGGTAAGGGAATATTTAAAATGTGATTTCTGATTTCTGTTGACTCCAACATGGCGGATCATTTTATTTATTTTCTGAGCGCCATCTCAGATTATTGCATGGTTTGCTCTTTCCCTAAAGTTTTTTAAAATCTGACACAGCGGTTGAATTAACTTCTTAAGGTATAGAGAGGGCAGCATTTTCACTTTTGGATAAATAGCGTGCACAATTTAAACTTCCTGGTACTTATGCCAAGAATATAAGATATGCATATTATTAGAAGATTTGGATAGAAAACACTCTGAAGTTTCTAAAACTGTTTGAATCATGTCTGTGAGTTTAACAGAATTTACGTACCCGGCAAAATCCCGAGGACTAACCGTTCAAATTAAATTGTTTGAGGTCTCTGTCTGTTCAGTGAATTCTCATTGGGAAACAGTATTTCTTAGGAACTTTTCTTGAGTTCCTACCACTTCCACTGGATGTTACCAGTCTTTGGAATTTGGTTGAGGTTATTAATTTGTGCAATAAAGCAGTACGGCCATCTAGGAACTGCGTAACACTGTTGAGAGTTGCGCAAGACTTGAAAAGTAGCTTGGTTTGTTGTCTTCCTGTATTGAACACAGATAGACCCGTCTTCAATTTGATCGATTATTAACGTTTAAAAATACATAAAGTTGTAGTACAAAGTAGTTTGAAATGTTTTGGCAAAGTTTACAGGCAACTTTTGAAATATTTTGTAGTGACGTTGCGCAATTTGGAAGCTGTTCTTTTCTGGATCAAATGCGCCAAATAAATGGACATTTTGGATATATATGGACGGAATTAATCGAACAAAAGGACCAATTGTGATGTTTATGGGACATATTTGATTGCCAACAAAAGAAGCTCGTCAAAGGTAAGGCATGTTTTATATTTTATTTCTGTGTTTTGTGTAGCGCCTGCAGGGTTGAAATATACTACCCTCTGGGTTTACTGTTGTGCTATCATCTGATAATAGCTTCTTATGCTTTCGCAGAAAATACTTTTTAAAATCGGACATGTTGGCTGGATTCACAACGAGTGTAGCTTTAATTTAGTATCTTACATGTGTGATTTAATGAAACTTAGATTTTTATATAATTTATTTGAATTTGCCTGAGCTGCATTTTCCCTGGCTTTTGGCCAAGTGGGACGCAAGCTTCCCCTATACCATAACAAGTTAAGGAGAGGTATATCATTGTATGCCAATGTAACGGTATAGATTCCATCCCTCTCCTAGCCCCTACCTGGGCTCGAACTAGGGACCCTCTGAACACATCAAAGCTACCTCCCACGAAGCATCGTTGCCCATCGCTCCACAAAAGCCACGGCAAGGGGAACAACTGCTTCAAGGTCTCAGAGCGAGTTACATCACCGATTGAAACGCTATTACCACGCACCCTACTAACAAGCTAGCCATTTCACATCGGTTACACTCACCCCCCTTTTGACCTCCTCCTTCTCTGCAGCAACCAGTGATCCGGGTCAACAGCATCAATGTAACAGTATAGCTTCCGTCCCTCTCCTCACCCCTACCTGGGCTCCTACCAGGGTCCCTCTGCACACATCGACAACAGCCACCATCGAAGGATTGTTACTCATCGCTTCACACAGCCAAGGGGAAACTACTTCAAGGTCTCAGAGCGAGTGACATCACCGATTGAAACGCTATTCGCGCGCACCCTGCTAACTAGTTAGCCATTTCACATCGGTTACACTAACAGCTCTGGTGGACATTCCAGCAGTCAGCATGCCAATTGCAAGCGCCGTCAAAACTTGAGACATCTGTGGCATTGTGTTGTGTGACAAAAATGCACATTTTAGAGTGGCCTATTATAGTCCCCCGCGCAAGGTGCACCTGTGAAATCATGCTGTTTAATCAGCTTCTTGATATGCCATAACTGTCAGGTGGATAGAATATCTTGGCAAAGGAAACATGTTCACTAACAGGGATGTAAACAAATGTGTGCACAAATATGAGAAAAGTAAGCTTTTTGTGTGTATGGAAAATGCCTGGGATCTCCTATTTCAGCTCATAAAACATGGGACCGGCACTTTACATGTTGTGTTTATATTTTTGTTCAGTATATATTGCCGCACAAGGCCTGCTGACATAATTGGCGTTGCACAGCAGTACCCCCCACAACTCTGACACACATACACACACATTCATTTTGATATGCACAGAACAAGCACACACAGTTAGCTGGAATCGGCCAATTTAAAACTATTTCCATCTCTGGTAAGAAACATTGGCATGAGAGAGGGAGAACAGAGAGAGAGAAATGGAAGGAGGGAGTGAGGGAGGTAGAGACAGCCAAGTTCATCCAGGTGTAATATTGGTCTGTCCCAGAAACTTCCTGCAAAACACTTTGAAGCTGTTATCAGATCAGAAACCCAATTCCTCAAGTGCCTCCTGTGCCAAAACACCCAATGCATCTTCCATCCTCCTTCCAACACGGCCTGTAACAATCGTGTCAATGCATTTACTTGGTGGTTTACTCACAAATGCTTCAGCCGCTTCCAGGATACACAACATTATATCGGCAGCAGTAGGCAGCGAAGAGGATGGCATGTGATTTACCCAAGGTAATAACTCCAGATTTGCACTGATAACAATATCAATGCCGAGAGCAACGCTTTTTCCACTCTGCAAGAGCAATGGGCAGCAAAAAGAGCCAGAGATGGGAAAACACATGTGGATTGTTATTTTGAGGCAAAGTCAGGAGTTCTCAAGAACATAATAGACAACCATAACACATTAGAATCATCATTATTAAACTCTCCAAAGTGAATTGAATTGCTAACGTAATTTGCTCCTCTATTTTGGCACTAATGGAACTGTTACGTGCCATTTAGAAATCAAGAGAAACAAATGCTCTGTTTCCAAACATGCAGTGTATAGCCTCACGCTGATCATATCTGCATACATTTTCGATACAACACACCCGAAACTATATAACTGAAAAAATGATCTCTTTACTAAAGAGGAGGAAATTGAGTTAACAACTGATGAGCAAGCTACACTCATTGCTTCCACTCTACTACCCCCTCTGCCCAGCTACCCCCTGCACAGGAACAAGGAGGTAGGCACAGGGTTTTGACCAGCTGTGCCATGCTGACGCTGCCGGAACAGAAACGCGGTATACGACCCTCCTTACCCCGGCACTGTTGATCTCCCTTGCCAAGCCACTGCGCTCGGCTCCCACTGAGACAGAATAATATTGCCTGTTGTTTCCTGTGCATTAGGCTGCAATTTAGAAACCATTAATCCCCTCTTTAATCTGTCAAAAATTCCTGACTGTGCTCAGAGAAGGCAGCTGCCTCCCAGTGTGCCCGTCTTCCCCCTTCTGCTATCTCCCCATATCCTGACACTCCTTATGAGAGACAGACAGGCCACGTATGGTGCTGCCCACGTATTCAAAGAAAGAGGGGGAATAGGGAAAGGGTGGGACTGAGGAGTGCAGGTGGGTGCTAACCCTCACTCCACAGGTGACCTCATGAACACAACAGCATCTGGTCGAATTAAAATTTCGCCCAGCAGACATGTAATCCAGGATAATGCCCTTTTGCCGAGAGTGCTCCAATCTGGATAAATTCATCCCCTCGGGAATGAGATCCAAGATGAGTGAGATCCAAGATCCAAGCGAAAAGTCTCAGCGAGTGAGAGAAGGCGTGGCTGGGGGTTGGAGGGATATTGGAGTATGTAATACCGAATGGTACAGAGGGGGTCTTTGGAGTATTCTTGGGAACAGTGATGCCATTGGAGAATTGTAATGAATTCCAGTAAACACAGTTTTATTTTTGTTGACTGCTTAAGAGGATCATTGCCTGATTTGCAAGAATAGTTTCCAAACTAATGATTTTCCTTTTCTCCCTGACCGGAATCCGACTTGAAGAGATTCCATCCATTTAATCGGATTAAGCAGACAGATAAAATGTGAAGAGAATAGAGAACATTGCATGTCTTTGAAATGATCTCTTACTTATGCTTGTTTGGCATCTGCTAAAGGCCCATGATGCAAGCATCAAGATACACGATGCATAACAATGAATTACAAAGACAACAGCTGATTAAAATGCAATAGCTTTAATTACACGGTAACTCAATGATCTAATTACTCTAATCGAATTGTAACAAAAGCCATAACCTATTATCAATCTTCAAAAACAATGCCAGCTACTCTGAAGGCAAAAACCTACTAAACAATGTCTATTCACTCAACATAAACCTGTAACCTTATCTAATATTATTGTAAATAACTTTCTGTAGAATGACCCCTTTTGAAGGCCTATCCATTGCTTACCACTGGGACTGAGAGCCAAAGCTTTCTAGACACAGCTCCTGATTATTTATTCATATGTTTACTACAACAAATATCCATTGGGAAATGTCAGCCTGGATTGGATTAGGCTTAATCTATTATGACAGAAAAATCAGCAGGGGTCATGGGGCGTCTGAGGTGACTTATATCGCTAGCCTTGATGATACACAAAGCACAAACAAGGAAACAAAGGTTGGCTCACAACGTCACATCCCAATGGAGGACATCAATATCAATCTTCCGTGGAGACGTGGCCCTGCTAGAGTTACTTCCTTACAGCATGTGTCATCATTGAGGGGTGAAGAGTTAAGATAGAAGACACATTGTGTGCCCTTCCTCTATCTCATTAGCCATCATGTTGACAACAGAAACAGGAAGATAGACCACAGCAGAGTGTTTGACAGTATATGGAAAAAAATGTAAATTAATTTGTTTTAGCTTGTGGTTGAAATGGCAAAATCTATTAATTACAATTGGATTATTATGTGTCATAATCCATAGATTTACAAGGGGTTTAACACATGCATTGCTTGCAAAAACTATTTAGAATGCAGAATGATGCAATAAAATGGAGAAAACATTGACCAATGTCATTTGGGGATGATTGGTATTTTGAAATGTGATGGAGGGTTTTTACTCTTTCAAAGAAGCAAGGAGATTTACTCCAAAATCCCAAAAACCAAACATGACATTGTGTTGACATTTAATTATGAAGCTATTAGGAATTTGGTATCAAAGCTTGTGTTCCGTGAAAAGCGGGTTTAGGTTCAGAATAGGCAGACAGTTAATAGACAGCAGTAAATTAAATCGAGGCTTGTGGGGTGCTAAGACCTTCTTTCCAGGGTTAAGAAACAGCTTAGTGTCATGGCAGGGTGGTGACTTAGCACTAGGTGGTCTAGGAGTGTGCCTGTGAGCTGGAAAAGAGGAAGGAAGCCAAAAGATGGAGAGGGAGAAGGAGAGAGAAAAAGAGAGGAATGGAGTCCATTGATGTTCTGCACTGCCCCCAGTGTGCAAACCCGAGGCCAGTAGAATGATTAGACGTGTTGCCTATAAGTACCATCCAAGCAACTACTGGACAGTTTGCTTATGATTTTAATAAGGAGGCCAGGGATCTGGGTCTAGTTTGAGAGAGAGAGTCACTCCATATACCTCTGTGTGGTTTTTTGGTTCCAGTCTGCCACAGGGACAGGCACAGCCAGTGCAAGACTCTATTCTTAAACTGGCTCCCTCCACAGGGACTTTCTGTACTCAGAAATTCCAGCACCATTTCCCTGAAAGCAGAGATGGTGTTCAATCACACTGTAACCCTTATGAGAGACATGGATAGAGGGAAAGAGAGAGAAAGAGAGAGAATGAGACAGACAATGAGAGAGATAGACGAGGTCTCGGGACAGGTTTTGCCTGCGGTGACTGCCTTCTTGGGGACATTCTATCAGGATCCTCCTGGCTCACACCATGTCATCAGTCAGTAGTGGATCAGGTGAGTGCCAGGGAACCCTCCATACAGTACTGGCAGGATTGAGATCAGCACAACTCAGGACCTCTCTCTCTCTCTCTCTCTCTCTCTCTCTCTCTCTCTCTCTCTCTCTCTCTCTCTCTCTCTCTCTCTCTCTCTCTCTCTCTCTCCCTCTCCCTCTCTCTCTCTCTCTCTCTCTCTCCCTCTCCCTCTCTCCCTCTCCTCTCTCTCTCGCTCTCTCTCACTCTCTCTCTCTCTCACTCTCCCTCTCTCTCACTCTCCCTCTCTCTCACTAGAAAATGGCTCTCTCTAGAGTCTCAGCCACACAATTCCCTCTATCCCTTTTTCATAAAAGATATCGGCTGAAAGTAGCTGGCAACATAAACAGAGTAATAATTTGTAAAACTAGAATTAGCTATAGGGGTAAAGTTGCAGGTAAAATAAGTGGTAAAAGGCAAGCAGACAGGATGTCATCTCCCATTTACCTGCCAGGGCTTATATTATATTATTATGGTAATAACAAACTCAGCTGAATTGTAGAGCAATCTCGCACCGGTCTGCATTACCTGAGATATATGCTGGTTGGTTTTTAGTTGTTTTTCCCAAAACTAAAAATATCACCTATAATGAAGGGGAAAATGACGATGCTGGTAAAGTAACTGTGCACACAGAGTAGATGTATCGAGATCTATGCAGCGATGATATTAGAATGTTCAATTGCTGTATATGGTATTTCAGCAGGTAGGCTATAATCATCAGGTAAACTCAGAAAAAAAAGAAACGTCCCTTTTCCAGGACCCTGTCACTTCAAAGATAATTATTAAAAATCCAAATAACTTCACAGATCTTCATTGTAAAGGGTTTAAACACTGTTTCCCATGCTGTTTCCCATTCAATGAACCATAAGCAATGAATGAACATGCACCTGTGGAACGGTTGTTAAGACACTAACAGCTTACAGACGGTAGGCAATTAAGGTCACAGTTATGAAAACTTAAGTCACTAAGGAGGCATTTCTACTGACGCTGAAAAACAACAAAGGAAAGATGCCCAGTGTCCCTGCTCATCTGCGTGAATGTGCCTTAGGCATGTTGCAAAGAGGCATGAGGACTGCAGATGAGGCCAGGGCAATAAATTGCAATGTCCGTACTGTGAGACACCTAAGCACTACATTGAGACAGGACAGACATCTGATCATCCTTGCAGTGGCAGACCACGTGTAACAACACCTGCACAGGATCGGTACATCCGGACATCACACCTGTGGGACAGGTACAGGATGGCAACAACAACTGCCTGAGTTACACCAGGAAAGCAACAATCCCTCCATCAGTGCTCAGAGGGTACGCAATAGGCTGAGAGAGGCTGGACTGAGGGCTTGTTGGCCTGTTGTAAGGCAGGTCCTCACCAAACACCAACAACATCGCCTATGGGCACAAACCCACTGTCGCTGGACCACACAGGACTGGCAAAAATGGCTCTTTACTGACGAGTCGTGGTTTTGTCTCACCAGGGGTGATGGTCGGATTTGTGTTTATCGTCGAAGGAATGAGCGTTACACCGAGGCCTGTACTCTGGAGCGGGATCGATGTGGAGGTGGGGGGTACGCCATGGTCTGGGGTGGTATGTCACAGCATCCTCGGACTGAGCTTGTTGTCATTGCAGGCAATCTCAACACTGTGCGTTACAGGGAAGACATCCTCCTCCCTCATGTGGTACCCTTCCTTGCAGGCTCATCCTAACATGACCCTCCAGCATGACAATGCCACCAGCCATACTGCTCGTTCTGTGCGTTATTTCCTGCAAGACATTAATGTCAGTGTTCTGTCATGGCCAGCGAAGAACTCTATCCCATTGAGCACGTCTGGCACTTGTTGTTATATGTTATTAAGTTTGCTGAAAATAAATGCAGTTGACAGTGAGAGGACGTTTCTTTTTTTGCTGAATTTAGTTTGGCAATTATCAGATTCTTACTTTAAAGGGGGAAAGGGGAAAAGCTTGAGAATAGTAATTTGGTTCAATCTGACAAAATTAAAAAGACTTAACTTCCTTTTCCCCCTGTTAATTTTGTACATAAGGTTATGCCTCTCTCTGTGCACACACACACACACACACACACACACACACACACACACACACACACACACACACACACACACACACACACACACACACACACACACACACACACACACACACACACACACACACACACACACACACACACACACACACACACACACACACACACACACACACACACACACACACTGAGAGAGCTGAGGGACAGAGCCCTGCTTAGATGCCAACCCAGTGTGAGGGGTCAAACTTTGAAAAGAAGCTGTGACAGCTCACCCTGACACCCTCTGGGATTAGCTCGTGCTCCCATTGCGGGTCAGTTACCATGGCCACGGAGGAACTAACACACTGCACACACACTCTCCCTACTCTGCGTGACCACAGAGAAGCTAACACACTCCCGTCTGGTCTCAGTCCAGCCACATCTCACCCAGACATCACATAGTGACGATCCCAGACTTGTTACTGACAGCGAGAGTTACATTGTTTTCCAAAGACAACCACCTGCTGGCAAGAAGGGAAAACAACCCATCCATCCATCTTCATTTCTAACCCACTGTCTAAGATTGAAATCAGCTGCAGACTTGGTCAAAGGGATAGTGTTGTTCAGAGTGCTCTATTCTAAGCACTACTTATCTTCCTCTGTGGTCCTGACCAACCCCCCGGTAAGTCTCTGGCAAAGAGATTGTCAGGGGTAGAAATAGCTGCGGAAAAGAAAAAAATTGCTCTGGCAAAGAGATTGTCATAGTTTCAAAACAATGTGAGTCGTGGGGAGCAAACGCTCCATCGAGCTGGGATGTGAGCACTCAGAGGAGTGTGCCTGGTGACTACATTCAATCTGAAAAGGAGTGTCTAACCAGACTGACAGGGCACAAGCCATGATGAACTCCTGAGACAGGGCACCACCGTCTAAAACTGTTAAAACCTCTAAACACAAGTATTGCATTATTATCCAGCAGTTTCCTCCCCATATAGCACAGTGACAGATCATTGAGGGAAAATAAGACAAATCTGACTGCATCAGCTCACAGCAGAGACTACTTCAAAGAAAATGCTCCCTATTCACATGCAGTCACGAACTAACACAGATAATAACAGAAGGGTACTAGACAGATACAGTGGATAAGAAGAAAAGAGCCAGTGGACTTACCATGTCCAGAGATCCACAGGAACACAACGACCCAGGGGATCATGGCTGGAGAGGAAGAGGGTGAACCTCTGAAACACAGTGGACGAGTGTGTGAAATTGAAGTTGACACACAAACACACACAACAGTGCTCTTCTGTGCAGTTCTGGATGGGTGCTACAGTCCCTCAATGATGTCCCTGCTGTCAGGGATATAGCTTTAACTCTTCTGTCCAGTCTTCTTCCTCTTCTTCTTCTTTTCCTCTTGTTCTTCTCTCTCTCCTTCTCTCTATGTCACTCTTCAGAGTTGCCGATGGTCAGTGTTGCTTCTCTCTCCTGTTGATGTGTAGACTGTTTCAGCGTGAGCTTTCTCGCGTTCTCTCGCGCTTATGCTGGCTCGGTCTCACTGATGTTCCATTCTCAATCTCTGAGTGCCTCTACTCGCCTCTCTCTCTCTCTCTCTCTCTCTCTCTCTCTCTCTCTCTCTCTCTCTCTCTCTCTCTCTCTCTCACTACCAGTAGAAGCTCCTGATAAGGCTCCTCCTTCCAGCTCCCTCTCTCCTTCTCCTCTGTCTTTTTCTCGCTGCCTGCCTGTCTGTTTCAGTGCCTGTGTTGGAGCTTGTGCTGCAGCGGGTCCGGCTGGGAGAATCAGCTTGCTCTAATCTCTGAGAACTAGGATCTCTATACGGGAGAATTAACAGAGGACCAGGTTTGGCTGCACTGTGGACAACACAGACGTCCACAAACAAAAGTGCAGTTGTCCTCCATGGCTTCCTGCCTAACATGGGACTAGTATTCCACAGTGTCAGAACTGGGTTTGAATCAGTGTGTTTGCCATATAGAGCAGTGAGGATAAAGTAATCACATACATTAGAAACCAAGACCAATGTCCTATAATATTCATTAGCCTGCAATTTCTATCACGAGTGAGTTAGATTTGCAGTCCTTCATTGATTGACCTCTAATGTAAAGGCTGTACATCCTTCTAATGCAGTGCTTGCTAAAAAGTCTGTTTCACCTTGTAAATATTTAAAGGAGCATTCTTTCTTCAGCTTTTAACTTGCCTGGCTCAACCAGTTTCCTACATCCATTCTCATATTTCTAGAAATCATAGTGTATGGAAAGCGCTACAGGGCTACTTATAGCTATTAGGTCAATGAAACCATCTTTGTATTTGTATAAATAATTCAGCGATGTTAACATATTTTTTAACTGGCCTCTTACAAATGAATGTACATGGAAGTGCATGTGTGAAGGAGGATATGTATGTGTATGTGCCAGTTTGTGTGTTTCTGTATGTGTGATGCTGGGATATTATTTTGGACTGGAAATTACGCCAAAAGATATTCGTTCACAGACTGAGCACACAACATGCTCAAAGCCTGAAAAGACAGAATAAATATAGAATTTCCACCTTCTGTGAGAGAGTTTATTTGTAAGCTTTGTTGTAGTTTTGAGCCTTGGGTGTTAGTTCGGACAATCAATGCTTTTATTTGCGCAGATATCAAAATGAAAAACTCAGACAGATCACTCTTTCTACTCAAAGAAATAAAAAAGAGGAATCAAAATTTAACAGCAGCGGTTTTGTAGTTTTTGCTGGTTTGTTTACTTGATGCACTTCCGGGGCTGTTAGTAGAAATGCCACAACTTCAGTTTAGGAAATATAGTACATACAACATGTTGTAAAACTATACATTCCAGTTGGCTTTCACGGTAACATTAAATAGACTTCATTCAGTGCAGTGCATAATGTCCAATATCCTGAAATGACTTATTTGGACCCCTTGACCTTTTGCACATGTTACGTTATTCTGGGGGAAAAAATCCTCACTAATCTACACACAATACCCCATAATGAGATAGCGAAAACAGGTTGTAAGAAATGTTTGCAAATGTACTGAAAATAAAATAAAAATATGTTATTTACATAAGTATTCAGACCCTTTGCTATGAGACTCGAAATTGAGCTCAAGTGCATGCTTTTTCCATTGATCGTACTTGAGATGTTTCTACAACTTGATTTGAGTCCACCTGTGGTAAATTTAGTTGATTGAATATGATTTGGAAAGGCACACAATTGTCTATATAAGGTCCCACAGTTGACAGTGAATGTCAGAGCAAAAACCAAGCCATAAGGTCGAAGGAATTGTCCGTAGAGCTTCGAGACAGGATTATGTCGAGGCCAGATCTGTGGAAGGGTATCAAAACATTTCTTCAGCATTGAAGGTCCCCAAGAATACAGTGGCCTCCATCATTCTTAAATGGAAGAAGTATAGAGCAACCAAGACTCTTCCTAGAGCTGGCCGGGTGGCCAAACTGAGCAATGGTGGGAGAAGGGCATTGGTGAGGGAGGTGACAAAGAACCCGATGGTCACTCTGGCAGAGCTTCAGAGTTCCTCTGTGGAAATGGGAGAACATTCTACAAGGAAAACGATCTCTGCAGCACTCCACCAATCAGGCCTTTATGTTAGAGTGGGCATATGGAAGCCACTCCTCAGTAAAAAGCACATGACAGCCCTCTTGGAGTTTGCCAAAAGGCACCTAAAGGACTCTCAGACAATGAGAAACAATATAATAATTATCTCAATATTCACTGGTCTGATGAAACCAAGATTGAACTCTTTGGCCTGAATGCCAAGCGTCACGTCTGGAGGAAACCTGGCACCATCCCTACGGTGAAGCATGCGCGTGGCAGCATAATGCTGTGGGGATGTTTTTCAACGGCAGGGACTGGAAGACTAGTCAGGATCGAGGGAAAGATGAACGGAGCAAAGTACAGAGAGATCCTTGATGAAAACCTGCTCAGGATCTGAGACTGGTGCAAAGGGTCTTTGTCCAACAGGACAATGAACCTAAGCACACAGCCAAGACAACGAAGGAGTGGCAAGTTTCTAAATGTGCTTGAGTGGCCCAGCCAGAGCCCGGACTTGAACCCGATCGAACATCTCTGGAGAAACTTGAAAAAAGCTGTGCAGCGATGCTTCCAAACCCACCTGACAGAGCTTGAGATGATCTGCAGAGAAGAATGGGAGAACCTCCCCAAATACAGGTGTGCCAAGCTTGTAGGGTCATTCCCAAGAAGACTGTCATGCTTTGACAAAGGTATATATGTGACCTTAAGAATTTATACCACATTTTCCACAACTTGAATCAAGTAATGAAATAACAAGCTGAAAACGGGTGGTCTAGAATCATAGGACTGGCTGTACTTGTATTTCCTAATATCCATTCTAGCATGAGCATATGCAACATGTTCATACTGTCAACAGTTTGCTTTGTTTTTGTATGTCATAATATGGTCCAAAAACCCAGCTTTAGAACTATTTTCAAGCCTGGGAAGAATACCCCCAAATAATGAGAACTCGTGTAAATGTTGTGAAAAAATACACACACATTGTTTTGCAGCAAAACCCAAAAGCTTTTAACACTTGGATTAGATATTGATATCCATGTTAGCCAGGTTTCAGGACCAACAACATAATGCTGGCAGCAGGCAGACTGTTTTTCTCACTTGGAGAAATGGCAATAAATCTTAGTTCTGCATACTTTCTCATCCCTTCATCTCAAGCTGCTGCACAACACATACATCTCCACCCCACTCACAGTACGACCCAGAGGCATGGCAGCAGCTCCAAACTAATGTCATTAATTAAGTAGAGCTGCTACGTGACCTTTATAACTTGAAGGCTTAAAAATTACCTGGAACAAATTGAGCATCAATCCAAAACTTGGATTCAGAGCAGATGAGTAACTGTGAAGCACTGAATGTCAGATGGTCTACCAGGGAAGATATAATGCCAAATTGGCATGGAAAAGAAAAATGAAAGTCTCTGACCGAAGCTGTGAAACCCAGCTTCCCTGAAATATACGTTAACAAATATGAATTACAGCCTAGAAATGAATTCAGTCAGAGCATGCTAACCATGAAAACCCATCAAAACACAAGATGTGTTTTGAAGATGTACCATACACCTCTTAAACTCAGTGGTAACCATAAACTCATTTTGTCTCTCTCCTCCTCCCAATACCAGATTAACTGTAAGAAGAGAAGACATTCCTACATTCAGTGACATAAAGATGATAGGCAGGTCCTCCGTTTGAGCTAGATGGTTAGTGACATGCCTGTTTAGTCATCTCGGTCCTGCATATCCCTTACTTGCAGCTGAAAAGCTCCTAATGCTTCTACGCACGCGTGTGCCTGTCAGTGTGTCGATGTGGGTGTGTGCGTGGTACCTCAGTGTGTTTCTAGCAATTTGTGTTCGAAATGAGTATATCAGCCTCTTGTCTTCAAGGAAGGACATCCGCTCAATCTTTGTCAGTCAGATTCCCGGGAGGGGAGACGTCTCCAACCCAGATGTGTTTGATTCTCATTCTAATCAACCCTGTACAGTGCAGCAGCAGCAGAGGCTCTAAATTAATGAAATTAAATAGGAGGGCAACAGGTTGGGAAACAGATGAGACCTCGTCTTCTCCCGGCACGCTTTTTAAAATAAACATATTATGTAATCTTCAGGGATGTTGGGGCATAATCTAGATTTAAGTTTTAGCCTGCGAGAAATGGGAAGCCTTTTTTGGCTGAATGAGTTATAATTTGTGTTAAGTATTAAAGTATTTTAATCATAGAATTACCACTGTGTCAATGGCAAAGTAGTCACACTTCAAGGCACTTCTTACAATTACTTTGCTGGTGGCTCTTCTGAGGCCGTCAGGCCCAACTTCAAGGCATCAACAGCATACTCAAACTCTCCGAGACACAACCAAGGCTTAGCCGAGAGCTTCACTGCCTCCGCTACAGAGAAGATCACACAGCCACAGGCCTGGCTGTGCCACACGACCCCTTCACATTTGAATTTCATCTGCAGCTGCATTGCATTGAAGGAGATGTGGTTTTACATGCTTTGCGAAGACTTATGGATTTGTTTACCTCGCCTTGTCTGATGTTAAGTCAACAATAAAGTGGTCAGCAACAGTCTGCACCTTGAGGGACTCGTCACGGGTCAGAGCGTTTTTGCAAAAGTCAAGCTTGACTCCTTGCTTGAGAGGAAGATTAGAAGAAAAAATGTACATTTGAAAGACTAACTATCGACATCTTCATTGAATGTATTATGTATGTATTATGAATGTATGACTGCCCTCTCCTGACACACTGAGCTGTAAACAACAGCAATGGGTTGAACTGTGTATGTGCCCTCAGGCTGTGGGAAGAACGCTCTCTCTACATGGCAGCAAGAGAATACTGCTAATTTCTGTTAACACTATGTTGATACTGAAAATGAAAGTAGCTCTCTGAATCATACATGCAGATGTTTTTATTAGCCTTAATGTAATGTATGGATACAATCCAGCAACAACCACTAATGTCTTTTCAAATAGGTCTCGTGCAATTGTCCGATGTGTCATCGGTCTCATCCATTCCTCTGCATAGAACAAAAATGTGTCATTATAAAAATGCGTGGTTGAACAAATAAGTTCAAGCATTTGGCAGCATTTGGGCAGCATTTGGGCAGCATTTGGGCAGCATTTCAAGCATGAAAGTAGTAATTGGCCTGAATCACTGATATTGTATAGTTGATCTACATGAACATGAGTGAATTCATTGAAACCCACTAGATACTTCAAACTCCCAGTTTCTGTTAGAAAAGCAGATTGATCTATTTTGAGTTAAAAGTAGGAAAAAAAGACATCAATCCATATGGAAAACATTCCTATTGAGTGAATATGGTAACTATTTTTTACACATGTGGGTGGATAGACGGGGTTCCACATATATTTAGAGGGGAAAATGCTGATGTTGGTGCCGCATGGCATCAAAGTAAAACATTGTAAAATAAGCTGATTCAACCATTATTAGCATAAATTAATATTCCTTTGGAAGTATTTTGCCACTGGTCCCAATTGAAAATGCAAAGTGAAGCAGCCAATACGCTCCATATCCACACCTCCGAAGCAGCCGGCAGCCCTAAACCCAACCCTTCACCCTCTCACACACGTTACTCCTGAGATATGGAGGAATGCACTTAAAAACATATGGAGGGGTAGTGGATACCAATCTGAATTAATTTTAAAGGTGCTAGCTGCACAGTTGTAGGCATTTTTAAACCTCAAAGCTAGAATTTGAAGAGACAAACAGCCACACAGAATAGACCTACAGCTCGAAGAAATTGCAAACATCACCATTCATTATGGCTGAATATGTATTGAATAAATAAATTATGTTAATTACCTTAGTCGGGATCGGTGTTAAAAAACAAAACCATACTGTACAGCAATAGGGCCTCTTAGGACCTATCTTAATAATGTTAATTTTATCCAGACTAAGGTAAGAGACTGGTTAAGTGCATTTATTTATAAACAAAGAAAGCATTGAAGTGGAATTGACAGCATATTACCAACATGAAATCATATTAAAACATTTTGTTTATATACACACCCAGGAAGAATATAACACTTAAAAAACAAAATTCTCACAAGCGATCATTTTCACGTTTTCATAAATTCATAGAATGTTTGGAATTACGTATACTAAGGCATTTGTGAAAATTCTATAGCAATATAGAGCGGGAAAATGGCAGTGCATTTGAACAATTAATAGACACTGCAGTAAATAAAACCTAATAAAAACATGGGTGTTGTCCAAGACCGGAGTCTACGCAGACCGGTGTGACATTTGCACACACTGTATACAGATTTTCTTTTGTGTTATTGACTGTGCGTTTGTTTATCCCATGTGTAACTCTGTGTTGTTGTTTTTGTCGCACTGCTCTGCTTTATCTTGGCCAGCTGTAAATGACAACTTGTTCTCAACTGGCCTACCAGGTTAAATAAAGGTTAAATAAAAAATAAAAAATAGCCAATCAGAGTTACAGTAGGCCTTTATACAAACAAGTCTTTTGCCACACAGGCCCGCCATCATTCACTTTGAACTGGACTGTGTGTTTACAGGCAGTTGCAACAGCTCGACTAAAGATCATTAGAGCGCATTCACCAAAGGCCACAAAATACACCGGAATGGATATCTGCAAATATGTAAATTCCACGGGAGTCCTCTTACATTTGGAAACTTTACAGTCCTATTGATCAAAAGAACATGGGAAGGTAGGCTCTCGCTCCCTTAATTATGCACATCAACAACAACAAGATGAACAACTAATTCTAGCCAGAGCAAGATGAGCTTAAGTATAACGATGGAATATTAGATTAACCCTCTCAAACCTTTTCAGCTAGTTGTCGTCAAAATTGCACTGATAAACGATGGGTAGTTGTAGCCTGCTCATCCTTCTGCTGCTTGCCTGCCAGATCATTAATTATTGTTCCAACCAAGCACCCAAGCTAACTGGGCAAAGTTGGCTAGCTTGCTAGCTAGCTACTTCCAGACACAAACGTTTTATTTTTTATTTTATTTTTTATTTCAACTTTATTTAAACCATGGAAGCTAGTTGAGAACAAGTTCTCATTTACAACTGTGACCTGGCCAAGATAAAGCAAAGCAGTACAACACAAACAACAACACAGAGTTACACATGGAATAAACAAGCGTACAGTCAATAACACAATATAAAAAAGAAAGTCTATATACAGTGTGTGCAAATGGCGTGAGGAGATAAGGCATAGGCCATAGTAGCGAGTAATTACAATTTAGCAGATTAACACTGGAGTGATAGATGAACAGATGATGATGTGCAAGTAGGGATACTGGTGTGCAAAAGAGTAGAAAAGTAAATAAAAACAATATGGGGATGAGGTAGGTAGATTTGGTGGGCTATTAACAGATGGACTAGGTACAGCTGCAGCGATCGGTTAGCTGCTCAGATAGCTGATGTTTAAAGTTATTGAGGGAAATGTAAGTATCCAGATTCAGAGATTTTTGCAATTTGTTCCAGTCACTGTCAGCAGAGAACTGGAAGGAAAGGAGGCCAAATGAGGTGCTGGCTTTGGGGACGACCAGTGAGATATACCTGCTGGAGCGTGTGCTACGGGTGGATGTTGTTATTGTGACCAGTGAGCTGAGGTAAGGTGGGGCTTTATCTAGCATAGACTTATAGATGACCTGGAGACAGTGGGTATGCGAATGAATATGTAGCGAGGGCCAGACGACTAGAGCATGCAGGTCACAATGGTGGATGGTATAAGGGGCTTTGGTAACAAAATGGATGGCACTGTGATAGACTGCATCCAGTTTGCTGAGTATAGAATTAGAGCTATTTTGTAGATGACATCGCCGAAGTCAAGGATCGGTAGGATAGTCAGTTTTACTAGGGTAAGTTTAGCGGTGTGAGTGAAGGAGGCTTTGTTGTGAAATAAAAAGCTGATTCTAGAATTGATTTTGGATTGAGGATGTTTGATATGAGTCTGGAAGGAGAGTTTACAGTCTAACCAGACACCTAGGTATTTGTAGATGTCCACATATTCTAGGTCAGAACCATCCAGAGCAGTGATGCTAGTCGGGCAGGCGGGTGCGGGCATCGAACGGTTGAAAAGCATGCATTTGGTTTTACTAGCGTTTAAGAGCAGGTGGAGGCCACGGAAGGTGTGTTGTATGGAATTGAAGCTCTTTTGGAGGTTTGTTAATTAACACAGTGTCCAAATAAGGGCCAGATGTATACAGAATGGTGTCATCTGCGTAGAGGTGGATCAGGGAATCAACAGCAGCAAAAGTGACATCGTTGATATATATAGAGGAAAGAGTCGGCCCGAGAATTGAACCCTGTGGCACCTCCACAAAGACTGCCAGACGTCCGGACAACAGGCCCTCTTATATGACACACTGAACTCTGTTTGCGAAGTAGTTGGTGAACCAGGCAAGGCAGTCATTTGAGAAACCATGGCTATTGAGTCTGCTGGCAAGAATACGGTGATTGACAGAGTCGAAAGCCTTTGTCGGGTCGATGAAGACAGCTGCATAGTACTGTCTTTTATCGATGGCTGTTATGATATCTTTTAGTACCTTGAGCGTGGCTGAGGTGCACCCATGACCAGCTCGGAAACCGGATTGCACAGAGGAGAAGGTACGGTGGGATTAGAAATGGTCAATGATCTGTTTATTAACTTGGCTTTCGAAGATTTTAGAAAGGCAGGGCAGGATGGTCTAGGGCAAGTCTATAACAGTTTGGGTCTAGAGTGTCACCCCCTTTGAAGAGGGGGATGACCGCAGCAGCTTTCCAATATTTAGGGATCTCGGACGATACGATCGAGAGATTGAACAGACTGGTAATAGGGGTTGCCAGCTTTGTTGCCAGCAGAAAGGCCAGCTCACAGAAGTGTTTTAGGGAGCGTTTAACAGTGATGAGGGGTGACCGTTTGACCGCGGACCCATAGCGGATGCAGGCAATTTTATTTTAAAAAATGTATTTCACCTTTATTTAACCAGGTAGGCTAGTTGAGAACAAGTTCTCCTTTGCAACTGCGACCTGGCCAAGATAAAGCGTAGCAATTCGACACATACAACAACACAGAGTTACACATGGAATAAACACAACATACATGCAAGAATACAGTGATATACAGCAATGAGGCAGTGATCGCTGAGATCCTGATAGAAAACAGCAGAGGTGTATTTGGAGGGCAAGTTGGTCAGGATAATATCTAGGAGGGTGCCCATGTTTACAGATTTAGGATTGTACCTGGTTGTTTCTTTGATAATTTGTGTGAGATTGAGGGCATCTAGTTTATATTATAGGACTGCTGGGGTTTTAACCTGTTAAGCCTAGCCCTGTTTACTGCCCCTTCTGGAGGAATTGGGTACCCATATAAAACAGGATACATTTTTGTCAAAAGTTGCTAATATATGCATATAAAAAATATTATCGAATAGAAAACACTCTAAAGCTTCTAAAACCGTTTAAATTTTGTCTCTATGTAAAGCAGAAGTCTCAGGGCATGCATTCTCCCAAAATCTCTCTTGTCATGGAAAAAAGTTGGCCCAACTTTGACGTCATCTTAAACGTACTTCCCAAAAGGCTACCGCTCTGGGAACAGTTCCTACTTGTTCAGCGCGAAGCCTGCTTTCAATGGGGCTTCTCATTGTGAGAATCGCGCGCTCAGGAGACGTTGAGCGTGCCGAAAGGTCTCGGTCACGCGAAAAAAAAGTGTACGTTTATGCGCGCTCTGCTCCCGCTCTCTCTTTTCTTCAGGATCAATTAAAAGACGTGTGTGTTTCGCTTCGTCCTCACAATTGCTGTACACCTTTATAACATGTTAAAGCTTAATTATGAACATAGTTTGACAAGTTGACTCGACATATAATATATAATTTCGACGTTTTGGTGCGCATCCACTTGAATTTTGCCTACATTTCGACCGAAATGTGGCTATTTTGAGAACCGAAAGACGCAGACTTGAAAACTAAACGCTGTTTTGGTAAGTATAATCCCTTCCAGGTCTTTTGATGGAAGAACAGCAAAGGTAAGGGAATATTTATGTGTTAATTTTGGGTTTCTGTCGACTCCAAGATAGAGGAGGCATAATGATACATTTGGAGCGCCGCCTCCTAGTATTACCTAATGAACGCAAACTCTAACGTTAAAAATAAATGTAACACAGCGATTGCATTTAGAAGAAGTGTATCTTCCTATACATATGTAAAACATGCATATTTAGTCAAAGTTTATGATGTGTATTCCTTGTTAGCTGACGTTATCTGCCGGAGCTATTTCATTTCTCCTGACATTTTAGTAGCATTTTTTGAACGATGCATCATTGTAAACAGAGATTTATGGATATATATAGCATATTATTGAACAAAAATGAATGTACTGTGTAACATGTTATATTACTGTCATCTGATGAAGATTTCAAAAGGTTAGTGAAATTATTATTTTTTTAATCCTGCGTTTGTTGATTGCATATTTTTTCCTACTTGGCTATGCTAATGAGCTATGTCTGCGGTGGTGGTTTGACATAAATATGTGCTATGTTTACGCCGTAAAACATTTTAGAAATCTGACTTGTTGCCTGGATTCACAACGAGTGTAGCTTTAATTCAATACCCTGCATGTGTATTTTAATGAACGTTTGAGTTTTAACTAATAATATTAGCATTTAGCGTAGCGCATTTGCATTTCCAGAGCTCTAGATGGGACGCCTGCGTGCCAGGTAGAAGCAAGAGGTTAAGCATATCCCAGTTTAGGTCACCTAACAGAACTAACTCTGAAGATAGATGGGGGTCAATCAATTCACATATGGTGTCCAGGGCACAGCTGGGAGCTGAGGGGGGTCTACAACAGGCGGCAACAGTGAGAGACTTATTTCTGGAGAGATTCATTTTTAAAATTAGATGCTCGAACTGTATGGGCATAGACCTGAAAAGTATGACATATCTTTGCAAGCTAGCTCTGCAGTAGATTGCAACTCCTCCCCCTTTGGCAGTTCTAACTTGACGAAAAATGTTGTAGTTGGGTATGGAAATTGGTGACCTTCCTAATCCATGATTCAGACACGGCAAGGACATCAGGGTTGGCGGAGTGTGCTAAAGCAGTGAGTGAAACAAACTTGGGGAGGAGGCTTCTAATGTTAATATGCATGAAACCAGGGCTTTTTCGATTACAGAAGTCAACAAATGAGAGTGCCTGGGGACATGCAGGGCCTGGGTTAACCTCCACATCACCCGAGGAACAGAGGAGGAGTAGGATGATGGTATGGCTAAAGGCTAGCAAAACTAGTCGTCTTGTGCGTTGGGGACAGAGAATAAAAGGAGCAGATTTCTGGGCGTGGTAGAATAGATTCAGGGCATAATGTATAGACAGCGGTATGGTGGTGTGCGGGTACAGTGGAGGTAAGACCAGGCACTGAGTGATGATAAGAGAGGTTGCATCTCTGGACACGCTGGTTATAGTGTCATGTATTGTCATATTATGTCTTGTTCCTGTTCTTTCTCTTCACTCAGTCTCCCTCTGCTGTTCGTATTAGGTTACCTTCTCTTCCTCTCCTTCCCCCAGCTGTTCCTCATCTTCTCTAACTACCTCGTTCACCCTTTTCCCACCTGTTCCCCTTTTCCCTCTGATTAGGTCTCTATTTCTCTCTCTGTTCCTGCTTCTGTCTTTGTCAGATTCTCGTTTGAGTTTCTCATGCCAGAACCAAACTATCGTCTTGTTTGCTTCACCCTTGTCCTGTCGGAATCTACCTGTTCATCTGATGCTACGTGTGATCAGGTACCTCTGTCCTCTACGACCCGCGCCTCCCCAGAGAGACCAGCAGTCTGTCGCCGCTCACCCAGCTATTCTCCTCTGCTGCTAAGAAGGGGACTCTAACCCAGCTATTCTCCTCTGCTGCTAAGAAGGGGACTCTTCTGTAATATTCAGAGGGACTTTATGATTCATTTGTCGCCCTCTCTGCGGGTTGTCTATTTTGCCATTATATACGTCTGAAGAGGATCTATGTCTTCCCTGTGTTTTGACATTAAAGGACTCTGTATTTGTTAAACCGCTTTTGGGTCCTCACTCACATGCTTAACAGTTATGGGTATGGGGATAAAAATAAATGGAAGAAAGCTAAAGACAGGCAATATCCAACATGAAAACCTGATTCAGTCTGCTTTCCAACAGACACAGAGACAAATTCACATCTCAGCAGCACAATAAGCTAAAAACAAGGCCAAATAAACACTGGGGTTCTTTACCAAGACAATATTGAATGTTCCTGAGTGGCCTAGTAACAGTTTTGACTTAAATTGGCTTCATAATCTATGGCCAGACTTTAAAATGGTTGTCTAGCAATGACCAACAACCAACTTGACGGGTCTTGAAGAATTTAAAAAAGAATAATGTGTGAATATTGTACAATCCAGGTTTGCAAAACTCTTAAAGACTTACCCATACAGACTCATAGCTGCAATTGCAGCCAAAGGTGATTCTAACATGCATTTTCTCAGGGGTGTGAATACTCATGTACGGTAAATGAGATATCTATGCATTTAATTTTACTCCAAAAATTTGCAAACATTTCTAAAAACAAGTTTTCACTTTGTCATTATGGTGTATTGTGCGTAGATGGGTTAGAATGGATTTAATCGGTATGATTTTATTTTGACTATATCAGAACATGTGGCATTCATTTTACTGCTCTTAATCTTATATTTACCATATATTTGAGGGTTTACCAGAAACAACCTTTGCCAATTTGAACATGTTAAGGATTTGCAGACAGAGCGGTATAAAGCACAGGGCATTTGATACATTGTAATAGTGTGTTCGCCCAGTCGAAGTTGTATACCCTCCACCTCCAGTGTACCAATATGACCTTGCTGGTCCTTATTCTATTAGAAAGACAAAACTGTATCTGCTGTCCCAATCTTTCTAGAAGATGGTATGCTGCTCCAAGCGTTTTTAAAGGTATGTGTCCTTACCCACGCCACAGCCCTTAGTGATCTTCAAGGCTTTTTCAGTGGGCGGTAGTGCCATTTAGGCCCTTGCAAATATAACCCGGACTCCAAAGTACAGTGACGACAGTAAAAATCAAATTTTCTAAAATGTCCTCGAATAGAGCGTGCATTAACGCAAATGGAAATGGACAGGATGGCAAGAGAAGAGATCACAATAGGTAACTTCTTACTGTTAAAATAAGGCACTCTGCCGGCCTTCTGCTATTGTTGCTGCTGCTACTCACTAGCCACATCTGATTATCATTCTTCACCTTTCCCTGGCTGTTTATTACTACAAATACTTTCATACAATCATTAAATACTATCCAGTCATGCCTTAAGAGTCCACTGTCCTTATTGTCTGGATTAAGCCTTTGTTGTTTTCCTGTTTGTGTTTATCACATTTTCAAAGAGGGAACCTTTTTACTTGCTTTAAGGACACCAGCGCTTTCTGCGAAGCAAGTGTGAACAATCCCATTAGAGATTGTGTATGTGTTCCACCTTAAAAATAAAAATAAATCCATGCAGAAACAGTTACCTTTTGTTACTGTTCCGCAATATGAAGCTTTTCTGCCAAGGGTAAATAAGTGAATGAGCATCTGAAAAGGTCAGGGTGACACCTGTGTCTGTGCACGTACTCATTTGTTATTTCAGTGGAAATACTCAATGTATAAAACTTTTCTTTTTAAGACTTTGGTCTAATGGCTGGGAGCATGCACACTGTATGTTGTCACGTCGTTAGTATTCAAAATAAATCAAGTGGACTACTACTCATCTGGAATGTAATGTAGTTTCTGGATTACTTAACACCTTGCTATCAATCTAGAATATCATAACATGTTTCAATGTTTTGGAAAGCAGAACAATGATGTGCAATATGTCTGTGTGCTAGCTAGTCATGCAAGTGACCAAAAAAAAATGCTAGTCCATGCAGTCTCCATCAATGTCATCATGGAGCTACATTTTCTGTCTACAAGTACACTCACTCGTGTCTTCAGCAATGTCTGTTATAGGAAGGACACCTATCCACCTTGTCAAGAAGCCCTTCCAACTACTGGGAAACAACCCATCATTAAGAAAAAACATACAAAAGCTTCCACATAGAATTACATCCCACCAAGGAAAATAGACCAAATCAAACATCCAGAGAGAAATAGGTCCTTGGACAAAACACGAAACAGAAAAAACAGGAGTTTAAATACAACTATGCCTAGTTGTATACACGACTCTTCCCGTCTGTGCAGCTACAGTCTTACTCTTTTACGGGAATAATGTCCTGAACGTAAGCAGCTTTTTGTTTGCAAATATATCAGTTACTTTTAGCACTAATCCGGTGGGATTACGGGAGACTCTCTTGGATCAATGGGAGCTTTATGCTTCAGTCTGTTTTATCCCGACAGACTCCAGTGCACCGCTAACCTCCACTATGGCCTTGATTAATGGCAGAGAGTACGATCCTACCCTCAGATGGAAGGTCTTCATCGCCACATGTCTTTGGAAAGAGAAAAGCAGTAGACAGGCTCCAGAGTGTTTATATCGTGTGCCTCGCTCCCTCTCGCCCCGCCGCTGAAAATGAAATAAATGGCTGTGACCCAGTGGTTACACAAATGATACATTTACTGAGCTGGGTGAGAAATAGAAGATGGAGAAAGCTCTATACATGCCTCCCTCCATCAGAGGATACAAAACACAGCTCAGACTATTGTATTGCGAGCGAATGTTTATGATGGTTATCTTGTTCAAGTGGTGAAAAGGCACTTCATGCTCTTAGAAGAAGAAAAGCAAAGAACATGTTACATGATGGTTCAGGAACGGCCAGTTTGAAATGTAAACAGCCTTTCAGGACATAGTCTTGCAGTGCTATCAAGCTGAAGTGAAAGCTTCTACAGACTAATGTTTTGCCTGCCACTGAATTGAGCTATGCTCTAAAATTTGTACAAAATACATTTTCCCTTTAAAACTTTTCTTTAATGGGAATCATTACTGTTAACATAATCTTCAAAACCTTTGTTTCAACTGAATTTCGAGCCAGATGGATTAAAGTGTTTCAAAGGAGTGACTGCTAGGATTCATAATGTACTTCGTTGGACAAGAAGGACTATTCAGTGGATTATTCTACCCAATACAGTGCTTTTCACAGTCATTATTCCATAGAAGGATATTCCTACATATTATGCTCTTTTCATTTCCATGATGGAGCTGCTGAAAACAATCAGTGACCATCTTTGCATTTCGAGTGCTGACGACTTCTTATTCAAACAGATAATTCTCCTTTCTCAGCAGAACGAAAGAAAGAAATACACTTCTGCGCTGAGTGACACTTCAATTAGCCTCTCGTCCTCCCTGCCGCTAAAAATCAGATTGCGAGCCATGTTGGGGACAAGGCAGGTCATTAAAACATCCTTAAAAACCCACAAGATTTACTGTAGGCAATGGATTTAGGTTGTATTTGCTGACAGACCTAGCTGCACTCACCCTCGCCTTCCCAGATGGAATAAAGGCTATCTAGTGGTAATTGCAGAGGAAAAAATGGACTTTGTGGTGTCAGAAACACTCTGTTTGCCCTCTCATTTCTCTCATTTCTCTCTGCTCTTGCTTGGATTGCTGCCCCTTTCCTGGTGGCCATCATCCATTCCACTCAACGCCCGGGTGTTGTTCCAGGCCCATTTGAGTGTAGTCTGGCTGCTTGAGTACACTGTACTGAGGTCTTTGAGGGGTATGTGAGACAGAGGCTCCTTGTGTATCAGCTCTTGTCTCTGATGTGGCCAAACTGTCTGAAAGCAGTGGGGAGTCTGTCAGGAAAATACACTTGATACAGAGGACGGGGTGCATTTCATATCCCTATTGTGACATCAAAACGCCATGTCTAATGTCAATAGTGAGGGACTCTCGATTACACACTAGCTATGTGAACAGCAAACCAACTAAGGACTAAAAATGTTTTTCAGTCGTTTGTCAAACAATAGAGTTCTAAAGTTACTGTTGGAAGGCATCTGTTGCATGATCTGGTTCCTGACAGCTGTTCACAACTTTGTAACGTTACCATCTCAAACACACTTAAACAGACTCTGCTTCACACAGCATGATAGCATCTCCACTCTGAGGTGCTAGTCTGGGCTGCTATGCTGGTTTTGAAGTTTTTGTTAGTGAAGCCTTTGAGATACTATTCTTTCAGATGATGTGTGGATTACGATTAGGTAGTGGAAGTTTTGTGTAATACAGGATAGATAGATTTTCAGGATCTATTGAGTCTGAGGAGCCAAGACACAAACGGTACTGTTTTTGAATGCACAGGATGTCCTTCTAAATGCATCCAGGAACCCACAGCTTTCAATAAATTATGTGACGAAGCTACCACGTAACATCAGTATGTGCTCAAATTGACCAATGAACAAATATGATCACTCTCACGTGTTGTCTACTCTCCAGAATAGCAATATACTTCATGCCATATTAATGGATAACGAGACTTTGCATTTGTAGAATAGTTCCATTCTACAGTGTCTTCCCATACCATCCCCCAGCTATTAATTGCCACAGTCTGGACCAAGTTAAAGTCTCTCCACGCCCCACACTGCTCTGCAGGTTCCTCTTAATTTCCATTAAATGTTTTCCCTCTTACACCAGACGTTATGCAGGATTATAATAATTTTAAAAAATGGGCTGATTTACATTTAAATAGAACATCAGTGTCTTCCTAATAACAATGTGCTATAATCCACCTTAACTATCATTCAAGGAGGTTAAATTGTGAAATGTTACATGCAGCGGCCCATGGGTTCTTTACCTTGTGGGCCCTCCTGGGATCCTAACCCTGGCGCCTGACCAATCCCCTTTGAAGAGAGAGGACGAGAGTGAGACAGAGGGAGGAGGTGTGGCAGAGAGTTCACATAGTGTACTATCCCATTAGTTTATTATTTTTCAGGTTTGCCTATAGATTGCATGACACACTGAGTGTGAAGCCTGCTTTTATCTGCTGTGTGGGTATATTTGAAAGGGAGGAGTTGCATATTTCAAGTCTCTATCCTTTTAGTGGCATGTAAACCAAAAGGGTAGCAGACCTTGGGCAGATTTGACCACATTATAACAATCTGCTGTTAAAGACCATTAGAAACACATCTTGTCTTAAGGCATGTTTCAGCCCACCTGTTTCTGGATAGTCAAAGTTTGTTCTATCTATTGTTTTCTAAACACTGTACATTAAAATTCCACACTCCTGATTTTTACTTCTCAGCTAGAGAGCATGATGAGGCTAAGAGAGTTCAACACTGGGATTGCGGCGTACAATACTGCTCAAAAGTTTAAGAACACCTACTCATTCAAGGGTTTTTCTTAATTTTTTACTATTTTCTACATTGTAGGATAATAGTGAAGACATCAACACTGTGAAATAACACATATGGAATCATGTACTAACCAAAAAAGTGTTCTTCAAATAGCCTTGTGACAGCTTTGCACACACTTGGCATTTTCTCAACTAGCTTCATCTGGAATGCTTTTCCAACAGTCTTGAAGGAGTTCCCACATATGCTAAGCTGCTTTTCCTTCACTCTGCAGTCCGACTCTTCTCAAACCATCTCAATTTGTGATTCAAGTTGCCTAGTTAAATAAAGGAAAAAGAAAAAGAAAAGAACAATCTGGTTGAGGTTGGGGGATTTTTGAGGCCATGTCTTCTGATGCAGCACCCCATCACTCTCCTTCTTAGTAAAATAGCCCTTATACAGCCTGGAGGTGTGTTGGGTCACTGTCCTGTTAAAAACAAATGATAGTCCCACTAAGCCCAAACCAGATGTGATAAAATCATAGCACTTGACGGATTTTGCAACTGCACTTGAAGAAACTTTCAAAGTTCTTGAAATTTTCCATATTAACTGACCTTCATGTCTCAAAGTAATGATGGACTGTTGTTTCTCATTGCTTTTTTGGCTGCTCTTGCCATAATATGAACTTGGTCTTTTACCAAATAGGGCTATCTTCTTTATACCCTTACTAGCTTGTCACAACACAACTGATTGACTCAAACACATCAAAAAGGAAAGAAATTCCACAAATTCACTTTTAAGGAGGCACACCTTAATTAAACTGCATTGCAGGTGAGTACCTCATGAAGCTGGTTGAGAGAATGCCAAGAGTGGGCAAAGATGTCACCAAAGGTAAGGGTGGATATTTGAATCATCTTAAATATAAAATGTATTTTGATTTGTTCAACACTTTTTTGGTTACTACATGATTCCATATGTGTTATTTCATAGTTTTGATGTCTTCACTACTATTCTACAATGTAGAAAATAGTCCAAATAAAGAAAATAAAGAAAAACCCTTGAATTAGTAGGTGTTCTAAACATTTGACCAGTAATGTATGACCTGAAGGGTCTTGTATTGTGATCTCTCAAATGTAAAACCGAAGATAGTCTCACCTGAACACATCTATAGCCAGTCATTGGTAAGCCCATATGTGTAAAATGTAATGTTATAACTAATGAGCCATAACCACAGCCTTTACAATGCAGTGAATGGTTAGAATGTCCCTTTATTAAGCTGTGTAGCACTTTCCCTAATGAAATTCATGTCTGCTTGCCACGTAAAGGTAAATTAGTTGGTGCTAAACTGGTAAAGAGGTTTGAGTTTGATCAATTCATAGGATAGTGAGCAGCTTCAATATCATATGCTGTACAAACTACACAATAGTTTCCCTGTCTATTTCTTGCTCTCCGTCAATGTCCTGGCATTCAATGTTTTTCCCTTGCACTCTTCTCTCTGGGTTTTCCATCGGGGATAGATTGTGCGTCACTTAACCGGGGCCCCTCCATTGCTTCAGGTGTGCATGGTTTTACTGTGAACTAATTTCATAGTCATTAGGAGAATTGGGGAACATGTGAGAAGTGTTTTTCTGACTGAGGCACAATGGTTAAAGCATCAAAGCAAGCAGAGTACCTATTTTCTAATACTTCACCTTGAAAGTGTTCGTCATTAGAAGGATGGGATCCACAGGCCTATTTTTCACTGGAGGGATTTTCAGAACAATCAGAGTTCTAACTATCTGTCTGATCCTGCATGCTAAAAGAAGCATAAACTCTGCCACAAGCACTGTCATTACTATTGAAGACTGTTGAACATAAACATAAAAACAATTAATGCATTTCTATTATTATTATTATTATTATTGTTAAGAAGACCAGATATATACAATATGGTCCATTCTATAGCACATTGTGCAGTGAAGAATTAAAATTCTTTAGAGATCAGGCAATTTAGGTGTATTATATTATTCAGTAGAATGTATTTGATTTCAATTACTGTGCTGTGTCAAATAGTGGTCATAAGAAAAGATCATATAACTATCACTTTAATCTTCCAATGTTTATGCTTTATAGTAACTATCCAGTGAAAATCACAGTTTTAAAAGTTTGTATTATGTTAACTCATACCCAAACTATGTTATTGACTCGTCTTATACTCGCATTTGTGGCCAAAGCATAAATGGAAGAAAAAACACGTAAAAAAGTCCACCCAGGCTTGACATTTAAAAATGTCTTGTTTTTTTTCTCATAGAACATGATGTCGTGTTGGCTCATTGGCTGAACTGCCCAATCAGTGGTCTACTCACATGATCGGTATACAATCATACCATTTTGTTGTTGGGGTACACCTACATCATTCAAACACAGAAAAGCTGCTTTTTAACATACAATATTTTGGAAGGAAAACTATTTCACACATATTGTAATTAATGATTGGTCACATTTCATAGAAATCTGGAAACACTGGACAGTTACTTTAAGTATTCATCAAAGCGGAAGTTTACCAAGAAAGTAAAGGGTATAAATATTGAACCAAATGTAAACATTTTGACAACAATATTTAGAAGATGTTGATAACATACTTTATTTACTCTCAGACGGTGATCTGACTGCCTTTATCAAAGAGTTAATGATTTATTTTACAGCAATTATGCTCTTTAGTATCTGCATAGCCTAGCAATTTTGATTGAGACATCTGTATCCTATTTGACCTTGTGTTGTGGATCTGTCTTAAGGTAAATACTATTTTCATTGTGTCAATAAATTGCACTATTTTCACATTTCAGAACAGAAGACTTTTTGCCAAAGTAAGAGTTACAACTGTGTCATGACGTTGCCCTGTTGGTGAGGTTTATGACCCCCATAAATACATTTCCCCCATTTCTTTCTCTACTCTACAGATTTGACTCTTGGTAAGCCTTTTGTTAACGTAGAGAGAGTCTGGTAACATCAAAAGGTTTGGAACGGAACAATATTTTGGTAATCCAACATAAAATATCCATTGCTACTTAAAGAATATGATGTCAGATCAGTTGTCGTCTGAGACATTACTGATTATAGGATGACATAAACTCTATCTTGGAAAGTCTACACATTCTAGTTATCAGATTAACATGGAATTGTTGTGAAATTTAAATGTTTAAATATGAAACTATTTGTGAAAAGATTAAATGCAATTGTAGCTTCTAAATGAGATAATTCTTTTCACAAGTAAACTCTGCTCACTCAGTGGCCCCGCCCAAGTGAACTATGAAACTCATGGTTGTGAACTATGAAACTCCCTTCTCTCCACCACTACAAAATCCCATTGACGAAAGTTAACCTTGGGTTCCTGATGACGTGAGGACTGCTGTCCATATGTTTAAAAGGGCTAATATCAACTAAAGAACTAAGCCAACCTCAGCGTGAGCTCTGGTTGCGAATGGTTGAACGACTACAACGTAACGAAATTAACATTGTGTTCCTGCTGACGTGAGGACTGATGTCCATATGTTTAGAAGGGCGAATTTCAACATGGAGGTGCCGATCGACACGCTGGAAGGATGAATTTCGACTATACCGGCCAGAATATAGCACAAGTTTATAGTATAGCAACTTGGTTTGAACTTTGAACTCTTATTCACTAAAGAAGTGATACATCCTAGATGTCGGGTTAGCAGCAGCAGCTGTAAACGTGGGCTAGGAAAGGATGGACAATCTCTTCAGAAAGACAGGGTACTACAATGTATCCGTTCTACCACACGACGACAGTACTAAAACATATCCGTTCTACCATAAGACATATTCTTCAAAGGACAAGGGAGATCTCTCCTGGGCAACCCAGCCTTCCATTGTTACGGATACAGGCATTCTGTGTGTGTATCCTGTGTGTATTTCTTTTCTCTCCTTCTCCCCTCCTCACAGGTGGCAATCATCATTCCACAATCATTCACCATGCAGTCATCAATCAGAAGACACACCTCCTGTTTCCATGGTTTAAAAACCCATTCAATTGTTTCCTCTGGAGCTCGATCTCTTTGTGTTTCATTCGCTCTGTCGCTCTCTAAATCTCGCTCTCTAAATCTCGCACTCTAAATCTCGCTCTCTAAATCTCTCTCTAAATCTCTCTCTTTGGATTGAGCCGTCTTTTGTTTTTGAAACTATATGTCACTTTGTCCCCACCTGTGAGTATTGTTTTGGTTATGGTGTTTGCCTGTTTGTTTGATGGTGGGAAAAGACAAGTCGCCCAAGGGCATACATTACCCATAGGAATACTTTGTCTAAATACCCTAGTTAGAACTGGGCGGAGCACCCACTGTATTTTTGGTTAGTTAGCTAGCTGCTCTTAAAGCAGGTAGTCTAGCTTAGGGGTGTTTTCGGATACATATTATTTATTTCCTTGGGTCCAGCTCAGCTCCTTTTCCTGCCCCCCTTTACCGGGTGTTTACAAAATAAACCATGAGTAATTTAGTTGTCTGTGGTTTTTCGTTCCAACTGTTACTTTTTCACTATTATACTTTGCATGAGTTATGTTCCGGGTCTTGTTACCATCCCCCCCTAGACTGCCGGGCCAAAGGGATTCGTAACATAAGAGGGGACTCATCCGGGATCTGTCATTACAGACACCCATGCCGCTCATGCAGATCGGTATAGTGGTCAAGTTGAGCATCATGGCTGATGTGGCATTAGTGTTTGCTATTTGTTGGCTCTTGTTTGGTAGTAGTTCAAGATGGCTACTTTTGATTTTAAATCCTTTTTGGATAACCCTTCGTGGGAGGTTTTTGATAAATGTCGTAGAGTTGATATAATGACCTTGGCTGACCATTATTCAGTAGCTATTCGGCAGAGTTGAGTTAAAGCAGAGGTTAAAAAGCTAGTGTTAAATGTTTTGTTGGAAGAGCAGGTGCTTGTATTACCGCTGCCTGAGCCTACTACCCCTGTAGGGGATGTTGCTGCTCCTCTAAGCCCGGTGGTGTCTGAGAACGAGGGTGAGGCTAAAGCTCCAGCCACATTGCCCTGTTTTGATCCACTCTCCCCACTGTCAACCGGTGATGCCAGGAGGGATGTCTGTTCAATACAGTTCCAACTGGAGGCGGAAGAGAGCCCAAATTTGGTGAGAAAATTTCCAGTTGGAGATGTGTAAAATTAAGTCAGAAAAAGAACAGCGTCAGTTGGAGTTCAAAATGCGCCAGATGAAACTAGAGGCAGAGACAGCGAGGCTAGCCTCCGTTACTGCTGTGACTGTTAGGGAGGCATCATCACCAGCTGCAGCTTCCAACAATTTTGACAGTAGTAGGCAGATGTAGGCCTTGGTACCAGTAGTAGACAGTAGTAGGCCTTGGTACCTTTGTTCAGAGAGTCAGAGGTTGACTCCTATTTTTGTGTTTTTGAATGTATAGCTGTAGCATTGAAATGGCCTTAAGAGGTATGGTGCCTATTACTTCAGTGTAAATTAACTGGTAAAGCCCAAGAGGTTTTGTCAGCGCTACCTCTGGAAGACAGTTTGAATTATGAAGGGGTCAAAGCTACTGTTCTTCATGCCTTTGAGCTTGTGCCTGTGTTGAAAGACTTTGTGTTGACGCACAAGAGCGTGTTTTCAGCTCATACTGAGAGTAGAGCCACTGAATTGCCTACTTTTAGTCCTAGTCAGCCAGCACTAGTATATCAAGCATGCCAGAAAAATGAGCGTCCCTGTTTCTATTGTCATAAGGTGGGACATATGATTAATGATTGCTTCCTGATAAAACGCAAACAAAGGATGCCTCTTCGTGCCAAGCCGCCAACAGATGTTGGGCTAATTCGTACGGGTTGTGAGGTCTGAAACAAATACAGGTGCCTCAAGGTAACTGTAGTTTGAAAGTCCCAATCGCCGACCTGCCTGTGCTCTGGTCCTGGAATGGGCTCATTCCTCGAGACTCACCTGTCATCCTGGCTCCCATCGGACAATGTTTTTGATGGCCCACCATGGTTCCTGAAGTCTTCACGTTCGTTGCCGCCTGTGTGTGCGCAGAACAAGACTCCGCGGCAAGCTCCGGCTGGCCTACTTTAACCACTCCCTGTTACTCATCGCCCCTGGTCCCTTGTCCTTGGACTTCGTCCGTCAGATGGCAACACCGCTATCCTTACTGTGATGGATTTTATCCCCCTTCCAGTTTATACCCCTTCCTAAGTTGCCCTCAGCTAATATGTTGCAGCACATCTTCTGGATCCATGGACTTCCAGTAGACATGGTCTCTGATCACGGTCCTCAGTTCTCAAACCGGTTCTGGAAGTCGTTCTGCACCCTCGTTGGGTTGTCGCCCAGCCTGTCCTCTGGTTTTCATCCCCAGTCTAAAGGCCATTCGGAGCGAGCCAATCGGGACCTTCGTTGCCCCTTCTCCACCAATCCCACCACCTGGAGCCAGTAACTCGTGTGGGTGGAATATGCCCCCAACACCCTTCCCTGATCTGCTACTGGTCTCTCGGCGTTTGAGTGTTCCCTGGGCTATCAGCCACCACTCTTCTCTGAACAAGAGGAAGAGGTCAGTATACCTCCTACCTAGATGTTAGTCTGTCACCATACCTGGAAGAGATCCCGGACCACTCTTCTCAAAACCACTATGTATCGATGACAGGCGGACCGCCACCAGACCCCTGCTCCCTGCTACCATTCGGGATCTGGCCCTCCGGATGGAGTCCGCACCCTCCATACACATCACACTTGAATGTATCTTGAATTAAACCGCTGTCGCACAGCCATTTGTCTCCTGTTTCCGACCAGCGTGTTCCGTGTTTCTTGTGCTCTAGTTTTTGCTTTTCCTAGTCTTCCCAGTTCTGACCTTGTCTACCTGTCCTGACCCTGAACCTGCCTGTTGTCCTGTACCTGCCTGACTCTGATTTGGATTACGACTCTTTGCCTGCATTGGCCTACCGATTGCCTGCCCCTTGTTCTGTAATAAACTCTGAGACTCGTACTATCCGCCTCCTGTGTCTGCATCTGGGTCTTAGCTGTGATTACAACACTACAAGATTCTGGCCTTCGTGTCCAATGAATCATATTCAATCAAATCATTGAATCAAATGAAAAGGGAATCTTTAGATGACAACTCGTCAAATGTGTCTGAGTGTGCAGCATGCATATTACATTAAATAATATTCTTTCTTGGATTGCTAATAATTTATTTGAGTTATGTTCTTTAGTATCTGCATAACCATGCTATTTTGATTGACGTGTGTGTCAAGTGTATCTTATTTGAACTGTATTTTTTTTCCCTTAAAATAAGTTTTGCACTGTGTGATTATGTTCAAATCAACTTATGTGTCACATGCTTCGTAAACAACAGAACAATAATAACACCTTGAATACCTTGAGTAACGATAACTTGGCTATGTACAAAGTGTACCAGTACGGAGTCAATGTGCAGGGGTACTAGGTAATTGAGGTATATATATGTAGGTAGGTAGGTAGGTAGGTAGGTAGGTAGGTAGGTAGGTAGGTAGGTAGGTAGGTAGGTAGGTAGGGGTAAAGTGGAGAGGCAGCAGGATAAATACTTAACAGTAGCAGCAGCGTATATGACTCTTTAGACTCTTTAGATGACAACTCGTCAAATGCGTCTCAGTGTGCAGCATGCATATTACATTGAATATGAAAATGTAAACCCAGTGCTGATGCTGCTTAATTCTTGTCTAAAAATCCATTTCAGCTGATTTATGAATTGTCAAGGCCTCCCCACTAATTGGGGTAGCTTAATCAATGGCAGCACGCCACAGAAACAACATTTGATGAGATCTCATCTCCAATACTCCTTGACACGAGCACTAGCCTTGGTCTTAAAAAAACACATAATCAATACCATCATCACTTTAGCTGTCTTCCTCTAAACTGTATTTCTTACTCTCCCTTTTCCTTCCTATCCCATTTCTTATCTTCTCACTCTTAATGAAATCCACACACATAATTTAGCAGCATTCTCCACTGGACGGATTGATTTCCACCCACCACAGTTCAATTGAACTGTACTGTATGGAGGGGATGGGAATATTCCCTTAGTACATTCCCTTAGTGCTTCACTTCCCCTGGGCATTGGCTTTCAGCGTTATCTTTCATACCTCATGGCCTTTACAATTGGCTCAATAGGGTGGCCTATAGTGTGCTTTACTAAGCAGAAATGTCTCAGCCTTAGACCATACTGTAGGTTCCTCTGGCTCATCAACAGAATGAACCATGGGTATGTCCCAAATACTACTGTCTCTTAAGGCATTGGCTGATATTTTATGATAAGTATATTGATAAAAATATGACAAGGATAGTATTACAGAAAATACGTAATCAGTGAAGGTGATAAAGCCATCTTCATCACTATTCAACCACAGTGAAGACTTTAGAGGAAATTATAAGTTCTTACTGAGTTGGGTCAGTTCACTTTGAATGATCTTTTTGTATCTTTTCACTTGTCCAACTCGTCACATTCCTACCTGACAGGCTAAAGGTTATTTAAGATCTGTCTCTACTCCTCCGACACCTACTGCCTCAATACTCAATACACACCATGGAAGACACATGCCGTGCTGCAATTGTAGTGCTGTAGTGCTGCAATTGATTTAGTTTAGGTTCTGTAAGGATTACTGGTCAAAAGAAGATCAACAAGTAAACATGTTAGAAGGGCTTAAGCTGTAAAACATTATTTGGAAATGCCTTACAACCAAAATCAATCTATGAATATTAAACAATGTGTGCACTTCATAGTCTCCATTTCGTATGAAAGGAAGAATCTCGTGAGAACATTTAAATGCTAAGTCTTAAAAAATGCACGTTAATAGTATAGTGGAAAGCATGTGCTCGACATACCACTTTTCTTCCCGTAGATGAGCACCCATGGATTATACAGCAGTCATCCTCAGTCAGTGTCATTAAACCTTTACAATGAACGCTTGAGAGAAACAAGTCACAAATTAGTAAAAATAAAAAAAAACCTGCTGACAGAGACTAGACAAGAGAGAGCCTGTGCTAAATATTGTCTTGAAGTTAATTAATGATAAACCCAATAAAGTCAGAACAAAGCCCACTGTCTTTGGAGCTTGGGAATAATGCAAGCTTGTCAAGAGTTTGGGAGGCTGCAGAGGACCTTTTTATTGAATAAGTTTATGATAGCCAGGCTCTGGGACTGGAGAAGTTGATTAATTATGCAAGTATAGCATGAATTTTTATTTCCTTTTGTTGAGAATGAACTGGAAGACAGTGTCAAGGGAAAGTTCAAATCTGCTTTTGCATGTAGTATCGGTGCATCTTTATATTGTACTATTTACAATAGCAGAGGCCAGGCTTAATCAATGGCAGGTTGTCAGATGCCTTTCCATCAGTTGTGCCGTGATCGTAGGCAGCCATTGCTTTTTTAAATTTTTAAATGTTTAATTAACCCTTCCCAATATATTTTTTACAGCTTTTCTGCTACTTATACATACATTTTGCATACATATGTTGAATACACCTTTTTCATACATGGTACTTTTATATAAAGCAGTCACATAACAATAATGCATTACCAAAGCTAAGCTCTTTAATCCCACCCCTCAACCACTCTCAGCCCATCCCACCTATCACCATAGACCACCCTCATTTGGTGTCACATATTCTCAATTGTGCTGTGATGTTTTTCCATACATGAACATTTCTAATCTTATAGTATTCAGATATTGTGAGCTAAAGATGAAAACCTTTCCTACATTATATTATTTATTGACTAACTATTACTTTCCAAATCGCCCAACACTGCTATTTGTAAGGTTAATTTTAAGTGAATGTTGTGAAACAAGCTACACAGGGGCGATACCAGAATAAATTATCTAGTGATTCTATCTACTCGCAGCAAAATCTACAGAGCTGAGATTGTTGTATGTATGCCCCATATATATAGCATTCTGTTGGTGGCAAGAATTTATAATAATAATTTAAATTGAAAAACTTGAATCTTTGAATCAAGTGTTGTTTTTTTGTACCAGTTCATGAACCACGAGCCATGGAATCAATACATCGAAAATCTCTTCCCATTTATTTAGCAACTTATGTGTTGCAGCCATCAACAAACCAGTTCCTTACCTTCTCCCATTTTCCACTTGCCTCCTCCATTTTTTGGAAATGCTCTAATCAATTGGTTGTAAATCTGGATTGAGCAGACATTTCAATTAAATATTTTTTTTCCTCATCAATCTACACACTACCCCATAATGGCAAAGCACATTTTTTATTTTATTTATGTTTACTAGTTTATTAAAATAAAATAAAATGTAAATATCACATTTTACATAAGTATTCAGCATGTTGAAGCACCTTGGGCAGCGATTACAGCATCGAGTCTTCTTGGGTATGACTCTACAAGCTTGGCACACCTGTATTTGGAGAGATTCTCCAAATTTTTGCAGTTCGTTCCAGTCAGTGGCAGCAGAGAACTGGAAGGAAAGGCGACCAAAGGAGGAATTGGCTTTGTGGGTGACCAGTGAGATATACCTGCTGGAGCGCGTGCTACAGGTGGGTGCTGCTATGGTGACCAGCGAGCTGAGATAGGGCGGGGCTTTACCTAGCAGAGACTTGTAGATAACCTGTAGCCAGTGGGTTTGGCGACGAGCATGAAGCGAGGGCCAGCCAACGAGAGCGTATAGGTCGCAGTGGTGAGTAGTGTATGGGGCTTTGGTGGCAAAACAGATGGCACTGTGACAGACTACATCCAGTTTGCTGAGTAGAGTGTTGGAGGCTATTTTATAGATGACACCGCCGAAGTCAAGGATCGGTAGGATGGTCAGTTTTACGAGGGTATGTTTGGCAGCATGAATGAAGGAAGCTTTGTTGCGAAATAGGAAGCCGATTCTAGATTCAATATGAGGTATTTGTAGTTATCCACATATTCTAAGTCAGAGCTGTCCAGAGTAGTGATGCTGGATGGGCGGGCAGGTGCGGGCAATGATCGGTTGAATAGCATGAATTTCGTTTTATTTGTGTTTAAGAGCAGTTGGAGGCCACGAAAGGAGAGTTGTATTGCATTGAAGCTCGTCTGGAGGTTAGTTAACAGTGTCCGGAAGTATAGAGAATGGTGTCGTCTGCGTAGAGGTGGATCAGGGAATCACCAGCAGCAAGAGCGACATCATTGATATATACAGAGAAGAGAGTCGGCTCGAGAATTGAACCCTGTGGCACCCCCATAGAGACTGCCAGAGGACCGTACAACAGGCCCTCTTATATGACACACTGAACTCTGTCTGCGAAGTAGTTGGTGAACCAGGCGAGGCAGTCATTTGAGAAACCAAGGCTGTTGAGTCTGCCAATAATTTGTAGGGGTCCAGATTTTGCAGCTCTTTCAGAACATCAGCTATCTGGATATGTGTGAAGGAGAAATGGTGGGGGCTTGGGCGGTTTGCTGTGGAGGGTGCCGGGCAGTTGACTGGGGTAGGGGTAGCCAGGTGGAAAGTATGGCCAGCCATAGAGATGCTTATTGAAATTCTCAATTATAGTGGATTTGTCGGTTGTAACAGTGTTTCCTAACCACAGAGCAGTGGGCAGCTGGGAGGAGGTGCTCTTATTCTCCATGGACTTTACAGTGTCCCAGAACATTTTTTAGTTTGTACTGCAGGATGCAAATTTCGGTTTAAAAAAGCTAGCCTTAGCTTTCCTAAAGGCCTGTGTATATTGGTTCCCAACTTCCCTGAAAAGTTGCATATCACAGGGCTATTCGATGCTAATGCAGAACGCCACAGGATGTTTTTGTGCTGGTCAAAAGCAGACTGGTCTGGAGTGAACCAAGGGCTATATCTATTCCAGATTCTACATTTTTTTAATGGGACATGCCAATTTAGATGGTGAGGAAGGCACTTTTAAAGAATAACCAGGCATCCTCTACTGTTGGGATGAGGTCAATGTCATTCCAGGATACACCGGTCAGGTCGATTAGAAAGGCCTGCTCGCAGAAGTGTTTTAGGGAGCGTTTGACAGTGATGAGGGGTAAAATACCCACCCTGCCTTCCGTTCACCTAGCTAACGTGCAATCAAGTCGCTCTGGATAAGAGCGTCTGCTAAATGACTTAAATGTAAATGTAAATGTAAAATAAAATTGACGATCTACGAGGAAGATTAATCTACAAATGGGACATTAAAAACTGTATCTTATGCTTCACAGAGTCGTGGGTTGAACAACGACATTATCAACATCCAGCTGGCTGGTTATATGCTGTATCGGCAGGGTAGAACAGCGTGGTCGGGTAAGCCAAGGGGTGGTATGTGCAAAATTACTATCCTCAAGCTATTATTTCCCCTTTAAACTAAGAAGTTAATATTTGACAAACTAAACTCAGCAAAAAAATACATCCTTTCACTGTCAACTGCTTTTATTTTCAGCAAACTTAACATGTGTAAATATTTGTATGAACATAACAAGATTCAACAACTGAGACATAAACTGAACAAGTTCCACAGACATGTGGGGGAAAAAAACTCTAAACCACCTTTACTCCATACACAGAGACGAGTAAAAAGCTCTCCCTCGCCCTCCGTTTGGCAAATCTGACCATAATGATATTTTCTTGATTCCTGCTTATAAGCAAAAATCACCAGTGACTCATTCAATATTAAAGTAGTCAGATGAAGCAGATGCTAAGGTTCTTGACCTTTTTGCAAGCACAGACTGGAATATGTTCCCGGGATCCTTCCTATGGCATTGAGGAATACACCACGTCAGTTATTGGCTTCATCAATAAGTGCATTGATGTAATTGTCCCCACAGTGACCGTACGTACCGAACCCAACCAGAAGCCATGGATTACAGGCAACATCCGCACTGAGCTAAAGCCCAGAGATGCCGCTTTCAAAGAGCTGGATTCTAACCCGGAAGCTTATAAGAAATCCAGCTACATCCTCCGACGAACCATCAAACAGGCAACATGTCAATACAAGACTAAGATTGAATCGAACTACACCAGCTCTGTCGCTTGTTGAATGTATCAGGGCTTTCCAACCATTACAGACTACAAAGGGAAGCACAACCAAGAGATACCCAGTGATATGAGCCTACCAGACGAGCAAAACTACTTCTATGCTTGCTTCGAGGTGAGTACCACTGAAACAAGCATGACAGCATTTGCTGTTCCGGATGACTGTGTGATCACGCTCTCCGCAGCCGATGTGAGTAAGACCTTTAAGTAGGGCAACATTCTCAAGGCCAGAGGGCCAGACGGATTACCAGGACATGTACTGTGAGCATGCGCTGACCAACTGGCAAGTTTCTTCACTGATATTTTCAATCTCTCCCTGTCCGAGTCTATAACACCAACATATTTTAAGTTGACCACCACAGTCCTTGTGCCCAAGAACACTAAGGCAACCAGCCTAAATGACTACCGACCTGTAGCACTCATGTCTGCAGCCATGAAGTGCTTTGAAAGGCTGGTCATGGCTCACATCAACAGCATTATCCCAGAAAATCTAGACACACTCCAATGTACCCTAACAGATCCACAGATGATGCAATCTCTATTGCACTCCACACTGCCCTTTCCCATCCTGGACAAAAGGAACATCTATGTGAGAATGCTATTTATTGACTACAGCTCAGCATTCAACACCATAGTACCCTCAAAGCTCATCACTAAGCTAAGGACCCTGGGTCAAAACACCTCACTCTGTAACTGGATCATGGAATTCCTGACAGGCCACTCCCAGCTGGTAAGGGTAGGTAACAACAAATTTGCCACGTTGATCCTCAACATGGGGGTCCCTTAGGGGTGTGTATTCAGTCCCCTCCTGTACTCCCTGTTCACTCATGACTGCACGGCCAGGCACGACTCCAACACCATCATTAAGTTTGCCGATGACGCAACAGCGTTAGTCCTGATCACCAACAACGACGAGACAGCCTATAGGGAGGAGGTCAGAGACCTGGCTGTGTGGTACCAGGACAACAACCTCTCCCTCAACATGATCAAGACAAAAGAGAAGATTGTGGATTACAGGAAAAGGATGACCGAGCACATTCTCATTGATGGGGCTGCAGTGGAGCAGGTTGAGAGCTTCAAGTTCGTTGGCATCCACATCACCAACAAACTAACATGGTCCAAGCACACCAAGACAGTCGTCGTCAAAGGTTCTACAGCTGCACCGTCGAGAGCATCCTGACTGGTTGCATCACTGCCTGGTATGGCAACTGCTCGGCCTCCGCCCGCAAGGCACTGCAGAGGGTTTAACGGCGTTTGTCTGTTGAATGAAGAAAGTCGGACCGAAATGCAGCGTGTAGGTTACTCATGACTTTAATGAACAGAATAGCGGTACATGAAAATAACTGAAATACGAAAACAACAAACGAAACGTGAAACTAATTACAGCCTATCTGGTGAATACATCACAAAGACAGGAACAAACACCCACAAAATACAAAGCGAACTCAGGCTACCTAAATACGGTTCCCAATCCGAGACAACGAGAATCACCTGACTCCAATTGAGAACCGCCTCAGGCAGCCAAGCCTAACTAGACACACCCCTAATCATACACAATCCCAATTAATACACACCCCAATACGAAGCACAACATGTAAACCCATGTCACACCCTGGCCTACCCAAACATATAACAAAAACACAAAATACAATGACCAAGGCGTGACAGAGGGTTGTTCGTATGACCCAATACATCACTGGGGCCAAGCTTCTTGCCATGCAGGACCACTATACTAGGCGGTGTCAGAGGAAAGCCCTAAAAATTGTCAGACTCCAGCCACCCTAACAATAGACTGTTCTCTCTGCTACCGCACAGCAAGTGGTACCGGAGCGACAAGTCTACGTCAGAGAGGCATCTACACAGCTTCTACCACAAAGCCATAAGACTCCTGAACATCTAAATCAAATGGCTCCCCAGACTATTTGGAGGCCGCTAGTACTCTGTTATTATCTATGCATAGTCACTTTAATAACACTACCTACATATACAGTTTATGTCAGAAGTTTACATACACCTTAGCCAAATACATTTATCTCAGTTTTTCACAATTCCTGACATTTAATCCTAGTAATAATGCCCCGTCTTAGGTCAGTTAGGATCACCACTTTATTTTAAGAATGTGAAATGTCAGAATAAAAGTTGATAGAATGATTTATATTAATTATTTATTTAATCTCATTCCCAGTGGGTCAGAAGTTTACATACACTCAGTTAGTATTTGGTAGCATTGTCTTAAACAATTTTAGCTTCTTTGGGACTGGGAGGCAGTATTGAGTAGCTTGGATAAAATGGTGCCCAAAGTAAACTGCCCGCTACTCAGGCCTAAAACACTCTGAAGTTTCTAAAACTGTTTGAATGATGTCTGTGAGTATAACAGAACTAATATGTCAGGCAAAAACCTGAGATTGGTTGAACCAAAAATCTCAAATTTGGACAGACAAACAGATTTCCACCAGTCTAATGTTCATTGCTCATGTTTCTTGGCCCAAGGAAATCTCTTATTCTTACTGTTCTTACTGTTGTCCTTTAGTAGTGGTTTCTTTGCAGAAATTTGACCATGAAGGTCTGATTCACACAGTCTCCTCTGAACAGTTGATGTTGAGATGTGTTTGCTACTTGAACTCTGTGAAGCATTCATTTGGACTTCAATTTCTGAGGCTGGTAACTCTGGTGCAGAGGATTAGCTCATTAGAGGTAACTCTGGGTCTTCCTTTCCTGTGGTGGTCCTCATGAGAGTCAGTTTCATCATAGCACTTGATGGTTTTTGCGACTGCACTCGAAAAAACGTTTAACATTCTTGAAATTGTCCGAATTGACTGACCTTCGTGTCTTTAAGTAATGATGGACTTATTTGAGCTGTTTTTGTCATGCTGGTGATAGAGGACCCAAAAGCGACTTAACAGAAACAGAGTTTATTCAAGTCCAAACAGGGAATAACAGAAATCCTCTAGTCTGTAGAGGGGAATAACAAGAGAAGCGGCCACAGACTGCAGGTCGCTTCGGGTAGGCGCAGGCCGTAGTTGACAGAGACACCTGCTCACACGCAGCATCTGATGAAGGCAAAAAACACGACAGGACAGGGCGAAACACAATCACAGCACGGTGAATACTAAACAAGGAACCGACGGGACAGGAACGGAACACAAAGGAATAAATAGGGACTCTAATCAGGGGAAAGGATCGGGAACAGGTGTGGGAAGACTAAATGATGATTAGGGGAATAGGAACAGCTGGGAGCAGGAACGGAACGATAGAGAGAAGAGAGAGCGAGAGAGTGAGAGGGGAGGGGGAGAGAGAGGGATAGAAAGAGGGAAAGAACCCAATAAGACCAGCAGAGGGAAACGAACAGAATGGGGAGCACAGGGACAAGACATGATAATAAATGACAAACATGACAGTACCCCCCACTTACACCGAGCGCCTCCTGGCGCACTCGAGGAGGAATCCTGGCGGCAACGGAGGAAATCATCGATGAGTGAACGGTCCAGCACGTCCCGAGACGGAACCCAACTCCTCTCCTCAGGACCGTAACCCTCCCAATCCACTAAGTATTGGTGACCCCGTCCCGAGAACGCATGTCCATGATCTTATGTACCTTGTAAATAGGTGCGCTCTCGACAAGGACGGGAGGGGGGGGAAGACGAACGGGGGTGCGAAGAAAGGGCTTAACACAGGAGACATGGAAGACAGGATGGACGCGACGAAGATGTCGCGGAAGAAGCAGTCGCACAGCGACAGGATTGACGACCTGGGAGACACGGAACGGACCAATGAACCGCGGAGTCAACTTACGAGAAGCTGTCGTAAGAGGAAGGTTGCGAGTGGAAAGCCACACTCTCTGGCCGCAACAATACCTTGGACTCTTAATCCTGCGTTTATTGGCGGCTCTCACAGTCTTCCCCGCAGACAAAGGCAGACCGGTAGTGAAGCCTAAGGCGATGTGAGACCATGGTCGAGAAGGAATGGGGAGCGATCTGAGACGACCGGCAGGAGGAGAGTTACCCGACTTAGTCTGCGCGCAGTCCGAACAAGCAGCCACGAAACGGCGCGTGTCACGCTCCTGAGTCGGCCACCAAAAGCGCTGGCGAATAGACGCAAGAGTGCCTCGAACACCGGGATGACCAGCTAACTTGGCAGAGTGAGCCCACTGAAGAACAGCCAGACGAGTGGAAACAGGAACGAAAAGGAGGTTACTAGGACAAGCGCGCGGCGACGCAGTGTGCGTGAGTGCTTGCTTAACCTGTCTTTCAATTCCCCAGACTGTTAACCCGACAACACGCCCATAAGGAAGAATCCCCTCGGGATCAGTAGAAGCCACAGAAGAACTAAACAGACGGGATAAGGCATCAGGCTTGGTGTTCTTGCTACCCGGACGGTAAGAAATCACAAACTCGAAACGAGCGAAAAACAACGCCCAACGAGCTTGACGGGCATTAAGTCGTTTGGCAGAACGGATGTACTCAAGGTTCTTATGGTCTGTCCAAACGACAAAGGAACGGTCGCCCCCTCCAACCACTGTCGCCATTCGCCTAGGGCTAAGCGGATGGCAAGCAGTTCACGGTTACCCACATCATAGTTGCGCTCAGATGGCGACAGGCGATGAGAAAAATAAGCGCAAGGATGAACCTTATCGTCAGACTGGAAGCGCTGGGATAGAATGGCTCCCACGCCTACCTCTGAAGCGTCAACCTCGACAATGAATTGTCTAGTGACGTCAGGAGTAACGAGGATAGGAGCGGACGTAAAACGTTCTTTTAGAAGATCAAAAGCTCCCTGGGCGGAACCGGACCACTTAAAACACGTCTTGACAGAAGTAAGAGCTGTGAGAGGAGCAGCAACTTGACCGAAATTACGAATGAAACGCCGATAGAAATTAGCGAAACCTAAAAAGCGCTGCAACTCGACACGTGACCTTGGAACGGGCCAATCACTGACAGCTTGGACCTTAGCGGAATCCATCTGAATGCCTTCAGCGGAAATAACGGAACCGAGAAAAGTAACGGAGGAGACATGAAAAGAGCACTTCTCAGCCTTTACGTAGAGACAATTCTCTAAAAGGCGCTGTAGAACACGTCGAACGTGCTGAACATGAATCTCGAGTGACGGAGAAAAAATCAGGATATCGTCAAGATAGACAAAAACAAAGATGTTCAGCATGTCTCTCAGAACATCATTAACTAATGCCTGAAAAACAGCTGGCGCATTGGCGAGACCGAACGGCAGAACCCGGTACTCAAAATGCCCTAACGGAGTGTTAAACGCCGTTTTCCACTCGTCCCCTCTCTGATGCGCACGAGATGGTAAGCGTTACGAAGGTCCAACTTAGTAAAGCACCTGGCTCCCTGCAGAATCTCGAAGGCTGATGACATAAGGGGAAGCGGATAACGATTCTTAACCGTTATGTCATTCAGCCCTCGATAATCCACGCAGGGGCGCAGAGTACCGTCCTTCTTCTTAACAAAAAGAACCCCGCCCCGGCCGGAGAAGAAGAAGGCACTATGGTACCGGCGTCAAGAGACACAGACAAATAATCCTCGAGAGCCTTACGTTCGGGAGCCGACAGAGAGTAAGTCTACCTCGAGGAGGAGTGGTCCCCGGAAGGAGATCAATACTACAATCATACGACCGGTGAGGAGGAAGGGAGTTGGCTCGGGACCGACTGACCGTGCGCAGATCATGATATTCCTCCGGCACTCCTGTCAAATCGCCAGGTTCCTCCTGAGAAGTAGGGACAGAAGAAACGGGAGGGATGGCAGACATTAAACACTTCACATGACAAGAAACGTTCCAGGATAGGATAGAATTACTAGACCAATTAATAGAAGGATTATGACATACTAGCCAGGGATGACCCAAAACAACAGGTGTAAACGGTGAACGGAAAATCAAAAAAGAAATAGTCTCACTGTGGTTACCAGATACTGTGAGAGTTAAAGGTAGTGTCTCAAATTTGATACTGGGAAGATGACTACCATCTAAGGCAAACATGGGCGTAGGCTTGTCTAACGGTCTGAAAGGAATGTTATGTTTCCGAACCCATGCTTCGTCCATGAAACAACCCTCAGCCCCAGAGTCAATCAAGGCACTGCATGTAGCTACAGAACCGGTCCAGCGTAGATGGACCGACATAGTAGTACAAGATCTAGATGAAGAGACCTGAGTAGTAGCGCTCACCAGTAGCCCTCCGCTGTGATGGGCTCTGGCCTCTTACTGGACATGAATTAACAAAATGTCCAGCAACTCCGCAATAGAGGCACAGGCGGTTGGTGATCCTCCGTTCCCTCTCCTTAGTCGAGATGCGAATCCCTCCCAGCTGCATGGGCTCAGTCTCAAAGCCAGAGGAGGGAGATGGTTGCGATGCGGAGCAGGGAAACACCGTTGATGCGAGCTCTCTTCCACGAGCCCGGTGACGAAGATCTACCCGTCGTTCTATGCGGATGGCGAGAGCAATCAAAGAGTCCACATCTGAAGGAACCTCCCGGGAGAGAATCTCATCCTTAACCACTGCGTGGAGTCCCTCCAGAAAACGAGCGAGCAGCGCCGGCTCGTTCCACTCACTAGAGGCAGCAAGAGTGCGAAACTCAATAGAATAATCCGTTATGGACCGTTCACCTTGGCATAAGGAAGCCAGGGCCCTAGAAGCCTCCCTACCAAAAACTGAACGGTCAAAAACCCGAATCATCTCCTCTTTAAAGTTCTGGAACTTGTTAGAGCAATCAGCCCTTGCCTCCCAGATAGCTGTGCCCCATTCTCGAGCCCGGCCAGTAAGGAGTGAAATGACGTAAGCAACCCGAGCTCTCTCTCTAGAGTATGTGTTGGGTTGGAGAGAGAACACAATCTCACACTGCGTGAGAAAGGAGCGGCACTCAGTGGGCTGCCCGGAGTAGCAAGGTGGGTTATTTCATGTCAAACCCTAGGTTCTGGAGGCTCGGCAGGCCAGGAAGTAACAGGTGGCACGAGACGTCAGACTCTGGAACTGTCCAGAGAGGTCGGAAACCTGAGCGGCCAGGTTCTCCACGGCATGGCGAGCAGCAGACAATTCCTGCTCGTGTCTGCCGAGCATGGCTCCTTGGATCTTGACGGCAGTGTAACGAGCGTCTGAAGTCGCTGGGTCCATTCCTTGGTCGGTTCCTTCTGTCATGCTGGTGATAGAGGACCCAAAAGCGACTTAACAGAAACAGAGTTTATTCAAGTCCAAACAGGGAATAACAGAAATCCTCTAGTCTGTAGAGGGGAATAACAAGAGAAGCGGCCACAGACTGCAGGTCGTTATTATCTATTACGGGTAGGCGCAGGCTGTAGTTGACAGAGACACCTGCTCACACGCAGCATCTGATGAAGGCAAAAAACACGACACGACAGGGCGAAACACAATCACAGCACGGTGAATACTAAACAAGGAACCGACGGGACAGGAACGGAACACAAAGGAATAAATAGGGACTCTAATCAGGGGAAAGGATCGGGAACAGGTGTGGGAAGACTAAATGATGATTAGGGGAATAGGAACAGCTGGGAGCAGGAACGGAACGATAGAGAGAAGAGAGAGCGAGAGAGTGAGAGGGGGAGGGGGAGAGAGAGGGATAGAAAGAGGGAAAGAACCCAATAAGACCAGCAGAGGGAAACGAACAGAATGGGGAGCACAGGGACAAGACATGATAATAAATGACAAACATGACAGTTTTAGCTGCCATAATATAGACTTGGTCTTTTGCAAATAGGTCTATCTTCTGTATACCACCATTACCTTGTCACAACACAACTGATTGTCTCAAACACATTAAGAAGGAAAGAAATTCAACAATTTGAATAATGCGCACCTGTTAATTGAAATGCATTCCAGGTGACTACCTCATGAAGGTAGTTGAGAGAATGCCAAGCATGTGCAAAGCTGTCATCAATGTGAAGGGTGGCTACTTTGAAGAATATAAAATATCTTTTGATTGGTAGAACACATCTTCTATCACATGAATCCATATGTGTTACTTCATAGTTTTGATGTCTTCACTATTATTCTACAATGTATAAAATACTACAAATAAAGAAACTCTTGAATGAGTAGGTGTGTCTAAACTTTTGACTCGTACTGTATATGAAGGCCAATTAGATGGTGTTCCGTTTGGCATTCGGTCTCCTTTGGTCTCCTTTTTTTTACTTTAGATGCCTGCAAGAATGAGACCAGGAAGTCATCAAGACGGCTAGCTAGTTTAAGCCTCCTCCATGTAAATCTCGGTCAGGGGTTTTCTGTCATGCAGGTGAAAGAGGACCCAAAAGCGACTTGGCGAAAACAGAGTCTTTAATCCAGTAAAGTAAATACAATCAAAAAACACAACTTTCACTCGAAACGACGAGGACAAACTGGAGACTCGATCTTGAACAGCAGGTGAACAGCAGGTTGCCTCGGGAAGGCACTTGAACCAGACAGACTCAGACACCTGCTCACCACGCAGCATCTGAGGAAAACACGACACGACAGGGCGATACACAAACACAGCACGGTGAATTCTAGACAAGGAACCGACAGGGCAGAAACGAATAACAAGGAGAGAAATAGGGACTCTAATCAGGGAAAAGGATCGGGAACAGGTGTGGGAAGACTAAATGATGATTAGGGGAATAGGAACAGCTGGGAGCAGGAACGGAACGATAGAGAGAAGAGAGAGCGAGAGAGAGAGAGGGAGGGGGAGAGAGAGGGATAGAAAGAGGGAAAGAACCTAATAAGACCAGCAGAGGGAAACGAATAGAATGGGAAGCACAGGGACAAGACAAGATAATAAATGACAAAACATGACAGTACCCCCCACTCACCGAGCGCCTCCTGGCGCACTCGAGGAGGAATCCTGGCGGCAACGGAGGAAATCATCAATGAGTGAACGGTCCAGCACGTCCCGAGACGGAACCCAACTCCTCTCCTCAGGACCGTAACCCTCCCAATCCACTAAGTATTGGTGACCCCGTCCCCGAGAACGCATGTCCATGATCTTATGTACCTTGTAAATAGGTGCGCTCTCGACAAGGACGGGAGGGGGGGGAGGAAGACGAACTGGAGTGCGAAGAAAGGGCTTGACACAGGAGACATGGAAGACAGGATGGACGCGACGAAGATGTCGCGGAAGAAGCAGTCGCACAGCGACAGGATTGACGACCTGGGAGACACGGAACGGACCAATGAACCGCGGAGTCAACTTACGAGAAGCTGTCGTAAGAGGAAGGTTGCGAGTGGAAAGCCACACTCTCTGGCCGCAACAATACCTTGGACTCTTAATCCTGCGTTTATTGGCGGCTCTCACAGTCTGTGCCCTGTAACGGCAAAGTGCAGACCTCACCCTCCTCCAGGTGCGCTCACAACGTTGGACAAACGCTTGAGCGGAGGGAACGCTGGACTCGGCAAGCTGGGATGAGAACAGAGGAGGCTGGTAACCCAGACTACTCTGAAACGGAGATAACCCGGTAGCAGACGAAGGAAGCGAATTGTGAGCGTATTCTGCCCAGGGGAGCTGTTCTGCCCAAGACGCAGGGTTTCTGAAAGAAAGGCTGCGTAGTATGCGACCAATCGTCTGATTGGCCCTCTCTGCTTGACCGTTAGACTGGGGATGAAACCCGGAAGAGAGACTGACGGACGCACCAATCAAACGACAGAACTCCCTCCAAAACTGTGACGTGAATTGCGGACCTCTGTCTGAAACGGCGTCTAACGGGAGGCCATGAATTCTGAATACATTCTCGATAATGATTTGTGCCGTCTCCTTAGCGGAAGGAAGTTTAGCGAGGGGAATGAAATGTGCCGCCTTAGAGAACCTATCGACAACCGTAAGAATCACAGTCTTCCCCGCAGACAAAGGCAGACCGGTAATGAAGTCTAGGGCGATGTGAGACCATGGTCGAGAAGGAATGGGGAGCGGTCTGAGACGACCGGCAGGAGGAGAGTTACCCGACTTAGTCTGCGCGCAGTCCGAACAAGCAGCCACGAAACGGCGCGTGTCACGCTCCTGAGTCGGCCACCAAAAGCGCTGGCGAATAGACGCAAGAGTGCCTCGAACACCGGGATGACCAGCTAACTTGGCAGAGTGAGCCCACTGAAGAACAGCCAGACGAGTGGAAACAGGAACGAAAAGGAGGTTACTAGGACAAGCGCGCGGCGACGCAGTGTGCGTGAGTGCTTGCTTAACCTGTCTTTCAATTCCCCAGACTGTTAACCCGACAACACGCCCATAAGGAAGAATCCCTCGGGATCAGTAGAAGCCACAGAAGAACTAAACAGACGGGATAAGGCATCAGGCTTGGTGTTCTTGCTACCCGGACGGTAAGAAATCACAAACTCGAAACGAGCGAAAAACAACGCCCAACGAGCTTGACGGGCATTAAGTCGTTTGGCAGAACGGATGTACTCAAGGTTCTTATGGTCTGTCCAAACGACAAAAGGAACGGTCGCCCCCTCCAACCACTGTCGCCATTCGCCTAGGGCTAAGCGGATGGCGAGCAGTTCACGGTTACCCACATCATAGTTGCGCTCAGATGGCGACAGGCGATGAGAAAAATAAGCGCAAGGATGAACCTTATCGTCAGACTGGAAGCGCTGGGATAGAATGGCTCCCACGCCTACCTCTGAAGCGTCAACCTCGACAATGAATTGTCTAGTGACGTCAGGAGTAACGAGGATAGGAGCGGACGTAAAACGTTCTTTTAGAAGATCAAAAGCTCCCTGGGCGGAACCGGACCACTTAAAACACGTCTTGACAGAAGTAAGAGCTGTGAGAGGGGCAGCAACTTGACCGAAATTACGAATGAAACGCCGATAGAAATTAGCGAAACCTAAAAAGCGCTGCAACTCGACACGTGACCTTGGAACGGGCCAATCACTGACAGCTTGGACCTTAGCGGAATCCATCTGAATGCCTTCAGCGGAAATAACGGAACCGAGAAAAGTAACGGAGGAGACATGAAAAGAGCACTTCTCAGCCTTTACGTAGAGACAATTCTCTAAAAGGCGCTGTAGAACACGTCGAACGTGCTGAACATGAATCTCGAGTGACGGAGAAAAAATCAGGATATCGTCAAGATAGACAAAAACAAAGATGTTCAGCATGTCTCTCAGAACATCATTAAATAATGCCTGAAAAACAGCTGGCGCATTGGCGAGACCAAACGGCAGAACCCGGTACTCAAAATGCCCTAACGGAGTGTTAAACGCCGTTTTCCACTCGTCCCCCTCTCTGATGCGCACGAGATGGTAAGCGTTACGAAGGTCCAACTTAGTAAAGCACCTGGCTCCCTGCAGAATCTCGAAGGCTGATGACATAAGGGGAAGCGGATAACGATTCTTAACCGTTATGTCATTCAGCCCTCGATAATCCACGCAGGGGCGCAGAGTACCGTCCTTCTTCTTAACAAAAAGAACCCCGCCCCGGCCGGAGAGGAAGAAGGCACTATGGTACCGGCGTCAAGAGACACAGACAAATAATCCTCGAGAGCCTTACGTTCGGGAGCCGACAGAGAGTATAGTCTACCCCGAGGAGGAGTGGTCCCCGGGAGGAGATCAATACTACAATCATACGACCGGTGAGGAGGAAGGGAGTTGGCTCGGGACCGACTGAAGACCGTGCGCAGATCATGATATTCCTCCGGCACTCCTGTCAAATCGTCAGGTTCCTCCTGAGAAGTAGGGACAGAAGAAACGGGAGGGATGGCAGACATTAAACACTTCACATGACAAGAAACGTTCCAGGATAGGATAGAATTACTAGACCAATTAATAGAAGGATTATGACATACTAGCCAGGGATGACCCAAAACAACAGGTGTAAACGGTGAACGAAAAATCAAAAAAGAAATAGTCTCACTGTGGTTACCAGATACTGTGAGGGTTAAAGGTAGTGTCTCAAATCTGATACTGGGAAGATGACTACCATCTAAGGCGAACATGGGCGTAGGCTTCTCTAACTCTCTGAAAGGAATGTCATGTTTCCGAACCCATGCTTCGTCCATGAAACAACCCTCAGCCCCAGAGTCTATCAAGGCACTACATGTAGCACCCGAACCGGTCCAGCGTAGATGGACCGACAAAGTAGTACAGGATTTTGATGGAGAGACTTGAGTAGTTGCGCTCACCTGTAGCCCTCCGCTTACAGATGAGCTCTGGCTTTTACTGGACATGAATTAACAAAATGTCCAACAACTCCGCAATAGAGGCACAGGCGGTTGGTGATCCTCCGTTCCCTCTCCTTAGTCGAGATGCGAATCCCTCCCAGCTGCATGGGCTCAGTCTCTGAGCCAGAGGAGGGAGATGGTTGCGATGCGGAGCAGGGAAACACCGTTGATGCGAGCTCTCTTCCACGAACCCGGTGACGAAGATCTACCCGTCGTTCTATGCGGATGGCGAGAGCAATCAAAGAGTCCACATCTGAAGGAACCTCCCGGGAGAGAATCTCATCCTTAACCACTGCGTGGAGTCCCTCCAGAAAACGAGCGAGCAGCGCCGGCTCGTTCCACTCACTAGAGGCAGCAAGAGTGCGAAACTCAATAGAATAATCCGTTATGGACCGTTCACCTTGGCATAGGGAAGCCAGGGCCCTAGAAGCCTCCCTACCAAAAACTGAACGGTCAAAAACCCGAATCATCTCCTCTTTAAAGTTCTGGTACTTGTTAGAGCAATCAGCCCTTGCCTCCCAGATAGCTGTGCCCCATTCTCGAGCCCGGCCAGTAAGGAGTGAAATGACGTAAGCAACCCGAGCTCTCTCTCTAGAGTATGTGTTGGGTTGGAGAGAGAACACAATCTCACACTGCGTGAGAAAGGAGCGGCACTCAGTGGGCTGCCCGGAGTAGCAAGGTGGGTTATTAACCCTAGGTTCTGGAGGCTCGGCAGGCCAGGAAGTAACAGGTGGCACGAGACGAAGACTCTGGAACTGTCCAGAGAGGTCGGAAACCTGAGCGGCCAGGTTCTCCACGGCATGGCGAGCAGCAGACAATTCCTGCTCGTGTCTGCCGAGCATGGCTCCTTGGATCTCGACGGCAGTGTAACGAGCGTCTGAAGTCGCTGGGTCCATTCCTTGGTCGGTTCCTTCTGTCATGCAGGTGAAAGAGGACCCAAAAGCGACTTGGCGAAAACAGAGTCTTTAATCCAGTAAAGTAAATACAATCAAAAAACACAACTTTCACTCGAAACGACGAGGACAAACTGGAGACTCGATCTTGAACAGCAGGTGAACAGCAGGTTGCCTCGGGAAGGCACTTGAACCAGACAGACTCAGACACCTGCTCACCACGCAGCATCTGAGGAAAACACGACACGACAGGGCGATACACAAACACAGCACGGTGAATTCTAGACAAGGAACCGACAGGGCAGAAACGAATAACAAGGAGAGAAATAGGGACTCTAATCAGGGAAAAGGATCGGGAACAGGTGTGGGAAGACTAAATGATGATTAGGGGAATAGGAACAGCTGGGAGCAGGAACGGAACGATAGAGAGAAGAGAGAGCGAGAGAGTGAGAGAGGGAGGGGGAGAGAGAGGGATAGAAAGAGGGAAAGAACCTAATAAGACCAGCAGAGGGAAACGAATAGAATGGGAAGCACAGGGACAAGACAAGATAATAAATGACAAAACATGACATTTTCAGCGTCCATATAGCCAGGCATTGATTTTTTAAATGGTTGAGGGCAATTCCACAGTAACGGAATTATGCTAAGACTCCAGATTTTTCACTTTAAAATGTATGTAAATTCAACATTGAAAAGTTAAACAAACCATACAACTCTTTGCACAAGGACCTCTAACCATTTCTAGTGAAGATTTTACAAAACACATCTACTTGAAGAACCGTGCAGATGCAAAATTTGGTAACAAAATAACAGCTTGATCCAAGATCCATATGCTGTCAATATGAACACCCCCACCTATACCTTCCTTTGCATTGTGATGAATATTATTTGCACAGAACCTCGCATGCAACCTAATTAATCTATATGCTCTCCTCACGGCAAGACAAACACATTTGCAAGGATGCCAGGCATGATGAATAAGCAGTGACTCAAATTATAGATGCCATTAAATTATTAGATGTGACCAGTGATGTAGCGACAGAGATATTCTGGTGGAGATATAGAGGAGAGAAGGGAGGTGAGAGTGGGGTTGAGCCCTCCTGACTTTACAGACAAGCTAAGAGTGAGAGAGCCTTAACTTTGATTACACATCTAACCACATGAGATATTTGAATGACTGCTCACCCACTCATGCATAAAGAAAAACACTGTTTGGAAATAAAAATGGGCATGGACAGACAAAAGCAATTGTCGATTTGCAGAAGAATTTGTATTATTCTGACCTCTGATTTCTGTTTAAGCTATAACAGACAGAGTTTGCCTTTATTGTGCATAGGATGCAAATAAGCTATACATATTCATATCAGTGTTAAAGCCGAAGATATGCATTACATTTCTCCTGACCGATTCCATGCCAGAATGGCCCGAAAATATTTTTTATATCACATATTTTTCTGGCAATTCTCACATAAAAACTTAATTCGGAGTTATGGTCCTAAAAATTATTTTTATATTTATATCACAAATACTTTTTTTTTTTAAATTGGACCATTTTAGGCCCTTTTTAGACCTATACATGCCTCCTGTAAGACTCTATGATCCGTGAAGTGTACATGGTATAGACAACATTTTGGTGTTATTGTATCAAATCAAATTTTTTGTCACATCCGCAAAAAACTAAATATGTAGACCTTACAGTGAAATGCTTACTTACATGCCCTTAATGAGCAATGCAGTTTTAGAAAAAATACCCCCCCCAAAAATAAATAAAAGCAACAAATAATTAAAGCTCAGCAGTAAAATAACAATAGCGAGGCTATATACAGGGGGTACCGTTACAGAGTCAGACTTGAGTTTCCCTTTAAGAAAGCAAACTGTCTCTAATTAATATCCTACATCTGTAGCTAATGCTGGTGATACTGTAGCTCAGTGGTTTCACTATCAGACATTACCACTTTGCATTGTGCTGATATTTCTATGGCATTGCGTTGGAATCCAACTCTGTTATGGGCAACCCCATTTTTACAGCAGATGATGTGGTGTCCTTGTTAATAAATGCGTTGTGCCTATAATGGCAAATCTGTTTTGGAGATTTATAGATACGATTGCCTGCTCAAACGTTTTTCTTCAGACTTTAACTGACATTCTACAAATGTCTGTCATTACCTTTTATTGCTTGTGTTGTTATTTTACACAGTTACCTCTATTTCTTTCTGCTTCTGCTGCAATGTGTCAAAACTACCTGAACAAATACGCTTGTAACCTTTTTAAGTGGCTTTGGACAGATCACCGATCCAGTCAAAATAACTGGACCGCTGGATTTTGATATGCTATCCCCCTAGGAGGCTCAGCATAACATGCAGATACTGGAGTTCAGGCAGACAGGCACTATGGCTAGTGAGCAATAACTTTCCAAACAACAGGCAGGAAAAAAATAGAAAAACAAGCACTGAATGAATACTCTTAGCATGTGAGACTGTTGCTGCTTTCGTGGTATTGAGCCAACCAATCCCTAATTGAAGTTCCAGGGGAAACCGGGTGCCGTTGATTTTCTTCCCTGTTTCATTACAGCCGATCCCTTTCAATAAACAATGGTGGAGGGGGCCATGGGTTCAATAGACCATGCACTCCTAATGCCGCCCGTTACAGATAAATCAACTTAAGTCAAAGCCAGACTGAGGATTTTGGCCTCTGTTGTGCAAATGATGGCTGGTCTCCTGTATAAGATTTTTTTGAAATATTACTGCCACTATTTCTGCTTTGATAAATCGAGTGACACAATGGGGGGCCTTCGAGAGTTGGATACATCTGACTGTGAATACTAACAGTAAAAATGAGGAAGGTCTTTGATAAGTGAACACAGACAGTCAGTCATATTTTATAGCTGTATCTGTCCGCAGATGTTGGTATTAATTATCATAATCCATGATGCAACATTTTCCTTCAGGTGTTCATTATTGTTATGGTATAACTGCAGTGTTCACAGAGCCTTTGAATGTCTGAACATGAGACCAAATAATGAATTTGTGATTGGATGTAATTTAGTTGGGATGATAGAAGAGGAGATTGCTTTGGCCATGTCTTTGATGTTACCCAGCTATGCATGACCAATGTGCCTGGCTGGTGCTCCAGTCAGGATAGGCCAAGGAGAGAAGATCCTGTTATAGGAGCCAAGCAGGTATTACCCCCTGATAGATGTGGGATAAGTGTCAGGTGCCTGCTATGCCAAAGTGCTAGATTGGTGGAGGAAGGAAATTACTTTCCTTTCTGGCCTGAGTCTCCCTTTGTACCTTGGTCCCAAGGGCAAGTGGTGACAGGAATGTGAAATGGAGAAAGTCAACTCCAGCTCAATGGCACCACCTTCCCTACCTCCATCTATTCCTCCCTCTGTCCCAGACTCCACTCCTCTGATTACCTCGAGGGCCATTTGATCACATCATCTCCCTCCGTCTGTACTATCTCCAAGTTTTTCTCTTTCCCTGTATTGAGCCTGTCCCTCAATGTCTCCATACCTGTCTTCACCCCAAGACAACCGTGTTTGTGTGGACACACGTGTGCATTTGTTTGTTTGTCTGTGGGTGTCCAAGGATGTGTCTCATTGTGAACACTCTTATAGTGCAATACCAGTACCCTCATCGCTCATTGTGAACACTCCAGTACCCTTATCACATCTGTAGAAGGTCATAGACAGAAATCAAAAAACACAATGGTTCCAGAGACTCTGCTTATTGGTATGCAACACTAAAACTGTCAAGTTGTGTTCACTCAAACCGTTCACTCTGTTATCAGCAGTCACTCAATGGTGGCACTACTGTCACATTTTGGGAGCTGCAAAATCACTGGAAGTCGACAACACAAAAAGCTTCAGTGTTTATTCATTGTGATTTTTTTCTCCTTCTCCGTCCATTCAAAACAGAAGTGTTTGCCTCAAAGGCATCAGCATTGAGAAGTCTCATGTTCCTGCTGTCCCTCACTCCCTTTTTGTACTTTGCATTCACAGACAGACTGAGGAAGTGGAGTCTGTTATACCCTGCACAAATATTGAAAAGTGTTATTGTAGATTTTTAAATGTAATGATTTGCATACCCTTGGTTGGATATATGACAGCGCCCTCCTGAATTATTGGCACCCTAGGTAAATACGTGACTGACCGGCTTGATTAGGTCTTTTGCAGCAAAATTTGAAATTGTGTTGTTTACTTTAGATAAAAGTAGACTCAGAGCTAGAAAATGGTATAGCATGTAATACATTGGAGGAACCATGGGAAAGTTGTTCTGCTTAGAAAGTTGATACTTTTGAGAAAATGGCCCTTGAATGTTTTGGTAAATCTACTGGAGAGCTATTCTTTGTCTACGCCCATTCAGCATTGTTCACACCCTCTTAAGCCTTAGCTCCACTCATCTCTTTAAGGATTCACATGTGAGGCCAGTGCGAACCAGAGCGAGCACTGTAGTGTACTGAACAACCAAAGATTTCAGGACAAAAGCCTGGTTTATACTACGTGACATCATGAACATTCTATTGTCATCCAACATCAAACTTGTCATTCTCGTTATGAAAAAACATCAACAAAAAAATGACAGGCTGCGTGACATCAGCAGCCCGGTGGTCCAAAATAGCATAACTAGTGTATTTTTACACCAATACATCCATCCGTTTAAAAAGGGATTTAGCCTATGTCAATCTAGAAAATCAGGCAACTAAATGCAAGTTTCTAAACAATATTTCTAGAAAGCTGACGTTTAATTTAGCTGATTAGCCAGTTCAAATGATGACCATATCATATAGCTGACAATGTCTTAAATTTAGCTAATTTGTATTCATTATTACAGGAAAATAATCTCACAACAAGACCATTATTTATAAATTCATTGTGAGCTAATTACAGAAAATAGGTTACGGTTGTGTGTGTGACGAAATAAAAACAAGGCATCCTACCAGAAGAATTTTAGAACTTGGACACTGTCTCATTGGCCTAACGTTATATTCTAATTTGACTTTGGTGCAGATCATGTTGTTCTTCACATTACCATGTCTGGTAAACACACACTGTATCAAATAAAATCAACGTTTATTTGTTACATGCACAGGAAACAGAAGGTGTAAACAATACAATGAAATTGTTAATTGCATAGTGGAGTCTTTAGTTTAGACATCTAGCTAGCTAAACAATGAACCATAATCCAAACTCATATTGTTAATACACTGCATTAAGCTGCTGGTAGCTAAAACTAAACGACTATGTTCAATGTTAGCTAGCTAGCTAGCTCTGCGATACAAATAATATTATGTGTCATGATGTTGCCCTCTTTGGGTACAGCAAGCCCCACCCCCTCTCCCTGTCTCCTACACACAGGCTGCTGTGGTCAGAGAGAGGTCGTAATTTACTGGCCACAGTATAGAGAGAGGGAATTTTCATAGAGATCAAAATAATTTATTTCCACTTCACAGAACTTGAGGTCCGAACAACATGTTCTGGAGAAGGTATAAAATATCGGTGAAGAATCCAGCTATGGACTGGTCCATTTGTTACAATTTGATGAAACTCATGGGAGACAAATAAGGCCACATTACCATAACGCTGTTTATATAATAGCCTCAGATATGAGGTTTACAAGTAATTATTGTATAAGAGGAATGAGTGAGGATGATACTGTTTGTAAAATTGTGTAATGTGATTTTGGACTGTTTAATGAAGGAGACTTCAATTCCTTTTTGAGTTTAACTAAATCAGAGGACCGCCCATGAGCCCAATTAGGGTCGGGCATCCTGGTACAGGCCCTTTTCTGAAACTCCCGAATAAAACCCACACTTTGAGAATTTCTCAACAGACCATGTTTCTTACCATTACGAGTGGAAAAAGGTTGCAGACAAGCTTACCTCGATAACGAGAGGGTCAAGGTATGAGACCAGAATACTGAATCTTTTAACCATCCCACGTGGTTAAACTCTTAGACTATCAATACCAACATAATAAGAACAAGTCTTTGATATTAATTACTAGTCTGCAGCTAGGAATTCGGTATCATTGAACCGGAAGACCGACAACCGCCGAAACATCTATCCATAACGACATGAATGAATGTCACTCTGAACTATCCATTCTAACCATGACAGAGAGAGAGAGAGGACTGGCACTCTCCAACAGAAACAAACTTTTCAACAGACTCCAACGACACACTGAGCATAAATACACTGCTCAAAAAAATAAAGGGAACACTTAAACAACACAATGTAACTCCAAGTCAGTCACACGTCTGTGAAATCAAACTGTCCACTTAGGGAGCAACACTGATTGACAATAAATTTCACATGCTGTTGTGCAAATGGAATAGAAAACAGGTGGAAATTATTGTCAATTATGTGGTGACCACAGACCACTTCCAAGTCCCTATGCTTCCTGGCTGATGTTTTGGTCACTTTTGAATGCTGGCGGTGCTTTCAACCTTGTGGTAGCATGAGACTGAGTCTACAAACCACTCAGGTAGTGCAGCTCATCCAGGATGGCACATCAATGCGAGCTGTGGCAAGAAGGTTTGCTGTGTCTGTCAGCGTAGTGTCCATAGCATGGAGGCGCTACCAGGAGACAGGCCAGTACATCAGGAGATGTGGAGGAGGCCATAGGAGGGCAACAACCCAGCAGCAGGACCGCTACCACATTTGTGCAAGGAGGAGCAGGAGGAGCACTGCCAGAGCCCTGCAAAATGACCTCCAGCAGGCCACAAATGTGCATGTGTCTGCTCAAACGGTCAGAAACAGACTTCATGAGTGTGGTATGAGGGCCCGATGTCCACAGGTGGGGGTTGTGCTTACAGAAAATTCGCCACTGGCGCCCTGTGCTCTTCTCAGATGAAAGCAGGTTCACACGGAGTACATGTGACAGACGTGACAGAGTCTGGAGACGCCGTGGAGAATGTTCTGCTGCCTGCAACATCCTCCAGGCATTTCTTTGGGGGGCCGCACAGCCCTCCATGTGCTTGCCAGAGGTAGCCTGACTGCCATTAGGTACCAAGATGAGATCCTCAGACCCCTTGTGAGACCATATGCTGTTGCGGTTGGCCCTGGGTTCCTCCTAATGCAAGACAATTCTAGACCTCATGTGGCTGGAGTGTGTCAGCAGTTCCTGCAAGAGGAAGGCATTGATGCTATGGACTGGCCCACCCGTTCCCCAGACCAGAATCTAGTAGAGCACAATCTGGGACATCATGTCTTGCTCCATCAACCAACTTTAGTCCAGGTCTGGGAGGAGATCCCTCAGGAGACCATCCGCCACCTCATCAGGAGCATGCCCAGGCATTGTAGGGAGGTCATACAGGCACGTGGAGGCCACACACACTACTGAGCCTCATTTTAACTTGTTTTAAGGACATTACATCAAAGTTGGATCAGCCTGTAGTGTGGTTTTCCACTTTAATTTTGACTCCAAATCCAGACTTCCAGATTGATCCATTTCCATTGATCATTTTTGTTTGATTTTGTTGTCAGCACATTCAACTATGTAAAGAAAAAAGTATTTAATAAGAATATTTCATTCATTCAGATCTAGGATGTGTTATTTTAGTGTTTCCTTTATTTTTTTGAGCAGTGTACATTTCATTTTGTTAAGTATTTCTAAGGGTGTCAATAATTTCTTAATCACATTTTTTTAACCATTTTTACTCAATTAAAATATTACATTCATATTATATGTTCAGGGTAAGATCAAGCTGATAAACAAGAATTACAATTTTTTTCAAAGCCTATTTTGTTCATACTTACCTAGGGTGCCAATCATTCAGTAGGGCACTTACAAACAGAGCATAGAGGCATGCGGGCCTGGATCCACTAGGGGGAAAAGAGGACTTGAGTTTAAACTTATGCCCCCTCAGTTTTAGTTTTATGATCCTACATAGAAATAGCAAAAAAGTTCAAATGATTGAGTGATAGTTTGGTGCAACATCTGTATCTCTGGTAAGCTGTGTCAGTATAATGGACAGAGCTCACCATGGTATGTGTTGGGGAGCTATGGAAAGCTCCTGGGGTGGTTAGGTATTACCCCTTTGGGTTTCCATAAAAGGTGGGGAAAAATGCTTCTCATCTGTGGTTGGATAAGTGAATATGATAATTCTAATATTTGATGTAGATTTATAATGGTGGGGCCAAGTTAACAGATAAAGCTGCTTCACTAAAATCTGCCTCACACCCCACCACTACAGAGTTTAGTTGGCTTCTTAGCTAACTGTAAAAATAGTTTGTGTTATTAGCCTTAGCCTATTTAGAGAGCTTCAACAAAGTACCCAAACAAAGCGAAAAGGAGGAGAGTAATTAGCAGCAGCATCATCCAACATGGCCGCCTCCAAGCCCAGCAGTGATGATGCTCCAGCTAGCAGTTTCAGGATAATAGCTCCACAGCCCCCTCCACCTCCGACTGTTCCTGATGATCTTGGAACAGAGGAGCCAGCCCAGGTTGGCCTAGAATCCTACCCTACCCTAGTTTTTTTCCCAACAAACATTAATTTAATAGCAACTGTTTCATAGGAAGAGAGTGAATTCAATGTAATTCCAATGCAAGAACCGAAATGATGCCCCTGGATATAGCTACATACAGTGCATTCGGAAAGACTCCTTGACTTTTTCCACATTTTGTTACATTACAGCCTTATTCTAAAATCAATCTACCACAAAATACCATCATGACAAAGAGAAAACAGGTTTTTAGAAATGTTATCAAATGTATTACAAATAAAAAAAACAGATACCTTATTTACACAGGTTTTCAGACCCTTTGCTATGACTCAAAATTGAGCTCCGGTGGATCCTGTTTCCATTGATTATCCTTGATATATTTCTACAACTTGATTGGAGTGCACCTGTGGTAAATTTGATTTATTGGACACGTGTCTATATAAGGTCCCACAGTTGACAGTGCATGTCAGAGCAAAATCCAAGCCATGAGGTCGACGGAATTCTCCGTAGAGCTCTGAGACTGGATTATGTTGAGGTACAGATCTGGGGAAGGGTACCATTTCTGCAGCATTGAAGATCCCGAAGAACACAGTGGCCTCCATCATTCTTAAACAGAAGGAGTTTTGAACCACCAAGACTCTTCCTAGAGCTGGCCGCCCAGACAAACTGAGCAGTTGGGGGAGAATGGCCTCGGTTAGAGAGGTGACCAATAACCCGACCGTTCCTCTGTGAAGATGGAAGAACCTTCTAGAAGGACAACCATCTCCACAGCTCTCCACCAATCAGGCCTTTATGATAGAGTGGCCAGACAGAAGTCACTCCTCACTAAAAGACACATGACAGCCCGCTTGGAGTTTTCAAAAAGGCACCTTTAGACTCTCAGACCACAAGAAACAAGATTCCTGGCACCATACCTATGGTGGAGTATGGTGGTGGCAGCATAATGTTGTGGGAATGTTATCCAGCTACAGGGAGGGGAGACTAGTCAGGATCGAGGCAAAGATGAATGGAGAAAAGTACAGAGAGATCCTTGATGAAAACCTGCTCCAGAGTACTCAGGACCTCAGACTGGGGCGAAGGTTCACATGAGTGACCCAGCCAGAACCCAGACTTGAACCCGATCGAACATCTCTGGAGAGACCTAAAAGAAGCTGTGCAGCGATGCTCCCCATCCAACCTGACAGAGCTTGAGAGGATCTGCAGATAAGAATGGAAGAAACTACCCAAGTACAGGTGTGCCAAGCTTGTAATGACATACCCAAGAGGACACAAGGCTGTATTCTCTGCTAAAGGTGCTTCAACAAAGTACTGAGTAAAGGGTCTGAATACTTATGTAAATGTGACATAAGTATACAGTATATATACAGACGTACTCAAATTTGTTGGTACCCTTACAGCTCATTGAAATAATGCTTCATTCCTCCTGAAAAGGGAAACAACTAAACACTTTTTTATCATGTATACTTGCATGCCTTTGGTATGTCATAGAATGAAACAAAGAAGCTGTGAAAAGAGATACATTTTTGCGTATTCTACAAAGATATTCTGAAATGGCCTGGACACATTATTTGGTACCTCTTAGAAAATATAATACATATTTGGATTATAGTGATATTTCAAACTATTTAGTTTCTGTAATTAGTATCACACGTCTTCAATCTTGTAATCAGTCAACTAGCCTATATAAATGGAGAAAAGTAGTCACTGCAGTGTTTGGTATCATTGTGTGCACCACCCTGAACATGGACCAAAGAAAGCAAAGAAGAGACTTGTCTGAGGAGATCAGAAAGAAAATAATATGCAAGCATGGTAAAGATAAAGGCTACAAAAACTTCTCCTAGCAGCTTGATTTTCCTGTGATAACAGTTGCAAATGTTATTAAGAAGTTTAAGGTCCATGGAACTGTAGCCAACCTCCCTGGGCGCTGCCACAAGACGAACATCGACCCCAGATTGGTAGAAAAAGAACTAAGGATAACTGCCAAAGAGATACAAGCTGAACTCCACGGTGAAGGTACGTCAGTTTCTGATCACACCATCCATCGCTTTTTGAGTGAAAGTGGGCTCCATGGAAGAAGACCCAGGAGGACTCACTTTTTAATTATTATTTGAAAAAAATGTTTTACCCCCTTTTCTCCCCAATTGTTAGTAGTTCCTATCTTGTCTCATCGTTACAACTCCCGTACAGAGAGTTGGAGAGACGAAGGTCGAAAGCCATGCATCCTCCGAAACCACAACCCAACCAGGCTGCACTGCTTCTTAACACTGCGCGCATCCAACCTGGAAGCCAGCCGCACTAATGTGTCGGAGGAAACACTGTGCACCTGGCAACCTGGTTAGCCTGCACTGCGCCCAGCCCGCCACAGGAGTCGCTACAAGGATATCCCTACCGGCCAAACCCTCCCTAACCCGGACGACACTAGGCCAATTGTGCGTCGCCCCACGGACCTCCCGGTCACGGCCGGCTGCGACAGAGACTGGGCGTGAACCCAGAGTCTCTGGTGGCAGTGCTCTAGACCACTGCACCACCCGGGAGTCCAGGACTCCACTTTTGGAAGAAAAACATAAAAAAGACAGATGGAATTTGCTAAAATGCCTATTGACAAGTCACAATCCTTCTGGGAGAATGTCTTTCAGACAGATTAGTTAAAACTGGAGCTTTTTGGCAAGTCACATCAGCTCAATGTCCGGAGACAAAAACATGAAGCTTTCAAAGAAAATAACACCATACCTACAATGAAAGATGGAGGAAGCTCGGTTATGTTTTGGAGCTGCTTTGCAGTGCTCGGCACAGGGTGCCTTGAGTCTGTGCAGGGCAAAATGAAATCTCAAGACTATCCTGGCATTCTGGAGCGAAACGTACTGCCCAGTGTCAGAAAGCTCTGTCTCAGTCGCAGGTCATGGGTACTCCAACAGGATAATGACCCAAAACACACAGCTAAAAGCACCCAAGAATGGATAAGAACAAAACATTGGACTATTCTGAAGTGGCCTTCTATGAGTCCTGATCTGAATCCTATCAAGCATCTATTGAAAGAGCTGAAACTTGCAGTCTGGAGAAGACACCCATCAAACATGAGACAGCTGGAGCAGTTTTCTCAGGAAGAGTATGCCAAACTACCTGTTAACAGATGCAGAAGTCCCATTGAGAGCTACAGAAAACATTTGATTGCAGTGATTGCCTCTAACCGTTGTGCAACAAAATATTATGTTAAGGGTACCATCATTTTTGTCCATTTCATTTGCATTTGTTTTATTATTTACAAGAGTATGTTGAATAAAAAAATCTAAGCAAAGTCTATTAAATATGATAAAAACAATGGTGGATGCCAATTACTTTTGTCAGTTTCAAGTTATTTCAGAGAAAATTGTGCATTCTTCATTTTTTGTGTGAGTGGTACCAACAAATGTGTGCCCACCTGCATATTTATATTTATACGTGTCAGTATGGGGTATTGTTGTCACGCCCTGACCATAGAGAGCCCTTGGTTCTCTATGTTGTTAAGGTCAGAGCGTGACTAGGGGGGGTATTCTAGTTTTCATATTTCTAGGTTGGTGTGCTTGGTATGGTTCCCAATTAGAGGCAGCTGGTTATCATTGTCTCTATTTGGGGATCATATTTAGGTAGCCTTTTTTCCACCTGTGTTTTGTGTGATATTGTGTGAGTTAGTGCATGTTGCACCTCTGTACTCACGGTTCGTTGTTTGTTTCGTTCATTCTTTATTGTTTTGTTGCGTGGGTCACTTACTTTAAATACATAAGATGTGGAACCCAGATCACACTGCACGTTGGTCTGAGTATGCTTCCAACGAACGTGACAATTGTGTGTAGATTGATGAGGGAAAAAGCTATTTAATCAATTTTAGAATAAGGCTGTAATGTAACAATGTGGAAAATATCAAGGGGTCTGAATACTTCCTGAATGCACTGTATCGGTATGTTTCATCATAGAAGTAGATACAGGTACGTTCTATTCTGTTTTTCTTGGTAGGCTATTGGTTTTCATGGTTGTAGATGGAACTGTACGTATTTGAAACATGTTCATGGTATTCTGCTTAATTGATTGTGTGGGTAGAATTTTTGTTCAGTATTTTAGTTTTTTTCTATGAATATCTCGGCTACTACTTTCATTAGGTTTAAATTATTTTGGTAAGCCAGCTGTGTGTACGGTTTCGTCGGCTGTTTGTAATAGGAGAATTACCCAACCTATTTTATAGCCTATATGCATTAACAAAACCGCCCCGCTTTAGTGTGTAGGGCGCTGTCTATTGTGCTGGTACAGCGCCGGTTTCATGCCAACCTGTCACTTCAAAAGCACTCAATCAATGGTGTCAGCATTTTAACTTTATGTTTATTGTGGAATGTCGTATATTGAGATATTAGCAGAATTCAATATAATTCAAATGCAAGAACCTCCCAAAATTGTATCCCCCCACTGTTGGCAACTGCCCCTTTAGTCACTTTATCCTCTCGTCGGGTCTGGAGGTATGTGGATCCTTGTGGAATTCATTTAAGGGAGGATGTTAAAGAAACTCATGTCTCTGAGAGTAGCTGGAAGGCTTCTTTATGTAGAAGCAAGTGCTCAATTACTTTTTACGTTAATCATTCTGACTGAATAAAACAGAATTTTGGATAACAGTAAAATGAGTAGAATATTGAAGCTCCATTTCTCTCTTATTCAGGTAACAATTTGTTTTCCATTCTCCAGTGGTTTGCCACAAGAACACCAACATATCAGAGCTATCACATAAAGTCATCCACCACCACCAGCCTTCTATTTCAAAACCACTCAGAAGCGAGCTGGTTTGTGCAGCAGCACTTTGCAGGGTTTTGTTTCTACATTACTGGCCATTAGAAACGCTGTGTCAGACTAAAGCTTCAGCTGTCCCTGTCACTATCACTGGCTCCAAGGTGAGGGTGACACTTGCTTGCATGCTGCCCGCCTTGTCGTACTACTGCATCCCCACTCTCTCGTGAGGCGTGACGATACTGTACTGTAGCAGGTCTCCCTCGCATCTTCAAAGGAGCTCACTAAGTCAACATCCTTTGCTTTTTCCTTCCATTTTCCATTAGTCCACCCCCTTCTCCACTCCTCCCTTGACATCCACATCCCCTTTATCCTCTACATCCCCTATTCACTGTGCCTGTCTCCTTCTCTCCTCCTCCTGGGTCTAAATAGAAAGTGACAACTCTTCCAGTTTACGTAAAAAATGTATGATTAATGTTTCATTAATCATGGATTTTTAAAACATTCAAGTCCGCTGGGCTTTCTTTCTATCCTTAAATAAAATAACACATGAGCCAAGTGCTCCAGAGCATGGAGACACATTGCTTTTTCCATGCCAGTCTTTCTTACCAGTCAAATAATGGTCATTGTTTATGGCACCCCTGCACTCAAAGCCACTTTCCCTTTAAGACTAAGGAAATCCAATGACCCCCAGTGTTTCATGTGTTATCTAAATGTCATATCTTGTCTTGCCAAGAACTACAGGGATTAAGCAATACACAGCTTGGGTCTTGTAAGTATTTGAAGGACTAGAGACACTATTCAATCAAATAGGTATTACAGGATTGACTGACTCAGTAACAACGGCTATGTTAAGGTTATAGCAATATTATAACAAGGTTTTCCCATTACTTATATCAAAATATATATATGATTGTTATGTGCTTGAATTTACGTAGTATAGCACCATAACCAAGTGCTGTATATGAAAACATACATCTGTGTAAACCCAAGCAACCAAATAACTACAGTAGGCAATACTGTTCCAGAATATGGGACATAGTACAGAGAGGGAAGTACATTTTAAACCCAGTATCTCATCACAGGCCAAATGTCTGCTCATCATTCTATCGATACATCATCCCAGGGCATTGTGCTGCAAGAAAATGACTTTCACACTCTCTGCAAGGAATAGCCTTTATAACTGATGGCCTGCCTCAAAGTGGAGGATCAAAAGATCATTGCCTCACATCTTATTTTCAGTAAACAAGCAAGTATGACCTTTCGGTTAACAATGCTCTCACAACATCTAGGGGGAAAACTTTGATACATTTCTGTGGTACAAGTAGTATCGGATTGAAAATGTTCCTCCGTATTTTCATCTGCTGGAAAAAGATGTGTTTCCTATAATGCATTGAAATGATCTCATCGAGGTAACATATACATTTATGGCTGTATATGGGAGATGGCACTAAAAATGAGGATCAAGTACATTGGCTCAACTGTCTGAAGTCAATGACCTGTGCCCTGATTTTGAGAATTATAGGCCCCAACAGAGTATGCCAACTCCATAATTAACTGTCCAGAACAGGGTGACTTTAAAGGTTATATTTAAAATGTACGCACTGAATGTGATTAATGCATAGTCCTTTGGTCTACAAAGTGTCTGCAATCTTTTTATTCTGTGTAAAAATATTAAAGAGGTCATAAAACCTCATAGCCTACCCTAATAAATTAGGAAACTGTCTCCCAATCTGATATATTAATAGCAAACCTTTACATAATTTGGGTACATTTAATTACATGTAATCAGATGAAATACATACTCACAGTATATAATATAAATATGAGGTAAAGAGTGATGGGTGTTCAGAAGGTATTTTGTAGAGATACACCTCGCTGCCTCACACAGTATCTTGGCAACGCGATGCACTTGTTCTGCTGTTTCACAAATCTTGTTTCCAGGTTAGACCTCAGTAGACATTTCTATTCATAATTTTCCAAGGACTTCCCAAATGACAGCCAATCCGAGGAGGCATTGGATGGAGAGAGCTATAAAACCAGTGTGTGGCAGGCAGGCAGCACCGACATGCGATCCGATGCAGAACAGGACCATTCATTTATTTCTCTCTTACTTGGGATCGATACAATTTGCAGAGGGAGTCAATCTTTTAGAATCGAGCGCCATTGATTACGACTTCTGTATCAGCAGCCTATTGCTGTAATGAGAACATTCCCCTTGTACTGTATGTTGCAGCAGGGGATTCTCCATGCACTAGCCCTGCAATAAAGACACCCATAGGGTGGGAAGAGAATCCATAAGCACGCTCTGATAAGACAATATGGCCATGATAATTATTGATTTTTTTCTCCCGCTCTCTGCATTCTAGCAGGTATATGTGGATGATGGCTCTTATTAGCTTTAATTTGAAGTTGTGAAAATCTATTTTTATTCAGTGTACTGTAGGCTCATATATAAGAACAAAACAACCTCTGGCACAGATCAACCAAAAGTTTGATAAAAAAAAGTAATTCCGGTACTTGTATCTTATACTCTCTTCAGCTGAGTTTGTGGGGCCCAATATAAACGTATGAACATGAAAAATAATAGGGGGCAGAAAAAGAGGCTAAACTCTGGCGCCCAAACACTGTGCATCCCCTGGAGCTGTTGTCAGTGGACAGACTAGGGTCCCCCAGCTACATCATAATTCACACGGACACAAATGACCTGAGGGCCCAACGGGAAAGGGTGCCAAAAAAAAGCTTCTTACACATTCCCCAACTCACAATCTCCACCCTGTTACCACAAAAATACTTTCACCCTGCTCCCATAGAGCGGGTGAAAACAAGCCTCAAAACTTATTGTCTACTGTTCCTGGCCCACCACTCCACCCTGGACTTGCACAGCCTTTACGACCAGGTCCACCTCTACAAGGCAGAAATCACAACTTTTGCCAGGACACCACCAACCGTAGCCCCAGCACCACACACTGGAGCAACAGAGCAATGGACACCACGACTAGACCACCGAAACACCCTCCCATACTTGCAAGACCCCCTCCAGAAGGACCTGCACCGAGAGAACCCATGCCAAGAGGACCCCCGGACCACAGCATCACTAGCCACACCCCAACCAGCTAAGACCACCCCAAGCAAACCCTGGCCACACCCTATAGAGGCCCCCCCATATCAGACCTATGCCCCTTCTTCCCACCCAATGCCCTCCGCCCTGCGGCAAGGACCTCAGAATGACAACTGGACATATGCCCAGACCGTGAACAGAGTGACAGGCCCAACCACTACTATTACACCTGCCCATCCTGCGACATAAGAGGTATGTATCACATACTCAACACTTGTATAATTTATTTTTTATTTAACCTTTATTTAACTAGGCTAGTCAGTAAAGAACAAATTCTTATTTACAATGACGGCCTACCCCGACCAAACCCTAACCCGGACGACGCTGGGTAAATTGTGCAGTGTCCTATGCTGTGCTCACACCTACTGTGTTGGTCCAGTCCTAAACCACACAAAAACAACACTAGACACAATGGAACACAAAGCTTTTATTATCATCCTGGAATATACAAGGTCTGAGGTCATCTGCCTTTGGCATAAAGAGCAGGAACCCAGACTTCATCAAAGAAAATGGAAAACAGACATTGTCATTCTGCAAGAAACATGGTATAAATCAGACGGACCCACTGGTTGCCCTCTAGGCTACAGAGAGCTGGTAGTCCCATCCACCAAACTACCAGGTGTGAAACAGGGACTCAGAGGGTATGCTAATTTGATATAGAGCAGAACTAACCCACTCTATTAAATTAGTCAAAACAGGAACATGTTACATCTGGCTAGAAATGAATAAGGAAATTATCTCAACCAAAAAAAATATCTTCATGTGTACTACCTATATACCCCCAATAGAATCCTCATACTTTAACGATGACAGCTTCTCCATCCTAGAGGGGAAGAACAACAATTTCCAGGCTCAGTGTCATGTTTTGTCTTATATTGTCTTGTCATTTTGCTTTTCCCTCTGTTCGTTTTCCCCCTGCTGGTCTTTTTAGGTTCGTTCCCCTTTTTCTCTCTCCCTTCCTCTCTCTCTTCTCTCTATCGTTCCGTTCCTGCTCCCAGCTGTTCCTATTCCCCTAATCAATCATTTAGTCTTCCCACACCTGTTCCCTATCTTTTTCCCTGATTAGAGTCCCTATTTCTCCCCTTGTTTTCCGTTTCTGCCCTGTCGGATCCTTGTCTTTTGTTCACCGTGCTGTGTCTGTGTATCGCCCTGTCGTGTCGTGTTTCCCTCAGATGCTGCGTGGTGAGCAGGTGTCTGAGTCTGCTACGTTCAAGTGCCTTCCCGAGGCAACCTGCAGTTCATGATCGAGTCTCCAGTCTGTTCTCGTCATTACGAGTGGAATTGTGCTTTATGATTGTATATTTACTTTACTGGATTAAAGACTCTGTTTTCGCCAAGTCGCTTTTGGGTCCTCATTCACCTGCATAACAGAAGGATCCGACCAAAGAATGGACCCAGCGACTACAGACGCTCGTAACACTGCCGTCGAGATCCAAGGAGCCATGCTCGGCAGACACGAGCAGGAATTGTCTGCTGCTCGCCATGCCGTGGAGAACCTGGCCGCTCAGGTTTCCGACCTCTCTGGACAGTTCCAGAGTCTTCGTCTCGTGCCACCTGTTACTTCCTGGCCTGCCGAGCCTCCGGAACCTAGGGTTAATAACCCACCTTGCTACTCCGGGCAGCCCACGGAGTGCCGCTCCTTTCTCACCCAGTGTGATATTGTGTTCTCTCTCCAACCCAACACATACTCTAGAGAGAGCTCGGGTTGCTTACGTCATTTCACTCCTTACTGGCCGGGCTCGAGAGTGGGGCACAGCTATCTGGGAGGCAAGGGCTGATTGCTCTAACAATTACCAGAACTTTAAAGAGGAGATGATTCGGGTTTTTGACCGTTCAGTTTTTGGTAGGGAGGCTTCTAGGGCCCTGGCTTCCCTATGCCAAGGTGATCGATCCATAACGGATTACTCTATTGAGTTTCGCACTCTTGCTGCCTCTAGTGAGTGGAACGAGCCGGCGCTGCTCGCTCGTTTTCTGGAGGGACTCCACGCAGTGTTTAAAGATGAGATTCTCTCCCGGGAGGTTCCTTTAAGTGTGGACTCTTTGATTGCTCTCGCCATCCGCATAGAACGACGGGTAGATCTTCGTCACCAGGCTCGTGGTAGAGAGCTCGCGTCAACGGTGTTTCCCTGCTCCGCATCGCAACCATCTCCCTCCTCTGGCTCAGAGACTGAGCCCATGCAGCTGGGAGGTATTCGCATCTCGACTAAGGAGAAGGAACGGAGGATCACCAACCGCCTGTGCCTCTATTGCGGACTTGCTGGACATTTTGCTAATTCATGTCCAGTAAAAGCCAGAGCTCATCAGTAAGCGGAGGGCTACTGGTGAGCGCTACTACTCAGGTCTCTCCATCTAGATCCTGTACTACTTTGTCGGTCCATCTACGCTGGACCGGTTCGGGTGCTACATGCAGTGCCTTGATAGACTCTGGGGCTGAGGGTTGTTTCATGGACGAAGCATGGGCTCGGAAACATGACATTCCTTTCAGAGAGTTAGACAAGCCTACGCCCATGTTCGCCTTAGATGGTAGTCATCTTCCCAGTATCAGATTTGAGACACTACCTTTAACCCTCACAGTATCTGGTAACCACAGTGAGACTATTTCTTTTTTGATTTTTTGTTCACCTTTTACACCTGTTGTTTTGGGTCATCCCTGGCTAGTATGTCATAATCCTTCTATTAATTGGTCTAGTAATTCTATCCTATCCTGGAACGTTTCTTGTCATGTGAAGTGTTTAATGTCTGCCATCCCTCCCGTTTCTTCTGTCCCCACTTCTCAGGAGGAACCTGGCGATTTGACAGGAGTGCCGGAGGAATATCATGATCTGTGCACGGTCTTCAGTCGGTCCCGAGCCAACTCCCTTCCTCCTCACCGGTCGTATGATTGTAGTATTGATCTCCTTCCGGGGACCACTCCTCCTCGGGGTAGACTATACTCTCTGTCGGCTCCCGAACGTAAGGCTCTCAAGGATTATTTGTCTGTGTCTCTTGACGCCGGTACCATAGTGCCTTCTTCCTCTCCGGCCGGGGCGGGGTTTTTTTTTGTTAAGAAGAAGGACGGTACTCTGCGCCCCTGCGTGGATTATCGAGGGCTGAATGACATAACGGTTAAGAATCGTTATCCGCTTCCCCTTATGTCATCAGCCTTCGAGATTCTGCAGGGAGCCAGGTGCTTTACTAAGTTGGACCTTCGTAACGCTTACCATCTCGTGCGCATCAGAGAGGGGACGAGTGGAAAACGGCGTTTAACACTCCGTTAGGGCATTTTGAGTACCGGGTTCTGCCGTTTGGTCTCGCCAATGCGCCAGCTGTTTTTCAGGCATTAGTTAATGATGTTCTGAGAGACATGCTGAACATCTTTGTTTTTGTCTATCTTGACGATATCCTGATTTTTTCACCGTCACTCGAGATTCATGTTCAGCACGTTCGACGTGTTCTACAGCGCCTTTTAGAGAATTGTCTCTACGTAAAGGCTGAGAAGTGCTCTTTTCATGTCTCCTCCGTTACTTTTCTCGGTTCCGTTATTTCCGCTGAAGGCATTCAGATGGATTCCGCTAAGGTCCAAGCTGTCAGTGATTGGCCCGTTCCAAGGTCACGTGTCGAGTTGCAGCGCTTTCTAGGTTTCGCTAATTTCTATCGGCGTTTCATTCGTAATTTCGGTCAAGTTGCTGCCCCTCTCACAGCTCTTCTGTCAAGACGTGTTTTAAGTGGTCCGGTTCCGCCCAGGGAGCTTTTGATCTTCTAAAAGAACGTTTTACGTCCGCTCCTATCCTCGTTACTCCTGACGTCACTAGACAATTCATTGTCGAGGTTGACGCTTCAGAGGTAGGCGTGGGAGCCATTCTATCCCAGCGCTTCCAGTCTGACGATAAGGTTCATCCTTGCGCTTATTTTTCTCATCGCCTGTCGCCATCTGAACGCAACTATGATGTGGGTAACCGCGAACTGCTCGCCATCCGCTTAGCCCTAGGCGAATGGCGACAGTGGTTGGAGGGGGCGACCGTTCCTTTTGTCGTTTGGACAGACCATAAGAACCTTGAGTACATCCGTTCTGCCAAACGACTTAATGCTCGTCAAGCTCGTTGGGCGTTGTTTTTCGCTCGTTTCGAGTTTGATTTCTTACCGTCCGGGTAGCAAGAACACCAAGCCTGATGCCTTATCCCGTCTTTTTAGTTCTTCTGTGGCTTCTACTGATCCCGAGGGGATTCTTCCTTATGGGCGTGTTGTCGGGTTGACAGTCTGGGGAATTGAAAGACAGGTTAAGCAAGCACTCACGCACACTGCGTCGCCGCGCGCTTGTCCTAGTAACCTTCTTTTCGTTCCTGTTTCCACTCGTTTGGCTGTTCTTCAGTGGGCTCACTCTGCCAAGTTAGCTGGTCATCCCGGTGTTCGAGGCACTCTTGCGTCTATTCGCCAGCGTTTTTGGTGGCCGACTCAGGAGCGTGACACGCGCCGTTTCGTGGCTGCTTGTTCGGACTGCGCGCAGACTAAGTCAGGTAACTCTCCTCCTGCCGGTCGTCTCAGACCGCTCCCCATTCCTTCTCGACCATGGTCTCACATCGCCCTAGACTTCATTACCGGTCTGCCTTTGTCTGCGGGGAAGACTGTGATTCTTACGGTTGTCGATAGGTTCTCTAAGGCGGCACATTTCATTCCCCTCGCTAAACTTCCTTCCGCTAAGGAGACGGCACAAATCATCATCGAGAATGTGGTCAGAATTCATGGCCTCCCGTTAGACGCCGTTTCAGACAGAGGTCCGCAATTCACGTCACAGTTTTGGAGGGAGTTCTGTCGTTTGATTGGTGCGTCCGTCAGTCTCTCTTCCGGGTTTCATCCCCAGTCTAACGGTCAAGCAGAGAGGGCCAATCAGACGATTGGTCGCATACTATGCAGCCTTTCTTTCAGAAACCCTGCGTCTTGGGCAGAACAGCTCCCCTGGGCAGAATACGCTCACAACTCGCTTCCTTCGTCTGCTACCGGGTTATATCCGTTTCAGAGTAGTCTGGGTTACCAGCCTCCTCTGTTCTCATCCCAGCTTGCCGAGTCCAGCGTTCCCTCCGCTCAAGCGTTTGTCCAACGTTGTGAGCGCACCTGGAGGAGGGTGAGGTCTGCACTTTGCCGTTACAAGGCACAGACTGTGAGAGCCGCCAATAAACGTAGGATTAAGAGTCCAAGGTATTGTTGCGGCCAGAGAGTGTGGCTTTCCACTCGCAACCTTCCTCTTACGACAGCTTCTCGTAAGTTGACTCCGCGGTTCATTGGTCCGTTCAGTGTCTCCCAGGTCGTCAATCCTGTCGCTGTGCGACTGCTTCTTCCGCGACATCTTCGTCGCGTCCATCCTGTCTTCCATGTCTCCTGTGTCAAGCCCTTTCTTCGCACCCCCGTTCGTCTTCCCTCCCCCCCTCCCGTCCTTGTCGAGAGCACACCTATTTACAAGGTACGTAGGATCATGGACATGCGTTCTCGGGGACGGGGTCACCAATACTTAGTGGATTGGGAGGGTTACGGTCCTGAGGAGAGGAGTTGGGTTCCGTCTCGGGACGTGCTGGACCGTTCACTTATTGATGATTTCCTCCGTTGCCGCCAGGATTCCTCCTCGAGTGCGCCAGGAGGCGCTCGGTGAGTGGGGGGGTACTGTCATGTTTTGTCTTATATTGTCTTGTCATTTTGCTTTTCCCTCTGTTCGTTTTCCCCCTGCTGGTCTTTTTAGGTTCGTTCCCCTTTTTCTCTCTCCCTTCCTCTCTCTCTTCTCTCTATCGTTCCGTTCCTGCTCCCAGCTGTTCCTATTCCCCTAATCAATCATTTAGTCTTCCCACACCTGTTCCCTATTTCTCCCCTTGTTTTCCGTTTCTGCCCTGTCAGATCCTTGTCTTTTGTTCACCGTGCTGTGTCTGTGTATCGCCCTGTCGTGTCGTGTTTCCCTCAGATGCTGCGTGGTGAGCAGGTGTCTGAGTCTGCTACGTTCAAGTGCCTTCCCGAGGCAACCTGCAGTTCATGATCGAGTCTCCAGTCTGTTCTCGTCATTACGAGTGGAATTGTGCTTTATGATTGTATATTTACTTTACTGGATTAAAGACTCTGTTTTCGCCAAGTCGCTTTTGGGTCCTCATTCACCTGCATAACACTCAGTTGCGTGTACTAGTCTGTGGCGACCTAAATGCCAGAACTGGACAAGAACCCGACACCCTCAGCACACAGGGGGACTAAGACCTACCTGGAGGTGACAGCATCCCCCCCATAAGCCTCCCTAGACACAAATATGACAACATAACCAACAAAAACAGGTCACTATTCATGCAGCTCTGTCGGACGCTGGGAATGTAGATAGTCAATGGTAGGCTTCAAGGGGACTCCTATGGTAGGTATACCTATAGCTCGTCTCTTGCCAGTAGTACTATAGACTACTTTATCAATGACCTCTACCCACAGTCCCTTAGAGTGTCCACTGACACCCCACAGATCACAGCAAAATCACACTACTTGAACAGAGCTATGTTCAATCAGGTAGCATCAAAGCCAAAGGAACATAATACTCTTAAGATTTGCTATAGATGGGAAAGAAAATAGTGTGGATATCTACCAATGAACAATTAGGAAACAACAAATTAATTCATTTCCTGGACATAAGGTTTCACTGTAATAGTGAAGGTGTACACTTGGCAGTAGAAAACCTAAACAGTATATTTGACCTCTCAGCTTCCCTATAAAATCAAACCATGTCAAGCAGACAACCTAAAATTAACAACAATGACAAATGGTTTGATGAAGAATGCAAAAACCTAAGAAAGAAATTGAGAAACATATCCAACCAAAAACATAGAGACCCAGAAACCTGAGCATGCACTATGGTGAATCACTAAAACAGAACAGAAATACACTATGGAAAAAGAAGGAACAGCTCAATGTAATTGAAGAATCCATGGAATCTAACCACTTTTGGGAAAATTGGAAAACTCTAAACAAACAACAACACGAAGAGTTATCTATCAAAAACGGAGATGTATGGATAAACCAATTACCCAATCTTTTTGTCTCTATAACAAAGAACAAGCAGCAAACAAAAATACATGATCAAATACAAAGATCAACTATTAAATGCAAGCACAAACCACTGGATTCTCCAATTACACTGAATGAACTACAGAACAAAACACAAACCCTCCAACCCAAAAAGGCATATGTGATTGATTGTATCCTAAATTAAATGAGAAATATACAGACCACAAATTCCAATTTGCTATACTTAAACACTTTAACATCATCCTCAGCTCTGCCATCTTCCCAAGTATTTGGCACCAAGGACTGATCACCCCATCCACAAAACTGGAGACAAATTTGACTCCAATAACTACCAGGGGATATGCATCAACAGCAACCTTGGGGAAATCCTCTGCATTATCATTAACAGCAGATTCGTGCATTTCCTCAGCGAAAACAATGTAATGAGTAAATATCAAATTGGCTTTATACCAAACTACCGTACGACAGACCATGTATTCACCTTGCACTCCCCAATTGACAAACAAACAAACCAAAACAAAGAAAAAGTCTTCTCATGCTTTGTTGATTTTTAAAAAGCTTCAATTTGGCAGGAGAGTCGGCCATGCAAATTCATGGAAAGTGGTGTTGGGGGTAAAAACATACAACATAATAAAATCCATGTACACAAACAACAAGTGTGTGGTTAAAATTGGCAAAAAACAAGCACATTTCTTTCCACATGGCCGGGGGTGAGACAGGGATGCAGCTTAAGCCCCACCCTCTTCAACGTACAGTGGGGAGAACAAGTATTTGATACACTGCTGATTTTGCAGGTTTTCCTACTTACAAAGCATGTAGAGGTCTGTCATTTTTATAATAGGTACACTTCAACTGTGAGAGATGGAATCTAAAACAAAAATCTAGAAAATCACATTGTATGATTTCTAAGTAATGATTTTGCATTTTATTGCATGACATAAGTATTTGAAACATCAGAAAAGCAGACCTTAATATTTGGTACAGGAACCTTTGTTTGCAATTACAGAGAGCATATGTTTCCTATAGTTCTTGACCAGGTTTGCACACACTGCAGCAGGGATTTTGGCCCACTCCTCCAAACAGACCTCCTACAGATCCTTCAGGTTTCGGGGCTATTGCTGGGCAATACAGACTTTCATCTCCCTCCATAGATTTTCTATTGGGTTCAGGTCTGGAGACTGGCTATGACAATCCAGGACATTGAATTGCTTCTTACAGAGCCACTCCTTAGTTGCCCTGGCTGTGTATTTTGTTTCGTTGTCATGCTGGAAGACCCAGCCACGACCCATTTTCAATGCTCTTGCTGAGGGAAGGAGGTTGTTGGGCAAGATGTCATGATACATGGCCACATCCATCCTCCCCTCAATACGGTGCAGTCGTCCTGTCCCCTTTGCAGAAAAGCATCCCCAAAGAATGATGTTTCCACCTCCATGCTTCACGGTAGGGATGGTGTTCTTCCTTCTTCTTCCTCCAAACATGGCGAGGGGAGATCAGACCACATCAGACCACATGACCTTCTCCCATTCCTCCTCTGGATCATCCAGATGGCCATTGGCAAACTTCAGATGGACCTGGACATGCGCTGGCTTGAGCAGGGGGACCTTACGTGTGCTGCAGGATTTGAATCCATGACTGCGTAGTGTGTTACTAATGGTTTTCTTTGAGACTGTGGTCCCAGCTCTCTTCAGGTCATTGACCAGGTCCTGCAGTGTAGTTCTGGGCTGATCCCTCACCTTCCTCATGATCATTGATGCCCCACAAGGTGAGATCTTGCATGGAGCCCCAGACCGAGGGTGATTGACTGTCATCTTGAACTTCCTCCATTTTCTAATAATTGCGCCAACAGTTGTTGCCTTCTCACCAAACTGCTTGCCTATTGTCCTGTAGCCCATCCCAGTGTTGTGCAGGTCTACAATTCTATCCCTGATGTCCTTACACAGCTCTCTGGTCTTGACCATTGTGGAGAGGTTGGAGTCTGTTTGATTGAGTGTGTGGACAGGTGTCTTTTATACAGGTAACAAGTTCAAACAGATGCTGTTAAGAAGTTAATACAGGTAATGAGTGGGGAAGAGGAGGGCTTCTTAAAGAAAAACTAACAGGTCTGTGAGAGCCGGAATTCTTACTGGTTGGTAGGTGATCAAATACTTATGTCATGCAATAAAATGCAAATTAATTACTTAAAAATCATACAATGTGATTCTATGGATTTTTTTTAGATTCTGTCTTTCACAGTTGAAGTGTACCTATGATAAAAATGACAGACCTCTACATGCTTTGTAAGTAGGAAACTCTGCAAAATCGGCAGTGTATCAAATACTTGTTCTCTCCACTGTATATACCAACAAATTGGCAAGGGCACTAGAACAGTCTGCAGCACCTGGCCTCACTCTACTAGAATCTGACGTAAAATGTCTACTGTTTGCTGATGATCTGGTGCTTCTGTCTCCAACCAAGGAGGGCCTGCTGCAGCACCTACATCTTCTGCACAGATTAAGTCAGACCTGGGTCCTGACAGTAAATCTCAGTAAGACAAAAATAATGGTGTTCCAAAAAGGTCCATTTGCCAGGACCATGAATGCAAATTCTATCTAGACACCTTTGCCTTAAACACAAAAATGATTCTTACCTTGGCCTAAATATCAGCGCCACAGGTAACTTCAACAAAGCTGTGAACGATCTGAGAGACAAGTCAACATGCTATCAAAAGGAACATAAAATTTGACATACCAATTAGGATCTGGCTAAAAATACTTGAATCAGTTATAGAACCCGCTGCCCTTTATGTTTGTGCGGTCTGGGGTCCACTCACCAACAAAGAATTCACACAATGGGACAAACAACAAATTGAGACTGCAAGAAGAGTTCTGCTAAAATATCTTCAGTGTAAAACGTAGAACACCAAATAATGCATAAAGAGCAGAAAACGTAGAACACAAACAGACCCCACAGAGCCCCAGGACAGAAACACAATTAGATCCAACCAAATCATGAGAAAACAACAAGATAATTACGTGACACATTGGAAAGAATTGACTAGAATGCTATTTGGCCCAAAAAGAGAGTACACAGTGGCAGAATACATGACCACTGTGACTGAACCAAAATTAAGGAAATGTTTTACTATGTACAGACTCAGTGAGCATAACTTTGGTATTGAGGAAGGTCAGCTGAAGGCAGACTTGGCTCTCAAGAGAAGACAGGCTATGGGCACACTGCCCACAAAATGAGGTGGAAACTGAGATGCACTTCCTAACCTCCTGCCAAATGTATGACCGTATTAGAGTCACATATTTACCTCAGATTACACAGACCCACAAATAATTTGAAAACAAATCCAGTTTTGAAAAACTCATATCTATTGGGTGAAAAACCAGTGTGCAATCACAGCAGCAAGATTTGTGACTTGTTGCCACAAGAAAAGGGCAACCAGTGGAGAACAAACACCATTGTAAATACCAACTATATTTAAGTTTATTTATTTGTTCTTTTATATATAGACATGATATTACACTTGAAATGTCTTTATTATTTTGGAACTTTTGTGAGTGTGTTAATTTTTGGTTGTTCATTTCACTTTTGTTTATGATGTATTTCACTTTCTTTTGCAATGTTTCCGATGCCAATACAGCACTTTCACTTTCTTTTGCAATGTTTCCGATGCCAATACAGCCCTTTCACTTTCTTTTGCAATGTTTCCGATGCCAATACAGCCCTTTCACTTTCTTTTGCAATGTTTCCGATGCCAATACAGCCCTTTCACTTTCTTTTGCAATGTTTCCGATGCCAATACAACCCTTTCACTTTCTTTTGCAATGTTTCCGATGCCAATACAGCCCTTTCACTTTCTTTTGCAATGTTTCCGATGCCAATACAGCCCTTTCACTTTCTTTTGCAATGTTTCCGATGCCAATACAGCCCTTTCACTTTCTTTTGCAATGTTTCCGATGCCAATACAGCCCTTTCACTTTCTTTCGCAATGTTTCCGATGCCAATACAGCCCTTTCACTTTCTTTCGCAATGTTTCCGATGCCAATACAGCCCTTTCACTTTCTTTCGCAATGTTTCCGATGCCAATACAGCCCTTTCACTTTCTTTCGCAATGTTTCCGATGCCAATACAGCCCTTTCACTTTCTTTCGCAATGTTTCCGATGCCAATACAGCCCTTTCACTTTCTTTCGCAATGTTTCATGCCAATACAGCCCTTTCACTTTCTTTTGCAATGTTTCCGATGCCAATACAGCCCTTTCACTTTCTTTTGCAATGTTTCCGATGCCAATACAGCCCTTTCACTTTCTTTTGCAATGTTTCCGATGCCAATACAGCCCTTTCACTTTCTTTTGCAATGTTTCCGATGCCAATACAGCCCTTTCACTTTCTTTTGCAATGTTTCCGATGCCAATACAGCCCTTTCACTTTCTTTTGCAATGTTTCCGATGCCAATACAGCCCTTTCACTTTCTTTTGCAATGTTTCCGATGCCAATACAGCCCTTTCACTTTCTTTCGCAATGTTTCCGATGCCAATACAGCCCTTTCACTTTCTTTCGCAATGTTTCCGATGCCAATACAGCCCTTTCACTTTCTTTCGCAATGTTTCCGATGCCAATACAGCCCTTTCACTTTCTTTCGCAATGTTTCCGATGCCAATACAGCCCTTTCACTTTCTTTTGCAATGTTTCCGATGCCAATACAGCCCTTTCACTTTCTTTTGCAATGTTTCCGATGCCAATACAGCCCTTTCACTTTCTTTTGCAATGTTTCCGATGCCAATACAGCCCTTTCACTTTCTTTTGCAATGTTTCCGATGCCAATACAGCCCTTTCACTTTCTTTTGCAATGTTTCCAATGCCAATACAGCCCCTTAAATTGAAATAGAGAGAGAAGAGAGAGTGAGAATGGGACACTAACACCTTTTGATGAATTTGGCTCTGCATTTTCCCCTTCGCTCTGCTCTCTGATAGATTTCCCCCCTGTGGCTTCTGAGATCCATCCCCTCATAATGAGAAGCAGATAGAGCATCGCATTTGGTGCACATTATCGTTATGCATATTGGCATTCGAAAAAGCAGCCTCATCAATTGCTTACAAAGCAGCAAACTGTTGGTTGGGGACAAACTGAGTCGTGGATTGTGCATGGAAATGCATGGTTGATTTAAAGTAATTCACTGTGTATTGAAATGACTCTGCTTCACAGATCCCAGCAGTCTGTCCATATAACATCAACAGCTATTATTAGCTAGACAGCTGTAATGATTGCCAATGTTACCAAGCACCAATGCAATTGGGAATCAATAACTGGTTCAAAAGCCCTACTCTAACAAATATATATCTGCTTCCGAATAACTTAATATGGTTTGAGAAGTTCTCTCCCAGAAACATACTGGTTTACCCAATGTATTTGAAGGGAATCTGTGAAGCATTTGTAAGTGTTTTAAGCAGATGTCATTTGGTTGGAGAATAGGCCTCTAAGCACTCATATCAAACTGGGATACAAGAGAGAGCAGCAACAAACAGTCTGGGCTAGGCTGATGGGACCATGTACAGCTGTTAACTGGAGTTTAATGATGAAAGTATTTCCTGTAAGAGAGCAGCATTTTATGTACCACGGCTGCATCCACACATACTATAGGTGTTCGAATGAGGAACAAAATAACAATAGGTCAGAACAGTAGAACACGTACATTGAGTTCTCGCTCAGTACATAGTTTAATGACTGACTGAGTTGAGTGTTTTTACATTAAGTTTCAGCTACAAACAGAACATGCAGCTGTTTTATGTATGCTAAAGAAGTGATTTGCAACGACTCTTTGCAGGTATATTGATTCATAAAGAAGAGCCTGTAAGATAGAATGTTCAGAAGCCTTTAGTCCTCTGATCATGACATGATCTACTGAATAACTTCAACTGATCTGGAAATCTGAGCAGTTATGATTTGATTCAGCACAGTACAATGATAAGGATTCATTAGTCTTTCTGTACTGCAAGAATTACTGTATAAATTACTATATAAATATATTTGAATATCACTCCTAATGGCATGGCAATGTTTCTTCCCATCTGAATGGCACTTAATTATATTTTTTGTGTAAATGTTTTCCTCTTTCCTGTTTTCCTCACTCTCGCTTACTCATAATTCCTTAGTGTCTCTCTGATAATTGGAAAAGCAAGGGCATGTCAGCTTGTGAGCATTCAAGGAGGACGTCAGAAGACCAAATTATGACAAAGTTGCCTCAACAAATGAAATTCTACCGCTCTCTTCCACAGTGAAGCTTTCTAATTTTCCCATAATCACGAGTGCATTACTACAATGCAAACGTGATTTATACACTAATCAAAAATAGAAAAAGTGTTGGTACTATTGTAAAGTTTTGGCCCCATGTCTCATGGCTCAAATAAAAGATCCCAGAAATGTTCCAGATGCACAGAAAGCATATTTCTCTCAGATTCTGTCCACACATTTGTTTACATCCCTGATTGTGTAAAGTTTAGCCTTTGTCAAGATAATCCATCCACCTCAAGTGTTGAGGGAGTGTGCAATTGACTGCAGGAATGCCCACCAGAGATGTTGCCTGAGAATTCAATGCTCATTTATCTACCATAAGCCACCTCCAACGTCATTTTAGAGAATTTGGCATTACGCCCAACCAGCCTCACAACCGCAAACCATGTGTAAACACTCCAGCCCAGGTTCTTCACATCCAACTTTTTCACCTGTGCGATCGTCTGAGGTGAGTGGGCACGGGATGTGGAGGAGTATTTCAGTCTACAATAAAGCCCTTGTGTGGGGAAACACTCATTCTGATTGGCTGGGCCTGTCTCCCAAGTGGGTGGGCCTATGCCCTCCCAGGCCCACATACGGCTGCGCCCCTTCCCAGTCGTGAATTTTTAACCTAATGAATTTATTTAAATTGACTGATTTCCTTATATGAACTGCAACCGAGCAATATTCTTTGAAATTGTTGCATGCTGTATTTATATTTTTGTTCAGTATATATTGTGACTGACCGAATCACCTAGGTAAAAAATGAAAGGTTTTGCCCTGGTCACCACCGCAGAAAATACATGGAATTCATTAAGTGCTAGTGAATTAACTATGAAAATCATCCCAGAAACAATATTTAAACATCATCACCACTACAGAGTAGATAGAAATGTATACAGTGCAGTGAGGCACACATTCAAAATGGAGTATGCATATTGATAACCTCTTCTCAAGATTGTCCTGCATAAATTATCCAGTAAATGATCCCTCTTTTGTTTTCCAGAAGACGCATAGCAATTCTGTTGATTTGTTTGGATCAATCTCATCTCCATCCATAGGCCATCCAAATCACCATAACTGGGGTTCCAGACCTACATTCATGATTTCAAGTCTTCTATAGAGTAGGACTTAAAAGAATAGCGTCTTGTTTACCAAGCCTTCAAGTTGAATCAATGGTAATACACTCAGTGGACAAACAAACCAGCAACTTGTACAACTACTGTATTCATCAAGAAAACAAGCAAACGAACAAACAAACACACAAAAAAAAAACTTATAGATGTACTGGCCCAATATGTAATGCTCCTGACCGTCTCTGAGGTAAACGGGAAAAAAGAACATGTTGTTTTGTCTCTAGGGATGATATAGTGTCCTAGGCTAAAAATAGTGAGGCTTTGTTGACATTGACCTGTCGTATTAATGATGGATGTTTTGTTGACAGGTCAATACCATTAGGCCTCTTGAGTTTATATAGTGCTCCCCCTCTCTGTCAAACCAACTCACAGGTGATGCATCCGTCTAACATCTTATTTGATGGAACGGAATCCCTTTACTTCAAGTTATTTTCTTTTACAATGAGAAAATGGGGGCCTACAGGAGAAAGGTTGGACATTGGAACTGAAAATGATGTCTCACTCTATAGTGCCATTACCTCCTTTTCTCTATTTGATGTACATACTGTACAGCACTGTAAGTCCCAGACCATGTCATCCTATGCCCTGAAGTAAGTCCTCTTCTAATGAATACCTTCTTGCTTTATAACTCATTAACAAGGACCCCTGTCCCAACTGGCTCTTGGTCAAATTAGTCACCTTCTCATTTTGTGAGATGATGTCAATGCTATTAATAAGGGATCCCGAGTGGCACAGTGGTCTAAGGCACTACATCTCAGTTCTAAAGGTGTCAATACAGACCCTGGTTCAATTCCAGGCTGCATCACAACGGGCTGTGATTGGGAGTCCCATAGTGAGGCTGTCACGATCATCGTAAGGAGTGGACCAAAATGCAGCATGGTATGGTTCTATCCTTTTAATTAGGAAGAGAAAACTCAAATCACAAAAACAATAAAGCAAATAAACGAAACGTGAAGCAACATGCAGTGCAGAAAGCAACTACATACAAATATAGTCAAGATCCATCAAATCACCAGATAACCCACCCTAAATCACACCCCGACCCAACCAACATAGAGAATAAACAGCTCTTTATGGTCAGGGCGTGACAGCTGCTCACAATTGGCCCAGAGTCATCCGGGTTAGGGTTTAGCCAGGGTAGGCCGTTACTGACTTGCCCAGTTAAATAAAATTAAATAACAAAGTTATTTATGAGTGGACAGATTTAAATTGTACCCTGTATCAATTCAATTCAGAGAGAGACACATTTGCCACCATTCTAGTGCAGGATGGATACTGATGAGGAAGGTACAGTACATTAATTAAGTTAATGGTTTCAAAGGAACTTTTTCAATTATCTTGAAAGTATTCATTCTGTCTTTCTTCCTCACTAAATGTCAAAGTAAAGCCATTAAAAGTCAGATATGACCATTCTACTCAGGTAAGGATACTAAGATAGGGTACATTTAAATATAGCCCATGTTTCAATTTGTGGTCTACAAATGGAAAGGCAGGTTGACCTCTGGGCATATTCACTGAGTATACTAAACATTATGAACACCTACCTAATATTGAGTTGCCCCCCCTCCCCATAGTAGCCTGGAACCTTCTACGATACCCTGTTCAAAGGCATTTAAATATGATTTATTTCTCATTCACCCTCTGACAGGCACACATACACAATCTATGTCTCAATTGTACCTTAGCTTAAAGAATGATTTTTAAGTCGTCTCCCTTTCATCTACTTGAAGCAAATTTAAGTGACATAAATAAGGATCATAGCTTTCACCTGGATTCACCTGGTCAGTCTATGTCATGGAAAGAGAATGTGTTCTTAATGCTTTGTACAGTCAGTGTAGAAGGAGCACTGAGTCAGACATATTTGCCTTCCTAGGACACAATTCAAACATATTGTACAACCTACAACCAGATGTTGGTAACATTTCTCTGTCCTGCAGAATAATCAGAAATGAAAAAATATGCAGACCATTTGTATCCTGTATTTGACTGTATGCGATACTGATTGACCAATTATACAAGAATGTAATGACTGATGAAATAAACAAAACAAACATCATCAGTCGTCAGTCATATCAGACATTATTGCACATGCTCCTGTAGAAACCGCCACAGTCATGCACTGGTAGTGTGTCTAATGTACAAGTTCATTCCAGTGATTTAAATGACTCACAGAAAGGGAAGGGGAGGGATATCAAAACAACTAATCCTGGACTTATATCCAAAGTATAGTGACCCGCGAAACCTGCGGCGTTGACATATTGACTGATGCATGAGTCAGAATCCGATAATAACTCTCCCTCCCTATTCACCCCCCTCAGCCCCTCATTCTGTGAAGTGAGAGAGGAAGGCCACCGCTGCATCTCCATACCAGGAGAGGACTTAGCTGTAGTACTTTTCTTGTTCTTATATTGTTCTGTTTTTTTAATGAAAACAAAATGTGGTGAAAAGTATAACATGGTTAGAAAGTTATAATATGTTTAATTTATGTGTATATGTGTTTATTCGATAAGGTACTGTATAAGATTACTACAGTTATCGTCATAGTTTCTTCCAAAGTTTATATTTCTGATCATGTAAAAATGGCACCAATATAAACTGTTATGTACTATAAAGTGACAATAATATTGCCTATATTCTCAGATTTACAAAATGTAACTAAGAAATGTAAATACTTTGAATCCTCATGTGGCCAGTTTAAGTATATGGTGAAGATTGGGCTGCTTGTTTTAAGCATAAAATGCACAAATGCATTTTCAGCCATATCTGTACATGGAGCCTGATTTGTCTTTTAAATGTAAAATGGATGTAATGATCCCAGGTTGCACATTTGGTGGATAATGCTATGCAGCATATTTTTACATATCCTCTATAACAGATTTATGTCTGTATTCAACACCTTTACAGTCCCTCTTATTATATTATAGGCAATTTTCACCATACAGCTCCATACAAAATGATTAGAGCTGCACATTTGTTTTATTGCATAGTAAAAACCACTTGTTTCTACTGTAGGAGAATGAGACTCACGTTGCTATGTCATTTGAATCAGATCTCATTGCTCATGAATCCATATTTATTTTGACATTTCCAGTGCAGTAGGGAAGTTATACAAAATATATGGTTGTTCTTATTATCAAATCATTGTACCTAAAATGTATAGTGTATATTGTTAGGGAAATTATACCTTGGGTTTAACACTAGTATGTCTGCTTCCCTGCTTTTTCTGTGTATCACATGCAATAATACGGTGTGGGAATCTATACATTCAGGGTGCCAATTAAAACGCAAAGGAATGCCAATAGGATTCTTTGTTTGACACATTGCTCCACACGGTGATTGAAAGGATAGAAAGTCTGCCTCCAAGACATGGGAAAATGTTTTTTTTTTTGGGTCCAGCCAACAGAATGACAACCAGCCCAGGACCCAGGCCCTGACAATGGATGCATTGTGCTCTGTCTGGCTTCCAGCATTGGACTGTAGGCTCTGCCAATTTGGTCAGGACTGATAGAAAGTTGCTTTGTCTATCAGGATTAGCTAGCCAGGCTAGTCAAGCAAGCCGCCAATGGCTGGACCAAACAACAGAGACCTCTTGTGTAGCTGCAGTCATGCACTTTCATTCATTTTTCAGGCCTCATCTATTCTTTGTCTGCCCGTCTCTGTCTGCTAGTTAGGCTACTTAGAATGTAGCAGTGCCAGAACTGCTGTAAGGTGTTGAGTTCGGTTGGACAATCTAGCTAATCAAAGGCTACAATCACAAAGATCAAGTCAGGATCTATTCATCCTAATCAGACAGGTTTTTTGCATGGATGATACATTGGAGATAATATAAGACAAGTACTGGAAACAATAGAACACTCTGGAATATCTGGGAAACCAGGCCTGGTATTCATAGCTAACTTTGAAAAAGCCTTTGATAAAGTATGACTGGAGTTTATATATAAATGCCTGGAATATTCACGTTTTTATTTTGAACAATCTCTTGTAAAAATGGTATAGTAAGCCTAGGAGTAAATAGTAAATAATGGCTACTTTTCAGAAAGAGTAAAACAAGGTTGTCCGCTATAGGCATATCTATGTATTATTGTAATCGAAATATGAGCTGTTAAAAAATCTGATTCAATAATAATATTAATGCATTCAAAATCCAGGGCTTAAAAACAAAGGTTTCATTGTATGCTGATGATTCATGTTTTCTATTAAATCCACAATTAGAACCCCTCCACAGCCTCATAGAGTATCTAGGTACTTGTTTTTAACCTCTCAGGATTAAAACCAAATTATGATGTGTACTATATTACGTATTGGAACAGTGACATTTTTACTTTTACATTACTGTGCAGTTTACCAATAAAATGGTCTGATGGGGATGTGGACATACTTGGTATACATATCCCTAAAGAAAGAAATGATCTCACTCCCATACATTTTAATTAAAAGTTAGCAAAAATAGATAAGATCTTGCTACCATGGAAAGGAAAATACCAGTCAATTTGTGAAAAAAATCACCCTGATTAACTCTTTAGTCATATCACAGTTGACCTACTTGATATTGGTCTTGCCTACACCTAGCAACCTGTATTTGTCTATTATTTCAGCAAAAAAAATATTTAATTTGATTTGGAATGGCAAGCCAGACAAAATTTAAAGGACCTATTTATATCATGAATATGTGATAACATGCGTCTTGGTGAGAGGTGTAGGAGAGCAGGGATGTCTGAGAAGCGTGTTTAATAATATAGTCCACCAATACGAAACGGCACAGACAAAAATCCCAAAATTACGCTCTCGAATACTCAGAAACTCGTGCAAACACACGGAGGAACAAACACAGTTCCGACACTTTACATACACGTGCGTAATAGCGAAAAAACAACAAACATCAAATACTATCGAGCGCAATACACACAAGTCTTATCCTGCACGAATTACGGCAGGTAACAGGTGCCCTATATACACACAGAAATCAAAGCAATTGAAAACCAGGTGTGAAAAGGAACACAGACAAAACAACCAGAAAAAGAAAAAGGGATCGGTAGCGACAAGTAGACCGGCGACGCCGAACGCCGAGCGCCGCCCGAACAGGGGGAGGAGTCGGTAGAGGTCGTGACAGAATATGATTTCGGAAGAGGTAAGTAGTAGGAGGAAAAAGTAAGGAACTTGTCAGCCCTGCATTAAAGACCAAAATTGTTTAAAAAGAATTGTGATAAAAAAAAATATATACCATTTTAATATATGGACAAAAAAATTGACAGCTATGACATAAAGATTGCAAAATAGTTGTGAAGATATTTCCCAGTGGGTCAGAAGTTTACATACAATAAATTGACTGTGCCTTCAAACAGCTTGGAAAATTCCAGAAAATGATGTCATGGCTTCAGAAGCTTCCGATAAGTTAATTGACATAATTTGAGTCAATTGGAGGTGTACCTGTGGATGTATTTTAAGGCCTACCTTCAAACTCAGTGCCTCGTTGCTTGACATCATGGGAAATTCAAACGAAATCAGCCTTCAGAAAAAAAATGTAGACCTCCACAAATCTGGTTAATCCTTGGGAGCATTTTCCAAAAGCCTGAAGGTACCATGTTCATCTCTACAAACAATAGTACGTAAGCATAAACACCATGGGACCACACAGCCATTATACCTCTCAGGAAGGACACGCGTTCTGTCTCCTAGAGATGAATGTCATTTGGTGCGAAAAGTGCAAAACAATCCCAGAACAACAGTAAAAGGACCTTGTGAAGATGCTGGAGGAAACAAGTACAAAAGTATCTAAATCCACAGTAAAACAGTCAAATGAGTCCTATATCGACGTAACCTGAAAGGCCGCTCAGCAAGGAGAAGCCACTGCTCCAAAACCACCATAAAAAAGTCAGACTACGGTTTGCAACTGCAAATGGGGACAAAGATTGTACTTTTTGGTGAAGTGTCCTCTGGTCTGATGAAACAAAAATAGAACTGTTTGGCCATAATGACCATCGTTATGTTTGGAGGAAAAAGGGGGAGGCTTGCAAGCCGAAGAACACCATCCCAACCGTGAAGCACAGGGGTGGCAGTATCATGTTGTGGGGATGCTTTGCTGCAGGAGAGACTGGTGCACTTCACAAAATAGATGGCATCATGAGGCAGGAAAATTATGTGGATATATTGAAGCAACATCAGTCAGGAAGTTAAAGCTTGGTCGCAAATGGGCCTTCCAAATGGGCAAAGATCCCAAGCGTACTTCCAAAGTTGTGGCAAAATAGCTTAAGGACAACAAAGTCAAGGTATTGGAGTGGCCATCACAAAGCCCCAACCTCAATCCTATAGACAATGTGTGTGCAGAACTGAAAAAGTGTGTGCGAGCAAGGAGGCCTACAAACTACAGACTCAGTTACACCAGCTCTGTCAGGAAGAATGGGCCAAAATTCACCCAACTTATTGTGGGAAGCTTGTGGAAGGCTATCTGAAACTTTTGACCCAAGTTAAACAATTTAAAGGCAATGCTACCAAATACTAATTGAGTGTATGTTAACTTCTGACCCACTGGGAATGTGTTGAAATAAATTAAAGCTGAAATAAATCTATGCTCTCTACTATTATTCTGACATTTCACATTCTTAAAATAAAGTGGTGATCCTAAATGACCGTGGAGTATTAGGTGCTAAATCTGAAAATGACAACACTATTTCAATCCAGTCCATTTCAATTCAGCCAAATAAATTGTGGCACCTGATATTGTACTGCATTAAATCCTTAGGAAATGATGCTTCCTCAAAATTCTTCCTGGAACTAATCAGTTCTAATCACTATGATTGCACTCAGCAGAAAATTAATCTAACTCTCATTTAAAGCAGCTGCCAGTTATTTAAGGAGTGACTTCCTAGCTCTCTCTAGGCGATGGTTAATTAAAATGGAAAGGGAAGGGGGTGTATAAGGATATGCAGTCGGTAATTCAGATCAACTTAATATACCACATTTTCTTTATCGTAGATTTTGAAAGTATATTAATAACCTTATCAAATAACTGTACTGATATGAGTGATTAGTAAAGGTGCTTGGATAAATTTACAGCATCACAACCTTCAATTCAGTTCCTGGGTCACAGAGTGGATAGTGCAAGTTACCATTTATACTGTATTTTAAATGAAAGACATACTCTAGCTTAAGTACTGGAAGTGCAACAATGGCCTTCCTGACTTGATCTTAATATATATATATATATATATATATTTTTTTTTTTTTTTGGGGGGGTAGATTAGCTTTAATATTTGGGATACATTGAAGCTTCCATCAATGTAATTGTTTGCATACTTTCCAAGCCCCCATATAATTTTGGGGGTAAATATACATACATACATACATACATACATACATACATACATACATACATACATACATACATACATACATACATACATACATACATACATACATACATACATACATACATACATACATACATACATACATACATACATACATACATACATACATACATACATACATACATACATACATACACACATAAAGGAAGTTTACTTACACCTAAATCAAACAAATTTAATCTCAGTTTTTCACAATTCCTGAATTTAATCCTAGTAAAACATCCCTGTTTTAGGTCAGAATACCCCTAATGGTATTTTATCAACTTTTTTTTTTGTCCACAGTTTTGCTATGGTCAGCGAAGGAAAACCAGCTGTCCAGATCAAATATACTCGACTATCAGGTGCATGTATTTAATTGAGAATTATTTTAGTGTAAAGGAGTTAAAGTGAACTGCACTGTGGGGAATTTCTCCAAAGTTATTAGACCGCAGACAGTACACATCCTCTGATAATGAACTTGGTGAATCATGTGGTTGGTTGCGTGGGGCATCTCATTTTAAGTATTTTAGATTTTAGTAATTTAGATCGACTTACAGGAGCAATTAGGGTTAAGCACCTTGCTCAAGGGCACATTGGCAGACTTTTCACCTAGACAGCTCAGGGATTCGAACCAGCGACCTTTCGGTTACTGGCCCATCGCCTGCCTCCCTGCATGCATCTGTCTTATCATAGGTATCAGAGGAAGAAAACAAAACCAATAATCAAATCCACATCCTACAGTCAGTGGCGACCCGTCATTCAGGGCAGGTGGGGCAGAGCCCTACCGGTTTTGAGCCCCACAGTTTTGGGGGGAGGGGGGGATTTCCTGTTTTGCATGTTATTTTGGCATTAATACATGCCACATATCAGTTTGCAAACAATGTAAAAAAAACTGAGCTGCATGTCACTGAGCCGCATACAAACATTTTTTATTTAAAAAAAAGAGATTTCACCTTTATTTAACCAGGTAGGTCATTTGAGAACAAATTTACAACTGCGACCGGGCCAAGATAAAGCAAAGCAGTGCGACACAAACAACAACAAAGAGTTACACATGGAATAAACAAACATACAGTCAATAACACAATATAAAGTCTATATACAGTGTGTGCAAATGAGGTAAGATAAGGGAGGTAAGGCAACATATAGGCCATAGTGGAAAAAATTATTTGCAATTTAGCAATTAAACATTGTGTGACAGATGTGCAGAAGATGAATGCTTAAAGTAGAGATACTGGGGTGCAAAGGAGCAAAAAAATACATAACAGTATGGGGATGAGGTAGTTGAATGGGCTATTTACAGATGGGCTATGTACTGGTGCAATGATCTGTGAGCTGCTCTGACAGCTGGTGCTTGGTGATGAATATGAAGCAAGGGCCAGCCAACGAGAGCATGCAGGTTGCAGTGGTGGGTAGCATATGGGGCTTTGGTGACAAAACAGATGGCACTGTGATAGACTGCATCCAATTTGCTGAGTCGACTGTTGGAGGCAATTTTGTAAATGACATCACCAAAGTCAAGGATCGGTAGGATAGTTAGATTTACAAGGGTATGTTTGGCAGAATGAGTGAAGGATGCTTTGTTGCAAAATAGGAAGCCAAATCTAGATTTAATTTTGGATTGGAGATGCTTAATCTGAGTCTGGAAGGAGAGTTTACAATCTAACCAGACACCTAGGTATTTGTAGTTGTCCACACATTCTAAGTCAGAACCGTCCAAAGTAGTGATGCTGGAAGGGCTGGCAGGTGCGGGCAACAATCGGTTGAAGAGCATGTATTTAGTTTTACTTGGAGGCCAAGGAAGGAGAGTTGTAATGGCATTGAAGCTCATCTGGAGGTTAGTTTAACACAGTGTCCAAAGACGGGCCAGAAGAATACAGAATGGTGTCGTCTGCATAGAGATGGATCAGAGAATCACCAGCAGCAAGAGCGACATCATGGATGTACACGGAGAAAAAAGTCGGCCAGAGAATTGAACCCTGTGGCACCCCCATAGAGACTGCCAGAGGTCCGGACAACAGGCCAGCCGATTTGACACAATGACCTCTGTCTGAGAAGTAGTTGGTGAACCAGGCGAGGCAGTCATTTGAGAAAACAAGGCTGTTGAATCTGCTGATAAGATTGTAGTGATTGACAGAGTCGAAAGCCTTGGCCAGGTCGATGAATACAGCTGCACAGTATTGTCTCTTATCGATGGTGATATCGTTTAGGACCTTGAACGTGGCTGAGGTGCACTCATGACCAGCTCGGAAACCAGATTGCATAGTGGAGAATGTATGGTGGGATTCCAAATGGTCGGTGATCTGTTTGTTTACTTGGCTTTCGAAGACCTTAGAAAGGCAGGGTAGGATAGATATCGCTCTGTAACAGTTTGGGTCTAGAGTGTCTCCCCTTTGAAGAGGTTGATGACTGTGGCAGCTTTCCAATCTTTGGGGATCTCAGGCGATACGAAATTGAGTTTGAACATTCTAGTAATAGGCGTTGATACAATTGCAGTGGATAATTATAGAAAGAGAGGGTCCAGATTGTCTAGCCCGGCTGATTTGTAGGGGTCCAGATTTTGCAGCTCTTTCAGAACATTGGCTATCTGGATTTGGGTGAAGGAGAAATGGGGGAGGTTTGGGCAAGTAGCTGAGGGGAGTGCAGGCCTGTTGACCCGGGTAGGGTTGGCCGGGTGGAAAGCATGGCCAGCCGTGGAAAAATGCTTGTTGAAATTCTAAATTATCGGGGATATATTGATGGTGACAGTGTTTCCAAGGTTCAGTGCAGTGGGCAGCTGGGAGGAGAGGCTCTTATTCTCCATGGACTTTACAGTGTCCCAGCACTTTTTGCAGTTTGTGCTAAAGGATGCAAATTTCTGTTTGTGTATATTGGTTCCTAACTTCCCTGAAAAGTTGCATATCGTGGGGGCTATTCGATGCTAATGCAGTATGCCACAAGATGTTTTTGTGCTGGCCAGGGGCAGTCAGTTCTGGGGTGAACCAAGGGCCATATCTGTTCCTGGTTCTACATTTTTTGAATGGGGCAGGCTTATTTAAGATGGTGAGGAAAGCACTATTAAAGAATAACCAGCCATCCTCTACTGACGGAATAAGGTCAGTATCCTTCCAGGATAACCGCTCGCTGAAGTGTTTTAGGGAGAGTTTGACAGTGATGAGGGCTGGTCGTTTGACCGCAGACCCATTAGGGACACAGGCAATGAGGCAGTGATCACTGAGATCCTGGTTGAAGACAACAGTGGTGTACTTGGAGGACACGTTGGTTAGGATAATATCTATGAGGGTGCCCATGGTTATTCGCATTCACAGGTAGTATCACATTTTCACTTCATTTCATTACAGTACAACGGCTTGATTTGTTTGATCGTAGCTAGCTACATAGCTAGCTACATAGCCGTCTTTGTATCAAAGATAATTGTGTAGTCTAGAGCGATTTTCTAGGTTAGCTAGCCAGCCATTGTCGTTCTTTTAACGCAACGTAACGTAAACAACACTGCTAGCTAGCCAGCTAGCCCCCGAATAGCAACACTGCAGAAACTATTACACTCAACGGAACGACTTGATTAGTGTAGTGTCAACAATGCACCCACTGCCAGCTAGCCTACTTCAGCAGTACTGTATCATTTTAATCATTTTAGTCAATAAGATTCTTGCTACGTAGCTTAACTTTCTGAACATTCGAGACGTGTAGTCCACTTGTCATTCCAATCTCCTTTGCATTAGCGTAGCCTCTTCTGTAGCCTGTCAACTATGTGTCTGTTTATCCCTGTTCTCTCCTCTCTGCACAGACCATACAAACGCTCCACACCGCGTGGCCGCGGCCACCCTACTCTGGTGGTCCCAGCGCGCACGACCCACGTGGAGTTCCAGGTCTCCGGTAGCCTCTGGAACTGCCAATCTGCGGTCAACAAGGCAGAGTTCATCTCAGCCTATGCCTCCCTCCAGTCCCTCGACTTCTTGGCACTGACAGAAACATGGATCACCACAGACAACACTGCTACTCCTACTGCTCTCTCTTCGTCCGCCCATGTGTTCTCGCACACCCCGAGAGCTTCTGGTCAGCGGGGTGGTGGCACCGGGATCCTCATCTCTCCCAAGTGGTCATTCTCTCTTTCTCCCCTTACCCATCTGTCTATCGCCTCCTTTGAATTCCATGCTGTCACAGTTACCAGCCCTTTCAAGCTTAACATCCTTATCATTTATCGCCCTCCAGGTTCCCTCGGAGAGTTCATCGATGAGCTTGATGCCTTGATAAGCTCCTTTCCTGAGGACGGCTCACCTCTCACAGTTCTGGGCGACTTTAACCTCCCCACGTCTACCTTTGACTCTTTCCTCTCTGCCTCCTTCTTTCCACTCCTCTCCTCTTTTGACCTCACCCTCTCACCTTCCCCCCCTACTCACAAGGCAGGCAATACGCTCGACCTCATCTTTACTAGATGCTGTTCTTCCACTAACCTCATTGCAACTCCCCTCCAAGTCTCCGACCACTACCTTGTATCCTTTTCCCTCTCACTCTCATCCAACACCTCCCACACTGCCCCTACTCGGATGGTATCGCGCCGTCCCAACCTTCGCTCTCTCTCCCCCGCTACTCTCTCCTCTTCCATCCTATCATCTCCTCCCTCCACTCAAACCTTCTCCAACCTATCTCCTGATTCTGCCTCCTCAACCCTCCTCTCCTCCCTCTCTGCATCCTTTGACTCTCTATGTCCCCTATCCTCCAGGCCGGCTCGGTCCTCCCCTCCCGCTCCGTGGCTCGATGACTCATTGCGAGCTCACAGAACAGGGCTCCGGGCAGCCGAGCGGAAATGGAGGAAAACTCGCCTCCCTGCGGACCTGGCATCCTTTCACTCCCTCCTCTCTACATTTTCCTCCTCTGTCTCTGCTGCTAAAGCCACTTTCTACCACGCTAAATTCCAAGCATCTGCCTCTAACCCTAGGAAGCTCTTTGCCACCTTCTCCTCCCTCCTGAATCCTCCTCCCCCTCCGCCCCCTCCTCCCTCTCTGCAGATGACTTCGTCAACCATTTTGAAAAGAAGGTCGATGACATCCGATCCTCGTTTGCTAAGTCAAACGACACCGCTGGTTTTGCTCACACTGCCCTACCCTGTGCTCTGACCTCTTTCTCCCCTCTCTCTCCAGATGAAATCTCGCGTCTTGTGACGGCCGGCCGCCCAACAACCTGCCCGCTTGACCCTATCCCCTCCTCTCTTCTCCAGACCATTTCCGGAGACCTTCTCCCTTACCTCACCTCGCTCATCAACTCATCCCTGACCGCTGGCTACGTCCCTTCCGTCTTCAAGAGAGCGAGAGTTGCACCCCTTCTGAAAAAACCTACACTCGATCCCTCCGATGTCAACAATTACAGACCAGTATCCCTTCTTTCTTTTCTCTCCAAAACTCTTGAACGTGCCGTCCTTGGCCAGCTCTCCCGCTATCTCTCTCTGAATGACCTACTTGATCCAAATCAGTCAGGTTTCAAGACTAGTCATTCAACTGAGACTGCTCTCCTCTGTATCACGGAGGCGCTCCGCACTGCTAAAGCTAATTCTCTCTCCTCTGCTCTCATCCTTCTAGATCTATCGGCTGCCTTCGATACTGTGAACCATCAGATCCTCCTCTCCACCCTCTCCGACTTGGGCATTTCCGGCGCGGCCCACGCTTGGATTGCGTCCTACCTGACAGGCCGCTCCTACCAGGTGGCGTGGCGAGAATCTGTCTCCTCACCACGCGCTCTCACCACTGGTGTCCCCCAGGGCTCTGTTCTTGGCCCTCTCCTATTCTCGCTATACACCAAGTCACTTGGCTCTGTCATAACCTCACATGGTCTCTCCTATCATTGCTATGCAGACGACACACAATTAATCTTCTCCTTTCCCCCTTCTGACGACCAGGTGGCGAATCGCATCTCTGCATGTCTGGCAGACATATCAGTGTGGATGACGGATCACCACCTCAAGCTGAACCTCGGCAAGACGGAGCTGCTCTTCCTCCCGGGGAAGGACTGCCCGTTCCATGATCTCGCCATCACGGTTGACAACTCCATTGTGTCCTCCTCCCAGAGCGCCAAGAACCTTGGCGTGATCCTGGACAACACCCTGTCGTTCTCAACCAACATCAAGGCGGTGGCCCGTTCCTGTAGGTTCATGCTCTACAACATCCGCAGAGTACGACCCTGCCTCACACAGGAAGCGGCGCAGGTCCTAATCCAGGCACTTGTCATCTCCCGTCTGGATTACTGCAACTCGCTGTTGGCTGGGCTCCCTGCCTGTGCCATTAAACCCCTTCAACTCATCCAGAACGCCGCAGCCCGTCTGGTGTTCAACCTTCCCAAGTTCTCTCACGTCACCCCGCTCCTCCGTTCTCTCCACTGGCTTCCAGTTGAAGCTCGCATCCGCTACAAGACCATGGTGCTTGCCTACGGAGCTGTGAGGGGAACGGCACCTCAGTACCTCCAGGCTCTGATCAGGCCCTACACCCAAACAAGGGCACTGCGTTCATCCACCTCTGGCCTGCTCGCCTCCCTACCACTGAGGAAGTACAGCTCCCGCTCAGCCCAGTCAAAACTGTTCGCTGCGCTGGCCCCCCAACGGTGGAACAAACTCCCTCACGACGCCAGGACAGCGGAGTCAATCACCACCTTCCGGAGACACCTGAAACCCCACCTCTTTAAAGAATACCTAGGATAGGATAAGTAATCCCTCTCACCCCCCCCTTTAAGATTTAGATGCACTATTGTAAAGTGACTGTTCCACTGGATGTCATAAGGTGAATGCACCAATTTGTAAGTCGCTCTGGATAAGAGCGTCTGCTAAATGACTTAAATGTAAATGTTACGGATTTGGGGTTGTACCTGGTAAATTCATTGGTAATTTGTGTGAAATTGAGGGCATCTAGCTTGGATTATAGGATGGCTGGGGTATTAAGCATGTCCAAGTTTAGGTAGTTTAGGTAGTTAGTTTAGTCACCTAATAGTACGAGCTCTGACGATAGATGGGGGGAAATCAATTCGCATATGGTGTCCAGGACACAGCCGGGTGCAGAAGGTGTCCTATAGCAAGCGGCAACGGTGAGAGACTTGTTTCTGGAAAGGTGAATTAAAAAAAAAGTAGAAACTCAAATTGTTTGTGTACATACCTGGTTAGAATGACAGAACTCTGCAGTAGATTGCAACTCCACCCCCTTTGGCAGTTCTATCATGTTGGAAAATGTTATAGTTAGGGATGGAAATTTCAGGGGTTTTGGTGGCCTTCCTAAGCCAGGATTAATTTACATTACATTTAAGTCATTTAGCAGACGCTCTTAGAAAATAACAGATCCATACCACATTGGGTGAGACGGGTTTCAGGAGAGGATGTTGGAGTTGAGGTTTAAAAGATATTTAAAAAATATATACAAAATTTACTCGTAAAAAAAGATATATACACGGGACACGACAAGATGAAGACATAGATGCCTGACTGCTACGCCATCTTAGATCTAGTAAGTTGTTTTCTTGAGTAAGACGGTTCCAAAATGCATGTGTTTCAGCCTAGCTCAGTGCTTTCTGTGGTGGTGGGGCAGAGCAAGAAAATTCAAGCCCCTTGAATGCTGCCATAGAGTTACATAATTGGCCACAGAAAAAAATGACATCAAATCACATTATATATACAGTGGCTTTGTTTGGACTGATCATGTCAACATCATAGCTAGCATTATTCATCATGAATCAAGTCAGCAATCTACTGGAAAATCCTTTTTAATCCTTGTCATATGAAGATAAATGATAGAATAAGCATATTGGTGGTCATCGGACATTGGACATAAACATTACACAACCAGTTGGAAATCGCAAATTCAACAATAAATGGTTTGGAAGGAATCAATGTCACTAACTGCAAGCATTGCCAAGCAATCATTAGCCTGCTATTCACTGGATTGGCTATGTGGTCCCAAGTCTAAGATTAAGTGTCTATTTTCCTAGTTTAAAATGAAACCCTTTACATGGGTCATGCTGTCAATAAAGAATGATTTTTGCCACGCTCAAACCAACTGTTAACTCGGACCTGAAAAATCTGACAATAGTGAGTTCAAGACAACAAGGGAACACAACGGAAAAATTAGCTACGACTGGGAAAGTACGTTTTGAACTTTCATCCAACTCGTAAATTTGGAGCTTGGGACTCATTTTAGAGCTATGACCTGAAGATTACTGACGTCAACATGATTCAACCTTTTTTCTTTCTTTGAGTTCCCAGTTGTCTTAAAAGCACAATAAATCTAGAGAATGCCAGACTTTGATGACAAATTTTGCCCACGTAGGACCGTGGCACCACCTTCCTGTTCAAGTGTGCACAGCACAACAAGGTGAGTCCAAAAATGTCTTGTATGCTGCTGTATAAATGATGTAATACGCCAGGGAGATATGTATACTGTAGCTAAGAAAGTCATACCATTCATCAAATTTTGTAAGAGCTATCATGTCTGCTCAAATGCCCCCTTAATATATCCTACGGTTCTGACTTGCTGTACAGGGAAAACATTGTAAGAACGGCCCATGTTCTGAATTCTGTTGCTGTACATTTCAAAAGTAATAAACAAATAGTTAAATTGACTACCTCTGTCCGAGCTCGCTCATTAATGTGTTACTTGAAATTACGGATTGCCTCTTATCCACTTGTGCTATAGTTTGTACATCGCAATTTTCAGTAGAAACCACATTTATTTAAGCAAGTGAGCCATATTAGCTATGCTATCAGCTTTTTTAAAAGGCAGTGAATGAGGCTGAATGAACTGTTTCACTGCCAGACAAGGCACCGCTGATAGCCAGGTGTAGCATTGGTAAGGTGTTGGTGTTATGCTGGTGAATGAGGACCCAAAAGCGACTTAACAGAAACAGAGTCTTTATTCCAGTCTATAACAAAAACGATATTCCTGGATATAATCTCAGGTAAAGTCAAACAGGAAAACTGAAATCCTCTAGGCAGTAGAGGGGAACAACTGGATACGCGACCACAGACTGCAGGTCGCTTCGGGAAGGCGCAGGCCGTAGCTGATATAGATACCTGCTCACACGCAGCATCTGAAGAAGGCAGAAACACGACAGGGCGGAACAAGGACACAGAACAGCAAACATCAAACAAGGATCCGACAAGGACAGAAGCGGAAAACAGAGGGAGAAATAGGGACTCTAATCAGAGGGCAAAATAGGGGACAGGTGTGAAAGAGTAAATGAGGTAGTTAGGAGAATGAGGAACAGCTGGGAGCAGGAACGGAACGATAGAGAGAGAGAGCGAGAGAGGGAGAGAGGGAGGGGGAGAGAGAGGGATAGAAAGAGGGAAAGAACCTAATAAGACCAGCAGAGGGAAACGAATAGAAGGGGAAGCACAGGGACAATACATGATAATCAATGACAAAACATGACAGTACCCCCCCACTCACCGAGCGCCTCCTGGTGCACTCGAGGAGGAACCCTGGCGGCAACGGAGGAAATCATCAATCAACGAACGGTCCAGCACGTCCCGAGATGGAACCCAACTCCTCTCCTCAGGACCGTAACCCTCCCAATCCACTAAGTACTGGTGACCACGTCCCCGAGAACGCATGTCCATGATCTTCCGTACCTTGTGAATAGGTGCGCCCTCGACAAGGACGGGGGGGGAGGGAAGACGAACGGGGGCGCGAAGAAAAGGCTTGACACAGGAGACATGGAAGACAGGGTGGACGCGACGAAGATGTCGCGGAAGAAGCAGTCGCACAGCGACAGAATTGACGACCTGAGAGACACGGAACGGACCAATGAACCGCGGAGTCAACTTGCGAGAAGCTGTCGTAAGGGGAAGGTTACGAGTGGAAAGCCACACTCTCTGACCGCGACAATACCTAGGACTCTTAATCCTACGTTTATTGGCGGCTCTCACAGTCTGCGCCCTGTAATGGCAAAGTGCAGACCTGACCCTCCTCCAGGTGCGCTCACAACGTTGGACAAAAGCCTGAGCGGAGGGAACGCTGGACTCGGCGAGCTGGGACGAGAACAGAGGAGGCTGGTACCCAAGACTACTCTGAAACGGAGATAGCCCGGTAGCAGACGAAGGAAGCGAGTTGTGAGCGTATTCTGCCCAGGGGAGCTGTTCTGCCCAAGACGCAGGGTTTCGAAAAGAAAGGCTGCGTAATATGTGACCAATCGTCTGATTGGCCCTTTCTGCTTGACCGTTAGACTGGGGATGAAAACCGGAAGAGAGACTGACAGAAGCACCAATCAAACGACAGAACTCCCTCCAAAACTGTGACGTGAATTGCGGGCCTCTGTCTGAAACGGCGTGTAACGGAAGGCCATGAATTCTGAACACATTCTCAATGATGATTTGTGCCGTCTCCTTAGCGGAAGGAAGCTTAGCGAGGGGAATGAAATGTGCCGCCTTAGAGAACCTATCGACAACCGTAAGAATCACAGTCTTCCCCGCAGACGAAGGCAGACCGGTAATAAAGTCTAAGGCGATGTGAGACCATGGTCGAGAAGGAATGGGAAGCGGTCTGAGACGACCGGCAGGAGGAGAGTTACCTGACTTAGTCTGCGCGCAGTCCGAACAAGCAGCCACGAAACGGCGCGTGTCACGCTCCTGAGTAGGCCACCAAAACCGCTGGCGAATAGAAGCAAGTGTACCCCGAACGCCGGGGTGGCCAGCTAACTTGGCAGAGTGAGCCCACTGAAGAACAGTCAGACGAGTAGAGACAGGAACGAAAAGAAGGTTACTAGGACAAGCGCGCGGCGACGCAGTGTGAGTGAGTGCTTGCTTTACCTGTCTCTCAATTCCCCAGACAGTCAACCCGACAACACGCCCTTCAGGGAGAATCCCCTCGGGGTCGGTAGAAGCCACAGAAGAACTAAAGAGACGGGATAAGGCATCAGGCTTGGTGTTCTTATTTCCCGGGCAATAAGAAATCACGAACTCGAAACGAGCGAAAAACAACGCCCAACGAGCTTGACGTGCATTGAGTCGTTTGGCAGAACGGATGTACTCAAGGTTCTTATGGTCAGTCCAAACAACAAAAGGAACGGTCGCCCCCTCCAACCACTGTCGCCATTCGCCTAGGGCTAAGCGGATGGCGAGCAGTTCGCGGTTACCCACATCATAGTTGCGTTCCGATGGCGACAGGCGATGAGAAAAATAAGCGCAAGGATGGACCTTATCGTCAGAATGGAAGCGCTGGGACAGAATGGCTCCCACGCCCACCTCTGAAGCGTCAACCTCGACAATGAATTGTTTAGTGACGTCAGGAGTAACAAGGATAGGAGCGGATGTAAAACACTTCTTGAGGAGATCAAAAGCTCCCTGGGCGGAACCGGACCACTTAAAGCACGTCTTGACAGAAGTAAGAGCTGTGAGAGGGGCAGCCACTTGACCGAAATTACGAATGAAACGCCGATAGAAATTAGCGAAACCGAGAAAGCGCTGCAACTCGACACGTGACTTAGGAACGGGCCAATCGCTGACAGCCTGGACCTTAGCGGGATCCATCTGAATGCCTTCAGCGGAAATAACAGAACCGAGAAATGTGACAGAGGAGACATGAAAGGCGCACTTCTCAGCCTTCACGTAGAGACAATTCTCTAAAAGGCGCTGGAGTACACGTCGAACGTGCTGAACATGAATCTCGAGTGACGGTGAAAAAATCAGGATATCGTCAAGGTAAACGAAAACAAAGATGTTCAGCATGTCTCTCAGTACATCATTAACTAATGCCTGAAAGACAGCTGGAGCATTAGCGAGACCGAACGGCAGAACCCGGTATTCAAAATGCCCTAACGGAGTGTTAAACGCCGTTTTCCACTCGTCCCCCTCTCTGATGCGCACGAGATGGTAAGCGTTACGAAGGTCCAACTTAGTAAAGAACCTGGCTCCCTGCAGAATCTCGAAGGCTGATGACATAAGGGGAAGCGGATAACGATTCTTAACCGTTATGTCATTCAGCCCTCGAAAATCCACGCAGGGGCGCAGAGTACCGTCCTTCTTCTTAACAAAAAAAAACCCCGCTCCGGCGGGAGAGGAAGAAGGCACCACGGTACCGGCGTCGAGAGAAACAGACAGATAATCCTCGAGAGCCTTACGTTCGGGAGCCGACAGAGAGTATAGTCTACCCCGAGGGGGAGTGGTCCCCGGAAGGAGATCAATACAACAATCATACGACCGGTGAGGAGGAAGGGAGTTGGCTCTGGACCGACTGAAGACCGTGCGCATATCATGATATTCCTCCGGCACTCCTGTCAAATCACCAGGTTCCTCCTGAGAAGAGGGGACAGAAGAAACAGGAGGGATAGCAGACATTAAACACTTCACATGACAAGAAACATTCCAAGATAGGATAGAATTACTAGACCAATTAATAGAAGGATTATGACATACTAGCCAGGGATGACCCAAAACAACAGGTGTAAAAGGTGAACGAAAAATCAAAAAGGAAATGGTCTCACTGTGGTTACCAGATACTGTGAGGGTTAAAGGTAGTGTCTCACATCTGATACTGGGGAGAAGACTACCATCTAAGGCGAACATGGGCGTGGGCTCCCCTAACTGTCTGAGAGGAATGTCATGTTTCCGAGCCCATGCTTCGTCCATAAAACAACCCTCAGCCCCAGAGTCTATCAAGGCACTGCAGGAAGCAGCCGAACCGGTCCAGCGTAGATGGACCGACAAGGTAGTACAGGATCTTGATGGAGAGACCTGAGTAGTAGCGCTCACCAGTAGCCCTCCGCTTACTGATGAGCTCTGGCTTTTACTGGACATGAAATGGCAAAATGTCCTGCAGAACCGCAATAGAGGCAAAGGCGGTTGGTGATTCTCCGTTCCCTCTCCTTAGTCGAGATGCGAATACCTCCCAGCTGCATGGGCTCAGTCTTTGAGCCGGTGGGAGGAGATGGTTGAGATGCGGAGAGGGGGAACACCGTTAACGCGAGCTCTCTTCCACGAGCTCGGTGACGAAGATCTACCCGTCGTTCTATGCGGATGGCGAGTGCAATCAAAGAGTCCACGCTGGAAGGAACCTCCCGGGAGAGAATCTCATCTTTAACCTCAGCGTGGAGTCCCTCCAGAAAACGAGCGAGCAACGCCGGCTCGTTCCAGTCACTGGAGGCAGCAAGAGTGCGAAACTCTATAGAGTAATCCGTTATGGATCGATCACCTTGACATAGGGAAGCCAGGGCCCTGGAAGCCTCCTTCCCAAAAACTGAACGATCAAAAACCCGTATCATCTCCTCTTTAAAGTTCTGATAAACGTTAGTACACTCAGCCCTTGCCTCCCAGATAGCTGTGCCCCACTCCCGAGCCCGACCAGTAAGGAGTGATATGACGTAGGCGATCCGAGCTCTCTCTCTTGAGTATGTGTTGGGCTGGAGAGAGAACACAATATCACACTGGGTGAGAAAGGAGCGGCACTCAGTGGGCTGCCCAGAGTAACATGGTGGGTTATTAACCCTAGGTTCCGGAGACTCGGAAGACCAGGAAGTAGCTGGTGGCACGAGACAAAGACTCTGAAACTGTCCTGAGAGGTCGGAGACCTGAGCGGCCAGGGTCTCAACGGCATGACGAGCAGCAGACAATTCCTGCTCGTGTCTGCCGAGCATTGCTCCCTGGATCTCGACGGCAGTGTTGCGAGAATCCGTAGTCGCTGGGTCCATTCTTGGTCGGATCCTTCTGTTATGCTGGTGAATGAGGACCCAAAAGCGACTTAACAGAAACAGAGTCTTTATTCCAGTCTATAACAAAAACGATATTCCTGGATATAATCTCAGGTAAAGTCAATCAGGAAAACTGAAATCCTCTAGGCAGTAGAGGGGAACAACTGGATACGCGACCACAGACTGCAGGTCGCTTCGGGAAGGCGCAGGCCGTAGCTGATATAGATACCTGCTCACACGCAGCATCTGAAGAAGGCAGAAACACGACAGGGCGGAACAAGGACACAGAACAGCAAACATCAAACAAGGATCCGACAAGGACAGAAGCGGAAAACAGAGGGAGAAATAGGGACTCTAATCAGAGGGCAAAATAGGGGACAGGTGTGAAAGAGTAAATGAGGTAGTTAGGAGAATGAGGAACAGCTGGGAGCAGGAACGGAACGATAGAGAGAGAGAGAGCGAGAGAGGGAGAGAGGGAGGGGGAGAGAGAGGGATAGAAAGAGGGAAAGAACCTAATAAGACCAGCAGAGGGAAACGAATAGAAGGGGAAGCACAGGGACAAGACATGATAATCAATGACAAAACATGACAGTTGGGACTGCTGTTGGGACTTTATGTAGGTCCTAACACGGAACCCAAACTGGCTGCGCGCGTGCGGCATCGTGCATACATTTATTTTGTCCCCCTACACAATACGCAATCACGACACACAGGTTAAAATATCAAAACAAACTCTGAACCAATTACATTAATTTGGGGACAGGTTGAAAAGTATTTAACATGCATGGCAATTTAGCTAGTTAGCTTGCAGTTGCTAGCTAATTTGTCCTATTTAGCTATCTTTCTGTTACTAGCTAATTTGTCCTGGGATATAAACATTGAGTTGTTATTTTACCTGAAATGCACAATGTCCTCTACTCCGACAACTAATCCACACATAAAACGGTCAACCGAATCATTTCTTGTCATCTCTCCTCCTTCCAGGCCTTTTCATCTTTGAACTTATATGGTGATTGGCATCTACATTTTTACCACGACAACGGGCAAAACATTTTGTCTTTCAGTCACCCACGTGGGTATAACCAATGAGGAGATGGCACGTGGGTACCTGCTTCTATAAACCAATGAGGAGAATGGAGAGGCAGGACTTGCAGCACGATCTGCGTCAGAAATAGAAAGGAGTTCTATTTTAGCCCTCGCAGACACTCATTGGCGCCCTCGAGCAGTGTGTGTGCAATAATTGAATAACATGGATTTCTACATTCATTTTGCGACGCTCACACACGCGACGTGGCCTGTCTGGTCAGCATGTACTGTAACTGTTTGTGGGCACCGTTTTTTGTCACCATTTTTGAGCAATTAATGTTTTGTTTAGTATTTTGTTGTGTAGTGGCATTTTTTCCCCCACAAAGATGTAAACTCAGCAAAAAAGAAACGTCCTCTCACTGTCAACTGGGTTTATTTTCAGCAAATTTAACATGTGTAAATATTTGTATGACCATAGCAAGATTCAACAACTGAGACATAAACTGAATGGCCCTAGCCCTCACCCTCCGATCCAACGTGCTTAATGGGATTGAGATTCGGGCTCTTCGCTGGCCATGGCAGAACACTGACATTCTAGTCTTGCAGGAAATCATGCACAGAATGAGCATTATGACTGGTGACATTGTCATGCTAGAGGCTCATGTCAAGGAAGGGTATCACATGAGGGAGGAGGATGTCTTGCCTGTAACGCACAGCGTTGAGATTGCCTGCAAAGACAACAAGCTCAGTCCAATGATGCTGTGACTCACCGCCCCAGACCATGACGGACCCTCCACCTCCGAATTGATCCCATTCCAGAGTACAGGCCTCGGTGAAAAGCCCATTCCTTCGATGGTAAATGCAAATCCGACCATCCCCCCTGGTGAGACATCTCCCCGATTCGTCAGGGAAGTACACTTTTTGCCAGTCCTGTCTGGGCTAACAATGGTGGGTTTGTGCCCATAGGCGACGTTTTTGCCAGTGAAGTCTGGTGAGGACCTACCTTACAACAGGCCTACAAGCCCTCAGTCCAGCATCTTTCAGCCTATTGTGGATCGTCTGAGCACTGATGGAGGGATTGTGCGTTCCTGGTGTAATTCAGGCCGTTGTTGTTGCCATCCTGTACCTGTCCCACAGGTGTGATGTTTGGATGTACCAATCCTGTGCAGGTGTTGTTACAAGTGGTCTGCCACTGCGAGGACGATCAGCTGTCTGTCCTGTCTGACTGTAGCGCGGTCTTAGGCGTCTCACAGTACTGACATTGCAATTTATTGCCCTGGCCACATCTGCCGTCCTCATGCCTCCTTACAGTATGCCTAAGGCATGTTCACACAGATGAGCAGGCACCATGGCCATCTTTCTTTTGGTGTTTTTCAGAGTCAGTAGAAAGGCCTCTTTAGTGTCCTAAGTTTTCATAACTGTGACCTTAATTGCCTACCATCTGTAAGCTGTTAATGTCTTAACAACCAGGTTCATGTTCACTAATTGTTTACGGTTCATTGAACAAGTGTGGGAAATAGTGTTTAAACCCTTTACAATGAAGATCTGTGAAGTTATTTGGATGTTTACGAATTATCTTTGAAAGACAGGGTCCTGAGAAAGGGGCGTTTCTTTTTTGCTGAGTTTACATACTAAAATCGCCACTGCATACAGTCATGCTTCAAATTACATTTAGCAAGTCAATATGAAAATTAGGAAGTTGAATATTGAACATTGCATGCATACCATTTTCTTGAATCTTAATCAGAAGGACAAATAAACAAGACATGCATTACATGATTTAGAAATCAAAGATTACAACTATAAATATGGTTCCTGCACCAAGGCTTTTTTAGAGGACAACATCCACATAGTCAGTGCATATTTCCAGTTTCAACCGAACAATAATTAGCTGGGAGGAATGTATCTCTTGTATCAGAGGCCCTATAGATACAGTGAGGGAAAAAAGTATTTGATCCCCTGCTGATTTTGTACGTTTGCCCACTGACAAAGAAATGATCAGTCTATAATTTTAATGGTAGGTTTATTTGAACAGTGAGAGACAGAATAACAACAACAAAAATCCAGAAAAATTAATGTCAAATAAGTTATAAATTGATTTGCATTTTAATGAGAGAAATAAGTATTTGACCCTTCTGCAAAACATGACTTAGTACTTGGTGGCAAAACCCTTGTTGGCAATCACAGGGGTCAGACGTTTCTTGTAGTTGGCCACCAGGTTTGCACACATCTCAGGAGGGACTTTGTCCCACTCCTCTTTGCAGATCTTCTTTCGAGGCTGACGTTTGGCAACTCGAACCTTCAGCTCCCTCCACAGATTTTCTATGGGATTAAGGTCTGGAGACTGGCTAGGCCACTCCAGGACCTTAATGTGATTCTTCTTGAGCCACTCCTTTGTTGCCTTGGTCGTGTGTTTTGGGTCATTGTCATGCTGGAATACCCATTCCACAACACATTTTCAATGCCCTGGCTGAGGAAAAGGAGGTTCTCGCCCAAGATTTGGTGGTGGCCCCGTCTATCATCCCTTTGATGCAGTGAAGTTGTCCTGTACCCTTAGCAGAAAAACACCCCCAAAGCATAATGTGTCCACCTCCATGTTTGACGGTGTGATGGTGTTCTTGGGGTCATAGGCAGCATTCCTCCTTTTCCAAACACGGCAAGTTGAGTTGATGCCAAAGAGCTCCATTTTGATCTCATCTGACCACAACACTTTCACCCAGTTGTCCACTGAATCATTCAGATGTTCATTGGCAAACTTCAGACAGGCATGTATATGTGCTTTCTTGAGCAGGGGGATGTTGTTTGCACTGCAGGATTTCAGTCCTTCACGGCGTAGTGTGTTACCAATTGTTTTCTTGGTGACTATGGTCCCAGCTGCCTTGAGATCATTGACAAGACTCTCCCGTGTAGTTCTGGGCTGATTCCTCACCGTTCTCATGATCATTGCAACTCCACGAGGTGAGATCTTGCATGGAGCCCCAGGCCGAGGGAGATTGACAGTTCTTTTGTGTTTCTTCCATTTGCGAATAATTGCACCAACTGTTGTCACCTTCTCACCAAGCTGCTTGGCAATGGTCTTGTAGCCCATTCCAGCCTTGTGTAGGTCTAAAATCTTGTCCCGGACTTCCTTGGAGAGCTCTTTGGTCTTGGCCATGGTGGAGAGTTAGGAATCTGATTGATTGATTGCTTCTGTGGACAGGTGTCTTTTATACAGGTAACAAACTGAGATTAGGAGCACTCCCTTTAAGTGTGTGCTCCGAATCTCAGCTCGTTACCTGTATAAAAGACACCTGGGAGCCAGAAATGTTTCTGATTGAGAGGGGGTCAAATACTTATTTCTCTCATTAAAATGCAAATCAATTTATAACATTTTTGACATGCGTTTATCTGGATTTTTGTTGTTGTTATTCTGTCACTCACTATTCAAATAAACCTACAATTAATATTATAGACGGATCATTTCTTTGTCAGTGGGCAAATGTACAAAATCAACAGGGGATCAAATACTTTTTTCTCTCACTGTATTACTTTGATCTGCTGTGTATTGAGTGATTACATTCAGAAAATCGTATGCACACAGAAATGCCACTGAGGAGAAAGAGGACGAAGGAATGAAATTAAATGGAGATAATTATGCATATTTTCTGAGGCTGCTTGTGCATTTATACAGTTGATACTGAAAACACTTATGAATCATGGCGAATTAAACACTCCGGGTCACTGAGGAGCAAGTGCATTCCGAACCGAGTAAAATCTGTCCCAGGCAACAACCTCTAAGAAAGAGCCAATGATCCAAGTGCTGAATAAAGCTGAAAGTTAAGAGGGAAAACACATTTAGTTATTTAAGGATTGTTTTGTCTTCAGGCACTCTGAAACAAAACAGTGGGAAATGTTAGCTAAAATGCATAAAATTGTCATTAATAATTAAAGGAACAGTCCACCCAAAAACTATCTTTGGTATTTGTTTCATTAGTCCATTGTTGACTTAGTTCCAAAATGTTTTGCTTGTTAGCAATCAGGTTTTCAAGACAGCAGCATCATATGATGATTTCTGTATTTTGAAAAAGATGATTACTGAGAAGCAAAACATTTTGGGACAATGCTAACAATGGACTAAAAGGCTAACTTTATAGGCCTACTAATGACCTTGATACACATAAGGCAAGGGAACCAGTACACTAGTTGCCTGCTCTTGCATTTTCATAGGTGTCTTTGTATCATCCCACTGGGAACACACTGGTTGAATCAACATTGATTCCATGTCATTTCAAAGAAATTACCTTGAACCAACGTTGAATAGACATTAAATTGACGTCTGTGCCAAGTGGGATATTTCTTGCTTTTTTTCTTGCGTGTTTAAAAATATGACCAATGGAAATGTTTCTCTTCTGAATACAATTATTTATTGGGGATTAATTGTCTTTGTTTTGCTGCAGTGTGTATCCAGCAGAGCATTTGGGGATGAGTGCATGCCTTGTGGTGCCTCAATAAATGAGTAACAAGAAGACAAATCAAATCAAATCAAATTTGATTTGTCACAAATGTTATTTGCCAAATTCAACAGGTATAGATAGACCTTACTATGAAATGCTTACTTACAAGCCCTTAACCAACAAAGCAGTTAAAAAAAATAGAGTTAAGAAAATATTTACTAAATAAGCAAAAGTAAAAATGCAAATGGAAAAATAAATAACACAATAAAATAACAATATTGAGGCTATGTACAGGGGGTACTGGTATCGAGTCAATGTGCGGGGGTACAGGTTAGTCAAGGTATACTCCATACTGTAACCAACTGGGGGCCATGCCTCAGAATATATGTAATAAACCATACATTCATGTTCCATTTATGACATCATATATACTGCCTTTTCATTTCGCTCCAAATGTCTTATAACTTGGGCACCAATGGACGGGACCATTTAGTTGTTATTTAGGTCACACGTTCCATTGGTCACAAAGCATATGATTTAGGGGAGTGCAGAATAAGAGCAGCTAGGATGCGTGTCACTGTGACTCTTTATCAAACAGGACTCAATAGTCTGGGGAGAAAGATTTGTACTCATGAATTCTACACTATTGATTTTTGCTAATACTATAGTTGGCTATTGATATTCTCACCGGTGGAACATATAGGACACCCTGCATTGGGTCAAGTGAAGGCATATCGGCCTGAGTGGAAACCTGAACACTGTAGTATTGAGTTTGGTCTCTGAGGGTTATGACCGTGTGTGTGTGTGTGTGTGTGTGTGTGTGTGTGTGTGTGTGTGTGTGTGTGTGTGTGTGTGTGTGTGTGTGTGTGTGTGTGTGTGTGTGTGTGTGTGTGTGTGTGTGTGTGTGTGTGTGTGTGTGTGTGTGTGTGTGTGTGTGTGTGTGTGTGTGTGTGTGTGTGTGTGTGTGTGTGTGTCTGTGTGTGTGTGTGTGTGAAAACAAAGCTGTGGGTGTGTGTGTGTTTGCTCCTCCATACGCATGCATTCATGTGTGAAGAGGCTTGAGAGATTAATGGATTATTGGTATTAGTTAGGAGGCTTTGATTGAAGATGGATCCTCAATAACGAAGAAAAGTGTTTATGAACAAATACAGGAGGCTGAGGTAACTACTCAGACCTTATTTCATTATCTATTTTTTGTTGTTACCTTTGGTCAGATTTAGTGTGCACAGCAATTTAGGTCCAAGTTGACCCTCTAATTTCTCGTGCCCTTGTTAGTTACCAATCTGTCTCAGCAGCTCGTCCAGTGAAGGTGTGCCATTAGCACATTCTCCCAGAGGTGGCAGTGTGAAATCAGCCGGAACATTCACCTGTGAAGCTGTGAAAACAATAGACGGGTGCCTGGCTCGGCAGTTTGTGTTGAGAAACGGGGGTACAAACAACAAACTTTCAAAGACAAATGTGAGAGGCTGTGTTAAATTTAATTGAACATCACTCTCTGTTTTCTCAGTCTGGGTATTCTGGGTAACCTGGTCATCCTCAAAATAATACTAGAATCTCCCTCCATCCACTATGGATATTCCATCCATTCTAGTATTCCATGCTGTTCGGCATATTTCTTGTGGCGTGGGATATTGATAATAGAATGCATGCATGCAGGGGTCATAAGGGCATTATTTGGGGAACTTGTTCAGTGCAACAATAGTGTATTGATAGAAAAATCATAGGTTCAACAAAATAATGATTCAATACACAACATATGAACCGTCCAAAGAGCAAATCTAAAAAGTAATTGAAGACATCATTCTTACAAGAACGTCTGGATGAGTATTTGAGTAGGAATTCCAAGCAAAAATCCAACGAAATCAATATGATCCATTGATTAGACACAACATAACTATTTTAACTATTATTTGTGTAATATGGATCGGAGTAAAGAGGCCTGAAATCCATCTTTTTAGCAAACAATGCTAGGCACCTATAAGTTGGAATGGACACCCCTCCATCCACATACTGTACATACTGCAGACACCTACTGTACAGTACCTGCAGCCTTAAAGACCTACTGCATAATAGTTTCATTTCATTTGTACTTTTATGCTTTATGGTAACGCATGTTACAGTATGCTGGCCTCAGATGGCGCACTTGTGTCTGATAAAGAAATTTGCACAGAATCCAAATGTATTTCACAGAATCCAAATGTATTTCACAGAATCCAAATGTATTTCACAGAATCCAAATGTATTTCACAGAATCCACATGTATTTCACAGAATCCAAATGTATTTCACAGAATCCACATGTATTTCACAGAATCCAAATGTATTTCACAGAATCCACATGTATTTCTCGTCAAGGAGTTTGCACCAAGTGCTAATAATTTGTTAGTTAGCTACAGTATCTCTGGCAAATATAATAGGATATTGGCTCTACTGGATTTCTGTCTTTGCTGCTCCTTTTCTTCTGAAAGTTAGTGAGCAAGATGTATTGTGCCCTCTTAACATCTCTCTCCATCCCTCTCTCCTACCATTCCTCTCTCCTACCAGATGTATTGTGCCCTCTTAACATCTCTCTCCATCCCTCTCTCCTACCATTCCTCTCTCCTACCATCCCATTCTCCTACCCATCTCTCTCCTACCAGATGTATTGTGCCCTCTTAACATCTCTCTCCATCCCTCTCTCCTACCATTCCTCTCTCCTACCGTCCCTCTCTCCTACCAGATGTATTGTGCCCTCTTAACATCTCTCTCCATTCCTCTCTCCTACCATTCCTCTCTCCTACCATCCCATTCTCCTACCCATCTCTCTCCTACCATCCTTCTCTCCTAGCGTCCCTCTCTCCTACCAGATGTATTGTGCCCTCTTAACATCTCTCTCCATCCCTCTCTCCTACCATTCCTCTCTCCTACCATCCCATTCTCCTACCCATCTCTCTCCTACCATCCTTCTCTCCTACCGTCCCTCTCTCCTACCAGATGTATTGTGCCCTCTTAACATCTCTCTCCATTCCTCTCTCCTACCATTCCTCTCTCCTACCATCCCATTCTCCTATCCATCTCTCTCCTACCATCCTTCTCTCCTACCGTCCCTCTCTCCTAACAGATGTATTGTGCTCTCTTAACATCTCTCTCTCCATCCTTATCTCCTACCATTCCTCTCTCCTACCATCCCATTCTCCTATCCATCTCTCTCCTACCATCCTTCTCTCCTACCGTCCCTCTCTCCTACCAGATGTATTGTGCCCTCTTAACATCTCTCTCCATCCCTCTCTCCTACCATTCCTCTCTCCTACCATCCCATTCTCCTACCCATCTCTCTCCTACCATCCTTCTCTCCTACCGTCCCTCTCTCCTAACAGATGTATTGTGCTCTCTTAACATCTCTCTCTCCATCCTTATCTCCTACCATCCCTCACTCCTACCCATCTCTCCCTCCCACCGTCCCTCTCTCCTACCATCCCTCTCTCATACCCATCCCTCTCTCCTACCTCTCTCCTACCATCCTTCTCTCCTCCCCATCCCTCTCTCCTACCATCCTTCTCTATTACACATCTCTCTCCTATCATCCTTCTCCCTACCCATCACTCTCTCCTACCATCCTTCTCTATTACACATCTCTCTCCTATCATCCTTCTCCCTACCCATTCCTCTCTCCTACCATTCCTCTCTCCTACCATCCCATTCTCCTACCCATCTCTCTCCTACCATCCTTCTCTCCTACCGTCCCTCTCTCCTACCAGATGTATTGTGCCCTCTTAACATCTCTCTCCATTCCTCTCTCCTACCATTCCTCTCTCCTACCATCCCATTCTCCTATCCATCTCTCTCCTACCATCCTTCTCTCCTACCGTCCCTCTCTCCTAACAGATGTATTGTGCTCTCTTAACATCTCTCTCTCCATCCTTATCTCCTACCATTCCTCTCTCCTACCATCCCATTCTCCTATCCATCTCTCTCCTACCATCCTTCTCTCCTACCGTCCCTCTCTCCTACCAGATGTATTGTGCCCTCTTAACATCTCTCTCCATCCCTCTCTCCTACCATTCCTCTCTCCTACCATCCCATTCTCCTACCCATCTCTCTCCTACCATCCTTCTCTCCCTACCGTCCCTCTCTCCTAACAGATGTATTGTGCTCTCTTAACATCTCTCTCTCCATCCTTATCTCCTACCATCCCTCACTCCTACCCATCTCTCCCTCCCACCGTCCCTCTCTCCTACCATCCCTCTCTCATACCCATCCCTCTCTCCTACCTCTCTCCTACCATCCTTCTCTCCTCCCCATCCCTCTCTCCTACCATCCTTCTCTATTACACATCTCTCTCCTATCATCCTTCTCCCTACCCATCACTCTCTCCTACCATCCTTCTCTCCTACCATCCCTCTCTCCTACCCATCCCTCTCTCCAACCATCCTTCTCTCCTTCCATCCTTCTCTCTCTCCTACCATCCTTCTCTCCTACCCATCACTCTCTCCTACCATCTCTCTCTCATACCCATTACTCCTCCTACTCATTTCTCCCTCTCCCAGTTTCAGTGACATGCCTTGTTACTTGAACAGACTACCAGTGTGCTCTGTGTCAATTGGGCCAGCTCTGGGGACGCGGTGAGCAACCCTTAATCTCCAAGAAACAGAAGTGTCCCATCGCCTCCTCGGGGGGCTTTTGTGGGAACAGAGGGAGGGTGTAAACCAGGAGGGGGCCAGCAGGTTCTCTTCTATTACAAACCAAGAATCGGACAAAAAAAAAAAACTGCACACACACACAAACATGAACGCAGAAAAATGCAGGAAGGCGCGCACACACACAAACACGTGCAGGATTACACAAAGGCACATACACACTCACATGCGCAAACAAACTCACACCCACACACACAGTCACAGTCACACACCCCCAACACACACACACACACACACACACACACACACACACACACACACACACACACACACACACACACACACACACACACACACACACACACACACACACACACACACACACACACACACACACACACACACACACACACACACACACACACACACACACACACACACACACACACAGTCAGCCATTCTGGGTTCCCAGTGCTGAGGATGGTGGCGATTTATGATTTCTGTATTAATTAACATACCTGTCCCGCTCCCTCAGGGCAGATTTCCCCTTCCCTTAAAGTTAAATATCTTTTTTCCCTTTTCAGATCGCTCTCTCTCCTCAGTTAAAAGCAGAACACAGGCCTGAGCTGGACCTACATAATGTCCTTTCAAAAATAAACACTCTCTCTTTGTTTCCTAATCTCTCCTCTCACTGCCGTCATGTCTTTCATCTGCCAGGAATACGCTCCTCATTTCACAGGGATGATAGAAATGTATCAGCGGAGCTGAGCAGGTGACTGAGTGTACTTGACCTGCTGCAGCCTAGCTGCATGGGCTCTATTCTGTTGGCGTTGTTCCACTTGGAGAGCTCCAATTGAGCTGGCAACTATCTGTAGTGAGTTCCTTAAAGGTATGAATTACCCACAACTTTTGAATTAAAACCTGACTGCAGGTCATCTAAGGTATAATATCCACTCCAGCCTGTCAGTGTGCCCACTCATGGACTTGTTGTGGCACTTGATACACAAGTCTGCTTGATCAGGACCAGGTCTTTTATTACCCAGCGTATACCTCCCCTTCTCCCGGGCGCCATCTGGCAGCGGTGGCTCTGCTTACACCATCACTTTCTCCGGTTAAATGTTTTTAATGGGATTCTGGGACCTGGGTGACATGGTCGCCACAAAGCCCCACCAACATCAGTGCTTCGCAGAGCCAGTAACATAATGAATATATCAAACATGTCTGCCAAGCTCCAACGGGAGACGGTGACAGCACTCTCAGGAACCCTCTATTTAGAGGGCCCACAAAACCCTCCACAAATAGCAGTGACTTTCAATGGGAAGGTGAAAATATGGAGGGAATTGAGCCTTTCTATGGTCGGTGTGTGCAGAGAGGTGATACAAGAATAATGGCTGAAAAATAAAGTTAATGGTATTCCTGCAGGTTTGTAGTCCAGGGGGACAATAATGAATATTAAACGTCTACTCTCCCTATTCTTTTTATGAGCACATTCTTTATGAATTATTAGGGCCATGCAGTAATTTGGCAGACCATTCACTCTGCAGAGCACTCCCTGCATGGCCCTGTAAATCCATTCTATTTTTACCCTGACCTCTCCCTCCTCCCCCTTGCCCAACACACATTTGCGCCAACCCTAACTTTGTAGTGGATGTGGGAATTTTCATTAGTGCTCGTTCTGACCTCTCTTTCATCTACTGTTTTTCTATTAGGCATCAAAAAAGTTCTGGATGAATCAGTCCGTTGCTTTATCTGTAGGATTTTTTTTCGTCTTTTCTGAGCGGTTTGATCCTCTCTGTGACAGGTGGACCAGGCAGGGTGGACTAGGCAGGGTGGACCAGGCAGAGTGGACCAGGCAGGGTAGACCAGGCAGGGTGGACCAGGCAGGGTGGACCAGGCAGGGTGGACCAGGCAGGGTGGACCAGGCAGAGTGGACCAGGCAGGGTAGATCAGGCAGGGTAGACCAGGCAGGGTGGACCAGGCAGGGTGGACCAGGCAGGGTGGACCAGGCAGGGTAGACCAGGCAGGGTAGACCAGGCAGGGTGGACTAGGCAGGGTGGACCAGGCAGAGTGGACCAGGCAGGGTAGACCAGGCAGGGTAGACCAGGCAGGGTGGACCAGGCAGGGTGGACCAGGCAGGGTGGACCAGGCAGGGTAGACCAGGCAGAGTGGACCAGGCAGGGTAGATCAGGCAGGGTAGACCAGGCAGGGTGGACCAGGCAGGGTGGACCAGGCAGGGTGGACCAGGCAGGGTAGACCAGGCAGGGTAGACCAGGCAGGGTGGACTAGGCAGGGTGGACCAGGCAGAGTGGACCAGGCAGGGTAGACCAGGCAGGGTAGACCAGGCAGGGTGGACCAGGCAGGGTGGACCAGGCAGGGTGGACCAGGCAGGGTAGACCAGGCAGGGTAGACCAGGCAGGGTGGACCAGGCAGGGTGGACCAGGCAGGGTAGACCAGGCAGGGTAGACCAGGCAGGGTGGACCAGGCAGGGTAGACCAGGCAGGGTGGACCAGGCAGGGTGGACCAGGCAGGGTGGACCAGGCAGGGTAGACCAGGCAGGGTAGACCAGGCACTCACTGGGTGGAAAAGTTTTCTTTGTGTGATTTTAACACCCGGGTTATAGCCCAGTCTTAGGCCAGTTCAGCTCTATTTCTGTAGAGGTGCACCTCGAAAGGCATAGGTTGCCCTATTTCTCACTCTATTTGGAAGGTTCTTGTACTGTCACCGGAAGCATGACACAAATGTAGACTTCATACTTTTGTTCGATGTGGAGGATATTGTCTCGATTCAGTTGCCTCTATTTTTATTTCCATGCCATGCGCCATCATTTTGGAAATAGCAACACATGTCAACATACAAACCTGCACTCTTAGAACAGATGTGTTAAAACCAACACGTTGTGTTGCACATCCATGTGTCTAGTTAGACACATGTTGTGTTACTTTTAACACAATCACCCTGTTGGCTCATTTAACAGATGATTTGTGTTAATTTTCCAACACATTATGTAAAAGTAACACAACAAGACTTCTTCCCCTGGCCCCACTGTTGTAACACAGGACACAGACAGACTATGTACAGGGAACACAACTAATCATCTTTTTTCAACATACACATAAATGGTCTAGATTAAGCACAAAATGTCCATGGGATTAGAAACAAACAAACGTTAAAGAAAGTTTCATATTTCACCGGATGGAGACACAAATTGTAAGCAGTTCAGTTCAGACAAACTAACATTTATTTTCCACACACTTCTTTCCCCCTTTTCTTGCTTCCCCACACAACATATTTCCACAAACATTCTGAAGTTAGGTCATCCATTGGAAATGACAGGCGTCCGTAATGATATGCACGCCTCCTAGTCCAGTGGGATCTATCCCAGATATGCTGGCCATGGCTGCAGTGAGGAGGGAGTGTTCTGTTTGTCCATATTAACTTCTCAGGACCAGAGGATGGGGCCGGCATCATCAGCATTCCTCCTCTGATCCAGGCTACTGCATTAGCTTAGAAACATCAGTTGGGGGAAAGAGAGGGAGAAAATGCTGTGATCTGCATAAAACCACAAACAAGCAGCCTGCTCACACACTTCCCTCAATTACTGCAGCTCTTGGAACACAAGCAGTTTATTCAAATGGCTGAACCATCAGAAACCTCAAAGAAGAACAATTTCAGGATGGTCTCCAGAGTTTACAGATTAGGTAGAATGTTGTTATTATGTTGTATTTGTTATAGAGTCCTCAGTGTATCAGAGAGAGGCTAAATAAATAAGTGCATGTATAACTCTTTGATAGTTTAATACAATATGTTGGTCTATTTTCCAAACGCTCATAGATTTATAGTTTACTTGCTGAAATTGAAACTTTATGGATATATGTTTTTTTATGGAAGTTATCCATTGACACATGGACCAACTCTTGGGCTTTTCAAGGTCATATCGAGCATTCCAAGAATCTGATTATGAAGTATTAGCTTTCTCACCCTTATATTCAAGTTAGCATAATAGAAGTGAGAGCTTTTCTCAAAAGTAATGCCGTGGGCAAACACTCACCCAGAGACAAAGTCAGAGCAGGGAAATTAAGGTGAGGTGCTTCATTGAAATTATAATATTATTCATGCAAATAAATGACTGAACCTCCAAACCCGCCCTTGTTGACATGAGTGGATATGCGGCGATGTAGGTAAAAAGAGAGTTTTAGAAAGAGGGCAGTGAATTAGTATGAGTGTACTGAAATGTACCAACTGTTTGACTACTGCTGTTGCAGTAGTACATGTACTTCATCATACGAAATAAAACCTAGACTGATCAAAAATATATTTTACTGAGTTCCAGTTTATATAAATAAATTAGCCAATTGAATTCAATTCATTAGGTCCTAATCTATGGACTTCACATGATTGGGCATACAGATTTGGTCATAGATACCTTAAAAAAACATTGAGATGTTGTAACGTGTGTCGTCCTCATCTGAGGAGTATGAAGGATCGGAGGACTAATGCGCCACGTGGTACGTGTTCATGATGATATTTATTAAACTCAGAACACTAAAACAAAAAAAACAAAGAGAATTACACGAAATGAAACAGTCCTGTCTGGTGAAGACACAAAACAGAAAACAATCACCCACACCACACCGGAGGGAAAAGGCTACCTAAGTATGATTCTCAATCAGAGACAACGAACGACACCTGCCTCTGATTGTGAACCATACCAGGCCAAACACGAAACCACAACATAGAAAAACGAACATAGACTACCTACCCAACTCACACCCTGACCATACTAAAACAAAGACATAACAAAAAAACTAAGGTCAGAACGTGACAGTACCCCCACCACAAAGGTGCGGACTCCGGCTGCAAAACCTGAACCTATAGGGGAGGGTCTGGGTGGGCGTCTGTCCACGGTGGCGGCTCTTGCGCGGGACGTGGACCCCACTCCACCGTAGTCTTTGCCCGCTTCTTTCCCCGCCTCAGTGGCGCCTTTAGAGCGGCGACCCTCGCCGCCGACCTCGGACCCTAGCAGCGGTTCCCAAATGGATGGGAGATTCCGGCAGCACCGGACAGGCGGGAGACTCCGGTAGCGCCGGCATTAAGGGCGACTCCGACAGCTCCTGACTGACAGACGGCTCTGGCAGCTACATACTAAAACAAAGACATAACAAAAAAAATAAGGACAGAACGTGACAGATGTGGATCAGAAAATAAGTGGGTATCTTTTGTGACCACCATTTGCCTCAAGCAGATTATCTCCTTCATAAAGAATTGATCAGGCTGTTGGTTGTGGCCTGTGGAATGCTCTCCCACTCCTCCTTAATAGCTGGATAGGATAGGAACTGGCAGGAACTGAAACACGCTGTCGTACACATCGATCCAGAGCCTCCCAAACATGCTCAATGTCTGACATGTCTGGTGTTTCGGCAAGCCATGGAAGAACTGGCACATTTTCAGCTTCCAGGAGTTGTGTACAGATCCTTGCAACATGGGGCTGTGCATTATCACGCTGAAACATGCAGATGAATGGCACGACAATGGGCCTCAGGAATTTATCTCTGTGCATTCAAATTGCCATCGATAAAATGCAATTGTGTTCATTGTCCGTAGGTTATGCCTGCCCATATCATAACCCCTCTGCCGCCATGGGGCACTCTTTTCACATTGTTGACGTCAGCAAACCACTCGTCCACATGACGCCATCTGCCTGGTACAGTTGCCATTAGCCATTGCGCTTATATTTTTTGTTCAGTGTAGATATTCCAATATCAAATATTATTTGATTCTAAAAGTGAAGCTATCTCTGGACACTGTCAACAGCTTAACAATGGCCATGTGACATGAACAGCAGTCCAATGCTCAAGGCCTATGATGTCAGAAGTGACCTTGCAGTCTGATGTGTCTGTCTGAAATGGATAGTCACCGCAAGCTGCTGCATAAATATAACACTTTTTTAATGACGGTTTTCAAAAACATTATTTTCAGCTAATGATCTATTTACTTTCTCTATAGCCTGTGTTTCTTTCATGTTTAATGATGAAGTCTTTGGTATGTCGGCACCGACACAAGATAATTAGTAAATTCCTGTACTTTTGTACAGTTGTAAAATCTTAATTTGAGCCAGTTTGCTACAGCAGGAAAATAGTCCTGCATCAACAGGAAATTATTATATTTATTTAAACTAATGAACATTTTTATAGGGATTGATAAATGTTTGCAATGGAAAGTTCTCCTGCAACAGGGTGATCAAATTAAGACCCTACATCTGTATGGGGAGATTCATTCATTTGGAAAGAAATTCATTGCACAACAGATTCAAAAAGTGTAATCAAAAGGAAAATGGTCTATTAAATTCCTTAGCTTTCTCAGGTCCTTGAATATGTCAACTATGGCACTTTTTCCAATTACGCTATGATGTTTTTTTGTGCTATTGATTTTCAAACACACCTTACATTAAAACATACAATGCCAATGTCATGGGTAACAATGGGCCGATTCAGACTTGTATGTCTCTCCTACACATGCCTTTCCAACACAGTTCTCAGTTGTTGGCATTTAGACTTAAAATATGCAGGTCTGTAATGGGCTTGGCAGGCGTGGTTCCATTGTTCGTACTGAATACATTTAAGCCACTGAAAACCCTCCCACTTGCTTGCCAACAGATCTTCTCATGGAGTTTTCAGTACATCTAAAGCCAACCCTTTAAATTTGGTGTACCTTTAGACATTTCTCGACAGACTCACTACAATATATGATGAGAACAGTTCAGAATATTAGCGATCAATTAAAGAAAGCCACGTAAATGCATGCATATTCGTCTACTTTTCATAACCAATTGGTAGATTTAAAAATACTCAGACCTTGAATATTATTTAGGGTTAGGAACGTATTTATTAATAATATAAAAACAGTTTGCAAAGCCTTTGCAACCTAAATATATTGGTGAATAAAAAATACAGGGGTATAAAGAAGCCATATTCAATTGTTCAATCCATGAAATATTGGAAGGTGAGAAAAGTACAATAGGGGTTGAACAGTAGTTTTATAAATCTACCCTAATAAGCCTCACTAATCTTGGAACTGTGATGACAACGGTGCAGTCGTCGTGAACCGTGTGCCAGGCTCCAGGTTTAAACTGTTATGTATGGCCTGCTTTCCATAATGATTCAAATAGGCTACACGTCCCAAATTATTGCACAACTTGCAATACATTAGCCTAATATGATCCACCATTGCTAGCAATCCTCCGGGTCAAAAACAGAGGAAAGAAAGGTCAGCTATCGATGTAATGGAACGTGCAAAATGTAACAAAACTAACACTAGTGACAATTATAAATGTATGTGGGTATAACTGACAGTTGCTACCAGTAATGGCTAATATTTTACACAATACACATTTTTTAAATACAATGAAAAGTCTGGGCATACAGTAAAATTAAAACATTCTACAATTCATAAATCAACTCGGTAGGTTTGGCATTATACTGTCATGGCTAAAGTGTATAGCTTGGGTCTCCAAATTTCATCCCTGCAAGGATGTAAGGCCAGCATTTCATAAATGTCACTGTGGAAAATGGGATATGTTGGCATGCTTCAGTTTGCTGCTATATGACTGGTTTCACATTTGTCTCCAGCGATCATAAGGTAAAATAGATCAAACACAATTGTAATTTATATTTACAATCACCTTATCCAAATGGCTTACTCATTTGCCTAGCTCTTATCAATAGCTCTTATCAGTTTATAAATTACAGCGCATGGAGACTCTTTCGGGAAAAATTAATTACATGTTATTCCACTTGGAAACGACAGCTTGCACAACTTTATTCATTGTTTCATTCAAGGTCAGAAATCAAATCCAATTTTATTGGTCACATACATACACACGGTTAGCAGATGTTAATGCGAGTGTAGCGAGTGCTTATGCTTCTAGTTCCAACTATGCAGTAATATCTAACAAGTAATCTAACAAATTCACAAGTACTTTATTATACACACAAATACCTACAAACGTAAAGGGATGAATAAGAATATGTACATATAAATATATGGATGTGCGAATGCGTGCAGCATAGGCAAGATGCAATAGATGGTGTAGAATACAGTATGTACATATGAGATGAGTAATGTAGGATATGTAAACATTATTAAAGTGACGTTATTTAAAGTGACTAGTGATAACTTTACTTTATTTAAGTGAGATTTGAGATTTGAGTCTGTATGGTGGCAGCAGCCTCTCTATGTAAGTGATAGCTGTTTAACAGTCTGATGGTCTTGAGATAGAAGCTGCTTTTCAGTTTCTCGGTCCCAGCTTTGATGCACCTGTACTGACCTCGCCTTCTGGATGATAGCGGGGTGAACAGGCAGTGGCTCGGGTGGTTGTTGTCCTTGATGATCATTTTGGGCTTCCTCTGACATTGGGTGCCGTAGGTGTCCTGGAGGGCAGGTAGTTTGCGTCCGGTGATGTGTTGTGCAGACCGCACTGCCCTCTGGAGGCGCTGTTGCGCCTTCTTCAACACGCTGTCTGTGTGGGTGGACCATTTCAGTTTGTCCGTGATGTGTACACTGAGGAACTTAAAATGTTCCACTACTGTCCCGTCGATGTGGATGGTCATTGGTGAACAGGAAGTACATGAGAGGACTGAGAACACACCCTTGTGGGGCTCAACTGTTGAGGATCAGCAGGGTGGAGATGTTGTTTCCTACCTTCACCACATGGGGGTGCCCCATCAGAACTTCCACGACCCAGTTGCACAGGGCGGGGTCGAGACCCAGGGTCTCAAACTTAATTTTATTTGACCTTCATTTAACTAGGCAAGTCAATTAGGCAAACAAATTCTTATTTTCAATAACAGCCTAGGAACAGTGGGTTAACTGCCTTGTTCAGGGGCAGAATGACAGATTTTTACCTTGTCAGCTCAGGGACTCGACATTGCAACCTTTCGGTTATTAGTCCAACGCTCTAACCACTAGGCTACCTGCCACCCCAATGATGAGTTTGGAGGGTACTATGGTGTTAAATGCTGAGCTGTAGTCAATGAACAGCAATCTTGCATAGGTATTCCTCTTGTCCAGATGGGATAGGGCAGTGTGCAGTGTGATAGCGATTGCATCGTCAGTGGACCTATTGAGACGGTAAGCAAATTGGAGTGGGTTTAGGATATTAGGTATGGTGGAAGTGATATGGTCCTTGACTAGTCTCTCAAAGCACTTCATGATGACAGAAGTGAGTGCAATGGGGCGAAAGTCATTTAGTTAAGTTACCTTTCTCGGGAACAGGAACAATGGTGGCCATCTTGAAGCATGTGGGGGCAACAGATTGGGATAGGGATTGGTTGAATATTCTTATTGGCTCGGCCTGTCACCCCGGTGAATGGGCCTGGCTCCCAAGTGGGTGGGCCAATGGCTGCGCCCCTGCACAGTCATGTGAAATCCGTAGGGAAGGGCCTAATGAATTTATTTCATTTGACTGATTTCATTATATGAACTTTAACTCAGTACAATCTTTACATTGTGGTATGTTGCATGTATATGTTTATTCAGTTTCAAAAGATAGCCATAAAAACATATGTACAGTGGGAAGTTTACATAAACTCAGGTTGGAGTCATGAAAACTTGTTTTTCAACTACTCCACACATTTCTTGTTAACAAACTATAGTTTTGGCAAGTCAGTAATCTACTTTGTGCATCACACAACAATTGTTTACAGACAGTTATTTCACTTATAATTCACTGTATCACAATTCTAGTGGATCAGAAGTTTACATACATTAAGTTGTCTGTGCCTTTAAACAGCTTGGAAAATTCCAGAAAATGATGTTATGCCTTTAGCAGCTTCTGATAGGCTAACTGACATCATTTAAATCATTTGGAGGTGTACCTTTGGATGTATTTCAAGGCCTACCTTCAGAATCAGTGCCTCTTTGCTTGACATCATGGGAAAATCAAAAGAAATCAGCCAAGACCTCAGAAAAAAAAGTCTGCTTCATCCTTGGGAGAAATTTCCAATCGCCTGAAGGTACCCCGTTCATCTGTACAAACAATAGTATGCAAGTATTAACACCTTGGGACCACACTGCCGTCATACCGCTCAGGAAAAAGCCTAGAGATTAATGTAGCTTGGTGGTAAAAGTGAAAATCAATCCCAGAACAACAGCAAAGGACCTTGTGAAGATGCTGGAGGAAATATGTACAAAAGTATCTATATCCACAGTAAAACAAGTCCTATATCGACATAACCTGAAAGGCCGCTAAGCAAGAAGCCACTGCTCCAAAACCACCATAAAAAAAGCCAGACTACGGTTTGCAACTGCACATGGGGACAAAGATGGTACTTTTTGTAGAAATGTCCTCTGGTGTGATGAAACAAATATAGAACTGCTTGGAGGAAAAAGGGGGAGGCTTGCAAGCCAAAGAGCACATCCCAACCTTGAAGCACGGGGGTGGCAGCATCAGGTTGTGGGGGTGCTTTTCTTCAGGAGGGACTGGTGCACTTCACAAAATAGATGGCACCATGAGAAGGAAAATTATGTGTATTTACTGATGCAACATCTCAAGACATCAGTCAGGAAGTTAAAGCTTGTTTGCAGATGGGTCTTCCAAATGGACAATGACCCCAAGCATACTTCCAAAGTTGTGGCAAAATGGCTTAAGGATAACAAAGTCAAGGTATTGGAGTGGCCATCACAAATCCCTGACCTCAATCCTATAGAAAATGTCTGCGTGGAACTGACAAAGCGTGTGCGAGCAAGGAGGCCTACAAACTACAGACTCAGTTACACCAGCTCTGTCAGGAGGAAGCTTGTGGAAGGCTACCCGAAACGTTTAACCCAAGTTAAACAATTTAAAGGCAATGCTATCAAATACTAATTGAGTGTATGTCAACTTCTGACCCACTGGGAATGTGATGAAAGAAATAAAAGCTCAAATAAATCATTCTCTCTACTATTATTCTGACATTTCACATTCTTAAAAGAAAGTGGTGATCCTAACTGACCTAAGACAGATAATTTTTACTCGGATTAAATGTCAGGATTTGTGAAAAACTGAGTTTAAATGTATTTGGCTAAGGTGTATGTAAACTTCCAACTTCAACTGTATTTGTATTTGTCTCCGTTTCAGAACCCATGGATGGATTTAAAAACACTCCCATTTTACACTTAATTTTTCATGGAATAATCATGAATCCTAATTCATTGAAAAATAGGGTTGGAGAGTGTTTACAAACAAACAAGAAAAGGTGGTTTGATTAATTCTGTTCATTAATGGTAATGTTGGAAGTAGTGTATACTATACATTATAATATGGAGAATAGTATACAACACTATAATATAATAAATATACTCTTATTGCCTGCACTGATCATGGAACTGTGCGATGACAAGTGCAGAGTCTAACTTCAAACTATCGATTTGCGTTCCATAATTATTTAATCAGCCAACATGTTTCGATACATTTTTACTACAATTTATATTTGGCCTTCATTAAATAGTACCCATTATTAATTGACCCTCAACCAAAAGGAAGTGACATAAAACCAAGTCACTGTGTGGGCATTCCACAGTGTGGAAAGGACAAAGTGGCCTAAAAAAGAGATCGTTCTATTTCCATGGCGCTCTGAGCTGTAACGATTGTTTGAGTGTCTTTTTGAAGATACCGTCTTTGCTGATAGGTGCTGACATACTCAAAATATAAATAGTTAAGTGCACATTAATATGGACAGTTGAATTACTATGGTAGTCTAAAGCTTTAACAATTATGGAGAAATTAGCATCAGAACAGAAATTGGGATAATATACCCCCCCTGCACTACGAGTCAAGAATAGTTTGGGGCAAAATCTCAATCTTTGCGAAAAGAAGATTCTTACACAGTGCTCACATATGAAGAGAAGGAATACGGATGAACAATTTCAATGGAACATATGCGTGCATACACTGAACGTTAAATGGTAATCACAACACATTTTGTTATTTAGAGACACACTTCATTTTGTGCCTTTTCAATACTGCTTTTTATTTTAAAAAGTCAGTTCAGTGCTTTACCACGGATCACTACCGTTCCACTCTGTCCAGTTATTCAAATGTCAAAGAACTGCAATACACTGTACACGAATGTGGGGCAGCCTTAACTGATTGTAATGAAATTGAAGCCCCCATGAAGAATGTAGTAGCGCGGAGTAAAAGGACATTTATGCAATATGAGTGTAATTAAGCTGTGAGTGCCATATGTCCAGAGTCTCTTCATGGCCTAAGTGGGACAGCCATGTCCTCCACTGTCTTGTCTGTTAAACAGACAGTAATCGACCCTATCACAACCATCTATCCCTAACCATCCAACCCCGCATCATACAACACATACTGTGCAAGTCGTACAGCTCCATTTCAAACTGCAAACTAGTTAATCAGTGCTGATCTCTTGAAAGAGTTCTACTCTTCTACTAGGTGGAATGCTATTGGATATGGAAGGTAATGTGGAAAGCTGTCTGCTGCCATTGCAGGGCTAGTGCTGCTGACTATGAGATAGGGCCCAAAGGAGTGTGCGGGGAGGTAGATGGGATGGGGAGCACCACAGAAGGCTTATTGATAGATGGGTGGAGGAGTGCCAGGAGACGATGGGTTGGTAATTACCTGTGTGCCTCTGATTCAGGGGCATTAGAGCTGATGAGGATTATGAAGAGGGGGGTGGCTCTGCAGGAGATGAGTAGTGTGGAGACACCGTTCAGGCAGTCAATCTCATGATGTGAGAGATACAGTATATGAGAGCGGAACCAACTGCTTGATATAGTCAGAGAGGGAAGGATGAGATGGCGGAGGACCTATGTGACACTGTCAGAGAGCCCAGGGAGATGAGGAGATTGAGTCAGTCAGGGAAAGAAGCAGGTAGAGAAGATGAGAGAGAGAGAGAGAGAGAGAGAGAGAGAGAGAGAGAGAGAGAGAGAGAGAGAGAGAGAGAGAGAGAGAGAGAGAGAGAGAGAGAGAGAGAGAGAGAGAGAGAGAGAGAGAGAGAGAGAGAGAAAGGGATAGAGAGAGAGAAAGGAGAATGGTGTGCATTTCATGTGTTAATAATAATATAAATCAAACTCCTAACACATTATTCATATCCAATCTGATATTAAACAACGATATTGTTTAACATACTTTATCACCTTCTGTTGTCTATGTTGGAGTTGATTTTCATATACAATCACAATTGTGATTGGTTTCATGTTCAATCACAGGTATGGGATTGGTTTTCATGCCTCACTGTTTTTGTTTGTTATGCTTTTTCTTTGCTTCTCAGCATGAAACAAGCCTATTTCACCACTCTCCCTCTCCCTTTTAACAAGCCTATTTCACCACTCTTTCCCCCCTCCCTTTTAACAAGCCTATTTCACCACTCTTTCCCCCCTCCCTTTTAACAAGCCTATTTCACCACTCTTTCCCCCCTCCCTTTTAACAAGCCTATTTCCCCACTCTCCCTCTCCCTTTTAACAAGCCTATTTCACCACTCTTTCCCCCTCCCTTTTAACAAGCCTATTTCACCACTCTTTCCCCCTCCCTTTTAACAAGCCTATTTCACCACTCTTTCCCCCTCCCTTTTAACAAGCCTATTTCCCCACTCTTTCCCCCTCCCTTTTAACAAGCCTATTTCACCACTCTTTCCCCCTCCCTTTTAACAAGCCTATTTCACCACTCTTTCCCCCTCCCTTTTAACAAACCTATTTCACCACTCTTTCCCCCTCCATTTTAACAAGCCTATTTCACCACACTCTTTCCCCCTCCCTTTTAACAAGCCTATTTCCCCACTCTTTCCCCCTCCCTTTTAACAAGCCTATTTCACCACTCTTTCCCCCTCCCTTTTAACAAGCCTATTTCCCCACTCTTTCCCCCTCCCTTTTAACAAGCCTATTTCACCACTCTTTCCCCCTCCCTGTTAACAAGCCTATTTCCCCACTCTTTCCCCCTCCCTTTTAACAAGCCTATTTCACCACTCCCCCCTTTTAACAAGCCCCCCTTTATGTTGTTTCATTAAATTCCATATCAGGCACAGACATCTGGAAGCTACAATTCCAGTGTGGAATCGTCATTCTCCTATATTCAGTCAACAACCCATCATCTGAATGGTGTGTGTTATCTATGATGTGTATAGTCCTGCATAGATGAAATCGCTTAAAGGCTTTCTGACTCATTTGCCTGTAACAGATGGGCTGGTGGCTGCTTGGGTCAAGCTCACTGCCTAAAATATGAACCCTAGGAAAGACTCAGATTCACTCTGAAACCATCTGGGGGGGGGGGGGTAAATGCAATGGCTCCCATAAGATTCTAGGAAGCTATTACCCTCTCAGCATTCTGTGTCGACGCTGCACTATTTAAATGCCTTAGAGTCTAGCAATGATAGCGGTTTGCAAGGTCTTTCAGGTTTTTATGGCATATAGATGCACTCTTTTGGCCATTGATTTCAGATCTTGGATTCCTTCCGGTTGAAGATTATGTTATAAATCCCTTGGTACTTTAAGTGTTTGGCTCAAGGTGTCCCAACAGTGTCAACGTAAAGGACTTAGGGGGAGCATCACAACTCACTGTTACAATCTGTCTCAACTGGCACTTAACTGTTGATGTGTTGATTGTACAGGTAGAAAATAAGATTCCATTTTTATTGAGTCAGATGTTTTCGTAACAGCAAGCTCTTCCTTGGTTGATGATATGTCTCTGGTTACCAGTGTCTGATGCAAAATCCATTCCGTTTAGGTCAAACTCATCAAGTCCCCCTGAGCCAGTAATGGGTTAAAGATTGATGTGATGGCAAGTTTAGAGGGAATGTAAGCACAGTTAATAATTAATGCTGGTGCACTCTGTCAAATATGCCCTGGTGCAGGCCAAAGGGCCTGCTATAGTACAGTACATAAGAGGTTAGAGCACACTACATTCCGAGATGAGGCATCCTAAATCAGAATCAGAATCATAAAACACGGGACGAGATGTTAAAAACTGTCCATTGTGCCAATAGATGGAATGCACTCAGATGAGATTTGCCGTGATGTTGACAGAGTGGCATGGGAGGTTTATTTCTTAGACTGGGTTAAGATGTCAATTTTGGGGCACATCCTCAGTAGTGTGCCTTCGAATCAGTGGGTGTTTTGGCCTTTCATCACTAAACACCCTCATCAAAGGTGGCCAGCTAAAGGGTGATCAAGCCTTAGCTTGTGTCCCATGCCCAATTAAGATTTCCCATGGGACTATGCAAGGCAGGGGCATACTCTTCCCAAAGCCAGCCCTACAGCTGACCGCATACCTCATATGCCCTCCTCAAGATGGAGGGTTCTTAATTGGGTTCTCAGGTGTGGGTGGGGGTTCATGAAGTTATAGCCCAGCAAGGGTCCTTCCGTTTGATCCAGATCCACTGGCTGCCTCTTTCAGCTGCTTGAGAAACTGCTCTGACAACCTGATGGTGGAAGAAGCCACGAATCCTCTGCATCCCACTTCAACTGGCCAGACTTTTGCATTCCAGCCACGCTGAGTTGCGTCTGCTGCCAACTCTGTGTAGCGCAGTTTCGTACGCTCGTAGTCCTCTTCAACAGAGTTTTCCCACATGACTGTGAGCTCCATGATGTACACAGCCGTTCGTGGTAGAAGCAATCTCAGGTGGAAAAATTAGTTGCTGGCCAATATCGACAAGCATCTTCCAGTCCAGGGCCATGGATAGGTGTCCAGTTTCTGGCTTCGTAGGAAGATGCTTGGGCCTTTTCTGTCCCTCCCGGATGAATGTTGTTGTTTTGATGGGATTGCTTGTTTTTGGAGGTAATGAATTGGTTGCACTCCTCTTGTTCTCAAATGCTGCAGCCAGACTCTTGAGGACCTGATTGTGCCTCCAGGTGTAGAGGCCTTGTGAGAGGCTGGTCTTGCAACCTGTCACTATATGCCTGAGAGTCGATGGAGCTGAGCGGAGGGGGCAGGTTGGGTCCTCACCATACTGCTGATGTAGGTTTTTTTGGTGATGGAAGCACATCATAAACAGCTCTTATGATGAAGCTGATGTTGCTTGCCTCCATTGGCAAAAGCTCACTCCAGTTGATCTTTCTCCTCTCCAGGCCTTCCCACCGCACCAATTGCCCTTGTTTAGCAAGAGAGACAGCCTTTGCACTTCTTGCAGTCTCCTCCTGTCTGCGCACCTCCTCGACCACCTGCGTTCAGATGTTGTTGCCTTATGGAACGTTGGTTTGCTTGCTGCCAGGCCAAAGCCTCCTCTTCGATGGTGGATATTCCCCACAATGTCTTGGTGTCTCAGGGCTGATGTTGCTTACTGCACAGCCTTGGATGATGTCCATTTCCGTACAGTTTGTAGGGGAGCCTTGCTAATGGTCTGGTCTTTGGAGTCCTTTAATGTCATTTGAAGTCTTACTTTAGAGCACTTGTACTCCTCCGTTAGACTTGTAAGAGGCAGTTCAAGAGGTAGTTCAGCCATTTCTTCACGTATGAGGTAATGGTTCGCTCCATCTTCTCCACTGTTGTTATTGGGACCTCATAGACTGTGATTGGCCACATTATCCGGGGGAGAAGTCCAAACTGTAGGCATCAAAGCTTGAGCTTCCCAGGCAGTAGGGCCTTGTTGATGTTCTCAAGACCATCGGTGATATCCTGCCTTACTTGTTGCACTTGATCTTTATCCCGGAGGCTTTCATTGTACCATCTACCCAGGCTCTTGACGGGTTGCTCAGACACCGTTGGTATCGGGTCATCTCCAATGCAGAACCTCACATCTTTAAGCTGTCCCTTGACTATGGAGATGCTTTGAGATTTGCTTGTCTTGATATTCATCCGGGCCCACTTGATAGTATCCTGCAGTTTTGCAAGTAGCCGCATGGTGCATACTGCAGTGGTGGTCAGTGCAGTCATGTCATCCATGTATGCTCGGATAGGTGGGAGACGGAGCCCTTCCTTATTTCTCTCACCGCCGACCACCCATCTCAATGCCCTGATGATGACTTCCATGGTCATAGTGAAGGCCAGAGGTGAAATTGTACAGCCTGGCATTATGCCTACTTCAAAGCGTTGCCATGTTGTTGTGAAGTGAGGTGTTGTGAAACATAATTGCAGGTCTTGGAAATAGGCCTTTACCAGTGTAGTGATGGGTTCTGGTACGTGGAAAATGTTGAAGGATTCCCATAGGAGTTCATGGGGAACTGAGCCAAAGGCATTGGCCAGGTCGAGGAAGATGACATAGAGATCTCTCTTGTCCTTCTTAGCTGTTTGGATCTGGTGCCAAATCATACTAGTATGTTCCAGGCAACCAGAGAAACCAGGGATTCCTGCTTTCTATACAGATGTATCAATGTACATTTTACTTTCCAGGTAAGTGGACAGCCTCTGTGCTATTATACTGAAAAAGATCTTCCCTTCGACGTTGAGAAGTCGGAATTGACTGATGTCTGTCGCATCCTTCTCTTTCGGGATTAGCACACCACAAGCCCTTTGCCATGCCTTTGGTATTATTTCCTTTTGCCACACTATCCTCATGAGCCTCCAAAGAAAGCGTAGAACATCCAGGGCGTTCTTGTAGAGCTTGTATGGTACTCCATTAGGCCCAGGAGCTGAGGCCGCTCTTGCTCGTCGGACAATGCTCTCTACTTCTTTCTATTTTGGAGGGTCAGTGTCCAGATTGAATTCTGGTGGTTGAATAGGTGGGATGTCATGTGGGATGATTATCTGCTCATGCCTTTTTGTGTCCTGGTGAACCTTTTCCAGACGTTCTTCCAGTTCTGGCTTTGGAGTTTTTAGGATTACGCACTTTTCCTTTGCGAAGTGGTCTTTGACAAACTTAAAGTTTTTTTAATTATAAAACTGTGTTCTTGAGAGTTCCTTCTTCCTACGAAGTTTCCTTAAGTTTTCCACTCTTCGCAAGGTTGCCAGCCGACATTTGATGTCTGCTTGGAGTAGCATGAGACCTTCTCTCTCTGCATCAGAGGCCTTCTTCCACTGCTTTCTTAGCTGCCTTCTCTCTCTGACAAGTAGCTCAATCTCTTGCTGCCTCCTAGATTTGGCTGGCGCTGGTGGTTTCTTGCCACTTCTCCTTTTGTTTACTCCAAAGCACTCTTCTCCGTAGTGGTAGATAATGTCTCCCATCCTTTCAAGCTTTTTCTCTGCTGTTCCAAAATTTTTGTCAAGTCGTTGTTGATTGTTTCCCACTCTCTCTTTTCAACAGCTTTGGGCCACTTCACACTCGGTCTGTGCCCTTTGATCTTTTCCTCTTTTAGAGGTCTCTGTGGTTGGGTTAGTTTATCCACCGGCATTTCTGTGCTGATGCTCTGCGAACTTTGGTTTGCGTCCTGTCGCTGTGCTTCATTCGACTGGCTGCTTCGTAAGAAGTACTGGTCATTGCGAGGTCCCTGTCTCTGCTCTCCCAAGCACCTTTTACTCCCTTGATGGATCTTTAACCCCCTTGCCGATGTTACTCTCTCCCAACCACAGCTGCACAGCTGAAGTGTGAGTCCTGCTGCTGTTATGGTTGTCTCATGTGCTGTGTTCCTACTTGTAGTTGTTTCCGTTCCTGGGTCCGTAGCCGTGTGATCAGTCGTTGAGCCATCTTGCACCCCAGCTCTCGCAGGCTCTAGGGGTATGTTCCTTTGTTGACTTTCAGTAGCACTTACCGTGTGTCTGCAACATACTGAAGCAGCGTCGGAGACTGCTAACATGGGTAGCTAGCCCATGACAGCCCCAGTGGGGTCTATTCCCTCCGGTCAGCTGTCTCTCCAAGCTGTCACACAGACCTTCCTATGTTGTCAGCTGTCCTTTCACAGCAGTCACTGGACTGGTCCAGATAATCAGAATCATAAAACACGGGACGGTAAGCACTCATATGAGATTTGCCGTGACGTTGACAGAGTGGCATGGGAGGTTTATTTTTTAGACTGGGTTAAGATGTCAATTTTGGGACACATCCTCTGTAGTGTGCCTTCAAATCAGTGAGTGTTTCGGCCTTTAAAGCCTCTTTGGGATAGGCGGGACGCAAATGTCTCAACTGGCCAATTGCCAGGGAAAATGCAGAGTGCCAGATTCAAATAAAATACTATAAAATTCAAACTTTCATTAAATCACACATGTAAGATACTCAATAACAGCTATACTCATTGTGAATCCAGCCAACATGTCAGATTTTAAAAATGCTTTTCGGCGAAAGCATAAGAAGCTATTATCTGACAATAGCTACAGCTGACCGCATACCTCACTGTTACGATCATACATCCCTTTGTTTCACAAGCTTGACTAATGACATTGACGTAACACCCGACCACTGGCATGATGCTTACCTCACTCTCAAGTGTTCACATATCTTGCTGCAAGCCGCTGGTTTGAGTCTGTCAGAGGGAGTTTTCAGTAGAACCAAATCCAAGAGCACAACATCAACACATTCTCTCGGTCTGCACTGTGATACGAACCACCTTGACAACTGAACCTGCCAATAAAAGTAAATTACTTAGTTATATGAACTGCCCTTCATTTAAAAAATTATGTTAAACTTTTTCAAAAAACTAGAGATTGCTTCAGCTACCGCTTTCTATATCACATCTGTATTCAAAACTCTCCAATCCATAAGATTGCAATTCACTGACTCATGTACAGTATATTTTATTTCAAAACTCCAATCAATTTACTTGATGGTAGAAATGGACAGTTAAATGAAAGCATACCTTTTTCACCAAAAGAATGTCTCAACTCATTCATTAGAATAATAAGCTACAGCAAAGGTGCTGTAAGGTACGTCGAACTCCCTCTGAATTTGATAACAGCAAATTCTATGTTATTGCAATTATCCATCTCCCAAGGACCCTGTAGTATACTATTTTCATCTGACTGAAACGTGTATGTCCATGAACACAATGCAAATACATTTGAACCCAATCTAATCAAATGCATCACAATAATACCTCTTTTTACTTTCAGCGCTATCTTGCTTATTTTAGTTCCCTTTAAGCTCTCATATTATTTGTCAAAAGCTCCAGTTGCTTTAATTGGCTTTGCTGCCCTGCATCTCGATGACTTATCGATTCATGCCTGGAGCTTCCACTCGAGCTAATCATTTAGCAATTCAAATTTGAGGCAGAAGGCAGCATCTTAAGAGGGTGCTGCGTTTCTGAGCACGTCTCCCGGCGCTGCAGGCACAGGAGCCTGGAGGTTTGAAGTACCTTCAGCTGGTGGGAAGTGTTGTCTTAGCACCGGGTCCCAGGAACGAGCACAGAGAAAATAACCATCGGAGACCTCCGATTCCCACAAGTTGGAACTCATTGCCCCCAACACCCTCGAAGGTGAGCTCTCAGGGAGCAGGCCTTGTCTCAGGCCAACCCCACAGAGTACTCTATTTCCAGATCTACTGGCCCATATGATGGGTTTTTCCACATCAGTGGGCACAGTCACAAATATAGCAATGAGAAAGGTGGGGGCAGCAGTATTGGTGGGTGGAGGAGATATGATGCGGTCGGTGGTGGTAGAGTATCGTGGAAGAGTGAGTCACCCTCTTGGCAAAGACTCTCCATCTGGTCAGATAGTTGAGTTGCACACTACACGGAAACCCTTCACATAGGATAAATCTCAATGCTGTACAGCAACAAAGAGTAGACCAGAAAAATAACTTTTTCAGCCATGCTTGTTGTCTCACCAGCGGTATGGGGAAGACCATATAAAGGAACCATTTGAACACCCATTCACACCTACCCTGAGTTATCCATTTCATCCAGGTGAAAATGTAAGCTCTGTGTGACTAGAGGGGTGTCCCTGTTTTCCCAGAAGACAGCAGGAGAATAAAGCCTCACAACTACAGCAGACATCATGCCTTTGGTGTGAAACTACTGTCCTTCGGCACTATTTTTGTTCAATTGGGGCTACATTTCTCCACAGACCTTTGGCTAAATAGGACATTTTGTGTTGAGTGAAGTCTTATTTGAGGTCATAAGGGTGTGCTGTCCCGCCATTGGAGAAGAATAGAATGACATGACCCCAATTTTGTCCAAATAAATTAAAAAGATCCATGGTATTATTAGGAGGTGGATTCAGAGAAGAAATAGGCTTGGTATTTCCGGAACATCAGGCTGTATCACAACCGGCCGTGATTGGGAGTCCCATAGGGCGGCGCACAATTGGCGCAGAGTCGTTTGGGTTTGGCCGGTGTAGGCCGTCATTGTAAATAAGAATTTGTTCTAAACTGACTTGCCTAGTTAAATAAAGGTAAAATAACAAACACAAAACAATGGTTACATGGAGTGGAATCCAGTACCTAGTCAGTAAGTGATGTATATGTTATCTACAGAACAAGTGGACAGTAGCTTCTGTGCTAATATACTGTATGTTATCAACAGTCAAATTAGTTGACAGTAAAGAATGCTGAATCCTGATATACAACCACTATTTGTTCAAAACAGTCAATGTAGACTCAGGAGTCATTTACTTTTCACTTACAGTGGTTGGTAGTTAAAATACTATGTCGAAACACTGGTCTCGGTTGAACAAATGAGTTTCATTGCTGCAACACCCTTCAACACTGCCTCTCAGAGCCAGAATAACTTTGTTACTGAGAACAGGGGCCTCTCCTCTCCCCCTGACTCTGTCTCTGTTGACAAACCCAGGTAATTAAACAAGTGAATATTTTTGACTTGACTCACTAGTTCTCCAGCTCTTTCTTTACTGTCCAAATGTTGACAATATTCCTTCCAAATAACGATGAAAACATGGATTTTCGAGAAGGTTTATGTGAGACTTGCAAGAGACTATGAATTCACTCAGTTTTGTTACCCATTGCTCATTTATTTCAACACACTGTCATTTTCAGTTCCGATCTACCCGGTTAAATCAGAGATGTATTGCTGTATGTGGGCAGAAAGTTAGATGCCATCCTTCATGTTCTTGTCCTTAATGTTTCTAGCCATCCCCACCACAGATTTCACTTTATTACTTCAATCCATAGTTCCATAGATCCTCCTGATATTCCTCAAAATCCATCAGACACAGTGGGAAATGAACACACTGATTATAGCCGTCTAGCTATTTTGGGCGTAATGATTTATCTGATAAACATCAAATTAATTGGTTTGAAATATTCCAGGGACATGAATCGAAGGCTGAAGTGGAGTGAAAGTAAATTAAAATCACTTGACTGGAATAAATGTTAAATTAGCTTGAAACATATTGTTTTAGCACATCCAACCTTTATGCCCTTTAGCTATGGTGAGAAGGGATTTACATTTCCTCCAAATAGAACAGGATTGTAACCACTTTTGAGGGAAAGTAAACTATGGGGGTTTGTTTCACAGTCATGTTACGATTGTTCCTGCCTCTGCTATTTTTAGCTCAACAATTCCGGTCAAAGATGTAAAATCACTTTTGGGGGATATTGCTCAAAGGAATGTTTTAACATAGTATGACATGCAAGATAAAACACATCCTGTACTACCTACAATTGTATTTAAAGAAAAACAGCTAGCGTTTAAACACCGGAAGGAAATCTGGAATAATTGAACGCTCAAATTAATTCTCTCAACCCAATTTGTCTACAGGGAAGATTTGATGTAGGTAATTACAGCAGATCAGAGTGGTTGGTTAATAGTGATTCTAAAAGCACCGACATTTCCCACAGAGAAGGAAACATTCCCACTTAATTGAAATCCTGGACATAATTATTTACTGGCTGCTGAGAAGAGAATCATTCTAGCACTTTTCTGATCAGAGATCAGTGGGCTCTAAGTACACAGCTAACGACACACTGTGATTGGGTCGTCTGGCTGGGTACATACTCATTACTGGGAACACAGCCAGGGGCAATGTCACAGGAGCTGGAGCTGTATCTGTGTGTGTGGGTGAGTGTCCGTCTGCATGCATGACCAACACATGCGAATACACAGACCCATCCCAGGTGTTCCTTCAGCAGGTTATCATGTATGAGAATGCTAATGTGGGTGGGAATATTAACGTAGCTATATAACCTCCTTGACTCTCTGCAGCTGCACCCACCATGGGATGACGTCTGAAACTATTTTACACATGTTGCAGCATACACACACCTTTACATGTTTTGAACATAGGAGATTTGAATCTAACTATTTCAGATTTGCCACTCCAGAGTAACTAAAATTGGTGCTACTTAATTACTGTAACTGTACATGCAATAGTTATTGTTCACTGGATTGCAAGTGAGGAACAAAGGGAACTACACCACCAAGACACACATATTATATCCCACATGCTAATGTCCTCTATCCTCTGCTCTCAAATTATGTAGATTATAAAGGCTGATCTCCTTGTCAAATATTTCAATATGCTTGGCTCTACACAACTCCTCTCCTTTCCCTATGCCACTAATGAATTTGCTTGTTATCACTCTACTAAGACATTGTGTTACACAAAGACATTGATATTGAATGTGACACAGAGAACATGGGGAGAACACATCTTAACTCCTAAAACCTGAACACTGATATGTTTGATATGGCTTTGGGAAATTCTGGTAGTAGTTTCTTAATTTCCGTTGATCTGAAATGACCTCTAGCGAGTGATTGATTCCAGGAGCGCTATGGTTTGCCATGCATAACTAATCTAGGAATTAGAGATGATGTGTTGCTCTTTCAAAGTCTGAGGTTATGTCAAAGAGGTAATGAGATCTTGTCAATTAATAACAAAATTACTATCAGAAGAAAATTACAGTGACACTCTTTAAATTATTTATTCAAACATTGATAGAGATTATGACTAGAAAATCATTTTGCAACTGTCTGCTCTAGGGGAGTTGTTTGTAATGCCATAGTTAACTTGTTTTACATGTTGTGGGTGTCTAGGTGTGTGTCATTGTGAAGTCTGCTGATTACTTACTTAATCCTCTTCATGTCTTGAGGCACATAAGGCATCCATAGGAGAACTCCCAGTCTGCTGCCATCTTGGTGAGGGTTCCTCAGGTCAGGCCACACTCCTTCAACTCCTTTTCTAACATTCTTCTCCATGTTACTTTTTGGGAGTCCTGGCTTTCTCTTTCCATCCAGTTTCCAGCGTAGGGCAGTCACAGAGTGTGCATCAGATGGTAGTCTGCATATAGTCTGGTGATAAGGATCCAAATCAACACTGAGACCCTACCTCTGTCCTCAATGTCCTCTAGAAATTATGCCCCACACACTCAATATAGAAACAAATGGAGTTGGGATTTAGAACATTGATGTCACGCCCTGACCTTAGAGAGCCTTTTTGTTTCTCTATTTGGTTAGGTCGGGGTGTGATTTGGGTGGGCATTCTAGTTTTTCTATTTCTTTGTTGGGTCGGGTGTGGTTCCCAATCAGAGGCAGCCGTCTATCCTCTAAAGCGGTCACTCGCTTTAAGGAGCGTGTGACCGCTCAGGCACCATGTTATGAGGTGATACGCACTGTGTCTCCAGTGCGCATTCACAGCCCGGGGCCAGCTCCTCTCACTTGCCTTGCGAAAGTGAGCATACAGCCAGGATGGGTTGTGCCGGCTCAGCGCTCCTGGTCTCCAGTACGCCTCCTCGGTCCAGGATATGCTGAGCTGGCTCTACGCACTGTGTCGCCAGTGCGCCCTCACAGCCCAGTGCTTCCTGTGCCAGCGCCCCGCACTTGCCGGGCTAAAGTGAGCATCCAGCCAGGACGCGCTGTGCCAGCTCTATGCTCCAGACTTCCAGTGTGCCTCCTCCGTCCAGGATATCCTATGCCGCCTCTACGCACTGTGTCGTGAGTGTGCCTTTACAGGCCAGTGTGTCCTGTGCCAGCGCCCCGCACTTGTCGGGCTAAAGTGAGCATCCAGCCAGGATGCGTTGTATCAGCTCTACGCTCCAGACCTCCAGTGCGCCTCCACGGTCCAGTATATCCTGTGCCAGCTCCATGCACCCGGCCTCCAGTGTGTGTCTCCAGTGATGATCCATGGCCCGAAGCCTCTAGTGATGATCCATGGCCCGGAGCTTCCAGTGACGATCCATGGCCAGGAGCCTCTGCGGTCCAGAGCCTTCAGCGACAGTCTGCAGCCTAGAGCCTCCAGCGGGGGTTCCCAGTTCGGAGCCTCCTGCGAGGGTTCCCAGTCCGGAGGCTACTGCGAGGGTTCCCAGTCTGGAGCCTCCGGCGACGATCTACGGTCTGGTTTCCCAGACTACGATCTACGGTCCGGAGTCCCCAGCGACGATTCACAGTCCGGAGCATCCGGCGACAATCCATGGTCCGGATCCTCCGGCGACAATCCACAGTCCTGTTCCACGGAAGCGGAGGGATCAGCGAGCGGAGCGGTGTCTATGTCCCAAACCGAAGCCGCCACCGAGGCTAGATGCCCACCCGGACCCTCCCCCATGGAGTCAGGTTTTGCGGCCAAAGTCCGCACCTTTGGGGGGGTACTATCATGCCCTGACCTTAGAGAGCCTTTTTATTTCTCTATTTGGTTAGGTGGGGGTGTGATTTGGGAGGGCATTCTAGTTTTTCTATTTCTTTGTTGGCCGGGCATGATTTCCAATCAGAGGCAGGTGTCTATCGTTGTCTCTGATTGGGGATCATACTTAGGCAGCCTTTTTTCCATCTTTAGTTTGTGGGACCTTGTATGTGTGTCACGCCTTGGTCATAGTATTTTGTGTTTTCGTTATATATTTGGTCAGGCCAAGGTGTGACATGGGTTTATTGTGTTGTATTTTGTTTTGGGGTTTTGTAGGCATTGGGATTGCGGCTGAGTAGGGGTGTAGCATAGGTTTGGCTGCCTGAGGCGGTTCTCAATCAGAGTCAGGTGATTCTCGTTGTCTCTGATTGGGAACCATATTTAGGTAGCCGGGGTTTCACTGTGTATTTCGTGGGTGATTGTTCCTGTCTCTGTGTTTGTATTCACAAGATAGGCTGTGTTGGTTTTCACGTTCCGTTTGTTGTTTTGTATTTATTTAGTTATTTCATGTATCGCTATTTTTTCATTAAAGTACATGAGTAACCACCACGCTGCATTTTGGATCCGACTCTCTTTCGACAAACGAACGCCGTTATAATGTGTGTAGTTGCTTTCTGCACTGCATGTAGCTTTACGTTCGTTTTTTGTATTTTGTTGTTTTTTCGGTGTCATTTAATAAAAGTAAAATATACGCCTACCATGCTGCACCTTTGTCCAATCCATCTCTAAACGATTGTGACAATTGAATGCAGTTTATATCTTTATATCATTCCAGCAGCAAGGCTGATGGGAGTGCATGAGCAACAGTAAACCATTCACTAACAACAACAAACGCCAACCGATTCTAGGAAAAAAAGACTCTAGACTTGTTTATTACTGACGTTTCAAGTCAAAGTCCATGCTTTCTATTGTTGTCCTTCTGTAAATTAGCAATGACTTGGGAGAGGTGTCTCTAATCAAAGGCAGATGTAAAATGGCTCTGGTTCCTCCCCAGGAGGGAAAGATAGCAGGGAGCGGCGTAGAGTGGTGAATCATCTTGCCAAACTGCAAAGAGAGAACTTTAAAAGGAAAAAATGACACCACATGAATCAGATGAAGGAGGGAGAAAGCTGTTGGATTGGATGGTGTTTCTCTTTGCTTAGACCAAGCTTTGATTCCCAGCGTTTTTTCCAACCTCATCTTTCCTATAGCTCCTTTGTATTCCAGCAGCAGGCTTATTTGTTACCATCCCCCAAAACAAAGCTGGCACTCGCCTCATCAATGCTGCACACAGTTTATAGGGAGAGGGAGGCCAGAGCAAGAAACCGGGGGAGAACCAAAGTGAGAGAGACAGAGAGATCAGCACAAAAGGAAAAATAACTCCAAAACCAACACCTCAAGGTTCTTCCAATCAAAGGCAGAGATTTTCAGGCGCTGCAGACAACAGATTCACAAACAATGCTCAGGTCGGAATGGTGTCACCCCTGATTGATTCTCCCAGCCTGACTGATAGGTTTGCTGTGGTAGGCATTCGCAGAGAAAATAACATGTTGAGGTGAAGGCAAAATAATGTTGGAACTTTGCATCACAGCAACACTGGTTCTGGGGCAGTGCCATTGGAGAGGAAAGCAGCGGGCACAGATATGATTTGTCAGGACATAGAATCACATGGTAACATGTGAATGTTATATCTACGATGTATTACATTTCTACTACATTTAAATTCTCCAAATGTACAATTGTCATGAACACAACTTACCATGTCATGGTAAGACCATGTGTTGAGAAATCATGATTACTAAATATTCCCCTTGAATAGTTTTCTGTGTAGACCTTTGACATCTGACATCACATACATGTAATGCATTTAGTGGCCAGAGTTAGCTGCCCCTGGTGGTGTCTTACTTAACACCTGGGGAAACAACCATGCTAAAATGGTTGATCACTCAAAAGCCTTCTGTTAGAGAAGCTTTTGTTAAGCGCATGGCCAGAGGGGAGCTGGGTAGTACAGTCAGACATCCGTTCTCTCCTGTTCTTCTCAACTCTCTTGCAAGCTGCCTATCTTCTCAAATACAGATTCCCACCCCCACATACTACATGAAAACCAAATGAAGACAGGACTAATAGGCTGTCTGGGAGCAACACTCATTTTATTTGTTCTCCTTCAAGCACTGAGTGCACCTTGTGAGAGAAGAAAACGGTCTAGCAGCTTCCCGTCAGTCTTCTATCGACACAGAGACTCAGGAACTGCTCCAGGCGCCAGCGACACATCCGGAGATTTGTATGCTACAGCCATAAGAAAGGCAGACGCCGTGGCAGACAAACATACACAATTAGGAGACAGCGGATGGTGTGGATGGCACGGATGGGGAACAGGGAACGGTAGATCTCTGGGAGGAGATGTGAGGTGTTGTCGGGGCTCATTACAGGATAGGGTGACAACGCTGGACAGTCAGGAGGGGGGTGAGGGGATTGGGGAGGAGCTGTGGGGTGGGGGCGGTGGTTGTTGGTGATGTATTCAGAGTCTCATTAGGAGAGACAGACCGGGGCACAGGGGAGCAGGGAGCACACAGTCACCAGGCCTCATTACAGACTGGCAGGGGAGAGGACCGGGCCAAGCCATGGAGTCTGCCAGGGTTACATTACTGCCAATACTCAGAAAGAACCAGGTGGAGCTAGCGTCTATGTGGTGGGACCAGAACAGCTCTCTGTACTCTGACTGGCATTCAGTGGCACTCTATGTGATCTTCCTATGTAAACATCACACAGGATGAGCTTAAACACACCACATAGTGGGGATTTCACAGCTGTTGGCATGCGGTCCTGGTTTGAAATGGGTATTGGTTGGGTGTTAGTGGGTGTCGTCGGCACATTGGCAGGAATATAGCTCCAACTCAGGATGCTGTTTGAGAAACGGCCCATCCGCCTTTATCCTGAAATTAATTTGGGTGTGATCGGTGTGTCCATGGTGACACACTGTGTACCCATACAATGGGATTGGCTGGGTGGCTAAAAGGGAGCCAATTAGGATGGGGCATCTCGACGATGGGAAGCGGGCCAATTGAGCTGGTGGAGCTGAAAATCCTGGGCAGGGAGGGAAGCTGGCAGGGTGTGGGAGCCGCAGGAGCCACAGGGAGCAAAGCGAGGCTCACGCTCGCTTTAGCCCACTCACCAACCGCACTCGGGTGTGAAGTGACACCACGCAGCTCCAGAAGAGGCCCCCTTTTGAGGACGGAAAACAATAGCCAAGTGTAAATGTGCTTTATATGTGCCTTTTACTCCATTTTCCTCACTTTCTGTTGGTTGTCTTCTGAAATATATGTAAGAGCAGCCAGGATCCGTTAATTAGTTGGAAAAGCAGTCCTGTAAAACAAAAGCACCTTGTCTCTTCCCCTCGTCTCTCCAGCAGAACCCTTGTGTGATGTTGCCTTGGATGTCTCACCTTCAGATGTATTATTCATTAGGCTTTTTCTAAGGACATGATAAGGGTCCCCGAAATAGGAAAATGCTCATTAAACTGTCATTGAGAAAGCCAGGCAGCAAATAGAAGCAAAAAAGTCAAAGAGAGCAACATTGTAACATAGAGTGAGTGAGTGAGTGAGTGAGTGAGTGAGTGAGTGAGTGAGTGAGTGAGTGAGTGAGTGAGTGAGTGAGTGAGTGAGTGAGTGAGTGAGTGAGTGAGTGAGTGAGTGAGTGAGTGAGTGAGTGAGTGAGTGAGTGAGTGAGTGAGTGAGTGAGTGAGTGAGTGAGTGAGTGATGGGGAGGAAGTATAGAGATCTATAGAGAGAAAGCAGGAGAGGAATATGCTGGCAAAGGGAGGCTTATCAACCTCTGACTCAACCTCTGCATATAAAACACTAAAGTGAAATTAAAGGAACAATTTCAGAAAACAGATCTAGAGATTAGAACCCCTTTTCTACTATGTAGAGTATTCTTTAATTAATAGAACGCAGCCCCAATGTGGGAAAAGTCTGAGCAGAGGATTAACAAAGAGACACATCTGACTGGGCATGGCTCTCCCCTTCCCTCCTCTTGGCTCTGCACCCTCCTTTAATCCATCCCTGTCTTTGGAATTCCACAATTATTCTAAATCGCCACTTTAATTAAACAGGCAGATTTATTTATTTATTTAGCTTCTTCCCTCTTTCTGCCCTCAGTGAACTAGATTCTATCAATCCCATGTGCAAAAATCACATGTGGAGGCATCAAGGTTAAGTCTATATCTTTTCACAAATCTCCAAACACAAATTGATTATGCATGTCTACCTTCTCTGCCTTCTTTGTCTCCTATGATTAATTGGAATTGGGTTATGTATGAAATGCTGTATATATAATGCGTATTACTATGTTGAAGTTGACGTGAATAGCCTTGGCGCCATACTGTATTCTGTTTTCTTTCTCCTCTCTAATAAAAATAAACATGTCTACCAAGTAGGCTACGCAGCGCAAGGTCAGTCAAAATCGCTGACTGGTGACTTAAATTAACGACAACTAATTTGCAGAGTCAGATATCGTTAGATCTCTTGGAAGGATAAGTTTAGCAGGAGGTGTGAGAAAAGGTTGACTATTGCTTTATATCCAAGTTCATGGGGTGAAGGTAAAAAGCAGATTGGACTTTGCTTCTCTCTCTCACAGGTAAAGGATTTCAAATAAAAAACGTATGGGAAGCACATGCTCAGGGTTGCTTAAAATTGATGATTGTGCTATTTTAGTGACTCATTTGTACGGTTAAACCCCAGCTTTCAACTGGATTTAGTTTTTGTTTAGTGTTCTTGAACAAACTTTTTGCACTAGTTCTTAGGCAATGCAGTATATTCTATTTAAGTGTTTCCTAGAGATGTTGCCTCATGGAATGTTTAATCAGGGTGATGAAGATAATCTCTTTTTCACATTTATGGTAACAGTGCAAAACCACATAAAATGTGACTGACCGACTCAATTCGGACTAATGTAGCAAAATTTGTGTTTTTTACATTGGATTAAAGTAGAGACTCCGAGCTAGACAATGGAATATCATACACTATAATTGAGGAATAATGGGACAGTAATTATGCTTGAAAGATGATAAACTTGTAACTTTTGGGAAAAGGCCCTTCAATGTTTTGGTACACCTACTGGAGAGCCCTTCCTTGTCTAAATGGGTGAATGGGTTTTCAGCATCGTTCACACCCTCTTAGCCTTAGCCCCCTAGCTAGCTAACATTAAGTTATCTGGCTAGCCTATTAAAATAATGACCATGTTGTATACAGTACATTCGGAAAGTATTCAGACCCCTTGACTTTTTCCACATTTTGTTTTTAGGTTTTTAGAAAATTTGGCAAATGTATTAAAAATAATTTTACATACGTTTTTAAACTGTACCATTTACACCTTCTGTACCCTGTGCATGTGACAAATAAACTTTGATTTAATTTGAAATAGTGTGTGTTTAAAAGAGACGGTAATGTGAAGAACAATGAGTACAAAGAGACCAGAATGAGACCAGAACTTGAGCTCAGGTGCATCCTTTTTCCATTGATCATCCTTGAGATGTATCTACAACTTGATTGGAGTCTAAATGTGGTAAATTTAAATTGATTGGACATGATTTGGAAAGGCACACATTGCATGTCAGAGCATAAAATAAGCCATGAGGTTGAGGGAATTGTCTGTAGAGCTCAGAGACAGGATTGTGTTGAGGCACAGATCTGAGGAAGGGAACCTTCCAGAAGGACAACCATCTCTGCAGCACAACACCAATCAGGCCTTTATGGTAGAGTGGCTAGATGGAAGACACTCCTTTGTAGAAGGCACATGACAGCCCGCTTGGAGGCACCGAAAGACTCTAAGAGCATGAGAAACAATATTTTATGTTCTGATGAAACCAAGATTGAACTATTTGGCCTTAATGCCAAGTGTCATGTCTGGAGGAAACCTGGTACCATCCCTATGGTGAAGCATAGTGATGGCAGCATCATGCTGTGGGATGTTTTTCAGCATCAGGGATTGGAAGACTAGTCAGGATTGAGGGAAAGATGAACGGAGCAAAGTACAGAGAGATCCTAGAATTAAACCTTCTCCAGAGCACTCAGGACCTCAGATCGGGCAAAGGTGAATCTTCTAACAGGACAGCAACCCTATGCACACAGCCAAGACCATGCAGAAGTTGCTTCGGGACAAGTCTTTGAATGTCCATGAGTGGCCCAGCCAGAGCCCGGACTTCAACCTTATTGAACATCTCTGGAAAGACCTGAAAATAGCTGTGCAGTGACTCTCCCAATTCAACCTAACTGAGCTTGAGCCGATCTGCAGAGAAGAATGGGAGAAACTATTTCCGTTTTTTATTTGTAATAAATTTGCCAACATTTCCAAAAACCTGTGGGGTATTGTGCATAGATTGAGTATGTCATTTCAGGTGAAAATACTATTTAACACATTTTAGAATAAGGCTGTAACGTAACAAAAATTCAAAGGGTCTGAATACTTTCTGAATGCACTGTATCTGTATCATCTTAACTTCAGCTAATGTGTATTGACTATTACTGGAAAACAAACTTACAACATAATCTTATTTACAAGTTAATTGGTGAGCTAATTACAGAAAGTAGCTTGTGTTACGAAATAAAAGCAGGGCATTCTACCGGAGGATTTTAGAATTGGACACTGTCTCATTGGCCTAACATTGTATCCTAATTTAATTTTGGCTGCAGTTCAAATTGTTCTTCACATTACCGTATCTTTTAAACACACACTACATAAAATTAAATCAATGTTTATTTGTCACATGCACAGGGTCCAGAAGGTATAAACAGGACAGTGCAATGGTTACTTGCATAGTGGTCTTTTGTTTCAGCATGTAGCTGGCTAGCTAGCTAATCATTCAACCATAATCCCAACTCATAATATTTCTACCATGCATGAATCTGCTGGTAGCTAAAACTAACCAACTAGGTCCAATATTAGCTAGCTAGCTAACATTAGGCTATAACTAGCATTGCAAATGGCTCTGAGATACAAATAATATTACCACACATATAAGACACGTAACATTAGCTATATATGTAGTGTTATTTGAATGGTTCCAAGCTCAAATATGCCAAATGTATGATTAAACTCACTGTCATTTGTGAAGTACAGCCTTTTCTGTATCGTACTATATTTAGTCTGTGGACATATCAAGTTACTGTTTTTTACACATTTCATGAATCAGGGGGTGTCCATTTTAAATAGGAGGGAATTACAGGCACTGTGGGGACTCAGATAAGCTCCCCAGAGCTGTCCCTCCTGGTGGTGATTGAGATGCAGGGGGAGTTGAAGTGGGGTCAGCCAGGAATGGAGAGCTTGGTAGAGTTTTATCAGAAAATGGAAAGGTTGATTCCAGCCCCTGAATTATACATCTCTCCCCATCAGAATCCATGTTGAGTCAAGTGCTGTGTTTCTCTGTGGGACGCTTGGGGGCTCAGGGGCTCAAGGTTGCTCTCTAAACCCAGGTGGAAGGGACTCTGGAGGCTGAGGAGAACCATTCAGATTGGTGATGATTTGATGATTGGAAGAAATGGAGCTGGGTCAGTCCAGAGAGCATTAGCTGTGCTAGACGCCTCAGGTCATGAGCTACTGTACATGTCCAAATGTAGATAATCATTTAACCTGAAGAATATCCTGAAGGGTTTAAATGGAATGGACTAGGATTCTAGAGTCCATTTACCAGTAACCTTTTCCTAGTTTCATCAGACATTTCCAATTTCACATTTTAAAGGTCTGGACTTTACCCCTATAAATTGTCATTTTAAAATGTTCACTTTGACATTACTCGAGAATGTACCTTGTATGTTTACATAAAACCTGTACCATATCTTTCTAAGATGCTTGGAAGATGGTGGCAGGTAGCCTAGCGGTTAAAAGCGTTTGGCCAGTTTTTTTTTCTTCAGTAACTGAAACGTTGCTGGTTTGAACACCTGTGTAGACTATGTGAAAAGTATACGCCCTTGAACAAGGCACTTAACCCTAATTGCTCTTGTAAGTTGCTCTGCTAAATGACTAAAATGTCCTGATATTTCATAATATGCAAACATCTTCATGCCTCAGGTCGATCTTACCAAACAACACACATTTACAGTGCGATATTGCCTCACTGACTGTATGATGACACCGTGACCCCTTTGATTCTCACAATAAACTAATGTACTGACCCTTTAGTCTGACATGCTTGGGAGAAAACACATCTGTGCATCTACAGAAAGTTAGTAATTTCTCACAAAACATTACTGCAATTGTTGTTGATAAAAGTAATTATTTTCTCCTCTCAATTTTTGCTAATAAACTGTGTATGGGCCCAATGTGATCAATCTGCACCCCACTGGGACCCCTAGCCATGGGACAACCAGCCAATTGTATTCACATGGTAGCCCACGCTGGAGTAATTGGTAAGAGTACAATTTAAAATAAATGAATCTCAATTACTCAAAATACTAACTTAAGGATCCACCCATTTCTTAAAAATTTTCACCTGAAATGACATACTCAAATCTAACTGCCTGTAGCTCAGGTCCTGAAGCAAGGATATGCATATTCTTGGTACCATTTGAATGGAAACAAGTTTGTTGAAATGTGAAAGGAATGTAGGACAATATAACACAATAGATCTGGTAAAATATATATTTTTTTGTACCATCATCTTTGAAACACAGGAGAAAGGCCATAATGTATTATTCCAGCCCAGGTGCAAAATACATTTTGGCCACTATATGGCAGCAGTGTATGTGCAAAATGAAATGCAATGAACCATTGCATTTCTGTTCAGAATTTTGTATCAAGACTGCCCAGATATGCATTTTTTTTTTAATTAATAACATTTTATGTTCAAAATTGTGCACTCTCCTCAAACATTAGCATGGTATTATTTCACTGCAATAGCTACTGTAAATTGGACAGTGCAGTTAGAATAACAAGAATTTAAGCTTTCTGCCAATATCAGATATGTCTATGTCCTGGGAAATGTTCTTATTACTTACAACCTCATGCTAGTCGCATTAGCCTACATTAGCTCAACCGTCTTGTTGAAGGGACACCAATCCTGAAGACCAATTGCCCAAAGTGAGCAACATCCACAACTTGGTTATGTTACATCTCTACTTATAGAACAGGAATAGAAAGATAGTAAAACTAAAAGGTTCAGGATGAGAGGGGATAACAATGAAAAATAGGAGAAAATAAGATTAACAAGGTTAACAAAAATTACATCCAATAGACATTCACCCTGACATTCAAAGCTGTGTAATATGGTACAGGGGAGAGAGGCACATTTAAAATATTCTCTGAATTGCAGCAGGGCGAGCCAAGATAAAATAGACGGCTAATTCAGACCTATTTTAATGCACATTCGTCACATTATCCCTCCGTTTTACTGTCAAGTAAATTAAGTTAACGAGAGTCTTTAGTTTGCATTGCAATCCTGTCTGGCATCCATCGCACTGACTAATCCACACCTCAGTAACCAGCAGACAGTGTGATTCTGGGTGTTAATTCTCTGCTCTAATTAAAAGATAATGGTTAGCATCCAGTGGTGTCAATGAGCGCATGCAAGTGCACACCTTAATCAGGAGATAATGACTGTGATTCACTGGGAGACATTAACAGAGCTACTTAAAGCCCACTCTCTATACTGGGAGCTAACTGTTCATTCGTGAGCTAAACATGTGCGTGTTCTGAAGTCTCATATGCATCTGCATGTAAACTCACAACAACACACAAATATAGCGAAATACAAATCACTAACATCTACACTCTTGCTTTTTCATATACCACAGTTGCACTGTTTTATATTTCTTCTGAATTCAAATAGGTGAACAGACAAAAAGCTCGTACTTTGAACCAAATGCTCCCTTCATATGTGCAGCATTCATTTTTTATTTCAGGAGCTGTTCGTTCTGCTATCCCAGTGTGCAAAAGTTTGAGCTGTATTTGTTTGTTTTGAAAGTGCTTTCCAAATGACTGTGCAGCAGGCCTACACCCACATGCTTGTCCAGATTCACTCAGCTGCCAGTCATAGTAACCTGTTCACCAGTTCATACCAGCAGCACTGTCTGGTGGACTTCACTCCCCAACCAATTTCAATTAGGTTAAATATACACCTGTTACTTTTCAATTTTCAACCTCAATTTCAATAAAATGTGCAAATCAATAAACAACCCGCCCTCCGGGAAATAGGAAACAATTGTATTTAATACAATGCCCCACTGGACACACACTGGTTGAAACAACGTTATTTCCACGTAATTTCAATAAAATTATGTTGAACCAATGTGGAATAGACATTGAATTGATGTCTGTGCCCAGTGGGGCTTTACTGCAACCCACTTCCTACAGTAGAAGGGGGGAATGTTTCAGCTAAGGACTGAGCTACTTTTCTCTCAAATGTTGGTAGAAGACATTATTTCCATGGCCAGGAGGGGAGGCCATTATCCGAAGGCTGCCTTTCCGTTTTTTACATTGTCACTTGAACTTTGCCGGTGAATAGGAAATTGCTTGAAAATGTCACCTGTTTTTCAGGTTTGTGTCTCGAATCAAAACGTGGACATTGGCCTGGCGCTATTTCCAACCCGTCACGGACATCAAGGCTCGCCAAAGCATTCAATAAGTCATCACACCATTTCTCCCAGCGGCTGCTTTGCTATTTTCTGTTTCTTTGATAACTCTGTCAGACAGTAAGACATACAGTGCGTTTGGGAAGTATTCAGACCCCTGTCATGAAGTTGCCTTGTTGGGTGAGGTTCATGATCCCCCCCCCCATAAATACCTTTCCCCCTTTTCTCTCCACTCTACAGTATGGACTCTTGGAATGCCCTTTGTTAACAAAGTATGGAACAATAAAAAAAGGTTGGGGAATGGAACAATATTTCCCTTTCTCAACCAGTCGAAAGTGTCCCTTAGTACGTAAAGAATATGATGTCAGATCAGTTGATGTCTGGGACATTATACAGTGCCTTGCGAAAGTATTCGGCCCCCTTGAACTTTGCGACCTTTTGCCACATTTCAGGCTTCAAACAAAGATATAAAACTGTGAAAAAAAGCTGTGATCGCAGCAAAAGGTGGCGCGACAAAGTATTAACTTAAGGGGGCTGAAGAATTTTGCACGCCCAATTTTTCAGTTTTTGATTTGTTAAAAAAGTTTGAAATATCCAATAAATGTCGTTCCACTACATGATTGTGTCCCACTTGTTGTTGATTCTTCACAAAAAAATACAGTTTTATATCTTTATGTTTGAAGCCTGAAATGTGGCAAAAGGTCGCAAAGTTCAAGGGGGCCGAATACTTTCGCAAGGCACTGTATCTGACGATAGGATGGCATAAATTGAATCTTGGAAAGTCTACACATTCTAGTAATCAGATTCACATGGAATTGCAATTTAAATATTTAAATATTAAACTATTTGTGAAAAGAAGAAATGTAATTTTAGCATCTAAATGAGAGAAATGTTTTAATAAGTAAGCTAATGCTCACTCAGTGTCCATGCCCAAGTGAACAGACATTGGTTGAGAACTATGAAACACGCCTTCTCTCCCACAAAAGACCGTTGACGGAAGTCAACTTTAGTTCCCGATGATGTGAGGACTGGTGTCCACATGTTTAAAAGGGATCATTTCAATTACAACCTAACCAAATTAACATCTACTTCCAGAAATGTTAGGACTGCTGTACTAACATTTTAAAGGGCGAATTTCAACGTGGAGGTGACAATCACCACGCTGGAATGGTGAATTTCGACTAGACCAGCCATAAAACCGCGCAAGCTGATTATGGAAACTTGGTATGAACTTTGAACGATTATTCACGAAGAAAGAATTGATACCTCCTAGACGTCGATCTATCAGCTGCAGCTGTAAATGTACGTGGCTTAGGAAAGGACAGACAATCTCAGAAAAACGACAGGGTACTTTAACGTATCCGCTGACAACACTACGACCAGAAAGATTCTTCAAAGGTCAATGGTGATCTCTGCTGGTTAAACCAGTCATCCATCTTCGACCCATCCATCGAAGCACAGCGCAGAGTAAATATATATGTCTTGCATTTTCCTCTTCCAAATTGGCTGTTATTAGAATGCATAAGATTCTGTATTGGGTGTAGCATAGCTTCTCAAGGTCCGATAGAGATTCAACTCCTTTATCCTTCAGTCTTCCCGCTCTTTCATTCAAACCCAAACCCCTTCTTTTGTGTAACCAGCTGTCATATCGGGTTAGCAGATAACCGCTCTATAAAAATGTATGTTTCCATTGTGCGCCAGGTAACTAATGGTTTAAATGTTTCACGGTTTAATTCAATCACGTAATCAATTAAACGCTAGGTAATCGATATGATAAAATAGCATGTCATATAATTTAACCATAGTCAGACACGACACTCCAGTACTTTTTTCACATTTTGTTATTTTACAGCCTTATTCGAAAATAGATTAAATCGTTTTTCCCTCATCAATCTCCATACAATACCCCATAGACATTTTTGAAATTGTAAAAAAATAAATAAACTGAAATATCACTAACATAAGTATTCAGACCCTTTACTCAGTACTTTGTTGAACCACCAGCATAAGTGCTTTGAAAGGCTGGTCATGGCTCAAATCAACACCATTATCCCAGGAACCCTATACCCACTCTAATTTGAATACCACCCCAACAGATCCACAGATGACGCAGTCTCTATTGCACTCCACACTGCCCCTTCCCACCTGGACAAACACCATAGTGCACTCAAAGCTCATCACTAAGCTAAGGACCCTGGGACTAAACACCTCCCTCTGCAACTGGAACCTGGACTTCCTGACAAGCTGTACCCAGCTGGTAAGGGTAGGTAACAACACCTCTGCCACGCTGATCCTCAACACAGGGGTCCCTCAGGGGTGCATGCTCAGCCCCCCCCCCGTACTCCCTGTTCACTCATGACTGCATGGCCAGGCATGACTCCAACACCATCATTAAGTTTGCCAACGACACAACAACAACAACGAGACAGCATATAGGGAGAAGACCTGGCCAGAGACCTGGCAGTGTGGTGCCAGGACAACAACCTCTCTCTCAACATCAAATCAAATCAAATGTTATTTGTCACATACACATGGTTAGCAGATGTTAATGTTAATAGTGTAGCGAAAGGCTTGTGCTTCTAGTTCCGACAATGCAGTAATAACCAACAAATAATCTAACTAACAATTCCAAAATGACTGTCTTATACACAGTATGAATGAGTGATGGGTCAGAGCAGCATAGGCTCTACAGTAGATGGTATCGGGTACAGTATATACATATGAGATGAGTATGTAAACAAAGTGGCATAGTTTAATAAAGTGGCTAGTGATACATGTATTACATAAGGATGCAGTAGATGATATAGAGTACAGTATATACGTATGCATATGAGATGAATAATGTAGGGTATGTAAACATTATATTAGGTAGCATTGTTTAAAGTGGCTAGTGATATATTTTACATCATTTCCCATCAATTCCCATTATTAAAGTGGCTGGAGTTGAGTCAGTGTCAGTGTGTTGGCAGCAGCCACTTAATGTTAGTGTTGGCTGTTTAACAGTCTGATGGCCTTGAGATAGAAGCTGTTTTTCAGTCTCTCGGTCTCAGCTGTGATGCACCTGCACTGACCTCGCCTTCTGGATGATAGTGGGGTGAACAGGCAGTGGCTCGGGTGGTTGTTGTCCTTGATGATCTTTATGGCCTTCCTGTAACATCGGGTGGTGTAGGTGTCCTGGAGGGCAGGTAGTTTGCCCCCGGTGATGCGTTGTGCAGACCTCACTACCCTCTGGAGAGCCTTACGGTTGTGGGCGGAGCAGTTGCCGTACCAGGCGGTGGGTGATACAGCCCGCCACGATGCTCTCGATTGTGCATCTGTAGAAGTTTGTGAGTGCTTTTGGTGACAAGCCAAATTTCTTCAGCCTCCTGAAGTTGAAGAGGCGCTGCTGCGCCTTCTTCACGATACTGTCTGTGTGAGTGGACCAATTCAGTTTGTCTGTGATGTGTATGCCGAGGAACTTAAAACTTACTACCCTCTCCACTACTGTTCCATCGATGTGGATAGGGGGATGTTACCTCTGCTGTTTCCTGAGGTCCACAATCATCTCCTTAGTTTTGTTGACGTTGAGTGTGAGGTTATTTTCCTGACACCACACTCTGAGGGCCCTCACCTCCTCCCTGTAGGCCGTCTCGTCGTTGTTGGTAATCAAGCCTACCACTGTTGTGTCGTCCGCAAAATTGATGATTGAGTTGGAGGCGTGCGTGGCCACGCAGTCGTGGGTGAACAGGGAGTACAGGAGAGGGCTCAGAACGCACCCTTGTGGGGCCCCAGTGTTGAGGATCAGCGATGTTGAGATGTTGTTGCCTACCCTCACCACCTGGGGGCAGCCCGTCAGGAAGTCCAGTACCCAGTTGCACAGGGCGGGGTTGAGACCCAGGGTCTCGAGCTTGATGACGAGCTTGGAGGGTACTATGGTGTTGAATGCCGAGCTGTAGTCGATGAACAGCATTCTCACATAGGTATTCCTCTTGTCCAGATGGGTTAGGGCAGTGTGCAGTGTGGTTGAGATTGCATCGTCTGTGGACCTATTAGGGCAGTTAGGGCAGTAAGCAAATTGGAGTGGGTCTAGGGTGTCAGGTAGGGTGGAGGTGATATGGTCCTTGACTAGTCTCTCAAAGCACTTCATAATGACGGAAGTGAGTGCTACGGGGCGGTAGACTTTAAGCTCAGTTACCTTAACTTTCTTGGGAACAGGAACAATGGTGGCCCTCTTGAAGCATGTGGGAACAGCAGACTGGTATAGGGATTGATTGAATATGTCCGTAAACACACCGGCCAGCTGGTCTGCGCATGCTCTGAGGGCCCGGCTGGGGATGCCGTCTGGGCCTCCAGCCTTGATCAAGACAAAGGAGATGATTGGATTACAGGAAAAGGATGACCGAGCACGCCCCCATTCTCATCGATGGGGCTGTAGTTGAGTAGGTTGAGAGCATCAAGTTCATTGGCGTCCACATCACCATCGAACTATCATGGTCCAAACACACTAAGACAGTTGTGAAGTGGGCACAACAACACCTAATCCCCCTCGGGAGACTGAAAATATTTGGCATGGGTCCGAAGATTCCAAGCGGGCTGTCATGTGACTTTTACTGAGGAGTGGCTTCTGTCTGGACACTCTACCTTAAAGGCCTGATTGGTGGGGTGCTGCAGAGATGGTTGTCTTTCTGTAAGTTTCTCCCATCTCCACAGAGGAACTCTGGAGCTCTGTCAGAGTGACCATCGGGTTATTGGTTACCTCCCTGACCAAGGCCCTTCTCCCCTAATTGCTCAGTTTGGCCGGGCAGTCAGTTCTAGGAAGAATCTTGGTTGTTCCAAACTTCTTCCATTTAACCTGTTAAGACTCTAGGGGCAGTATTTCATTTTTGGATAAAAAGACGTGCCCGTTTTAAGCGCAATATTTTGTCACGAAAAGATGCTCGACTATGCTTGGAATTGATAGTTTTGGAAAGAAGACACTCTGACGTTTCCAGAACTGCAAATATTTTCACTGTGAGTGCCATAGAACAAAATCTACAGGCAAAACCAAGATGTTTGAGTGACCAGGAAATCAACAGGATTTCTGGAGGCACGTTTTCCATGATCTCCTTATATGGCTGTGAATGCGACAGGAATGAACGGACACTTCCTATCGTTTCCCCCAGGTGTCTGCAGCATTGTGACGTATTTGTAGGCATATCATTGGAAGATTGACCATAAGAGCCTACAATTACCAAGTGTCCCGCACGGTGTCTGCGTGGAAATTGGTGCGCAAAAGTCAGGTACCAGTATTTTTCCATCCGAATCAGAGAAGAATGCACGCTTCCAGGAAGGCATTTCAATGAAGAGATATATGACAAAACACCTTGAGGATTGATTCAAACAACGTTTTCCATGTTTCAGTCGATATTATGGAGTTAATTCGGAAAAAAGTTTGACGTTTAGGTGACTGAATTTTCGGTTAGTTTCGGTAGCCAAATGCATAGTAACAAAACGGAACGTTGTGTCCTACACAAGCATCTTTCAGGAAAAACTGGACATCTGCTATGTAACTGAGAGTCTCCTCATTGAAACATCTGAAGTTCTTCAAAGGTAAATTATTTTATTTGATCCCTTTGCTGGTTTTTGTGAATGTTGCGTGCTAAATGCTAACGCTAAATGCTAAGCTAGCTATCACCACTCTTACACAAATTATTGATTTTCTCTGGTTCTAAAGCATATTTTGAAAATCTGAGACGACAGGATTGTTAAGAAAAGGATAAGCTTGAGGACAGGCATATTTATTTCATTTCATTTGCAATCTTCAGAAATCGCTAATGTTGCGTTATGGTAATGAGCTTGAGTCTGTAGTCACGATCCCGGATCCGGGATGGGGCGGCGAATGGGTTCCTTCAATGCTGCAGAAATGTTTTGGAACCCTTCCCCATATCCTTGCCTCAACACAATCTTGTCTCGGAGCTCTATGGACAATTCCTTTAACCTCATGTCTTGGTTTTTCACCTGACATTCAGTGTCATCTGTGGGACCTTATATAGGCAGGTGTGTGCCTTTCCAAATCATGTCCAATCAATGGAATTTACCACAGCTGGACTCCAATCAAGTTGTACTAACATCTCAAGGATGATAAAGTGAAACAGGATGCAACGGAGTTCAATTTCGTGTCTCATAGCAAATGGTCTGAATACTTGTGTAAATAAGGTATTTCTGTTTTTTACTTTACTAAAAAACTGTTTTTGCTTTGTCATTATTGGTTATTGTGTGTAGATTGATGAGGAACAATTTAAATATATATATATATTAGAATAAGGCTGTAACGTAACAAAATGTGAAAAAAGGGAAGGGGTCTGAATTCTTTCCGAACGCACTGTATTTCATACACCTTTCCCTCTGGGGTTACACGGGACAAAGGGTTTGCGGGAGAAAGGGTCTGTGGAAACAACGTCTTGTTTCAAAGGAGAAATTAACATTGTATTCATTATCTCAAGAGACAGCAGACAGACTGACCTGACCTCGAGTTAATATCTGTACTAAAGTTATTCTGAATTTAGCTTTGTTTATCTAAAGGGAGGAACTGTACTGTGTGTCATATGGCAGGTTGGATTAGTCAACATGTGTCTATTTATAATTTGATTATCGTTATTAAAATTGCTGGAAATAGCTTTTAGGTTTATGTCAGTACAGGGCAGATGGATTGGTAATGGTCACTGAATTAAATAATAACCTTGGCAAATTATACTCCAGATTCTCCAGAGAACATAGAACAGTATATGCAACCCAGTCTTGCTGAGAAAAAAAACAGTATTGCATCAGCGCTGTTAGAACATTCTGACAAGGCCATTAACTTCCACAGAGGCCCCATTAAGTCAACTGACAAACGGATGGGATATAAACAACAAATGAATGTTTCATTATGATAATTTTATCATTTCATTTATTTTCAATTACTTGTTATCTATCTCTAATTATAAACTGGGTGGTTAGAGACCAGAATGAGGACTGTCTGAATGCCATGGAAAATGAGACCTTATACCAGGGGTATGACAAAACATGTATTTTTACTGTTGTAATTATGTTGGTAACCAGTTTATAATAGTTATAAAGTTCTTTGGGGGTTTGTGGTGTATGGTCAATATACCACAACTAAGAGCTGTATCCAGACACTTCGCGTTGCGTTGTGCATAAGATCAGCCCTTAGCTGTGTTATATTGGCCATATGCCACACCCCATCAGGCCTTATTGCTGAAACATAATGCAAATGAAAACACTTATCTTTGTACTGAATATCTTAGATGGATATGTTCATTTTCATTCTACAGGTGCATGAACCTGTGTATACCTTTCATTAATGTCTTATGGAGTGTGTGTGCAATTTATAGCCATCGTGACTTTATGTCCAGGAGTGTGATGAGGAGAAATATGAGTGCATGACACGTTGAACAACTGACAGGCAAGTCCATAGGTTAGAGACTACTTACTGAGGTGAGCTTGCATAATGTAGTAATATTAGTCAGGCTAAAGGATGTGTTGGAATGCAGAGTCTGGTGCCAATCGTAAACCTGTTTGTATGTCCCACCAATAAATGATCAAATCTACGCAGAAACAGTACTTTTTTGTCTTTATTTTAATGGTTAGTCACCCTTTGAAGTGTCCGGTTTTTCAAGTCCCGCAGTCAAGAGATTCCATTTTTGTTTTAGCTGTGCTGAAGTGCGTTTGGCTACACTCTCTTTCCCTGGTGCCAATCATGTTTGGTTACAGTAGACTGAATATGTCAGCGTTGTAACCAGGTCATCAAGTAAGCCCCTGTGCTGACAGTTTGAGTACAGTCTCACAGAAATGAGGCGACATAATTACTTTTTCACTAATTAATAAAATGGTCTTATCGCAACCTTTATGGATCTAAATTAATGAGTTGTATTCATGATGGGTACCTGTGAAGCTCCGTTTACTTCCACGATCTTTAATCATGTCTCACCTTTTTTTACAAAGTTGTCATCGTTTTTTAATTGCTAGGAAACATGCAAAGGCTTATTCATCACGGACTCGTCACATAATATATTCAGACTTGGGAAAATATGTTTGAATGGTAATACACGTGTTGTAAATACTAATTTAATTTGCATTAATCTTCATTATATACACTGAGTTAATGTGAATGACCCGCTTGATTAACATGAACTTTCACTGGCATATTAATGAAATAAATATTATTCATGAGTCTTCAGCATTTGAGACAATATGTAACATGAGCTACAATGCTTTTTCTTTTCACCTCATCTTTTTCATTTATTTTCTTTCTTTGATCAAGTTTAATTGAGCAGTTAAGCAAGTTATAACTTTCTAACCTTAATAGTTCTAAATAAGCCTATTATATATTTTGTCAAACTTTTGAAATCTCAATGATCAATTTACAAGGAACGGACAGGGTTTTACTTGTACTATATTGAGATCAATTACTAGACTAATGAAAGTGGAATGGAACTTCGTGCTACAAACTGTATAGGTAGCAATATATACTAGGGGCCTTTTGAAAATGAGCTGCCTGATTGAAAGCTGTAATAACAAGTTAGCATTCAATTGGTGTAGCGATATCAGCTTAATAAAATGAAAGACAGGTATCCAAATGAGCCCTAAGATGCTTTTCTCAATGAAAATACTATTGGGTGGAGGCAATGGGGCCTTTGTTTGTATCAGATTGTATCAGTGTTGCCCACGTCAATATTATTACCTAGCTTTAATTAATTAATTTATAAAAAAAATGTACTCAGCAAGGACCGTAAACTGTATTGTTTTGTTAATTGACTCTATTGCAGTAGGCATTTAAGGCTGCAGGTATAGGTGTGGTTGGAGGCGTGTCCAACCCACACCACAGGTGTTATCTTAAGTTAGGCCCCAGGCCAATTGTTTTGAGATCATTATTTGCTACAAAGAGGAATTTCAGGAGTCTTTTCTTTATTATTCAATGCTGCTTTAGTTGAAAATAGACATTGAATTATTCAGTCTTAAATCTCTCAGTCAGGAATACTGTATTTGTCACTACTTTGTAAATCCTTTGAACATTTGAGTCTAAATCCAAATCCAAGGATATAGATATAATTCCCCCCCCCCAAAAAAAAAAATAATAATAATAATAAAGGAAATCCCAAAGCTATTTTAGATATAAAGTAAATAATCCAGCTGAAAATCTTATGGTCCAATGGAAGATGAATGATTCAATGTCTATTTGGCACTAAAGCAGTACTGAAAATGCTAGGCTCTCCAAACAATTGGCCGGTAGCCTAATTCAAGATGGCACCTTTGGTGTGGGTTAGACATGCCACCAACCAAACCAATACCTGCAACCTTAAACGCCTACTGCAGGCCTAAATACAGTGTGAAAACATAGTCTTGGCCAAGTACATACATAGACGTTTTATCATTTCATTTATTTTTTATTTAATTTCCAATATATGCTTTCATGGTAACGCATGTTGCATAGTGATTAGGGTGCCATTTCAGACACAGCTCTTGACTTGATGGAGAAACCTGTTGATTACAATAGGCTAGCAGTAATCAGTGTTAGATGGAAGGTGAAAGAGGTTTTCTCTTGCCTTTTAGAAAGTAGATTTTATCCCTTCTTTAAAGTTAGGAAAACAGGAACTAAAATGCTCCTAAATTATTTTCAGCGATGATGAAGATACTGTAGTAATTGCAACATCAATAATAGATGTGGTTACTTTTGTAATGGGCATTCAAGGATAATTGCCAGTTTCAGGGAGAGTGGCCCAATGGTTCCGTAGTACATTGAGAGAGTGTTGTTAAAGTCCATGTGGACATTGTTTTATCATACATACACTGGTGTGGGTGTATAAGGTCTAGGGTAGTGGAGACTGGTGGGAGGAGCTATATAAAGATTTTTGATCTGTTTGATACGTTCCATTAGTTCCATTCCGTCCATTACAGTGAGCTCGTCCTCCTATAGCTCATCTCACCAGCCTCCACTGGTCTAGGAGTCAATATGAATATGACCTATTGTATTTTCCACTGCCTAAAAAATGACTATAAGAATGAGCTTATTTCAGCAATTCTATGCATTTTCTGTGAGTTACAATGAATCTGCTTTCATTGCATAAGGATCAGATAATAAGTAATGAAAAAGTGAATGTTGCATTACTTTATGTCTCATAATATCATCTGTAACCTCTGCAACTTTACATTCCACCCTTCACGCTATCAGATTATGTGTTCATTTTCCCCCCATTCATAGTTCGCTCAAGGGAACATTGCTTCACTGTTTTCAATGTATTGTCACTTAAGCCTTTAACTTTAATTTATTATCCTGTTTTCCATGCCTTGAGAAATTGGTTTACAAATTTATGAAGTTGATTCTTGAATATGACATTTCTTCCAAAAGCTTATATCAAAATTGTCCACTCAGCTGAACTGTATGCTCTGATGGAGAGAAAAGTGCAATATACATTATTTTCCTCTCCTTCAGGTAAATTGGAGATTAGGGTTTGTTATTGTTATTAGTGTAGCATGTGAAGACTATTTTAACCAATATCAAGCATATTTTCACACAATTTACCTGGATGGTATTTTGAACTAGGGGTTGACGGGTCTACTTTAGGGTTTTGACAGGATTTTCCATATCAGATGTTTGTATGACAACAAATGCATTCTAATATGGTGCAGATTTCTTTAAGGAACATATGTATCTCAAAATAAGTACAGTAGAGAAGCAAACTATTTTTCTCCATATTTGAAAATGTTCAAGACAAACAGAACATAATGTTTTCTTGTCATCTTCAAATGTTCATGGATTTGTGTCAATTCCAATGCTATTAAAATCATCCAGAATTTTGACTTTGGAGGGGTTTCATCAAATCAGACCCTCCTCATAGAAATCTGTTGTGTATGACGTCTGCTTTACCTTCATGCTATTGTTTTTGCCTCAGGGGTGGGGGGGCACCTGCACTCTTTCAAATGGAAATATGTCATCCTTTCTTCTTTTTGGCTGTTTAATTTCTGTTTTGATAGTTTCCCTGCTGTACAGTCCCTAATATGCATCACATGCATTTGCTTTGAAGTGCAAATTACCAATTTATCTAGTTTGGAGTATTTTGTTTTTAAGCTTACATTTCTTGACCTCTAAATGTAAACCCTCTAAAACAGGAAACGGTTTGTAGTGCTACATGATATGATTTAATAACAACCTGACATACCTTTTCTCCTCAACCCAGGAGAAATGCCAACACAAAATATACTGAGCAAAAAATATACAACGCAACATGGAAAGTTCTCCTTATAGGAACTGTAACTGTACGATTTTAGAAATTGTTGCATTTATATTTTTGCTCAGTGTATATTTAGTCCACATCCGAGTGTGGATATGTTTCCAGCTGTGGGAGCCTACAAGGCCGAGGCACCCGTTGATCATACAAATAGTAGGTTATGAAGAGAACATGATAAAGTGTTACACAAAAAAATGTTGTAATTTCTCCAGAACATGATGGGTGAACTGACAGATCTAACTCTCGCTACAGCCATAAGGGATCTCAAATCGAAGCAGTGCCTGATGTCTGTTCCTGCTTACGCAACAACGCATATGAGTCAGATGCTCATCTATTGAACCAGAGGGAAGAACATAACTTTCTAAAGGGAGGCTCTGAGCATTTTAGATGTGTTTCAGTCCGTTTTTTCATCTCTATATTGTGGGAGTTTAATCTCATTCCAATTGACATATCCCCAGGCAGGGGTTTTCAGATAAAAACGAAACAACAGAAATTAGGACAAGAGTGAAGATAGAATGCATTTTTTCCAAGCACTGATTTTATTTTGGATGGTGTTTTTCCCTCATCTCTCTCTCACTCTGTCTCCCTCTTTCTCTCCAGACCATTTTTACAGAGATTATTTTATCTTATTTGCCTGGTTCTGGCCACGCTGGCCTTGGGGCTGAGAGGGCTTTTATGGACTAATCCCCCACAAAGCCAGTAATAACCTGTCAGTTCATCCCCAGCCACCCCTCTACCCCTCCTCTCTCTCCAATCCAAGTCTCACTTCCATCCACAGACAAAGATCCCAATCTGGGAAAGATGGCCAGAGGAGGTCGAGGCTGAGGGAGGGAGCGGCGAGGGGGTAATGTGAGGCCTTGGGCGATGCTGCTAAGTCTGAACTGAACTGAACCATGAACATATTACAGGGAATGGATAGATCTCTTTCCACAACGCATACCATTTGTATGTCTTTGCGTACAGTTTGAAGGAAGTGGAAAGAGATAGAAAAAGAGCTTCTCGCACTAACCCTTTAAACTAGGAAACCAACAGTAGTGTATTTATAGTTCACCAAATCCCTCAACGTGTATGGGCAATGATTAACAAATTTCTGCTCTTCATAATTTTTTTTAGTGAGTTCAGAATCTTAATTGTACCTCTTCCTCTAAAAGCAGAACTTTAAACAGTAGAGCGGTGTGGGGGACTATCACATCTCTCCCACACTCTCTGCTAAATCTGTTTGTAGGCAAATACTTCACCTTTACAGAATGATGTTTTTACACGTTCGAAACTACACCAACAATGCTATAGGAGGGATGTTATGCAATGATGTCAACATCAAATTCCATAATCAATTTGGATATGTTATTTTGACTGTGGGGTTGTCTATGATACTCTGAATAAACACAATCAAAATCTACATGCGCCGAATACAACCGGTGTAGGCCTTACTGGGAAATGCTTACTTACAAGCCCTTGACCAACAACTCAGAGTTTTAAAATTTGCTAAATGAATTAAAGGGAAAAATAGTAACACAATAACATAACGACAATGAGGCTATATACAAGGGTTACCAGTACCAAGTCAATGTGCAGAGGTACGGGTTAGTTGAGGTAATTGAGGCAATGTACATGTAGGTGGGGGTAAAGTGAATATGCATAGATAATAAACAGAGTAGCAGCAACGTATGTGAAGAGTGTGAAGGAATGTTTGTGTGTGTGTGTGTGTGTGTGTGTGTGTGTGTGTGTGTGTGTGTGTGTGTGTGTGTGTGTGTGTGTGTGTGTGTGTGTGTGTGTGTGTGTGTGTGTGTGTGTGTGTGTGTGTGTGTGTGTGTGTGTGTGTGTGTGTGTGTGTGTGTGTGTGTGTGTGTGTGTGTGTGTGTGTGTGTGTGTGTGTGTGTGTGTGTGTTCGTGTGTCAGTGTAGTATGTGTGAGTGTGTGGTTAGAGTCCAGTGAGTGTACATCGACTGTGCAAGAGAGTCCAATACATTGTTGCTAGATATTTCCCCTTATAACAACAAGATTTGAACATACATATTTAGTTTATTATCTATTTGATATGGCAGTTTACCAAATGAATAAAAGCCATATTTCTTTAGTAATGTAGACTTACATGATGAGGAGGTTGACTGTGATCCTTCTAGGGAAGAGTACCAAAAACAATTCTGCAGCATTGAAGGTCCCCAAGAACACAGTACCCTCCATCATTCTTAAATGGGAGAAGTTTGCAACCACCACCTAGAGCTGGCAACCCGGCCAGACTGAGCAATCTCCAAATACAGGTGTACCAAGCTTGTAGCGTCATACCCTAGAAGACTCAAGGCTGTAATCATTGCCAAAGGTGCTTCAACAAAGTACTGAGTAAAGGGTCTGAATACTTATGAAATGTAATATTTCCATTTTATTGATATATTTAATTAGCAAAAATGTCTAAAAACCTGTTTTTGCTTCCTTACTATGGGCTATTGTGTGTAGATTGATGAAAGAGAAAAACAATTTCATCAATTTTTGAATTAGGCTGTAACCTAACAAAATGTATAAAAAGTCAACGGGTCTGAATAGTTTCCGAAGGCAATGTATATGTACAACACAATATAGCCCTCGCATAGTCTGAAAATAACATTTACCACTATATATTTTTTGAACAGGGATTAACTGATGGATAAGCAGACAGCTCTGAGTGTGCAATTAGTTTTTTTATAAATAAGCCTTGTAGTAAGCCTATAGCATTGTGCTGCTATATACTTATTAAACAATATAGGAATAAAACTAAACTAAACCACAACAAAAGAGACTGCATGTTTACCACCAATGTCTTCTACAGTTCATCCCTGATTTACCAGCACCTAGCGCCCACTTTTGTAATCCCGGCCAGTCACATCTCCATACTGTACAGTTACAGTACCTACCCAGCTCGTTATTTTTACCTCCCGTACTCTCATCTCATTGGAGCCAGATGGAGGCTGGCCCGCAGCATGTGTTTTGGCAGAGCTGCACTCCTGGTTAGCCTCTGCCTCACTCACCATTGAAATGAAACCTGTCATAAGTCATCAGTGTGACTCATCTCAGGAGGGTGCGTTAACACATCATTGCCCCAGACTTTGACTGCACATTTCTGTGGAAGTTGATTGTCCATGAACAATGCAGTTCCCATCAAGAGCGTGCATGATTTTCATTCATCATCACCCGTATGGACATTCTAGAATGAAATTGTATGACGTTTATGCCTGTTTGCCTTAACTCACATTGACATCTGCATTCAGTTTGTAAATGCATGTTTTGATTAACATAAACTAAAATGTGTTGTCATATTGGTGTGTCAGCTGTGGACTTAAAAAGAGCATAAAAAAATAACATAAAAAGAGCAATGAACATGGCTAAAATTAACATTTTACCCAAACATCCTCAGCACATACTCAAAATACTGAGTCACCAACTAATACAATAAACCTCTAATCTTAGAGCTTTGTCACGAATCAGAGTAGCCACCTCATAAAAATATAAAGTATGTCAGAGTGCTGGGCTTACTATTTCTTGATATATCATATATTCCGGTTGGAGCGAGTGGTCGCATCTGCACGTCGCTCCAACGGGTAGTATAACTTTTTCATTATATTTCATTATATCACAACGGTTTGATTTGTCTTATCTTAGCAATTTCTTCTCAGCTAGCTACATAGCCGTCTTTGTATCAAAGATAATTGCGTAATTATCGTATTTCGCCGTCCTAACGTAGTCTTCACTAGCCAGCTAGCTAACGTCCACTGATTAGCTGCACTGAGAAACTATTACTATTACACTCAACTGAACGACTTGTTTAGTTTAGTGTTAGCTACCTACATAGCTGTCTTTGCTGTCTTCGTATCATCGTATCCAAGATAATTGTGTTGTTTAGGTTTAGAGTGTGTAGTCTTGAGTGATTATCTTAATTTACCGAGGTTAGCTAGCCAGCTATTTGTCGTCCTTAACGTAGGTGACTCTGCTAGCTAGCCAACTCTGCTAGCTAGCCAACAGCTAGCCAACGCTAGCGAACGTCTTCTGTATAGAACTCAACTACCCGGTCGCATTCACAGGTTGTATCACTTTTTCACTTCATTTCATTACAGTACAACGGTTTGATTTGTTTGATCGTAGCTAGCTACTTAGCTAGCTACATAGCCGTCTTTGTATCAAAGATAATTGGGTAGTCTAGAGCGATTTTCTAGGTTCGCTAGCCATCTATTGTCGTTCTTTTAACGCAACGTAACGTAAACAACACTGCTAGCTAGCCTGCTAGCCCCCGAATAGCAACACTGCAGAAACTATTACACTCAACGGAACGACTTGATTAGTGTAGTGTCAACAACGCACCCACTGCCAGCTGGCCTACTTCAGCAGTACTGTATCATTTTAATCATTTTAGTCAATAAGATTCTTGCTACGTAAGCTTAACTTTCTGAACATTCGAGACGTGTAGTCCACTTGTCATTCCAATCTCCTTTGCATTAGCGTAGCCTCTTCTGTAGCCTGTCAACTATGTGTCTGTTTATCCCTGTTCTCTCCTCTCTGCACAGACCATACAAACGCTCCACACCGCGTGGCCGCGGCCACCCTACTCTGGTGGTCCCAGCGCGCACGACCCACGTGGAGTTCCAGGTCTCCGGTAGCCTCTGGAACTGCCAATCTGCGGTCAACAAGGCAGAGTTCATCTCAGCCTATGCCTCCCTCCAGTCCCTCGACTTCTTGGCACTGACGGAAACATGGATCACCACAGACAACACTGCTACTCCTACTGCTATCTCTTCGTCCGCCCACGTGTTCTCGCACACCCCGAGAGCGTCTGGTCAGCGGGGTGGTGGCACCGGGATCCTCATCTCTCCCAAGTGGTCATTCTCTCTTTCTCCCCTTACCCATCTGTCTATCGCCTCCTTTGAATTCCATGCTGTCACAGTTACTAGCCCTTTCAAGCTTAACATCCTTATCATTTATCGCCCTCCAGGTTCCCTCGGAGAGTTCATCAATGAGCTTGATGCCTTGATAAGCTCCTTTCCTGAGGACGGCTCACCTCTCACAGTTCTGGGCGACTTTAACCTCCCCACGTCTACCTTTGACTCTTTCCTCTCTGCCTCCTTCTTTCCACTCCTCTCCTCTTTTGACCTCACCCTCTCACCTTCCCCCTACTCACAAGGCAGGCAATACGCTCGACCTCATCTTTACTAGATGCTGTTCTTCCACTAACCTCACTGCAACTCCCCTCCAAGTCTCCGACCACTGCCTTGTATCCTTTTCCCTCTCGCTCTCATCCAACACCTCCCACACTGCCCCTACTCGGATGGTATCGCGCCGTCCCAACCTTCGCTCTCTCTCCCCCGCTACTCTCTCCTCTTCCATCCTATCATCTCTTCCCTCCGCTCAAACCTTCTCCCACCTATCTCCTGATTCTGCCTCCTCAACCCTCCTCTCCTCCCTCTCTGCATCCCTTGACTCTCTATGTCCCCTATCCTCCAGGCCGGCTCGGTCCTCCCCTCCCGCTCCGCTCGGCTCCGGGCAGCCGAGCGGAAATGGAGGAAAACTCGCCTCCCTGCGGACCTGGCATCCTTTCACTCCCTCCTCTCTACATTTTCCTCCTCTGTCTCTGCTGCTAAAGCCACTTTCTACCACGCTAAATTCCAAGCATCTGCCTCTAACCCTAGGAAGCTCTTTGCCACCTTCTCCTCCCTCCTGAATCCTCCGCCCCCCCCCCTCCCTCTCTGCAGATGACTTCGTCAACCATTTTGAAAAGAAGGTCGACGACATCCGATCCTCGTTTGCTAAGTCAAACGACACCGCTGGTTCTGCTCACACTGCCCTACCCTGTGCTCTGACCTCTTTCTCCCCTCTCTCTCCAGATGAAATCTCGCGTCTTGTGACGGCCGGCCGCCCAACAACCTGCCCGCTTGACCCTATCCCCTCCTCTCTTCTCCAGACCATTTCCGGAGACCTTCTCCCTTACCTCACCTCGCTCATCAACTCATCCCTGACCGTTGGCTACGTCCCTTCCGTCTTCAAGAGAGCGAGAGTTGCACCCCTTCTGAAAAAACCTACACTCGATCCCTCCGATGTCAACAATTACAGACCAGTATCCCTTCTTTCTTTTCTCTCCAAAACTCTTGAACGTGCCGTCCTTGGCCAGCTCTCCCGCTATCTCTCTCTGAATGACCTTCTTGATCCAAATCAGTCAGGTTTCAAGACTAGTCATTCAACTGAGACTGCTCTCCTCTGTATCACGGAGGCGCTCCGCACTGCTAAAGCTAACTCTCTCTCCTCTGCTCTCATCCTTCTAGATCTATCGGCTGCCTTCGATACTGTGAACCATCAGATCCTCCTCTCCACCCTCTCCGAGTTGGGCATCTCCGGCGCGGCCCACGCTTGGATTGCGTCCTACCTGACAGGTCGCTCCTACCAGGTGGCGTGGCGAGAATCTGTCTCCTCACCACGCGCTCTCACCACTGGTGTCCCCCAGGGCTCTGTTCTTGGCCCTCTCCTATTCTCGCTATACACCAAGTCACTTGGCTCTGTCATAACCTCACATGGTCTCTCTTATCATTGCTATGCAGACGACACACAATTAATCTTCTCCTTTCCCCCTTCTGATGACCAGGTGGCGAATCGCATCTCTGCATGTCTGGCAGACATATCAGTGTGGATGACGGATCACCACCTCAAGCTGAACCTCGGCAAGACGGAGCTGCTCTTCCTCCCGGGGAAGGACTGCCCGTTCCATGATCTCGCCATCACGGTCGACAACTCCATTGTGTCCTCCTCCCAGAGCGCCAAGAACCTTGGCGTGATCCTGGACAACACCCTGTCGTTCTCAACTAACATCAAGGCGGTGGCCCGTTCCTGTAGGTTCATGCTCTACAACATCCGCAGAGTACGACCCTGCCTCACACAGGAAGCGGCGCAGGTCCTAATCCAGGCACTTGTCATCTCCCGTCTGGATTACTGCAACTCGCTGTTGGCTGGGCTCCCTGCCTGTGCCATTAAACCCCTTCAACTCATCCAGAACGCCGCAGCCCGCCTGGTGTTCAACCTTCCCAAGTTCTCTCACGTCACCCCGCTCCTCCGTTCTCTCCACTGGCTTCCAGTTGAAGCTCGCATCCGCTACAAGACCATGGTGCTTGCCTACGGAGCTGTGAGGGGAACGGCACCTCAGTACCTCCAGGCTCTGATCAGGCCCTACACCCAAACAAGGGCACTGCGTTCATCCACCTCTGGCCTGCTCGCCTCCCTACCACTGAGGAAGTACAGCTCCCGCTCAGCCCAGTCAAAACTGTTCGCTGCCCTGGCCCCCCCAATGGTGGAACAAACTCCCTCACGACGCCAGGACAGCGGAGTCAATCACCACCTTCCGGAGACACCTGAAACCCCACCTCTTTAAGGAATACCTAGGATAGGTTAAGTAATCCCTCTCACCCCACCCCCCCCCTAAGTTTTAGATGCACTATTGTTAAGTGACTGTCCCACTGGATGTCATAAGGTGAATGCACCAATTTGTAAGTCGCTCTGGATAAGAGCGTCTGCTAAATGACTTAAATGTAAATGTAAATGTAATTTCTTGATTTGGAGAGGTGGCAGAAATAAACATTGTCATATTGCAGATATCGCTTCTAAAACCGAATGTGTCGCAAAACAACTTTGAAAACCACGTAACGTGGAACAAAACAAAATATGTCTAAAAGAGATGAGGTGTTTCACACCAGACATAAAAATTCAAAGAATAAATAGCACACATGCCCACTCTAGTACAAAATAAATTACCATGTAGCTTAGCATGTTTTTTCAGAAGTTTACATATACAATATTGTTCCTGTGAGCACTGCCTTATTTTTTGGATCATTTAAAGGTATATATGTCTTGTTTGGGCTCTGGGTATAAAACACAAATACTCTTTCTGTCACGCCTTGGTCTTAGTATTTTGTGTTTTCTTTAATTATTTGTTCAGGCCAGGGTGTGACATGGGTTTATTGTGTTGTCGTATTGTTTTTTTTGTAGGCATTGGGATTGTGGTTATTTAGGGGTGTGTGTAGCTTAGGCTTGGCTACCTGAGGCGGTTCTCAATCAGAGTCAGGTGATTCTTGTTGTCTCTGATTGGGAGCCATATTTAGGTAGCCTGGGTTTCACTGTGTATTTTGTGGGTGATTGTTCCTGTCTCTGTGTTAGTTATTTCACCAGACAGGCTGTATAGGTTTTCACGTTCCGTTTGTTGTTTTGTATATTTCTAAGTTATTTCATGTATCGCTATTCTACATTAAAGAACAATGAGTAACCACCACGCTGCATTTTGGTCCGACTCTCCTTCAACAGACGAACGCCGTTATACTGTCTCTGGTGCATATAAAGAATGTATATTGTTCGATCCAATTTCCACTGCATATAACCCCCTCATCCCTAGGGATTCATGAGCATTCATTAGTGCAATGTTTATGCTGATTCTAATAAAAGGAAATAGGTAAACATATTTTAAGATGAAACAACAGTTAAGTAATGTGTGAGGAAACCACTCTCTCTGCATGTTAATTGAGCACACAGTAGTCGGTTCGTAGCTACTGATCAATAGAGTAACTTGTTAACACAATCTAAATTATTTTGTCATGTGTAAGCGTTTAGCCTTTATTTAAATAGGCAAGTCAGTTAAGAACCCCGGCTAAGCCCTAACGATGCTAGGCCAATTGTGAGCCGCCCTATGGTACTCCCAATCATGGCCGGTTGTGATACAGCCTGGAATCGAACCAGGTCTGTCAAATCAAGGTTTATTTGTCATGTGCGCCGAATACAACAACCTTACAGTGAAATGCTTACTTACAGGCTCTAACTAATAGTGCAAAAAAGGTATTAGGTGAACAATAGGTAGGTAACACCAGTAAAAATACAGGCTATATACAGTAGTGAGGCTACAAGCCCTGCCACATAAGGCGAGCGTCGGAGCATGTGTAGTATGATTCAATCTTAGCCTTTTATTGACGCTTTGCCTGATTGATGGTTCGTCGCAGGGCATAGCAGATTTTCTTGTAAGCTTCCGGGTTAGAGTCCCGAACCTTGAAAGTGGCAGCTCTACCCTTTAGCTCAGTGAGAATGTTGCCTGTAATCCATGGCTTCTGGTTGGCATTGAGATGTAGTGCCTTGCGCCACTCTGGAGCCATTACTGTTAATTTTCATATTAATGTCTGTTAAATGTTTGTTATTTCAACCTTTGGGAGTGGCATTAAACATTAGTGCGATGTTAGTAAATGCACTGTAAAAGGAAGGTTTATAAACCAAATCCTTTTTCAAACAACACATTTTACTATGATTTTGTCAGCTGTGTAGCGAGATCTTTCCATTGTTTGCCATATGTTTTAAACATTTACTTTTTGTCAAAGCAGGATGGAAAAATTATTGCCTTGAGAAAAAATGTTTGTTTTGAGGAAACACACTATGCCTTAGAGACACGTTCTTGTAATGGACTGATTATTCAACAAACACAAAAATCAACCAGGCTTGTATATGAAATCCACAACCCTAGGTAACAAGTACAACAATTCACTAACAAATGTAGTTTATGTCTACACCAATTGAGAAATGTTATGCAGGCTTATTGGGAGAAAACAATTGAGACTTCTGTGATGGTAGGGTGGGTGTAATATGTCATTTCTCTCTGCTCTTATATTTCACATTGATTGAAATCATACCATGAAAAATATTTATACTGCTGATACAACACTATGTACTGAACACACCAATTACATAACTACACTTCCTGGACTCTGCATCAGGACATGCAGGGTTCTATACATCCTCAGGGTCCACGGACGGCCAGAGCAGAGTGAGATACACTTAAGCCATGATGCAGTTCCACTCCAACTTCATTAGCATGTGTCACGCCTTGGTCATTGTATCTTGTGTTTTTGTTATATGTTTGGGTAGGCCAGGGTGTGACATGGGTTTATATGTTGTATTTCGTATTGGGGTTTGTATTAATTGGGAGTGTGTATTATTAGGGGTGTGTCTAGTTAGGCTTGGCTGCCTGAGGCGATTCCTAATTGGAGTCAGCTGATTCTCGTTGTCTCGGATTGGGAACCGTATTTAGGTAGCCTGAGTGTGAGTTGTATTTCGTGGGTGATTGTACCTGTCTCTGTGTTAGTCACCAGATAGGCTGTAATTAGTTTCACTCGTTTGTTGTTTTCTTCTTCAGTTATTTCATGTACCGCATTATCTTCATTAAAAGTCATGAGTAACCTACACGCTGCATTTCGGTCTGACTCTCTTCAAACAACAGACGAACTTCGTTACAGAATCACCCACCACCATTCACAGACCGAGCAGCGTGTGAACTGGCAGGATCTAAAGGAGGACGCTATGGACGGCAGAAGCAGGGATTATACGACGTGGGAAGAAATCGACAGGTGGGCGGCCGACCCAGAGCGAGTGCAGGAGCCCGCCTGGGATTCCCTACAGCAATGCGAAGAGGGCTATACACGTATGGAATCGAGAAGGAAAGCATTGCTATACAGAGCGAAAACCGAAGGTAACAGGGGAAAGCGCAGAGAGAGAGTGGCTGAGTCAGGAAACAGACCTGAGCCTACTCTCCCTGTTAATCGTGAAGAGCAGTTGCAATGGGAGAGACTGCATCATTTGGAGATTTGGACATGGGAGGAGGAATTAGACGGTAAAGGACCCTGGGCGCAGCCGGGAGAATATCGCAGTCCCAAGGAGGAAATAGAAGCAGCTAAAGCGGAGAGGCGCATGTATGAGGCGGCAGCACGGCGACGAGGTTGGAAACCGGAAAGTCACCCCAAAAAAATTATTGGGGGGGGGCTTAGGGAGAGTATGGCTGAGTCAGGAGATAAACCTGAGCCAACTCTCCTTGTTCATCGTGAGGAGCCAAGGAGGAGACCTGAACCAGAGCCAGTGTTAGAGATGAGTGAAGCAGAGACTGTGAAGGAGTTAATGGGGAAAGTGGAGTGGAGAGTAATGAGGGAGTTGCTAGCTTGGTGCTATAGATATAATATTCGTCCGACGGATCGTGTCGGGGATTTAATAGCACCTGAGTTAGCGCTCTATACTCAACCTGAGGTGCGTGTTAGTCAGCTGGTGAAGTTGGTGCCAGCCTCACGCACCAGGCCTCCTGTGCACATCCCTAGCCTTGCACGTCCTGTGCCTACACTGCTCTCAAGATCTCCAGTACGTCTTCACGGTCTAGCCCATCCTGTGCCACCTCCACACACCAGTCCTCCGGTAGCAGCTCCCCGCACCAGGCTTCCTGTGCGTGTCCTCGCGCCAGTACCACCAGTTCCAGCACCACGCACCAGGCCTCCAGTGCGCCTCGCCTGTTCAGCGCAGCCAGAGCCTTTCTCCTCTCCTGCGCTGCCGGAGTCTCCTGTCTGTCCAGCGCCACCAGTGCTCCCAGTCGGCCCAGCGCGTCCAGTGCGCCTCGCCTGTTCAGCGCAGCCAGAGCTTTTCTCCTCTCCTGCACTGTTGGAGTCTCCCGCCTGTTCAGCGCAGCCAGAGCCTTTCTCCTCTCCTGCGCTGCCGGAGTCTCCTGTCTGTCCAGCGCCACCAGTACTCCCAGTCGGCCCAGCGCGTCCAGTGCGCCTCGCCTGTTCAGCGCAGCCAGAGCCTTTCTCCTCTCCTGCGCTGCCGGAGTCTCCTGTCTGCCCAGCGCCGCCAGTCGGCCCAGCGTCACCAGTCTGCCAGGATCCACCAGAAGTGCCAGTCTGCCAGGATCCGCCAGAAGTGCCAGTCTGCCAAGATCTTCTAGATCGGCCAGACAACCTGAATCATCCAGGTCCACCAGCCAGCCAGGATTTACCGGAGCCTACTACCTGCCTGAGCTTCCTCTCAGTACTGAGCTTCCTCTCAGTACTAGGTTTCCTCTCTGTACTGGGCTCCCTCTCAGTACCGGGCTTCCCCTCAGTACCGGGCTGCTTCGGTCCCGGGCTGCCCCTCTGTCCCGGGCTGCCCCTCCGTCCTGGGCTGCCCCTCTGTCTTGAGATGCCCTGCGGTCCTGAGATGCCCCTCTATCCTGAGTTGCCCCTCTGTCCTGAGTTGCCCCTCTGTCCCGAGCTGCCCCTCTGTCCCGAGCTGCCCCTCTGTCCCGAGCTGCCCCTCTGTCCCGAGCTGCCCCTCAGTTATGTGGGGATCAGGGTGAGGACTATTAGGCCATGGTCGGCGGAGAAGGTGGATTATCCTAGGACGCGAAGGGGAGGAACTAGGACATTTATGGAGTGGGGTCCACGTCCCGAGCCAGAACCGCCACCATGGACAGACGCCCACCCGGACCCTCCCTATGCTCTTGAGGTGCGTCCCGGAGTCCGCACCTTAGGGGGGGGGTTCTGTCACGCCTTGGTCATTGTATCTTGTGTTTTTGTTATATGTTTGGGTAGGCCAGGGTGTGACATGGGTTTATATGTTGTATTTCGTATTGGGGTTTGTATTAATTGGGAGTGTGTATTATTAGGGGTGTGTCTAGTTAGGCTTGGCTGCCTGAGGCGATTCCTAATTGGAGTCAGCTGATTCTCGTTGTCTCGGATTGGGAACCGTATTTAGGTAGCCTGAGTGCGCGTTGTATTTCGTGGGTGATTGTACCGGTCTCTGTGTTAGTCACCAGATAGGCTGTAATTAGTTTCACTCTTTTGTTGTTTTCTTCTTCAGTTATTTCATGTACCGCATTATCTTCATTAAAAGTCATGAGTAACCTACACGCTGCATTTCGGTCTGACTCTCTTCAAACAACAGATGAACTTCGTTACAGCATGGTTAACTCATTCCATGGAGAGCAGCAGCCCTCGTCCTGCTACTGTATATATATGCTGGAGTGGAGCACTCACTAACTAGCTGAAAACTGCATTGCCTTGCCTTGAAACTTTCCACTGCAGACACTGTAGAGTAGAGAGCATGGTACTGCAGTACCTTGAAAGGCCGAGTGAATAGGATGAGAAATAAAAATAAATATATTGTTGTATTGTTAGTACATACACACAGACTAATCAAATCACATTTTATTGGTCGCATACACATATTTTGCAGATGTTATCGCGGGTGTAGCAAAATACTTGTGTTCCTAGCTCCTACGGTGCAGTAATATCTAACAATACACAACAATACACACAAATGATGGAAATGGTGTCGGGGGAGACGGCTAACGTTTTTCGGGCTCTTTATGTCATGTTTTGTCTTATATTGTCTTGTCATTTTGCTTTTCCTTCTGTTCGTTTTCCCCCTGCTGGTCTTTTTAGGTTCGTTCCCTTTTTTCTCTCTCCCTCCCTCTCTCTCTTCTCTCTATCGTTCCGTTCCTGCTCCCAGCTGTTCCTATTCCCCTAATCAATCATTTAGTCTTTCCACACCTGTTCCCTATCTTTTCCCCTGATTAGAGTCCCTATTTCTCCCCTTGTTTTCCGTTTCTGTCCTGTCGGATCCTTGTATATTGTTCACCGTGCTGTGTCTTTGTATCGCCCTGTCGTGTCGTGTTTCCCTCAGATGCTGCGTGGTGAGCAGGTGTCTGAGTCTGCTACGGTCAAGTGCCTTCCCGAGGCAACCTACAGTTTATGATCGAGTCTCCAGTCTGTTCTCGTCATAACGAGTGGAATTGTTTTTTATGCTTTATTTACCGCTCCGATTTGTCTAGGAGTATTGCATATTTCCTTTACTGGATTAAAGACTCTGTTTTCGCCAAGTCGCTTTTGGGTCCTCATTCACCTGCATAACAGAAGGATCCGACCAAAGAATGGACCCAGCGACTACAGACGCTCGTAACACTGCCGTCGAGATCCAAGGAGCCATGCTCGGCAGACACGAGCAGGAATTGTCTGCTGCTCGTCATGCCGTGGAGAACCTGGCCGCTCAGGTTTCCGACCTCTCTGGACAGTTCCAGAGTCTTCGTCTCGTGCCACCTGTTACTTCCTGGTCTGCCGAGCCTCCGGAACCTAGGGTTAATAACCCACCTTGTTACTCCGGGCAGCCCACGGAGTGCCGCTCCTTTCTCACCTAGTGTGATATTGTGTTCTCTCTCCAACCCAATACATACTCTAGAGAGAGAGCTCGGGTTGCTTACGTCATATCACTCCTTACTGGCCGGGCTCGAGAGTGGGGCACAGCTATCTGGGAGGCAAGGGCTGATTGTTCTAACAATTACCAGAACTTTAAAGAGGAGATGATTCGGGTTTTTGACCGTTCAGTTTTTGGTAGGGAGGCTTCTAGGGCCCTGGCTTCCCTATGCCAAGGTGATCGATCCATAACGGATTACTCTATAGAGTTTCGCACTCTTGCTGCCTCTAGTGACTGGAACGAGCCGGCGCTGCTCGCTCGTTTTCTGGAGGGACTCCACGCAGTGGTTAAAGATGAGATTCTCTCCCGGGAGGTTCCTTCCAGTGTGGACTCTTTGATTGCTCTCGCCATCCGCATAGAACGACGGGTAGATCTTCGTCACCAAGCTCGTGGAAGAGAGCTCGCGTCAACGGTGTTTCCCTGCTCCGCATCGCAACCATCTCCCTCCTTGGCTCAGAGACTGAGCCCATGCAGCTGGGAGGTATTCGCATCTCGACTAAGGAGAGGGAACGGAGGATCACCAACCGCCTGTGCCTCTATTGCGGACTTGCTGGACATTTTGTCAATTCATGTCCAGTAAAAGCCAGAGCTCATCAGTAAGCGGAGGGCTACTGGTGAGCGCTACTACTCAGGTCTCTCCATCTAGATCCTGTACTACTATGTCGCCAAGTCGCTTTTGGGTCCTCATTCACCTGCATAACACTTTACCAATTGTGCTATTTTGTGTATTTTTTTGCGTTGTTTATAACTTATTTTGTTCATAATGTTTCTGCCATGGTCTCTTATGACTGAAAATAGCTTCTGGATAACAGAACAGTGATTACTCACATCCAACTGGACAGCGATGTTTTCATAGATAATCGTCTTGTGTTCGTTCCTGTGTCATCTAAAGAAGAAGATGTATGTTGTTCCTTGGGAGATTCTCATTGATTGTGTTGGAGTATTTGTATTGTCAGAAATCTCTCAATAGACCTCTCAATTCGACCTTTCCGCCTTAGAGTGAAACCAAATTACTTGGTCCGCTCACATTGGTGGAGAATGCGGGCAACTAGGTGGATGAGTGACACAAGGATAAGTGAGTAAATCAAAATACTTCCAGTAGACACAGAGTAACCATTCAAGAATTATGGACAACGCCCTACTACAACAGTTGATCACGACACAGCAGACAACCATAGAACTCCTGCAACAACAGCTGAGTCAGCGAGAAGAACCTAGAGTTAAGCCAAGATCGGCTGCTCACGCCATCTTACCTCATCTCTTCAATGAGGATGATATCGAGACCTTCCTCATGACCTTCGAAAGGATGGCCACCTTGGAAGAGTGGCCGCCCACAGAATGGGTGAGCGCATTCGCCCCTCTTTTTACCGGGTTGGCCCAGGAAGCCTATTTTGACCTGGATTCCTGCGAAGCTGCGGACTATAGACGACTAAAATCAGAGATCCTGTCCCGGTAACAGATGACAGTCAGAGCCGTAAAGTTCCATCAATGGACCTATACGGCTGACCAACCCGTCCGTGCCCAGAACTTCGCACTAATATGACTGACGAAACAATGGCTGGACCCCGGAAATGGAGTAGGACATGTAATAGAGACCCTTGTAGTGGACAAGATATTGAGGGAATTACCCAGGGACTTAAAAAGGGTCATGGGGCAAGCCAACCCGTTGTCAGCAGACGACATAGCCCAGGCGGTGGAAACATACCGATCTACAGGGGAGATGTTAAAAGGTGACGAGGAGAAATGGAAGGATTCTTCAAATCCCGTACCATGAATCACCCCAGCGCGTCCGCCACCAAAACGTCCAACCCCCTCCGGAGGTGGGAGAAGTCATCCCCACACAGGAGGGTCGGTGTTATAAATGTCCGTCTCCAGACCATTATGCCCCACAATGTCCTAGCAAGGACGAGTCCATGGTCACGGAATCATCGCTACCCATCCCCAAGCATCCCGGTTCGAGAGGGCAGGATCAACACTGTTGGTTAGCAGAAATATCCCCAGCCGCAGAGATTCCGGTTCGAGTAGAAGGACAAGATGTGGTAGCCATTCTCGACTCGGGAAGTATGGTTACGTTAGTAGAGGAGCGGATGGTGACCTCCGCAAGACTTCTTTCAGACAAAGTAGCCGTGTCCTGTATCCATGGAGACACCCACTATTACCCACAGTGAACCTGTCTATTCTCACTCCGAAAGGAAGGTGTACAGTCAGGAAAGTACCCCAGCTGAAGGTGTCATTATTGATCGGCAGAGACTGTCCCCTATACAAAGAGCTTCGGAAGATGATGTTGTGCACAGGAAGAAGGGGGACAAATCCAAGCCAAAGGTAGTAGTCCTACAAGGAAACGTAGCCTCGTCCTCGTCCTCTGGAGCAGAGGAAGAAATAGCCACCCAACGTTTACGACAGATATTCCAGGAAACCACAGATGAAGGCACCTGCGAAGGGTTATACACAACGCAGGAAGGAAGGAGCAACCAGGCGCTAATGGATATATTTGAAGCCCCATCCGAGGAGAGTACCTGGAAGGGATTGTCCTCGGTCACCCCTGGAGGGGAATGGGAACAACCTCCACACCGCTCTACCGAGGTTGACCTGCCTCAGGAATTAAAGGGACAGTTCAACACATTGCAGCATAGAGACTAAGACCTAAGGGAGGCCATGAGGAAGGTGAAGGTGATCGACGGGAGGAAGGTCGACGGATCAGGTGAGCCCTCTCTTCCTTACTATGCAATCAGGCGGGGTCTCTTATATTGGGCCGTGCAACGAAGGGGGGAAAACCAGGAATTACTAATGGTGCCTAGACCATACAGGGATACAGTCCTACAGTTAGCCCATTCCCACGTCCTAGGAGGACACCTTGGAGGAGCTCATTTGCTACCTACCCAGCTAGATTTCAAGATGATAAGTGGTCATTGGGTTAAAATTCAGTCAATCAACGAAACAGCGGGCAAATCATTGGTGCACAATGATGTCATGACTTGTTGTCTTCAAATCGGTTTCTCTCAGTCAATACGTCCTGCGAAATGACCCATCACGTTCTGTGTGGGTTATTTACCTGGAATGTGTCGTCGAAAATGGAATGAGACAGAATTCACGACACAAGTGGTTCACAAAATGTTACGTGTTAGGCTATAAAAACGGATTTCATCAAACAAAAGATCATTCATTGTGTAACAGTGAGCATTGGGATTGTAAACAGACAAAGATCGTCAAAGGTAAACAATTTATTTTAATGCAGTTTGTGTTTTTGTTACACCTGTGCTCGTTGAAATATTTGTTTTTTATGGGGCTCTATGCTCAGATAATCGCATCGTGTTCTGTCGCAGTAAATCCTTTTTCAAATCTGACAGCGCAGTTGGATTAGCAAGATTCTAGGCTTTCGATACATGTGTATTTTCATGAATGTTTAATGTGACTATTTATGTAGCGATCACCGTATGTTGTGGAATTTCAGCCCGCTAGTGGGTTCCGTGCTCAGAGAGGTTAATCAGCTAGATGTTGGGCTGGTATGGTTCCCAATCAGAGACAGCTGTTTATTGTAAGTTGACGAGCGTGTGACCGTTCAGGCACCATGTTATGCGGTGATATGCACTGTGTTTTCAGTGCGCATTCACAGCCCGGTGCGCTCGGTGCCAGCTCTCCTCACTTGCCTTGCGAAAATGAGCATCCAGCCAGGATGGGATGTGCCAGCTCAGCGCTCCTGGTCTCCAGTGCGCTTCCTCGGAACAGGATATCCTGCGTCGGTTCTACGCACTGTGTCACCAATGCGCGTTCATAGCCGAGTGTGTCCTGTGCCAGCACCCCGCACTTGCTGGGCTAAAGTGAGCATCCAGCCAGGATGCGTTGTGCCAGCTCTACGCTCCAGACCTCCAGTGTGCCTCTATGGCCCAATATATCCTGTGCAGGCCATACGTACTGTGTCTCAAGTGTACCTTCACAATCCAGTGTCTCCTCCACGTACTCGCCCTGAGGTGCGTGTCACCAGCCCGGTGCCACCTGTACCGGTCCCACGCATTAGCCCTCCAGTGCGCCTCCACAGTCCAGAGCTTCCAGCGACAGTTCCCAGTCCAGAGCTTCCGGCGACAGTTTCCAGTCCAGAGCTTCCGGCGACAGTTCCCAGTCCAGAAATTCCAGGGACATTTCCCAGTCCAGAGCTTCCGGCGACAGTTCCCAGTCCAGAGCTTCCGGCGACAGTTCCCAGTCCAGAGCTTCCGGCGACAGTTCCCAGTCCAGAGCTTCCGACGACAGTACCCAGTCCAGAGCTTCTGGTGACAGTTCCCAGTCCAGAGCTTCCGGCGACGTTTTACAGTCCAGAACCCTCAAACGACGGTTCACGGTCCAGAACCTCCTGAGACGGTCTACAGTCCGGAACCTCCTGAGACGGTCTGCGGTCCGGAGCCTCCAGCGACGGTCAGCTGTCCGGATCCTCCAGCGACGGTCTGCAGTCCAGAGCCTTCAGCAGGGGTTCTCAGTCCAGAGCCTCCTGTGACGATCTACCGTCTGGTTCCTCCAGCGACGATCCACGGTCCGGTTCCTCCTGCGACAATTCCCGCACCAGAGCCGCCATGGAGGAAGGCATCATATCTGCGTGTGGAGTGGGTACTTTGCGTCGCATCGGACCAGCCCCCCGACTGTAGATGCCCACCCGGAAGAAACCTCCCCTATTGAGACAGGTTTGGGGGTGGGGGGAAGGGGGTACTGTCATGCCCTGACCATAGAGAGCTGTTTATTCTCCGTTGGTTGGGGCGTGATAGTGACTAGGTTGGGTCATCTAGGTGATTAATGGTTTATGTTGGCCTGGTATGATTCCCAATCAGAGACAGCTGTTTATCGTTGTCTCTGATTGGGGATCATATTTAGGCAGCCATTTCCTCATTGTGCTTGGTGGGATCTTGTCTACAGATAGTTGCCTATGTGCACACCAGTAGCTTCACGTTTTGTTTGGTATTTTGTTTTTGTTTCGGTGTTCATTTAATAAAGTAATATGTACGCCTATCACGCTGCCCCTTGGTCCACTCATTTCGACAAGCGTGACAGGTATAGTCATACAGTAGGCTTTGTCTCCCTCTTATTCTGAGAGGATCTACCCAGGCTTAACAGAAGAGGAAGCTGCTAACAAATGGTTTATAAAGGTCCCTTTGTGTCAACAGTCAGCTTTCAACTTCTCGTAAACTTTTGCTACAATCCTTAAGGGTAAGGTTTTGACTAATCAACGATAACTCTTGAAATATTGGAATACCTTAAAGCTCAGCTGTCTGTACCAAGTCCAACATGATAGGTTGTAGAGATAGCATACTTATGCACTGTTCATAAGTACATAATGTATGCTCTCATAAGCTGTAATTACAAGGTTAGAGGGACATTAGGTCATGCTCTGTAAATGGGTTACTGTGAATTTGACAGTAGCTTATTCGAGTATATACCTATTGTAATATAAATACAGTACCAAATCAAGTACGGTGTAATAACCCACAGTTCAATACTGTAAAATTGACTTTATTATACTGTAAAAAAGTAAATGCTATCGTAATCAGAAATAATTAATGAAATTCATTCAGTGGATGGGTTTGCAATTTACTGTAATTACAAGGGAGTGGTGCAAGCAGGTTTGCTGCTAGGTAAGTTGTTTAGACATTACAGTATATTAACAAATATTTGGTGCTTCATATCACTTTCACTTCTAGAAGCCTTAACAAAGTCTTCCAAATTTGCAGCAACTACAGATCAAATTTAAGGTTTAAGAATTACTGCTACTCCAATCTGCCTCCTATGCTAACTGATGGGGCACTTTAAAGTACTATTCTAAATACAGATATGTCTGATAAAAAAAATCTCCCACAATGCACCATAATTTACAGTATCACGTTTCAAATGCATTTTACTGTTGATAATACCCCAATTACAATATAATTTACAGTTGTCCGTTACAGTGTGGTGTCTTCCTTCTCACCTCCCCATGCTCATTAACCCTCAATGGAATACGTTTCAGGTTGTAGGTCCCTAGAGGAACTCACCTTAGAGACTCCAATACCGATGACGTGTCTTGTTACAGATGATTGACTTTTGACTAGATTAACCTATTATATGAGGAAGCATCGGCTACATCAGCCTTACTAACAAAGGAGCCTCCAGCTCTCCCCCTGTTCATCTGAGCTTCACCAGGCCTGGGGGGAGTAAAGAACTAGGCCTGACACAGCCACTTCCACCTGCTTTGCTTATGGTTTCAGCCTGATGCAATAGTATCAGTCCGGTGAGTCTCATCAGTTGAACGATATGGAATCTACCAGGCCCTCTCTGCAGATGAAAATCAAGCCTTCTATTTGGAGTCTCTCTAGGATGTGGAATATCTTCTGTGTTTTGACAAGTGGAGCCAACAGTAGACAGGCTGTGTGATCAACCAGGAAAAATAATTGTATGGTCTGTATCTATAAAGGGGCTATTAGGTTTCTAGCACTGCTTTATTGGCCCCGGTGTGCTAGCCTCTCCAGTTGCTCACATTGAGCCTGATCCGGAGGTCAGATATCGACCTTAATATTATTAATATTATTCCAGTCATTAAACTACTGAGGGCCTAGGGAGACCGTGGGGGACTGGGGGAATGGAATCCATGGCAGGGGAGACACCAGGCACCAAGGGGCTGCTTTCACGAAGCGGACAATGGCACGCAGAGGGCTGAGAAGCCAGACGGAGTGTGCTATTGATCTGGGTGGATTAGGACCCCTTGTTTGTGGGGGCATCTCCCTCAGTTGACAGATTATTACAGGCTTTTCTGGGATTTGGGCCTGGAAAAGACTCCCAGCACAATAACTGTGTATGGCAGAGACATATCTAATAAGATAAACTTCATAAGCTTAGAGGAGAAAAAAATGATTTCTGGGAAGCTTCTGGCAATGGAGGCAACCTTTTTTTTCTTCTGTCTTTTTCTTTTCCTTTTGCTCTTGTTCTCCATTCATTTAAAAATAGCAAAAGCGGGATTTACAAAACAGATTGACTCTCTTTAGTGGTTTCAGTATGCCGCAATTAATTTATGAGCTCTGACCACTAAACATTTTGTTTTGGAACCAAGTCATAAGTCATATAACCAAGTTATAAGTCATACACCAGCACTTGCCAGGCATGACTTATAACGCAATTAAGGTTCAGCTCAGTGGTGACCAATCAACTTCTCACAGTCAGAACACACAGAGTCACAGCACAGAGATTTATGAAGAGTAAACACAATTGAGGTACTTCCTTTTTAACATAAGTCCACATTGAACAAACCAAAAAAACGTAATGATTATGTAGATGGATATATTAGGCTGGGACATGAACAGAGAGTGGGAATAGGTACAGTAAATGGCTTCATCTCAGTGTAGTCAGGTCATACAAGCTCCATACTGATCAGGGGTTGGAGGGGTGGTGTGGGCTTCAAAGCTAGGGCCCTTGTCAAATCAAAAGACGAATGAAAATATTAACTCCATCAGGATCTGCCAAAATTGCTGTGGATATATGGTCTATAGTCTCTCTCTCGCTATCTTTATCTCTCCCTCTTTCTCTCTCTCGTTCTCATTCTTTCTACCCCTCTCTAATTCCTCATCAGACATCAACCTCCGCTGATGATGCCGTGAAGGACCTGATGGAGGGCATGTGTGGGATACATACAAAACAGAACAGCACTATTTCAAACAGGCGTCCAACGAGGGAGGCTGGGGTATCAAAAACAGTGCTAAATATGCATATACACTGCACAAAACTATAAATGCAACATGTAAAGTGTTGGTCCCATGTTTAATGAGCTGAAATCAAAGATCTCAAACATTTTCCAAACGCACTAAAAGCTTATTTCTCTCAAATGTTGTGCGCACATTTGTAAGTCAGCAATTCTCCTTTGCCAAGATAATCCATCCAACTGACAGGTGTGGCATATTAAACAGAGCACTTTTTGCTAGGGACAAATAAAGGCCACTCTAGAACATACAGTTTTGCCACACACCACAGATGTCTCAAGTTGAGGGATCATTGTATGATCATTGCAGTTCATTTTTCTACCATGAGGGGAAAGGGGGATACCTAGTCAGTTGTACAACTGAATGCGTCTTCTGTGTTTAACCCAATCCCTCTGAATCAGAGATGTGCAGGGGACTGTCATAATCAACATCCACAGTGCCAGAACAGTGGATTAACTGCATTGCTCAGAATGACAGATTTCTGGTTTGTCAGCTCGGGGATTCAATCCAGCAACCTTTCGGTTACTGGACCAATGCTCTAACCACTAGGCTACCTGTCGCCCATGTGCCACCGCTAACGTCGCATTAGAGAATGGCCCCACAGACAACGTGTATGGCATTGTGAGCGGGCGGATTGCTGATGTCAACATGGTGATCAGAGTGCCCCATGGTGGCATTGGATTTTTATTTATAAAAAAGAAATCACCTTTATTTAACCAGTTAGGCCAGTTAAGAACAAGTTCTCATTTACAACTGCGACCTGGCCAAAATAAAGCAAAGCAGTGCAACAAAAACAACAACACAGAGTTACACATAAACAAAACGTAGAGTCAATAGCACAAAGAAAAATCTATGTACAGTGTGTGCAAATGTAGAAGTGTAGGGAGGTAAGGCAATAAATAGGCCATGGAGGCAAAATAATTACAAGGCTATTTTGTAAATGACATTGCCGAAGTCAATGATCGTTACGATAGTCAGATTTATGAGGGTATGTTTGGCAGCATGAGTGAAAGAGGCTTTGTTGCAAAATAGGAAGTCATTTCTAAATTTAATTTGGATTGGAGATGCTTAATGTGAGTCTGGAAGGAGAATGTACAGTTTAACCAGACACCTAGGTATTTGTAGATGTCCACATATTCTAGGTCAGAACCGTCCAGAGTAGTGATGGTATTCGGCGGGAGGGTGCGAGTAGCAATCGGTTGAAGAGCATGCACTTCATTTTACTAGCATTTAAAAGCAGTTGGAGGCCACGTAAGGACTGTTGTATGCCGTTGAAGCTCGTTTGGAGGTCTGTTAGCGCATTGTCCAAAGAAGGGCCAGATGTAATACAGAATGGTGTTGTCTGCGTAAAGATGGATTAGAGAGTCACCAGCAGCAAGAACGACATCATTGATATATAGAGAGAAAATAGTCGGCCAGAGAATTGAACCCTGTGGCACTCCCATAGAAACTGCCAGAGGTCTGGACAACAGGCCCTCCGATTTGACACACTGAACTCTATCTGAGAAGAAGATGGTGAACCAGGCGAGGCAGTCATTTGAGAAGCCATTGCTATTGAGTCTGCCGATAAGAGTTCGGTGATTGACAGAGTCGAAAGTCTTAGCCAGGTTGATGAAGATGGCTGCACAGTACTGTCTTTTATCGGTTATGATATCGTTTAGGACGTTGAGCGTGGCTGAGGTGCACCCATGACCAGCTTGGAAACCAGATTGCATAGTGGAGAAGGTACGGTGGTATTTGAAATGGTCGGTATTCCGTTTGTTAACTTGGTCTTCAAAGGATGGATATAGGTCTATAACAGTTTGGGTCTAGAGTGTCTCCCCCTTTGAAGAGGGGGATGACCGCGGTAGCTTTCCAATCTTTGGGAATCTCAGATGATACGAAAGAGAGGTTGAATAGGCTAATAATAGGGGTTGCAACAATTTCGGCAGATCATTTTAGAAAGAGAGGAACCAGATTGTCTAGCCCAGCTGATTTGTAGGGATCCAGATTTTGCAGCTCTTTCCAGAACATCAGCTGTCTGAATTTGGGTGAAGGAGAAGCAGGGTGCTTGGGCAAGTTGCTGTGCTGAGATGTTGGCCGGGGTAGGGGTTGCCAGTTGGAAAGCATGGCCAGCCGTAGAAAAATGCTTATTGAACTTATCGATCATTGTAGATTTATCGGTTGTGACAGTGTTTCATATTTTCAATGCAGTGGGCAGCTGGGAGGAGGTGCTCTTATTCTCCATGGACATTACAGTGTCCCAAAACATTTTGGAATTAGTGCTACAGGAAGCAAATTTGTGTTTGAAAAAGCTAGCCTTCGCTTTCATAACTGGCTGGGTATATTGGTTCCTGACTTCCCTGAAAAGTTGAATATCGAGGGGGCTATTCGATGCTAATGCAGAACGCCACAGGATGTTTTTGTGCTGGTCCAGGGCAGTCAGGTCTCAAATCAAATCAAAGTTTATTTGTCACGTGCGCCGAATACAACAGTGAAATGCTTACTTACAGGCTCTAATCAATAGTTCAAAAAACGTATTTGGTGAACAATAGGTAAGTAAAAAAATTTAAACAAAAGTAAAAAGACAGTGAAAAATAACAGTAGCAAGGTTATATACAGCAGCGAGACAAAAAGTAGAGAGGCTTACATACAGACACCGGATAGTCGGGCTGATTGAGGTAGAATGTACATGTCGATATGGACTATTCATATATGATGAACAGAGTAGCAGTAGCGTAAAAGAGGGGTTGGCGGGTGGTGGGCAGGACACAATGCAGATAGCCTGGTTAGCCAATGTGCGGGAGCACTGGTTGGTCGGCCCAATTGAGGTAGTATGTACATGAATGTATATTTAAAGTGACTATGCATATATGATAAACAGAGAGTAGCAGCAGCATAAAAAGAGGGGTTGGGAGGAGGCACACAACGCAAATAGTCCAGGTAGCCATTTGATTACCTGTTCAGGAGTCTTATGGCTTGGGGGTTAAAACTGTTGAGAAGCCTTTTTGTCCTAGACTTGGCACTCTGGTACCGCTTGCCATGTGGTAGTAGAGAGAACAGTCTATTACTGGGGTGGCTGGGGTCTTTGATAATTTATAGGGCCGTCCTCTGACACCGTCTTGTGTAGAGGTCCTGGATAGCAGTCAGCTTAGCTCCAGTGATGTACTGGGCTGTACGCACTGCCCTCTGTAGTGCCTTGCGATTGGAGGCCAAGCAATTGCCGTACCAGGCAGTGATGCAACCAGTCACAATGCTTTCGATGTTGCAGCTGTAGAACCTATTGAGGATCTGAGCACCCATGACAAATATTTATAGTTTCCTGAGTGGGAATAGGCTTTGTCGTGCCATCTTCACTACTCTCTTGGTGTGTTTGGACCATTCTAGTTTGTTGGTGATGTGGACACCAAGGAACTTGAAGCACTCAACCCGCTCCACTTCAGCCCGTCGATGAGAATGGGGGACGTGCTCGGTCCTCCTTTTCCTGTAGTCCACAATCATCTCCTTAGTCTTGGTTATGTTGAGGGATAGGTTATTATTCTGGCACCACCCGGCCAGGTCTCTGACGTCCTCCATATAGGCTATCTCGTCATTATCGGTGATCAAGCCTAACACTGTTGTGTTGTCAGCAAACTAAATTATGGTGTTGGAGTTGTGCCAGGCCATGCAGTCGTGGGTGAACAGGGAGTACAGGAGGGGACTGAGCATGCACCCCTGGGGGTTCCATTTTTGAGGATCAGCGTGGCAGATGTATTGCTACCTACACTCACCACCTGGGGGCGGCCTGTCAGGAAGTCCAGGATCCAGTTGCAGAGGGAGGTGTTTGACTGTGATGAGAGGTGGTCGTTTGACCGCGGACCCATTACACACGCAGGCAATGAGGTAGTGATCTCTGAGATCCTGGTTGAAGACAGCAGAGGTGTATCTAGATTGCAAGTTGTTTAGGATGATATCTAAGTGGGTGCCATGGTTACGGATTTAGGGTTGTACCTGACAGGTTCCTTGATAATTTGTGTGAGATCGAGGGCATCTTGTTTAGATTGTAGGGGTGTTAAGCATGTCACAGTTTATGTCACCTAACAGTACGAACTATGAATACAGATTGGGGGCGGTCAATTCACATATGTTGTCCAGGGCACAGCTGGGGGCTGAATGGGGTCTATAACAAGCGCCAACGGTGAGAGACTTGTTTCTGGAAAGGTGGATTATTTAAAAATAGAAGCTCAAATTGTTTGGACAGAGTCCTGGATAGTATTACAGAACTCTGCCGGAATTTTGGTGGCCTTCCTAAGCCAGGATTCAGACATGGCTAGGTCATCCGAGTTGACGGAGTGTGCTAAAGCAGTGAATAAAACAAACTTAGGGGGAGGCTTCTAATGTTATCATGCATGAAACCAAGGCTTTTACAGTTACAGAAGTCAACAAATGAGAGCGCCTGGGAAATGGGAGTGATGCTGGGGGCTGCAGGGCCTGGGTTAACCTCTACATCACCAGAGGAACAGAGGAGGTGTAGGATAAGGGCACGGCTAAAGTCTATAAGAACTGGTTGTCTAGTATGTTCGGAACAGAGAGTAAAATTAGCAGATTTCTGGGCGCAGAGGAATAGATTCAAGAAAAAAATGTACAGGCAAGGGTATGGTAGGATGTGAGTACAGTGGAGGTAAACCTAGACATTGAGTGACGATGAAAGAGGTTTTGTCTTTAGAAGCACCATTTAAGCCAGGTGAGGTCACCGTATGTGTGGGGGGTGGAACAAAGGGGCTAGCTAAGGCATATTGAGCAGGGCTGGAGGCTCTACAGTGAAATAAGACAATAATCACTAACCAAAACAGCAATAGACCAGGCATATAAACATTTGGGTGAGGCATGTATAGCCGAGTGATCATAGGGTCCAGTGAGTAGCTAGGCGAGCTGGAGACATGGCGATTCAGACAGCAGGTCGGGACTAGCAGGCTAGCAGATGGGCCTCTGGGGGACGTCGCAGAGGAAGAGCCTGTTGAAACCCCCTCGGACGATTATGTCGGCAGACCAGTCATGATGGATTGGCGGGGCTCCGTGTCGGCAGTAAAGGGTTCAGGCCAATTGGCAACAGGGTTATCGTATGGGCAGACATAAGCTATGGACAATGAACACAATTGCATTTTATTGATGGCAATTTGAATGTACAGAGATACCGTGATGAGATCCTGAGGCCTATTGTCATACCATTCTTTCGTCGCCATCATCTCATGTTTCAGCATGATAATACAAGGCCCCATGTCACAAGGATCTGTACAGAATTCCTGGAAATTGAAAATGTCCCAGTTTTTCCATGGCCTGCATACTCAGACATGTCACCCATTGAGCATGTTTGGGATAGTCAGGCTTTATGTATACAGCGTGTTCCAGTTCCGGCCAATATCCAGCATCTTCTCACAGCCATTGAAGAGGAGTGTGACAACATTCCACAGGCCACAATCAACACCCTGATCAACTCTATAGGAAGGATGAGTCGCACTGCATGAGGCAAATGCTGATCCACGCCCCTACCTTTTTTATAAGGTATCTGTGACCAACAGATGCATATCTGTATTCTCAGTCATGTGAAATCCATAGATTAGGGCCTAATTTATTCATTTAAATTGATATCCTTCTATGAATTCTAACTCAGTAAAATCTTAGAAATTGCTGCATGTTACATGTATAGTTTTGTTCAGTACATAAATGGCCTGTTCAGAAATACTGTATACAAATAGCTAGTTTGTGAAGAGGATTCATCTTTCAGGGTATGTTTGAAGTGCATTTCTGTTCCCATGGATGTATTGCATTTCTGCAGCACACACCACTTTACAAAAAGTGTTTAGAATTACTTGGTTTTGGGAGATGTATCTATTCAGTTTGTCTGGTGAATTGCATATTTAGAGAACTGCGTAGGCCAGAGGCAACATCCTTCTTACAGGGTTACTGCCTCTGACTGGATCTTAATATTCTGCATGCACAATGGGACCAAATAGTTCAACAGTTCCTCTCCTGCCTTTGGAACGGCAAGTTTCAAGTATGCTTGCTGGTCAGCAAGATATAATCAAAGGGATTGAAGAATGGTGTGTGCTTTTAAAAAAAAAATTATACCTAAAGCAAATTAAATTGTTTCCGTCTTCCTTTTAACTTTATCTCATTGTTTGGTGACTTGGTTGACACCTTGAATATACGTATATATTTTTTCCAGTTTAACAATTCTCATTCTTGAAGTAGAAGTAGAAATGATTGGACAGTATTATCATTTCAATTATTGGAGTATAATGCAGTGCATTCGGAAACTATTCAGACCCCTTGACTTCTTCAAAATGTTGTTACGTTACGCCTTATTCTAAAATGGATCAAATGATTTTGTCCCTCAATCTACAAACTAAAAACAGGGTTTTAGAAATTTCACATTTATATAAGTATTCAGACCCTTTATTCAGTACTTTGTTGAAGCACCCTTGGCAGCGATTACAGCCTCAAGTCTTCTTGAGTATGACACTACAACCTTGGCACACCTGTGTCTTGACGTTGTATTGATTAATGATGCGAATTTTCGCAGCTTTTTGTTAAAAATCGCGCAACATTTCAAAGTCCTGCTACTCATGCCAGGAATATAGTATATGCATATGATAAGTATGTGTGTATAGAAAACACCCTGAAGTCTCTAAAACTGGTTAAATCGTGTCTGTGGCTATTACATAACGTGTTTAGGAGTAAAGATCCCTGGTAAAACTGATCACCAAAAACACCAAAATAATATTCATCCGCCATTCAATGTATTGTCTAAGGCGAAGGAAAATAAATGAGGATCCCTTGTAAACGCCTACAGCTTCCACACGATGTCGCCAGTACTGGCATTAAAAGTTTGCTTTATCCTTGGTTTGATGACGTTTTGGCTCTTCCGGTTTTAGTCTCTCCACAGGATGTTGTGAAAATGGAAAACATGGACAGTGATTTCAAGACTTGCTGCTATCGAATACAGATCGCCCCGTGATCAATTGTATATATTATTAACATTTATTGATTGATTTAGTAAGTTGGTTTAGAAAAGTAGTTTGAAGTGATTTGTAAAAGTTTATAGGCAACTTTTGTAATTTTAAAAAGTGACGTTGCGTCTTGGAAAAGGGCATTTTCCTGGATCAGACCGGCTTCCAGCAAATGACATTTTGGCTATACAATGACGGATTTAATCGGGACAAAGACCCAATTGTGATGTTTATGGGACATATAGGAGTGCCAACAAAGAAGCTAGTCAAATGTAATGAATGTTTTATATTTTATGTCTGCGTTTTGGGTAGCGCTGGCTACCGCTAAATCTGTTGTTTAGGTGACGTTGCGGTATTTAGGGGGGTGCATGCTATCAGATAATTGGCTAGATTCACAACGAGTGTAGCTTTAATTCAGTACCTTGCATGTGTGTTTTAATGAAAGTTTGAGTTATCAAAAACTATAGGTGGTGCTCTTGAAATTTCCACAGCGGAAGAAAGTGCCTAACAAGTTAATGTGATGACTGCTGTGCGTCAAATTATTAACGGTTTATAATTACGTGATTAATTGAATCAGGCAATTATTAACTTATTAACCTGGGGCACCATGGGAATGTTTTAGCTTATTGAGTTTCTATTTCCCAAATTAACTCAAGAAATATCAGAATATTGATTTTACAACAGTCGCTAGTTAATCAATTTCCTCTACAGTCTCATTCTGAATGTTGCATAATCCGGGCATCTGCACATACCAGAGTCTCACCAGATTAGTCCGTACCACACCAATTAAGTTGATTATTTATTTGCTGACAAGCTAAAATTAATATATTAATATAATAAATAATATTAATATAATAAATAATATTAATATATTAATATAATATAAGATACACAAGCACACAGTCTAGGCTATTGATTAGAATTTACGGATTTTCGTACAATAAAACAGGTCCATAGCAGGCCAACACAATATGACACGTGTTACACAAAATGGGGATTTCAACAGACAGAGAGAGTGCATGAGAGAAAACACACTTGGGTGCATTTCTCAGCTATGCTTATTTTAACCCTAACCTTGCCCAGGACTGCAGCTCTTATGGGTCAGAATATAATGATGTAATTACGTGTTGAAGGTCTCTGATGGGGTGTCTCTGCGTGGACCGGATTCCGACTTGTCTGATGACGGTCCGTCTTCGGTTACCTGGTATAATGTTTTCGTTATAACGTCGTCCTTTAACTTTTAATAACATAACAAAAACAACATTAATTTTCATATTCCATCTATCGTCATTACCCCCCATTGTGGCTGACGAAACCTATTGTCCCAGAGTCCATTTATTACATGTTAATGTTCTGAGACTGATTCTCCATAGTGAGGACAAAGGATGCTTTAGTCCAGGTCTGGGAGGGGATCCCTCAGGAGACCATCCGCCACCTCATCAGGAGCATGCCCAGACGTTGTAGGGTCATACAGGCACGTGGAGGCCACACACACTATTGAGCCTCATTTTGACTTGTTTTAAGGACATTACATCAAAGTTGGATCAGCCTGTTGTCAAATCAAATCAAATTTATTTATATAGCCCTTCGTACATCAGCTGATATCTCAAAGTGCTGTACAGAAACCCAGCCTAAAACCCCAAAAAGCAAGCAATGCAGGTGTAGAAGCACGGTGGCTAGGAAAAACTCCCTAGAAAGGCCAAAACCTAGGAAGAAACCAGGCTATGTGGGGTGGCCAGTCCTCTTCTGGCTGTGCCGGGTGGAAATTCTAACAGAACATGGCCAAGATGTTCAAATGTTCATAAATGACCAGCATGGTCGAATAATAGTAAGGCAGAACAGTTGAAACTGGAGCAGCAGCTTGGCCAGGTGGACAGCAATGAGTCATCATGTCAGGTCGTCCTGGGGCATGGTCCTAGGGCTCAGGTCAGTTGAAACTGGAGCAGCAGCATGGCCAGGTGGACTGGGGACAGCAATGAGTCATCATGTCAGGTAGTCCTGGGGCATGGTCCTAGGGCTCAGGTCAGTTGAAACTGGAGCAGCAGCATGGCCAGGTGGACTGGGGACAGCAAGGAGTCATCATGTCAGGTAGTCCTGGGGCATGGTCCTAGGGCTCAGGTCCTCTGAGAGAGAGAAAGAAAGAAAGAAGGAGAGAATTAGAGAACGCACACTTAGATTCACACAGGACACCGAATAGGACAGGAGACACTGTGGCCCCATCCGAGGACACCCCCGGACAGGGCCAAACAGGAAGGATATAACCCCACCCACTTTGCCAAAGCACAGCCCCCACACCACTAGAGGGATATCTTCAACCACCAACTTACCATCCTGAGACAATGCTGAGTATAGCCCACAAAGATCTCCGCCACGGCACAACCCAAGGGGGGGGCGCCAACCCAGACAGGATGACCACAACAGTGAATCAACCCATTCAGGTGACGCACCCCCTCCAGGGACGGCATGAGAGAGCCCCAGTAAGCCAGTGACTCAGCCCGTGATAGGGTTAGAGGCAGAGAATCCCAGTGGAAAGAGGGGAACCGGCCAGGCAGAGACAGCAAGGGCGGTTCGTTGCTCCAGAGCCTTTCCGTTCACCTTCCCACTCCTGGGCCAGACTACACACTCAATCATATGACCCACTGAAGAGATGAGTCTTCAGTAAAGACTTAAAGGTTGAGACCGAGTTTGCGTCTCTGACATGATTTCCTTTGTTTTGTCATTATTTAGTATAGTCAGGGAGTGAGTTGGGTGGGCAGTCTATGTTTGTTTTTCTATGTTTTGGGGTATTTCTATGTTTCGGCCTAGTATGTTTCTCAATCAGAGGCAGGTGTCATTAGTAGTCTCTGATTGAGAATCATACTTATGTAGCCTGCGTTTCACTGTGTGTTTGTGGGTGATTGTTCCTGTCTCTGTGTTTGCACCAGATAGGACGGTTTAGGTTTCGCATATTTATTGTTTTGTAGTTTTCATGTGTACATTAACGTATTAAAGGAACCATGGACACTTACCACGCCGAATATTGGTCCTCTGATCCTTTTCGCCTCTCCTCTTCGGAAGAAGACACCTGTAGTGTTGTTTTCCACTTTAATTTTGAGTGTGACTCCAAATCCAGACCTCCATTGGTTGATACATTTGATTTACATTGATAACTTTTGTGTGATTTTGTTGTCAGCACATTCAACTATATAAAGAAAAAAAGTATTTAATGAGAATGTTTCATTCATTCAGATCTAGGATGTGTTATTTTAGTGTTCACTTGATTTTTTTGAGAAGTATATATATATTGTGAGAGTCATATAAGAACGCGTTGTTTGAAACATCCAAACTAACCAGAAGTACTCTGTCACAGGAATAACACACTTCCATCAGAAGAAGCAGACAGCAGGTATATGTTGGCCCCAGTGGGGGGGGGGGGGGGGGTTAACACTGGCCTAATCTCCAGTCTGCAATACATGTAGACCCACTCCTTCCCTGGGCCATGGCCCCTTCTGCCTCTCGTGATGTCACACCATAACTCTCCAAATGTGATGCTTCCCAGAGACTTTGTCAGTGTCTTCGTTGCCTCTCGCTTTCACCCACTCCCCATGCGGCCTCATGCTCCTGCCAGTGTTGGCAGTCAGGCCCAGACCTCAACAGTCCCTCCCTCACAGAAAGTTCTCTCTCCCTCCACTAGCAGGCTGTGTCACAGCTGATAGATTCTTTGCTGTGTTTCTCGCTTTCCCCCCCTCTGCTTTTCTGTTTTAAAACCTGACATTCTGTTTACTGTAGGATTACTGCTTATGTATGTTTCAAATTTGACAGCTGCTTCATTCAACTCCCCATTCTGGAGGCACTGTGATAAAAGATATGGGATTCAAATTTTTCCCTGCCTAAATCCTTTCCAAATCTTCTATTTCTCTCTCCCTCCCCAGCATTCCTGCTTTAAGATTAGAGAGTGTTCCGGCAGCACAACTCTAGGATTTTCACGGAGGCCTGGAACATTCCTGCAGGACTGCTAATGAATGGTCTGCTCCTCTGACAGCTGTTGCTTCCACAGCAAAAGTTTCTCAATAAAGGCCCCAATCAAACCTCCTTCACTCATTCACCCTGTCTGTCTTCCTCTGGCTAGACACCACTGGCATTTAAAAAATAATCTAGGTGTCATGTAAACATGACACGGAAACAGGGTTACGATGTGGAAGATACTAATTTTGTGCAGGATCTAGGGTGTTCACTGTGTGCAGTTGAGACAGTCCTATGACGACATTACAATGTACTGACAGAGGAGTTACATGATTCGAAATGGAGTTGTCACCTAAATACCCACTTGCAAAACTCCATTCATTCACAGATTGCATGAGCAGATTAATTCAGCAGAATAGCAGGTGCATGTCTGCTGTATCTCTTCAGAGGCCTTTCAACGCTACGCACCACAATAGCAAGACTGGAATAGTAATGGAGGCTTAGACTTTCAGGACTGATGGATTAACGTGAGTGAAGAGCCAGAAATGAGCAAAAACATATCTATCATAACTTTTACATTAATAATGAGTACCATGGGTAATAGTCCATTCCCAGAACTGGCTGCAGTGGATTGCAATGAGGCTTGACCTACAACCAGGTCTCATCCTGAAATATCATCAACTAAAGAACCTGTCCCATCAAGCACACATCAATGACAAAGTGTTAATACTTTAATTTATTGTTAATGTGACATGCATTATGTTCTAAGAGTCTATTAAGTATATCTGGAGATATGATGATTGGTGGAATTCAAAAATTATGGCCTCATCATGTTTACTATCATGGCATTGTAGATTGATTAATTGCAAGGCCATGGCCCTTCATGGCTTCACTCTTTTCATCTGAGACTACGAGGACATGTAGCCTGTATCTTTGTTCTACCTCCGTTGGTTTGGTCTCTCACCCATGTCTCCATGGGTTTGATATCTTATCTCGCATACACACAGGTCTCTGTATGATCTGTCAACACGCTGCATGACTGTGTCTGGACACAGCTTCCAAACACACAGAACCATTTCCCATACAAATGAAAATATACTTTGTACAGCCTAAGCCTCTGACGAATGTCAGACATCCTCGGCAAAGTGTCATTTGGGTGATTGACAAGCATAACCCAAGGCTAACCCTTTCTTTGATGTGGAATAAAGAAATATATCGAAATCAGAAGAGAGATGCTGCATTTTCCATTCAGGACTCTGCGGTGCACGCTACTCTTATTGTGGGATTTGTGAAAGGGGTAGCAAAACTGCTTATTTTAATGTAAAAATAACACTGTATGAATATCAATTGATGCCTTTTGTCAGGCAAACATATTTCCTAATTAATGAGCTAGTTAGTTGAAATGCTTGTATTACTTATTGTTAGTGTAGGATTATATGCTGATGAGATCTCGGGGGTTTGAACTACAGACACTGACATTCAAAAGGGTATAAATAAAGCCTTCATAGAGAATTCTATGATCATCCGTGCTGAAATTGAATTCAACAAATAAAATGGTCGCCGTGGAGATTTGACATTTTTGATTATCAAATCATTGCAGTTTAAATTAATTCAGGGATAAAGAGTAGGCACGTTTTGTCATCTGTCACTTTTTAGAATAAGTGAAAGCAAAATCTTATCCAAAGTCTGAGTTTCATCCTCAAAGTTTAGCACTGTGACACAGTCATGTGTACAAGAGAAGAAGGCAAAGAAATCCCTCTGAATACAGCTCAAAGTGCTGTGGCCAATGCTCTTACAATCCATTCAAAGCATTGTACAGATTGCATTTTACATGACAAATGCAGTGCAAAGTAGACCACTAAATCTTCTCAGTGTACCCAAGATCCTGGCTGAAGGATGACAGTGTGAAACTGAATTACACAATCGGATGACAATCCATAAAATATTGAGCCTCTTAATCAGCAAAATACAACAGCTCCCTGCTGCCAATTCAGGGCTTTCGGACACCAGATGGGTGTGTACCACTGTAATATCCCTGGACCTTATCACCTTACAGCCAACCCATCATTTGTCTTACAGTATCATTCAGAAGCGGGGGCCTTGGGAAATAGATGACCACTGTCACGACTTCCGCTGAAGTCAGCCCCTCTCCTTGTTCGGGTGGTGTTCGGTGGTCGACGTCACCGGCTTTCTAGTCCCCACCGATCCATGTTTCAGTTTTGTTTTGTCTGTATTACACACACCTGGTTTCAATTCCCATATCATGTTCCTTATTTAACCCACTGGCATACATTTCTGTTCTGTCCGTTATTGTTGGTGTCTTAGTGGTTGTTGTAGGTGTTAGTTTGTATGCATTTTCCTATTTGGTATATTGCTTGGATTTTTGTGAGTAAACTCAGTTGTGTTGCTCAAACCTGTGTCCTGCGTCTGACTCCACTACATCTCTGCACCCAATCGCTGACAACCACGTGTTAGTGCTGTGCTAGATTTCTTATATTTTCCACTTTGATAGAGGGAGTATTTTGTGTAATCACCCTCTAACTTTGGGAATTAATGAGCCATCGGAAAACAGCTCCAATTGTGAGATATTTCTGAATCTCCCCCCAGTCCATATCTCAACTATAGTCAACTATAGTGATGGCATGATGTGCCAATGAATCTTTGTTATACTAAACCTTAAAAGGATACTGCTTGATCAAGGTATAATATAATTATATTAATATCTAACCGGTTGGCTTATATTGCTTTTTTAATTCACCTGATACTATATTATGTTCTGTATGGCATACTTTGGGTGTGTCCTCATTTTGCATGGTCATCAGGGAAATAAGTCTGCTGCTATTGTATAGTAATAATCAAGATATCTCCCTAAGGTTTCAGCCTACTATATTACTCACGGGCACTTTCATGGGAGAACAAATCATATTAAAAGTTTCTTGCCAGCACTAAATTAAAATATCAACCATGTGGACTTTTCACACCGACTTTAACAGCCAACACCATTTCCCTCCCTCTTGCACCTCAATAATGTTTGCTTATCCTTCTCTCCTGCCCTTCATATACAACTGGACAGGTAAAAGCACATTTCTATAGAGGCTTTGTCCATACAGCTTTTACCTGTCTTCTCAGCTCAATGCAAATGAAGGAAAAGAAGCCACTTAAGGCTATTGAAATGTTCTCTTCCTCTCCCCTCCACCCTCTCTCTCTCTGATTGACACCCTCCATCTCAGAACCCCTTCTCTCTTTCTCCTACATTTGTCTCTCATTTGAACAAAGGAGGAGATGCCTATCTGGGGGCCCATCCCGAGGGCTGGCTGAAATTGATGCCTGTGATCCAGCTGTGCTGATTTACTCCCCGGACCCACGGGGGAGTGGAGATTACACTGTGCCTCGGTTGGGGGGGGGAGAGAGAGAGAGAGAGAGAGAAAGAGAGAGAGAGGCAGAAAAACTGACAGAGAGAGAGTGACAGGGAGATGGAGAGACAGAGCGATAGAGAGACAGAACGAGAGCTATAGAGACAGAGCGAGAGAGACATAGTGAGAGAGTGAGAGAGACTACCTCACTTGCTTTGGCAATGTTAACAAATGTTTCCCATGCCAATAAAGCCCTTGAATTGAATTTAATTGAGAGAGAGAGAGAGAGAGAGAGAGAGAGAGAGAGAGAGAGAGAGAGAGAGAGAGAGAGAGAGAGAGAGAGAGAGAGAGAGAGAGAGAGAGAGAGAGAGAGAGAGAGAGAGAGAGAGAGAGAGAGAATAAGATAGAGATGGGGAGAGAGAGAGAGAATAAGATAGAGATGGGGAGAGAGAGTGAGATGGAGAGAGTATGTTAGAGGGGGAGAGGCTCTCAAGAGAAGACAAGCTATGTGCACACTGCCCACAAAATGAGGTGGAAACTAAGGTACACTTAATAACCTCCTGTCAATTGTATGACCGTATTAGAGACACATATTTCCCCCAGATTACACAGCGCTACAAAGTATTCGAAAACAAATCCAATTTTGATAAACTCCCATATCTATTGGTTGAAATACCACAGTGTGCCATCACAGCAGCAAGATTTGAGACCTTTTCCACAAGAAAAGGGCAACCAGTGATGAAAAAACATCATTGTAAATAAAAACCTATATTTATGTTGATTTATTGTCCCTTTTGTATTTTAACTATTTTACATCATTACAACACTGTATGATATGGCATTTGAAATGTCTTAACTATTTGGAGCGTTTGGGAGTGTAACGTTTACTGTAAATGTTTTATTGTTTATTTATTTTTTGTTTGTTATCTAATTCACTTGTTCTGGCAATGTAAACATATGTTTACCATGCCAATAAAGCCCCTTAAATTGAAATGTAATTGATAGAGAGAGAGATAGAGAGCGAGCGAGAGAGATGGGGATCAATGGGGAGAGAGATAGAGAGCGAGCGAGAGAGATGGGGGTCAATGGGGAGAGAGAGAGAGAGCGAGAGAGATGGGGGTCAATGGGGAGAGAGAGAGAGAGCGAGAGAGATGGGGATCAATGGGGAGAGATGGGGATCAATGGGGAGAGAGATAGAGAGAGAGAGAGAGAGAGAGAGAAGCAAGAAAAAGAGGAGTGAGATGAGAGCTGCAAGGGCTGCTTCGGATCACCATTTGCTCTGTTCTAATGGTTGGCTGTGCTGCATACAACACCCCACTGCATTACTTCTCCAGTGATCTAATAGGCCCACCGACATATGCTCCAAATGAAGGTAATGCTGTACAGTGACAGTAAGAAATATCAATCACAAAAATAAATATTGAATCAGTCAAAGATTGAAGTAGTAGCCTTGATTGTACAGGGTAAACAAATTGGACAACAAAAAGTCAGAAAGGTCAGCTATCTATCTCCCCTGTAATGGCAGAATTAATCTACAGCAGTAATCTAAACATTGATTCCAACATTACCTCAACAGAGTCATCTGTATTCACCCAGCATGGGAGCACGGTCCTAAATTTGCCCTGTCTCATTGTTGGCTCGCAGTGCCTTCATTGGCTATCAACATCAAATTGAATGTTGTGATTGATCGTGGATCATGAAGGAATGATAACAATCCATCACACTGCAACTACATCACTGTACTTGGCCTAAATAATATATTACAGTGTGTGACAGAGGAAAATTATCTTCTGACACTTAAATCTATTGTATACCAGTGGATTAAGCATCGGCTAAAATGGACTGGAAAAGACACTTTATAGAAGAGTTTTTGTAGATCACCTTCACACTTCCTCTGTACAAGTTTTCCATTGAACTTTTCTTGAAAGATTGTATAACTTTAACATAGTTAGATTCAGGACAACATGAGGAAAAATTGACATGAATTACTTATTTTATTGGATTAAAATGCCATTTATCATTTGCTATATTTATTCAGCGTTTGTTTCACAATGTGGGAAATTGAATTTATCTTCATATCTTTGAAGCTGGTGACAAGAAAAAGATTATATGTTTTGAACTTTTATTGACACTAAATCCCATATGCCATTCCTGCCAAGGCATAATCTTGGAGGATGCAAGATTTCTGAGTTTTAGTCTGCTGAGTTTCATGCACTGTATTTATAGTTGACCAAAATAAGCTGACAGTAACCTGCCTAGCCTGCCCATCTCACCTTTAACAAGATAGATGCCGGCATAGATAACATTCCTTGGAGCAAGGTCACATCACAAAGGCTCAAAACTATGTGCGGTGGTGTGTGTGTGTGTGTGTGTGTGTGTGTGTGTGTGTGTGTGTGTGTGTGTGTGTGTGTGTGTGTGTGTGTGTGTGTGTGTGTGTGTGTGTGTGTGTGTGTGTGTGTGTGTGTGTGTGTGTGTGCATTTGCCTGTGTGTGTGCCTGTGTGTATGGACGTGTGGGTGTTTGTGTATTTTTAGGGGTGGAAGGGTACATTTACATTTACATTACAGTTACATACATTTGAAGTCGGAAGTTTACATACACTGAGGTTGGAGTCATTAATACTAGTTTTTCAACCACTACACAAATAACTCGTTAACAAACTATAGTTTTGGAAAGTCGGTTAGGACATCTACTTTGTGCAAGACACAAGTAATATTTCCAGCAATTGTTTACAGACAGATTATTTCACTTATAATTCAATGTATCACAAATACAGTGTGTCAGAAGTTTACATACACTAAGTTGACTGTGCCTTTAAACAGCTTGGAAAATTCCAGAAAATGATGTCATGGCTTTAGAAGCTTCTGATAGGCTAAATGACATAATTTGAGTTATTTGGAGGTGTACCTGTGGGTGTATTTCAAGGCCTACCTTCAAACTCAGTGCTGCTTTGCTTGACATTATGGGAAAGAGGGAGACGCGTTCTGTCTCCTAGAGATGAGCGTACTTTGGTGCAAAAAGTGCAAATCAATCCCAGAACAACAGCAAAGGACCTTGTGAAGATGCTGGAGGAAACAGGCACAAAAGTATCTATATCCACAGTAAAACAAGTCCTATATCAACATAACCTGAAAGGCCGCTCAGCAAGGAAGAAGCCATTGCTCCAAAACTGCCACAAAAAAGCCAGTACGGTTTGCAACTGCAGATGGTACAAAGATTGTACTTTTCGGAGAAATGTTCTCTGGTCTGATGAAACAAAAATATAACTGTTTGGCCATAATGACCATCGTTATGTTTGGAGGAAAAAGGGGAGGCTTGCAAGCCGAAGAACACAATCCCAACGTGAAGCACGGGGGTGGCAGCATCATTTTGTGGGTGTGCTTTGCTGCAGTAGGGACTGGTGCACTTCCTAAAATAGAAGGCGTCATGAGGAGGAAAATGATGTGGATATGTTGAAGCAACATCTCAAGACGTCAGTCAGGAAGTTAAAGCTTGGTCCCAAATGTGTCTTCCAAATGGACAATGACCCCAAGCATTCTTCCAAAGTTGTGTAAAAATTGCTTAAGGACAACAAAGTCAAGGAATTGGAGTGACTATCACAAAGCCCTGACCTCAATCCTATAGAAAATGTGTGGGCAGAACTGAAAAAGCATGTGCGAGCAAGGAGGCCTACTAACCTGACTCAGTTACACCAGCTCTGTCAGGAGGAATGGGCCAAAATTCACCCAACTTATTGTGGGAAGCTTGTGGAAGGCTACCCGAAACATTTGACCCAAGTTAAACAATTGAAAGGCAATGTTACCAAATACTAATAGAGTGTATGTAAACTTCTGACCCCCTGGGAATGTGATGAAAGAAATAAAAGCTAAAATAAATCATTCTTTCTACTATTATTCTGACATTTCACATTCTTAAAATAAAGTGATGATCCTAAATGACCTAAGACAGGGAATTTTTATGAGGATTAAATTTCAGGAATTGTGAAAAACTGAGTTTAAATGTATTTGGCTAAGGTGTATGTAAACTTCAGACTTCAACTGTAAGTAGTGAGCCACTGTGGTCTTTGATAATTTGGTAAACATAGAGAGCCATGCAGTGAACTTTTGGGAGCAGCCCCTCAGTTTGTCTGTGGCTCAGAGGTCATTAAATAGGTAGCAAAAGAAACAAATTACTTGCTGTTTGCGGTCATTACGGCAAATAAAATAAAATGTTATTTGTCAAATGCTCGGCATACAGCAGGTGTAGTCTTTACCGTGTAATGCTTACTTGCGAGCCCTTTGTCCAACAGTGCAGGAGTTAAAAAAGACAAAATAGAAAAAAACTGTCCCTCCCACAGAATGAACCCGAGTATGTGTGCTTGTGGAATGAAGTGACGGCAGATAAACACTGTGGCTTTGCAATGTCCCCTGTGCATCTTGGAGATCTGAAAGCCTAGATCTGATGAGACGGGCCGTATCGAGCAGTTTGCATAGCTGCACGTTTAGGCGTGGAGTCACAAAACGTTGGTCAATATGGTTTCCACAGAAACTTGATATACAGTGCATTCGGAAAGTATTTACACCACTTCACTTTTTCCAAATGTTGTTATTTCATAACAACTTCTACTCCGAAGCCATAAGACTCCTGAACAGCTAATCAAAGGGCAGACACCTCTTTTACGCTTCTGCTACTCTCTGTTTATAATCTATGCATAGTTTAACTCTACTTACATGTACATTTTACCTCAATTACCTCAACTAACCGGTGCCCCCGCACATTGATTTTGTACCGGTACCCCCTGTGTATAGCATAGCTTGTTATTTTACTGCTGCTGATTCATTATTTGTTACTTTTATTTTCTATTTTTTACTTAAAGCATTGATGGTTAAGGGCTTGTTAGTAAGCATTTCACTGTAATGGCTACACGTGGTATTTGGCACATGTGACAAATAACATTTGATTTTATTTATTCTAAAATGGATTAAAACAATTTTTCTCATCTGGCTACACACAATACCCCAAAATCACAGAGAATTACTTTATTTATAAAATGAAATACCTTACTTACATAAGTATTCAGACACTCTGCTATGAGACTCAAAATTGATTATCCTTGATATGGTTCTACAACTTGATTGGAGTCCACCTGTGGTAAATTCAATTGATTGGACATGATTTGGAAAGGCACACACCTGTCTATTTAAGGTCCCTCAGTGCATGTCAGAGCAAAAACCAATCCATGAGGGCGAAGGAATTGTCCGTAGAGCTCCGAGACAAGATTGTGTTAGGCACAGATCTGGGGAAGGGTACCAAAAAATGTCTGCTGCCCGGCCAAACAGCATTCGGGAGAGAAGGGCCTTGGTCAGGAATGTGACCAAGAACCCGATGGTCACTCTGACAGAGCTCCAGATTTCCTCTGTGAAGATTGGAGAACCTTACAGAAGGACAACAGCACTTCACCAATTAGGCCTTTATGGTAGAGCAACCAGAAGGAAGACAATCCTTAGTAAAAAAGCACGACAGCCCTCTTGGAGTTTGCCAAAAGTAAACCTAAAGGACTTTCAGACCAGGACACCAACCTCTCCCTCAACGTGACCAAGACAAGAGATGATTGTGGACTACATGAAAAAGAGGACCGAACACTCCCCCATTCTCATCGACGGGGCTGCAGTGGAGCAGGTTGAGAGCTTCAAGTTCCTTGGTGTCCACATCACCAACAAACTAACATGGTCCAAGCATACCAAGACAGTTGTGAAGCGTGCACGACAAAACGTTTTCCTCTAAATCAAATCAAATTGTATTTGTCACATACACATGGTTAGCAGATGTTAATGCGAGTGTAGCGAAATGCTTGTGCTTCTAGTTCCGACAATGCAGTGATAACCAACAAGTAATATAACTAACAATTCCAAAACTACTGTCTTATACACAGTGTAAGGGGATAAAGAATATGTACATAAGGATATACAGGAAACTGAAAAGATTTGGCATGTGTCCTCAGATCCTCAAAAGGTTCTACAGCTGCAACATCCACAGCCTGGTATGGCAACTGCTTGGCCTCCAACCGCAACGCACTGATTTTTTACTGCTGCTCTTCAAATTACTTTTTACTTTTATCTCTTATTCTTATCCAGATTTTTTTAAACTGCACTGTTGGTTAGAGGCTCGTAAGTAAGCATTTCACTGTAAGGTCTACACCCATTTTATTCGGCGCATGTGACTAATACAATTTGATTTGATTTGGCGAAGCTGAAGGTTCACCTTCCAACAGGACAACAACCCTAAGCACACAGCCAAGACAACGCAGGAGTGGCTTTGGGACAAGTCTCTGAATGTCCTTGAGTGGCCTGGACTTGAACCCCATCGAACATGTCTGGAGCCCTGAAAATTGCTGTGCAGCGATGCTCCCCATTCAACCTGACAGAGCTTGAGAGGATCTGCAGAGAATAATGGGAGAAACTCCCCAAATACAGTTGTGCCAAGCTTGTAGCGTCATTCCCAGCTGTAATCGCTGCCAAAGGTGCTTCAACAAAGTACTAAGAGAAGAGCCTGAATACTTATGTAAATGTGATATTTCCGTTTCTTTTCAAATTATAAATCTGTTTTAGCTTTGTAATTATAGGGTGATGTATGCAGATTAATGAGAAAAACAAAACAATTGAATACATTTTAGAATAAGGCAGTAACGTAACAAAATGTGGAAAAAGTCAAGAGGTCTGAAAACTTTCCGGTTGCACTGTAGCCCTCCACCCCTTTTTTAAAATCTATCCTTCAAACAAGCACAGGTACACGCATGCACACATACAACACATTCCAGGTAGGATGCTACAGTATACATCAGTGGCTTGATGACTTTGATGGTCCAACAGAAAACCACTGGCAGTGTTGTTTTTTTATTTATTTTTATTTCACCTTTATTTCACCAGGTAGACCAGTTGAGAACAAGTTCTGCGACCTGGCCAAGATAAAGCAAAGCAGCGCGACAAAAACAACAGCACAGAATTACACATAAACAAACGTACAGTCAGTAACACAATAGAAAAAGCTATGTACAGTGTGTGCAAATTTAGAAGATTAGGGAGGTAAAAGCAATAAATAGGCCATAGAGGCGAAATAATTACATTTTAGCATTAACACCGGAGTGATAGATGTGCAGATGATTTTGTACAAGTCGAAATACTGGGATGCAAAAGAGCAAAAAGAGAAATAACAATATGGGGATGAGGTAGTTGGGTGTGCTATTTACAGATTGGCTGTGTACAGGTACAGTAATCGGTAAGCTTCTCTGACAGCTGATGCTTAAAGTTAGAGAGGGAGATATAAGACTCCAGCTTCAGTGATTTTTGCAATTCGTTCCAGTAATTGGCAGCAGAGAAGTCTAAGGAAAGGCAGTCAAAGTGTTGGCTTTGGGGATGACGAGTGAAAGATACCTGCTGCGGGGTGCTACGGGTGGGTGTTGCTATGGTAACCAGTGAGCTGAGAAAAGGTGGGGCTAAACCTAGCAATGACTTACAGATGACCTTGGGTTTGGCGATGAATATGTAGCGAGGGCTAGCCAACGAGAGCATACAGGTCGCTGTGGTGGGTAATATATTGGGCTTTGGTGACAAAACGGATGGCACAGTAATAGACTACATCCAGTTTGCTGAGTAGATTGTTGGAGGCTATTTTGTAAATGGCATTGCCGAAGTCAAGGATTGTTAGGATAGTCAGTTTTAGGAGGGTATGTTTGGCAGTATGAGTGAAGGATGCTCTGTTGCAAGCCAATTCTAGATATAATTTTGGATTGGAGATGCTTAATGTGAGTCTGGAAGGAGAGTTTACAGTCTAACCAGACACCTAGGTATTTGTAGTTGTCTACATATTCTAAGTCAGAGCCATCCAGAGTATTGATGCTAGTCGGGCGGGAGGGTGCGGGCAGCAATCGGTTGAAGAGCATGCACTTAGTTTTACTAGCATTTAAAAGCAGTTGGAGGCCACGAAAGGAGTGGTATATGGTGTTGAAGCTCATTTGGAGGTTTGATAACACAGTGTCCAAAGAAGTGTCCAGATGTATACAGAATGGTGTCTTCTGTGTAGAGGTGGATCAGAGAATCACCAGCAGCAAGAGCGACATCAGTGATGTATCAGTGATGTATACAGAGAATTTTACCCTGTGGCACCCCCATAGATACTGCCAGAAGTATGTAAAACAGGCCTCCATTTTGACACACTGAACTCTATCTGAGAAATAGTTGGTGAACCAGGCGAGGCAGTCATTAGAGAGCCAAGGCTATTGAGTCTGCCGATAAGAATGCAGTGAATGACAGAGTCGAAAGTTTTGGCCAGGTCAATGAAGACGGCTGCACAGTACTGTCTTTTACTGATGACGGTTATGATATAATTTAGGACCTTGAGCGTGGCTGAGGTGCACCCATGACCAGCTCGGAAACCAGATTGCATAGTTGATTCGAAATGGTCGGTGATCTGTTTGTTAACTTGTCTTTCAAAGATTTTAGAAAGGAAGGGCAGGATGGATATAGGTCTATAACAGTTTGGGTCTAGAGTGTCTCCCCCTTTGAAGCGGGGGATGACCGCGGCAGCTTTCCAATCTTTGGGGATCTCAGACAATACGAAAGAGAGGTTGAACAGGCTAGTAATAGGCTTTGCAACTATTTTGGCGGACCATTTTAGAAAGAGAGGGTCCAGATTTTCTAGCCCATCTAATTTGTAGGGATCCAGATTTTGCAGCTCTTTCAGAACATCTGCTGTCTGGATTTGGGTGAAGGAGAAGCGGGGGGGCTTGGGCAAGTTGTTGCAGAGCTGTTGGCCGGTGTAGGGGTAGCCAGGTGGAAAGCATGGCCAGCCATAGAAAAATGCTTATTGAAATGATCGATTATCGTATAATTTTCAATGGTGTCGTGTCTTTGGCTATGCCGGATTAAGTGATATGACATGCTATTCTTTAAAATCATAATTAATATTACCTGATTAAGCTATCATGTAAATGTAATTAACTAGAAAGTCGGGGCACCACGATAGAATGTTTTTAGAGCTGTTATCTTCTGAATAAACTCTTAAAGACCTGATAATATTTTACCCCAATAGCAGTCAATATTTAATCGTCACTTTATTCAGTCTCATCTGAAAGTTGAAAATTCTTGGTTATCTTCATGAACCCTGGCTAACAAGTTGAATCAGCAATACAAAATTTGGTTTAATTATTTATTTACTAAATACCTAAATAATCACTCAGAATTACATCTACACAGAATGGATCATACATTGATTACAAATTATGTCATAAAGGAAAAGGTCCCTAGCGGACGGAACAGATATGACAGCTGGTTACACAAAGAAGGGGGTTGGGTTTTGAATGAAAGAGGGAAAAAAAATATTTTGTCTCTATTGGGCCGTAGGCAGCTATGCTATTGTAAATACAGTATCTTATGCATTCTAAATAACCGCCGATTTGAAAAAGGAAAATGCAATAAATATTTACTCTGAGCTGCGTTTCGGTAGATTGGTCGTAGATAGACGGCCGGGTTGCCCAGCATGGATCTCTTGTCCTCTGAAGAATGTCTCGTGGTGAACTGGAAGTTGGTAGAATGGATACTCTTCTACTAGCCCATGTTTACAGCTGCTGTTGCTAACGCAATGGCTAGGAGGTATCACTTCTTTAGTGAATAAGAGTTCAAAGTTCATACCAAGTTTCCGTACTTCAAACTCATGCTATATTCTGACTGGTATAGTCGAAATTCATCCATTCAGAATGTTGATCGTCATCTTCACGTTGAAATTCGATGCTATTTTCGTTAGGCTCTTGTCGTTCAACCAGAGCTCACGCTGATGTTGGCTTAGTTCTGTAGGTGTTCTTTGTCCTTTCAACGTGGGGACCGCAAGTCCTCACATCCTTGGCGCAGAAAGTTGAATTTTCGTCAACGGGTTTATATAGTGTTGAAAGAAAGGCGTGTTTCACAGTTTACAATCAATGTCTGTTCAATTGGGCTGGACCGATGAGTGAGCAGAGTTTACTCTTATGACAAACCGTTCTCTCATTTAAGAAGCTAAAATTACATTTAATCTTTTCACAAATAGATTCAATTGCGCAACAATTCCATGTGAATCTGATAACTAGAATGTGTTGACTTTCCAAGACACAGTTTATGTCATCCTGTGATTAGTAGTAATGTCTCAGACAACACCTGATCTGAAATCATTAAGTACCAACGCATATTTTGAACTGGTTGGATTCCCGAAATATGGTTCATTTTCCCACCTTTTGATGTTACCAGACTCTTTATGTTACAAAGGCTTTACAAGAGTCAACTCTATAAAGTAGAGAGCGAAAAAAGGGGAAAGGTATTTATGGGGGTCATAAACCTCCCCCAAAAGTCCAATGTCATTACAGTGGTGACAGTGTTTCCTAGCCTCAGTGCAGTGGGCAAATGGGAGGAGGTGCTCTTATTCTCCATGGACTTTACATTGCTCGAAACGTTTTGGAATTAGTGCTACAGGATGTTTCCTTGATTGTCTTAGAAAAAAAGGAATGTCAGCCAATCTGGATCTATACATCCATGGTAATTTAATCAAAGGCACAAAAATAAATATAAATGTTCGTCAAAAGTATTTATTTTGTGCGTCTGATAAAGTGGAACTGACAACATGAAATCTTATAAAAATCTGATCATATACAACCCAAGGAAGAAAATGACAAATTTAAAAAATGTCTAAAACATTGTCCAGGACCGGAGTTTACTCAGACCGGTGTACCATAGCCAATTAGCGCTACAGTAGGCCTTTAGGCAAACAAGCCATTTGGCACACATTCCTGCCATCATTCACTTTGAACTGGACTGTGTGGTAACAGGCATTTGCAACAGCGGGACTTTGGATCATTAGAGCGCATTCGCCAAAAGCCACAAAATACACCTGAATAGATCTCAGTACCACAGGAGTAGGGCCGTGGCGATCATGACATTTTGTCAAGCCGGTGATTGTCAATCAAATAACTACTGAAAATGTAGTCTATTTCAGAAGAATTGAATAGCCGACCCTGAGTTGTCCTTACCTTAGGCCCTGATCTGGGAAAGTCATATTGCTGTGGGCTGCACCGCCCTTGTTAGTTTGATTGTACTAACGTTCCCATCCTTGGTGAAATGTCCATTTTTGTCTTCTTTTGTTTGTTGTAATGACAGCAATATTTTTTGGACTACCAAGAAATGTATTGGTGAATTATATGAATCATCCGTTGAACTGCATCCATCTCTTCTGCCAGCAATGCCTTAGTGTACATCATGGAATGTTGAGTCAAATATAACTCATTTTGGGGGGAATTTTATATTTTTTTACTGATATTATGATTGTCTGGTTGTTTCATATCTGCAAAGTAGTTAAAATGCTGTCAGTTCCACTTTAAATTACCATGGGAGCATACCAGAGTTACTGACATTCCTTTTTTTTTATATGTTCTTCTGTCCTGCACCAGATAAATTGAATGTGCATATTATTATTATTTTACTTGACTGTCTTGACACTTGCTTCACAAAAGGAAACAAGGCCTATTTGAGTTGGCTTTTTTATTGGAGTTGGCTGCTTCAAAGGCAAGGTATGCGTGTTCTTGTCTTATAACACAATGCCCTATGACGTCTTTAGTCTTTAGACGGCATACTTCCCAAGGACGGCATTTCTAAGAAGATTGAGGCACCTAGATTTGATTTAGTTTCATGCATCTAAACAAATCCAGTATTGGCATATGAAGAGAAACTCAAAGCCTTAAAGCTTCCTACTGAGAACAGGACTGGAGGGGGTTGAGAAAAGACAGAAAATCATAATGTTGTCAACCAATTTACATGCTAAACTGCATCGGTTGAATACAGACACAGGAAAGTCATGCCATTAACGAATGGTTCATGCCTTACAAGTAGTCAACAATGATATACAAAATGGTTTCTTATATAACTCCTAAAGGCAAGTATTGAGAGATGTTGAGAATAAATAAGTAGTCTTAAAACCTCAATGTTTTCCTACTGTATCCAGTAAACTCAACTTTCCAGTAAACCCAACACCATGGGGATAGTACATGTACTACCTAGTATCACATCCTTTCATGAAATATACATATTTATGTTATTTTAATTTTAAGACTGATAAGGGGTAGGGTCACACAATTCTGTGAGGAATGAATTACATAAGCAATCTCATGACCTTGAATTACTTTTCCTTGCTCTCACACACACACACGCACACATGCACACACACACACGCACACACGCACACATGCACACTATGACACAAACACACAGACAACAAATGTTCAGTGGCAAAGCAATGATAACATTAGATATAGTGATGAACTGGAGGTATCCTGCGGTGTCACAATGAGCAAGACATTAAGAGGGTTGTGAACATGTCTGCTTGCTATCACTCTCAGCGGGGTTAACATTAACTGGAAACATCCCATTTTCAGAGATACAGTATCTTCAACATAGCTTCCCTTTCCCCTGATAACTGTATGTTAGACCCCACTTAGGAGTTATTTTACGCCTGCTATGTTATGTTAGTTTGTTATCGACCAATTCACTGCATCACATATACAGTAACTCTCCAACCCTTTTCCCTGCCGAGTAATGTGCTCCTTGACATGCAGTTTAGGCCGCTTAGCTGCTCTTTAATCTGTTTGAGCCTCCCCTGGTTTATTGGGCAAAGGAAATCAAATAAACAGATGGTATTCAAACCAAAATTAGAGCACGGGTAACTCCTCCAAGCATTAAAGAATTGAATTATATCACGCTTTACTCTGCTGGATCATCTTCTCATAATGATGTAAAAACACTATAACATGATTAAGGTTTTCATCAATGCAAATGATCGTCATCTGGTATTATTGTGAAGATCAGTGACGTACGTCATAGTTTTTGTTGTTGACTAAAATCTGCAGGTGTATGTGTGTGTGCGTGCGTGTGTGTGTGTGTGTGTTTGTGCTTGTGTTTGTGAGTCTGTGATATGCACACAGGCCTATGTGCATATCACAGAAGGCTGCTGAGGGGTAGACGGCACATAATAATGGCTGGACTGGAGTGAATGAATGGTATAAAACACACGGAAACCATGTCTTTGATGAGTTTGATACCATTCCATTAATTCCGTTCCAAACATTACTATGAGGTCGTCCTCTCCAATTAAGGTGCCACCAACCTCCTGTGGTGCATATGGGTCATGATGCCTGTTTGCTGTTGTTTTGCTTATTCCCTGAGTAAATGCAAAGGGTCCCAGCTAAGCAGGCATAAGTAGATGATGATTTGAGGCACCCCTGGGATCCACTACCATACTAATCTACGTATGTTCTTAGGTGTGTCGTACAGGTGGTTCTCACGGAAACCCAGACAGGGGAATTTGGCTAATTAAGCAGAGTAAACAGCGGATAAAGCTGTGGTCCTGGAGGGATTGGTGAAGCGTAGGTCCTCAGATATACAATCCCTCTATCTCAGCAACATGCCAGTCCATTCACTTTAATGTTATTGTTGGAATTTTATTTACAGATTTTGGTAATAGAGGTTAAAGCTACTCTATAGAGTGATCCAGTCAACTGTGTTCCATGATTCCATGGTAACGTTCCATTCTTGGACTGGTGTGGGAGTTTGTTTTGTTAAGGATGCTTGTAAGGCATGCCATGCAGATGGCCCTGGCGATTAAATTAACCAACGAGTGGCGCTAATTAGGATACTGGCCACCAGTGTTCAATGGAAAAATAGATATTGGGAGAGGAATGTGTGCTTACGGTATGCATCCATTATCATTTAATTGAATGTAAATTAATCATATTCATGAAAAATGTATTCACTCGATTAAAGCAACATGTAGTTATGGTGGATAAATTGTCTAAATGCTATTTGTCAACAAGGGTTTAGGCTATATAATAGGGTGACCTTGATATTGTTGATGTATTGACACAACATAAAACAGCTCTGTAAATGTCAATACCCACCACAGAACCACCTCATCTATTTCCACTTATACAGATATCATCATGCTATTACACCAGACATATAAAATCGAACACTCAAATAAACGTCCTCGCTGCTGTTGACTTCATTATCTATGAGACAAATACAACATAGTGGTGTCGAACATGTTCTGTTGATGCCTATACTGCAATGCTGCCTCTAAGGATGAAGTGGGTGAATCAGGCTGAACCTGTCCCTGTCCCCGGCAGGCTCATGGGTCCAGGGTGACACTGAGCCCCTCTTCTCCGTCCTTATCAGGACCTCTGTGAATGTGCTCACCTGGCCGTGAAATAGAAATCATTGATGGCTCTCTCTGTCTCAACGAATAGCCCATCACTTCCTCCCTACACAGCCATTTATAGCCTTATTGAAAGACATAAAAATATGACAATTTTCTATATCATCCAGGTAAAACGTCCCATAATTAAATTAGCTCGCTCCTATTTCTTTAAACTTGGGCTGTACGTCTTTCCTCCGTTCCTCTGGACATTGATGCATTAGCTCATATTTCTGTGGTAATGAGAGGCCCATGTTCTCAGTTGAGGTGACACAGTGACCCAAATTAAAGGGAAGGGGGTTGTTTGAGGGGTGTAGCTCAGAATGGCAACTCTTCTCCAGAGCTGGAACCACTCTGTATCCGAGTTAGACCTGCGAGATTGCAATCAGCACTGATAAATAGGAAGCGGCGGCTGTTTTGGGAAGCGAGATTGTTGGCATGTAGTTGGTGTGGCAGCGGTCCAATGCAATGTGGAGGGGCTGATAACCGTAGCAGGGCTCGGGCTTCGAGGTGACCGCACTGTCGAGAAGTGAGAATTGTGGGATTACCACTGAGAAAATGCTGTGTGTGAACCATGTGGGGTGCGGCAGATGCTGCGTAACAGCATGAATACCATTTACAGTAGATTAGACATACATGGCCACAGTGGGCAAAGCCAAAGCAGTTATGAACATTTGAAAGAGGATTAGGAAGTGAATCCCTTTGCTCATTCTCTGGCTCGAGATTTCTTGGGCATAATACTTTGTTATATTTCGGTGCAGCACATTTCAATTCAAGGGACATTAAATAAGACAAGCACAGCCCTGAATTGCTTAACATGGGCAATGCGTTTATTTCCTATTGTGTATTCCAGGGCATATAATGCGGTGTTATAATGCGTGATTGTTTGAATTAGATTCACCTAGTTGGAACCCCCCCCCCAAAAAAAATGCATGTCTAACTGTCTGTGTACCCATTTTTTGTGTTGGCACCTACAATGTGATTATAGATTCATTCTTATCCCTTGTGACATTGCAAATGTGTGTCAGTTACGACACCATCTCAAATATCCCATCAGCTTTACTTACATTACTATTCAGGAGGAGAAGTTGGTGTTTCAACACTAACCTCAAATGTTGCGATCTCGTGACTGGTCGATGCCTCCTCATATTAAAGCTACACTACAGACGTGACAGAAGGACATTTCCATCCTCCTCTTTATGCTCGCAGGTTCACCTTGACAAATGTCTAAGCCACCATGAACAGTTTGCATTCTCTCCCCTCAGCTGAGCGCCGTGCAGCATTTCCTGCTCTGACAGGAGATGTTTTCCGCTTTTCCTCTTTCACTGTTCCAAAACGGGAAAGCACACACCCCCGGCTGCTTTTGTTTCACCTATCCAATTTGTCCCTGCCAATTTGGCTCAGATGGATGCCGTTTTATTATCACGCTGCAGAGACGGATTGAAAGATTTCCTTGTCGTTCATTCCATCACTTTTGTGTGTGTGGCAGCATATGCCCTGGATCTAATCAGAAACAAGACACATGCACACAGGGGGAGGAATTGGCACCATTGTGGCTGATCAGAGAGCTAGGAGAGTCCCCAGATTCCAAATTAGGATTTTCTGCCGCTTTAGACATTAGCACGGAAACATGTTTCGTATTTACACGTCTCACCTCTTGGCAAACAAGTGTTCCCTTCTCAGCCCAGACAAGGACCTCTCAGTCATTTGGTTTTATTCCCCAGAATAAACCAACAAAAGGGGATTAAAGCAGACAAACGTCACTACCTACAATCCCGTCTGCTCCCACTTAGGTCCCAACTCATTTGATCTCACTTTGGAAGTTGGCCCACGTCAAAGCCGCCAGCAATATTCCCTGTTCTTGAAAGCTAGTGAGTTGTCCTACTTGGCTACTGGTGGGCTGTGTCTCTACTCTCCACCCTCCTTCATGACTATGAAGAAGTCAATGGGCAACGTGTAGACAGCGTGGCCTCTGATAGAGGAGATAGAAGAGGGTTGTACATTTCATCACAACACAAACACCCAGGGATGGGAGAAGAGAGTCATGGGTCCCCACAGTAATCTCACATTGCATGGTAGCGATGACAGAAATGAGTTCTTCCCCAGCTGAATACTAAGACAGCTCTTTGTGTCGTTTTGATTTCCCTTCTCCTCTGTTGAAGTGGGAGGAAGAAACGCCTTTGTGTCAACCCACACAAGTTAAAAGATAGAGGGATCCGGATGCATTCACTGTGTGTGAGCTCCTTCGTGCGTGTGAACATGAGTGTGTTATCCCCTCAAACCAAATATTTTTATACTGCAACATTGCAGTTGTGAAGGATAGAAAGGGTGTTCTTTCTTCATGCCATTCATTATTAATCATTATTAGTCAAATTAAGAAGGACAGTAAGAGAAGTTTGAATCCATCTACGTCATTAGCGGTTTCTATAAAAAGGCTTATCATTGCGGTAACACAAAACTTGAATCAACTGAGTTTTCAATGACTAAACATTGTGTTATAATTACCACAGGAGAGAGTGTGATTCTGAATGAATAGTGGGGACATGTTGATCTATGTGTGCTCCTAATGGGACGATTAGTGATGCTTAATGTTTTAATTAGTTACAGCTCTCATATCACTGAAAATAGGTTAAGTAGCTTCCTGAGCTAAGAATACACCTCACTGGAGGAAGGTCAATGGGCACCTCACCTGGTTTGCGCTCCTCCAAAGTCTGACCAGAAGACCGGTCCGTCTTCCTCTTCTCCGGCGACGTTGTTTTGGGTCAGCCTCCGTGATCAGTTCAAATGCGGAAAAAGTATCCGCTTCGTTAAAGTCATATTCCTGGTCGTAGTGCTGGGCGGAATGCTGGTAAGTTGACATCGCTCTGATATACAATAGTTCTTCCCGGCTGTATGTAATAACACTAGAATCCCAATAGATTCTAGACGATTCTATGCATCCAACTTTGTGGCAACAGTTTGTTTCAGCAGGACTGTCAGGGTTTACCAGAATTGGACCCAGAAGCAGACCAGGACAAGGTGAGTATAAAGATGGTGAGTATTTATTAATCAATGAGAACGTAGAGGTAGATAGTTCCGGGTGGAGGAGCGGGCAGCGGAGGTGGGTTGATGGGAGTGGATAGGCAGATCCAATGGATAACAACACACTGGCGACGAGCAGACAGGGATAGGGTATGGGTTCCAGGTGAATGGCTGTAGACAAAACAAATGGCGGTAAGTTAAAGGCAAGCAAGACGTACAAAACAATAAAACAAAACAAAACAAACTCTATAAACTGGAGGCTGGTTCGTGGGCACAACATACTGTTCATGGCTAACGATCCAGCAGGGAATGGATGTCAGGTCAGAGCTTTTGAAGGGGAGAGGTGATGATCAGGACAGGTGTGCAGATTACTGATGGGATACAGGTGCGGGTGAACATCGATCTCCCAACAAGCTAATTCGCCCGGCAACCAGACTGTGTGCGTTCCAGGACACCAGAAACACACTCCAGGACAGAAACACAGGCAAACACAGACTCAGGAAGCGGGATTCGTGACAAGGACAATGCCCCCGTGCACAAAGCAAGATCCATACAGAAATGGTTGTCGAGTTCGGTGTGGAAAAACTTGACTGGCTTGCACAGAGCCCTGACCTCAATCCCGTTGAACACCTTTGGGATGAATTGGAATGCCGAATGCGAGCCAGGCCTAATTGCCCAACATCAGTGCCCGACCTCACTAAAACTCTTGTGGCTGAATAGAAGCAAGTCCCCACAGCAATGTTCCAACATCTAGTGGAATGCCTTCCCAGAAGAGTGGAGGCCATTATTTTACATTTACATTTAAGTCATTTAGCAGACGCTCTTATCCAGAGCGACTTACAAATTGGTGCATTCACCTTATGACATCCAGTGGAACAACCACTTTACAATAGTGCATCTAAATATTTTAAGGGGGAGGGGGGTGAGAAGGATTACTTTATCCTATCCTAGGTATTCCTTAAAGAGGTGGGGTTTCAGGTGTCTCCGGAAGGTGGTGATTGACTCCGCTGTCCAGGCGTCGTGAGGGAGTTTGTTCCACCATTGGGGAGCCAGAGCAGCGAACAGTTTTGACTGGGCTGAGCGGGAACTGTACTTCCTCAGTGGTAGGGAGGCGAGCAGGCCAGAGGTGGATGAACGCAGTGCCCTTATTTGGGTGTAGGGCCTGATCAGAGCCTGGAGGTACTGAGGTGCCGTTCCCCTCACAGCTCCGTAGGCAAGCACCATGGTCTTGTAGCGGATGCGTGCTTCAACTGGAAGCCAGTGGAGAGAGCGGAGGAGCGGGGTGACGTGAGAGAACTTGGGAAGGTTGAACACTAGACGGGCTGCGGCGTTCTGGATGAGTTGTAGGGGTTTAATGGCACAGGCAGGGAGCCCAGCCAACAGCGAGTTGCAGTAATCCAGACGGGAGATGACAAGTGCCTGGATTAGGACCTGCGCCGCTTCCTGTGTGAGGCAGGGTCGTACTCTGCGGATGTTGTAGAGCATGAACCTACAGGAACGGGCCACCGCCTTGATGTTAGTTGAGAACGACAGGGTGTTGTCCAGGATCACGCCAAGGTTCTTAGCACTCTGGGAGGAGGACACAATGGAGTTGTCAACCGTGATGGCGAGATCATGGAACGGGCAGTCCTTCCCCGGGAGGAAGAGCAGCTCCGTCTTGCCGAAGTTCAGCTTGAGGTGGTGATCCGTCATCCACACTGATATGTCTGCCAGACATGCAGAGATGCGATTCGCCACCTGGTCATCAGAAGGGGGAAAGGAGAAGATTAATTGTGTGTCGTCTGCATAGCAATGATAGGAGAGACCATGTGAGGTTATGACAGAGCCAAGTGACTTGGTGTATAGCGAGAATAGGAGAGGGCCTAGAACAGAGCCCTGGGGACACCAGTGGTGAGAGCGCGTGGTGAGGAGACAGATTCTCGCCACGCCACCTGGTAGGAGCGACCTGTCAGGTAGGACGCAATCCAAGCGTGGGCCGCGCCGGAGATGCCCAACTCAGAGAGGGTGGAGAGGAGGATCTGATGGTTCACAGTATCGAAGGCAGCCGATAGGTCTAGAAGGATGAGAGCAGAGGAGAGAGAGTTAGCTTTAGCGGTGCGGAGCGCCTCCGTGATACAGAGAAGAGCAGTCTCAGTTGAATGACTAGTCTTGAAACCTGACTGATTTGGATCAAGAAGGTCATTCTGAGAGAGATAGCGGGAGAGTTGACCAAGGACGGCATGTTCAAGAGTTTTGGAGAGAAAAGAAAGAAGGGATACTGGTCTGTAGTTGTTGACATCGAAAGGATCGAGTGTAGGTTTTTTCAGAAGGGGTGCAACTCTCGCTCTCTTGAAGACGGAAGGGACGTAGCCAGCGGTCAGGGATAAGTTGATGAGCGAGGTGAGGTAAGGGAGAAGGTCTCCGGAAATGGTCTGGAGAAGAGAGGATGGGATAGGGTCGAGCGGGCAGGTTGTTGGGCGGCCGGCCGTCACAAGACGCGAGATTTCATCTGGAGAGAGATGAATTATATTTATAGCAGCAAATGGGGACCAACTCCATATTAATGCTCATGATTTTGGAATGAGAAATTCAACAAGGAGTTGTCCACATACTTTTAGTCATATAGTGTATTTTTTTATATAGACGTCTATGTTTGTACCAAATCTGAACCAAAAATAGATGTCTGTGTTTGGGACAATTCAAGGCTGCTCCAGACCAGACCAAATCTGTACCAAACACTATGATTGGTCTATGATTGGTTGTGCTTACTGGAGTGGAGCCTATCGTTTCGACCCGCAATTAAATGTTATAAATGCCCATCCATGTGGTAGGCCAACCGTTTGTAAAATACCAAAAAAAGACGGCTGGTCCGAACAGGATATGTTGTCATTGGTCTGTGCTTACTGGGGTGTAGCCTAGAGTGTCTGTCACAATGGAACTTTATGAATGCCCACATGTGGTAGGCCTATTGTTTGTAAAACAGGCACTTGCATTGGCTCTATTAGTCCTGATTTCTGTGACTAGTGAATCAGCTACCCAACTTTAACAAGAGTTATCAAGATGCCTATTTGCAATGAGAATTAATGTGTTAACCTCTCTGTGACCCTCTACTTTTTCGAACATTCTGTTAAAAATCGCGCAACATTTCAGCACCCTGCTACTCAGGCCAGGAATATAGTATATGCATATGATTAGTATGTGTGGATAGAAAACACTCAGACGTTTATAAAACTGGTTAAATCACGGCTGTGACTATAACAGAACGTGCGTTTCATCGAAAAGTGCAAGAAAATCTGATCACTGAAGATGGAAATAAATATCCTTGCGCTACTTCCAGGAATTGTTCAAAGTGAACTGAATTACATGAGGCCAAGGTTTCAGTGCCTACAGCTTCCACACGATGTCTAGAGTCTTGTCATTTGATTCAGCTTTGATTCTTGGTCAAACCAAATCAAGGGAACCGATTCCCTCCGGTCTCCGACCGGATGTTTTGGTCGAGCTCTCTCCGTACATCTTTTCGAGACGGACAGCTATAGAATTTACATCGCCTCCTGATGAATTTTAGCGCTTATTAACGTGTACTAATACCTAAAGTTGCATTACAAAAGTATTTCGAAGTGTTTTGTGAAAGTTTATCATCGACTTTTTGAATTTAAAAAATGACGTTACGTTATGAAACGCTATTTTTTTCCGTTTATCACACAGTCTTCGTAGATCAATATCTAGGCTATATATAGACCGATTTAAACGAAAAAAAGACCCAATAGTGATTATGGGACATCTAGGAGTGCCAACAAAGAAGATGGTCAAAGGTAATGAATGTTTTATATTTTATTTGTGCGGTTTGTGTAGCGACGACTATGCTAATTATTTTGTTTACGTCCCCTGCGGGTCTTTTGGGGTGTTACATGCTATCAGATAATAGCTTCTCAAGCTTTCACTGAAAAGCATTTTAAAAATCTGACTTGTTGCCTGTATTCACAACGAGTGTAGCTTTAATTCAATACCCTGCATGTGTATTTTAATGAACGTTTGAGTTTTAACTAATACTATTAGCATTTAGCGTAGCGCATTTGCATTTCCAGAGCTCTAGATGGGATGCCTGCGTGCCAGGTAGGAGCAAGAGGTTAACACAGTGGGAAATGCAGAAGTATGCTATTTTCTTTTTCACTATGATCAGATCATGAAACATTCACAGAAACAAACTTAAAACCATTGATCATGACAATTTATGGACAGCGGTAACTCATGGACAGCGGTTGTGAGTAGCCTGATTGTCCCCTCCATATTGTCCATTTTACTTTTACCTGTCCAGTTTTTAGGATATGATGTTTGTTAACCTGTTGCGACGAGCAATCCCATACCCGGGATCCTATTTATAGCCTCAAGCTCATTAGCATAACGCAATGTTAACTATTCATGAAAATCGCAAATGAAATGAAATAAATATATTAGCTCTCAAGCTTAGCCTTTTGTTAACAACACTGTCATCTCAGATTTTCAAAATATGCTTTTGAACCATAGCTAAACAAGCATTTGTGTAAGAGTATTGATAGCCTAGCATAGCATTAAGCCTGGCATTCAGCATGCAACATTTTCACAAAGACAAGAAAAGCATTCAAATAAAATAATTTACCTTTGAAGAACTTCAGATGTTTTCAATGAGGAGACTCTCAGTTAGATAGCAAATGTTCAGTTTTTCCAAAAATATTATTTGTATAGACAAATCGCTCCGTTTTGTTCATCACGTTTGGGTAAGAAAAACCCTGAAAATTAAGTCATTACAACGCAAACGTTTTTCCAAATTAACTCCATAATATCGACAGAAACATGGCAAAAGTTGTTTAGAATCAATTCTCAAGGTGTTTTTCACATATCTATCGATGATAAATCGTTCGTGGCAGTTTGGTTTCTCCTCTGAAGAAATGGAATGCGCATGGACCTGGAGATTATGCAATAATTTCGACGCAGGACACCGGGCGGACACCTGGTAAAATGTAGTCTCTTATGGTCAATCTTCCAATGATATGCCTACAAATACGTCACAATGCTGCAGACACCTTGGGGAAACGACAGAAAGTGCAGGCTCATTCCTGGCGCATTCACAGCCATATAAGGAGACATTGGAACACAGCGCCTTCAGAATCTGGGGCAATCAGTTCTGGGGCACTCACAGATAATATCTTTGCAGTTTTGGAAACGTCAGAGTTTTTTCTTTCCAAAGCTGTCAATTACATGCATAGTCAAGCATCTTTTCGTGACAAAATATCTTGTTTATTAAAACAGGAATGTTTTTTATCCAAAAATTAAAAGAGTCCCCTTTCTTGAAGAAGTTAACATGTCAGCAAATGTATTTATTTGATTGGGCCCATTTAGGTTAGGCTGAAATGTGTCCATCTCATTACATTGTCATACATTTTATCTCCAGTCTGTAAGCTACAGGAAACGCTGCATACTCTTTCTACCATAAGCTACACTACCATCTAAAGTTTGGGGTCAGTTAGAAATGACCTTGTTTTTGAAGGAAAAGCTATTTTTTTGTCCATTAAAATAACATCAAAATCTGTAAGCTACAGAAAAGTCTGCATATCCTTGATGTGTGATGGCTGCTGATAATGGGCCTCTGTACGCCTTTGTAGATATTCCATTTAAAAAATCTGCCATTTCCAGCTACAATAGTCATTGTATTTCTGATCAATTTGATGCTTTTTTTATAGACAATAAAAATGTGCTTTTCTTTAAAAAACAAGGACATTTATAAGTGACCCCAAACTTTTGAAAGTTAGTGTACTGTATATGCTACATCAGTGGTTCTTAACCCGGGTTCGATCGAACCCCAGGGGTTTGGTGAGTCAGTCTCAGGGGTTCGGCCGAGGTCAAGACACACATTCGACTAATATGATTCGTGATGACACGCCCCGCTTGGCCATCATTGGCTGCAGGTGATCACGCTACATAATATAATAATATAATAATATAATAATATAATATATGCCATTTAGCAGACGCTTTTATCCAAAGCAACTTACAGTCATGTGTGCATACATTCTACGTATGGGTGGTCCCGGGGATCGAACCCACTACCCTGGCGTTACAAGCGCAATGCTCTACCAACTGAGCTACAGAAGGACCACACATTGCTTGGCCTATCTGTGCTGCAGGGAATTTGGTGCGCTCAGTAGTCGACTTGTGACTGTCTTGTGATTTCTTTCGTAATATTTTAATCCCTTCATACTTACTATGTCGAGCAAAAAAAGAAAGTGGTCAGACGAATATGTACAACATGGATTCACATGTATAACGGAACGTGATGGGAGTCAGCGTCATAACTGCATGATTTGCAATGCCAAGTTGAGCAATTCTAGTCTAGCACCGGCAAAACTTAGAGAACACTTCCTTAAACTGCATGGAGATGGAAAATACAAGAACACAATGCTCGCTGAATTCGATGAAAAGGCTACTCTGTCTGTTCTTGGCTTTGTACCCATCAACAAACCGATCCTCACAGCATCGTACGAAGTTGCGTACCTGATTGCAAAGCAAGGCAAACCACACACCATTGGTGAAACACTCATAAAACCAGCTGTGTTGAAGATGGCGAATATCATGCTGGGAAAAGAGGCTGAAGTTAAGTTATCCCAAATTCCTCTTTCAAATGACACCATCAGCGACAGAATAGAGGACATGAGCAAAGTAGTTGCAGATCTGATTTCAAGCCTGGCAAAATTCAGCCTTCAACTCGACGAGACCACAGACATCTCCAATCTAAGCCAGCTTGCTGTATTCGTGCGCTATGTGAAAGACGACGTGATAAAGGAAGATTTTTTATTTTGTAAGCCTCTTACAACAACAACTAAGGCAGCCGATGTGAAGAAACTTATGGATGACTTCTTCAAAGACAACAATCTTTCATGGGATATGGTTTCTGCAGTTTGTTCGGACAGAGCTCCAGTCATGCTGGGAAGAAAGTCTGGTTTTGGTGCGCTAGTGAAAGCCGATGCATCATTGTTACGCATTGTATTCTGCACAGGCATGCGTTGGCAACAAAAACTTTGTCTCAAACTGGCAGAAGTATTAAAAATTGTAGTGGAATGCGTGAACTTCGCGCGAACTAGTGCTCTGAGGCACCGCATCTTCAGTGAGCTGTGTAAAGAAATGGGCTCTGAATTCGAGGTACTTCTGTACCATTCTAATGTTCGGTGGTTATCCCGGGGACAGGTGCTGAATCGTGATTTTGCCGTGCGTGTGGAATTAGCCCTGTTTTTGCAAGAGCACCAACATTGTCATGCAGATTGCTTCAAAAAATTCTGAGTTCATTCTCATTTTAGCGTACATGGCTGATATCTTCGCAGCTCCCAATCATCTCAATCAAAAGATGCAGGGCGGGCGGTGGAGTCAACATCATCGAAGCGAAGGAAAACCTGAAGGCTTTTCAAAAAAAGCTACCGTTATGGAAACGACGAACAGAGAACGATAACTTCGCAAACTTTCCCCTGCTGGACGACTGTGTAAGTAAGATCGAAGATGTATCTGGAATCGGAGACATTTCTGTACCAGCGGAACTGAAGCAAGCAATTGCCACGCACTTAGATGAGCTTGCAAAGTCTCTCGACGGATACTTCCCTACAAGAGTCATATCCAGCATGGGTGAGACAGCCGTTCACATTTAGTGTTGAGACAACAGATGTCAATGATGAATACCTCGGTGAAATCATTGAAATTCAGCAGAGCCAGGTTCAACAGCAACTCTTCAGAACAACAACGCTTTCAACGTTTTTGTGTCAACAAATGGTAACGTACTGTTATTGCTAAGAAAGCTCTGGAGATTTTTATACCGTTTGTTACAACATATCTTTGCGAGCAATCCTTTTCGAGGATGCTGGACATAAAAATGAAGAAAAGGAACAGACTTTGTTGCGAAAATGCCATGAGAGTGGCACTTGCCAAGGTGAAGCCGCGCATTTCTGAACTGGTCTCTGAAAGGCAACAGCAGAAGTCACACTGATTTGCAGTAAATATTCATTATTATGTTTTTGTTTTTGTGTGAAAATCATGTTTTGATGATTTTGTTCTTTGAACACAGTGATGTTGATAAACGGTTCATGTTGTGCACCAGTAAAATATATACATATGTATATTTTATTTTTCCAATTAAGTAGGGTTCGGTGAATGGGCATTTGAAACTGGTGGGGTTCAGTACCTCCAACAAGGTTAAGAACCACTGTGCTACATATATATTTGAAGATTTTTGACTGAACGTTGGTGGTGCGCCACAGTGATTCGTCTCTCAAACAGCACCCTGGAGAGGAACGCTGTGAATGGACATGCAGAATATTTTGCGCCCTTGCCTTTGACAAAGTGGACACTGAACGGCGCTCACCTAAGAAGCCCATGATTAAGGGCAGAATTCTGTTAGGTTATATGTATTGTTGGAGGTGCATCTTGGTCAGTTAAGCTCGGAAAATGCCGCTGTCGTCAATCAGCCACATTAACCTGCCTAATGGGCGGGCCGTCCCTGGATATACAGACAATATTGGACAACAGTCAGAAGGGCTAAGTTGAGGGTACATACAGGACAACCTTACAGTAGAATGTAAACAGTGAACTCCTTCACTCGCTGGTGAAGAGTTTGAAGTAACATGAGAAGATCCTGCCCACAGTGCCAGAAGACACAATCGCTGTCATCGAAGCATAACGACTACACTCAAAACCACTTGTGTATATGAGTGCAAGGTGAGAGCTCTGTGAATATTACAGGGCCTTTTAATGGTCCCACACTGACAGCCGTTGGGCATTTGGCTGTGCAGTCACTCAGTGTCCTTGTAAGGAATGTTTGAGAATGAGCAACTGAACTGTTTTGTTTGAGGCACTTTCCATTTTCATCTGAATGAGTCATACAGACAATATTTCACAACACACGTCATGTTTCTTTTAAGCACATCATAGAAGTATGACATTTTCCTATCTCCCTCAGGAATAGCTCTGCTGTAAATGTTCAAAAGGATGAACTTATTGATCTGTGAGTGAGTCTGAAAAGGTCCCATGTATGTGTCATTGTTGTCAGCTCCCATATCCTGTTAAATGTTTGGAGATACATGTCAATTCTCATTTAAATCACGAGCTCCTTTTTATTTACCTTTATTTACTCTTTTACATAATATAAAAAATAAGTAAATTATCATTTTGGGCTGTCAAGGACTATAATCAGAAGCATGCTTTTGCTGAGAAGATATTTGTTTGTTTATTTTTCTGTTAGACATTTGGCTAATTGAGTGGGGCGTAATAGGGACAGGTGTACAAGTTGTGCTAAGGGAGAAAGGGAGAAAGGTTTGATAAATAAATAAATGTTGTCTGAGATTGATGTTTCTTTAAATGATGCATTCACACATGCCACTTTTGACAGATAATGTCCATACTCTCTCAGAAAATGTAAATGAAGGTGGTAGAAAATAACTTATAACTTATAATTTGAACGATGGGTAATTGAAGAGGAAAGTGGAACTTCCAGACATGCCAAGCTAAAATGATTTTGTCAGTCCACAAGATATCCTGAAATGACTAAAACTTCAATGATAAGTCAACCAGAGGGAAAGATGAAAACAGAAATATTTGTGCACTGTACAAATTAACAAATGTATTATATATATACAGTATATCACAAAAGTGAGTATACCCCTCACATTTTTGTAAATATTTGAGTATATATTTTCATGTGACAACACTGAAGAAATGACACTTTGCTACAATGTAAAGTAGTGAGTGTACAGCTTGTATAACAGTGTGAATTTTGCTGTCCCCTCAAAATAACTCAACACACAGCAATTAATGTCTAAACCACTGGCAACAAAAGTGAGTACACCCCTAAGTGAAAATGTCCAAATTGGGCCCAATTAGCCATTTTCCCTCCCTGGTGTCATGTGACTCATTAGTGTTACAAGGTCTCAGGTGTGAATGGGGAACATGTGTGTTAAATTTGGTGTCATTGCTCTCACATTCCCTCATACTGACTGGTCACTGGAAGTTCAACATGGCACCTCATGGCAAAGAACTCTCTGAGGATCTGAAAAAAATAATTGTTGCTCTACATCAGGGGTGTCAAAGTCAAATGAACGGAGGGCCAAATAAAAAATTTAGCTACAAGCCGAGGGCCGGACTGTTCGAATGTTCATTGAAAAAATTTTAAATGACGCATATAGTCTAGTGAACCTAATTGAACCTACTGAAAACCTAACAAATATATTCCAATATGATCAGATAAATAAAGCAATATTTTCTTATGGCTCTGTCAGTAATCTTTAATTTTCAACAGACACAAAAGACAAATTTCCTTTATATAAAAATCCCCATAACATGAACATTAAATGAAAGAAACCGGTATTCAAGGCACCATCAGTAGCCTATATTTTCTATTTTAGCAAAAGTGGGCTAAATTTACTTCAAAGAAAAAAACAATAATAGCAATTTTCTATCATCCACTCAACTTGGTTTTAAATGCCTTCACTGTACTGTACATATCAGAGATGACACGATCCCGACCCTGCAGCTGCAAGTTCATTGCATTCAGATGACTCGTAATGTCACACAGAAAAGCCATTTCACACAGAAACATTTTGTCTCGGAGTTGTGTTGTGTCTTTCCCTTTGCTGTCCAAGAACAGACAAATCTCCTCACGAAGCTCGAAACATCTTTGAAGCACCTTTCCCTGGCTTAGCCATCGCACCTCTGTGTGATAAGGCAAATCACCATGCTCCGTTTCTAACTCCGTCAGAAATGCCTTGAACTGGCGGTGATTCAAACCTTTGGCTCTGATAAAGTTAACTGTGCGCGTGATGATGCTCATTACATGCTCCATTTTCAAGGCTTTACCGCACAACGCTTCCTGGTGTATGATACAATGATAAGCTGTCAGCTCACCTGTCGCGTTTTCCTCTTGCATCTTTTCCAGTATCTTCCTCACCAGTCCGCTCCTGTGTCCACACATCGCAGGTGCTCCGTCGGTTGTCAAACCCACGAGTTTTTCCCAAGGCAGCTCCATCTCATTTACACATCTTGACACCTCTTCATACAAATCATGCCCCGTACTTGTGCCATGCATAGGACGTAAAGCCAAAATAAAGCCAAAAACTCCTCTGTCACGCTTAGGCTGGAGTCCACTCCGCGGATGAAAATTGACAACTGGGCAATGTCAGAAATGTCGGTGCTTTCATCCACAGCCAAGGAATATGCAATGAAATCTTTTCCCTTTTTCACAAGCTGCTCTTTTAGATTGATGGACAACTGGTCTACTCTCTCGGCAATGGTGTTTCTGCTCAGACTCACATTTAAAAAGAGTTGCCTTTTTTCTGGGCAAACTTCGTCACAAACTTTAATCATGCAGTTTTTGATGAAATCCCCTCCGTAAATGGCCGGGCTGATTTAGCGATCTCTTCTGCCAAAATAAAACTGGCCTTGACAGCAGCCTGGCCTTGTGATTTGGCTTTTTTGAACAGAGCCTGTCGAGATTTGAGGCCTCGTTTTAATTCCTCTGCCTTTTGTAGCCTTTGTTCCATGTCCATATTCTTGTTTTTGTCCGCGTGTTTCGTTTCATAATGTCGTCTCAGATTATACTCTTTCAGTACCGCCACACTTTCTCCACACAGAAGACACACAGGTTTTCCAGCTACCTCCGTGAACAAATACTCCGACTCCCACCTTGTTTGAAACCCCCGGTTCTCAGTGTCCACCTTCCGTTTTGCCATTTTTGATGGGTATCTGAAAGTTAATTTTACTGTGATGCTGACAACTGCTGTGCCAATAAATATTGAAATGAAGCAGCCTACTGCTCGGTGCGTCACCGTTGCATTGTGGGAAATGTAGTATTGGTGCGTGTAAAAGATCTGCGGGCTGCCGGCTTGCTGCGGTCTGCGGGCCGGTTCTAATAACAAATCAAGATCATCCCAGGGGCCGTAAAAAACCTTCTCACGGGCCGGATGTGGCCCGCGGGCCTTGACTCTGACATATGTGCTCTACATAAAGATGGCCTGGGCTATAAGATTGCTAAGACCCTGAAACTGAGCTGCAGCATGGTGGCCAAGACCATAACTGTATCCGTAACAAGTACAAAGACAAGTGTGTCTTGCCTACAGTCAAGCATGTTGTTGGGAGTGTCATGGTCTGGGGCTGCATGAGTGCTGCCGGCACTGGGGAGATACAGTTCATTGAGGGAACCATGAATGCCAACATGTACTGTGACATACTGAAGCAGAGCATGATCCCCTCCCTTTAGAGACTGGGCCGCAAGGGCAGTATTTCAACATGATAACGACCCCAAACACACCTCCAAGACGACCACTGCCTTGCTAAAGAAGCTGAGGGTAAAGGTGATGGACTGGCCAAGCATGTCTCCAGACCTAAACCCCATTGAGCATCTGTGGGGCATTTTGACCCCACGGGGTGAGATCTAACGTGGAGCCCCAGATCGAGGGAGATTATCAGTGTTGTATGTCTTCCATTTCCTAATAATTGCTCCCACAGTTGATTTCTTCAAACCAAGCTGCTTACCAATTGCAGATTCAGTCTTCCCAGCCTGGTGCAGGTCTACAATTTTGTTTCTGGTGTCCTTTGACAGCTCTTTGGTCTTGGCCATAGTGGAGTTTGGAATGTGACTGTTTGAGGTTGTGGACAGGTGTCTTTTATACTGATAACAAGTTCAAACAGGTGCCATTAATACAGGTAATGAGTGGAGGACAGAGGAACCTCTTAAAGAAGAAGTTACAGGTCTGTGAGAGCCAGAAATCTTGCTTGTTTGTAGGTGAACAAATACTTATTGTCCACCATAATTTGCAAATAAATTCATAAAAAATCCTACAATGTGATTTTCTGGATTTTTTTTCTAATTTTGTCTGTCATAGTTGAAGTGTACCAATGATGAAAATTACAGGCCTCTCTCATCTTTTTAAGTGGGAGAACTTGCACAATTGGTGGCTGACTAAATACTTTTTTGCCCCACTGTATACTGAGATCATGTGACACTTAAAAGTCCACCTGTGTGCAATCTAACTAATTATGTGACTTTTGAAGGTAATTGGTTGCACCAGATCTTATTTTGGGCACGAATACATATTCACTCACCACTTTTAATTATTAATTTTTTTCACCTCATCAATTTGGACTATTTTGTGTATGTCCATTACTTGAAATCCAAATAATCAATTTCAATTACAGTTTGCAATGTAACAAAATAGGAAAAACACCAAGGGGGATGAATACTTTTGCAAGGCACTGTACATGTATATATATGTCTTTCGTAGTATTGCACACACACAAAAGAATAACCTCAATAGCCTGCCTCTTTGTGGTGAATACAGCATGCATGGCAATCAATCAGGTCCAATAAGAAAAGTCCTTGCTCACAGAGACATGTACAGCAGGATCTATTAGCCTGAAAAAACTAAGCAGTGAGCAAAGGAAAGTTGCTAAATTTGCCAAGCAAAGTTTAGTGTAAATTAACTCCCTGTGGAATTCCTCCCGTGCACACTGTGCACAGAGAACAGAAGATGATTATATTTAACAATGGAAAAGTTCCTCAATGGAAGCCAGTAGTCACTGTTGCTCTCTGTTAGCGCTGCACTTTTGTTCTGCTTTGGCGCATTTGTTTTATATGTGTTATTATTGCCTGTCATTGTTACCACCATTGAACTGGGACTTCAGTTCTCTGAAAGTCACTGTTTACTCCCTGGGAGAGGAGTGGAGAGAACAGCAGGAAAGCAATGCAGATAATTGATACTCTGCTTTGCATGCCGGGGACATTGGCTTTAAGAACATTAAGGAAATGAAAGCCAGAGTCTTTGGCTCGATCAACAAATCAGCGAACAGAATGGAACAACACACCGACACGACACACTGCCATGTGTGATGAGCACAACTTGTTTGTGTCTACATCTGTAAAGTAGAGAGGTGCCTTTGTTTCTTTGCAACATTACAGGGGAAGAGGTGTTACCTATTAATGAGGTGTTGTTTTCAGTCCTGCAGCAATATAAAAATACTGTGTTTTCACTGTGGAGATAGACTGCATCCACCAATGTGTGTGTCTGTGTGTTCATTTGATTTATTCCATTCCCCTTTTCACCTGAAAAACAAAGCAGCTCAGATGTTGCAGATGTGAAAAGCAGTCATTATTTCCCCGATTCTATCAATACAAAGGCAATTAACAGGCCAATGAGACTCCTGATATAGTGCCATGTGAGTATCCCCTTAACTAGCATTATGGGTTGCTCAATGATTGGGGGAAAACAATAAAGCAGTGATTCTGGCCTTGAGTCCATTGTAGTAATGCTGTGCGTCAGTGTCCTCTATTTTCCTCTAATGGCTTCCCGGTCACATTTGAGTTCTTGTACTTTCAAGGGGCTGGAGCTCAACGCTCACTAAACCCGAGAAATAACTGAGACTTCCTGTTGTGCTGCACCATGGCTACTCTCTCCTGGAGCCTCCAGAGGAACAGATGGCCTGGCACCACCCCCTTCCCTCCAGCCTGCAGCCTGCCCAGGCCACGGCTGTCTGTCTCTTAGCATTGGACTGAGAGACCTAATCAGAGCCAAAGCCACCAAAGAAAGAAAGTGGCACACTAAAATTAGACAGACACAAACTATGGGCTCGATTCAACTGACAAACAAAGGCTCAATGAGGTTAGACTACGTGGAGTGTGGACCAACCCTGGGGATGTTCCTTCATGTGAAACAATCAAGTGCACCCAGCACGGTTTCCCTTGAGGGACAGGCTCCGTTAAAATGTGACAAAAAAAAACAAATAAACAAATGAGCTTCAGACAGTTGGTGTGAAATGCCTTTATTTTATCTGGCTTTATGTCGGCACCAGGTGAGACCTCACCAATGCTAGTTGATACTAACAATCCATCAAGGTTTTGCTTCTGACCGCAAGGTGCTACAGAGGGTAGTGTGTACTGCCCCGTACAACACTAGGGCCAAGTTCCCTCCCATCCAGGACCTCTATACCAGGTGTCAAGAGGAAAACCCTAAAAATGGTAAAAGCTTCCAGGCACCCATGTTATAAACTGTACTCTATGCTACCGCAAAGCGTCTGGACCCTGAACAGCGTTTAACCCGAAGCCATAAGACTGCTATCCTAAAAATGGCATCCTAAAAATGGTAAAAGCTTCCAGGCACCCATGTTATAAACTGTACTCTATGCTACCGCAAAGCGTCTGGACCCTGAACAGCTTTTACCCCGAAGCCATAAGACTGCTAGATCTTCAACCAAAACCTACAATTAGATATAGAGAACCTGAGTGTATATATAAAAAATGTTATTTTTTATTTAACTAACAAAGTTATGCAACACCCAATTCCCATGTTTGAAAGAGTGATTGCCCCCTTACACTCAATAAATGGCTGTGCCACCTTTAGCTGCAATGACTCCAACCAAACGGTTCCTGTAGTTGTTGATTAGTCTCACACATCGCTGTGGAGAAATTTTGGCCCAGTATTGCGTGCAGAACTGCTTTAACTCAGCAACATTTGTGGGTTTCCAAGCATGAACTGCTCGTTTCAAGTCCTGCCAAAACATCTTCATTTGGGATTAGGTCTGGACTTTGAAAAATGTGTTGCTTTTCAGCCATTTTCATGTAGACTTTATTGAGTGTTTTGAATCATTGTCTTGCTGCATGACCCAGCTGCACTTCATCTTCAGCTCACTGACGGATGGCCTGACATTATCCTGTTGAATTCTCAGATACAGAGCAGAATTCATGTTTTCTTCTATTGTGGTCCTTCTGTAGCTCAGTTGGTAGAGCATGGCGCTTGTAACCCCGGGGTAGTGGGTTCGATCCCCGGGACCACCCATACGTAGAATGTATGCACACATGACTGTAAGTCACTTTGGATAAAAGCCTCTGCTAAATGGCATATATTATTATTATTATTATTATTATTATTATATTATTAAGGCAAGCTGTCCAGGTCCTGAGGCAGCAAAGCATCCCCAAACCATCACACTACCGCCACCATGCTTGACCGTTGGTATGAGGTTCTTACTGTGAGATGTAGTGTTTGGTTTTTGCTTGGTATAATGGGACCCATGTTGTCCAAAAAGCTGACTCAAGTTTGCCAAAAAGAACCTGGAAGCACCTGGATGATCATTAAGACTCTTGGAAGAATGTTCTATGGACAGATAATTCAAAAGTATAACTTTTTGGACATACAACAGAAGGTTACCTAAGGCAAAAACTAAAGCAGGGTGGTTGTGTGTTCGAATCTCATCCAGGCCCCCAGTGTCCAGTCTGGAGAGTGAAGTCACAAGCCCTGGTCTGCCCTATGTACCGTAACTTACAATTGCCAAAAAAACAAACCAAACATTTTTAGATGGTCATTTTGGACTGTGTTTATTATGATCAAGTTTGATCCCCACAGTGAATTATTTAAAAGTTTGCTACAAATCGAGATTTTTAATTAAATAGTGATCCATTCTGACTACTACATTTGTCGTCACACAGGACCACGTGTTGACACAGACCAATCATGGGCTGACAAGATACAAGAAGGCTCCATAGACAATAAGGTTGACTCTCTCAGGTAGGATGAAAACAATTGCATCGATCATGATCCTTTGCTGGTTATGGTCACTTTCAACATGATATTTTGCAATTTTTTGGTGCCATTCAGACCCATTCAGCAATATGGCATGCATCAAGTTCAAATACTTGCGCCATCGGGACTTCTCCATAGAAATACTTGGATGACATCAACGCCATCACTATCTACTGGTTTTAATGTCTATGATTTGATCATTGACAACTTTAGCATTGTAGCTAATCAGCAACTTTGCAACTACTTACTACTTTTTAGCTACTTTGCAACTACTAAGCATGTTAGCTAACCCTTTCCCTAACTCTTTAACCTAACTCCTAATCCTAACCTTAAACCTAACATTAACCCCTAACCTTAACCCCTAGCCTATCTAACATTAGCCACCTATCTAACATTAGCCACCTAGCTAACATTAGCCACAACAAATTGGAGTTTAACATATTATACTTATTGAAATGTCTTGGCATGTTGTATGAATTGCAATTGGTAACATTTAAACAAATTGCAATTTGTAATATATATTACGAAATGGATGATGGACATCCACAAAATAATACAAACAGTACCATACGAAATGAGTGTCTTTGATTTAAATGTACTATGTTACGTCTACCCCTATGTCCAGGTTGCTCCATGATAAAGCAAAATGTAAAATATAAATTTCTGTTTGCACATGATTTTCAATAAAGTGGTCTATTCACTAGATAATGCGTCTCAGTCTACTGCATGATGGATCACGTCGATTTAAAGGACTAATGACGACTAATGATGACAAAGAAATTCATAGAAGAAGCTGGTGATCCTGATAGCATTACCACACCAATGTTCTTTGAGTGTGTAATAGAGCCACACAAATTGCTAAATATCATTACTCAAACGGATAGTTTAAACTTCAGTGTTTAGTCAAAAAATTCATAACATGTATAATCCATGCTTATTCATCATTCCTCAAACGTATAGTTTTTAACTTCAGCATTTAGAAACAACAAAAAGTGATCATCTTGTAACTTATCTGTAGCCACAGAAGGTATCTCAGTTACCTTCCCTTGCTCCATCCATGAAAGAAAATGAAGAAATAGAGATAAATAAAGAGAAGAAGAAAACAACATGTAATTAGCAGCTCTGATTATTGTTGTTAAGATGTACCTTGTGATTAGGATGCCTTAGAGCTGAATGTGTTGGTATGCTTGGGAGATGACCTCTAACGAGCTGTGGGAAGAATGCGAGTGTCAAAAGGAGGACATTCACATTTTGAATATCTGTTTGCCTAAGAAAATCCTATTTTAAAGAACAAATGCGCTCAATTTTCCAACTCTTACATGGTGCCCCATATTTGTATAATACCTTGCGGTCCACGACATTACACAAACCACGATTATTCTCAGGAATCAAATTACAACGTCAATTAACAGTAGATTAATCCTTAAAACAGTGGTCAGTCAAACACGACCACACAGTATTGATTTCTTAATAATCTTAATAGGTCTGCTCTAATGCAGCTTCTTCTGCAAATATTATAAAGATAGCCTTTGATTGGTGAAGGTTGTTAATTTATTCACACTCTTTCTAAGAACCAAGACATGACTCTCTTCAGTGGAAAAAAAGGTCATTTTAGTCACACTTTAAGAAGTTGTAGTTGTAACACTGGGAGTTTTGTTCAAGCGAAGTGGAACAAACTAGTGTGAGAAAGAAGAAAGACAAAAAATAAAGAGCTAAAGAGAGTGAATGAGAGCCATAGTGATAGAGCGAGACAGAGAGCTATAGAGACAGAGCGAGAGAGCAAGAGAGAGCTGTAGAAACAGAGGTAGAGAGACGGAGCGAGAGAACAATAGAGACAAAGGGATGGAGAGCAAGAGAGCTATAGAGACAGAATGAGAGAAAGCTATGGAGACAGAACAAGAGATAGCTAGAGGCAGAGGGAGAGAGAGCAAGAGAGCTATTGACAGAGCGAGAGAGAGCTAAAGAGACAGAGCGAGAGACAGTGAAAGAGAGCAAGACAGAATGTGAGAGAGCTATAGAGAGCGCGAGAGAGAGAGCTATACAGACAGAGCGAGAGAGTGTGATAGCGAGTGAGCAAGAGAGAGTGAGAGAGAACGAGAGAGATAGAGAAGGAGCTATAGCGGCATAGCAAGAGAAAGTGAGAGAGAGCAAGAGAGAACACGAGAGAGCTATAGAGACAGAGCGAGAGAGAGCTAAATGGAACTATAGAAATAGAGCGAGAGAGAGTGAGAGAGAGCTAGAGAGACAGAACAAGAGATAGCTAGAGGCAGAGGGAGAAAGAGCAAGAGAGCTATTGACACAGAGCGAGAGAGAGAGAGAAATATAGAGACAGCAAGAGAGAGCTATAGAGACAGAGCGAGAGCGAGTGAGAGAGAGCTGGAGTGAGAGAGAGAGAGAGAGAGAGGTATAGAGACAGTGCGAGAGAGGGCTATTTAGACAGCGAGAGAGAGCTATAGAGACAGAGCAAGAGAGCTTGAGAGAGAGCGAGAGGGAGCTATAGAGACAGCGGGAGAGAATAAGAGAGAGCTATAGAGACAGAGCGAGAGTGAACGAGAGATATAGAGACAGCAATAGAGAGAGATATAGAGACAGAGCGAGGGAGCTATAGAGACAGAGCGAGAGAGCTAAAGAGACAGAGCGAGAGAGAGCAAGAGATATAGACACAGCAATAGAGAGAGATTGAGAGAGAGTGAGAGAGATCGAGAGAGCGCTATAGAGACAGAGCGAGAGAGAGAGAGAGCAACAGGAAGCTATAAAGACAGAGAACGAGAGGTATAGAGACAGCAACAGAGAGAGATTGAGAGAGAGTGAGAGAGTGAGAGAGAGCGCTATAGATACAGAGTGAGGGAAAGCGAGTGAGAGCTATAGAGACAGAGAGAAAGAGAGCTAAAGAGACAGAGTGAGAGAGAGTGCTATAGAGACAGAGCAAGAGAGAGCTGTAAGAGACAGAGCGAGAGAGCGCTGAAGAGACAGAGTGAGAGAGAGAGAGATATAGAGACAGCAAGAGAGAGAGCTATAGATATAGAGCGAGAGAGAGCTGTAGAGACAGAGAGAGAGAGAGCGATATAGACAGCAAGAGAGAGAGAGCTATAGAGACAGAGCGAGAGAGATTGAGAGAGAGAGCCAGATAGAGCTAGAGAGACAGAGCGAAAGAGAGCAAAAGAGACAGAGCGAGAGAGAGTTATGAAGACAGAGGGAGAGAGAGTTATAGAGACATAACAAGAGAGATCAAGAGATAGCTATATAGACAGCGAAAGAGAGCTATACAGACAGTGTGAGAGAGAGATGGAGAGAGAGCTATACAGACAGAGCGAGAGAGTGTGATAGCGAGTGAGCAAGAGAGAGTGAGAGAGAACGAGAGAGATAGAGAAGGAGCTATAGCGGCATAGCAAGAGAAAGTGAGAGAGAGCAAGAGAGAACACGAGAGAGCTATAGAGACAGAGCGAGAGAGAGCTAAATGGAACTATAGAAATAGAGCGAGAGAGAGTGAGAGAGAGCTAGAGAGACAGAACAAGAGATAGCTAGAGGCAGAGGGAGAAAGAGCAAGAGAGCTATTGACACAGAGCGAGAGAGAGAGAGAAATATAGAGACAGCAAGAGAGAGCTATAGAGACAGAGCGAGAGCGAGTGAGAGAGAGCTGGAGTGAGAGAGAGAGAGAGAGAGAGGTATAGAGACAGAGCAAGAGAGCTTGAGAGAGAGCGAGAGGGAGCTATAGAGACAGCGGGAGAGAATAAGAGAGAGCTATAGAGACAGAGCGAGAGTGAACGAGAGATATAGAGACAGCAATAGAGAGAGATATAGAGACAGAGCGAGGGAGCTATAGAGACAGAGCGAGAGAGCTAAAGAGACAGAGCGAGAGAGAGCAAGAGATATAGACACAGCAATAGAGAGAGATTGAGAGAGAGTGAGAGAGATCGAGAGAGCGCTATAGAGACAGAGCGAGAGAGAGAGAGAGCAACAGGGAGCTATAAAGACAGAGAACGAGAGGTATAGAGACAGCAACAGAGAGAGATTGAGAGAGAGTGAGAGAGTGAGAGAGAGCGCTATAGATACAGAGTGAGGGAAAGCGAGTGAGAGCTATAGAGACAGAGAGAAAGAGAGCTAAAGAGACAGAGTGAGAGAGAGTGCTATAGAGACAGAGCAAGAGAGAGCTGTAAGAGACAGAGCGAGAGAGCGCTGAAGAGACAGAGTGAGAGAGAGAGAGATAGCAAGAGAGAGAGCTATAGATATAGAGCGAGAGAGAGCTGTAGAGACAGAGAGAGAGAGAGCGATATAGACAGCAAGAGAGAGAGAGCTATAGAGACAGAGCGAGAGAGATTGAGAGAGAGAGCCAGATAGAGCTAGAGAGACAGAGCGAAAGAGAGCAAAAGAGACAGAGCGAGAGAGAGTTATGAAGACAGAGGGAGAGAGAGTTATAGAGACATAACAAGAGAGATCAAGAGATAGCTATATAGACAGCGAAAGAGAGCTATACAGACAGTGTGAGAGAGAGATGGAGAGAGAGCTATAGAGACAGAGCGAGAGAGTGAGAGATAGCTATATAGACAGAGCTAGAGAGAGCAAGAGACAGCTGTACAGACAGAGCGAGAGATAGATAGCTATACAGCGAGATAGCTATAAAGGCTGAGCGAGAGAGTTTGAGAGCAAGAGAGAGAGACTTTCAGACTATAACAGACGTTCAGACCATTGAGAGAGCAGAGAGAGAAGAACACCACCAGTGACATGCCCTCCCACAAGACAAACTCCACCAGCACCACCCTCATCCCTACTCTCCCCACCCAAAAAGGCACATCCAGCACCTCTCTTCCCACCATAGTGGAGGACACACCCCAGGAGGAGAGCGACCCCCTCAGTGCAGAGCTGGCTCAGGCCCTCCTCACCACCATGGCTGCCATGAGGGATGAGTTCACCAAACTGGAGGGGGAGATGGTCCTGCTGAAGGAGACCGTGAGCAAACAGCAACCAGACAACCACACCTTCGAGGAGCTACTAACCAAGGTGAGGACAGGACAGCAGCCTTGCAACACAGCTGAAAGAGGTTCAGCAAGAGAGAGACGGACTCAAGACAGAGTTGGCTGAGTTGAGAGAGCAAAGGAGGTGAGAGAGCACCAAAAAGACAGGTAGAACAGTAATAACGATCTGACCACACTAAGAGAGGAGCTGCAGGAGAGAAAGAGAACAGAGGACAGGCTGCAGGAGTAGCTAGATCACCACTCTATGACCAGCAGAGGAGCCCAGCTCAACCACTGACAGCGGCACCGGCACAGACCAGCCACACCCCAGCTCCAACACCCACCAGCCCCCCTCTGCCCCCTCCAGTCCAGAAGAAACACTGGCTGACATCGTCCTGTTGATGGACTCAAATGGGAAGTTTGTTCAGGAGAATAAACTTTTCCCTAGACACAAAACGAGAAAGGTGTGGTGCCCAACAACGCAGAGTGCCATGTAGCTGCTTGATAAGGCCCATCTGGGGTCGCCAAGCCACATAATCATACATACCGGAAGCAACGACCTGCGTGCTCAGCAGGAGAGGGTGGCAACTTCACTACGGGGAATGATTGAGAAGGCGTCCGCAATCTTCCCCAACTCAAAAATCATGGTGTCAACCCTTCTACAGAGGAAGGACTTCCACCCTGCCACAATCCAAAGATTAAACGCCAGCCTATCCCGTGACTGTGCCCTGCGACCCAATGTACACCTGGCCCACCATCCCACCCTCGATCTGGACTGTCTCTATGACCATGTTCACCTGTACAGGGAGAGAGTCCCCATCCTTGCCAAGACTCTAAAGGACGTCGCTTTAAACCGCAGTCCGACCACTTCACCCAGGAACAGCGGAGCAATCTCTACCCCGCCAAGATCACCAAGACAACACCCCGAACCAGCACCCTGGAACCCCCAGCCACGACCACAGCACCACCAACCTCAATGCCCACCACAGCCAGTGCAGCGCAGCACAGACCATCCCAGCCCAGCTTCAGAGCCACCCAGACGAGGCCTCCCACCCCCCGGCCCCCCACTGCAGACCCACACTTGGAGGAGCCACAACCCAGCAGGCAGAGCTACGCACAGGCTGTGAGCAACTGGCCCAGCCCCCACCAACCAAATGTGTGACATTAAACAAATGCTGAGTCTACTATGCTCACATGTGATAGGCCGAGGGTCATGGTAAGATGAGCACAAGAACTCCACCATCCTCAAACTACACCCACCCAAGTGGCATGACACAAATTCTGTCTTAACCTCGCTGCGCACCGAACCCGTTAGCGGGATGAAATTCGACAACAAGATAACAGCTCTATAAATATTATTTTGTGGTGACTGACTCTCAAGTTAATTACATTTACATGATTAGCTCAATCAGGTGATATAAATTACGGAGAAATTATTTTATAGAATAGCATGTCACCTTATCCGGCATAGCTAAAGACACAACAGTACAGACTCAGTGAGCACAGTCTGACTATAGAGACCAGTCGTCACAGACAAACCTGGCTGCCCAGAGATGACAGGCTGTGCTCACTCTGCTCCAGGGGAGAGGTAGAGACAAAGCTGCACTTCCTATTACACCGTGACAAATACTCAGACCTAAGAGAATATTTATTTCCCAAAATTATAATTCAACACAAAGGATTTGAAATGATAAAAGATGCTAAAAAAATCTAATATTTATTGGGTGAAAAGCCAAAATGTGCAGAGTTGGCAGCCAAACATGTGTCCTCCTCGCACAACCTGATGGACAGCCAGTGAAAAGTGCAATGTAATGTTGATAATATTTCCCATCTTGTTTTGTTTTGTCGTTCATACCACGTCATGTGTCTTCTCAGTCATGTTGATACTGGTCTACTACCATTGCTTTAATGTATTGTTGTTCTGATTAATATTGTTGTTGTTGTTGTTACTGGTAATCCCATGTCCACTACTACTATTATTATTGCTGTTGGTCCCACCATTTATTTATAAATAAATATATATATATATATATATATTATTTTTCTATATGTATACTTTGACAATGTAAGTAATAATGAACTTGCCATGTCAATAAAGTCAATTGAAATTGTGTGAGAGATAGCTCTTGAGACAGAGCGAGAGAGAACGAGAGGGAGAGAGAACGGGAGAGAATGAGAGAGAGCTTTAGAGGTGTCACACCCTGTCCATAGTTTGCTTTGTATGTTCTATGTTTTGTTTGGTCAGGGTGTGATCTGAGTGGGCATTCTATGTCGGATGTCTTGTTTGTCTGTTTCTGTGTTTGGGCCTGATATGGTTCTCCATCAGAGGCAGGTGGTAATCATTGTCTCTGATTGGGAGCCATATTTAGGTAGCCTTTTTGGTGTTGGGTTTTGTGGATGATTGTTCCTGTCTTTGTGTTTGTTACACCAGATAGGGCTGTTTTCGGTTTTTCACGTTTATTGTTTTTGTATATTGTTCTATTTTCATCTTTATTAAAGATGTATCAAAATAACCACGCTGTGTTTTGGTCCGCCTCTCCTTCAACAGAAGAATCCCGTGACAAGAGGCAGAGCGAGAGACAGTGAAAAGAAATACATAATATATCATATTAGGGAATTGGGCAGTATCGCTGTTATGTGAAATAAGGTCCCCCCACTGCAGGTTGGTTCCAGGCAGTAAATGATACATGAAGAGGATAAAAGACGAATCAATTACGGCAGAGACAGAGAGAGAGCTATAGAGACAGAGCGAGAGAGAGCTATAGAGACAGAGTGAGAGAGAGCTATAGAGACAGAGCGAGAGGGAGTGAGAGAGCTATGGAGACAGAGCGAGTGAGAGCTAAGGTGACAGAGCGAGAGAGAACGAGAGAGAGCTATCGAGACTGATTGTGAAAGAGTGAGAGCTAGCTATAGACAGAACAAGAAACTGAGCTATAGAGACTGAGCGAGAGAGCTATAGAGACAAAGTGAGAGTGAGAGAGAGAGAGACAGCGAGAGAGAGCAAGAGAGAATGAGTGATAGCTATCGAGCCAGAGTGAGAGAGAGAGAGAGAGAGAGAGCTATAGAGACAGATTGAGAGAGAGCAAGAGATATAGAGACAGCATGAGAGCGAGCTATAGAGACAGAGCGAGAGGGAGCTATTGAGACAGGGTGAGAGAGAGCTATAGAGACAGAGCGAGAGAGAGTGAAAAGGAGCTATAGAGAGAGAGCAACAGAGAGCTATAGAGACAGAGCAAGAGACAGCGGGAGAGAGCTATAGAGACAGAGCGAGAGATCGAGAGTGCGAGAGAGACAGAGCGAGAGAGAGCTATAGAGACAGAGCGAGAGGGGGAGACAGAGAGACAGAGAGAGAGAGAGCTATGGAGACAGATCAAGACAGAGCGAGAGAGACATAGCGAGGGATACGTAGCGAGAGAGACATAGTGAGAGAGAGCTATAGAGGCAGAATGAGAGAGAGCGAGAGAGAGAAATGTATACAGAAATACATAATGTATCATATTAGGGAATTGGGCAGTATCGCTGTTGTTATGTGAAATAAGGTCCCCCCACTGCAGGTTGGTTCCAGGCAGTATAATGATACACGAAGAGGATAAAAGACTAGTCAATTACGGCAGCACATTATTAACCTAAACTAATTAAGACCTCTGGGTAATGTGGGAAATGAAACACTAGCCACGCCTTCCACAATGTGGAGTCCCATGGCTATGTCATACCGAAGCTGTCTTTGTTCTGCATGTCCCTCTCCCCGGCTCTACTGGCATCTTCCGAGCTTGTGTCTGTGTGTGTGTGTGGCCAGCAGTCTTGGCTGAGTAGTGAAGGGATAACCATGGAATGAGGACTTGCAGTCCGGGCAGCGGCAGAGAGACAGGCTCACTAATCAAACATTCTACTCTCCACAATTCTACTGCATACTGTACATAGATTTTCCTCCCGCACCAAATTGCGCTTCACACTCAAAAGGAACGACCTCCATCAACTCCATTGTGTGAGAGAAATCCACTCAGAAGTGGGTTTGGGGAATGTTCAAAGAGGACATAGGACTAATATAAACAGTGGAGGAAAAAAGGGAAACTTTACAGGCTCAGATATTGATTAACCACAAGCCAGTGCCTTGATTGATTTTGTGTGTTTTCCTCAGTGCTACCAACAACAACAGAGTGGGTTTGGAATGTAGAAACACTGTGAAAACAAAGGTCATGAGAGTTCAGTGGTCATGACCAAGTCATACTGGGGTGGCAGGGTAGCCTAGTGGTTAGAGCGTTGGACTAGTAACCGGAAGGTTGCGAGTTCAAACCCCCGAGCTGACAAGGTACAAATCTGTCGTTCTGCCCTTGAACAGGCAGTTAACACACTGTTCCCAGGCCGTCATTGAAAATAAGAATATGTTCTTAACTGACTTGCCTGGTTAAATAAAGATAAAATTTTTTAAAAAAAAAACTCTTTCTTTCTAAAATTATCTGCCGAAATTGTTGCCACCCCTATTACTAGCCTGTTCAACCTCTCTTTCGTATCGTCTGAGATTCCCAAAGATTGGAAAGCAGCTGCGGTCATCCCCCTCTTCAAAGGGGGGGACACTCTTGACCCAAACTGCTACAGACCCATGCCTTTCTAAGGTCTTCGAAAGCCAAGTCAACAAACAGATTACCGACCATTTCGAATCTCACCATACCTTCTCTGCTATGCAATCTGGTTTCAGAGCTGGTCATGGGTGCACCTCAGCCACGCTCAAGGTCCTAAACGATATCTTAACCGCCGTCGATAAGAAACATTACTGTGCAACCGTATTCATTGATCTGGCCAAGGCTTTCGACTCTGTCAACCACCACATCCTCATCGGCAAACTCGACAGCCTTGGTTTCTCAAATGATTGCCTCGCCTGGTTCACCAACTACTTCTCTGATAGAGTTCAGTGTGTCAAATCGGAGGGTCTGCTGTCCGGACCTCTGGCAGTCTCTATGGGGGTGCCACAGGGTTCAATTCTTGGACCGACTCTCTTCTCTGTATACATCAATGAGGTGTATCTTGCTGCTGGTGAGTCCCTGATCCACCTCTACGCAGACGACACCATTCTGTATACTTCCGGCCCTTCTTTGGACACTGTGTTAACAACCCTCCAGGCAAGCTTCAATGCCATACAACTCTCCTTCCATGGCCTCCAATTGCTCTTAAATAAAAGTAAAACTAAATGCATGCTCTTCAACCGATTGCTACCTGCACCTACCCGCCTGTCCAACATCACTACTCTGGACGGCTCTGACTTAGAATACGTGGACAACTACAAGTACTTAGGTGTCTGGTTAGACTGTAAACTCTCCTTCCAGACCCATATCAAACATCTCCAATCCAAAGTTAAATCTAGAATTGGCTTCCTATTTCGCAACAAAGCATCCTTCACTCATGCTGCCAAACATACCCTTGTAAAACTGACCATCCTACCAATCCTCGACTTTGGCGATGTCATTTACAAAATAGCCTCCAATACCCTACTCAACAAATTGGATGCAGTCTATCACAGTGCAATCCGTTTTGTCACCAAAGCCCCATATACTACCCACCATTGCGACCTGTACGCTCTCGTTGGCTGGCCCTCGCTTCATACTCGTCGCCAAACCCACTGGCTCCAGGTCATCTACAAGACCCTGCTAGGTAAAGTCCCCCCCTTATCTCAGCTCGCTGGTCACCATAGCATCTCCCACCTGTAGCACACGCTCCAGCAGGTATATCTCTCTAGTCACCCCCAAAACCAATTCTTTCTTTGGCCGCCTCTCCTTCCAGTTCGCTGCTGCCAATGACTGGAACGAACTACAAAAATCTCTGAAACTGGAAACACTTATCTCCCTCACTAGCTTTAAGCACCAACTGTCAAAGCATCTTACAGATTACTGCACCTGTACATAGCCCACCCATAATTTAGCCCAAACAACTCCCTCTTTCCCAACTGTATTTAATTAATTTATTTATTTTGCTCCTTTGCACCCCATTATTTTTATTTCTACTTTGCACATTCTTCCATTGCAAAACTACCATTCCAGTGTTTTACTTGCTATATTGTATTTACTTTGCCACCATGGCCTTTTTTGCCTTTACCTCCCTTCTCACCTAATTTGCTCACATTGTATATAGACTTGTTTATACTGTATTATTGACTGTATGTTTGTTTTACTCCATGTGTAACTCTGTGTCGTTGTATCTGTCGAACTGCTTTGCTTTATCTTGGCCAGGTTGCAATTGTAAATGAGAACTTGTTCTCAACTTGCCTACCTGGTTAAATAAAGGTGAAATAATAAATAAATAAAAAATATGTATATGGCCTGTTCTCAATCTAAAGTCTGAGTACCCAGATCGAGGACAATTTATGTTTTCAGACGAATAATCTATTTTCACAAATTTAGAGCCGTATTCACAACTTTAAATGGTCTTCAACAAGCTTCACTAAGCTGTGACCTTGTATAGAGATTGTTTCGAAGTCTGTGAAAACTTGTATGGTATATTGTCATTGGATAGAGTGTGGCTTGCTCTTATTGGACAGATTGTGTTGGTTAAACTCTTAGAAAAAATGTGCTATTTTAATCCTTAAACAGTCCTTTGACTGTCCCAATAGGAGAACCCTTCAAAGAACCCCTTTTGGTTACACTTTTTTTTCAGGTAGAACCCTTTTGTGTTCCATGTAAAAGTCTTTCTACAGAGAGTTCTAAATGGAACCCAAATTGATTCTACTTGAAACCAAAAAGAACCCTTTTGGAACCCTTTTTTTTCCTAAGAGTGTAGCTTCCCAAGCAAACGTTGCCTGCATGATGTCAAGTAGTAGCTGAAACATGGTGTTATGATATCTGCTAGAGTGATAACACTGCACCCCTCTGTAACATCCCAGTGAGGGAAAGGTCAACAGTATACCACTCTACAACACTTACCTGAGTAAAAATATGGTTATGATTGACTAGATAGTCCTTTCGTGTGTGTGTGTGTGTGTGTGTGTGTGTGTGTGTGTGTGTGTGTGTGTGTGTGTGTGTGTGTGTGTGTGTGTGTGTGTGTGTGTGTGTGTGTGTGTGTGTGTGTGTGTGTGTGTGTGTGTGTGTGTGTGTGTGTGTGTGTGTGTGTGTGTGTGTGTGTGTGTGTGTGTGTGTGTGTGTCCGGCCCCAAACAGTTTTTTGGGTGGTGTAAATTACATCTCCAGCATGTTATTCATGCCTTCGTCCACCCTTACTGCAGACAACACTTTCTAGACGAGATACGTTCTACATACTTTGCATATTGGGTCTGGGTTGGAGGAAGGAAACACTCAACTTGCTGTCATACAGCATGAAGTCATGAATTAAAGCATCCTGTCATGCTAATTGCGCTGCTGCACTTCAGAACTGCTTCACTAAAATTACAACTTCCTCTCCTTCTCTGTCTCCTTCTCTGTGAAAGTATCCTTCTCTGTGAATGTCTCCTTCTCTGTGAAAGTCTCCTTCTCTGTGAATGTCTCCTTCTCTGTGAAAGTCTCCTTCTCTGTGAATGTCTCCTTCTCTGTGAAAGTCTCCTTCTCTGTGAATGTCTCCTTCTCTGTGAAAGTCTCCTTCTCTGTGAATGTCTCCTTCTCTGTGAATGTCTCCTTCTCTGGAAATGTCTCCTTCTCTGTGAATGTCTCCTTCTCTGTGAATGTCTCCTTCTCTGTGAATGTCTCCTTCTCTGTGAATGTCTCCTTCTCTGTGAATGTCTCCTTCTCTGGAAATGAATGTTAACTATAACCTGTTGGGTCCAGCAGCTTCCTGGAGCAGTGTTGTAAGCCATGTACATAAGCGATGGATAGCCATCAGTGCAAACAAACGAGTTTGTATACGGTACACAAATGTAATCTGCAGACATGAGCAAGGCTTGGTCACTGAATTTGAAAAACAAAGCTAATGAGGCTAGTCGCAAATGTGATCTCTTGGTGTTACTGCTACTGATTCAGTCTCAGTGGTGATTGGTGAGGTGCTTTCCTTTTTGAAAGACGTGATGCTGCAGTCACATAGAGGGAACATGACAAACTCACAGAGCTAAGTGATGCAGATCCGTAAGTCCCCCTCTAATCAGGAGGTTCTAATGCAAATGCTGTCTCACAGGTGACCCGAATCCAGCTCGCTTTGAAGTTCTGTGTCAGTGATCTTGCTAGTCATCAATTTGTGGAGCTTATATTATTTCTAAAACTTCCTCTCTGTCCAGGGAATTGCAGCAGGCCTTTTCTCCTCTCCATGATGTGGTTATGATGCCACTGTAGGGCTAGAGAAAGTAAAGTGCTGACGTCAGCGAATGCATCTGGCATTTCCTAATCCTTCCTTAAAACTGCCCAGTTATTTACCAAGGGATGCCTCCATGTGCACCAGCGGGCTAAGATTTTCTTAGTCATTAATTATTATAGTTTTAATATGTAACACGCCAGAAGGAGCATCATTAATTAGATCATGCCAAACAATTGTTGTTGCTCAGATCATTTTCAGTGTCACGAAAGTCAAGAGAGTAGATTTTCTGAAGACACATTCAAAGCCATACTTCCAATTAAAAAATGGACAGACACGACTGTGTCAAGCTTTCAGTATGTCAACAACGATCATGACTTTTTAACAACATACAGTACTGTACATACTTCTCTGGAAGAAAACCTTTAACATTCATCACCCGTACTGATTTGAATTCTGCTACTTCGTCTGGCACTGCTTTGTCACCCTCAGGCATAGTTTACGTCAGTCAAACAGTGGCAGAATGTGAAGTCTGGACAGGCCCTCACTAGATCTTCACTAATGATAGGATTCTATGACATTACATTATCTTGATTGATTTATTCCCCAAAAACCTGTCTTTCACACAGCTATTCTTTGACTTTCCTAATGAAGTGATTTTCTATTCAGGTTGTGACCTATCCAAATGCCGTCTTTTTCATATTTCATATTGATATTTCCATGTTCAAACGTCAACTTCCAGTCCCTCTGCCTTCGATATCTACACCATATTAGTCTGAGTGGACTAATTAAAAAGGACTGCATGTGTCAACAGAAATACATCATCATGCATCAATGGATTTCACCATCGATACAGTATTTAAAGCAAGTATGAATGTGATCAGAAACACTACTGAGCAGAAACTATTGCTATTGTAATGTTTGGTTTGTTGGCATATTCTTAGGTACTAATCTGTACATTTCCAGATCGGAATTCTCCAAATTGGACTACACACCAACAGATACAGACAAAAAAAAAATTGTCAAACAAAGATCAGATCCTTACAGTACATCGTCCACTCCTCAAATGAAATCCCACTAAATTCCATAGACACATGTACTCCCACATTGCTGCTCTATAACATTCCCTTCACTAAATTGATTGTATGAAGCTGAATTATGAATAGCTAAATGATTTTTCAAACGCTCTATGAAACTTTCCAGACTTACATCTTCATGTTGTTAACTTGTGAATTAAGGACTGCCTGTGATCCAGGCCTTTACATGTGTTGAGACCGTAATACACCTAGACCAAGACATCAACGTAGCTCTGCTCTCCGATCCTAACATGGCTCAAAGTGGCTAGGATGGATTATAAGGAAAGCCCTGAGCTCTGCGTTTGTTGCTTGTGTTCTACGTATTGCTCTAAGCCTGAAGCAGCAGACACAGGATCCCACAGCAACCATGGGGATTTGACCCTGGAAAAGTGATTTCAACTACAGACGTATTGCACTAGGACAGGCAAAACTTTTCAAGACAATTTTCTGACCTGCAAAAATCCTATCGTCTCGCACTCTTGTCTGATCTCTTTGGGCATGTCGACCGGTGCAACAGGATGGTACCTTTAGTATTATTTATCTGGGTTACTAAGTTGAAACCATCCAAGTAAACAGAACCTACCAGTTTAAAGGACAGTTTCGACCATGAAACACATCTGAACTTATAAATGTACCGGTGTCCTGTTGCGAATAACCAAAATAATTAAACTTGTAATCTTACATGTTTTTAAATGTCATTCCCCTTTATTAGTTTGACTTTATTATGACATAGACTGTTCAGTAGATCCTTAATTAATCTAACCAATGTTGATAAAATTACTGGAAATACTGTTTTCCCTGTGTAATATTGAAATGAAGTGTTGGTAGCTCTATATACAACATATTATTGGGCCTCTGCCAGACTATTGATGTCTGAGATCCGTTGGGGATACAACACATCTTCTTTACCTCTCTGCCAACTGACAGGTCCTTCAGGATTACGTTTAGAGGTGGATAAGATGGGAGTAATAGTTTTATAGTAATAGTGTTACAATGTGCATTAATGCTTTAGAACGAACACTCTCTGCTGGTTGAACAGATGAGATGTGGCAGCAGACAGCCTCTGTCGTGAACAGTTAGACACGCTTCATTACTCCAACCATTCCCTCTCTGTTTATTATACAGTGATACCTGTGGACACCGCCAGGCACTGGACCATATTTCCAGTTTACATAGCTTTACTCACGGAAAGGGCATCTGTGTTTACTTGCTTGAATAGTAGTTGCACAGATTAATTCAAATTAGACAGAATATTTGAGAACTCCTTTAGTTTGTGTGCATGTAATTACTGGCTTCCCATAATGCTCTGTTAAGCCCCAATGAGAGGGTATGAGGAGAGGGGCGTGTAAGGTTCTAGTTGGTTTTCTGAACAAAAACAAATTAGTTTAATGGTATAAACCCATTTGAGTGCTTTGATCAGGAAGCAAGGAATGTAGGGATACTTTTTTCACTTCTGAATTAACATCCCTACTTTATTAAGATTCTCCAAAATTGAACCTAACAGTAAAGTAGTTCTAACGCTACTAGTCCTAAAAGCTACAGGGATTTTTAAAACGGTTTCAGAATTCTGCTTTTCTTTTTACTTCATTACGTTACAGTTTGCCTGTGGTGTTTGACTGCATAATCTAAAGGAAAGATGTGGAGATGTAAGCCTCAATTGAACCCATAGATGAGGGTGGTCGAATGAAGTGAACAACAACTTTTCAAATAATGGCTGCCCATACACTATACTCTCTTTCACAAACCATGTCTGTATTTCTAAGAATCAGCAAGTCCCATACTTCTTGCTGCTTTTTTAAAACCATTTTGTAAACAGCCCTTTTAAGCCTTGGAGTTTAAAGGCAGAGGTATACACAAGCCAACCAGAGCACCTGGGTAGACGTCAGGCGAGGAGTGTTTTGTTTTGTCAGTGCCATGTAAGATGTGCTCCACTCTCTAGATCATTCAGACTTTCATTATTAATTCAAAAGGAGAGTTTTCCTTTCATGTCCTGCCGTCTATTAGAAGAGAATAAGTTAACCATACAGGGAGGTAAACGGTCGACAGACCTTTTGCTCACTGAATTACCCAGCCCACATGCTTCTCTGGGATTGCGTGATGCCCCGCTCCTGTATATCGTCCGGCATTGCCTAATGAAGCAATTGCTCCCTGACACCTGAAGTAAGAAACAATAAGCACTCTCAATCCCACAAGGTTAATGGGATATTTTATAAAGTGAGAGTTGCACAGCCACTTTCCAGTTAATACTCTGGAAAAATATGAGGAGAAGGTAGCGGAGATACGATAGGCGGTAATCAGGGAGACATCACTAGGACTGAGGGAGGGTTGGACACAAGAACATTAAGTAGATTTTGAAATGAATTGAAATGGCGGCGCCTCACACAAGCCAAGCGTCTCTGTTTTGATGGAGGTGAGACCAATGAAAATGGCCCGCTCTACACACAAAGGCGGGAGGGGGTAAGTGGGGAGAGCAAAACCTCTCCAGAGTACCGGTGACTGTGCTCTGTGCCTTTTGCAGGAGAGGAAAATACCATCAGGTCAAAGGGTAATAAAAAAGAATAAGCTGGTTCAGTGTATCCAGAATTAATTCATTTGATCCGGAGACCTGCTGTGTATCATCTGCAACCCAGCAGCAGTAGGTGGTCAAATGACATTTACCAAAAGAAAGTATACCTAGACACACACATGCATGCACACACAGATGCACACACACACAAATATGTTCTCTTGTTTTTGACCTGAATTATATTTGCTTTGATCTAACCGTTATGAGTGCCTGAACATTTAATTATCATTATTAAAGCTTCAGCGGTGAAGATACTCATATTAAGAAATACATGTTAGCACCCCTGTGGTTGATGCGGAATTCATTCCTGTAAAAGCTTAATACATTTTCATTATAATGATGTAATTTATTTATTTATTTGTTTATTACTTTTGCATACAGAAGACGACTTAAGAGAAATGGCATTTGTGACCCATGTCATTTGAAACTATCATTTAAGCATCTACAATCACGTATGGACACATACTGTATTCATAAAGATAAGTCCAGCTCATTGAATATTGCAATTCAATATATTTGTTGAACTGACCAATGCAGTCAATGGCCAATGGGCACTAAGTACAGTGCCTGTACTCAAACCAGTTCAGAGGAGTGGGTCTAGGCCTCTAATGAATTGTGAAATTACGTTGCATAAAGCAAATAATGGGCTGAGATTGTCTTGGTGCCAAGTGCTATGAAACTGACTATAGGATGAGGAGGGTCAGGGCTACTGATCTAACTTAAAGCTAGGTGAATGAGAAGGAGACACTACCGCAGTGGGTTTGGTAGATTACCTCGCTGTAATTGTTTAAATTGAAGAACTTCCTTGAGATTTGAGATTTAATGGATGTGTGGATAGCGATGGTTGGCTTCCCTCTTCCCTAAATAGAAGGGAATCGTTAAGCAGGGTTTCAGGTGGGCAATTGGCGCATGAGAAGAGGGGTATGTGAAGCCAGCACATGATTGACATTGTAAGAAGGAATTCTGACTGACGCAGTGAAACAGGGCTCTTCTTGGAGAGATTCACTAGGATTCACCTGCTTTTCATTATTTCACTGCGCTGAAAAGTTACTGTCAAAATCCCAGAATTTCAAGTATTATACATTTAACAATACATTATAGAATGTACAGAACATGAGACAAAGTACGAGTGTCCACAATGTGGGCATATTTTGAATTGAATTGTCTTACAGCATGTTATGTTCTGTTTGATTTTAGTGAATGGGGAGTTGAGCACATTTGAAGCAGACTCATTCCTCTTGATGTAATGCTCACAGGTATGGGTATAGAATTTTTTATTTTGTTGTTCCTTCTCAGTCTTGAATGACTCCATCAATATCTGCCGTAGAGGCTGATTATGTAGCAACTAAAACAGACTCAAGTATTGTTAGCTCTTGCAAAAAAGGAAAGACACTGAACTTCTTATCACACTCAATTGTTTCTACCTGTAGATAAGGCTGTGGCGGTGCCGTGCTTTTATAACACTGTTTACTGAGATCCAAGGGCAAGTGACTCAGCTGGCTCTCTGGTAACAACTGGGCCAGCTCATCTTGTTGCGAACAGGTGGAGAGCGTTGAGGCAGAACACACTCCCTGATTCGGGTCACTGTGGTTATTTAACTTATTTTCATTTATTTTTCTCCAGTGAGACTCCAACAGTCCAACACTCAACCCTCATTTCAACGATTACGGTCCCCCTAGGCCCGTGGGTGGTGCAGATCATTTGCTTAATTTTTTGCCATTCACTTTTAGGACATGGATCAAAGAGCTGTTAAATTGCACTGACGTGGCGACTAGGAGTGACTGAGAGAGACGCATTGAGCCCTCTAGCTGAGGGAGGAGACTCTAGTTCACTAATATGTGTATGCCAGAAGAAGATGGAGCCACCTACTCATTCCAAACCAGGCCAAACTCCATTACTGACTGGATAATAGTGACATCCAAATCACATGACATCAAGGGAATATACACTACATTCGTGCACAAGTACGTTTCTTCAGTATTTTCGTATATATAGTCCCTAACATGAAGATAAAGTACTGTGTATTACAAACTCATACAAGCTTCTCTAAACCTGATCTCACTCTGGTCCAAAAACTCATTCAAACATGAGATCAGCGGTTTCTCTCCACTTTCTTTCCACAACTTTTTCTTCTTGCTAATTAAAAAAATTAGCTACATGAATCATCAACTTACCAGAGAGTATGATCATAAAAAGCACCATTCGAATGATGCAATTAGCCATACGACTCCGATGAGAGATATGCAATCAAAGTATAAAGGCAGCAGTGAGTTGGGGGAATGAAAGCAGGAGTCTTCAAAGAGCTGGAGCCCATTGAAAGCCCAGGAGAGGGAGCTGGTGCATGCTGCTGGAGGGTGGGATCAGTTGTCTTCTTAGGAGAGAAGTGACAGAGCTCCTTCTGGACTAGAGGACACAGGGAACCAATAATCAGCAGGGATTGTGTGTCTCTCTCTCTCTCTCTCTCTCTCTCTCTCTCTCTCTCTCTCTCTCTCTCTCTCTCTCTTGTCTTAAAAAGTGCAAGAAAGTAGAGGGGCCTGTGAAGTAATTAAAAGTGACAGTGTGACCTGTCACTTGAAAGAAAAGGACACTCCAAGTGCCGAGTCAACAACTAAAATGTTGATAGGACAGCGTTTTGAGATGAACCTCCATGTCAAGGGCATTTATAAAAGGAATAAACAGTTTTATAAAAGGAGGAAGTTCAAAAGAGTGGATGTCTAATAGCAGATAGGCCTTTTTTAGAGACACAGGTAATGTGCCTCTCAATCTTTAATCACACAAATGGTCTGATTTCTGCACAGGATGGCAATTTCTGAATTAGATTCCAGTCTAGGTTATTTCATAAAATGCTGTTTGTCTCCTCAACTCTGAAAGAAACACATGGTAGGAAAATGACAGGAGTCATTACAGGCAGCCACTAATGATGAGTATGATCGCCTAACTGAGAGAGGAAAAAAATGTACTATCAAGTCTATTTAGACTCTTACAAATAACAGATAATTGCTGCTGCTTTAGCACATAGGCCTAATTGTGTTTACTGTGTAAATCAAGTAGCCTATGTGGTAATTAATGTGATATTTCTCTAAGCATTAGTCTTGTGGCCTCTGTTTGTCAGAGTAAGACAAGGTGAAGAATATTGGCATTGCAGTTAATATAGAAGTGGTGCATAATAGGAGATATTAATTTATTAAAACAATGTTCTACGCTAGACTCTGGTGCCCAGAGGACTCTGATATCCTGAGGGTCAAAAGGTTGCAATGCATTTAAACTAGTGTAGTTTACCTGGAATTATGCCTCATTATGGTGTCGTAACAGCTGTGGGAAGAGTGCTTTAGCGACAGGTTAACTGGAAAGGTCACATGCACACACACAAGTGCAATCCTATTTTGAGAATAAAGCATAAGAAAGAAAAATCCCATTGATAACATAACAAGAGCTGAAAACACAACACTGACACCAAAATGTATTCCTCAACACATCTAACATCTGGCTTTTTGGAGATGTTTGCAACATCATGAATGTGTGAACAAGGTATTAGCATAATCATTCTATGGAGGAAGTGTTTCATTAACACGTCCAAAAAATGTACATGATTCAAATTATGTCTCCTATAAGCAAATAGTGAAACAAACGTATTCCTTAGTTATTACACTGACAAAAATAATACCTTATTTGTATTAGACATGTAGTTATAGCTAAACAAATAATTATAGAATCCAATCACATTTCAACAAATCCTTACTTCAAACAAATTCCTTCAAATATAACAAATCCTTACCAAACAGCCTTGGGATCACATAATATCAGTTCATTCTCAAAACAAAACATAGTTGACGTTGCATTACATGGCTTTTACAACAACACAGCCCATTACAGGCACTGTACTTAGTGCAGCATTGTCAATACAAGTGTGGTTAAAAAGTGCCTAACTTTATCTCTTATTTATGACATTTCTCTTCTAATATTCATTTTTCTTGTGTATATATATATATTTATATATATATATATTTGCATTTGAGGTTGGCAACAGAGCCTAGAACACATTAAATATTTGTTTTCAAGTTTGGATAAATGTCTTCTGGAATGTTCTGTTCCAGCGCCGATAAGCGATCCTAACAACTTGGGGCTCCAAGCTTTAATATTGAACTCTCGAAATCTCATAGCCTTCAGATGCTGGCTTCTGCTATATGAGACATCCAGCAAAATCAATGGAAAACAACTTGTTTAGGCCTGTACAGAATACTAAATGCTGCTTTCACCTTTGCTTTCACTCTGATCACACACCCGTTGTACATTAGCAAAACCCAATAGTCTTCAAGTGTAGCGGATGTTCTCTTCATAAACTATATTCCTGTCTCTGTTCCATTATGGACTTTGTAATTGTCAGACTATTAAAGGACTTTGCTATTGTCAGACTATTTAATGACTGTGCTATTGTCAGACAATTTAGCAATTCTGCTATTCTAAGACAATTTAATGACTTTGCTATTGAAGACTATTTAATGACTTTGCTATTGTCAGACTATTAAAGGACTTTGCTATTGTAAGACTATTAAAGGTCTTTACTATTGTAAGACTTATGTATGATGTATGATGCCAATAGAGCAGATGTCCACATGATAGCTAATGATGTCCAGTACATGGATCATACACAGTATCTATCTGCAACCATATTGACTATGTCACACTAGGACACATTTGCTTGCCCAGTACCCTCTTCAGTTTTGGGCTAAGAGAGAGGGAGGGGGCTTTCAAGGGAGCAGGCAAGGGATTCTGGGTCGATGATCTTAGGTAAACCAGAATCTACAGGGTGCATGATATGTTTTGACCTTCATAAAATATTGATTTACTGTTCACCTGGGAACATGCAGAGGACAAATAATAAAATAAAATGCTTTGAAGTTGTGCAGTTGTGTGTCACATTGTTTCACAAACACAGTAGCTTTTTCTTATGCAACCAATTCTTCTTAAATGCATAAAGTGGGCTGTCATATATTGATTGACAGGATCCCATGTCAATCAGAAAATATGAAAAGAGTATGAATACTGTATGAGTGGCATTCTGTTTAGAATACTGAGCAGTAGGAAAGTCTGTTGGATTCAAAGACAGTATGTTCAATTCCCCAGATACTTCCAAACACAGGGTACAATAAGTTCACAGTTATTGCTGTATTTTCAGCTTGCATACTCTGAAGTGGGCTTACTAGCTCACACATACATGAACTCACTGTGTGCTAGATTCTATTAGTCTAAATTGTAGTACATTTATGGACCTCAACACTGAAATGATTGTGGAGGAAGTCAGGAAGTGGTTAACATAATCCATGGCATGTATCTATGTTGTCTTATTTTACATAATAATAATTACAGATGAAAATGTGTACTTTAGATGATGTGTGCTTTGTTATTATTCACTACATCTGGAGAGTTTTATATAAGAAAATAATTAAGTATATTTGAAATTCAGAACAAAGAAAATAACTGTAAATCGGAACTGGTCCTTCACTCCCTCGTCGCATAAAGAGTGGGTTTTGCATTGATCAGCAAAGGTTAAGTAGAAGATGTTGATGAATCTTGAGAACTTTGATAAATGAATATTGATTTTATTTTTAAAAAATTATCCTGACAATTATAGCTGGGCTAGATAATTCCCTCTAGACGAGAGCAGAGTGCATCTATTTTTGAAGAAGCTTTAATATTGTTGAAAATAGTCCTGGGCAGCAGTCCTGTATGAATCCTTCAGAACCTTATCTCTCTTCTGAACACCCCACCAAATTATATTAGATACACAAGAGGGCTTGACGCCGTGAGCCATTGTGGAGAAAGCAATAAATAGCCTGGCAATGTCAGAGATGTCATAAATCAAAATTCAGAAATGGCTGAATGCTGTTGGACATTTTCATCTCCAATACTGTTTTATCCCGCTGAATAATGAATAAATTAGAGAGATGCAAGGCAGGGGGGGAGTGTTTGAATCTACAGTACATGTGTGTCTTTACCATTTATGTTTATGTGTATGCATACCGGCGGGTGTGTAAATGTGACCGACCGGCTCGATTCGGTGTTACGTAGCAACATTCGAAAAGGTGTTTTTTACATGGTATATCATACACTATAGTTGCGGAACAATGGGAAAGTAATTCTGCTTTGAAAGTTGACAAATTTGTCACCTCACTTTTGAGAAAATGGCCCGTGAATTTTTGCTACACCTACTGGAGAGCTCTTCTTTGTCTACACCCATTCAGCATCGTTCACACCCTCTTAAGCTTTAGCCCCACCCAGCTCTTTAACTTCTTGACGCTACCCATCCCGTTAGCGGGATAATTGTCATCAACAACCGCTGAATTGAAGAGCGCCACTTTCAAATAATATTACTAAAAATATTTATATTCATGAAATCACAAGTACAATATAGCAAAACACAGCTTGGCTCTTTGTTAATCCACCTGTCGTGTCAGATTTTGAAAATATGCTTTACAGCGAAAGCAATTGTTTGTGTAAGTTTATCGATCACTAGACAAAACATTATGAACACCTAGCATCACAGTAGCTTGGTCATGAAAATCAGAAAAGCACTTAAATGAATCGCTTACCTTTGATGATCTTCAGATGTTTTCACTCACGAGACTCCCAGTTACACAATAAATGTTCCTTTTGTTCCATAAAGATAATTTTTATATTTGTTTTGGCGCGTTGTGTTCAGAAATCCACGGGCTCGAGCGGTCATGACAATGCAGACGAAAATTCCCAAAAGTATCCGTAATGTCCACAGAAACATGTCAAGCATTTTTTATAATCAATCCTCAGGTTGTTTTAAAATATATAATCGATAATATATCACCTGGCACTGTCTCTTTTTCAGTAGGAGAGGGAGACACATTGGCTGCCCAAGCTCTGTTGCACAAGCAAAACTCATGCAAACACCTGACACGATGTTATCTTTCTCCCTAATTTTTCAAAATAAAAGCCTGAAACTATGTGTAAAGACTGTGACACCTTGAGGAAGCGATAGGCAAAGGAATCTGGTTGATATCCCTTTAAATGGAGCGAAGGCAGGCTATGGGGCATGGAGCTTTCAAAATAGAAGCCACTTCCTGGTTTGATTTTCCTCAGGTTTCGCCTGCAATATCAGTTCTGTTATACTCACAGACAATATCTTGACAGTTTTGGAAACTTTAGAGTGTTTTCTATCCTAATCTGTCAATTATATGCAAATTCTAGCATATTTGCCTGAGAAATAGGCCGTATACATTGGGAACGTTATTTTTCCAAACATAAAAATAGTGCCCCCTAGCTGGAAGAGGTTAAGAATTGACATGTGAGGCCATGTGGTAAACAACCAAAGATTTCAAGACTAAAGGCTGGTTTACGCTACGGGTGTGTTCGTTAATTTAATCTGGAGTGCCAGAGTGTGCTCTGGGTGTTCTTAAACTCAGAGCATTGTCAGATTGCCGTTCGTAAAATCAGAGCCTTTCATTCTTGGGGCGTTCAGAGCGCACACTGGATGCTCTGGCCGAGGAGTAGGGTTGATCCGAGCGTTCTTATCTAACAACAGCAGTGAAGGACACAAGCTAACTCGCTAACGTTGGCAGCTTGCTAGCTACTTCCAGACACAAATGAGAGAACAGCTTACGCTGACCATTTTATTCACCGTAGCAGAGCTTGTTAGTCTGTTTTTTGTGTTGGTGTTGGTGACTGCAACAATTGGTGCTGGCAACAATTTAAGTGCGCTTTTTGCGCTTTTTTGCCAACGTTTACTGACACCTGCCATATATTCAATGGGTGTGAGTTCATGAGAGTTAGTACATTTGTCAGTTATTCTGCACTCTGGCAAACTCAGACAAGAGTTCTCTGAAATCGGAGTAGACAGCCAGAGTGAATTTACAAGTGTCTATCGACACAACAGTTGTTGCAGTGACATCATGAACATTATATGGAAATGGTTAATTGCATAGTGTAGGCTTTTGTTTAGACATGTAGCTAGTTATCTAAACAATGAACCATAATCACAACTCATAACATTACTACCCTGCATGAATCTGTTGGCTACCCAAAATTAGGCTATAACTAACAATGCAAATGGCTCTGAGATACAAATAATATTACTACACAGATCATACACATAACTTTAGCTAGCGAGCCAGCCAGCTAACGTTAGCTTGCTAGCTAACAGTACACTAACTTGAAATGAAAACAACTTTCTGACAAAATTAGAAATGTGTAATGTTTTGAAAATGTAGCTAGCTAGACTCTCTTACCTATATACATGGATGGATACTTCTACCTCTCTGTCACTATGTGATATCTTTAGAAGAGTGCTCCATGGCAGACCAATCTACACTTATCTCTCAGCTTGTCCAGCCCACTCATTATCTGAATCAATCATGGCTAGCAGGAAGGTTGTTGGCTTTGTCTGTAGCTAAACCGACTAGGCTCGTAATTTAACAATTTTATTTGTATTTACAGATGACATACAAGTTTGTTATTTTGGCACATGAAAGTTCACATGTTCCAGAAGGCATTTCTGCAACAAAAAAAATCATTTTGATAAAAAAATAACGTTTAATAACGTTTCCTGAATCGAGTTCATGCATGCAAATGCGCTGTGTTTTAGTGTCTGTGTGCATGCGTGTGTGAGTAGGCCTATGTGTACTTAGCTTACAATGACTGTAAATGTCATGTTTTGTCATTTATTATCTTGTCTTGTCCCTGTGCTTCCCATTCTATTCGTTTCCTCTGCTGGTCTTATTAGGTTCTTCCTTTTTCCTGAATCCCTCTCTCCCCTCCCTCTCTCACTCTCTCGTCACATCGTTGTTCCTGCTCCCAGCTGTTCCTATTCCCCTAATCTATCATTTAGTCTTCCCACACCTGTTCCCGATCCTTTCCCCTGATTAGAGTCCCTATTTCTTCCTTTGTGTTCCGTTCCTGTCCTGTTTTGTGTCAGAATTCACCGTGCTGTGTTTGTGTATCGCCCTGTCGTGTCGTGTTTTCCTCAGATGCTGCGTGGTGAGCAGGTGTCTGAGTCTGTCTGGTTCAAGTGCCTTCCCGAGGCAACCTGCTGTTCACCTGCTGTTCAAGATCGAGTCTCCAGTTTGTCCTCGTCATTTCGAGTGAAAGTTGTGTTTTTTGTTTGTATTTACTTTACTGGATTTTGTTTGTATTTTTTACTGCATTGACCCTCTTTTGGTCTTTAGTCTTCCCAGTAAAAGTTCACCTGCCTGTTCCTGTCAGGCAAGTGCCAGGTGTGTATGGACAGTCCTAAACATGACCCACACTACAAAGGCTACATGTGTCACAAAGGATTCACATTTCCCACTGTCAAGACCATTTACAAATCAGGCAGACACTCTATGCGGAAGCACTGAGGAGGATCGGGATGGTTATTTCCAAATCTGTCACGCTTTCATGACAGTGTGATACTCTCCTCTGTGACTTATCTGTGGTGTCTCAGAGCCTGTCTCTGCCTTTGACGATATTTCCCAATGCCAACCCACCCCAAAATAATAATTCATTGTATTCTTATTTTGTAGCATGTCATGTCCGTGAGTAAGTGGCAATAACATGAACATTGACTATGATGATTGCAGTTTTCACTCAACTGTGGTTTATCTTCTGACTCGGGGAGCTATTCTCCGCTGTATTTCCAGCTCATTGCTTCACACTTCCCGCCTCCATCACACACATGTACACACACATGCGCATGAGCACGCTCGCACACACACACACACACACACACACACACACACACACACACACACACACACACACACACACACACACACACACACACACACACACACACACACACACACACACACACACACACACACACACACAGACACACACAGACACACACAGACACACACAGACACACACACACACACTTACATTGACAGAGTTGCTCTTCTCTGTCAAACCAGGCAGAACACTCAGAATACAGTGTGCCACACTGTACAGCATAACTCTGCCAAAGCTAAGTGGTAACAGTCATTTTCTTTCAACTGAGTGTTCAATATACTTCTGAGTTAATGTACCAAGGGTGACTTTGTCCTCTCGTTTATTACTGGATCCGCAAACAATCTATTCAATTTACACTACCGCTCAAAAGTTTGGGGTCACGTAGAAATGTCCTTGTTCTTTAACGAAAAGCACATTTTGTGTCCATTAAAATTACATCAAATTGATCAAAAATACAGTGTAGACATTGTTAATGTTGTAAATGACTATTGTAGTTGGAATCGGCAGATTTTTTTATAGAATATCTACATAGGCATACAGAGGCACATTATCAGCAACCATCACTCCTGTATTCCAACGGCACATTGTGTTAGCTAATCCAAGTTTATAATTTTCAAAGATTAATTGATCATTAGAAAACCCATCATAGCACTGAGACTGCACTTGTGAAGGTGGTAAATTACCTTTTAATGGCATCAGACCAAGGCTCTGCATCTGTCCTCGTGCTCCTAGATCTTAGTGCTGCTTTTGATACCATCGATCCCCACATTCATTTGGAGAGATTGGAAACCCAAATTGTTCTACACGGATAACTTATGGCCTAGTTTAGATCTTATCTGTCGGAAAGATATCAGCTTGCCTCTGTGAATGGTTTGTCCTCTGACAAATCAACTGTACATTTCGGTGTTCCTCAAGGTTCCGTTTTAGGACCACTATTGTTTTCACTATATATTTTACCTCTTGGGGATGTCATTCAAAACATAATGTTAACTTTCACTGCTATGTGGATGACGCACAGCTGTACATTTTAAATGAAACATGGTGAAGCCCCAAAATTGCCCTTGCTAGAAGCCTGTGTTTCAGACAAACTTTTTACTTTTAAACTCGGACAAAACAGAGATGCTTGTTCTAGGTCCCAATAAACGAAGAGCTCTTCTGTTGAATCTGACAATATTGATGGTTGTACAATCGTCTCAAATAAAACTGTGAAGGACCTCGGCGTTACTCTGGACCCTGATCTCTCTTTTGAAGAACATATCAAGACTGTTTCAAGGACAGCTTTTTTCCATCTACTTAACATTGCAAAAATCAGAAACTCTCTGTCCAAAAATGATGCAGAAAAATTAATCCCTGCTTTTGTTACTTCTAGGTTAGATTACTGCAATGCTCTACTTTCCAGCTACCCGGATAAAGTACTAAATAATCTTCAGTTAGTGCTAAATACGGCTGCTAGAATCCTGACTAGAACCAAAAAATGTGATCATATTACTCCAGTGCTAGCCTCCTTACACTGGCTTCCTGTTAAGGCAAGGACTGATTTCAAGGTTTTACTGCTAACCTACAAAAGCATAACATAGGCTTGTGCCTACCTATCTTTCTGATTTGGTCCTGCCGTACATACCTACATACACGCTACGGTCACAAGATGCAGGCCTCCTAATTGTCCCTAGAATTTCCAAACAGATGGAGGCAGGGCTTTCTCCTATAGAGCTCCATTTTTATGGAATGCTCTGCCTACCCATGTGAAAGACGCAGACTCGGTCTCAACCTTTAAGTCTTTACTGAAGACTCATCTCTTCAGTGGGTCATATGATTGAGTGTAGTCTGGCCCAGGAGTGTGAAGATGAATGGAAAGGCTCTGGAGCAAATAACCGCCCTTGCTGTCTCTGCCTGGCCGGTTCCCCTCTCTCCACCGCGATTCTCTGCCTCTAACCCTATTACATAGGCTGAGTCACTGGCTTACTGATGCGGTTTCATGCCGTCCCTGGGAGGGGTGCGTCACTTGAGTTGGTTGAGTCACTGACGTGATCTTTCTGTCTGGGTTGGCGCCCCCCCCCTCCTTGGGTTCTGCCGTGGCAGAGATCTTTGTGGGCTGTACTCGACCTAGTCTCAGGATGGTAAGTTGGTGGTTGAAGATATCCCTCTAGTGGTGTGGGGGCTGTGCTTTGGCAAAGTGTGTGGGGTTATATCCTTCCTGTTTTGCCCTGTCCGGGGGTATCATTGAATGGGACCACAGTGTCACCTGACGTCTCCTGTCTCAGCCTCCACTATTAATGCTGCAGTAGTTTATGTGTGGGGGGCTAGTGTCACGGCCGGCTGAAGGACTGGACCAAGGTGCAGCATGGTAAGCGTACATTTTCTCTTTATTAAAAATGACGCCGACAAAACAAAGAACAAAACCAAACCGTGAAGCTTTGGGCTATGTGCCTTGAACAAAGTCAAAGTTAACCTCCCACAAAACAGGTGGGGGAAAAGGGTACCTAAGTATGGTTCTCAATCAGAGACAAGAATAGACAGCTGCCTCTGAGAACCACACCCAGCCAAACACATAGAAATAGAAAATCATTGAACATAGAACATAGACTGCCCACCCAAATCAAAACCTGAATAAACCAAAATAGAGACATAAAACGCTCTCTACGGTCAGGGCATGACAGCAAGGTTCAGTTTGTTATATAAAACCTGAACCTATAGAGGAGGATCTGGGTGGGCATGTCTCCGCGGTGGGGGCTCTGGCGAAGGAAGTAGACCCCGGGCAGCTCCGGACGGGAGGGAGACCCTGGCAGCTCTGGACGGGAGGGAGCCTCTGGCAGCTCCGGACGGGAGGGAGACTCTGGCAGCTCCGGACGGGAGGGAGACTCTGGCAGCTCCGGACGGGAGGGAGGCTCTGGCAGCTCCGGACGGGAGGGAGACTCTGGCAGCTCCGGACGGGAGGGAGAGTCTGGCAGCTCCGGATGGGAGGGAGAATCTGGCAGCTCCGGACGGGAGGGAGACTCTGGCAGCTCCGGACGGGAGGGAGACTCTGGCAGCTCCGGACGGGAGGGAGACTCTGGCAGCTCCGGACGGGAAGGAGACTCTGGCAGCTCCGGACGGGAAGGAGACTCTGGCAGCTCCGGACGGGAGGGAGACTCTGGCAGCTCCGGACAGGAGGGAGACTCTGGCAGCCTCTGGCAGCTCCGGACAGGAGCTCCGCCTCGCCACCATGAGCATCACCCCATAGCACGGGGCCTGACCAGTCCCATGCTCTCAACGGTAAGTACGGGGAGTTGGCTCAGGTCTGCTTCCTGACTCTGCCACACTCCCCGTTCCTTTCTCCGGCTGCCTCTGCTCTCCTAGCTGCCACCTGTTCCCATGGAGGGAGATCCCTTCCCACCAGGATCTCCTCCCATGTGTAGACTCCCTTGCCGTCCCGAACGTCCTCCCATGTCCAGGAATCCACCTTACCATGCTGCTTGGTCTGTTGGTGGTGGGAAGTTCTGTCACGGCTGGCTTTCTCTTTATTAAAAATGACGCCGACAAAACAAAGAACAAAACCAAACCGTGAAGCTTTGGCCTATGTGCCCTGAACAAAGTCAAAGTTAACTTCCCACAAAACAGGTGGGGGAAAAGGGTACCTAAATATAGTTCTCAATCAGAGACAACGATAGACAGCTGCCTCTGATTGAGAACCACACCCGGCCAAACACATAGAAGTAGAAAATCTTAGAACATAGACTGCCCACCCAAATCAAACCCTGACCAAACCAAAATAGAGACATAAAACGCTCTCTACGGTCAGGGCGTGACAGCAAGGGTCAGTTTGTTATATTTGGAGTAGTTCTCCTGTCTTATCCGGTGTCCTGTGTGAATTTAAGTATGCTCTCTCTAATTCTCTCTTTCTCTCTTTCTCACGGGGGACCTGAGCCCTAGGACCATGCCTCAGGACTACCTGGCATGATGACTCCTTGCTGTCCCCAGTCCACCTGGCCGTGCTGCTGCTCCAGTTTCAACTGTTCTGCCTGCGGCTATGGAATCCTGACCTGTTCACCGGACGTACTACCTGTCCATTACCTGCTGTTTTCAACTCTCTAGAGACAGCAGGAGTGGTATAGACACTCTTAATGATCGGCTATGATAAGCCAACTGACATTTACTCCCGAGTTGCTGACTTGCTGCACCCTCGACAACTACTGTGATTGTTATTATTTGACCATGCTGGTCATTTATGAACATTTGAACATCTTGGCCATGTTCTGTTATAATCTCCACCCGGCACAGCCAGAAGAGGACTGGCCACCCCTCATAGCCTGGTTCCTCTCTAGGTTTCTTCCTAGGTTTTGGCCTTTCTAGGGACTTTTTCCTAGCCACCGTGCTTCTACGCCTGCATTGCTTGCTGTTTGCGATTTTAGGCTGGGTTTCTGTACAGCACATTGAGATATCAGCTGATGTACGAAGGGCTATATAAATACATTTGATTTGATTTGATGATTTTGCAATTATGTTAGCACACCTGAAAAACATTATGCTGATTAAAGATCCAATAAAACCGTCCTTCTTTAGACTTGCTGAGTCTCTGGAGCATCAGCATTTGTGGGTCCTCTTGCTCAGTTGTGCACCAGGGCCTCCCACTCCTCTTTCTATTCTGGTTAGAGCCAATGTGTGCTGTTCTGTGAAGGGAGTAATACATACCGTTGTACGAGATCTTCAGTTTCTTGGCAATTTCTCGCATGGAACAGCCTTCATTTTTCAGAACAAGAATAGACTGACAAGTTTCAGAAGAAAGTCTTTGTTTCTGGACATTTTGATCCTGTAATCTAACCCACAAATGCTGATGCTCCAGATGCTCAACTATTCTAAAGAAAGCAAGTTGTATTGCTTCTTTAATCAGTACAACAGTTTCCAGGCTTTTAAAATTCTAAACTTGGATTAGCTAACTCAACGTACCGTTGGAACACAGGAGTGATGGTTGCTGATAATGGGCGTCTGTATGTCTATGTAGATATTCCATAAAAAAGCTGCCGTTTCCAGCTACAATAGTCATTTACAACATTAAAAATGTCTACACTGTATTTCTGATCAATTTGATGTTATTTTAATCGACAAATTGTTTTGATTTTCTTTCAAAAACAAGGACATTTCTGATGATTGACCCCAACTTTTAAATAGTAGTTTAGGTTGTAGAGGCTGTTAACTCATGTAACAAATGTATGGGTTTTGTATGGGTCTCTGTATGGGATCCATTCAGAACCATGTATGTTCATGTCTGACTTTTTTCACTTGAGCGTCTCTGCATACTTGTAAATAGTGTCAGCATACACACATGATCTGATAATGACAATGGCTGTCAGGATTTGACATTGGCATCTCAGCCCATATCCTAGTGGGAGTAGCTACGTGAGGAAACGCACAAGACTAAGCAGTGTTTGACAAGAGCAGAGGGACCAGTGGTTAGACACTCAATCAAAAGGGGACAGAAGGGGTACCAAACCTCTGGGGGTCACACACAGCAGCTGTTGTCTGTCGTTTTGATGTCCCACCAACCACATATACAGTACCAGTCAAAAGTTGTGACACAGATATTCATTCAAGGGTTTTTATATATTTTTACTATTTTCTACATTGTAGAATAATATTGAAGATATCAAAACTATGAAATAACACATATGGAATCATGCGGTAACCAAACAAGTGTAAAACAAATCAAAATATATTTTCAACTTGAGATTCTTCAAAATAGCCACCCTTTACCTTGATGACAGCTTTGCACACTCTTGGCATTCCCTCAACCAGCTTCACCTGGAATGTTTTTCCAACAGCACTTGTTGGCTGCTTTTCCTTCACTCTGCGGTCCAGCTCAACCCAAACCATCTCAATTGGCTTGAGGTCGGATGATTGCGGAGGCCAGGTCACCTGATGCAGCACTCCATCACTCTCCTTCTTGGTCAAATAGCCCTTACACAGCCTGGAGGTGTGTTGGGTCATTGACCTGTTGAAAAACAAATGATAGTCCCACTAAGTGCAAACCAGAATGGATGGCATATTGCTGCAGAATGCTGTGTTGGCCATGCTGGTTATGTGTGCCTTGAATTCGAAATAAATCACTGACAGTGTCACCAGCAAAACTCCCCCACACCATCACACCTCCTCCCCCATGATTCATGGGGGGAACCACACATGTGGAGATCATCCGTTCACCTACTCTGCGTCCCCCGGCGATTGGAACCAAACATCTGAAATTTGGACTCATCAGACCAAAGGACAGCTTTTCACCGGTATCATGTCCATTGCTCGTGTTTCTTGGCCAAAGCGAATTTCTTATTATTATTGATGTCCTTTAGTAGTGGTTTCTTTGCAGCAATTCAACCATGAAGGCCTGATTCACACATTCTCCTCTGAAAAGTTGATGTTGAGATGTGGCTGTTCTTGAACTCTGTGGAGCATTAATTTGGACTGGTAACTCCTCTGCAGCAGAGGTAACTCTGGGTCTTCCTTTCCTGTGGCGGTCCTCATGAGAGCCCATTTCATCATAGCGCTTGATGGTTTTTGCGACTGTATTAACTCACCTTCATGTCTTAAAATAATGATGCACTGTCATTTCTCTTTGCTTATTTGAGCTGTTCTTGCCATAATATGGACTTTTACCAAATAGGGCTATCTTCTGTATACCACCCCTACCTTGTCACAACACAACTGATTGGCTCAAAAGCATTAAGATGGAAAGAAATTCCACAAATTAACATTCAACACACCTGTTAATTGAAATGCATTCCAGGTGACCTCATGAAGCTGTCATCAAGGCAAAGGGTGGCTACTTTCAAGAATCTCAAATATAAAATATATTTTGATTTGTTTAACACCTTTTCGGTTACTACATGATTCCATATGTGTTATTCATAGTCTTGATGTCTTCACTATTATTCTTCAATGTAGAAAATAGTGAAAATAAAGAAAAACCCTTGAATGATTAGGTGTCCAAACTTTTGACTGGTACTGTACAAGAAAACAAGCATGCACACACAGACACACACGCACGCACTCACGCACACCCACACACACACTTACACACAAACACACACAGAGAGAAGAGAGTAGCTGGTAATGAGAAACGTTCAACCATTGACTAGGATTTTGGCCAGTGAATTAGTGGACACATTCAAATGAGAGAAGAAATTAGCAGCTTGCCCCAAATGGTTGTCAAGCTGAGGATGGGGATAGCTGAGGGGTAGTTAGTGTCTGTCTGTGCTGCTCTACAAACCCATTGGATTTCTTCAAAACAAAATCAAACCTTCATTTGATACCCAAATGACCAAACCTCTCTTTTAGGTTGTAGTACAAATATATCTGAAACAGACAGCTACACATCCAAACACACTGAGCTTCTCCTCTCCTCTCTTCCCATCTTATCCTATCTCTCTCCTTTTAAACATGAATTTACCCGTCAGGAGAGAACGCTCTTTGATGTGGTGAAGTCTTTTGATGAGGTTAGATATATTTCCCAATCAAATCATAGACAAATGGAGAAAGGTAGTCCCTTCAACCAGGGAGCAGCATACTGATGGAGAAAGGTAGTCCCTTCAGCCAGGGAGCAGCATACTGATTGAGAACGGTAGTCCCTTCAACCATGGAGCAGCATACTGATAGAGAAAGGTAGTCCCTTCAACCAGGGAGCAGCATACCGATGGAGAAAGGTAGTCCCTTCAACCAGGGAGCAGCATACTGATGGAGAAAGGTAGTCACTTCAACCAGGGCGCAGCATACTGATGGAGAAAGGTAGTCACTTCAACCAGGGCGCAGCATACTGATGGAGAAAGGTAGTCCCTTCAACCAGGGAGCAGCATACTGATGGAGAAAGGTAGTCCCTTCAACCAGGGAGCAGCATACTGATGGAGAAAGGTAGTCCCTTCAACCAGGGAGCAGCATACTGATGGAGAAAGGTAGTCCCTTCAACCAGGGAGCAGCATACTGATGCAAGGAAAGTATTTTCTTCCATCGGAAAGTAAAGTGTAAATAATTTACTACACTACAACTAAGCAAACTTATGAAATAATGATATGGCTTCTGTTTATTGCAAGGCTGGGTTTTATTATTCTACCACAAATAAGAGAGACGAAAGCAGCGAGCGTCTTTAAGTGGTACATTTAAACAATTTTGTTTGCTTGTCTCGTGTCACTCAAATTGGGTATTTAAGGCTCAAGGCTTTCAGGAAATTCCCCTGTGCCAAGCAAGCGACTACTCATGAGGAATATGATCAACCCTCACACTGTACTGTTTACTCTGGACTGAGAGAAAGTACATTAGCATGGATTTGCATAAGTTAAATGTTTTTTTTCCTCTCCATTAATATTTATCTAAGACAAATTTGGCATCCATCCATATCTGGACATAAGTTTCTATATTGTCCCTGTATTCTCAACTTAATGACTTTTACCAGGTCAGTAGTGAAGTGTGGGAAGTATGTGTGTGAGGGGGAGGTGGTAGATTCAATCCCTCATGCTGAGCATTGTCAAGTAAAATTAGGGTTTGTGAGTGTCCATGTGTGATAGCTGTGTATATTTGATACAGTGCCTTGCGAAAGTATTCGGCCCCCTTGAACTTTGCGACCTTTTGCCACATTTCAGGCTTCAAACATAAAGATATAAAACTGTATATTTTGTGAAGAATCAACAACAAGTGGGACACAATCATGAAGTGGAACGACATTTATTGGATATTTCAAACTTTTTTAACAAATCAAAAACTGAAAAATTGGCCGTGCAAAATTATTCAGCCCCTTTACTTTCAGTGCAGCAAACTCTCTCCAGAAGTTCAGTGAGGATCTCTGAATGATCCAATGTTGACCTAAATGACTAATGATGCTAAATACAATCCACCTGTGTGTAATCAAGTCTCCGTATAAATGCACCTGCACTGTGATAGTCTCAAAGGTCTGTTAAAAGCGCAGAGAGCATCATGAAGAACAAGGAACACACCAGGCAGGTCCGAGATACTGTTGTGAAGAAGTTTAAAGCCGGATTTGGATACAAAAAGATTTCCCAAGCTTTAAACATCCCAAGGAGCACTGTGCAAGCGATAATATTGAAATTGAAATGGAAGGAGTATCAGACCACTGCAAATCTACCAAAAACTGGCCGTCCTGATCAGAGATGCAGCCAAGAGGCCCATGATCACTCTGGATAAACTGCAGAGATCTACAGCTGAGGTGGGAGACTCTGTCCATAGGACAACAATCAGTTGTATATTGCACAAATCTGGCCTTTATGGAAGAGTGGCAAGACGAAAGCCATTTCTTAAAGATATCCATAAAAAGTGTCATTTAAATTTTGCCACAAGCCACCTGTGAGACACACCAAACATGTGGAAGAAGGTGCTCTGGTCAGATGAAACCAAAATTGAACTTTTTGGCAACAATGCAAAACTTTATGTTTGGCGTAAAAGCAACACAGCTCATCACCCTGAACACACCATCCCCACTGTCAAACATGGTGGTGGCAGCATCATGGTTTGGGCCTGCTTTTCTTCAGCAGGGACAGGGAAGATGGTTAAAATTGATGGGAATATGGATGGAGCCAAATACAGGACCATTCTGGAAGAAAACCTGATGGAGTCTGCAAAAGACCTGAGACTGGGACGGAGATTTGTCTTCCAACAAGACAATGATCCAAAACATAAAGCAAAATCTACAATGGAATGGTTCAAAAATAAACATATCCAGGTGTTAGAATGGCCAAGTCAAAGTCCAGACCTGAATCCAATTGAGAATCTGTGGAAAGAACTGAAAACTGCTGTTCACAAATGCTCTCCATCCAACCTCACTGAGCTCGAGCTGTTTTGCAAGGAGGAATGGGAAAAAATGTCAGTCTCTCGATGTGCAAAACTGATAGAGACATACCCCAAGCGACTTACAGCTGTAATCGCAGCAAAAGGTGGCGCTACAAAGTATTAACTTAAGGGGGGTGAATAATTTTGCACGCCCAATTTTTCAGTTTTTGATTTGTTAAAAAAGTTTGAAATATCCAATAAATGTCGTTCCACTTTATTATTGTGTTGTTGATTCTTCACAAAAAAATACAATTTTATATCTTTATGTTTGAAGCCTGAAATGTGGCAAAAGGTCGCAAAGTTCAAGGGGGCCGAATACTTTCGCAAGGCACTGTATGTGTTTAAATGAGTGAGTGGGTGTGTTTCCGAATCTGTGCAGTCTACTCTACGTAGCTACCATGAGGCCTCAGAATGACAGTAAAAGGGGGGAGCTGAGCCTGGCTGTGCTGCCACAGAGCCGCGGCGGGGCTAATCTCTTTGTGAAAATGCTTATATGCCTTGAGACTCCACATTAGGAGGCCATCCTCCCCTGTCATCAGGGCTTTAATTGCCACAGCCAGGTGCAAACAGCATGTAATCTTGTTTGTCAGCTCTGGCATTTTATTTCTAATTTCGTCCCTTTGACAAGCAATTTGGGAATAGAGACGGATTTGGAAGAGCAGGCTGCTGTACACTGGAGGGGTGGAGTCTGATTTAGGGGAGAGAAAGAGAGAGCGAGAGAGGGGGGAGACATAGAAAGAGAGAGTGTGTATGAGTATGTGAGCATGCATGTGTGTGTGCGTGTATGCTCCTTTCATCACTCCTGCTCTGCCTTGTGATCTATGTATCTGCCCAGCCCCATCTTGCCCTGAGGAATCCCTGGCTCAGTGAGTGCAGAAAATGACCATCTTGTTCCTAGGCCTCATGAATAGAAAGCCCATGCTTTGGCTCATCTGGCTAGAACACTATAGGATGTGAAATTGGATCATTCCTTCGCCTGATTTTCGTGGACGTTCCCTCCAGGCTTTGTCTAAAGCTCACACAGACAAAAAAAACATCACAACAGCCAGCCAATAATAATACACAATACATATGCAGCGACAACAACATTGCATTGACAGAGGATTGGCAGGCAGTGGTGCCACATCTCCAGCATCGAGATGTGAAGCAGTTGACCGTAGCTGAGGGTTTGAATGAGGCCCCAGGTTGGAGAAGAATACCTTTGCTCCCACAATGCAACAGAGCTGGTGGCCCACAGAGTCATGGGAGCTTGGTCCTGGTCGGGCATGAGGTGCCCTCAAATCCCCTCCTATTGTCCCATTGTTGTGGCTGATAGTGTGTTTGGATACTCAGGTGCGCCTCCTCTTGTGGCTCACCACGCTCCTATGCCCTTCGGGTGCCCCCAACTCCCCGTCTTCATTTTTGCCATTGTCACATTGTTTAGCATAGGGAAGAGGTCCTTTGTGCAGAGGACCAGAAGGTATCTTCTGCTGTGCCTGTACAGAATGATGAGGGTGTTTTAGTAGCTGGAGTGCTTCCTCTGCCTTAGTATTCAAATGGAGGACACAGGCTTTTGTGAGAGCAGCCTCAGAGATAGAGGGCACGTTTAACAAATGGATCTTTCAGAGGAAACCTGAGCTGATGTAGTTTACTCCATGTGTGATGAGGAACATCCATGGAGACGAGAGCGGGAGCATGTGACAAAGAGAAGAAGAAAAGAACAGCAAGTCACCGTGGCACACTGCTCCTGCATGTCTTATGACAACCGCACGGCTTTTTCCATACAACCAGCGACTGACAGAAATTAATTTCTCAGTGTACGAAAACAAGAGGGGGGATTCAGATGGAATTGTGACAAAGAGCGCAAAAGCTCATGCTCCTGCTCACTTCACATACAGAACATGTGCTGTGTGTGTGTGTGTGTGTGTGTGTGTGTGTGTGTGTGTGTGTGTGTGTGTGTGTGTGTGTGTGTGTGTGTGTGTGTGTGTGTGTGTGTGTGTGTGTGTGTGTGTGTGTGTGTGTGTGTGTGTGTGTGTGTGTGTGTGTGTGTGTGTGTGTGTGTGTGTGTGCTCTCTCAGGGTGAAGGCAGGGTGCTTCATTTCATTTGAAAATATACTCTTCCATCTGAAAACTGTGGACTATAATAAGATTTTTAATTAAGTCCCCTGCTTTATCATGTTTTACAAAGGAGACTGGGGGTGCCATCATGAATGAATGCCATTAATTAATTGTTTTGGAAACTTTTCAGTGTGCTTGATGATAGCGCTTTAATCTGTCTGCAATTTGGGAAGAAATATGGTATTTTTAATTCTACTGAGTTTTTCATTGGCTCACATGCACCAAATCCCTGACCATACCCACAATTCCTCAATTATTGACGCTGTGGTGTTGGTTACTGTTGATTGTAGCCATGTGGCTTTTTTCTCTGGGAGTGCAGAGTAGCAGTCTGCTGTCCTATGTGCAGTGAAGCAGTCAGCACAGCTCCTTATGGAGCAGAAGCAGCATAGAGCAGAGTGCTGTTTACCCTCAGGGTAGGTAGAGCTTATCACATGACTGACTGGAGCACCAGGGACATTCTGTACCAGAGGAGGAAGAGAGATAAGGAGAAACCGGCTGAGAAGGAAGACACTCTTCCCATGAGACTGACTGTTTTGGCTTACCTGGACTACTGGGATACGGTGACTACTGGGGTCATGATGCTGTGACACATGTCTAAGGTGAACTTCTACTTCTTGGCTCTGCTTCCCAGAGAGGTGATGCAATCAAAGTCATCTTCCATTCAACATATTGTTTTTCATGTGAGACTGTCAATCTGGCCTAATGTTATGTTCAAACTCTCAGCTAAGTGTATTTACTAATTCTGGTCCAACATTCAACTCCCAAGCTCTCATAGATTGCCCAGCTATTACTTTCTACTATCTGGACCCCTCTTCTTCTCTGTCGACCACCACCTACAACTTCAGAGCAATGGACATACTTTCCTATTCCAGCTGTCCCATTTCACCCTTTAAAGCCTCCATCTTGGGTCAATTCAAAATGCATGTCTTCCCACTGAGGTCCTCCACCCAGGAGTCAAAACTTCTGAAGCTGGTTATTGATTGGTTTCTATTGAAGTCTATCGCCTCTGGCTAGAGGCAGGTATTCTATGGTCTTTTGGTTATTGTAATAATTCTTCTTCACATTCGATCAATGTTTTCTTTTGGATTCTGTCTGTCTTGCAAATGCCTTACATTTTTCAACAATGTTGTGTGTTATACGGTACATCGCTGGCAGTCAGTCAGTTTGATTAATGAGTACTATACATGGTCATCAAGTTACTGTCATTATTACAGTTTTTCTCAATTGCTAAAACACAATTTCTGAAACCTTGCTCCATTTCCTGAAAACATTAAACACAAAACCTCATCTTCAAGCACTATTTACATAACCACTGACTCCTCTTGCAAAATGAAACATTCGCCTCAAAACAGTTTTACCTGTCTTCAAAATCAAACACTGCTCTCAAATCATAAACAAAGTGATCAAAATGATATACACTCTCAAGCAGTCAGTAAACAATACACCGAAAAATAGAAAACACATTGTTCAAAACATACAATTCTCAGGGAGAAGTACGTTTTTAATCTAAAATAATATTCATATTTTTCCGTCATTGTCTTTTGATGAACGAAAACATGTTCTATCATAGTAGCTCAAAATTGATCAGAAATTACTACTCTGCTTTGCTCTTTGCAATTTTGTTTTTTGTTCTTCCTCCTCCTTGTACCCCTATTTTTACAGTACTGTACCCTGCATCTCACAAACTTATCCTTTGTCTCTTTGATACAGTAATTCTTGTTCTTTGTTGATATGAACCTGCAACCAGTCAAAATCTATTTGATTGTTGTCACTTGTGTTTACCTGTCACGCCTTGGTCTTAGTATTTTGTGTTTTCTTTAATTATTTGGTCAGGCCAGGGTGTGACATGGGTTTATGTTGTTGTATTTCGTATTGGGGTTTTTGTATTATTGGGATTGCGGCTGAGTAGGGGTGTTGTATGGGCTTGGCTGCCTGAGGCGGTTCTCAATCAGAGTCAGGTGATTCTCGTTGTCTCTGATTGGGAACCGTATTTAGGTAGCCTGGTTTCGCTTTGTATTTCGTGGGTGATTGTTCCTGTCTCTGTGTAGTGTTCACCAGATAGGCTGTAATAGGTTTCACGTTCCGTTTGTTGTTTTTGTATATGTATAAGTTATTTCATGTATCACGATCTCTTCATTAAAGACATGAGTAACCACTACGCTGCATTTCGGTCCGACTCTCTTTTGACAAACGGAGAACGCCGTTACATTACCAGTATGGATGACATGTGCATTAGAGTGCAGTATGTGTTTTGAGAATGAGAATGTGTTTAGATTTTTGCTGAGAAGTCTAAGTGAGATCTGCAAATTGTATTTTACCATGTGAAATGGTTTAAGGTATTGACAACAGACTACATAATTAGCTAAATGAGTCCAGGCAACTGAGAACTTTGTTCAGCCAGTTTTAGTGTTTTAGCAATTGAGAAAAACTGTAATGTCACCTACTTTTACCATCTGGCCCTCAGTGAGCTATGTTCCCCTTTATATTTTGATCAGTGTCTCAGCTCTTTAAAAAAAAATGTTTTATTTCACCTTCATTTAACCAGGTAGGCTAGTTGATTTACAACTGCGTCCAGGCCAAGATAAATTATAGCAGTGTGAACAGACAACAACACAGAGTTACACATGGAGTAAACAATTACATTTTTTTTATTGCTTAAGCACGATTTTCAAAACAGGGCCCGTGTTTTCAAAACACTACACACAATTAGCACAACCACACACCCAATTAGCACAACCACACAGCCAATTAGCACAACCACACACCCAATTAGCAAAACACTACAGATCCTTTGCAAAATTAAACACTCTTGTAAAAACTATGCACTTCTTTATAAAAACCACATTTTGTTACCATATGGAACACACACGTTTCACATTACTATACTCTGTTTGCACGAGTTACACTCTGCTGTGATAAACCCAAAACACTTTTAGCACTTCTACTTCCCAATGATTAGAGTAGGCTACTATCAACAAAGTACAAATATAATGTACATTCACCAAACACTACACAAGACCAATGTTGCAGACTGAAGAAACTCATTTGTTTCTCAACATGCCCAAAATGTTGACATGGAGATTCATAATACTGTAACCAAACGTCACTTTAAGTATTGTAAATTACATAACAAGTCAATAACACAGTAGAAAAAAAGGAAAAAAAATAGTCTATATACATTGTGTGCAAAAGGCATGAGGAGGTAGGTGAATGATTACAATTTAGCAGATTAACCTGTTGTTCCTACCCCCTACTTTTTCGAACATTCTGTTAAAAATCACGCAACATTTCAGCGCCCTGCTACTCATGCCAGGAATATAGTATAAGCATATGATTAGTATGTGTGGATAGAAAACACTCAGACGTTTCTAAAACTGGTTAAGTCACGGCTGTGACTATAACAGAACGTGCGTTTCATCAAAAAGTGCAGGAAAATCTGATCACTGAAAATTGGAAAATATATCAATGCGCCACTTGAATGTATTGTTGAATGGAAACCACATTACCTGGAGCAGAGATTGCAATTCCTACAGCTTCCACACGATGTCACCAGTCTTGTCAATTGCCTAGGCTTTGTTTCTTGGTCAAACGAAGAAGAGACAGCCCATTTCTTCTGGTCTCCGACCGGATATTTTGGTTGAGATTTATCCGGACATTATTTCAAGACGTAGAGCTATAGAATATACATCGCCTCGTGATCAATTTGATCGATTATTAACGTTTACTAATACCTAAAGTTGCATTACAAAAGTATTTCGAAGTGTTTTGTGAAAGTTTATCGTCGACTTTTTTAATTTTAAAAAATGACGTTGCGTTATAAAACGCTGTTTTTTTCCTTGATCACACAGTCTTCATAGATCGATATCTAGGCTATATATGGACCAATTTAATCGAAAAAAAGACCCAATAGTGATGTTTATGGGACATCTAGGAGTGCCAACAAGGAAGATGGTCAAAGGTAATGAATGTTTTATATTTTATTTCTGCATTTTGTGTAGCGCCGTCTATGCTAATTATTTTGTTTACGTCCCCTGCGGGTCTTTAGGGGTGTTGCATGCTATCAGATAATAGCTTCTCATGCTTTCGCCGAAAAGCATTTTAAAAATCTGACTTGTTGGCTGGATTCACAACGAGTGTAGCTTTAATTCAGTACCCTGCATGTGTGTTTTAATGAACGTTTGAGTTTTAACGAGTGCTATTAGCATTTAGCGTAGCGCATTTGCATTTCCAGATGTCTAGATGGGACGACCTAAGAGGTTAACACTGGAGTGATACGTGATCAGGTGGTCATGTGCAGGTTGAGATACTGGTGTGCAAAAGAGCAGAAAAGTAAATAAATATAAACAGTATGGGGATGAGGTAGGTAAATTGGGTGGGCTATTTACCGATGGACGATGTACAGCTGCAGAAATCGGTTAGCTGCTCAGATAGCAGATGTTTAAAGTTGGTGAGGAAGATAAAAGTCTCCAACTTTAGCAATTTTTGCAATTCGTTCCAGTCACTCTAGTGTCCTGGGGTCCCAGCATATCAGAAACCTCAACCAGACCAATTCTTTTGGATGGCTCGCCCTTTCATTTCTGAAGTGTACTAAGCGCATGCAGAGCAACTTTTCCTCCTTCTCCAGACGAGACTCGAGGATGGTCTGAGCATCCCTGCTATGCCGCAAAAGCGATGGGTGCATTGTCCCTGTGACATCGAAGGCCAACACATGAAACGCTTTGGTGTCAGAGTCTGGTCTGCCTTCTCCTTCAGCCTGATTCTTGATCAGGCCCTTCCTTCCTTCAGCCAAAGGGTGTGGGAGGCTGGCTGCAGTCCCACGGTGGCCAGCCTTGTCTTCATCCTGTATCCCCTTTAAGCCTGGCGTGCCGCTGAGACCACTGTTTACTTTGTGCTGCTTATTTTAGCCATCCATCCATCCATCCATGGATCCGTCCCTCCACTCGTCTGCCTGTGTGCCTGGCAGCTATGATACCCACAACTTCTGTCTGGTCTGGTTCAAAGCTCCAGCCTGAAAGTCCCATAGAGGGAGGGATAGGGTCGGGGGCTTGATGTCTGTGGAGAAAAACTGTTGGAAGGATTCTAATGAGACCAGTGGGTATGAAGGGGGAGGCTAGCATAGCTTGCGATAGAGGAGGGGACAAGGTGTAGAAGAGAATGAGAAGTCGTCACGTCATAGAAAATGAAAGTGGAGGGAAGGAAGGACCGGGAAGATAGCGAGATAGATATATGGCAGGATCCATGCAGAGCCTCGGGAGGATTCAGGCAAGAACAGACAGGATTTGGGAAAACAAAACCACACTGTGATTGAGATGAGTGGTGAAAAAACAACCAATCAAAGACTGAGGCTGTAAGTACATGGTATCATAGGCATCAGCACTCCTTTGTTCTCCCCCTACCTGGGCCCAAACAGGATGCATCCCTGGAAGAAGAATGGCTAACGTCTACTACCTCGTGGCAAGCAGCAGGTGATGTCTGCACTCACAACACCATGGGTGAATCCTGGTTCCATTAGAACACATGATTCAATTATCTGAAGTTTCTGAACATGCAAACGTCTCTAAGGTAAGCTCTATTTCCCAATCAGAAATATTAAATGTAATTTTTGAACCCCTGCTGATCTGATCATTACAAAGACAAAGATAATGTGTTGTAGTGTTGTAGTGTTATAGGTGAGAATATAGCAGTTGATTATTAGGTGACATGACAGTACTGTACACTGAGTATACCAAACATTAGGAACACCTTCCTAATATTGAGTTGCACCGCCACCCTTTTTTATTTGCCCTTAGCATGGAAAGCTTTCCACAAGTATGCTTCCCACAGTTGTGTCAAGTTGGCTGGATGTCCTTTGGGCGGTGGACCACTATTGAGGAGCACAGGAAACTCTGGAGCGTGAAAAAACTATTAACACTACAGTTGTTGACACAAACCGGTGCTCCTGGCGCCTACTACTGTACCCCCTTCAAAGGCGCTTAAATATTTTGTCTTGCTCATTCAGCCTCTGAATGGCACACATACACAATCCATGTCTAAATTGTCTCAAGGTTTAAAAATCCTTCTTTAACCTGTCTCCTCCCCTACATCTACACTGGTTGAAGTGGATTTAACAAGTGACATCAATAAGAGATCATAGCTTTCACCTCGATTCACCTGGTCAGGCTATGTCATGGAAATATAATCAGTGTATGTAAAGTTGAAGTGGGAAGTTTACATACACTTAGGTTGGAGTCATTCAAACTTCTTTAACAACCACTGCACAAATTTCTTGTTAATAACAAACTATAGTTTTGGCAAGTCGGTTAGGACATCTACCCTTATGAATGACACAAGTAATTTCTCCAACAATTGTTTACAGACAGATTATTTCACTTATAATTCAATGTATCACAATTCCAGTGGGTCAGAAGTTTGCATGCATTAAGTTGACTGTGCCTTTAAACAGCTTGGAAAATTCCAGAAAATTATGTCATGGCTTTAGAAGCTTCTGATAGGCTAATTGACATTGTTTGAGTCAATTGGATGTGTATCTGTGGATGTATTTCAAGGCCTACCTTCAAACTCAGTGCCTCTTTGCTTGACATCATGGGAAAATCTAAATAAATCAGCCAAGACCTCAGACGAAAATTGTAGACATCCACAAGTCTGGATCATCATTGGGAGCAATTTCCAAACGCCTGAAGATACCGTGTTTATCTGTACAAACAATAGTACGCGAGTGTAAACACCATGGGACCACTCATCCGTCATACCGCTCAGGAAGATGACGCGTTCTGTCTCCTAGAGATGAACGCAGTTTGGTGCGAGAAGTTCAAATCAATCCCAGAACAACAGCAAAGGACCTTGTGAAGATGCTGGAGGAAACAGGCACAAAAGTATCTATATCCATATCCACAGTAAAACAAGTCCTATATCAACATAACCTGAAAGGCCGCTCATCAAGGAAGAAGCTACTGCTCCAAAACTGCCATACAAAAGCCAGACTAAGGTTTGCAACTGCACATGGGGACAAAGATCATACATTTTGGAGAAATGTCCTCTGGTCTGATGAAACAAAAATATAGCTGTTTGGCCATAATGACCATCATTGTGTTTGGAGGAAAAAGGGGGAGGCTTGCAAGTCGCCGTGAAGCATGGGGGTGGCAGCATCATGTTGTGGGGGTGCTTTGCTGCAGGAGGGACTGGTGCACTTCACAAAATAGATGGCTTCATGGGGGTGTAAAATTATGTGGATATATTGAAGCAACATCTCAAGACATCAGTCAGGAAGTTAAAGCTTGGTCGCAAATGGGTCTTCCAAATGGACAATGACACCAAGCATACTTCCAAAGTTGTGGCAAAATGGCTTAAGGACAACAAAGTCAAGGTATTGGAGTGGCCATCACAAAGCCCTGACCTCAATTCTATAGAAATGTTGTAGGCCGAACTGAAAAAGCGTGTGCGAGCAAGGAGGCCTTACAAACCTGATTCAGTTACACCAGCTCTATCAGGAGGAATGGGCCAAAATTCACCCAAGTTATTGTGGGAAGCTTGAGGAAGGCTACCCAAAACATTTGACCGAAGTTAAACAATTTAAAGGAAATTCTACCAAATACTAATTGAGTGTATGTTAACTTCTGACCCACTGGGAATGTGACGAAATAAATAAAATCTGAAATAAATCACTCTTTATTATTATTCTGACATTTCACATTCTTAAAATAAAGTATGTATAAAGTAATGAGTATGTATACTCATTATACGGTATGTGTGGTTTATTTGTTAATACTTTGACTGAATTATGTTGTTTTGTTGTGCCTTCCACTATTTCAGTGCATTTTACCTACAGAGTGCATCAGACTCCCAAGGCCAACAGATTATGGTGTTGATTTGAGATTGTGAATTAAGCTCCTACCACATTTGCAATCAATAAACAGCAAAGCCATCAACAGGATTTTACGTCCATCCACCTCCTACTGTCAAAACGTTCTCCCAAGCTCTGAGCTCAAGCTAACTTTTGGCGGTCAGAAGAAAATGACCATTTTTGGCATGCTTATCTCGATATGCTTATCCCGGTCACTGGATCAGGAGCAGAGATCTTCAGAATCAGAAATGGATTAATGTCATGATTGTTCTCCTGCTCCCTCAGTCTGCAGTTAGTGAAGCTCAATTTGAAATCCTGGTTCTGGAACTGTCAGATAGCCAGAGGTGTGTCCATATCTGCTGCAGGCCAGTCAATGAGGCATTGATTTAGAGATCCGGGCCTTTGTCTGAGATGCCCAAGTGATCTATGGGCCTCATCGTAAAAAACTTCTTAGGGCTGAGATCCCGCTAACGGGATCGATATGACAACAGCCAGTGAAAGTGCAGGGCTCCAAATTCAAAACAACAGAAATCCCATAATTAAAATTCCTCAAACATAGAAGTATTTCACACCATTGTAAAGAAACACTTCTTGTTAATCCCACCACAATGTCCGATTTCAATTAAGCTTTACTGTGAAAGCACCACAAACGATTATGTTAGGTCAGAGCCAAGTCACTGAAAAACACAGCCATCTTTTCCAGCCAAAGAGAGGAGCCACAAAAATCAGAAATAGAGATAAAATGAATCACTAAACTTTGATGATCTTCATCAGATGACACTCATAGGACTTCATGTTACACAATACATATATGTTTTGTTCGATAAAGTTCATATTTATATCAAAATATCTCAGTATACATTGGCGCGTTATGTTCAGTAGTTCCAAAAACATCCAGTGATTTTGCAGAGAGCCACATCAATTTACAGAAAAAGATATCCGCTATATTATGCAGTCAACATTATTCAGAAATAGCATTATAAATATTCACTTACCTTTGATGATCTTCATCAGAATGCACTCCCAGGAATCCCAGTTCCACAATAAATGTTTGTTTTGTTCAATAATGTCCATCATTTATGTCCAAATAGCTACTTTTGTTAGCGCGTTTTGGAAACAAATCCAAACTCACGAGCGCGTTCCCTAGGAGCAGATGAAATGTCAAAAAGTTCTGTTACAGTCCGTAGAAACATGTCAAATGATGTATAGAATCAATCTTTATGATGTTTTTAACATACATCTTCAATAATGTTCCAACCGGAAAATTCCTTTTTCTGTAGAATTGTTATGGAACAGAGCTCGCTCTCAAGTGAACGAGCGTCACAAGCTCAGAGCATTCTGCCAGATCTCTGACTCATTCCCCTCTCATTTGGCCCCACTTCACAGTAGAAGCATCATACTAGGTTCAAAAGACTGTTGACATCTAGTGGAAGCCTTAGGACGTGCAACATGACCAATATCCCAATGTATCTTCAATAGGGAGTGAGTTGAAAAATGACCAACCTCAGATTTCCCACCATATGAGTTCTGTTATACTCACAGACCTCATTCAAACAGTTTTAGAAACTTCAAAGTATTTCCTATCAAAATATACTAATAATATGCATATATTAGCAACTGGGACAAAGTAGCAGGCAGTTTATTCTGGGCACCTTATTCATCCAAGCTACTCAATACTGCACCCAGCCATAAGAAGTTTTAAACAGGAACAGAATATCAAATAAAATACAAAGCAATTCAAATATGAAGGTATGGTTGCATGATCTGGAACTTTGGTTTTAGCACCAACTACCATATGCAATAAACTCGAACTTGATAAGCGTGTGTATTTCCTGTTTACTTTTGATGTGTTTCCTAATTTAGTACCATGATTGATTATGTTTATTCTCTGATAAGCAGAAAGGCCATATGGAGTCCGCATATTTGATGCAAATAATTATCCTCAAAGACCTTAGTTGGTTAATGAATGCAACGTGACATAGACACTGGATGTGTGTAGCAGAGACACACACCACGAATGAGCCACCATTATTCTACTTTATTATCAGCCAGGTATTGAAATGCTGCCAATTAACTACAGATTTAATTTTCACTAATTCATGGCCACTGCTTTATAGGATATACCTGGACTGCGATATGAAGTGAATGTCAAATTATATTCATAAAATACAAATATGACGAACAGCACTCAAAATTGCCTTCCAAAGGCCGTCCCTGGCTGTCAAAGTGAGACGGTTAACTAAGCCATGTTTATTCAGGTTTGTTTAGGATGTATTTTTGTGTGTATGCTTAGATGTGGATTTCATCAAGTCACAACGAAATCCAAATTAAGCCAATTGGTGCGGCACCAGCTCAAAGCATTGGCTTGTTAGTTCAACACTGGGTTAGCCAGAAACACTCCAACACTCATTATTTCGGTCCTTTGTTTATTCTGGGTCAAAAATAGACACTGTTACGTGTTTCTGAAAAATGTGTAAATAATCTGTTGGGGGGGGGGGGGGGGATCTTCTATCTCCAGCACTATTGTATCAGTTGTGTTTGTGTTCCCGGTAGTGTTGGCTGGACTCATAGAGATTAATCAGGCAAACACACAGTCCTCAGTGTGGCCTCAGGTTCTCTACTGGGACTTACTGAATTTTACAGATACCCTGCTTTCTCCATCCCTGACAAACCGTTACGGACAGGCATCATCTAGCCCTTAGATTGATGAACAGGAGTGATGTTCATTGTCTAGTAGTGTCATCATCATAGAACAATATTATTAGTTGTTCGCCACAGTCTGTGTTGTGCTCATTTGTTGACTCATTAGCAACAGAGATGCAATTTGTTGATCTTATTTCAATGGACCAGCAATAGTAACTCAGCCTTGTGTCTTCCATTATTTTCTCCCATGGGCATAGTGGTAAATGTTTCACCCCCATCCATCCATTCATCTCCTCCTTTTTGTTCGCAGCGAGGGGCTGAATGTAGATTAAAGCTACTGTACAATGAGCAGCAGTTGATTGGGAAGAACCCGGGCTTCCATGTGATGAAATGGGCTTTAAATGATATAACCTGATGGATTAAGTCCCTCTATTCCTCTTATCGCCCTCAGCCGTGCACATTAGAGTAAGTGCCTTGATCATCCATGTGCGAACCCGCTGCGGAAGGTGCAATACGCCAAGCATATTCCTAGCATCACATGAAACTCCATTTCATGGCCGGCTAACCTGATTGAAAGTAATAGTGGGGCCAGGACGTGATGAAGTGACATACCCAATAACTTTCATTACGTGTCTGTAACCTTGTCCCAACCAGCTAATTCATTTTCCTGTGGCAGTCATATGCCGTCAGTGTGGTGTGCTGCCTTGGCCAGAGAGAAACAAACCTCAATTTCACCTCCCACTGTGGTGCCTGGGAATGAAAATATAACATTGGTCATAGCTTTCTTGGTGGAGTTTTCTTCGTATGGACGATTTAGGACCAATATCGGTTTGCTTTGGAGACATGGATTTTTCTATGGTCGCTGCCTTCTCACCCTTACATAAAACCTCTCCCTCTTTCTGATGAATAGGGTTGCTCTGTCCCATTTCACTGTGATAGTCTAGCTATAAAACCAGCTCCTCTTCAAGGTCTTGATTTAGTATCCCCAAAGGATGTAAACACTATACATTAGAACTTATTCATCAAAGGGCTTGTTTTCGATAAGATTTTGTGAGTTTGAAAGAATTGGATGAATGAATAATACATCACAAGACCAGGTCCTAAGATGACTTAAAAGAAAGTAACATGTTTTCTACCAGCACTAGACTTTATGGCCATGTTAACATTTCCACTGGCATCTCCAGTATCACAGAGTGAGAAGGTTGTGCGCCTGTCCTCTGTTGAGTCTTACCTCGAATGCTTGGAATATATTATAGCTTTATTGTATTGATCATGTTACTGCAGCTATATTTTACTTTATTTTTCTTCCAAACCACAATTAAATCGGAGACTGTTACGTTTTCCACAGCACAACTCTCTCCAGCCTGGTGATCCATGCAGCCACAGACATGGAGGGCAGCATATGAGCACCACCTAGTGTTGGCTTCCCAGAGAGGACAAAGTCACTGCTCAAACAGGATTAGTGTTGGTAAATACAATTCTGGCAAACACATTTCTTCACGATAGATGCTAAAAAAAAACGGCAATTCCCCCTGGCAGCTCACCAGAAACGGCACAGAGGTCAGAGAGCTGTCTGTGTCTGACGCAGTGACAGTATTTCAAAGGTCACCGGGGGGGTTTGTGATGAAAATCCGACAGACAACCTTGATTGCAGCAGTAAGACAAATGTGTGTCTCCATGTTAGTTGACTCTTTCATAGCCATTTACATAGCTTGGGTTGCTTCATCCATTTTGGACTTGCCTCATGAGCTACGTTCAACTGTCGTACCCCATCAGAACCCAAAATATAAGCTTGTTTTATTGCAATGTTTTTAAACAAAGTAAATATAAAATACTATATAGCCTCAAAACATTGTTAAACTTTAATTTTGATATCAGTCCTTGCATCTCTGTTTATGAATTTGTTAGTGGTTACTCATTTCTTCAGCCCCATGCCTCAAGCGTTTTGCTAAAACCGGCAGGGATTACACTTTGTTATTGTTTAAACTGCTGATTGCTTCTTTAAAACAAGTGGTATTAGCACAAAACCTTTATCTGAGATGGCAATGAAAGTAGTATTCCATTAAATGCCATCGTTGTTGATTTTGGTTCTATTTTTAACATTACCCCAGGGAATATTACCAGATCAGAAATGCTGCATGTTGTCATTATGCTTATTACAGGTCTAATGTATTGTTTTGTCCTTATTGCAAAGATAACTGCATCATTAACAAAAGTTTATGTTTCCTATAATGTATGTCTGTCATCGTTGACCAAAGCCAGAGTGAGGAAGGACTGTTTTCTCCACCTTCCTAGCTCATACTCCATTCCTCTTCCTTTTATCTATTGTGTTTTCATGTTAACGCTCAAAAATGTCTACATTTGTCACGTACCAGTAGAATACCTCCAACTCAGAGTATTTCCTTAATGACAGCATTGCCTTTACGGAGCTGTGGCTCCTCTGTTTCCTCCCCTCCACTGATATCAGAATGTGAATGAGTTCATTGCCTCTCTCTGCCAGTGCCCTCGCTACCTCTTCCCAAACAGTGTCTAAACTACAGACAGCAGAGGAAAGTACAGACACCTCCACTATGGGGCTTTGTTTGGTTTCTGTGTACCTCTGAGACAGTAGCTAAAACACGCTGGTGATGAAAAAGAAATGTCCTAGATTTGGAGGGAAGGGGGCTGGGATAGACTAAGACAGACAGAATAAAGGGTATGTATGACAATGGCATTCTGCTTCAGTTGGAGTAGCTCCACTATTTTCTCCCCATCTCTTCTCTCCACATCTCCCAGCAGATGGAGATCCAGCCATGACATAGACTCATAAATCCCCTCTCTCCTCTACCCTGGTCCCAGACTAAGCGCCCAGCCTCCCCAATGGTAGTGGGCATCTGTCTGTCACTGAGCTATGCCCCCCTCTCCCTTTAATAATAAGGTTTTAATAAGGTAGGGAAGTCAGCGTGCCTCTTCATCACGCTCAGCCCCATGGTCCCGGCTAGACCACTGGGCTGTCTGCTAAGCGGCCCCTTGCAATGAGGGAGGAATGGAAGGGGGGCAGAGGGGCTTTCATGCGTTATGCTGTCCGGGGCCCGTCAACACATGGCCGTCTTTGCATTTGGTTGTCCTCAATAGGAATGGCTATCAAAGAGAGTGGCTTGATACACAGAAACAGGTGCAAGCTAGGGGAATGCAAAGAGCTGAAGCTAATTATTATGGCTGCAAGGGGATTTCAAGCCCCTGGACAGTTCCTTTTAGAGCTGTTCAGTGTGGTAGGCAAGATCAACATGGATCTGCTACTTATGCAGCTATTGTCTACTTTGGTGGTTGATTAGTGATCATAAATTCAGGCCAGATTCTTTCTCTCTTTCTTATTATTTCTATCCTTCCTCCTCTCCATCCCACTGGCTGGCGTTTTGTCCCAGAGGAGGAAGGAATGTAAACACGCTCCAGACCAGAGAGAAGGCCAACAGTTGCATGTCCAGAACATTGTGAATGGGGTGGCCAAAGTGGGACACACACCAAGTTTAGGGGGAATATAACATTTTGAAGATTTTTGTTACAAGGTTGATTTTTTCAAAGTAATTATGATGGTTCAACGCATTAAATGCTTCAGCTTAGGTTTGGAACATTTCCCTGTTCGAATAAATCATAAATACATTCCAAAAGTCTTCTTACAGTTGACGTTCAATATTAGAATTGAGCATACATCAGTAAATTCACTTGAAAGTGAATTGTACTGTGACATTTTAGGGGGGGAAGTGTTTATTTTGTACGGAACCTCCTATGCGTGCACGCGCTTGCGCATGACCGGAAATGTTTTATGGGCTTCATAGTAAAGACATGTATTATTATTACCTTTTCATGTGCCAGGAAAACAACCAGTTGTGATGTTTTAATCTGATTGTCAAACAAATCACTTCAAAAGGTAGGTTAAGTCTATTCCAAAAGAAGTCCAGCATCCGAACTCAATTTTGGTGCACTGGAAAGGGAAATCTATCACAAACACCACAGGTGTAATGACCCTCAGCCTACAAAGTGGCGTGTATTCATGGATGCCAAGGAAAGCCAGGCTTCCACAAATGTTTTGATAACTTCTCATTCGTGTCTTTCTGTGTTTGTTCGCTCTGAGGCTTTCATGATGAGATTGATGAGTCTTGCTGCTGGTGCGCGTTTTGGTCAAGATTTCCATGTGGGAGCGAAGGTCAGAGAGAGCAAGCAGTAGATCATGTACCATTGTACTGCTGCTTTGTTCACATTTCCCATTCAGCTTTCATTTTTACGACTCAAAGGTCAAATCCTTTCAGAGGGAAAGCCGCATAATGACACATAATAATCCATAATTGCCTCACATTTGAAGAAAAGAACACGGATCCTATTGGAGTTTTATTATAACTGGCAAGGAGAATAGTCTACTAAAGGACGGAGGGGAAACTGATGAGATGAGATCATGTGACGAACGGTTAGTGGTAAGATGCCAGCGATACAGACACCCCATGTAAATAGCAAGCTCATTATTCTGCCTTGGTCTGTGAACATTGTAAAAAAGGCAGAGGACTGGAGACTGAAGTCAAAAGCTCCCAGAGTAAATGACTGTAAATCAACTGCATATTCCACTCATCTACTGGGGAGAGGAGGGTGGTAGGGGAGGGTGGGTGGTAGATGTTTGTCGCTTCACAGGGTACGCAAAGGTTTTACATTTCACATCCCAAGTGCCTTTTGGATGGTTGGTGTCAGAGGCTTTTGTCTCCTCTTTATTAATGTGGTGTGGGTTGGCTGAGTCTTGGCGGTATGTTGGGGGTGGACTGGTTGTCAGCGGGCTGCCTGCTGGATGCCTGCCTCTCTGAACACTGTGCTAATTGAATTCACTAGACCTACTATCAGGGTGCCTAATGAGACAAAGTGAAAGTGAGGTCTGGGGCCTATCGACAACCCCCACCCCTACCAGCTCCCCTCCTCCATCCCTCACACACCAGGCGGTGCCTGGTGCAAAGGTTTCACTCAGATCTGCCTCAGATCTGTCAGCATTCACTCAGATCTGTCAGCATGGGGCTTGTGAAGAGGACCACAGTCAAAGGCCTGGCACACAACAGCCACCCTGGAGCTCACCTGGGAGATCATAGCCGACGTGGACTCTGGACAGGCCACTGCATGCTGCTGGAGAGGCTGAGGTGTGGAAATACTGTAGAATCAGAACAGAGCAGTCTTGTCATTAGTATTAATATCAAGCATTCGTTTTAATATCAGCATCTACAGCAGAAGCAGCCACAACAGTCATCACCAAAATCAACATAAGGAATCATTGTCAGTATCACTAGCAGTAACTACTGAAGGGGTGGAACATTTACATTTTTCACAACAAAAGTCAAAACTGATGATAAGGAAAAATCTATGTCAGTTGATATACAGTATTTGCATGTATGTAAGTAGCACAAACATTATTTTTGGAGCTTTATTGTGTGATTGCCTAGTGAGCCTAGACAGCATGAAAAGCAACGGACCAAGCCTGATGAAAGCGATCCAGCGACCGACACAAAGGAAGTGTCACGTAAAGTGTTCCTAAAATAAGAGAAACTGAACTAATTACGCTCTGTTGTTGTTTATATGTCATTTGTGCCTCCATGTTTTATTCATCAGGACGCCAGGCGGCTGTGCCATTTCTTTTTTTCCTCTATTAAATCTAATTTCAAACGGGACCGTTGAGCCATGGAAACGCATTCCGAATCCCAATGAATGTGTTTCTCCATGGTGAAGGAATAAAATATATATCTTTGTGAGAGTGAAGCTTCGGCAATGCAAATAGATTGAGAGGGCTTTCTAAATGTTACCTGACAATCACTGCCACACAGCAAGCCAGGCCATCTGAGGCCGCGGGTTAAAAAACTGGAAAGAGATGACTTGTTTTGGTACTAAGACACCTGGTTCAGAGTGCCTCCAGAGCACTAATTGCTCAAAACACTTTGATGTTTGTTGTTATTCTGAGCAGGATGCTCCACCATCTTGACAGGCCAAACTTTAAAACATGTTGAGTCCCCAATTACAGAGAAATACAGGAAAGACGGAGTATTAATTGGCAAAGTAAATCTTCTATGGCTCTGGATGGCTTCCCTTGGTCCTCACATTATCTGGTAAGCAGTTCTTATTTATCGAGTGATGCAAACCATGCTCAATAACTACCTGTAGGATCTCTCCCGGTTAATATGCCTGTCCTATTCCCTGCAGACTGTGATATGTGTACGGTATGCACCAGCTTCCCTCCGGGAATGATCAGAGTCGCTAGGGAATGACTACCTGTTCGAGCAGCACCACATCAACACCCACCATAAGCTATAGTAAAGGTTACACATGAATACTGGTAGTGTACATTTTGAAAATAAAAAGTAAGGAAAATTGCAATGTAAGGCATCTCTCCTACAGGTCTACAGAGGATAAGGTCAAACACATGGTATACATGCTCACAATAAACCAAACACACACTCTCCAGGTCTCAGAGCTCATATGAAACCTTTCTACTTTCCTCCACTGGGCTTTCATTAAGCATTTCTGAGCAGCCATCTGGCTGACTCTCAGTTGAAGGCTCTGCTCTGAGCCCAACACCTGATACTGGGATCACAAGGCCTGTCTCAGAGCCTGTCTCAGTCCAAGAGAGAGAAAGCATAAGAGAAAGATAGAGAGAACGAGACAGAGAACATGAGAGCGAGTCAGAGAGAAAGAGAGATAGCGAAAGCATGAGACAGAGAAAGAGAGAGAGAGGATGATAGAGAGAGAATTAGAGAGAGAAAGCATGAGAGAGAGAGAGAGAAAGGGATGTGGAGACTGGAGAGGGATGTGAGACTGGAGAGGGAAAGAAACAGTGAGAGAACGAGAGAGAACGAGAGAGCGAATGAGAGAGATTGAGAGAACGAGAGAGAACAAAAGAGAGAATGAGAGAGGGAACGAGAGAGAAAGAGAGAAAGAGAGATGGAGAAAGAGTGAACAAGTGAAGGAACGAGAGAGAATAAGAGAGAGAGAGAGAGCTACAGACCGAGAGAATGAGAGAGCGAATGAAAGAGAGAGAGAGAGAGAGAGAGAGAGAGAGAGAGAGAGAGAGAGAGAGAGAGAGAGAGAGAGAGAGAGAGAGAGAGAGAGAGAGAGAGAAGAGAAAGAGAAAGAGAGAGCGAATGAGAGACAAAGATGTACTCAGTAGGAGAGGATGTACTTAGAATAAGAAGTAAAGGAGAGAGGAGTGGGGCTTTAGAGTAGGGAGGATAGTGTAAAGTGCCCATTGTCTTCTTTCCATCAGGAGCTACTTCTGGGGTAAACCTAGCAAAGCATTTTCTACCTGCAAAACCCACTTTGAAGGTGGGCAAAGCGAAGCCTCTATTGTGGGCGTTGAGTGGAGCTGCACCTCAGCACAATAAATCCCCTACTCGATGCTGTGGGTGTGTACCAGGCTTTAGTCTACTCATTATCCATTTTCTCTTTCCACTTTGACAAACCAACGGGCTAAATGCGGAAAGACAGTTTCACCTTAGATACACCTGTATACCTAGTCTGAGGTGATTGGCAAGGCTCTGTGACCAATATAACTTAAGGCTTGACTTAGCATTCCTTTATTCCCAGCAGAAGTGTGTGCACAGGGGAACAGGGTAAAACAACAGTGCAGCTTTCTCACCACAGGATCCACAGGGGAACAGGGTAAAACAACAGTGCAGCTTTCTCACCACAGGATCCACAGGGGAACAGGGTAAAACAACAGTGCAGCTTTCTCACCACAGGATCCACAGGGGAACAGGGTAAAACAACAGTGCAGCTTTCTCACCACAGGATCCACAGGGGAACAGGGTAAAACAACAGTGGAGCTTTCTCACCACAGGATCCACAGGGGAACAGGGTAAAACAACAGTGCAGCTTTCTCACCACAGGATCCACAGGGGAACAGGGTAAAACAACAGTGCAGCTTTCTCACCACAGGATCCACAGGGGAACAGGGTAAAACAACAGTGCAGCTTTCTCACCACAGGATCCACAGGGGAACAGGGTAAAGCAACAGTGCAGCTTTCTCACCACAGGATCCACAGGGGAAATAACAAGCTTGATTCATCCCAAATGATCATCATAATGATGATAACCTATAATTGTTTATTTGCAGGTGTACTCTTCTGGAGAGTGGAGGGGGAAAGGAGTTAATCGTGGGAAGCGATGGAGCTGGAGAAGGGAGGATTAGAGAACGGGCCTGAGCTCCTGACTGCTGAAACATAAGAAGGATTTTGTCTGATCAAAGAGAGCACTTAATTAAGCCTGGGGAAAGGTGGTAATGGATCTGTACCACAGAACAGTCATCTGGCGGTCTACTCTCCTTGCTCATAGCACTCTGATCACATAGAGGAGCACAATCAGGTTCACGGACAAGACACACTAACACACACAAGATACACTAACACACACCATCTGAACCCATCTCTTGGGAGATTCTGAAAAAGAAAATGTTGCACTATGAGCAACAAGCCTTGAGGAAAGAGTAGGGTGATGCAAATTACAGCCACACAATGTAGGCCTATTTCTTGTACACATTAATATGTGGAAGAAAATGTTCAACCTTTATCCACAAACCTGCTCATGAAATGCCTTTTGTTATTTAATGGCTTGTCATTTTATAACAAATGAGAACACCGTTATTGAACTTGTACTTAGTTTTGTCTGCTTTCATTAATTAGGAGGAATTAACAAAAACCATTAAAAGTGTGGTTTAGTATTACCAGGATCCATTAATTAGTCTATCCTTGTGTTTTCTAAAGCACACTCAGCAATGCTAATTGGAACATAAAAGGTTTAATCAAAATAGCTCCTTTCTTTCTTGGAACACATTAAATATTTATTTTTCCTCAATGTTTACTTGTGTTCCACTCCATGATGATAAAAAACATGGTGACCTAAATGCAACAGTCGTAAAGAAGAGTAATTATATGAATCTGTAGTACTCCTCGCTGCCTAAGGACTATGAATATTGCACTGCAAAATTGACTGTCTCTTTGTATTTCAAAGTTCTCATTAAAGAACTTCACATTGCCTATTTTCTCTGTTTCTCATCTCTTGAACAAATAGGATGGCGTGGAACAAACCCCAGGCTGATCTCCCACCCGTTGGCTTCATGATTTTGCTCATATGAAATCGTAATGATGATCATTTATCAAGCAAGCCAAATCAGAGGAACACAGATGGTATTTTCTACAGTAGTTATTTAAGGAACACGTTGAATGAGTGACAACAGAAAGTTTCCCCCCAGCTCTGTGGTAACTTCTGGACCCTGTAGTAAAATTCCGTTTTACTCAGACCTCATCAACATTTTTAGTTAACTAGACAAGTCAGTTAAGAACAAATTATTATTTAAAAACCCGGACAATGCTGGGCCAATTGTGCATCGCCCTATGGGACTCCCGATCGCGGCCGGTTGTGATTACAGCCCTTTGTCAAATTGTCTGTTTTTACGCTGTGTATTTTTTTGAGCAACTGCAATCATCATTTCCCCTAAAGCCCCCTTTGGTGAGCCACTCCAAGCAGTGTCCCAACTCCCACCTCACTCTGCCCTACCGCCTCCCCTCTCCCTCGCTATCCCACCCCCACAGTCTAATTTCAGAGCTGATGACTCCCAAATTGATTACGGTCGGTGCCGATCAACCATCGGGAGGAAGGATTGCACTGAAATTTGAGCATAATAAATATGAATGTGTGTACTCTTCCCAGAGCTCTCTGTTAGGGGTAAAGTGGCTGTGCACACGTAGGCAAACAGGCACACTCCACATGTCAAGAGGACGCAAGGCCCGCTTCTAGACACGAGTTAGCAGCACAAGCCGAAACCTGTTCTGTTCTGCTGGCCTCAAGGGCATCCATATTGAGTCTGGTTGTCTTCTCCCCCACAACCCTTGGAGATAGGATCAAACAATCTCCTTCTGTCTGTTGAGAGGCCGGCACGGCTTGTTAACATCTGATTCTCACACGAACACCAGGCAGAGACACAAGCCTACAAGTTTTCATACAAACAGTATGCTGGTAGAAATGAGCAGTGACTGGGTGAAGTTGGACAAAAGCCATATCAATGGTATGGTCTTGAATGTGTCCTTGGACTCCAGGATGCTATTTGAAGGTCTTAGACACATTATTGTACTGGGACTTGCTTTACAAAGAAACAGACATGCATTGTAAATGGCTGTAATACAATATTGGTTGAATACAAATTGCATGGCTTGTGGATGGAAAATATATATCTGTGAGATGCAACTCAATATTAGGTATGTGTTCCTAATGTTTTGTACACTCACTGTATGCTCTACTTTTCTTCTGTTATTTTATTCCACAGAGGAAGCCCTATGATTTCTAGATCCTGTACTTGGTGTCCAAGGTGAAATTTACATTTACATAATCTCTCACAGATAGATATTTTCCATTTATTCCATATATTCCACTTAAATATTGTGTCTTACACATTCACCCTCTGAAACGCGCACATGCAAGACTCAATCCATGGCTCAATTGTCTCAAAGCTTAAAAATACATTTGAACCTGTCTCCTCCCCTTCATCCACACTGATTGAAGTGGATTTAACAAGTGACATCAACAAGGGATCATAGCTTTCACCTGGATAGTGCATATTTTTTACATTTATTCTACCTTCATTTAACTAGGCAAGTCACATTAAGAACAAATCCTTATTTTCAATGCTGGCCTGGAAACAGTGGGTTTTAACTGTGTTGTTCAGGGGCAGAATGACAGATTTGCACCTTGTCAGCTCAGGGATTTGATCTTACAACCTTTCGGTTACTAGTCCAACGCTCTAACTACTAGGCTACCCTGCCGCCCCATATTATGGAAAGAGCAGGTGTTCTTAATGTTTTTTACACTTAGTGTATGAAATTCACAGTGCACACAAAAAAATGTGCAGTTGCTGTTTATGACTTGTGGGTTCCACATGATTTCTTTATTCCCAAGTCACTGGATTCATTGTTCAGCGTTAGAGAGCTATACAGTTTGATAAATAGAGTTGTGACAGGGAGGATATTGAATAATTGCCCAGAGAATTTGTAAACCTGTGTACCTTATACTTATCAAGGTTGAGTAATATTTTCTGACAGTACAACCAATGTATAAAGAATACCAAATACAAACAATCGTCAAACAGTTGAATCAAGCAACAGAAAATAAAGAAAATCCTAAGCATCTTCATTTGTCACTGTTGTGATGAAAGCAAGGAGTAATTCATGCAATTCTGGAAAAGGCAATTAACTGTGGGGAAAAGCTTCGAGCAACACTAAAGCATTCAAATTGCATTCAAATGTTGTTTGTTTTTTTACCAAAATAAATAACTCCCTAAATATGTTTGGTTTAGTTTTTTACTTACAATACCTTGTCTTTTTCATTTGATTTCCAAAGTACTAACGTTTTTGGTATGCCAGTCAAAAGTTTGGACACACCCACTCATTCAAGTTTTTGTTGTTGTTTTTTAAACTATTTTCCACATTGTAGAATAATAGGGACGACATCAAAACTATGAAATAACACATACAGAATCATGTAGTAAGCATAAAAGTTTGAAACAAAACAATATATATTTTATTTGAGATTCTTCAAAGTACAGTAGCCACCCTTTGCCTTGATGACATCTTTAAATAAGGTTATAAATAATGTTTTTTCATTTAAATAATTATTGTGTCCTTCAAACATTGCTTTCGTCAAAGAATCCTCCATTTGCAGCAATTACAGCCTTGATTCTAGTTGTCAATTTGTTGAGGTAATCTGAAGACATTTCATCCCATGCTTCCTGAAGCACCTCCCACAAATTGGATTGGCTTGATGGGCACTTCTTACGTACCACATGGTCAAGCTGCTCCCACAACAGCTCCATGAGGTTGAGATCCTGTGAATGTGCTGGCCACTCCATTATAGACAGAATACCAGCTGACTGCTTCTTCAATAAATAGTTATTGCATAGTTTGGAGCTGTGATTTGGGTCATTGTCCTGTTGTAGGAGGAAATTGTCTCCAATTAAGCGCAGTGCACAGGGTATGCACAGGGTAAGCGCAGTGCACAGGGTATGACATGTCGTTGCAAAATGGAGTGATAGTCTTCCTCCTTCAAGAGCCCTTTTACCCTGTACAAATCTCCCACTTTATCACCACCAAAGCACCCCCAAATCATCACATTGCCTCCACCATGCTAGACAGGTGGCACTCCTACAGCATCTTTTCCTTTTTTCTGCGTCTCACGAATGTTCTTCTTTTTGATCATGACACCTCAACCTTAGATTCGTCTGTCATAACACTTTTTTTTCCCAATCTTCCTCTGTCCAGTTTGTGTTATTTTGCCCATCTTAATCTTTTCTTTTTATTGGCCAGTCTGAGATATGGATTTTTCTTTGCAACTCTGCCTAGAAGGCCAGCATCCCGGAGTCGCCTCTTCACAGTTGATGTTGAGACTGGTGTGTTGCGGGTACTATTTAATGAAGCTGCCAGTTGAGGAGTTATAAGGTGTCTGTTTCTTAAACTAGACACTAATGTACCTGTCCTGTTGATCAGTTGTGCACCGGGGCCTCCCACTCCTCTTTTTATTCTGGTTAGAGCCTGTTTGCTCTGTTCTGTGAAGGGAGTAGTACACAGCGTTGTACAAGATCTTCAGTTTCTTGGCAATTTCTCGCGTGAAATAGCCTTCATTTCTCAGAACAGGTATAGACTGACAAGTTTTAAAAGTTCTTTGTTTGTGGCCATTTTGAGCCTGTAATCGAACCAACAAATGCTGATGCTCCAGATATTCAACTAGTCTAAAGAAGGACAGTTTTAATCAGGACAGTTTTTAGCTGTGCTAACATAATTGCAAAAGTGTTTTCTAATGATCAATTAGCCATTTAAAATTATCAACTTGGATTAGCTAACACAACGTGCCATTGGAACACAGGAGTGAAGGTTGCTGTACACCTATGTAGATATTCCATTAAAAATCTGCCGTTTACAGCTACAATAGTCAATTACAACATTAACAATTTCTACACTGTATTTCTGATCAATTTGATGTTATTATAATGGACAAAAAATGTGCTTTTCTTTCAAAAACAAGGACATTTCTAAGTGACCCCAAACTGTTGAACAGTAGTGTATATCTAGCACCATCTCAATGGGGTTGAGGTCAGGTGATTGTGGAGACTAGGTCATCGGATGCAGCACTCCATCACTCTCCTTGGTCAAATAGCCCTTACACTGCCTGGAGGTGTGTTGTGTCATTGTCCTGTTGTAAAACAAATGACAGTCCCACTAAGCGCAATCCAGATGGGATGGTGTTTCGCTGTAGAATGCTGTGGTAGCCAATCTGGTTAAGTGTGCCTTGAATTCTAAATAAATCACAGACAGTGTCAACAGCAAAGCACCCCCACACCATCAAACCTCCTGCTCCATGCTTTAACGGAGGGAAAAACACATACAGAGATAATCCGTTCACCTACGCTGCATCTCACAGAGATGGTTGGAACCAAATAAACAGACCAAAGGACAGATTTCCACCGGTCTAATGTCCATTGCTCGTGTTTATGGCCCAAGCAAGTCTCTTCTTATTATTGGTGTCCTTTAGTAGTGGTTTCTTTACTGCAATTTGACCATTAAGGTCTGATTCACACAGTCTCCTCTGAACAGTTGATGTTGAGATGTGTTTGTTATTTGAACTCTGTCAAGCATTTATCTGGGCTGCAATTTCTGAGGCTGGTAACTCTAATGAACTTGTCCTCTTTAGCAGAGGTAACTCTGGGTCTTGCTTTCCTGTGGCTGTTCTCATGAGAGCCAGTTTCATCATAGCGCTTGATGGTTTTTGCGACAGCACTTTAAGAAACTTTCAAAGTTCTTGAAATGTTCCAGATTGACTGACCTTCAGGTCTTAAAGTAATGATGGACTGTCGTTTCTCTTATCTTATTTGAGCTGTTCTTGACAATATGGACTTGGTCTTTTACCAAATAGGGCTATCTTCTGTATATCACCCCTACCATGTTAGAATACAACTGATTAGCTCAAACGCATTAAGGCCAGGAACCACAGGCATATATTGTGATTTTGCTTCCATCTGTCAATTTTCAGACTTTGGGATATTTTCAACTATAATTTCCATACTTACATAAAATACACAAATGAATTGGCATGAATAATATATATAAATACTTTACTTGTAGAATTGTATCCAAACTACATCAACTACACCTACCATAAATCTCATTCTTGATAGCATGTTTCATGTAGAACTTAAACTGCTTCTAGCTTATTAACTCTCCATGTTGAATCATATATCATTCAAAAGCTTGTTTTCCGGAGCATATCCATACATGGCTATATCCTTTGTAGACGTAGTGCTTCGTGCAGAAAGAATAATAATTTCCTGACATCCGATTGGTTACTGGCATTTAAAGGCTCTGTCCGGCAACCTGAGTGGTTAAAGTGCCTCACGTGCCGTGCAGCTTTTCTTTGTTTCTCAACGTAAAGAGAGACAAAATGAGAAAATCTCAAAGAATATACCTACAGTATGTGAATAAAAATAGGTGATATGTTAGTAAATGTGAGAAAAGCAGTGAATGAAACTATTGCCTGATCTGCCAATTGAGGCAGTGGCAGTACAGGTAGAGGAGGAAAAGGAGGTAGCCCACAGCATCTCGTTGAAATTCTCGATGCAAATTAGTTGAGATGAAGATGACAACTAGCAGCGATTAACCAGACAGCAGCCAGCCAACAATGGCTTTTATTCCACATCTCAAATAAACCAACTTGTATATGATTTGAGTTGCCCCACTGGACTGAAAATCAACCAACCAGTGATTCTGTAATTCTGTCATGATAGAATGTACAGACTGTGAAGGTGATCGTGATGCATTTAGGAGGGGTGTGTACACTTCCTCCAGGCTACAGGAATGCTCCAGTCATTTGATAAAAATGTGAGGATGGTTCTTCTAGCCCACAAACATGTACTTATGCAGTTAAAGAAAATAAGCAAAGTCCTAGGGATTCCTTCCTTGCTTATCAGCTCATATTAGAGACATGACAGGAGAGTGACAGGAAATTAAAAGTTAGAGTAGCACATTATTGTCAAGTGACTTGCTGTGTATGAATAATATTAATTTCCTTGCTCCAGCAAATGTATTCAAAGTTAACAAAACAGAGTGACAGGAAAACATAACTATCCAATGAGACTGTCACATAGGCCTACAGTGTCATAGGGCTGTAGCCTAATGTGATTGGTGAGAAATTAGCTTTACATAAATAAATACATGCTGATATGCTAATATTTACATAGGGTAACATGCTGATATTTAGTCCTGCAGTTATCTCTGTTATGTCAACAGACATAATAAGATTCAGAGAGCTACAGTCAACGGAGAGTGCTGCAAAGATAATTAGAAGAGCATATGCAAATATAGACCCAGACATAGCAGAGATTCTGAAGGAGGATAAGGATGCCATCATAGACATTCATGTATCCTTCCATGACACATGGCACAAGAGAGAATTCCCTTCCAACTACGGGATGTGTGCAATGGTGCTGGTACGAGTGAGTCATAGAAAATTATGAAGATCCACCCTGTCACAAAAACCTTGGAGGCCATACATGTTTTAATAGAGAGGCTGCACAGAAAATGGAACCTGTATATGATAGTATGTCAAATGATAACATCCTCAAAAGAATGTAGCATGGAGGAACCCAGAATGCAAATGAATGTCTGAACTCTGTAATATGGTCGCGATGCCCCATGATCGCGATGCCCTTTTTCTTTGTGGGAAAAAAACATTGATGGAGCAGCCAGTATGGTAGTAGCAATGAGTGAGCCACTACTATAACAAATGTGATGAACAAATTATGGTTTGACAGCAGTTTGGTGACACCTGAGCGATCGGAGAGGAGATGTGAGAGCTGATGCTGCTTCAATGAGGTGAGCCAAGCGTAGGTGCAGGTCCCATGCCACAGTCAAGAAAGTAAAGTGTCACCAGCAACAACTCAAAGAGGGTCTTACATATGGGACAGGCATAACTGATAATTAATGGTCTGCACATTTCAACAGCCATGCAAAATCCTTGTACAGTGTGTGGAGGCAGGGTAGCCTAGTGGTTAGAGTGTTGGACTAGTTAACCGAAAGGTTGCAAGTTCAAAATCTGTTGTTCTGTCGTTCTGCCCCTGAACAGGCAGTTAACCCACTGTTCCTAGGCAGTCATTGAAAATAAGAATTTGTTGTTAATAAATCCTCTTCGGGCTCGGGACTATTTTTTCAACATTTTGTTAAAAATCGAGCAAAATTTCAACGTCCTGCTACTCATGCCAGGAATATAGTATATGCATGTGATTAGTATGTGTGGATAGAAAACACTCTGAAGTTTCTAAAACTGGTTAAACCATGTCTGTGACTATAACAGGACGTGTTTAACAGGCGAAACCCCAAGGAAAACTGTTCACCCAAAAAAATATTAAAAATAAATCCGCCACTTTGCTGTATTGTCTATGGCAGGGGAAAATATATACCTCTCAGTGTACAAGTCCTACAGCTTCCACACGATGTCGGCAGTCTTGTCAATTGCCTTGAAGTTGTTCCTTGGTCAAATTAAGAAGAGGCACTTCATATCATCCGGTACACGACAGGATGTTTTGGAAGAGAGAATATCGACCATGATTTCAAGACGTGGACCTATTGAATACACATCGCCCAGTGTTCAATTTGATTGATTATTAACGTTTACTAATAAATTTACATTACATTACATTTAAGTCATTTAGCAGACGCTCTTATCCAGAGCGACTTACAAATTGGTGCGTTCACCTTATGACATCCAGTGGAGCAGCCACTTTACAATAGTGCATCTAAATCTTTTTAAGGGGGGGGGGGGGTTGAGAAGGATTAAATGAACATAAAATTCTCTGGCAACAACTTTGGTGGACATTCCAGCAGTCAGCATGCCTTTTGCACACTCCCTCAAAACTTGAGACATCTGTGGAATTATGTTGTGTGACAAAACTGCACATTTTGGTGGCCTTTTATTGTGTCCAGCACATGGTGCACCTGTGTAGTGATCATGCTGTTTAATCAGCTTCTTGACAAGCCACACCTGTCAGGTGTATGGATTATCTTGGCAAAGGAGAAACTCTCACTAACCGTAAACAAACTTCTGACCCAAATTTGAGAGAATTAATCTTTTGTGCGTATGGACAATTTCTGGGATCTTCTTTTTCAGCTCATGAAACATTTCAGGGATCTTTTAATAATAATACCTAAAATTGGATTACAAAAGTAGTTTGAAGTGTTTTGTCAAAGTTTATAGGCAACTATGTTCATTTTAAAAAATGACGTTGCGTTTTGCAAAGCAGTTTTTTCCTGGATCAGACGGGCTTCATAAATGGACATTTTGGGTATACATGGACGGATTTAATCGGAAAAAAGACCCAATTGTGATGTTTATGGGACATATAGGATTGCCAACAAAGAAGCTCTTCAAAGGTAATTAATGTTTTATATTTTATTTCTGCGTTTTGTGTAGCACCGGCTATGCTAATTATTTTGTTTACGTCCCCTTCTGGTATTTCGGGGTGTTGCATGCTATCAGATAATAGCTTCTCATGCTTTCGCTGAAAAGCATTTAAAAAATATCTCTTGTTGGCTAGATTTACAATGAGTGCAGCTTTAATTCAGTACCATGCATGTGTGTTTTAATGAAAGTTTGAGTTTTAGCGAGTACTATTAGCATTTGGCGTTGCCCATGTGCATTTCGTGTTGGCTAAGTGAGACGCAGACGTCTCACCTTGCCCTAAGAGGTTCTTAACTGACTTGCCTAGTTAAATAAATAAAAAAATTGAGCAAAGTGATATGACAATTTGACCAGTATTCAAAGCATATGCTCTATTGCTTGAAACAAATGTATTTAAAATGCTAATGTATTTGTAAAAGGTAAACTACTGTTCAACACTTTGGGGTCACTTAGAAATTGTTTTTGAAAGAAAAGCACATTTTCGGTCCATTAAAATAACATCAAATTGATCAGAAATACAGTGTAGACATTGTTAACCTCTTGAAGCTAGGGGGCACTATTTTTATATTTGGAAAAATAACATTCCCTATAGTAAATGGCCTATTTCTTAGGACCAGATGCTAGAATATGCATATAATTCTGACATTATTGTCACGAATCCCGTTTCCTGAGTCTGTTTTTTGCCTATGTTCTGCCCTGGACTGTTTTTTCCGGCGTCCTGGAATGCACCCTGTCTGGTTTCCGGGCAATGTAGCCAGTTGGGAGTTCTGATTACCCACAGCTGTATCCCATCAGCTATCTGCACACCTGGTCCTGATCATCATCTGTCCTCTTCATAAGCCCAGACCTGACATCCATTCCCTGCCGGATCGTTAGCCATGAACAGTATGTTGTGCCATAGTATCAGCCTCAAGTTGGATAGAATTTGTTTTGTTGTTTTTTACGTATTGCTTGCCTTAAACTTACCTCCGTTTGTTCTGTCTTCAGTTACTCACCCGGATCATTTACCACATTCCCGCCTGGTCGTCGTCGGATTCCGCTACCCCATTGGATCCACCTATTTACTCCCATCAACTCACCACCGCTGCCCGCTACGCCACCTGGATATATCTACCCATTCACATTCACTTGTAAATAAATACTCACCTTCTTCCTACTCTCCTTGTTCTGGTCTGCTTCTGGGTTCGATTTTGAAAGAACGTGACAATTATGAAGACTATTTAGAATTTCCGTCTGCGTTGTCGTGACCACTCTTTCCTGTGGATCTCTGAACATAACGCAACAAACAAACGTCGGTATTTCGTGTATAAAAATCATCTTTATGGAACAAAAGGAACATTTGCTGTGTAACTGGGAGTCTCGTGAGTGAAAACATCCGAAGATCATCAAAGGTAACCGGTTAATTTGATTGCTTTTCTGATTTTCGTGACCAAGCTTCCTGATGCTAAGTGTACATAATGCTATGCTAGGCTATCGATAAACTTACACAATTGCTTGGATTGCTTTCACTGTAAAGCATAATTTCAAAATCTGAGACGACAGGGTGATTAAAAGGCTAAGCTGTGTTTCAAAATATTGCACTTGTGATTTCATGAATATGAATATTTTATAGTAATATTATTTGACTGTTGCGCTATGCTATTCAGTGGTTCCAGACAAAAATTATCCCACTACAGGGATTGGTAGCGTCAAGAAGTTAATGTTGTAAATGACTATTGTTCTGGAAATGGTTGACTTTTAATGGAAATTCTACATAGGCGTACAGAGGCCCATTATCAGCAACCATCACTCCTGTGTTCCAATAGCACGTTGTGTTAGCTAATCTAAGTTTATAATTTTAAAAGGATAATTGATCATTAGAAAACCTTTTTGCAATTATGTTAGCACAGCTGAAAACTGCTGTCCTGATTAAATAAGCAATAAAACATGCCTTCTTTCGACTAGTTGAGTATCTGGAGCATCAAAATGGCTAGAAATAAAACACTTTCTTCTGAAACTCATCAGTCTGTTCTTGTTCTGAAAAATTAAGGCTATTCCATGCGAGAAATTGTCAAGAAACTGAAGATCTCGTACAACGATGTGTACTACTCCCTTCACAGAACAGCCTTTTGCAATTATGCTAGCACAGCTGAAAACTGTTATCCTGATTAAAGAAGCAATAAAACACGGCAAACTGGCTCTAACCAGAATAGGAAAAGGAGTGGGTGGCCCCGGTGCACAACTGAGCAAAAGGACAAGTACATTCTCTGGGGTGGCAGGGTAGTCTAGTGGTTAGAGCGTTGGACTAGTAACCGGAAGGTTGCAAGTTCAAATCCCTGTGCAGACAAGGTACAAATCTGTTGTTCTGCCCCTGAACAGGCAGGTAACCCACTGTTCCTAGGCTGTCATTGAAAATAAGAATTTGTTCTTAACTGACTTGCCTAGTAAAATAAAAAAATTAAATAAAAATGAGAGTATCTAGTTTTGAGAAACAGATGCCTCACAAGTCCTCAACTGGCAGCTTCATTAAATAGTACCCGCAACACACCAGTCTCAACATCAACAGTGAAGAGGTGACTCCGGGATGCCAGAGTTGCAAGGAAAGAGCCATATCGCAGACTGGCCAATAAAAAGAAAAAAATAAGATGGGCGAAAGAACACACACACTGGACAGAGAAACTTTGCCTAGAAGGCCATCATCCCGGAGTCACCTCTTCACTGTTGACGTTGAAACTCGTGTTTTTGTGTGCCATTCATATAATACAATAATATATTGTATTTATGTATACTTTCAACTGGTAAAGTAAAGTTTCAGTCTGATGAGACTAAAGAAAAAACATCCCTATTAGCCTTCTTAAGAAGGAAAGAAATTCCACAAATTAACTTTTAACAAGGCACACCTGTTAATTGAAATCAATTACAGGTGACTACTTTGTGAAGCTGGTTGAGAAAATGCCAAAAGTGTGCAAAGCAGTCATCGAGGCAAAGGGTGCCTACATTGAAGAATTTCAAATGTAAAACATTTATTGATTTGTTTTTACACTTTCTTGGTTACTACATGATTCCATATGTTATTCCATAGTTTTGATATATTTACTATTATTCTACAATGTAGAATATAGTACAAATAAAGAAAAACCCTTGAATGAGTAACTTGTCCAAACTGGTATTGTATGTGTAATTTGTTTTCTTATACTCCAACACAATATTATATTACTGGAGAGAACAAAGAAGAACAGAATATAAGAAGCTGGAAACCAAGCTTCTGACACACCGATTATGGTGGACAGGTGAAGTGGACTGCAAGTGTCTAAAGAAGAAGTGTGAATAGATGACACCTCGGTGACATCTGTCAATGTATTGTTACAGTTTTCTGCATCTTCAAATTCCTTCCTGATCCATCTCTCATTCACTGAATGTGTGACCAGCTGCTGATTACACAAGGCACTCTGCTCACTCCTTGACCCCTCAGGTAAGATTTAATCAGATAAACGTGGGAAATAAATGTGAAACTTGAACTTCATGCATGTTGTATGCATGGAGACCGCAAATACAACACCTTCCCCTGTGTTTCACTTATCCTAGAGAGGATATGCTGTTATATGTGTTATCCCAAACATGCTGGTATAAAATGTTACTGTAAAGATTCATGGGACATTGGGGTGGGAGATAAGCCGCTATACTGTAGATGTACAATATACATACAGTGCCTTCAGAAAGTATTCACACCCCTTGACTTTTTCTAAATTTTGTTGTGTTACAGCCTGAATTTATAATAGATGCATGTTTTATGTTTTGTCACTGGCCTACACACAATACCCCACAAAGTCAAGGTAGAATTTTGTTTTTCAAAATGTTTAGAAATTACAAAAACATGAAAAGCTGAAATGTCCTGAGTCAATAAGTATTTAACCCCTTTGTTATGGCAAGCCTAAATACGTTCAGGAGTAAATGTGCTTAACAAGTCACATAATAGTTTCCATGGACTCACTCTGTGTGTAATATTAGTGTTTAGCATGATTTTTGAATGACTACCTCATCTATGTACCCACACATACAATTCTCTATAAAACAATATTCCAAAACAGTCATCCTGTTTGCAACAATACACAAAAGTAAAACTGCAAAAGCATTACCTTTTTGTCCTAAATAAAAAGTGTTATGTTTGGGTTAAATCCAATGCAACACATTACTGAGTACCACTCTCCATATTTTCAAACAGAGTGGAGGCTGCATCATGTTATGGCTATGCTCGTAATCGTTAGGGACTGGGAGTTTTAGGATAGAAATGTATGGAATGGAGCTAAGCACAAGCAAATTCCTATAGGAAATCCTGGTTCAGTCTGATTTCCACTAGACACTGGGAGATGAATTCACCTATCAGCAGGACAATAGCCAAAAACACAAGGCCAAATCCACACGAGTTGCTTACCGGGAAGACAGAAAATGTTCTTGAGTGGCGGAGTTACAGTTTTGACTTTAATCTGCTTGAAAATCTATGGCAAGAGTTGCAAATGGTTGTCTGGAGCTTGAATAATTTTGAAAAGAATAATGGGCAAATGTTGCACAATCCAGAGACTTACACAGAAAGACTCAAAGCTGTAATTCCTGACAAAGGTGATTCTAACATGTACTGACTCAGGGGGTTGAATGCTTATCTAATCAAGAGTGTTTTATTAAACAAATGTTCATTTTTTTTTTTACTTTGACATTAAAATATTTTGTGTAGATTGTGGACTAAAAATCTCAATTAAATCCATTTGAATACCACAAAATTTGGAAAAAGTCAAGGGGTGTGAATACTTTCTGAAGGCACAGTACATGCAGTGGATTGACGTCGTACTGTAAATGGAATGCTACAAGCTGATCTTGAGCATTCTGTAGATATTAATCCTAGAAAAAAGGGATGTCAGAGGTTAATCAGTTAACTCAAGTTAACTTATTTTAATTTTAGTGCACAATTATTTTTTTTAAAGCTGAACACATTCTCAATACACTGCAAACATCCCAAATACCTAATCAATACAGCTAAAAACAACAATGCAATGTAAAAACAAGTTTACACTGAGGTATCAGAAAGTTTGCTTTTTCAATTCATTTTTTTTCCTTCTCACCATTACTTCAGATAAAATCAAGACAGTTATGTTTTTGTAATGTTTTCGTAAGAAAAACCATAGATTACAGTTTAATTGAATGGTCTAAAAATGCTTTGATTTCTTTTCAAGTCTAAAAATGCCACTTTCGAAGATCAGAGAAATTGGATCTACTAAAATGTGCATGACGCCAACTAAGGGGATTTCATTTTCCAAATCGACAGAGAGGACAGATCACTTATTTTAATTATCAGAATGGATTAACACATTTAATGGTGTGGGTTTGGGGGACCATAACACTGTATGTAGGACACTCAGTAATCAGAGACAAAAATGTTATATGCCGGATTTAATGATGTCCTACGCCCACCTACCCTGGCTTTATTTCAATGGGATTAGTTTTATAAATAATTATCCACGCTCTAATTGTAGGCTGCCAATGACAACCAAACAGAGTCATTACTGTAAGATGGGCAGCTTTGGCTGCTGGGGGAGACGGACTGGTTCTCACCAGGACTTCTTCACCATAATAGAGTTTTCAGACATCTCATTTACCACAGTACCTAGTAAATTGGTGTATTATGAGGTATCATTAGGCATATGGGAGAAATTTGAAGGAATCTCTCAACAACTGTCAACAATCAACAAATACACCAGACAAAGTCTCTGAAACAGATAAGGTCCTCTCTCAGCTGATTTTAATCAGATGTGACCAGCAGTGGTGTAAAGTATTTAAGTAAAAATACTTTAAATGTATACTTAAGTCGTTTTGGGGGGAATCTGTACTTTACTTTGCTATTTATATTTTTCACAACTTTTACTTTTACTCCACTGCATTCTCCTAAACCAAATAATGTACTTTTTACTACTTACATTTTCCCTGACACCGAAAGCTACTCGTTACATTTTGAATGCTTAGCAGGACAGGAAAATGGTCCAATTAATGCATTTATCAAGAGAACATCCCTAGTCATCCCTACTTCCTCTGATCTGGCAGACTCACTAAACACAAATGCTTAGTTTGTAAATGATGTCTGACTGAGTCCCTGGCTATCCAAAAATAAAAAATAAACAAGAAAATTGTGCCATCTGGGTTGCTTAATATAAGGAATTTGAGTTTAAGTATTTTGAATTTAAGTATATTCAAAACCAAATACTTCTAGACTTTTAATCACTTAGTATTTTACCGGGAGACATTCACTTTTACTTTGGTACAGTTGAAGTCGGAAGTTTACATACACCTTAGCCAAATACTTTTAAACTCAGTTTTTCACAATTCCTGACATTTAATTATGGTAAAAAATTCCCTATCTTAGATCAGTTAAGATCACCACTTTATTTTAAGAACATACAATATCAGAATAATAGTAAAGAGAGAATTATTTATTTCAGATTTTATTTCTTAGATCACATTCCCAGTGGTAGCATTGGTAGCATCCATACGTGAAAATACTGCCCCCTGTCACCAATAAGTATGCTTTGGGGACCTTTAACCAAGAAGTTAAAGGTCCCGAAAGCATACACATCCTTTCTTTACTAAGTTACAGTAATGAACAACACATCTGGATTGGAGCTGTGAACACACACTTTCAATTCATACATTTGAGGTAATAAGCTTCTAGAGTTAAAGTGCATAAAACACAGGCTTTTATGATGGATGAAATCCGTCAGAATTGTAGATGGGCCAGGTGGTACATGCACATTTCCAGATATCATCAGCGGTACTACAATCAGGGCACGGCAGAGGACAGGGAGAGGTCTCAATGTTGGTTTTTATGACATTTAAATTTGCATCAGATGGCAACAAGTTCATATGGTACGGCAAATCATGCAGGAGAGACATGCATGAGGCCAACAGATAAGAACAAGGACATGGGAAGAACAGAGGGTTAAATACACAACATGTAATGATGGAAATTAAACCAGGTGTGTGGGAAGACAAGAAAAAACAAATGGAAAATGAAAGGTGGATCGGCGATTGCTAGAAGACCGGTGACGTCGACTGCCAAACGCCGCCCGAACAAGGAGAGGGACCGACTTCGGCGGAAGTCGTGACAACAGCTTTGTGGATGTTACCTGTGCTGCTGATGTTCAGGCCAAAGTATGTAAAGTTTTTGTGTGCTCTAGGGCAATGGTGTCTCGATGGAATTTGTATCTAGTAGGGTGAGACCGGGTGCTGTAGACTGTCCTAGTGCCCTTGCCAATTTGTTGGTAGATATGTTGAAGAGCATGGGGCTTAAGCTGCATCCCTGTCTCACCCCTCGGCCCTGTGGAAAGAAATTTGTGTTTTTGCCAATTGTCGTATGTTTTTTCCTCAACACCACTTTCCATCAATTTGCATGGCAGACACTCATGCAAAATTTAGTCAAAAGCTTTTTGGAAATCAACAAAGCATGAGAAGACTTTGCCTTTGTTTTGTTTTGTTTGTTTGTCAATTAGGGTGAATATGTGGTCTGCCATACAGTAATTTGGTAGAAAGCCAATTTGACATTTGCTCAGTACATTGTTTTCACTGAGGAAATGCACAAGTCTGCTGTTCATTAATGTTAATATAGAGGATTTCCCCAAGGTATTACACGGTAGTAATTGGGGTGATCAGTCCTTGGTTCCAAATATTGGGGAAGAGGCCAGAGCTGAAGATGATGTTAAAGAGTTTAAGTTTAGCCAATTGGAATTTGTGGTCTGTATAATTTATAATTTCATTTAGGATACCATCAAAACCACAGGCCTTTTTGGGTTGAAGGGTTTGTATTTTGTCCTGCATTTCATTCAAAGTAATTGGAGAATGTGTTCTGTGTGTTCTGGTAGTCTTTAATAGTTGATTCTAAGATTTGTATTTGATCATGTACTGTATATGTTTTAGCTGATTGTGCTTTGTTATAAGGCCAAAAAGAGTGGAGAAGTGGTTTCCCATACATCTCCATTTTGGATAGATAAGTTTTCATGTGCTTCTACACCTGCATTGCTTGCTGTTTGGGGTTTTAGGCTGGGTTGCTGTACAGCACTTTGAGATATCAGCTGGGCTATATAAATACATTTGATTTGATTTGTTTGTTTGTTTCGTGTTTTCCATTTTTCCCAGAAGTGGTTAGTCTATGGATTCTTCAATTACATTACAAGAGCTTATTTCTGACGTGCTGTTCCTTATTTTTCCGTAGTGTATTTCTGTATTGTTTTAGTGATTCACCATAGAGAAGGTTTATGCTCAGGTTTTCTGAGTCTCTATATTTTTGGTTGGATAGGTTTCTCAATTACTAGCTTGGGTTTTTGCATTCATCATCAAACCATTTGTCATTGTTATTAATTTTCTTAGATGGTCCGCTTGACATTTTTATATTTGATAGGCAATCTGAGAGGTCAAATATTCTGTTTAGGTTTTCTACTGCCAAGTTTACTTACACCTTCACTATTACAGTGGAATATTTTGAAATTTTCCAGAAGGAATTCAATTTGTTGTTGCCTAATTGTTTTTTGTAGATTTCCACTCTACTTTCCATCCATCTATAGCATTTCTTAATATTATTCAGTTCCTTTGGCTTTGATGCCTCTGTTTAAGTAGACTGTGATTTTGCTGTGATCTGATAGGGGTGTCAATGGGCTGACTGTGAACACTCTAAGAGACTCTGGGTTGAGGTCAATGATAAAGTAGTCAACAGTTCTACTGCCAAGATATGAGCTATACGTGTACCTACTGTAGCAGTGCCCTCGAAGCCTGCCATTGACTACGTAATACCCAGCGTCCGAACAGAGCTGCAGGATTTGTGAGCTGTCTTTGTTGGTTACGTTGTCAGAGTTGTATCAAGGGGGGCATATAAGGGAGGGAATGCTGTAACCTCCAGGTAGGTGTTTGTCCCCCTGTGTGCTGAGCAAAGGTGTGGACTCGAGTCACATGACTTGGACTCCAGTCACAAATATGATGTCTTGCAACTCGTCTTTGACTTCAACAGGTCGAGCCTTATGACTCGACCTGATTTTGCTACCCTCCCCAAGCCCAAATATAAAAAGAATGCTATTAAACAGTTGATAACAGTTGATGTGCTGCTATTAAAGTGTGCAGCACATCAACTGTTCATTTAACGGATTACAGTTTGAATCGGACAGCAGCCAATCAAATTGTGCCAGCTGTGAAAAAGTTGTGTGGCAGTGCAGATGGAGCCCTTCGAAAGATGATAACCCCAAATTATTATTTTTGGATATAAAGATGACGCTGTATCAACAAAAAATGGATTGCAACTTGCAAAACATGCGGGAAGAAAATTACAGACGGAGGCGCAACAATTTCCAACTTTGTTTGACATTTGAAGCTGCGCAAAGAACGATAATTTGTGGCTAATATAGCCGACAGTTATATATTTTATTACTTTACTGGTGTATCATGTAGGCAATTGTAACGTTAAATCAAATCCACACAGTCAGTCAGTGCGGGAACCTGATCATTGCACCCAATATTGAGCTACAACTGGCTAAGCAGTTGGAAGCCTAAATCCTGCCTGATGTTACTGCTGTTCCTAAAGCCATTGACATACATTAGCCTACTGTAACCAGAGAGAGAGAGAGAGAGAGAGAGAGAGAGAGAGAGAGAGAGAGAGAGAGAGAGAGAGGGGGTTGGTTGGTTACAAGCCTACATGGCCTGATTGCACCCCATTGCAAACCTCGATAATCGAACACTATTGGGGCGGTCTTTCTCATGGCTTCCCATGTATTTCCACAGAAATATAATGTTTATTTGGAAAGTAATATATATATATATATATATATTATAAAAAGCCATCATGATTTGTGTAAATGTAATATACTAACTATTACTGTTGTAAAAATATGAAATGGTATTACATTTGGTGAAGAGCACATTATGACTTGTTTGGGACTCGAAACTCAAAGTTTAGGACTTGAGACTTGACGGTCTTGGCTTGAGAATTGACTCGGACTTGCCTGTCTTGACTTGGGACTTGAGTGCTAAGACTTGAGACTTACTTGTGACTTGTAAAACAATGACTTGGTCCCACCTCTGGTGCTGAGGGTGTCGGGTTCTTGTCCAGTTCTGGCATTTAGGTCGCCACAGACTAGGGTAGCACACATGGGTAGCATACATGATGACATTTTTCTCATTTCTTTATTAATTTCTAGCCAGATGTAAAATGTTCCTGTTTTGACTAATTTAATAGAGTGGGTTAGGTCTGTTCTATATCAACTTAGCATACCTCCTAAGTCTCTCCCCTGTTTCACACCTGGTAGTTTGGTGGATGGGGACTACCAGATCTCTGTAACCTAGAGGGCAACCAGTGAAGTCTGGGTTCCTGCTCTTTAGGCCATAGACAGATGACCTCAGACCTTGTATATTCCAGGATGAGATAGTAAAAACTTTGTGTTCCATAGTGTCTAGTGTTGTTTTTGTGTGGATTTGTGTCGCAGGATGGGGCTTGGGCGGGTAACATAGTGGGGGTTGGGCCTGTTGCTCTGCTAACGACCTGAGCATTTGTCCTGCTGTCATGTCGAGGTCCTTGCTGGGGGGGAATGGGGTGGGCAGAAGGGGCATATGTCTAACATGGGGGAGCCTATATAGGGTGTGGCCAGGATTTTCTTGGGGGGGTCTTAGTTGGTTGGGATGTGGCTGGTGATGCTGTGGTCTCGGTGCAGGTACTTCGGGAGAGGGTCTTGCAGGTCTGGGAGGGTGTCTCGCTGGTCTGGCTGGGGTGTCCGTTGCTCTGTTGCTCCTGTGTGAGGTGCTGGGGCTACGGTTGAGGTTGACGTCCTTCAGGGTCCTGGCAAAAGTTGGGACTGCTGCCTTGTAGAGGTGGACCTGGTCATAAATGCTGTTCAAGTCCAGGGTGGAGTGGTGGGCCAAGTAGACATTAGGTTTTGAGGCACAGTCTCACGAAATGCTTGCATTCACCCTCTGTATGGTGGTAGCAGGGTGGAGATAATCATTTGTGCGGTGGTGAAAGTAGCTTTTTTAATCGCTCCCTTGAGTGCTGTGGCCACCCTTTCCAGCTAGCCCCTCAGGTCATTTGTGGCTGTGTGAATCAGTGTTTAGTATTTATTTTCGTGAATGTATGTGTCCTCAGTGGATGGGGGTTGTCAGACGGGCTATCTGGGAATTCTCTCTCTCTCTCTCTCTCTCTCTCCTATGATTGTGGGACTCACACACACACACATGCCTATGTGTAGCCCCATAGCACAAAACAGCCTTGGCGGGACATAGAAACAGCACGTAGCTTTGAAGTTATGGTCACTTAACGTATGAGTGAGTCTTCTGTCCCTGTCTTCTGTGGTGGATTGCTTCCCCCGATTAAAAATTAGTTGGGCCTAATTATTCTTGTATCTTGCTCCCACCATTGTTAGTATTATTTGTGTTTTATCTATCTTTATTTTGACAGGGAAGAAATACTGACACTAGAGTCTCTTTTAAATAAAAGAGTCCCTGCTTAAATAATTCAAACACACAACAATATACAAAATCACAAAACATATTAAGAAAGACACATTTATAAACAGAGGTCCAACTCTGAACTGACCAATTTCAGAGAGCTCTGGAAGTTGTTCCACATACAGGGCAACAAAAAAAAATCAGCTTCACCCAACTCTGTGGAGACCGAAGGGGCCTCCAGTGTTATCCAAGCCTTAGACCGGATTTGGTCATTTGTAAGTCTAAATTGAATTAATGATGACAGATACATAGGATGTTTCTGCATGAGTGCTTTGTAGATAAACACAAGAAAATGCTGCTCTCTCTTTACATACAAAGAGGCCCAAACTACTTTTTGATACAGAACACAAAGGGGAGTTTCATAACCGTCATCAGTAATCAACCTAAGGGGACAATGGAAAACAGCATTCAGTGGTCTAAGTGTAGATGCTGTTGCATGCCTATAAATAATATCCCCATAATCTAAAATAGATATTAACAAAAGTCATAGATGCTTTGTTTCTGTAAAAGAAACCTTCTTTGAACTTCTTCGCCATCTCAATGACAGATTTTTTAAATTAAAGTTTATCATCAAGCCAGATACGAAGATACTGTATTGTAGGAAGTAACTTACTCAATTTGTGTACCATTCAAACTAATTGCAAATTTCATTTAAAAATCATGCATTTTGTTTTGCTTGCATTTGGCAATAACTTTAGATTTAATAGTGACCTCTGCAGTGCTTAACAATCAGACTTAAAATGTGAAAAGGCTTGGCCAATCTATGGAGCAATGGAATACTATACTGTTTCATTTGGATACAAATTAACATGTGTATTTTTTACAGCAATACCAATGTTATTTATATAGATTGTAAACAGTAGTGACCCTAGTATAGAACCTTGAGGTCGCAAGAAAAGGAAGCCTGGGAATGGGTTGACAATTATCAAGATCATTACTATCCCCATCCTTATGGAGTGGTAGTGCAAAATATTCTTTCCACACTTTTGGAATATTCCATGATACTTAAGTTAAATAAATAATGTGTGTTACTGAGCCAGAAATGAGAGGTGCTGCATTCTTAAGCAAAGAGGGGTCCAAATTGTTAGCCCCTAATGACTTTTTGGTGTCAATAGCTAATAAGGCAGCAAGAACTTCTGTTTCTGTGAGTTGCCCAAAATAAAAACCCTGACTACCATTTCACAAGTCATGTGAGGTTGACTGCTCATCCATCATGGCAACTGGCCCAGCCTTGATTTGTAATCAAGAGGAAGTCAGAGTATAGGAGAGTACCATGGATTAGTTAGATTTTTGACACTGAGTGGCATGTTTATCAGCCAGATTGCCTAGGGTGAGAATTAAAAATAAATATTTTCACAATTATACGAGGGTCAGAGTTTTTCAATTTGGTAACTAATGCAAGCATAGGGCAGTGGTCACTGATATAATCAGCAAAAACACCACAAACCGAATACTTACGGGAATGGTTCGTCAGGATAAGGTAAATCAATGAGGAGTTTTCTAGGTTCTTTCATCTGAGTGGGTTCCATTATCAGACAAGTCAAGTTGAAGTCAAGACAGTTATTCTTAAACTGATCTGAGACACGTGTAAGCCAATCAAGAATTAGATCTCCAAACACACCAGAAAGGGTTTTAAATAATCCAAAATAATATCAACAGCCTCCGCCAAAGTAGCTGGGGGTGGTAAACCACAGCAATAAATACATGCATATTTTGACTTATGGACACTTTTATAACCAAGAGCTCACACAGTGTTGGGACAGAGATGCTAAGAAAGCATGATGCCATAAGGTAAGATCTTACATTAACAGCCATCCCTCCCCCTACTTATTTGTCTATCACATTTGAAAATGTTGTTGTCCGCAATGGCAAAGTCCTTATCCATAATGAAATTATTCAGCCAGGTCTCTGAGATAACCAAAACACCTGGTCTAGTGTCATGCACCCAGACATCCAGACAGTCTAGTTTAGACATCAGGCTTAAAACAGCAGGAGTATCCATAGTGACACAGGAGTCAATAGAACAGGATGAGCTACAATATGTTTCCTAATTGAATCCAAACTTTGAAAGCTAATTGTAGAATTCTAGTAAATGTGCAAAGGATTATTATTGAATACTACAATTACTATAATACCCCTATGCTGATGAGCACATGTAGCAAAACAATAGCTTGATATAAAACTATTAATAGTATCACGTTTGAGGTTTGACCCAGATGTAGACAACATGGGCAGGCAAACGACAGGCCAAGGCAGGCAGAGGTTAATAATCCAGAGAAGGTAAAAAGGGTCCAGAACGGCATGCAGTCTCAAGGTCAGGGCAGGCTGAACGGTCAAAACCGGGAAGAACTAGAAAACAGTAGGAGTAGGAAAACAGGCGCTGGTAGGTTTGATGAACAAAACGAACTGGCAACAGACAAACAGAGAACACAGGTATAAATACACAGTGGATAATAGGGAAGATGGGCGTCACCTGGAGGGGTGGAGACAATCGCTAAGACAGGTGAAACAGATCAGGGTGTGACAGTACGGGGAGTCTCCCCCTAGGGGTGCAACCTGGCGTCCTACCTGGGTGCATATCTGGTTGGTACGGTCACGCCTGCTCCCGCTCTTCCCCCCGGGCACTCGAGGGATCCAGGCTCCCCAGCATTACGCACTCCTGCCACCATCATTATGCACAGCTGCCTTTCCCCGTCAAGCGGATCAGCAATTATTGGACTCAATCACCGATGTCATTACCTCCCCTATATCTGTCTGTTCCTCCACTCTGTTCCCCGCTTGTCCTTGTATACCCGTGCGCTGATGCCAGTCCATGTCTTGTTTCATGTCTGTTCCTAATTAAATGTTTGACTCCCCGTACCTGCTTCTCTACTCCAGCGTAGGTCCTTACAGAATTCTGAAGCCACCAAGCAAAGCATCGAGGGAGTGCTGGCTTTCCAGTTGGTGGTGATGTCTGGTCCGGGGGCCGCCACCGATGGAACCGGGGATGCCTAAGCCAGCTCATCGGGCTGTCACGCCTTACCTGGCTCGAGAGGTTTCTTGCCCCGGTTGGCTCGGAAGGCGCCCATCCCACGTCAGGCCTCAGCCGGATCATCAGGTTTTTACGCCCAGCCGGCTCATCAGGCTCCGCCGGATAATCGGGCTCCCACGCCTCAGCGGGATCAAGAGGCCTTCATGCCTCAGCCAGATTGTCAGGCTCCTATTGCCTCAGCAGGCTCGCCAGGCTCTCACACTTCTGCCGGTTTCATCGGGAAAATAGCCGGCGAAACAGAATAGGAAATCTGCCCATTCTTACGCCTCACATGATTCGGAAGACCCATCGAGAACTTGCGAGAGGCGGAATCTCCAAAGGCCGCTACTTTCGATTTCCATGGAGAGTGATGTGCCTCCATGGCTGGTTGGCAAATTAAAGAAAAGGAATCATCCACTAAGTCATTCAGAAGCATCCTACTAACTCCATTTTCCAGCTACTGGAGTAGAAGAGAAAGGGAAAGTACATGGACGTGGATTCCCCAGTAGCTAATGTAAGATAGCTACTTGTTTGCTAAGAGTAGCCACTTCGCCTCTGTACTCCACTGCAAGCAAACAGTTGCTACATTGAATGTCCGGACACAGAGAACAACCTTCACTTCATCCTCATACTGCAGGGATTGATACAACACAGACAGAGAGGTGAGAGGGGAGGGAGGACGGATACAACACAGACAGAGAGGTGAGAGGGGGAGGGATGACTGATACAACACAGACAGAGAGGTGAGAGGGGGAGGGAGGACTGATACAACACAGACAGAGAGGTGAGAGGGGAGGGAAGTTGCTACATTGAATGTCCAGATGGTCCACATTGCCCCGGATTAGAGCAAAAGAAACACAGCTCCTGCAGCATTGAAACCATTCGTTAGCAACCTCAATTTTAAACTACAGGATAGCTAGGCTAACTGAGCTTGCATGTATCTCTTCTTGACAGGAATTTACTAAAAGTTTGCTATAAGCTACAGTGGGTTTGCAAATACTGCCCGCACCCCATCTCCTGAAACAAGCACACCCCATGAAATGGCAAACAGACAAGCAACAAACACCTGTCACATGACCAGTATGGCAAACAGAGAGAAAGTGGAGGATTCGATCACTGTATGGATCATGGCTGCACATACACCATGCAAATGGGAGATGACCAACTCACAAGTTGGTACTGTAGAAACAAGCAGTAAATTGTGGGGCAGTAAGCCAAAACACCGGTCAAGTTAAGGAGAGCAGGTAGCAGGAGCATTTTTTTCAAACACACTAATCCAATACCATTGAACAACACACCACTTTTAACTGTGATCTAGCCAAGGCTCTTTAGCTTTAAAGCTTCTTCAGAATCGGTGTCCCTTCAATAGAATGGTTGAGCTAACAAAGGCTAATGCATTTAACATGAGGTTGTAAGTAACAATAAAATTTCCCAGGACATAGACATATCTGATATTGGCAGAAAGCTTAAATTCTGGTTAATATAACTGTACTGTCCAATTTACAGTAGCTATTACAGGGAAAGAATACCATGCTATTGTTTGAGAAGAGTGCACAGTTTTGAACATGACAAGTTATTAATAAACAAAGACACATTTGGGCAGTCTTGATACAATTTTGAACACAAATGCAATGGTTCATTTGATCAGTCTAAAACATTGCACGTACACTGCTGTCATCTGGTGGTGTCAGCGCCGTGTGTATAGGTGGCAGGAAAGTCAGGCGCAGGAGAGTCGAAAGAGTGTAAATGGAGTATTTTAATAACTGTCCACAGAACATGCTCCATAACACTAAAAAGTATAGACATGAAAAACATGGGTACGAGGACCCGTCGCGCACCAATACAACAACTAAACAACACTGACAATAAAACAATCTCTGACAAAGACATGAGGGGAAACAGAGGGTTAAATACACAACAGATAATGAATGGGATTGAACACAGGTGTGTGGAAAGACAAGACAAAACCAATGGAAAATGAAAAATGGATCAATGATGGCTAGAAGACCGGTGACATCGAACGCAGAGCACCGCCCGAACAAGGAGAGGCAGCGACTTCGGTAGAAGTCGTGACAGGTTGCCAAAATCTAAATTGTAGCTGGGCTGGAATAATACATTATGGCCTTTCTCTTGCATTTCAAAGATGATGGTACAAAAACAATACAAAAGAAAGGTTGTTTTTTTCTTTGTATTATCTTTTACCAGATCAAATGTGTTATATTCTCCTACATTCCTTTCACATTTTCACAAACTTCAAAGTGTTTCCTTCCAAATGGCACCAATAATATGCATATCCTATCTTCAGGGTTTGAGTAACAGGCAGTTAGTTTTGGGTATGTCATTTTAGGCAAAACATTTTAAAAGGGGCAGACCCTTTAGAGATTTTAAGGTCAGCTAAGTCTGTGAGTTGGAAACTAAAGCAGCAGCACTCGTATAAAGGTTGAGGTGGGAAGATTTGGATTGCTCAAACCAGGCATCTTTATAATTAATCCTCTACATCGTACAAATGGCAAGTGCAATGCTGTGAGTTTGGAGCAGGGAGACGATAATTGTTCAGTCCGCTAACTGCGAGTTGAAGACCAGATCCCCCTCGGCTCATTTCTGACCTTGCATTCTACACTGAATGACAAAAAGTTTAATTGAGTACAGAAACCCCTTTCCTTGTACTTTTAACACTGTAATGTTTCTGTCAGATATATTGATGACTTTACTGTTGAAGGTATTGCCTCTGTGCCTCTGTGATTTGAGAGTAATTATTTTTAGGTTAGTATATAATTGCTTTAGCTGAATCCAGTTACATGACTATACTAAAACTGCACAATAGCACAAATGCAAATCAATTATTTCTAATATACAGTACTGTTCAGTAAACAATAGTCACAAAACTCAAACTGTGCTCCCTAAACTGTGTTGTGCAGGACAAGTGGCTCCTCCACTCAGTCCTAATGCTGGTCCAGTCCTGGTCTAAGCCTTCGGTGTACCTGCAAACCACCTTGGATAATTATGACAACGTTCCTGACACTACTCAACAAGACCAAATTATTGTTGGAAAAACTCCTTAGTGGTGGTCCACATCAGGAAGGTGCTTCAGTGTCATTACACATTGTCCTCTTAAGCCCAATGCATGTTCACATAATGTAAATCCATGAGCACTCATTTGCTCACATCTCGTAGTCCTCTATCAATGGGTCATTTCCTTGACTTCACCCCTCTCCCTCTCCCTCTCTCCCCCTCCCTCCCTCTCTCCTCCCCCATCCCCCATCCCTCTGTCTACTCTGTCCTGTCCTTCCTGTGTACTATAGATGCTGGATGAGGGCATGCTGGCCACCTCCTACTATGAGCAGGACGTGACTCCTTACAACCTGCAGCCTGAGGTGCTGGAGTCAGTTCTGAGGGTCTACACTCTGTTCAGCTGCTTCAAAAAGGACCCGCACAAGATGGAGACCTTCCTCAAGCTCTTCAAATGTCACCAGACTGACAAATACAGCTGTTTCCTTTACGAGAGAACAACTATTTCCACCCCATTCAAACCCCTAATATTATATGCACTAAACAAGACACTACCCACCCACAATGAGGCTAGCATAGAACATTTTCCTCGCTGCTTCTGGTGCCCCCGCACTTGCCTTGAACACGTAGAGAGGTCGACTGATATGACCTCTGCCTTAGGGTGTCTAACATCATCAATCAAATGTATTTATAATGCCATTTTTACATCAGCTGACGTCACAAAGTGCTATACAGAAATCCAGCCTAAAACCCCAAACAGAAAGCAATGCAGATGTAGAAGCACTGTGGCTAGGAAAAACTCCCTAGAAAGGCCGGAACCTAGGAAGAAACCTAGAGAGGAACCAGGCTATGTGGGGTGGCCAGTCCTCTTCTGGCTGTGCAGGGTGGAGATTATAACATAACATGGCCAAGATGTTCAAATGTTCATAGATGACCAGCATGGTCAGATAATAATAATCACAGTGGTTGTAGAGGGTGCAGCAGGTCAGCACTTACTCAGGAGTAAATGTCAGTTGGCTTTTCATAGCCAATCACCGAGTGTGTGCCTGGTGCATTACAGTATGTTGGCAACTGACTGCTTCCAAACATTTTCGAACATGCAACACTAAGTAGGTGTTATGGTTTGCCACTTTATTTGAAAAGCTGCATTTCATATTTTCCTTTATATTTTTTTAACATGGCAAAGTGTTGCAGGGTGAAGTCCCAAAGGGGGATTTGCATCTTGCTCTTTCAAAAAAAAGAAAAGAAATCTGCATATTTTATGATTGATTTCCATTTCCTTTGTTCTTAACTGGAGTTTGTATCCCTATCTGGTTCTGCAGTGTTTCGATTATTTCTGTGGCCCCTTGTGTATTCGGAGAGATCTTGTTCTTCTAGTCGAGCTGGCTTCACCTCTGCATTAGTGAAATGGAACACACTCAGTAGGAGACGGGAGTCAAAGAAAGCTACAGACAAAGAGAAGAGCTAAAGATATTCTGACAGGGAGAGAAGAGATAAAAATACAAGAGTATTGCAGGAGGAATGGAGAGGAGAGTAAAATAAATATATGGTTTGTTGGACAGGATATGAATTAGCATTATTTTTAGTTATGCCCATACCAGATTGGGTTTATCTCAAATTTACACAGAGGTCAGAATGAGGACTAAGTAAGGACTATTTTTAGAGTGTAAAATACCTTGATGATTAGTGTAACTGGCAAGACAAAAATAGGATACAATTTTTGTCATCAAATCAAATCAAATGTATTTATATAGCCCTTCTTATATCAGCTGATATCTCAAAGTGCTGTACAGAAATCCAGCCTAAAACCCCAAACAGCAAGCAATGCAGGTGTGGAAGCAGGGTGGCTAGGAAAAGATATCTCTGGAACTGGAAGCCAGAAAGGCCAAAACCTAAAACCCCAAACAGCAAGAAGAAACCTAGAAAAACTCCCTAGAGGAACCAGGCTATGTGGGGTGGCCAGTCCTCTTCTGGCTGTGCAGGGTGGAGATTATAACAGAACATGGCCAAAATGTTCAAATGTTCATAAATGACCAGCATGGTCAAATAATAATAATCATAGTAGTTGTCGAGGGTGCAGCAAGTCAGCACCTCAGGAGTAAATGTCAGTTGGCTTTTCATAGCCGATCATTAAGAGTATCTCTACCGCTCCTGCTATCTCTAGAGAGTTGAAAACAGCAGGTCTGGGACAGGTAGCACGTCCGGTGAACAGGTTGGGATAATCACTAAACATTTCTTGGAATCCTAGTTTTGGAATCCTACTTTTTGTCAATTTGATGGAAAATCAATTTGTCTTTATTGTTCGAAATGGAACATTGCTTGAGGGTTAGCATGAAACTGTACCATTGGTCCAATGGTAATGTATAGCAAATAGTTTAGGTATTCTTGTGCCATAGTCAAATGAAAGGACATTAACTATCAGTCAATGAAGAGTTGCAAGAAGGGAATACTCTCTGAACTGAAGGGTTGTCTTTGTGAGAATGCTTTTGGTCAAAGATATGGTTCAAAGATATGGTTCAATTAATATTTTTAGCTATGGCAGAGAAGCTATAGGAAGTATCTTGGAAGGACGACGAAATGGAAGAGAGGAAAAAACTGCCCGACAGACAGACAAAGTACAAACTTGGATTAAAAGCTCCTGTCTGCAACCCCAAGGCACTATAATAAACACATCGTCTAGAGTTTTTGTATCCTATGGCAACACTGATGGTCTGTTATTACTAGGAAAAATTGTGAGGATGAAAAGGGGTACAGTGCCAACACCCCTGCCCTATAACCCATCATTGTTTCTCCTAATATTACATCTGGTACATCTGGTTCCATAAAAATTACTCACCTTTTCTGCTGTAGGAGCTCAAAAGCTTCCCTTCCAGTAACTAGGCAATATGTCAAAATGTTCCCCTTTCTAATGAAAAATGTGTTCCTTGAAAATGGTCTCAGTTGTAAAATGATCTGTAGATAAAAAATAACATGCATTTCAATCCACAGTACCAAATTACGGATTGACTAGAAAAAGGCAAAGTATGTTTTTTGTTTATCAATAATGACAATAGTTTATGTAGCAAATTTGATATTATGTAAATGGTGTTTCATTTTATTGGTGCGTTGATATCTCTTTTGGACTACATCAGTGGTTCCCAAACCAAGAGGTTTTGTTGAAATGTTTGAGTCACTCAGATATCACATTAATCACACATTGGACTGGGTGGGAGGGAGGGGTGGGGTGTGGGGTTCCCCAATGATGGAAGGGGGGCCGAGTGAAAAGGTTTGGGAACCGTTGGGTTACATGTTTGTCCTCTCCTTCCCAACCCATTGCACCAGGTGGCAGCAGTGCTCTGTCTTCAAGGTCTTTTGATCTGAGAAGATTGCAGTTTGGTCAGTCGATTTAGTATACACTCTTTGATCTAGGCCTACATGTACACTACCATTCAAACGTTTGGGGTCTCATAGAAATGTCCTTGTTTTTGAAAAAAAGCCATTTCTTTGTCCATTAAGATAACAAGATCAAATTGATCAGAAATACAGTGTAGACATTTAATGTTGTAAATGGCAGATTTTTAATGGAATATCTGCACAGGCGTAAAGAGGCCCACTATACGCAAATCATCCCTCCTGTGTTCCAATGGCACGTGTGTTAGCTAATGCAAGTGCATCATTTTAAAAGACTAATTGATCATTAGAAAACCCTTTTGCAATTATGTTAGCAAAGCTGAAAACTGTTGTACTGATTAAAGAAGCAATAAAACTGGCCTTCTTTAGACTAATTGATTATCTGGAGCATTAGCAATTGTGGGTTCGATTGGCCAAAAACAAAGTACTTTCTTCTGAAACTCATCAGTCTATTCTTGTTCTAAGAAATGAAGGTTATTCCATGCGAGACATTGTTAAGAAACTGAGGATGTAGTACAACGCTGTGTACTACTCCCTTCACAAAACAAACTGGCTCTAACCAGAATAGAAAGAGGAGTGGGAGGCCCCAGTGCACAAGTGAGCAAGAGAACAAACACATTAGAGTGTTTAGTTTGAGAAACAGATGCCTCACATGTCCTCAATTGGCATCTTCATTAAATAGTAACCACAAAACACCAGTCTCAACGTCAACAGTGAAGAGGTGACTCCGGGATGCTGGCCTTGGCAAACTGGCTAAAGAACATCAAATTCAAGGTATTGGAGTGGCCATCACAAACCCTAACCTCAATCCTATAGAAAATGTGTGGGCAGAACTGGAAAAACGTGTGTGAGCAAGCAGGCATACAAACCTGACTCAGTTACACCAGCTCTGTCAGGAGGAATGGGCCAAAATTCACCCAACTTATTGTGGGATCCTTGTGGAAGGCTACCTGAAACGTTTGACCCAAGTTAAACAATTTAGAGGCAAAATAATAATTGAGTGTATGTAAACTTCTGACCCACTGGGAATGTGATGAAAGAAATAAAAGCTGAAATAAATCCTTCTCTCTACTATTATTCTGACACTTCACATTCTTAAAATAAAGTAGTGATCCTATCTGGGGCGGCAGGGTAGCCTAGTGGTTAGAGCGTTGGACTAGTAACCGGAAGGTTAGTTCAAACCCCCGAGCTGACAAGGTACAAATCTGTCGTTCTGCCCCTGAACAGTCAGTTAACCCACTGTTTTTAGGCCGTCATTGAAAATAAGAATTTGTTCTTAACTGACTTGCCTGGTTAAATAAATAAAAATAAGACAGGGAATCATTTACAACATTAACAATGTCTCCACCGTATTTCTGATCAATTTGATGTTATTTTAATGCACAAAAAAATGTGCTTTTCTTCCAAAAACAAAGACATTTCTAAGTGACCCCAAACTTTTGAACGGTAGTGTAACTTAAGATGCCTCTATTGAGAGCAAAATGTAAATATTTCAGTGGAATGCTGACATGTAATAGAACTGGACACGTGCTTTTGAACATTTGACACATATTTAACGCAAACATTTATCATTTAACCTACTGCTTCAGGAAGGAAGGAAAGTGAGACACAATGAGACATAAAATCATATTCAGAGGAACTAGTATGGTCCCTCTCTCTGCGTATTCGTACAATATATATATACTGCATATTTTAGAGTCAGAGGGAATTTGTCTCACAGCTTCACGTTCTCAGAGAGGCTCATGTACATGAGACGACCAGGGTTTGAGCATGCTTATGAGGAAATAATTGTATCCCTAACAGGAAAACTCCAGACTGCATCAGTGACTGGTTGTGAGTGATGGATTGACAAAATAAAGTAGAAGTACTGTCCGTCCTGCTCTCTGGAGAACGGGCCTAAATTGGGGGTCCTTATTGTTTGTTCCTGTTTACACCCAAAATCACACTAGGAAGGAGCAACACAATAAAGGAAGCAGCCAACAAAGACGGTTGTTCCTTGTCTGAGTTTCCTGCCAGTAATGCAATCCTCTACGATTGTCTTCTCATCTATAGCACCTCCACGTCAATACCACCCCAGCTCCCTTCATCACAAGATGTAAATCAGCCAGTGGTTGTCACGGCGAATCAAGTGTCAGTGTGGCGAGGGTTTTGCAGGCAGGATGTGGCGGTGGGGCCTAGTGTCAGCAATGTCAGGTTCAGCTTCCTGTGCCTTAATCACTTCAGTATGGGGGCCTAGGCTTCGGGTTGCCTGCCCTGCTCACCACCACCACCCAGGCCAGTCCACTTACAAAATGCAGGGAGCAGTAGACCAGCCCCTCACCCCCACCCGCTCCCCTGGCTTTGCATCCATAAATATTAAAGATCTGCTATAAGTGACTGGGGGAGGAGGGCGGTATGGATGATTTCACAGTCTAACTGTTATAACCCGAGGTAAGGAAATCCAGACTGCTGGGATGCAGGAGCGGAGCGGAGCAGAGAGAGAGAGAGAGAGAGACAGAGCGACAAAGAGAGAGAGAAAGTGAGAGGGGGCAGAGGAGGGATCTGTGTGAGAGAGGCAAAGATAGGGATCAAGGGAGAACATGGATTGCTGGAAGGCAGGTAGTTGGAAGAAGTTTGGAACTAGAGCTGGAGCTGGCTTGATATGGAATGAAGCCTCAGTATTCAATTGCACCTCATGTTCTGACAGCCGGGCTACAGCTCTTCACTACAAAGCCATTTCTATCACGCCACCTCAGACCAGAGGGAATGTGATTCAGGCCATGAAAGAATGACAGAGGGCTTCTTATCCTCCCACCAAGAACCCAGGACCATTGGGTCTGCAGCGCCGCGCAGAGCTGTCAGACAACACTGTGTGTGTGTGTGTGTGTGTGTGTGTGTGTGTGTGTGTGTGTGTGTGTGTGTGTGTGTGTGTGTGTGTGTGTGTGTGTGTGTGTGTGTGTGTGTGTGTGTGTGTGTGTGTGGTGAAAAGGTCCAAACCAGGAGTAAGGGGCCCATTCAGCTCTGACCCCCCCAATCCCCTCTCCCCATGTCTTCCCTGGGGGCATCTCAGGGAGGCTGCATGTACGTGTTAGTGGAGGTGAGGTCAGGAGGTCAGGGGGTCAAGCCCCTTTAACCATTCCAGTGTGTTGGGAGATGTCAACCCGAGTCCGTCAGATTGTAATAGCAGGCTAGAGTTTCACCCAGGAAAGCTGCTAGTAAGAAAGAGGAGATATGGGGACGGCTTAGAACAGAGTGAAGTCCGTGAAACATTTTGAAATCCTATATTCATCCTCTGTTAAGGCAGTGACTGAGGTTTGGTGTGACACATTGGTCAAGGAAATGATTTGAATGTAAATGACAAATCATGCATTACTGGAATGATATAATGCATGAGATGGTCAAATATCCTCTTGCTTCCATTGTTTCTTTGTTTTATCTCCAAGGCCACCTGTATGTACTGTTTACTTAGAGAGAGAAATGCCATCGGTCAACCATTCTTTTACATTACCATTGTGTACTGTGCTGTGTCATTTACAAGAAGCAGTGGGGACAACAATGGTGCAAAACAGTTTGTTGTTGTTTTTAATCGCAGGCAAACAGATGGGCATGCTGAAACGGCCCTGTGGGTGTCCCCCATTTGTGGTGAGTGCGGCGAACTGCAGGATTTACGCCACAAGGAAATGAAGCGATTACCCAGGAGGTTGCAGGGAATGGGCGATGGGCTGTGAACTCAGCGGGGTAGGGACCATCAAATCGTCCCTATGTGAAGCCCTGGCCTCTCTCCACTGTTCTGCTGGTCAACCATCTTACCCTGCACTACATTCCCATGCCACAAATAGAAGAAGGGAGGAAAGAAACCGAAATAATTATAGATGTACTCTGAGTTACTGTCAGGAAGTCTCACAAACCTCTAGCAAAGGCTAACTCGAGCAAGTGTCACTAACTCGAGAAAGTTTGTCATTTTAGGAAGCATATACAGTGGTAACACAAACGGGTGTCAAAGGTTACTGGAGAGTAGTGGTCCATTATCTACTCAGCGCCACTGAATGGACAGATTCACTTATTTCATCCCCTTTTTCAGAAGCAACAGCTACTCTTCCTTGGGTCCACACAAAACGTGAGGAGTGTCAAAACACTGATAGACAAGGACAGTCACAAACATTACATTTACAATGATATGCAAATGATGAAACAAAATAAATATGCTATTGTAACTTAAGCCTTTGTATTAACCTTTGTCCATTTAGAGTCTTACATCCCGAAACCCTCTCATGAATGAACAAACTAGTACGTGTGTGTATTTCTGTAAGACTGTTCACCTTTTTCTATATGGTACCAGTGCAGGTTAAACAATGCTAGCTGGTTTAAACCAGGCAGCCTCTGTCACATCCTCTTACCATTGCCATGGATATATAAAAAAACAAACACAAAAAACATGTTACACTACTGTGTCTAAACCAAACGGCCTGGAACAAACGTTCTCACTTAGGGAAAGAAAACAAAAAAAAGGACAGATGCCAAAAGAAGCTGAGCTTAAATCAATGCAATTTCCTCCCCTCACTTCTCTGGCCAGAGGAAACCTTTGGAGTTTTCCAGCCTTTTTTCCTCCTTCCATAAATTGCAATGCATATAGTGGGACTGAGGTAGCAGGTGGGGGCTGAAAGGGTGGCAGGGGGGCGGAGGGGGATATATTTGTCTGTCTGCCAGGATGCTCTGTGTTTTTCTTAGATCAGGGCACAAGCGTAAAAATCTAGTGCATTTCCCCCACTTCAGGAAGCTCTGCTGCCATAACTTCAAATACAATAATTTCCTTTTTGGAAAGAGGGAGGATTATCCCACTTTCATTTATTTATGTACTTATTTATTTCTGCCTTGAAAGAAAAGCATTGGAGAAAAGGGGGATAGATGGTTGGACCTCAAGCCTGTGATCCTAAAAGAGTTTTGATAGGTGTGTTGCTGAATTTAGTTATGGTTCAGGGATTAAACCTGGCTGACTCTGTCCCTGGTGAGGCGCCATGGAGGTGGGATGGTTGGGATGGGACAGCCGAGCCTCTGAAGAAAACAATAACACTGGGAGCTGTCAATACAGTGAACAACACAACACACTGAACATCTACGGTATGCAAAGAACCGCGACCCTTTATTTCAAATGGGTGGATTGTGTGCTTCAACTTTGACAATGTATTGCTTTTTTCGAATAAAAAATGTAGTTGATAGGGACATCAAATAGAGAATGTCATTTAAAAACATAATACTATGAATGGGAATATGTGCTCTCATAATACTGAAAATGCTAAGAAAAGGAAAGAGGAACCACAAAAAGGTTATGTAGGTTGTTTTATAATCAGTGAATGGAATAGTAATCATTGGGTCTCCAATGGTCTTCTGAATAGCATCTCAGTCTGTTGACTGGTTTTCAGGGTAAGACAACACTTTGAACACATTGCAATGCTTTCAGCAAGAATGAGTGGCAGAAAATGTCATGATATTATGTCCTCTCGATTTGACTGGGTGTCCAGTGGGAAGGCCTGTCTGTGTAGCCACTCTCATTCATTTAAGCTCGTGAACGTTTTGAATTATATCTTGTATACTTGTTGTGGTTTCCCTGCTCTAACCCCAAATTGGTGGCTTCCTCACATCTCCCCCACAGCTGACCAGCCTTGTCTCTGCGGTCTCAACCCCTCCGAGTAGACCATGGTGCTCACTCCCACATGCTGTTGGTTTGCAGCACATACAATAGACACACTGCCTTAGCAAACCTGAAGGGTCTGTGGGACGAGGGCTTTTGTCGGCCAAAACCAGCAACTCCATACATCCCAGTGTTGGTCTAGTCTAGCCCAGTGTAGAAGTGGAGGTTGGGGTGGTGCAGGGTAGTTAGCATTCATCCCCATGGGATGCTCCAGACGTGTTTCCATCAACAGTGGGAATGTGAAGGCAGGGTGGGAGTTCTGCTCCCCTCAGACTCAGATTATAAATACAGACATTACGTCAGTGGCGTGGTGTGTCGCGGAGGTGGCGGAGATGGGGGAGAGGTGAACCGGGGAGAGAGGCCTTGTCTGGGCAGGGTTTTTCATTTGAATTATTAGGATACCCATTTTCTAATACCAATGGCGACAGCTAGTCTTACTGGGGTCCGACATACATTTACCCCAGTAAGACTAGCTGTCGCCTTTGGTATCAACAAATGGGTATCCTAAAAATTCAAATGAAAAACCCTGGACATACATTTAAAAACATGAACATGTAGTGTGCGTGTGCATCTATCAGTTACACATACATGTCAGTACATACACACAGTATTGGGAGAGGCATTGTGCTGTGAGTTGTTGCTGTATGTGTTTTTTAAAACCAGGTTTACTGTTCACTTGCACTATATAAGATGGAAGGGAGCTCCATGCACTCATGACTCTGTATAGTACTGTGCATTTCCTTTAATTTGTTCTGGACCTGGGGACTGTGAAAAGAACCCTGGTGGCATGTCTGGTGGGGTAAGTGTATGTGTCAGAGCTGTGTGTAAGTTGACTATGCAAATAGTTTGGCATTTCCAACACATTAATATTTCGTATAAAAACAAGAAGTGGTGCAGTCAGTCTTTCCTCAACTCTTAGCCAAGAGAGACTGACATGCATATTATTCATATTAGCCCCCGATTACAATGAAGAGCAAGACATGTCATTCTGTTCTGGGCCAGCTGCAGCTTAACTCAGTCTTTCTTTGCAGCACTTGACCATGTGACTGGACAATAATCAAAATAAGATCAAACTAGAGCCAGCAGGACTTGCTTTGTGGAGTGTGGTGTCAAAAAAAGCAGAGCATCTCTTTATTACGGCCAGACCTCTCCCCATCTGTACAACCATTGAATCTATATGTTTTGACCATGACAGTTTACAATCTTAGGTAACACCAAGTCATTTAGTCTCCTCAACTTGTTCAACAACACCCATTCATTACCAGATTCAGCTGAGGTCTACAACTTAGGGAATGCGGGTACCTAATACAATGATCTTAGTTTTAGAGATGTTCAGGAACAGTGTATTACTGGCCACCCACTCCAAAACAGACTGCAAACTCTTTGTTAAACAATTTAAAGGCAATGCTATCAAATACTAATTGAGTGTATGTAAACTTCTGACCCACTGGGAATGTGATAAAATCAAATAAAGCTGAAATAAATAATTCCTTCTAATATTACTCTGACATTTCACATTCTTAAAATAAAGTGGTGATCCCAACTGACCTAAGACAGGGATTTTTGCTGGGATTAAATGTCAGGAATTGTGAAAAACTGAGTTTAAATGTATTTGACTAAGGTGAATGTAAACTTCCGACTTAACTGTACGTCTAGAACTGAGAAGCAGCACCCACCCTCAGAGCCACCCAGAACAGGCAGACTTTTTCAATAGCTGTGTTGAAGACTGCATGTTGAAACGGAACCTGTTATCTAGTAAATGAAATCCACTTGGTATGTGGAGATAATAGTATACTATGCAGCAAGGACATAGACAATAAAATAAGAAATGAAATAGTTTGTTTCTGAGTATTTTGGGAATGATTTGTGTGCCAGTGGATTAGAATAGTGTCTGGGTCCGGGATTCACTAAAGCCTCTCTGCTCTCCTGTCCTCTCAATCCTTTTTTATTCCTACTGCTTCCTCTCTGCCTATTGTTCATGCGGTGTGGTGTGGACGCAGCTTCCTGGATTCCCGCTCAGCGAGGCGAAGGCCGAGGCTCCGACTCCCTGCCAAGACACCTTATCTAGACCTGGCAGCCTGAAAACAGGATGGGAGAGGACAGAGGGGCTGGCTGCATGGGGAGGGCTGGCTGCATGGGGAGACGGGGCTGTAGGGGATAAGGCTACAGGAGAGAGGCATGGTGGTCTGCCCTTTAACACCGGGGGGGGGGGGGGTCTGATGACATTGAGTCTGGAGGATCTCTCTCTCTCTTCTCTGTCTCTCTCTCTCTCTGAGTGAGATCTCAGCTCATCTTCAGCCAGCTGCAGCCCCCTGGTCCTGGAGACTCAGAACAGGGCAGCACGGCTGGTCCTTAATTGTACACAGAGAGTTAACTAATAATATGCATGTAAATCTCTAATGGCTGAAAGTGGAGGAGAGATTGATCTCATCACTACTGTTTTTTGTATTTTGTAAGAAGTGTTGACATGCTGAATGCACCGAGGTGTTTCTTTAGCCTACTAGCACACAGCTCGGACACCCATATATACCCCACAAGACATGCCACCAAAAGTATTTTCACAATCCCCATGTCCAGAACAGACTATGGGAGGAACAGAGTACTACATAGAGCCATAGCTACATAGAACTCTATTCCACATCAGGTAACTGATGCAAGTGTAACAGTTGTTAAAGTACTATGTGAATTTCACCAGGTTCATATATTAATATGTCGTGTTGATTCGTTAATATGCATGCCTGCATCCTGGGAGTAGGGGAGTGTGTACTTACGTGTTGCCCTGCATGCTTGTGCTCAAATCATTTTGATGCACTATGAGAGGTAGTCTCGCTTTTTCTGCCTCCAGAAAAGTTGGATTCTTTTAAGTACAATGTCATACACACAGTGTTTTGTTCATGAATAATGATGTATATTTAGAGGTTACTCATAAGTGGATGGTATTGTTAAGATGTTGTACTTTTTACGATAATATCAAAATTCTGAATTCAACATGTGGATAATAGCTAGCTAAGGTATTAGCAGGTGTGAACGATGTGTGAACGTATGTGTGAACGATGGCTAGCTCCTCGAACGATCCCAGTCCCTTGTATTGTGCATCTGTTGTAGAAAGAGGCGATGATTCTCAGAACATATGTGGCTTTACAAATGTTTTATTTCCTTTTGGATGCAGATGCAGGATGCAGAGAGTGAGTTCTGCTTGATTAAAACTACCTGGTCTCCAAAGTCCACGTCTATAGTCGCAATCAACCACACACAACGCAGAGTTGCAGCGGTGCAGTATAGCACCGGTTACACAAGCAGGAGAATCAGATTTTAAAAAACAGATCAAATCAAAGTTTATTTGTCAAGTGCGCCGAATACAACAGGCTCTAACCAAAAGTGCAAAAAAAGGTATTAGGTGAACAATAGGTAGGTAAAGTAATAAAACAACAGTAAAAAGACAGGTGATATACAGTAGCGAGGATATAAATGTAGCGAGGCTACATACAGACACCGGTTAGTCAGGCTGATTGAGGTAGTATGTACATGTAGATATGGTTAAAGTGACTATGCATATATGATGAACAGAGAGTAGCAGTAGCGTAAAAGGGGGTTGGCGGGTAGCTATGCAGATAGCCCGGTTATCTGCATAACGTGTGAGAGCACTGATTGGTCGGCCCAATTGACACACAATGTAAATAATCCGGGTAGCCATTAGATTACCTGTTCAAGAGTTTTATGGCTTGGGGGTAAAAACTGTTGAGAAGCCTTTTTGTCCTAGACTTGGCACTCCGGTACCGCTTGCCATGCGGCAGTAGAGAGAACAGTCTATGACTGGAGTGGCTGGGGTCTTTGACAATTTGTCGGGCCTACCTCTATTACCGCCTGGTGTAGAGGTCCTGGGTGGCAGGCATTTTAGCCCCAGTGACGTACTGGGATGTACAAACTACCCTCTGTAGTGCCTTGCGGTCAGAGGCCGAGCAATTGCCATACCAGAAAGTGATGGAACCAGTCAGGACTCTCTCAATGTTGCAGCTAGAGAACCTTTTGAGGTTCTCAGGACCCATGCAAAATCATGTTATTTTCCTCAGGGGGAATAGGCTTTGTCGTACCCTCTTCACGACTGTCTTGGTGTGTTTGGACCATTCTAGTTTGTTGTTGATGTGGACACCAAGGAACTTGAAGCTCTCAACCGTCTCCACTACAGTCCCATCGATGAGAATGGGGGCATGCTCGGTCCTCCTTTTCCTGTAGTCCACAATCATCTTCTTAGTCTTGATCATGTTGAGGGATAGGTTGTTATTCTGGCACCACCCGACCAGGTCGCTGACCTCCTCCCTATAGGCTGTCTCGTCGTTGTCGGTGATCAGGGCTACCACTGTTGTGTCGTCTGCAATTAATGATGGTTTTGGAGTCGTGCCATGGCCATGCAGTCGTGGGTGAACAGGGAGTACAGGAGGGGACTGAGCACGCACCCCTGGGGAGCTCCAGTGTTGAGGCTCAGCGTGGCAGATGTGTTGCTACCTACCATCACCAGGATCCAGTTGCAGAGGGAGGTGTTTAGTCCCATGATCCTTAGCTTAGTGATGAGCTTTAAGGGTACTATGGTGTTGAACGCTGAGATATAGTCAATGAATAGCATTCACACAAGTGCTCCTTTTTTCCAGGTGGGAAAAGGCAGTGTGGAGTGCAATAAAGATTGCATCATCTGTGGATCTGCTTGGGCGGTATGCAAATTGGGGTGGGTCTATGGTTTCTGGGATAATGGTGTTGATGTGAGCCATGGCTAGGGACGTGAGTGCCACGGGTCTGTAGTCATTTAGGCAGGTTACCTTTGTGTTCTTGGGCACAGGGACTATGATGATCTGCTCGAAACATGTTGGTATTACAGACTAAATCAGGGACATGTTGAAAATGTCAGTGAAGACACCTGCCAGTTCGTCAGCACATGCCTGGAGCACACGTCCTGGTAATCCGCCTGGACCCGCAGCCTTGTGTATGTTGACCTGTTTAAAGGTCTTACTCAAATCGGCTATGGAGAGTGTGATCACACAGTCATCTGGAACAGCTTATGCTCTCATGCATGCCTCAGTGTTGCTTGCCTCGAAGCGAGAATAGAGGTGGTTTAGCTCTTCTGGTAGGCTCGTGTCACTGAGCAGCTCGCGGCTGTGCCTCCCTTTGTAGCCTGAAATAATTTGCTATCCCTGCCACGTAAGACGAGCATCGGAGTCCGTGTAGTATGATTCAATCTTAGCCGTGTATCGACGCTTTGCCTGTTTGATGATTCATCGCAGGGCATAGCAGGATTTCTTGTAAGCTTCCGGGTTAGAGTCCGGCACCTTGAAAGCGGCGGCTCTACCCTTTAGCTCTGTGTGAATGTTGCTCCATGGCTTCTGGTTGGGGTATGTACGCACAGTCACTGCGGGGACGGCATCCTTGATGCACTTATTGATAAAGCCAGTGACTGATGTGTTGTACTCCTTAATTCCATCTGAAGAATCCCGGAACATATTCCAGTCTGTGATAGCAAAACAGTCCTGTAGTGTAGCATCTGATTCATCTGATTTTATAGACCTAGTCCCTGGTGCCTCCTGCTTCAATTTATGCTTGTAAGCAGGAATCAGGAGGATAGAGTTGTGGTCGGAATTACCAAATGGAGGGCGAGGGAGAGCTTTGTACACGTCTCTGTGTGTGGAGTAAGGTGATCTTGAATTTTTTTCCCTCTGGTTGCACATTTAACATGTTGATGGAAATTTGGTAGAACTGATTTAAGATACACATTATGGAACAGCAGAGACTGTGAAGAGACACACATAAACATGATAAGACACGGACTCTACACACATGGATATTGTATTGTAGATATGTGGTAGTAGAGTAGTGGCCTGAGGGAACACACTTAATGTATTGTGTAAAGTGTTATGAAATGTAACGTCAAGTAATATTTTAAAATTGTACATAACTGCCTTAATGTTGCTGAACCCCAGGAAGAGTAGCTGCTGCCTTGGCAGGAACTAATAGGGATTGTTAATTAAATAAATAATAAAGAAAGGTCCAAGGCCAGCCATACCAGCGAGCCAAACACAGGCCTTTACAAGGCAGCCGTCTCATTAAAAGGACATAATAAACACGGCTGTTGTTTGTTGGTCTGTGATATTGGTCACCACCTCTTTTCGAGGCCCAGTCATTGTTGTTTTTATTTTGGTTCTCACCTCTCACTTTGATATCAAATCTATTTGATGAGTGAATGAGATGTTGGCCTACTGTTGTTCAAAGTTCACTCTCTCTCTTCAAGATCAAGCTAATTTGATGTTATGTGTGAAGCTATCTTGTCACAATGAACACCCAGAAAGAGAAAGGCAGGGATAGCGGATTTCTAGATGGTTTGGGGACAAGCAGTCAAAGTGAAAGAAGATTGGCACATGTTAAATCAAAAGTAGTGAAAATTCATAGCCCCCTGAGCCCTTGGGTTTAGACTTCGGGATGAAAATATGTGAGTTGTCCTTCAGGTTGGCATTTTAACAATTACTTGGTTCATGTATTTTTCAGCATGATCTGTTTCAGGAGCAATCAGTCATTTATTATTTTCAGGTATTTGATGTATAACTTCAGATATCATGTGTATTTGGCAGAGACACCTATCCAGAGCAATTTTGTCAGTGCCATCAACTAAAGTAGGTGAAACAGCCACATATATCACATTTTTTTCCTAAATTCTCAGCTGAGGCAAATTAACTCACTTTGCCAATTGCAAATTTAAAAATAATTACAGTGACATTACTTTGAAACACACAATGATCTAGGCTACACTACACGGTGAACATTCCCCATGATTTTAGTTATGGATTGAAAGAAGAAGAAGTATGTTTATTAAATTGGCACATCAATTGATCTTGCCTTTTACGTAATCAGAGGGTAATTATGACCTGTGTGTTGCTGACTGACTAAAGCCGTAACTATACTTTGAGCCAGAGGGAGCACACAATAAGAAGCCTTGAGAGTGAGACATCAAACCCCTCCACAGGAGGTCCTCATCCTATATCCAAATTTTCTATATCACCTGCCTCTGGACTACATGGAGCAACTCCCCAGGAAATTGCCTAACTACAAAATTAAGTTCATACTTTTGTTGCGGCTGTTAGGCAGGCGTGCGTTTTGGAAGGACGATGCAGCACAGGATAGCCTGGGGAGTTTACTTTACCAGTGATTCGGGGACACTTGTAACCAATTAAAGATGAGAGGTCTGCCAGAGTTCCTGTCTTTCCTCTCCCCATGTACAGTTTTAAATCTTGTTTCCCTCTCTACCTTACTATTTTTTTGCTGTGCAGGTAGGGTAGCTTCCTTCCACCTTTTTCTGTCTGAAGAAGATGGTGCAGGGAGGGGAGGGGTGGTGGGTTGGAGGTTGAGATATACTAACCCCTGGCTGCTCCCTTGTATCCTGCTGTTTCCACACACACACACACACACACACACACACACACACACACACACACACACACACACACACACACACACACACACACACACACACACACACACACACACACACACACACACACACACACACTTTGTAGAACATGGCCCAGCCTCTTACAGTAGGAGAACCCCAGGGCAGGGGCAGCAGGCCTGTGTTGAGGCCAGAGTCTCTCTGTGTCCACAAGCACTTGCACTGTATATAATACTACCATCAGGTGATATTCTGAAAGAACAGGAAAACAAACCAAGTTGCAATTTCTCAATGATATGAGTAAAAGATGAGCGAAACAATACAAAGAAAGAGAGTGTGGAGGGATTTAAACATTGTCAGGTTAACAGGATGAGCGCTTAGCACCTAAGTCCACTGCATTTCACACTAGCAGGTTTGCTGATGGACCACAACCCCTCTGCGAGTGCTGTGTGAAGAAGGGGAAAATCGCAATTAGCATCCCCATGTATGTGTACAACCTGTGGGGATGACATGCAAGTACCACCACCTACCACTAGATGGCAGGCAAGCCCTGCACATTTCTACTTGTAGATCGCTAGGGCATAAGCAATAGCATTCAACCAGGAAGATGTATTAAATGGGGAGGTATGAAATACAAGGAATGCATATGATTAGGGTTAGTATTTGTGAAGCCTTCTTGATTTTTTTATTTGATGGAATATGCAGTCGGTTGATGTAGGCAAAGTATGTGCACATGACTTCTCAATGACTTCTCCAGGTGTGTGTGTGTGTGTGTGTGTGTGTGTGTCTCTTTCTGCCAGACTGTTTTTGCAGAGCCATCTTTGAGGGTTATCAAAAGCTTAATTAGATATTTAACAGGCTACCAATTCCCATCAAGTACTTTGTCCTTAATGCTCTGATCCAAAGAGAGGAGGGAAGGAGCCCAACGTGACATTACTCTTCTAGAGTTGAGAACATGGAGTCCCTCAGTGCACCTGCCTGTTCCATGATGTCTCCAGGGTTATGTGTAACTTGGGGGAGAAGCACTATCCCAGCATATTTGATTGCATTGACTAAGAGCTTCATTGTGCTTTAAAAAAGTGTTGTACTTTGTAATGACCTCTTAGATAGACAAAGATACCGGCATTTCTGCTGGGGTGGCAGGTAGCCTAGTGGTTAGAGTGTTGGGCCAGTAACTTAAAGGTTGCTGGATTGAATCCCTGAGCTGACAAGGTACAGTTTGTTGTTCTGCCCCTGAACAAGGCAGTAAACCCATTGTTCCCTGGTAGGCTGCCGTTGTAAGTAAGTTTTTGTTCTTAAATAAAGGTTACATTTCATTTTTAAAAGAATAGTCTTATTTGGACATCATTCTCGAGGGTCCTTGTTCGTTTCATTCTTAGAAAGCATCTCTCAGCAGGCCTTGTGCAAACACTGGCCTCTTGTTTAGGGCAGGGTGTGTTCTCTCAGACCACTCCCTGGGTCTAATTACCACAGAGTTCTTTCCAAATTGCAATTACAGATAAACAGAGTGGGTGATGGGGACGGCCGATTGTGGAGGCCGAATGGGCATTATCTGGCATCAGCCTAATTGTTACAAACAATCTGCCCAGTTTTCTTTACCCTCCCCTCTGCTGTGATTGTGTAGTGCGTACTACAGGGGCAAACTGTTTATGAGCCAGCTCATTTGGGAGCACTTTGAAGTCAGCGCCCAGCCTTTCAGAAGCATTTTTTCAACAGCCTAGCTGCGTTCTGGGATCCTTTTTTAAACAGTTGTTTTTGTTGGAGTCAGACGATAAACAGTCATTTGGAAGTTGTTTTTGATTCGTCATCGGAGATGGAGGGAATGCTAAGAGCATGACATACACTTAACTTTTGATGTCATGTTCCCAAGACACCGAAAGCACATTTTTATGTTTCAATCTGTTTTCCTTTATCCTGATTTTGTTGTATCTTCAGGGATTGCTGCGTCTGTGTCATTCACAGAGCCAATGTGTTCTCCCTTTCACTCTCACACTGTTCCATTCAAGGCACATGTGCAGCAGTATGAAACATGCTACATGTGACGTGTGGTTTTCTCAGGGTGTCACTGGTGAACAGATGCTTGGACTGTCGGAAACCCCAGACAGCGGTTTGGTCTCTACATCATGTTGTGAAGGAAGGAGAGAGGGCGTTAAGGTAGAGAGAGAGCGTTAAGGTAGAGAGAGAGCGTTAAGAGTAGAGAGAGAGCGTTAAGGTAGAGAGAGCGTTAAGAGAGAGAGAGAGCGTTAAGGTAGAGAGAGAGCGTTAAGAGAGAGAGAGAGCGTTAAGGTAGAGAGAGAGAGAGAGAGAGAGAGAGAGCGTTAAGAGAGAGAGCGAGAGAGAGAGCGAGAGAGCGAGAGAGAGAGCGTTAAGAGAGAGCTGGGAGTGTTTCACAAAGGGGGGGGGGTGAAACCAGGAAACTGTGGCCTAGTCTTTCCCTCGTTCTCTCTATTCTTTAGTCACAGTGAAGAATAATCATCAGACCCTCCTGCATGGGGAGAACAGGAAATGACACAATCCGAAGAGGAAGTGCTGCATGATGACCAGTAGCTAGCCAATTCGGGAGGGGGGTGAGTGAGGGGGTTTGTTTGTCTTGGCCTAACCCAGGGCCTAGCTACGCCACTGTTTCAGCAGTTTGGAGGAAGGAAACAGCTGGATAGGGGAGGCAGCTAGGGGCAACAGTCTCCAGACAGCCGTTGGCTTGCTACAGTTTGAGTGAACATCAATCAAAAGCACAAGGTCAGACCAGACCTCTGCTATATTTAACCACAGCATGTTAGCACATTTACACGAACATACTGTCACTGTCTCAGAACAGAACAGTAGCCTAAACTCGCACACACCTTGAGGAGCAGGAATAATGGAATTAAAGCTATCCAGGTGGTGTTCTCAGACAGGCATAGTTTGCATGATTGTTTTTTTTAAGTAAATGTATGATTAAATTAGAGGTAAAGTTAAAAGTTGTTAATGAAAGCTTATAACTTCCCAGTCAACTGTGCCACCGAGCCGCCCACATCATCACAAGCAGGCCAAATGGGTGGGTTGCTTCTCTGTGGCTTTCTACTGTAACGGAGTTCCTCATTTGTAGAAAGAGAGTCGGACCGAAATGCAGCATGGTGGTTACTCATGACTTTAATGAAAAAAGCGACACATGAAATAAATATACAAATACAAAACAACAAACGGAACGAGAAACCTAATTACAGCCTATCTGGTGAAACTACACAGAGACAGGAACAATCACCCACGAAATACACAGAGAAACCCCGGCTACCTAAATATGGTTCCCAATCAGAGACAACGAGAATCACCTGACTCTGATTGAGAACGCCTCAGGCAGCCGAGCCTATACAACACCCCTACTCAGCCGCAATCCCAAATACTACAAACCCCAATACGAAAATACAATACTGATCCAAATCAGTCAGGTTTCAAGACTAGTCATTCAACTGAGACTGCTCTCGCCTCAGGCAGCCGAGCCTATACAACACCCCTACTCAGCCGCAATCCCAAATACTACAAACCCCAATACGAAAATACAATATATAAACCCATGTCACACCCTGGCCTGACCAAATATATAGCGAAAACACAAAATACAATGACCAAGGCGTGACATCTACCAGCCAAGCCTAGCTACATCTATGCCATTTGGTAATGAACAACACATCACAATGTATAGATGGAAAACAAAATGCCACGTTTATATTGTGTGCATTTCTGTGTGTGTGTATTGGGTGCATGCTGGTGGCAGGGAAGTCAGGCGCAGGAGAGTGAACTTGGTATAAACGGAGCAGTTTAATAAACATTCAAAAACTCCGGAAACCAACATATACAAAATAAAATAAGCGGATGCAAACCTGTCACGCACCAGAACATAACTAGCACCAATACATACAACAAACAATCACTGACATGGACATGAGGGGAAACAGAGGGATAAATACACAACATGTAATTGATGGGATTGGAACCAGGTGTGATGGAAGGCAAGACAAAACCAATGGAAAATGAAAAATGGATCAGTGATGCCTAGAAGGTCGGTGACGCTGACCGCCGAACACCACCAAAACAAGGAGAGTCTTCGGTGGACGTCGTGACAGTGTGTGTGTGTGTATGTTTGTGTGAAAGCGGGAGAAAGAAAAAGAGAATAGAATGCTGACCAGACCTGTCAGTTGTGTTGAACCTAGGCTGTGCTGTGACTGACTGTGGTCCAGAGGGGAGGCTGAGCAGGTAAGAAGAGAAGGCCCTCTGGGATAGGGTTAGGGTTATTGGGGGAACCCTGGGTGCCCCAGTGAAAGATGCCGTCAGCTCCACATCCATGACCTCAGCGTATTATTCCTTCTAAATCTCTACATAAGGCAGCGCAATAAGACAGACTTCACAAAAACAAAAGCCTGTCCCAGGGGATGTCCTTGAGGCCCCCTTATGCTGAGAAAGGTTATTAATAAGAACGGTGTAATCTGTGGCACATTTTAATAATCATCTGATAGTAATTAGAAGCAGCTGGTTTTGGTATTTATAGGATGATATTACATTTCATTGAATCTGTCACCCAGCTGCAGAGAGTACATCTGGCAACCGGACTGCTCTGCCTTGGATGCAGCCTCTCTCCTCTTCCTCGCTCTCTCTCTCTCTCTTCCGCCCTCTCTCTTCTCTTGTTCTGCTCAGCTGTTTTTCATTTTTAAATGCTACAAAAAAGTCCCTTTTTGGATGGATAATAAAATGGCAATGTTGCACTACTTGGCTTCTAAAGAAACAACGTGAGGACTGGAAATTATCTTCACTTGTAAAGTCACCCTGGATAAGAGTGTCAGACAAATGAAGGTATGCTACTATGTTTAAACAGATGATAATATTAACTACTGATCCTAAAGTGTCACAACAGCGCGGCCTAATATCACAAGCTAAAACTAATATATCTGTATACTTTCACATTGTCAAACAGCCTTCTGTCTCAAATCATGTCGTACCCTGAATACAATGAGACATGATCAAATGTCTATTTTTTTTATTTGTGGGAATACTTGAGAAGAGATTTCAAAAAACTAAAATCCCACAAAAATATAATGTTAGAATAATAATGAAGACACCACAACTATGAAATAACACATATGGAATCATGTAGTAACCAAAAAAAGTGTTAAAAAAAATCAAATTATATTTTATATTTGAGATTCTTCAAAGTAGCCATCCTTTGCCTTGGTGACAGCTTTGCACACTCTTTGCATTCTCTCAAGCAGCCATGACCACAACCCCATCGAACACAGTTGGGATGAATTGGAACACAGACTGCGAGCCCGGCATAGTCTCCCAACATCAGAGCCCGACCTCACTAATGTTCTTGTAGCTCAATGGAAGCAAGTCCCCGCAGCAATGTTCCAACATCTAGTGGAAAGCCTTCCCAGAAGAGTGAAGGCTGTTGTAGCAGCAATGGGGGACCATCTCCATGATTTTGGAATGAGATGTTCGACGAGCAGGTATCCACATACTTTTGGTCTTGGAGTGTATTTGTGTCCCTATCATAAATCACGGTCAGTGCAGAGGTTCAGATCTGGCTACAGACTTGTGGCTCTCACGATATGTTGGATTGCATTTCTTTAAAAAAAAAATCGGACTTAATGTTCTCATCCCTTGGGCTATAAACAAGGACGCAAAGACAAACATGTAAAAGCTGTTTCCATGGTCACATATAGACATACACACAGACATACAAACATATGCAGAAAACACCCCCCACCCACAACACACACACACACAGCCTTCTCCTCCTAATAATGCTAACCGGGCCTGATTTACACTCCCCATGATGTGTGACCCCGACCCGCAACATGCTAAACTGGGAGCTAATATTTACAGACTGTCTGCTGTGTCTCACCATGGAGATTTTCACTGGATCCTCACGCGTCTGGGTCTGGTAGAGAGAGACTCACACTACATCCACAAGCCCTGGGCTGAGGCTGCCACTCCCTGCTCCATTATCAGTCTGTTTGCTTGTGGCTCAGACTGCTGTAGTATAGCCTGTACAGTACAGACATCCTGACCCAGTCACTACACACTACAGGACAACAGGTAGGTACAGGAGCTGTCTGTCCTCACAGATTCTCTTCTTATCCTCTCCTTTTCCGTTGGCAACCTTTCTGCTGGCTTCCGCAAACAGTACATACCCTCTCTTGTACGTAGGTTAGTGGGGTCTGTCTTCACTGGAAAGGATGAATAAAGACAAACATTGGGATCAATATAAACTGATGGGTAAGCAGGGATATTGAATGGCCTGGCTACTAGTTCAAATTCAGTTCAGGGTGACTATCTCTTCAACTCACTGGTCCAATTGTTGAACTGGATACTGTGTGTCATCATGAGGCCATGACAGAAGTGGTGTGTCAAGAGTTCAGAACATGCGGTCCTGTCTGACTTACTTTAGGGTCACTGAGACAAGAGCCAGCGAGGTACATAGAAACGATGTGCTGTTGGAGCAGCGGGCCACATATTTTGGGCCAAGTGTATTTGAGCAGAGTGGACCCAAATGAAAGACCCATTGGATTGCAAAAATGTTGCATTTGCAGTTGTACGAGTGGCTGTGGAAACGGGATGGCTGGTCGAAAATAATCGACGACGGATGTCAGGGCTGAGTACTCTGGGCTTGTACTCCAACACAAGGCTAAACAGTTAATCCTGCATTGTGAGTTTTATTTACTTTGCATTATTGAAAAGCCTGATAAGTGTCTAACACATATAAAGGGATCCAAGCCTGCAGTGAGACACATAGTTTGACAGGGGGCAGCAAGAAGCTGCTGAGAGGATGATGTGGTTTAAATGGATCTCCAGCGAGTCGACAGCCCCACACTAAGGACATGAAGTCATGAACTTAAGTAGATCACACTCGTCCTAGTTTTTCCCACTTTGTCTCCATTTGATTCTCCCCAAGCAAAAGACAAACATTTTTTGCTACATCTTTTTTTTTTTAAATAGCATCTGCCAGCACTTTCTGGGTTGCACTCATTTCACCAAGAGAGGCAATTTGTCACCTCGGAACACAGCGTAACTTGAGATATGAAAAGGCTTGTAGTCTAGGCATTCCAGTATTGTGCAATTGTTCCCTGTTCTAGAAAAACAGTGGTGGAAAAAGTACCAAATTGTCATACTTGAGTAAAAGTAAAGATACCTTAATAGAAAGTTACTCAAGTAAAAGTGAAATTCACCCAGTAAAATACTACTTGAGTAAAAGTCTAAAAGTATTTGGTTCTAAATATACTTAAGTGTCAAAAGTAAATGTAATTGCTGAAATATACTTAAGTATCAAAAGTAAAAGTATAAATCATTTCAAATTCTTTATATTAAGGAAAGCAGACGGCACCATTGTCTTGTTTTTCAAATGTATGGATAGCCAGGGTTACACTCCAACACTCAGATATAATTTACAAACAAAGCATTTGTATTTAGTGAGTCTGCCAGACCAGAAGCAGTAGGGATGACCATGTGTTAAGTGCACGTAAGTAAGTATGTAAGTGCATGAATTGGACAATTTTCCTGTCCTGCTAAGCATTTATCATGTAATGAGTACTTTTGGATGCCAGGGAAAATGTATGGAGTAGAAAGTACATTATTTTCTTTATGAATGTGGTGAAATAAAAGTAAAGTAGTGTAAAGTAAAGTAGTGTAAAGTAAAGTGCAGATACCCCACAAAAAGTAGTAAGTAATACTTTAAAGCATATTTACTTAAGTACTTTACACAACTGTAGAAAAGGGGAATATAGTGCTGAAGATGACACATTGTTTGCTCTATGTCTTTCTCATTCAAATTATTCAGATTGTTGTGCAGGTCCTCAAGGCCATTTTATCACCAGGCCTTTCCACATAGAAGAGACAAGCTCTCAGCTCACCGGCTTTATGAGCCCACAGAGCCACCTGCAGAGTTTACATCACCCCAAAGACACAGACTGTGAAAGGTGATACCCTCTATGACAGGGAGTAAAGACGGGACAGCTCACAGCTTTCTGCTTTTATTTCCCTGTCTTCAACCCACTGCACTGGCCTTCTGTGGTGGTGCAGGTTACACATGTCTCCAGGGTCTATGCCTGAGCTCCACTTAGGTTTGATTTAGTTGACGTTCAGAAAGTGTACTACTGTTCATACAGATCAATCCCTTACGACAGTGTTATAACCATAGGTAGAAACTCTACCAGGCTATTTTATTCTACATCATCAGACTTATCGTTGAAATAAAGGAAAATGTTATTCCTCCCAGTATAAATCATATAAAAGCAGTTGGATGATCTTTGGTGATCATCAACAGCCTCCAACAGTCTGGAATGTGGGTCGTTGTGAGACTGACCGGATCTCCTCAGTGTTGGCCTCCTTATCGCTCCCTATCCCTCACTTCCCTCAGTGGCAGTCAACCAAGATGGATGCTGTGTTGCCAGGTCCAGGGGGTAAGAGAGGGAGGCAGCTAATTATAAGGCCCAGGGAACTGGCCGTTCTAACTGGCAACCCTCCTCTACTGTACTCTCCTATGGAAATGGAGGTTCCATTGGGCCAAAAGATCCACGCAAGAGTTCATGCACTTGAGCTTGGCATTTATCATAATATTTACATTCCTTGATAATCTCAGTAGATCTGTTTATGATATTTCTCCCCCTTTGATTGTTTTTAGTTCTTTTTCCTCCAGCCTCATATCAGGACCTACGGCGAGGATTGCCATGGCCTGATTTGGACTTGATGTTGTTTTACTGTGTTAGAAATAACAGAGTATTTTTTTTTGTCTTGTTCATTATTTTATCTATAATAGATTGTAATATACGATCAAGGTCATAAAATATGATCTTTTAAACAAATTCCAGACATTTCAGTGTGCGTTAGTGTTCTTACGCACTAGAGGTGAAATGATAAACACACAATATGAAAACAGATCCATTGTTGTATTTCCGTCATGTCTATTATCTAATGATTCTGAAAAGCACTTTGTTTGGACAAAAAGTTCAAAGGTTTGACCAGACTGTTGTAGATGCTGTGGCTGTGCTCTAAGCAGACAAAAAGCACCGGCTCTCTACCCCTGGAAAACCTGTAAAAAAAAACCTAGGCCATGTAATTTAGAGGGGGATCCATTTCCACCGCGCTCCATTTACTTTTAACTGTTTCAGCCGCTCTGTCCCACACCTGGCCTCTTGAGTGTGGCACTGAACAGAGCGTGCACTGTTCTGCACCCAGACAGAACTGCAGAGCCATGCAGAAAATAAATCAGATCCATGTTCATTACACAAAAGCTGTGGGCAGATTTATTTCATTGTTGGACTTTCTCATTCTGAGCCACCACTTCTCTTTTTTCTCCTTTCCCTCACAAGTGAAGGGGGGGGGGCGTCTATTGGTTTTGCGTCTCCACCTCTGTGCTATCTTCACTCTGTGGTTTTGTAGTGGTCTGAAAAATGCTGGCCAAGCCACCCAAAGGACTCTGTAATGGCTGTGAAATGGCCCTATCTGGAGCGCCTCAACTCCCTGAAACAACATAGACAAACCTGCATAAATACGCTTCTCTCCGCAAATCAAGAAGGAAGAGCCCGTGGATATAATCGGCCTGTTAAGGTCAAGTTTTTCAAAGTGAGCTACTGTACCACACCCACTCCCCTCATTCTGATACAGCAACCCCCAGGCCCCAGGCCGCTGCAAGCGCTTGTGATAAAATCCAAGGGCTGACTCTCGCCCTCTCTCAATTCATAGCACATTGATGAAAGTGTTGACTGAATATCATTCCGTCTTGATATAGCTGCTGAGTCGAGGTCACGGTAGAGAGAAACTGTGAAGCCACAGAGCCCAATCTACCATCCTCACAGAAAAACACAAGAAGACGTTTCTTCAGATAATCAGACTGAACAAAACCTGGAGAGTATAACATTAAATATTTCATTAGTTTATGACATTTTCTTCTCAAAGAGTGAGAAACGGGATCCAATGGAAGTATCCAATGAGGCAGCAAGATGTGTCCAACATACTGGCCAGAGAAGCAATATAAAAATGTCTTAAATGGCAGCACAATGTGTCATCAAGTGTCATCATTAATGACAAGAATCACAAATGTACAGTGGGTTTCAGCACCCCTTCTAGACAGTGCACAACTTTTAGCTAATACTGCAGGCACCAGGGGCTCTACCAGAGGCTCAGAGTGGCAGCAGCGGTAGTGAGAGACTGAATGGGTAGCCTACGTAAAGTCGCTATCAGTGCGAGAGCATCCTCTCAGGAAGGAAGCAAGCTGCGTTAGTGCCTCTCTGGCTTCACAGCATCAGCTCCAGCAGTGACAGCGGTTATTTTTGGACTGGGGGTCATGTTACGACTATGAGAAGAGCCTTCGGACAGGAACTCACCAAGCGAGACACCCAGCAGCTCCAGCATTCTTGGCACAATGCCGAGGTGGGGCTAGCTCACCCCAGAGCTGAACAGTACAGGAAAACCAAAAGAGGTCCATCTCATCTTCAACTCTAGCTGAACTCTTCTCAACAGCCTCAGCCCTATTTCTAGTAAGTTGAACTCAAAGGCAATAAAGAATGTTATGCAGTACTGTCACATCAACTACATTTAAGTTATAACAAATTAACTATTTTCCCAGCACATTACTGCAGGTAGATTTTTTGGAATTGTTTTTGCATTTAAATTGAGTGATTAGTCAATCTTAGGCTACACAAAGATACAAAAACTACCATTTTTCTTGTAAAGCATAAGAGTCGGGAAGCAAGTTCAGGGAGTGAGTGTTTTAGTAAAAGAAACTATGAACACGAAACACAAACAACGCACCGACATGAAAACAGAGTCAATAACACCTGAGGAAATAACCAAGGGGAGTGACAGATATAGGGAAGATAATACAGAAGGTGATGGAGTCCAGGTGAGTGTAAGGAGGCGCAGGTGCACGAGACGATGGTGACAGGTGTGCGGGATAATCAGCAGCCTATAGGTGACAGTACCCCCTCCCCGACGTGCATGACGGCGTCAGAGGGGGCGAACCCGGGGGATCAGGAGCGGACCGGTCACCCCTGCTGATGCGCGAGAACCTGTCACGCCAGCTGAGGAACGGGAACCTGTCGAGTCAGCTGGGGCGCGGGAACCTGACATATCGATTGAGGCAGGGGAGCCTGGCGATCCAGCGGAGGCATGAGAACCTGACGAGCCGGTGGAAGCAGGGGAGCCTGACAATCCAGCGGAGGCATGAAAGCCCAACGAGCCGGCTGAGGCAGGGGAGCTTAGCGATCCAGCTAAGGCATGAAAGCCAGATGAGCCGACTAATAGGGGACCCTGGCATCCGACTAAGGCAGGGGAGCCTAGCAACGCGGCTGAGGCATGAGTTGGTGGTTGAAGATATCCCTCTAGTGGTGTGGGGGCTGTGCTTTGGCAAAGTGGGTGGGGTTATATCCTTCCTGTTTGGCCCTGTCCGGGGGGTATCCTCGGATGGGGCCACAGTGTCTCCTCACCCCTCATGTCTCAGCCTCCAGTATTTATGCTGCAGTAGTTTGTGTCGGGGGGCTAGGGTCAGTTTGTTATATCTGGAGTACTTCTCCTGTCCTATTCGGTGTCCTGTGTGAATCTAAGTGTGCGTTCTCTAATTCTCTCCTTCTTTCTTTCTTTCTCTCTCTCGGAGGACCTGAGCCCTAGGACCATGCCCCAGGACTACCTGACATGATGACTCCTTGCTGTCCCCAGTCCACCTGGCCATGCTCCTGCTCCAGTTTCAACTGTTCTGCCTTACTATTATTTGACCATGCTGGCCATTTATGAACATTTGAACATCTTGGCCATGTTCTGTTATAAATCTCCACCCAGCACAGCCAGAAGAGGACTGGCCACCCCACATAGCCTGGTTCCTCTCTAGGTTTCTTCCTAGGTTTTGGCCTTTCTAGGGAGTTTTTCCTAGCCACCGTGCTTCTACACCTGCATTGCTTGCTGTTTGGGGTTTTAGGCTGGGTTTCTGTACAGCACTTTGAGATATCAGCTGATGTACGAAGGGCTATATAAATACATTTGATTTGATTTGAGAGAGCCTGACGAGCCGGCTGAGGCAGGGGAGCCTGGCGATCTGGTTGAGGCATGAGAGCCTGTAGCAGTTCCCGGACCCGCCGTCATTACTCTGACACACACAAAACAACACTCCCTGATGCTTCCCTTAGGTGAGGTGATATTCTGTAATGAGCGAGCTGAGCGTCGGTAAGCACGTTCAGGGAGTGAGTGTTTTAATAAATAAAAGAAACAATGAACACGAACCACAAACAATGCACCGACAAGAAAACAGAGTCAATAACACCTGAGGAAAGAACCAAGGGGAGTAACAGATATAGGGAAGATAATCAAGGAGGTGATGGAGTCCAGGTGATGGTGACAGGGGTGCAGGATAATCAGCAGCCTGATGACCTAGAGGCCGGAGAGGGAGAATATGTGACATTTCTAAACTCATCCAGTCATTTAGTTACATGTTGCACCCTTTACTGAAATGGTTGTACCAGTTTAAATGGCTTACTGTAGGTAGCCTCCTCACACTGTTCCTAACCCTGGCAGTCATTATGAATGCAGGTTGCGGGTGAATACACATTTTAACTGTTGGATTCCAATAGGAATTACATAATTAGGAACTACACAATTACAAATCAGCATAATGGGATTTGCATGTATGTTGCAAAATTCTGTTGTTTTTCAGAAATTCCGGTTAGAAGATTCCTGGAAATCCTTCAACCAGGGTACTATAACTTTGCTAGACCTCAACATAAGGCCTTATGATATACAGTACCAGTCAAAGGTTTGGACACACCTACTAATTCAATCATTTTTCTTTATTGTTACTATTTTCCACATTGTTGAATAATAGTGAAGACACTACCCCTACCTTGTCACAACACAACTGATTGTCTCAAACACATTAAAAGGAAAGAAATACCAGAAATGAACTTAACAAGGCACACCTGTTAATTGAAATGCATTCCAGGTGACTACGTCATGAAGCTGGTTGAGAGATTGCCAAGTGTGCAAAGCTGTCATCAATGCAAAGGGTGGCCACCACCACATGACTCCATATGCGTTGTTTCATAGTTGTGATGTCTTCACTATTATTCTACAATGTAGAAAATAGTTTTAAAAAATAAGAAAAACCCTTGAATGAGTAGGTGTGTCCAAACTGTTGACTGGTACTGTATGTAATGTCATAAAGAGTTTAATTATAATGATAATGTTCACCTAGGAACTCACTTGGTGAAGGCCACGGGACTGAAAATGAATGAATTTAACAACCATGTCTCTGTCCTTTACAAATACAGTCATGGGTGATAACTCCACAATTAACTTTAAAAGTCAAGGCACACTGGCAAATTAGATTTGAGGCGTGGCTTAGTGCGGATGTATGTTCAAGCTGATACAATTTTCATCTGGACCCCATACACAGTTACTCTGTCGGTTTAAGGAATGACTACAAAATGACTTTAAGTAACTGTACTCAGATTAAGTGCAACGGGTTTCCTCAAAAGTTTGGTGTAATGACAGCACATTGGGGTTTACAGTGTGGACATGGAGAGATCAAGTGTGTTGTGGTTTGAGGAAACATTTTTAGGTGATACCTATGGTTTTGTAAGGGATCTAGTGAAAGTTAGAATTTGACATGAATCAGATGTCTTCTGGATCCCCACATGGCAAAGCAGTGACATATTGTGATATGTTTTTGGTGAAGGCATTCCTGAGGCTGGGTTAGGAACCACATAGTTACTACGCGAGAAATATCAAAGGCCTAGCACCCACCACTGCTGTAGCAGAGAATGTGGGAGGTTTACAACAAACCCGGATCCTAACCCATTCACCCTGAAAATGTGTGTGTGTGCCTGTGTGCAGACGTGTGTGTGAGAATATACGTATGTGTGTCTGTGTTTCCAAAGTAGTCATTTATTGGCATTTCCATTGATCTGACCTCAGGGTGTAGAGGTTGTTTCTCCAGAGCAACTTCAGCAGCTCAGGTTACACTGTCCACCCTGAGAGAAAACAAGATAGAGAACACTCCCCTGAGACGCCTCCATCTCCCTCTCCCTCTTGTGCCCTGTCTATCCCCCCACAACACAACAAAACACAACATATGGGATCCATTAACCCTGGTAGGTAGGGCCACATAAAAGTTTAGTTAAATTTTCTACAACCCCACTCCTCACTGTGGCCCCAGCAGCCAGTAAATGAAATGCTCCAGGGCCCACGATGGCTGCTAGTGAACAGCAGGGGCCATTTGGAAGGCTGCGGTGACACTTCAGATCAGCTGACTCACTATAACTACTACACATACATGGGAGGGGAAGGGGAGGGGGGTGTTGACCTTGGAAACAGATATCTGGATTTGATCTTCTGACAACAGCCGACCAACGACAGAGTTTTTGCATTCAACTTTTCCTGACAGACTCCTCACACAACAATAAGTATTTTATGGAAACATGTTTTTTTTTTTGTATTCAGATCAAATGTCAACACACAATGACTCAGTGGAGTGATACTTGACACTGTGATAGATGCTGTAAATGTGTGTGTCTTTATGAGACCGAGTAGTACTACCCCAGCTCTATGAGTCAGTCCACAGTGTGGGGTTTCAGTTCAGAACAATGAAAAGCAGTAGGTGTTTTCAGGGTCTATGAATATTACCGACACAGCAGGCATTTCATAGTATTTATTGGTCTGGTTTGTTACTCTCAAACCACCACTCTGCTCATGGCATTCACCTTCTTTCCAATATAATTGTATGGATGGAAAGGGAATATGATAAGATTGGAGGAAGCGGAAAACAAATTAGAAGAAATTCAGTTAAAGTTGTAGCCACTTGTCTGAGATCTGGCTCAGGGATCATATTCATCGGACGGGGGTTGAGGTGGAATGGGGGTGGGGGAGTTGACCCTCCCTCCATCGTCCTCCCACACTCCCCTGGCCTAGTAGTGAAACAGCCTTCATTAAAACCCACTGGAGGGTTATGAATGGGCCTGTCTGGTTCTCCTACACCCTTGAAGCTCCAGCTGCTTCCCATTACAGAGAAAAAGAGAGATAGAGAGAGAGGGGGGGGGGGTATCACAGGTCCCAGCTCTAATCCCTGGCAGGCAGGTAGCTCTGCTCTGATGAGGCCCAGAGTTCAGTGCTCTGAGAAGGAGCAGGGGGAGGGGAGGAGGGCGGGCTTCACTTCCGGAGCTAGTGTCCATCGAAGTCTAATATCTCCCTTTTTTCCTACTCCTCTGTTCATATCACTCATCCATTTTATTGCTTTTTCTGCCCCACTTTTTTCACTTGATGATCCTCTAATTTATACTAATAAATGAAGTGTTGTCTTTTTCTGGTGAGCCGTAACCATTACTTTCCTGGCAGTAGCCCAAAGGTGAGAATAGGAGATTTGGGCCTGCCAGACTGTTTGGGCCAGTTTTATGAAAGTGCATAAATCTGAGTGGCAGTAGAGAGGTAGATGCTAAGTCCCCTGGCCTTATGTTCTCATGTGTTTTCATGCAGCAGACAGTGGGGTGGTTGGGGAGTAATGAAACAAAAAAATGAACAGATGAACCGAATATAATGTCATGTTACCTCACAACGAAGAAAGAGAGCTTTAATTTGATGTACTGTATGTTTGGGTTTATGGGTAGATTAGACTATCCAGCAAATCTCAGATTAGTAAAATACTTTTTAGGTCTTATATTTTTCCTTTAGATTGATGGGGAGAAAACCCATAAATGTGCTTCACCACAAATAACCTAAATGGGAACCATCATGTAACAACCCTACACACCACCACCACTGGTACAGTCCATATTTAGACCATCTGGAGATGTTTATGAGTGTCAGAATGCACTGAGTGACTGACACTGGATAGCAGATCGTTGTGGTCATAGTGGGGCAGAGATCATGTCCAGATTTATGGTTTGATGTTATTCTATTGTTTATTGGACAATGTGGTTTAGATTGAGCTCACTCAAAAACACCATTCCCCCTCGTGCGTTCCCATGGACTCAGTAGGGGTTTACATTCTCATGCCCTTCCAGCCACCAGCTACCCTCCTCCAAACCATGTTTTTTGTCTTTCTCACATCAGCAACACGCTCATTCACAATAGCAGCACCCGCTTTCTCCACCTCCTGCACAGCACAACACAATGCTGAACATGTGCCTCCAATGAGCTTTTCATTTGTTATAACACACACACATAAAATGCTCACTGAACAAATGTGTATTTATTTTCTAAATTGATTATAGGATGTCATTGAGATTTGCCCCTGGAGATGTAATGTAAAAACAACATGTAAAAAAGGACCTAACAGTGGGAATCTGACTGAAGGCCCCCTGCCTTATGGTGCAATTCTCATACACACCACTAGAGGAGCCCCTACCTCACCAGACAAGTTCAGACAACCACTACCAGTTTTAGTTGTGAAAAGCACAAAGCATTGACAAGCAGGAAACATAACTTCAACTACACAACTTAGTGATATTGATAAATACTTGTAAGAAGTTTCCAAAACTTCCTTCACATGTTATGGGAATAGGCTATTTTATCTAAGATTTTCTCTATTGGATTGCAGTAATGTGGATGTAACGTCAGAGCCATGTGAAATAAATGTGCTACTTTCTAACAGGCAGGCTAATGATGAGTCAGAACGTATTTACCTACCCCGTGACAATAGTGGTGTAGTGGATAACTTTCAACAGGTAGGCTACGTTATTTGTATATTTGTTTAGAGTGACTAGTCATAAATTAAGAGTGAAGGTGCAGTAGGCAAGCAACAGCTCACTGACATAATCTTACCTCTCTGGTCCCTTCAGCGGCCAAACTGAGTCCAAGATGGCGTAGTTGTAAGCAGGCACCAAGATGGTGTAGTTGTAAGCAGGAACCAAGATGGTGTAGTTGTAAGCAGGAACCAAGATGGTGTAGTTGTAAGCAGGAACCAAGATGGCGTAGTTGTAAGCAGGAACCAAGATGGCGTAGTTGTAAGCAGGAACCAAAATGGCGTCGTTGTAAGCAGGAACCAAGATGGCGTCGTTGTAGGCAGGAACCAAGATGGCGTCGTTGTAAGCAGGAACCAAGATGGCGTCGTTGTAAGCAGGAAATAAGATGGTGGCAAAACGTCATAATTTCAAACAGAAATGTAAAAGTTGCCACCAACGATGTCAAGCATGGATAAAAAGATGAGACAAACAACTTCTCTCATCGATGATGAATCTAACTTTTAGCTTCAAATGACAAAAATAGTAGTTTGAAGACAACCATGCTGTAGTCATGACTTCTCTCACAAGCGTGCGCGAGGGTCGGGGTGTTCTGGTTAACTTCCACCAACATGGCGTCGCATTTTTCTTCGGTTACTTTGGCTTTCAAATATAGCTACGTGCTCCCAAACTGATTTGCTATCAAAGGCAGTGGCCACTATATGGTATTGATTTCTGCTAATGTGCTAATTTTGAACATTCAAAATAGTGGTGTAGTGCTTAACTACGTACGGACATGTCTTCTGCTTATCTGTTTGTTTACAATGAGTCATAAATGATTGAAGGTAAAAACAGAAAGACCTACAGTTCTGTGTAATGCTATTGATAGGTCTTACCTCAGTGTCAACAGCTTAGCGGGAACACTAGGTGAATCTCAAGGGCCACACATATTTCAAATCTATATATCTCTCTGAAATAATGAGCTTGCCAAGAGGTTCATCAAACCATAGCTACAGTGGTCATTGTACTGCAGGCCTTGTGATTTGCCTGCAACTAAAGAATAGCCCTTACTAACCCTTAGACAGGTCTTCTTGGGTCTCTCTGCATACTTGGTGGATGAGACTCCATGTCCATGGTATGTCCACTGATCATCTAACCATAGGGGTCGAATAATAAACCCTTGTGTCAGAAATCAGTTTGATAATGTAAAAGTCAGACTGCATTACTAACATTTACAATAACTCTAGTTAATAGGTTAACTCAATTCAGACATTGAGTGCATGTAGCATCATAAAAGGCTTCATTTTTCTCTCAACATCATTCAATGTTCATACTTACGCTGCTTTTTGCATGAAGCACATCATAGGTTTGCGTGAAGTAGTTTATTCTAGGCCAGCGTTGCACACGAGATTGAATTTGTTGTTGCTAGTACGATGCTCTAATTTAGCCCTTGTTGTAGACATTGTGGTGTACAGCAACAGGTGCCTGTTATTTTGGTCCTCTTGTTGCAAGGTACTGTGTGTGTGTGTGTGTGTGTGTGTGTGTGTGTGTGTGTGTGTGTGTGTGTGTGTGTGTGTGTGTGTGTGTGTGTGTGTGTGTGTGTGTGTGTGTGTGTGTGTGTGTGTGTGTGTGTGTGTGTGTGTGTGTGTGTGTGTGTGTGTGTGTTACCTTTGTGCCTTCAGAAGGACTGAAATACACGCCCGCAGACTGAGACAAGAGGGAGCAAATGAAGGCTCTGTGGTTCGCCGAGCACCGCACCCAAGGGATCCACAGCATTTGTTTACCGGCTCCCTGTGAAGGTGCGAGGCTTGAAAAAAGGTGTGTGTGTGTGATAAAACCTCAATAAGCACACACACACTGCATATACAACGCCTAGTGCCTTTTCTACTTCTCTCCTATTCACACTCTGAAAAAGTAACCAACCGCCACCCAGCTTGACCTTTCAATGTTTCCATTGAACTACTCAGGCGAGAAGGTGCATGCTAGGTTAGATCAGAGATTATGTGGGTGACAGGGTGTTGGTCTCTAGACTGGTTCTAGTGCAGATTTATACTACTCTGCATTTGAGTGGGACACACTGCTCTGCACTGGGCTTGTACAGAGGACATGCTTATTTCAGCCTCCCCATCTTGATGGATACAATGGATATATTCAGCAGTTAGTACTTTACAAATACTGCAAATGTTATTTTTGGAATATCAGACTCATTCTTTGAAAACTTTCGCTTTGCCAACTATGCGCTTGCTGTAAATAGTTGTGTGACCACTCAATATGATACCATCTGAATTGACAGTAATTGCTATCACCTGGAACAGACTGGCAGAGTGTTCCATGTCAGGTGTGAGTTAAAGGGCCACGCTGCCAGGAAAGAGATGGGTTAGGTCAGAGAGGAAGAAGCAAGAGGTTTTACTACACCCAAAATTTGTCCACAAAAATAAGCCCACGAAGTGAGAAATGTTTGTATGGAGGTCTAAAAAAATCAACAACAAAAAATCTATGAGACAGTGAAGAATTTGGTTAACAAAAAATGTCATTATTAATTTGCTACGTGAGGCTTATTTTATTGAAAACAAGTCTCATAATGATTAGGTTGTTACAAATACACTGATATCAGTGGATGCACATGGCATTTTGTCAACTTTGGAAAAACAAATACAAAAATTGGAGTTGTGCCTGTTGTCATAGAGATATATAGAGGACTCATCATGGATATAATCTGTTTTAGCATCGACCTTGCCGTTGAGGGCTTCCACCATTTTAAAACAGTCAACTGCGTGCGAATTCATATGAGTTGGTAGTGTTCAGCTGATGAAAATGCTGTCAGAGATGCAATTGTGGAACAGATACAAAGATGAGTCCTCTATCAATCTCTATGGCCTGTTGTGCACATGCGTATCTGTCCTCTCATTGGCTAGAAGGGTCCCACCTAATCTCGCCTCCTCCCGCCTGCCTTCCATCTTAGAGGATATATATTTTCATTGTTAGACTGGTCACTTGACTATCCTGTAAATATAATAGACAATCATTGCTTAGGCCCAGATTTGGTTGTAAAAAAGCTAACTTCTCCTTTAAGTCTCTAACATGGAGGCCCATTGTTGTTCTAATTGGTCTTCAGAAGTACCACAGCTTTCTTATTTTAAGGGACTGGGGTCCACCCAGACCCATATTTTGAACTCTAGCCACTGAGTGGCGCAGTGGTCTAAGGCACTGCATCTCAGTGCTAGAGGCATCACTACAGACCCTGGTTTGAATCCGGGCTGTATTACAACCGGCCGTGATCTGGAGTCCCATAGGGCGGTGCACAATTGGTCCAGCACTGTCCTGGTTAGGGGAGGGTTTGGCCGGGATAGGCCGTCATTGTAAAATAAGAATTTGTTCTTAACTGACTTGCCTAGTTAAATAAAGGTTACATTTTAAAAAATGAGTTAAGGCCAAGTGTATGTGGTCCCATATGAGTGGGGAAAAGGAGAGTAGTGCGTTCGTATGAGGGCTATAATATTTATGACCTGGTCTGGCCTGCATGCCTGATGTTCTGCTCTGGGCATGGCCCTGCCTTGGTAGTTAAGGCAGACGGCGTGTCCACCTTTGAACTGCTGATCTCTTGGCTAAAGCCTGACACGTTTGGGTCTGTAACTCAAAAAGCCCCTCCCTCTCTTCTCTCCCGTGTCTCCTGGCCCATCTAAAGTCTCTCTGTGATATACGCTTCCAAGGAGGGGGACTCCTCTGACCCTAACCCAGCCACCCTGAGACCCCTCCCCATGACCCTCTGCAAGAGCACAGAGTTGGGTTCTGCCCATGCTGCGTGAGGCACCACCGGTGTTCCCTGTTCTGTTATTCCAACTCTCTGGTTACAGTCCTAAACCCTGGAGAGTCTTTAACGTCCTGGAGATCAGGACCCTGGCTGTTAACAGCTACAAGGGGAAAGGCCCTCTACATTCTGCCCTAGACTCTCCCCATGTTAACAAACCTCCTCCCTCTCAGTAAAGGAACCCCCTTGTAGACATATTTGATTGCTTAAACCAGGCCATTGAGATGTTGGTTGGCCAAATACATGTAGGATGAGGAAGTAGTTGCTATGCTTATCCCAAGTTCTTAAGCCACTAAATCCCACACGTGGTACAGGTCAGACAGGTAAGATTATGTCACGGCCAACCACTGATTTACAGTTTTGTATCTTTATTTCATCAGATATTGAGTCAAAAAGTTGAGTCATAATTATATTAAGGCTACCATACAGTTAAAATAACTAAAAATGTACTTAGATTTCACAGTTAGAATAAGATGTTTTCCAAGGTAGTTTGCGATGTAAAATTATATCATGATCATTCAAATATATGCTAAATGCATGGGCAAGTTCTCAACTGAATATTCCGTTTGAGTTTTGACCCCTGTTCTAACCTGGCCATTTGTCTTTTTGACAGTGGCAGTTTTCAACCCAGTTTGAAATTTCGATTATCTCCCAGACTATTATCATTTTATGTACCACAGTTGAACTTGTCAGAGCCAATTGAAATGCTGTAATTGAAGCTTGATCCGAAAAATGCCCAAAGACCTTTTGCTATTTTTGTCAAAATGGCACCTGTCATTTTTTATCTATGAGCATGTCTTTCAAGATAACGATTGTACGTTGGCCATGGGAATATTTTGTATCTCATGTCATTTGTGGTGATCTCAAGTTCATTGACAGTGATAATTTAATCTCAAACGTATTCAACAATAAAAAGTGAGAGAGCTTGACAGCAGGTGCTGAACTGTAAAACATTCACTTTCTGTACCCTCAGAAGCTCATTGACTGGAAGTTACTGGAAGTAAACTTTGTTTAAAATAAACTGACATCATTCTAAAAGAATGACTGACTAGATAATGTGTCCATATTACAGAACAACTTGATGCAGGCTAATGCCATCTACTTCAGCAATGTGTAGGCAGTATCTTTGCTTACAAATCACTACCGATGCAGTAAGACAGTGCATAGTGAGAAAGTGCAGAATGATGATTACATGTTACGTCTGACTAGGCAGGGCAAGGATTTCCTCCTGGAAGTGTCCGGTTAGAAAAGTTGTGATGATGCTTCAGTGGAGTGCTGGTTGGGGTAAATAGCCCCCCAAAATTAGGAGCTGAGCCGGGGGCTTCTGGCTCCCCCTCTCTGGCGCACCCCCAATCTCCCACACCTCCACCGGCCCTCTCCCCTCCTCAGTCTCTCCTATTGTCTCTCAGCCACCGACCATGACTTCTTGACCCCATGCACCGTATCCACTGTGGGGTGGTTCCGGTTCCTATTTATAATGGTGGATTTCCTCCTATTCTTTTGTCGTCATCCCATCCACCTCATTCCACAGCCCCCCTTCCTCTTTTCATTCGTTGTCCTTTCCTCCACTTCCTGTTTGTGAGCTAGCGGGCTGTCATCTGGGGGCTGTTTGGTCGTCTCTCCTAATTATCCAGGGCTAAAGGCAGGGTGTGTTGGAGAGAGAGAGCAGAGCATTGACTGCCACTGGACCACCAGTCATGTCTGGACCTGTTACATTCTATACTCATCTTCCTGGCTGGATCACAATGAGTTGGGATGGAGTAGGCCTATGTGCACACACATCAATGGAAAGTGGAAACTCCAGTCAACATCCACTTGATTGGTCATGCTACTCATAATAAATCAATTTAGTCATGTCTCTGCTTAAAGGTCATGCTTTGAATTGAATGTAGCCTCCGCTTATTTTTGAATATTCTATTTTATTCACTTTACTACTGTTGTCTCTTAGTATATGGAAAATATGTTCTGTGAATGTATTGTAAATAGGTCTAATTATTTTCTAAAATGAAAATCACGGGGGTGGCGGGGGTGGAAAAACATAGCTTTCGCAATTGCATATGACTAATGGTTGATTATTTTATTTTTTTATGACATGATTTAGTGTATCCGAATATGGATAGGCTTATACCATGTAATGTCCATATACCAAACAAAGAAGTCTGTGTTTGGAAAGCAAGGAGACCTTTATTTATCAATCTATAAAGAATAAGGCTAGCGCTAGCAGCATAGTCGTCTCTGATTACAGAGATTTCAGCCAGTCTCACTTAAGATCTCAGGTCCCCAGAGAGGCCTTTTTATAGTAAAACAGGAACCTACCTTCCCCTGTGGGCTTTGCTTCATCGGTGGGCATGACACACTTTCTTTATATTCAGTCTGCTTTTTTCTCCAATGTTTTGACGCCTTCCATTTGTGAAGTGATCGACAGCTAATCTGAGCCAAATTCAAAAATATTACTATTTTTGTTAATGAGACGACGGTCTCCAAAGATGTTTTAGAGCCTTAATTCCAAAACTCAAAAAGTTTCATGTAAACATCATGTGCTGGAATGCAGTGTTTTCTCAACGATTGCAGTGTTTTCTCAACGATTGAGAAGGAAGAATGCAAAGTTGATACAAGAATTCAATAAAGAAATTCAACCAATTCATTCAAACTCAACAAAGAGCTGTGGAATGAGGATAATGCATGAATGGTGGACCATTGATACATATTTTGTTCTTTGTTGTACCCCCCACCCCCATCAACTAAACTATGAAAGGAAATGATGCAAACACCTGGATAAGCAAAAACATTGTTAAAAAGGGCCCCCAGAGAGGCTGTCTGACAATGGATCAAAATGAGACCACAGACAATGAGCCCCCAAGTCACTGACAACATCCAGATCCAGATGCTTGTCCCGTCCCGGAACTTGTGGGTGTTTGAGCCAAGGTTACGGCCCACCTGGATGTAAAAACGCCCAGTCAGACAGACGGGGGGGGGGTAAACTCTCTCTGCTCTTATCTCACACAGGCATCAGTTGCTGTGAGCCTCCCAGATGTTTCCTGCACGGCTGGGCGGCTGCTGCTGGTGTATGGTAGTGGTGGTAGTGGAGCACTTGGCTGGAGTCTGCACACTCTCCTGTCCTCTCCAGAGTGGGTGCTAGACCTTCAGGTCTAATCAAATGTGTTTATCTAAGGCCTTTCATGCTGATAGTAACTTGGCAACTTGACCAAACAATTCCAAAATATCATCATGCGTTGTAGGGAGTGGAGGACGTTGTTATTTTTGTACTCAATATGACCAGCATGTCGACTCTTCCATGAGGACAAACAGGAGGGTTTCATGTTTCATTTTGAAGCGTTCTCATCCACAGCACATTACTATATGTAATTGTACTAAGAACCAGTGTGTCAAGTTGTCAACAACACCACGAATGCTTAGCTAAAATAAGATAAATCAAGAATTAAGCTTGTTACAGTAGTCTGGCAGGTACTGTATATCAATGTAGGCCTACGTGACAACCTCCACACCGCTCTCTCCTCTATAATGGCCTTTGTTTTGTTTTATGGACATGACTTGGAGAAGCACCAAAGTCACCTTTGCCTTCCAGACTGGAAGGTAAATGATTATTCAGCCATTATATTTAATATGCACAAACAGAGATGACTATCTACACACTACCTTTATTAGAATGAGTCATTACATCAAATTTTCATAAAAAGTGTTTTCAATCAACTTCCTTTGAGCACATGAATGTATAGAAGACTAGGTTTGGACATTCATCTACCCAGCCACTATTAGATATCCATGTCACCGCAATATACATGATTATTATTATTATTATTATCATGTATTAATATATTATTATTATATACATTACATTGATGTATTTGAGGTTTAACATGTTTTATGTATTTTCATTTTTATAATTTAACACGAAGTGTTTTCTAATTAATTTCTTCTGCTCCCATTCTTTTCTGTTACTGTGCACACCAACAGTTTATCCAGCCAGGCTAAATTATTTAAGCGATAATGCCCGAGAAGCCGGTGTATGGAGGTTATACTGGCACGGGCGTTGTTCGTCTCATCTCTGGCCGGTGTTGTGCCGAAAATATGACGAATTTTGGCAAAAATATTCATTTATAAATTAATACACTTGAAACAAATAGCCAAACCGAAAACCGCCCCCATACCCCCCCCAAAAAATGAAACGCAGTCTAACGTGATAATTGACAGTTGCCTTGAAGGACACAAATAAAAAACACTTTCTGCTACTAAGATCAGTGAAATGTAGGCTAAACTCTCAACAGAAATCTCAACTAGCAAGCAAGTCGCAGCATTGGAGAATTGAGTGTGTGTACGCGAACCAGGGACCCTCTGCACACATCAACAACTGACACCCACGAAGCATCGTTACCCATCGCTCCACAAAAGCTGCGGCAAGGGGAACTACTACTTGAACGTCACCGATTGAAACGCTATTTAGCACGCACCACCGCTAACTAAGCTAGCCATTTTTTTGTTTAAGCTGTTTTCAAGTGACATTTATTTGGATTCATCCATATCAATGAGCTAATGAGGCACGATTTCGCTTGGCATAGAAAATGTGCTCTCTCGTTAGGACACAAGAACACAGTTAACACAATAACTTCAAAACTGAAGCTGGAAAGACTGCAAACTAGCTGCAATTAATTTCCCTTGACCTTTTTTTCAATTGCCATTTCTTTGTATCCATAAACATGATTCCAGCTAATTCATGATTTCGACTGGCTGAGAAACGCTGCCTGCCTCTATCTCGTCCTGACTCCCGACCCCTACACGTTCATTACTATGGGACAGTTGGGGATGTTGGAAATGTCGGAGCGACAGACAGCAATGTTAATACAAACCTCCGCTGTTAAAAACTAAATGTTGGTCTAAAATAAATGAAGTGAGATGCTTTTTATAGTGGAGATGACGTTTATAATTTCCCTGCCTGGGTTGATGAGATAGTGGATTGCGCAGTCAGATGGAACAGAGTAAATATGCATTTTAACGTCATAGATTTAGCCTGTGGTAACAATTGGAATAGACACCCGCTGGAATGCGCTTTTAACCAATCGGCATTCAGGATTAGACCCACTCATTGTAAAAATTAAAAATAGGTACAGTCTTTGGATAACTGGGCCAGGACTTTGAACATTGAAGTAATTTCCACAACTGTTAAGCAAATTGGCTACTTCAGAAATATGCATATACTTTACAGTTACCGCAGTCTGATAGTAGGATATCTTAAGAAAGGGAGAGCCACTCTATCATCTGTCAAGCCTGGAGCCTGCCTGCCTCTCTCCTCCCTAGTCTCTCCTCAGTCTCTCCCCAGTCTAGGGTTCCGGAATGAGGAGGAGCTATCTATGATGGAGGGGGACAGATAACAGTGTCTGGAGCCCAGAGGGAGCCATGATTCCATACAGTACACAGTGGCTAGAACCAGAGAGGTATAGATACATTGGTCTCGATCTGTCTAACTGTAGCTTCATACCCCATATCCTGCCAGTATTGTTCAATGGTTGTTTGTTTATTTCAGCCTGTAACGACCTGTAGTGTATAGCTGTGTGGGTGAAGTATCTGTATATAGATCTTGTTTATATACAGCTCTACAGTTGAATTATCCTATCCATTAATGGACAAACAACCTCAACGTGTGGTTTGATCGCATTGCCCCAGCAAACTAATAGCATCCCCTGTGAGATTTTCCCATTGCTAGTGGTTCTTTGGCCTGGCATGTTTCTTTGTATGTTTAACACATTCCACTTGTTTGCTCTGTCACGTAGTGGAAAATAACATGTGGCTGAGTGCACGGAGCAGCGTGAGGTGTCTCTCACACTAGTCTGCGACCTGCAGGCACGAAGCCGCTGCTGCGGAGGATATGCACCATGCATGATGACATCATCACATGGTTTCTGCAGAGTTCTATATCTACGCAGATATCAGGGAGAGACATAGTGTTACTTTTTTTCTTCTTTTTTTTTTTTAGCTTGCAGATTTTGCAGAAATGTAGCCGCCATCTCTCCTCTCCTCGCCCACACTTGAAGAAAAAAACTCACTGGCTCCTTGTCTGAATTTTCATTGGTTAATTTTCTTTTTTAGTGTAGACATGTTTCTGAAGAATGACTGTTTTGAGTGTGACTGAGATTGTTCACCTTCTCTGATGTTGGCAGACAGCCATGATAGACTTGGATGCGGTTGTTTACTCTAAAGTTTGATGTTCTATATCTTTCCCATATGGTTAATGATTTTGCAATGTTTTGTCACTGAGGTTTTTGTCATTGTATCACCCCAGGCTCAACGTCATTTATAACTTGGATTTCACTCACCACATCACATTTTTCAGGTAGCTCAAATATGCATCGCTTGATTACAGTTATTTGCATATGAGATCTGAAATAAATATTCAAATGATCAACCAAATGTTGACGATGTTTGGTAGATGACGGTTGACAAGACAATGTCTGCCAGACAGGTCCAGTGTGCATGCTGTCAGGTATCTACAGTGTGACTAGTTCAACCTGTGCATTTTCTGAACCGTTTTTTAAAGGTACTGGCTTGGAGGAACTGAAGACCGTTTGAGGTGCTGGTAGATGTGAATCTGTGATGGATTCAGAGAGAGTTATTTCCACTGAGCATCTATTTCTAGCGAGGAACTGTACCTACTGGCATTGATATACAGGGGCTTTCAGGCAATGGGATCTATTTAATATCCTCCTACGTTTCATTTGAGTTCTAAGGATCACAGGATATTTATAGTACTGCCAAGATGTGTGATTTTTTCCAGACTGTTTGGCTGGGCTTTGGGGAGTGCCCAGGCCCAGCAGATGGTTATTTTATTCACCTTCTTCTCTCTCTTCTTTTTCTTCTCTCTCTCCCTCTATGTACTTTTTCATGAAATGAATCAGCTGAGTTTTTTGGAGAAGGAGAGGAAATCCATCAGATCCGCAGCACAGCACCCAACCCCAGTGCCATACATTCTGGATGCTTCAAAGTAGCAGGAAGTGGAGACCTAATAAGGTGTATCCTCCAGGCTTCCTGTTAGGCTAACCCTGGAACCCTGGGCCCAGGGTACTTTAGATCTGCCACTAGATCCTCACATTTGACCCCCACACTTAAACTGGGTCCATTATGTGGTCAAGGCTGCAAACTCACCACTCAACAGGTCTCAGTGGTCATTTTTGCTTTAGCATAGACCACCAAGGTAGATCTCTGAGTCATTGTTCATTAAAAACACAATCCCATTACACATAATGCAACGTCTAGAATTGCTGGAAGAATGCACTTTATATTATTTTCGAAGAAAACACACAAAAGCCTAAGAGATGTCCATGATTTACTTCACATGATCCCCGGCTCTCTTCAGACTGCATACTGGTGATGAAGGGGTTAACTGCTTCCATCAGCAGGAGACCCCGCCCACCCCAGGGGAGGAGATCAGGTGCCCATCTGGATCCAATCCCACCTGGACCCATGTAGATAAAAATAGAGGCTGCAGGGTGATGGGCCGTAGCTAAGGCACACCAGCCGCACATCAAAGCCCTTGAGACAAGGTACAGAGCTGGGGCGAGGGTCGAGGGCTGGGTTGGAGCAGTGGGCAGCCGCGTGCGTCCACGCTCATCTCAACTGGGCTGGAGTGTCTGCACGGTCTCATCTCCAAATTGAGCTTGGCTTTGAACCATGGGGATCAGCCTCTCCTTGCCCGTTTCACAGATAATATGCCTAGATTAGACATGTTGAAAGGATATGTTTCCAATTTGACTCGTGCCACCCTCCTCCTCCCCCATCTCTCCCCTCTTTCTCTTCTCATCCCTTCCTCCCTCTGTCTGCCTCCCTGTCTGCCTGGGCCATGTGTCTGACAGCTGATTAATTCTCCTGTGGAGAGGGGGAGCCAAACGGTGGATTGATAAATCATTTCTTTATGCATCCTCAGGTAAATAAAAAAACCTGGCCCTGGTTAAAAATACATTGATCCTCTGTCTGACGTGCCACAGATGCTCCACATTAATGTCTTCCTGGCCTTCCTTGGAGTAGCTCTGTAATTTATTAACTGTTTTTACATACAGACCCAACAGACGTGTTTTATCTCTACAATAGCACAGTGCTCTGCAGACCATTAAATCAAAAGCAATGTTCAACATATTTTTCTCAAAAACAAGCTGTAGCTAGCTAGCTTGTGTGTATGTGCGTGCATGTTTGTGTGTGAGAGAGAGCATAGGTGTGTGTTGCACATGTATGTACTGTATGTACACGTAACGGCCGTCCTCGGTGGAAGAAGGTGAGGACCAAGGTGCAGCGCAGTATGTGTCCATATTTATTCAATGAACACGGAAATAACAAAGAGAAACGACCGAAAACAGTTCTGGCTGGTGCAGACACACAACAGAAAACAGAAAACACCCCCCACAAAACACAATAGAAACCAGGCTCCCTAAATATGGTTCTCAATCAGGGACAATGATTGACAGCTGCCTCTGATTGAGAACCATACCAGGCCAGACACAGAAATGGCAAATCATAGAAAAACGAACATAGATAACCCACCCAACTCACGCCCTGACCATACTAAAACAAAAGACAAAACAAAGGAACTAAGGTCAGCACGTGACAGTACACCCCCCCCCCAAGGTGCGAACTCCGGCTTCAAAACCTGAACCTATAGGGGAGGGTCTGGGTGGGCGTCTGTCCGCGGTGGCGGCTCTGGCGCGGGACGTGGACCCCACTCCACCATAGTTTTTCTCCGCCTCCGTGGCCCCTTGAGAACGTCGACCCTCGCTGCCGACCTCGGATTGGGGACCCTAGCCCCGGGTCCCAAATGAACGGGAGATTCCGAAAGGACCGGACGGACGGGAGACTCCGGCAGCTCCGGAGTGAAGGGCGATTCCGGCAGCTCCTGGCTGACTGACGGCTCCGGCAGCTCCTGGCTGACTGACGGCTCCGGCAGCTCAGGACAGACCGGAGACTCCGACAGCTCAGGACAGACCGGAGACTCCGGCAGCTCAGGACAGACGGGAGACTCCGGCAGCTCAGGACAGACCGGAGACTCCGGCAGCTCAGGACAGACGGGAGACTCTGGCAGCTCAGGACAGACCGGAGACTCCGGCAGCTCAGGACAGACGGCAGACTCTGACAGCACTGGGCAGGAAGAAGACTCTGGCAGCACTGGACATGCGGGAGTACCTACCTGTAGGAAGGAGACAGAGAGACAGCCTGGTGCGGAGACCCGCCCACCCCAGGGGGCGCGCCTCGTATCGCGCCTCGTACCGCACCAGGCTGTCTCTCCGTCTCCTTCCTACAGGTGCTCCCACCTGTTCAGTGCTGCCAGAGTCTTCCTCCTGCCCAGTGCTGTCAGAGTCTTCCTCCTGCCCAGTGCTGTCAGAGTCTTCCTCCTGCCCAGTGCTGTCAGAGTCTTCCTCCTGCCCAGTGCTGTCAGAGTCTCCCGTCTGTCTTGAGCTGCCAGAGTCTCCCGTCTGTCCTGAGCTGCCAGAGTCTCCCGCACCAGCCTGGTACCCCGGGCCGAGGAGACGCACTGGAGACCAGATTCGCTAAGCCGGCTTAATGGGACCTGGCTCGATGCCCACTCAAGCCAGGCCGATACGAGGCGCTGCTATGTACCGCACTGGGGTCCAAGCTGTCTCTCCGTCTCCTTCCTACAGGTGCTCCCACCTGTCCAGTGCTGCCAGAGTCTTCCTCCTGCCCAGTGCTGTCAGAGTCTTCCTCCTGCCCAGTGCTGTCAGAGTCTCCCGTCTGTCCTGAGCTGCCAGAGTCTCCGCACCAGCCTGGTACCCCGGCCAGAGGAGACGCACTCGAGACCAGATTCGCTAAGCCGGCTTCATGGCACCTGGCTCGATGCCCACTCTAGCATCGAGGCGCTGCTATGTACCGCACCGGGCTATGCCTGCGCACCGGGGACACCGTGCGCCTCACGGCATAACACGGTGCCTGCACGGTCCCTCTCTCTCCACGGTAAGCACGGGGAGTTGGCTCAGGTCTCCTACCGGACTTAGCCACACTCCCCGTGTGCCCGCTGCCTCTCCGGCTTCCAGTCACGCTGCCTTGCTGCCTCCTAATACCGCCGCCTCTCAGCTTTCGCTGCCTCCAGCTCTCCTTGGTGCGGCGATATTCCCCAGCCTGTGCCCAGGGTCCTTTGCCGTCCAGGATCTCCTCCCAAGTCCAGTTCTCCAGGTATCGCTGCCTCTCATCCCCACGCCGCTTGGTCCTTTCTTGGTGAGTGGTTCTGTGACGGCCGTCGGTGGAAGAAGGTGAGGACCAAGGTGCAGCATGGTATGTGTCCATATTTATTAAATGAACACGAAAATAACAAAGACAAACGACCGAAAACAGTTCTGGCTGGTGCAGACAAACAATAGAAAACAGAAAACACCCCCACAAAACACAATAGAAACCAGGCTCCCTAAATATGGTTCTCAATCAGGGACAACGATTGACAGCTGCCTCTGATAGAGAACCATAGCAGGGCAAACACAGAAATGGCAAGTCATAGAAAAACCAACATAGATAACCCACCCAACTCACGCCCTGACCATACTAAAACAAAAGACAAAACAAAGGAACTAAGGTCAGAACGTGACAGCACATCTGTTACAGCAGCCCGTCTGGTGTTCAACCTTCCCAAGTTCTCTCACGTCACCCCGCTCCTCCGTTCTCTCCACTGGCTTCCAGTTGAAGCTCGCATCCGCTACAAGACCATGGTGATTGCCTACGGAGCTGTGAGGGGAACGGCACCTCAGTACCTCCAGGCTCTGATCAGGCCCTACACCCAAACAAGGGCACTGCGTTCATCCACCTCTGGCCTGCTCGCCTCCCTACCACTGAGGAAGTACAGCTCCCGCTCAGCCCAGTCAAAACTGTTCGCTGCTCTGGCCCCCCAATGGTGGAACAAACTCCCTCACGACGCCAGGACAGCGGAGTCAATCACCACCTTCCGGAGACACCTGAAACCCCACCTCTTTAAGGAATACCTAGGATAGGATAAGTATTCCCTCTCACCCCCCCTTTAAGATTTAGATGCACTATTGTAAAGTGACTGTTCCACTGGATGTCATAAGGTGAACGCACCAATTTGTAAGTCGCTCTGGATAAGAGCGTCTGCTAAATGACTTAAATGTAAAAAATGTAAATGTAAAGATGCAGATATAGAAGCTATTCAGATTGATCCGTGGGCTAGTGAGTTGATAGTACACAGAAAAAATAGTTTTTTAAAGTCGTTTTATTTTCTCATAATTTGCCTCTATAAGCCTTGCTAGTAACTAAACTTCATAAACGATCTAGCCATGGTTGGGTAAATCCAACACAAGGTCTGAGTTTTAATTCATGTGCTTTTGTGTGACTCCCTTTAAGGACTAAATTACTCAAATGGAGTAAATTACTTAAATGGAATGCTTCCCTAATTACATTTAACAAGGTCTGATATATTCAAGAATCCAAGAGAGATGTGTTAAGTCAATTTATTGAAAAGCCCAAGTGAGTTTTGAAAATGTTTCTTATGAGCAAGGCATGCTGTTCAGTACCCCACCTGCACACACTCTTTGTCCCTCCAGATGTTCTCTCAAAGCAATGCAGTGTAGGGAGATATGAAGATCTGGCTTTGGTCTGGTAGCATACTGACAATCATCACTTACAGTAGAGTAATGACAACACACTCGTCTCATTGGAGCTCCTCAAGCCCCAGAGTTTACATTCAAAGCACTGCCATCGCTGGAGAGTCTGTCATATAAACAAACGTCTTTAAGTTGAGAACAGTTTGGTTTGACACAATGTGTTTACACAACCAATGTATGGTGCTGGTGTTAGTCAGGGTGGGTTTTCAAATGATATGAGATTTAGTTATGAGATGCAGATGGGAGTCTGTAAATTAATTTGTGTGTAACACACTTATGTTTACAGCTGCAATACATTTTTTTAAGCTTCTTACGGTCCAAACAGACTTGAGAATACATTGGGGTGCACGTCCCAGAGAGTGCTTTTGTTTTAGTTCAAACCCGGTGAGGGCACAGCGCTCTGTTTTGTGGTGCACTACAGAGATGTCTTCTGGGGTGTTGTAGCGCTGCGATGTGTGTCTGATAAAGGTGGTTTCCTGCCACTGCTCCACTTAGCTGGGAGAGATAGTGAAAAGTGCAATCACAGCTGAAAGGGAAGATCCAGTGTGTGTGCGCGCGTATGTGTGCTTGTATGCGTGTGTTTGTGTTTGTGTGTCTGATTAGCGGAGCACATCCTCTGGCCAGCCCAGGGAAGGAGTGTCCTTTCTAACAGCCCCTGATTACAGTTCCACAGCAACACACTAATGGCTGCCAGGTCATTGACCCAAAAACAGACCTTTTCTCTCTCCTCCCCCTTATCCACTTTGCAGCACAGAGGGGAATGGGGGACGGGGTGTTCGAGCTAAAGTAGCACTCTTGTTGGGTGCACGTCTGTCCTTTGTCAGTGTTTTGGCAGTGCAGTGTCTTAGTTTGTAAAGTTGGCATATTTGTAGTCTGCAGAGTATATAAATGCAAGTATTCATCAGCATGAACATTTCAGGAAGAGTTTGTTCTTGTCAACCCAAGCTGCTGTAACAAGATAAAACTCCTCTTACTTGTCTGTACACTGCGGTCAATGACTGTCCTGTTCTATATTAGTCTCCTTATCACCTGACACTACTCACACCACTGCTGCACTGGTTGGCTCTCCCATTCCCTGCTTCTCTCCTCTGCACTGGGGCTGGAGGCTGGAAGCACGGGCCAAATCCCCAACCACACATCTGCCTCTGGGCTGCTCCGAGCCTCCTTGCTGTGCTGCAGGGGGAGAATGTGAGAACGGTGGGCCCTGGCCTTTCCCAGCCAACAGCCATGGCCCAGGAGATTGCCATGGAGAGAGGCTGCCTCTCCTCGCTCAACCCCGTGATGTGGGAATTGGAATAGCCTGGGAGGGAGGGAGAGAGGGAGGGAGTTTGTCCCACTGAATAGACTCAGGCACCCAGCCCGGCCCGTACAGTTAAAGATAGTTAGCTCTGTGTGTGTTTTCTTTTCTGTTGTTTCGCCTTGCCTCAGAGACCTAACAACAGTGCCACACAAGTGGTTGGGACAGGAGTCTATGCGGCCAAGTGGTTCCAGGGGTTATGACCTCTTTGTGACTTCATATAAGAGCAGTGTTTAAACGTGTTTGCATTGTTGCAGAAAATGGTCACTCCAGGGTTATTGATTAATGTTATTCCCCCTTATGCCCCTCGGTTGTTTTTCTGCCCTTTGTCCTTTTTCAACTCGTTGCTATAGTTTCTCTTTCTTCAGTTACCACCTCTCTTGTTCTTACTACAAACAACTGTCAGAATTATTACTAGTATCACAAACACCTACACTGTGTTATAACTCATATCCAGGTACCTCAACAGACTGTTACTGTGTGTTATGACTCAGATCCAGCTACTCAACAGACTGTTAGCGTGTGTTATGACTCAGATCCAGCTACTCAACAGACTGTTAGAGTGTGTTATGACTCATATCCAGGTAGCTCAACAGACTGTTAGTGTGTGTTATGACTCATATCCAGGTAGCTCAACAGACTGTTAGTGTGTATTATGACTCAGATCCACCTACCTCAACAGACTGTTAGTGTGTGTTATGACTCAGATCCAGCTACTCAACAGACTGTTAGTGTGTGTTATGACTCAGATCTAGCTACTCAACAGACTGTTAGTGTGTGTTATGTATTACACAACCACTATCATAACTACAGGGTGGTTTAGTGACTAATCTCTAGTCTAGCGCCACCATGTTACACTGATAAAGAGTAGGACTGTCTGCTCTGGCTCAGACCTGAAAACTAGACCCTCCTCCTCCACTCTTCCCCTCCCAACACCTCTCCACTAGACACCACACCCCCACGGAGAACACTGAGGGCCACCCAAGGGCCAAACTTAGACCAGCAACATTCATCTGGGCTTAGTGAGGGGTTTCAACATCCCTGTTCAGTCTATAATACTCATTCATGCTATGAGAATCAGGAGGACTTCCTCCGTCGCCTACACCTTCTCTTGGAACATAGCTGCTTTTGGGAAGTCACACACACGCACACACATAGACATAATACACACAACAACATACATTTACACAGACAGACACACATGCACTCACACAAGTTATGGGAAGTTCTGTTCTTCCAGTCGATGAACAACACTAACTCGAATGTCCATATGTCACTGTGATCCTTGTATGGGAAAGTCGGTGACCTGAGGTGAGTTTGTCTCCTATGCAGCGTGTGAAAAACTGCCTTCCACCCTCCCCCTCACATTCCCTCACTATTGATGGTATGTGTTACATTGTATTTTCTCTCTTGTCTTTTAAAGTTTCATTGACTCAGCGGGGTGGTACCCAGACGCCTTACTCTGGTTTATATTAGGCCTTAGTCACTTGGAGGGCCCTGTTTATACTGCTGCCTGATTCTGGGGATTGCAGGCTTGGGAAGCAAGCCCATGGAACTTTTCCTAATTCCCCCCCATTTTCTCTCTCTGGCTTTTGTGAAATACACACATGTAGGCCTAAGCGCCTGGGGCGGGGGGTGGGGGGGGTGCATGCAGGCACTGCTAGGTCATAGGAGGGAGTTTGGACAGTGCCATCTTGTGACATCACACTGAGACAGTGAGAGAGGTGAGAGAGGGCTGATGTGTCTACTCAGTCATATAGAAAGATTCTGTGGAAAAATACTACTGGCAACATGGCTTAGTTGATTGCATGATTTCAGCTTCCTTGGAAAGAAGTGGTGGTACTTACCAAGCTTAATTCTAGGTATTGTACACTGTGGGTTTATGGAATGTTGCCTTCCACTGAAAATAGCCATGGGAGATGATGATTTTTTTGTGTGTTCTGAACAAGCAAAAAATATGCCACTGACTAACTTTAGAGCTTGGAGGTCAAACGACTCCAGGAATGACTTCAAGAAACCTCTGTTTCCAAATGTAGACAGTGTTAACCTTTGAACTACAGTGAAACGAGAACATGTTTCCATGTTCTTGCCAAACTGAAACCTTATCTAGCCATAATCACCTGTCTATCAACTCCTTCAGATGTTTCCATATTACAACAGTAAGGTTGTGACATTTTAAATACAGAAAATAAATAAATGAAAACGTAAGGGTGACTATCATCTTTGACCTTTAGGAGCTCTTGAGAGTTCCCTTGAGAACATTGCATTTCCATTAGCAACTGCAGCCCCAAAGAGCAATGATATGCAACTCTGCCTATGACCATCTGTTGCCAGTTTAGGGCTCATAGCTGTCCGTCTAGATGCCCACTCATGGGCTGCAAACCACTCAGAGCACCTCCCAAGTCCCAATGGCCTTCTCCCCTGCCGGCCTGGCTGCCCTAACCACTAGCAAAGCCAACCGGCCAGCAGACCGATCAATTTAGGAATGTTTTCTTGTGTATGTTTACGCCCACCTAGTTTATGGCTCAAGGCAGACGAGATATTTTAATGTGTTATTGCAAGATAATTTGTCAATTAATGTTGTGTGAGTTCATTCATATTGTGTATGTCTGCCTTCACACAAACTCTAAATGCTCTTGTCCTTTCCCACAAAGCTTTAACCTCGGAGATGCCAAAGGTTGTCACAGATTACTTAACTCAGTGTGGCCATTGGAAGAAAGAGGGGGGGTTTAATTCCTCACAAGGACAATATCTGCTGTAACCTTCTAGTGTTTTAAATCAAAGTAAGACTTTGTGAACATTTTGCATTTTATTTTCTAAACTGCTTACATTTTAAAGTGTCACCTGGTTTGACCTTTAGCTTCAGTTGAGGAACCATTTGTAAGGTAGCTATAGAGATAACATAATTAATCAGCCTTAAAAATATAGAAAAATACTTAGGGCTCTATTCAATCCCTATTGCGGAAGCGTTACAGATTTTGCAATGTAAATGTAAAGGTCATTTCTGATTGAGCCGACATATGCAGCATTTACCATGAATGCCGTCTCAGCCAACGAGGGAACAATGCCTTTAAATTCTTATTTGTCATTAGCATAGAATTTCCGCAATACGGATTGAATAGAGCCCTTAGTGTGAATCAAGACAAGAAGCAGGTAACCAATTCCCCAGGAGTTACTAAGGATTGTGGGATAGCAGGTGCTGAATATTACTTTATTATCTTTTTCCCCTCTTCTGCTTAGTTAGCACAGGCTGCAGTCACACACATTCACCCAACTCTTGCACTCTTGCATCCTGGTCAGCCACCTCTGAGAGGCTGATGGACGGTGAGAGTAGACTGGTGAAGTGATGAGAGGTGGAGGGGTGAGAGACCACTGTAACCAGAGACCATAGACCAAACATGACCTGGCTGTCTACTGCCTCCTCAGCTCTGCTCTCTGCCAAGGAGACCGCAATTCCTGCAGTCAGAGGTAACCTAAGATTTACTCAACTCTTCTACTTTCACAAGTGCCTGTGCAGGAAATACAGGCAAGAAGACGGTCCATTAAAATATCTCTCGTAATGTTTTACTTGCATTCAGTCCAGGTTGAATCAATGCGATTTACCAGAAAATGTCTTAGGCAAAGGATACAACCTAAGAACCCTGTCTGCAGTTTGAACCCTATCTCCCTAGACAGAGACAGTAGATTTACTGCCAGGCCAGGTCCAGGCCAGGCCCTGGATTACCCAGGAAGAGCAGTCAGCACTACTGGGCACTAAATCACAACAGCTTCAGCAGGAGCAGGCCAGAGAGCCAATGATGTTAAGGGTCAAAGGTCAATGGGAAGGAAGCTCAAGAACAGTCTGTCTCTACATCTTAGGTCACTAGAAACCCATGACTTGTGTTTGTGCCTTAGAGCTAACATGTTTGTTATACCCTTTATCAGTGGCTGTTTAATAAATGATGCTAGTGTGTGGTTCACTCCTGGCATCACAGCTACAGTGTTCATTGTCCTTGATTTATTGATGTACAGAATTTGACATTCATTGTTTGTCAACAGCACATGTACTGCACAGTACAGGTTGTACAGCACATGTTAGTGTGAGTTGGAAAAATCCTTAACCTTTCTCTGACTAACATTTCTCTCCAGGAAACTTGTTTCCCATGTTTAGCCTTGAAGCCTCAGAGGCAGAAATAATACAGTGAGACAACCTCCTGCGAACGCCGCTGAGATCTCCAGTAAGAGCTCCTTAGGTTGTGTGTTTTTCTTTGACTACAGTGATTCACCATGCTTATTTCTGAATATGTATGGAAAGTGCCTGCTATGATAAGCAGGGTTTTCACTGTTTATTGACTCTCTCTGCATGGTTGAAAGTCACGCAAGAAGAGCTACAACTGACCACACATGAGGCTGAAGTAGTTTAATTAAGGGGGAGGGGCTGGGTATTGAAAGCATTAGTAAAGGGGGAAAGGCAAGCTACATACAAGAAGAAAGAGAAAAGACAGAGAGTGGAAGGCATGGGGCTTTGGTGAAGAACGAAAAGGGTTGACTCTGTTTTCTCAGGGAGAGGGTGGGAGTGGGGTGCTGAGAGCAGCAGTTCCATGATGCAGCTGTGCGTGTGCGTGTGCGTTAGTGTGTTAGTGTCTGTGTTCACTTTACCTTAATTTAAGACATCCATAGCTGATCCACTCTCTTCTCACCCACCCACAACTCTCACACCCACAATGGAAAATATCTCCTCTCAAGCCAGTTATATTTTTTACATTAGAAGATAATATTGTTTTGATTTATTATAATAATGACTTTATAAAATGTAATGAAATCAGCTTAATTTGCAGACAGACTTAACGAACCTCAGACAAAGCTAGATAATTAATACTTTCCTCAGTTGTTGAAGGTTATTTGAAAGCTTTCAAATCCAAACCATGGAGAAAATCATACTCATCATGAATGTAATGCAAGGAGTCATTACAAGCGAGGGGGAGTAGAGAGGTCTAGGGAGTGGAGGGTCCATAGCAGAAAGAGAGAGAGGACTGTGGGCCTTTGAGGGGTGGGCGGCAGCAGTGTCAGGAGTTGAGGGGGTGGCCAGCATGGGACTGGTGTGTGTTTGTAAGAAAGCCAGGGGGGGGGGGGGGGCTACTCGCTGACTGTGATTGGAAGCAGATGTTGGCGAAAACCAAGGCAGAGAAGAAAATGTTTCGGAAAATTCTCAGGCCTTCCCTTTCTGGGCCCTGGCTCCAGCTGCCAATCAAAACACGCACACACTGGTCTGAGGGGCGTTCAAAGCCGTCTGATTGGCCAAGGGCTCTAACGTGGGCGCTCTGAGCAGATGTCCTGGGAAAGTTGTCGAATCCCAACCGACCCGCTGTAAAAGAGAAGTGAAAACATTCGGTCCCACAACTGGACAGTGACCAAAACCTGTTCTAATCCAGCTGCGCACACACACACAAACACCCGTGCATGCTCACACACACACGATCCACTTGTACAGACAGAGGAACATGCATGGAATCACATTCTTACAGTATGTCCAACTGAAACGCTTCTACACCTATAAATATCAAATTCAGTGTCTGTATTCAAGTCAAGTAATAAATTGGCCTCTTAAGAACCAAATTTGAAAATGACCTTTATTCAGGAAAATAAATTATAGCGTATTACCGTTCCCCTTTGTTCTTGTGGTCTGGAGAATACGTTGTATAATCAATGCAGGAGAGTGGCTCCACACATTCACGACCATCCCTTCACCCCACCAACCCTCCTCACTCTCCCCTTAACCGGGCAAGACCACTCCACTCACTCCTCAAACACACATCTACTCCTTCACCTCCTCACAAAGAAGCCACCCCCCTCATTGTGGCCCTGTATCTGACAGGTACTGTAGTGCCTGGGTTGTAAATCAATCACCATTACTAATGGAAAGTCCACATTACCATGTGAAGCCAGTCCATTTCCTGCCCAGAATGCCAGGTCCCTGGTACCCAGGCCCTCATGAATGCAGGGCGGGCAGTCCACCAGCCCCAAGACTGCCTCTCATTTCAGCAGGGCTACCAGGAGGACCAGGGGTGCCTTTGGGAGTCAATGGCATATTAACTGGGGATGCGACAACAGCAATAAAAATGCAAATTGCAGCCCAAGCTGAGGATGCCCCAGCCGTGACCTTCATAAACCTGTATAATACAGTCCTCCACCTGCAATGACATGTGGGTCAACCCATCTCCTCCACCACAATACACACAGATGAATGAGAATGAAAATTTTAAAAAGCAGGAGATTGACTACCTCCTTTTCCCCGAGTGGGAAGTCATAGTAAATAAAATGTCTTCGTTTGTATGTCAATCAAGTTTGTTAATTACATGAATGTTCCGTAAATGTCAAACATCTTAAAAGTGTCACTGCTTTCTGGGTGTTTACTCAGTCTCTGACAACTGTGGTGATTGTGTAAATCCTTTGTTTCTGAATGATGTTTGGTCACAGCAGTAACCATGAGAAGGGTCAGACCGTTGGAAAAGATACTGTCTCTTGTAACGGACATGGGCCAATGTGTTTATGTGTTCCCCAGACACCACTCCTACCCTGGGTCCATATTGACTCAAACAAGAAAACTCTACCATGGAGAACAATAAGACCAGAATAGAACCAACTCTGTTGTGTTACTGCCAATGGGGGGCCAAGGGGAATGTTGGTCATATTTCATGCCTTCTCTGCGTAATGGAAGCAGTGAGCTGTATCTGTCTGCGTCACACTCTCCCTCTCTCCCTACAGAGGAGCTGTGATTAAGTACTGAGAGAGGCAGAGATCAGGGAGGAATCATGGGCCCTACCATCCTAGACAAATTGCTTAACCAACTACGCAATAGACCTGCACAACATACAGTGCTTACTAAGTAGGACCAGGAGTTTTGCCTGGTAAGGTTCAGTGGTTAGGAGAATCTCATGGCAGTAAACACAGCACACAGCCAGTCAAAGGTCCTATCCCACTCCTGCATCTCAGTCTTTTCGTCTTAACAGAACATGTCATCCTGAACCGTGTTGAACAACACATTTCACCAACCTCTGTAGTGCAGCTATCTCAGTGGGAACCTTAGTGTGCTCTATCCTCCTCCTCCTTTCTCACTCCTGTTTAAAAGACTAGGCGTAGGAGTCAGATGAAGCTCTACATTTCACCAACCTCTGTAGTGCAGCTATCTCAGTGGGAACCTTAGTGTGCTCTATCCTCCTCCTCCTTTCTCACTCCTGTTTGAAAGACTAGGTGTAGGAGACAGATGAACCTCTACATTTCACCAACCTCTGTAGTGCAGCTATCTCAGTGGGAACCTTAATGTGCTCTATCCTCCTCCTCCTTTCTCACTCCTGTTTGAAAGACTAGGTGTAGGAGACAGATGAACCTCTACATTTCACCAACCTCTGTAGTGCAGCTATCTCAGTGGGAACCTTAGTGTGCTCTATCCTCCTCCTCCTTTCTCACTCCTGTTTAAAAGACTAGGCGTAGGAGACAGATGAAGCTCTGCAAGCGAGGCCTTTAGATAAATATTTGGGTTGAAGTCTGACAAATGCGTCTCTCTCCATTTCTGGAGTGGAGTAAGCTGTGAGCGACATGGGGTCTCAGACAGGGAGGCAGACATCTCCGTCTCCTGACATCTTGGTGCCACCACCAGGCGCTATGGTTTACTTTTCTATTCCACTGTTATGTTCTCTCTCTTTACTCTTTGAAGCAGTGATTTGGTTTTTGGGGTCTGTGAGTTGATTGAGATACAAACAAATAACCATGTGAAGTCCCACCTCATCTGAGTGCTTTGTCTCTCTCTCACTTTGGATGTGAAACCAACAGGTGTGAATGGTATCATGATGTGTTGGGTTTTGTTCCGGGTTCTTTGGCACGAGGGGCCTGGTTATAGTGTCTGGTCTGGATCAAAGACCGACGGGGTGGAATCTGAAATGTTAGAAGAGCCACCTGCATCACCTAAGCCACCCTCTGCACATGCTCCTCCAGTCCATTAGAAAATTAGCCAGTGTGTCTGTGTGTAGGTGTTCGTATGTGTGCATGAATGATTGTCAGCATCTACATCCTGTCTACTGTATTTATAAAAATTGCAGGTACAAGAAGTTTTAGTGATTTTGCATCCAAGTCTCAGTAAAAATGATACCATTGTTAAGGAGTCTGAGACTATAGTTTTAATACTAAGTACATCTCAGCAAGGATCGTCCTATTTTGTTTTTGATGTACAAAACGTCTTAAATAAGGTACAGATTTCAAGGATTTCAATCTCACACCAAGCCGTTATACATTGTCATCCCAGTAAAGGAATATAACATTTTTCATCTTTATGCCAATAACTGATAAAGCTTAGTTTGGTAGAGACAATTCTGTGACTGTGGTATGAAGACACTCGTCTCTATTGGACCTGGTCCTTGGCCTTTTGTCCAGTGGGCTGTTCTAGAGGAGCCAGACAGCTGTGCTGTGTCGGCCAGGGCAGCGGCTGGGGAGCGGGCCACGGCCTGTATGGTTTTTATCTGAAGTGGAATTGCTAGGACCCTAGGGTTACAAACACATGAATGGGCCTAGTGTGCCTGCTTCTGCTTTGACGTCACCCATCGCCGTGGAAGTGACAGGCTCGTTAACCAGGTACCCGCCAGCGACATCCCAGCATGCCCTTCAGAGGGGACCTGGATCTGCCACCAGGCCCAAACTGAGACCAAGACATACTATTGATCTGCACATTGTAGATGTACTGTATTCGGCTGCATTTATACAGGCAGCCCAATTCTGATCTTTTGTTTCACTCTGAATAAGATCTGATGTGAAGATATCTGATTTTATTGGTCAAAAGACCAATTAATAGGAAAAAGATCAGAAATGGGCTGCCTGTGTAAACACAGTCTTAAGTGTTATCATGGTTGAGTGATATACTGACTTGCTCAGGCAGGTTTTGGATGTGAGTTATTAATATGCAATGTGTGATGTGTATGGGCCTAGTATATGCCCATGTAGTTATTAAAATGAGTACAAAATTTTTGAGGATAATAATGTGTACAGGAGACACTTCTGTATCTACTTTTATTGTGTTTACAAAGAGCTGACTAACCTTTCTTTTGGCATGTAGTCAAGGCCAGGAAGCCAAGTAAAGACTGCAATTTCTGATTTCTTTCATGTTAAGAGCTCAATGTACTGTAAGTTACAGTATAGATGTAATGTTTCAAAAGCCTTTTTTGCTCTGGTAATATTAGAAGAAATAACCACACAATACACAAAGTATGAAATATTTGTTCACATATATTTTTTTATGACATCATTTTTTTAAAGTACATTAAGAAATAGAAGCTTCAGTTTATAAAACTTTCCAGCAGAAATCAATGATGGGCCAGCATCAGCCTTTTTCTTTAACAGAAAGGTCTATTCTCTATATCGAAAGAAAAATCGCTACATTTTTTCCTGTGCTACCTTTATTTCCCATGAAAGCACCAGCTGTCTGTCTTTTTCTTTTATAAAATATAAATTATTGAAAAATATTCAAATGTTTGTGAACTAAATACATAAAAAGTATCTCATTAACAAAAATACAGAAACACTATAAAATATACAAAAAACAACACCATCCATAACAAAACAGGTTTCCTAATGGATCAGTTTGAGATATGGTAATATGGTAAGGTATCTGTGTATGTATGTATTTAGTCCATTTAGAAATATCTGTGCAATACTTGTGTCTACAACTTAACGTATATGACATTTACTGAAACAAACTCGACTTTGAAGTCCAAACAGACACAGTATATGTTCCATTTAAACAGAGAAAGATATTATATTCTGATCTACTCAAAATGGTGACTGGCTTGGAGCTGGAAGGCATCGTCAACAACAAGTTAAGCATATATTTAAATATCTGAACAGTTGTCCTAACATTAAAAAAAAAAAAAACATTCTTTGAAGTAAAAACATCTGTAATAATCAAACAGTGATGTGAATCCTGGTTATGTAGCGTGCATAAACGACGGAACCACAGAGACTGGGTGGATTGACTTGTTCAAGAGAATTCAATCTTCTCTACACAATTACATGTTTGTGTGTGTGGGTGTGTGTTTATGCTGACCGACACTTGAAGTACCAACTCTGTGGTTAGTTGCCCAACTAAAAAGTAACTAATATGGACAGAAATCGCTTTCCTATAATCTCAAGGGGGAACTACAGTCAGTCCGGCCAAAACTCTTCGCTCAGTCCTAACGCTGAGTGCTTTCCAACAAATCAAAAGATCAAAGCAGAAACAACACTTTGAACGCGAGGGAATAACGGTCCCTGCCCTCCAAGATGGTGGACATACCCAAAGCGCTATCTATCGCCCAGACCTCACATGGGTTTGGTTATTATTCCTGCTTAGTCTCTTGCTTATTTGTTTCATCTGGGTCTTAATAAAGCGTTAGGAAATACAATCTGTACAAATAGACATTTCAAAACCTATTTTCATCAATATGGGTAACATTCAGCCACTGTAAACAACAACATTTGTATTTTAAGATGATTTTTCTTGACTTCGGCTTTTTCCCATAATGCCTGCGTACAGTCATGTTCCCACTGACGAGCAACCAGCAAAACTACTGTGGATCTTCAGCAAGCCGCACAAATACATACAGTTTTCAGGGCATATCATTTCATTTATCCATTTCATATACTGAATGGGATGTCCTTTTGTCTTAGAAACAATAGAAAAGCATGTACAAAACATGGTAAGAAAATAGCATACAATGCCACATCTCTCCAAGTAGTCCTTTAGCTCAACTGTTTATGGTAGTCCTGTTTCCTATAGATCTCTACCTCCTCCGACAGTGGTAAAAGGGAGCATCTATACAAACACTTCAGTTAACAAAAGCCTCCAAGCTGTGCAACGGCACAAGCATTATCTCATCCTCATGCCATAATGATGATCATTCTCTTTAACTTCACAACTCGACGGTTCCCTCCCAAAACCACCCAGTCCTCTTCTTCAAACAGTCATCCAAAGTTTATACTCCTTGCTTCAAACCCTTATCTTTTCATCCTACTACCATCATGCACCTCGATATACCTTACCTATCTATGGCAGCTTCCCTTCATTCAGAGACCACATTACACACAAAAATACAGTACACTCTACATTCCTAAGCTTTCCGACAAAAACAATCCCTCATGTACATGGCTCGCAATTCAATCTGTCAACAACAGGTCCCTCCCTCTTTGTTCTCGTCTAAAACAATGCTAAAATGGGGGCATGGAAAACCACTTAATATACAGATTGAGCACGTTCGACTCTTTTGTGTCCAAATACTTTCAAAACTCACCACAGAAAGGGTGTCTAAGGACTTTTATTACTGGTGGCAGGACAGTAATGTTTGCAATCTGCAAAGTCCTGGTGGCAGACAGTATATTTCTATAGCGAAGCGGCGAATGTGCAAAGGAGAAAGCGTCAGTTTTAAAGCAACGGTTACTTTCAGTTGTCTATCAACCGTTCTTGGTATGAGTAAGTTACTCTCTATCCAACCTATGAAAATGAGTAAAAAGGCCAGTGTCTAGTGTCGTCTGTATAACCAAATCAGCATGTTTCAGTTATTGGGCTTTTGCAGAGAGGAGACAGGACTAACTTAGCCTTAAATGGTGCAATGTTTGGTTTCAGAATAGCTTCATCGGCATTAAAAAAAACTAAACAGGGGAACCCTGGTCGGACTGAGACTCAACAGTACAATCTCAACGATAATACTGGCACAAACATTATGCTTCTGAAACAACAGTAAAAAATACTTTTTTGGTCCAAGCTGAGAACTCTACCCAATGCCTATTGTGTGCAGTGGCATAGAAACAGTGACCTACTTCCACTACTTTCCATTTTTAATTTGGCAACAAATTCCATAGAAGGAACTCTCCATCCATGCAATGTCCTTCCCTAAAATGAATCCTTCACTGTCTCTTGGCCCTCTTCCTCAATGACAGTTCTTTGTCCTACTTAGGCTAAATGGCCACTCTATTCTAATTGATGGCTTTCCATGTGCCTTGAGTTACTAAGTAATACCTGTATCTATCTCAAATGCAACAAATTATGAATTTGCACATTTGGCATAGTGCTTTCTTTCTGAACATCGTTTGACAACAGCTCAAAATGATACAGACCACAGTTTAGGTGTTAAGAATTAACATGTTTGGTCCCAAAATGGACGCCCCCTTTTACCGGACGGTAAATATCAATCTCTGAGCCCCAGTCCCCTCGGCTCCTTTACTCTCCTCTTCTCCTCTTCTCTCATCCCTCTGTTTTCACTCGTCCGCATCAGGCTTGACGTCCAGCATGGCATGGAGCTCCTCGGGGGTGTATCCCAGCAGGCTTTTCAAGTCACAGACAAAGCGGTAGACATAGCGCTTCCCTGATGTCTTGTGGATTATGTTCTTGTCGTAGTAGTAGCGCAGGCCTCGGCTCAGCTTTTCGTAGTTCATCTTGGGCTTGTTTTTCCTCTTCCCCCACCTCCGAGCCACCTGAGTCACAGAGGGAAAAGGCACCCTGTTACACTGTGTATCAAACTTGAGACAGAGCTCTGCACTAACCTCACAATACAATGTTATCGTGTACATGTCTTCTCTTGACATGGATCGATATTTAATGTAGCTAAATGTACCTGATACCACTAAGGTTCCTTTAAGTCTAAATGAGGCAAATGACAGTGTTGTTGGCATCACATTAAAAAGAGATCAACCTCCTCTGTCTAACTGTTTAGGGCCCCCATGCCATGTAAGGTCAGTGGTGGGGGGGGTCATGACCTCTCACCTCGTCAGGGTCGGACAGCTTGAACTCCCAGCCGTCTCCCGTCCAGCTGATGAAGGACTGACAGGATTTGTCCGTCAGAAGCTCCAGCAGAAACTGCCACAGCTGGATGGGGCCACTGCCTGCAGAGCAGAACCAGGATAAGGGAGAGAGAGGTTAGAACACAGAGAGAGGAGCCTTGTTTTCAGTATAATACAGATCAGTATGACAGAACATGTCATCATCAGCCACATGCAAACACAGCATGACTGACTGTTCTCCTCATGCTTCTCATTAACTACTCGTCTTAGGGTCATTCATTTCCTACTATAAAAAGACACGTATCCAATTCTAAATCAGATGTGCACAAGGCCCGATAGTGGAGAGAAAGTGTTTTCACAGGCAAGGGTCCCATTCATCATGAATCCCTTTGAGTACACTTTACCCTCTGCAGTATCTGGAGTTCACAGCATATTTTTGTCTGACTGTATGAATTCCATGGCAATGAAATCACCGTGGTTTAAAAATAAGAGGGGGTCTTCAAATGAGGCTGTGTGTGTGTGTGTGTGTGTGTGTGTGTGTGTGTGTGTGTGTGTGTGTGTGTGTGTGTGTGTGTGTGTGTGTGTGTGTGTGTGTGTGTGTGTGTGTGTGTGTGTGTGTGTGTGTGTGTGTGTGTGTGTGTGTGTGTGTGTGTGTGTGTGTGTGTGTGTGTATGTGTGCCTTCTGTAATGTTCAGATATGCACTGATAATGCAATATACTATAAAAGCAGTTTAATGCATTTACCTACAATTTGAATACAAATATATACGTATATATTTGTACGCTTAACAAATGGCCTAAATGTGACAACCAGAGCTGCTGGGGTTATTACATGTGTGTTGAAAAGAAAAAGAGTAGCAGAAGAGAAAAACAAAGCTTCGGTACTCTTTGATCTTGTGGTTTTCTGTACAGACAGAAAACCCCACTCAGTTCAAATCACACCTGCCTATGCAGTGGCTGCTGAGCAAAGCTGTAGCACAGCGGAGCTGTTAACTCCCAGAACTGGCTCATAAACGCACCCTTATACAACACAAACCAAAGCTTTCAGAGAAATGGAACCGTAGGTTGAACACTTGAAAGCAAAATAAGTCATTTTCAATCCAGGCCTTCTTCACTCAGTTATGAACATGAATGCAAAGACGCAACACCCAAACTTCAGCAAATAATCCTCCAGATCAAGTCACATTCCAAAAATCCCACTACTGTAACAGTGGGTCCACATAAGGATGATACAACAGTGCCCGTTTCCAATCCCCTCCTGCGCTCAGACGAAAATGTTGGCGACCCCCCCAAAAAATCTTTAAAAAAATATGTTATAATCCTCCAAGCAGAATGGGGCTCAATGAAAAAACTTCTACGGCGGAGAAAGGGTGGGGGGCTGGCATTCATAGTACTGTTTAGGATCTGCCCTTAGGCTTTACAGATGAGGCTGTAGCCTGTGCAGGGTGGACAGAGAGAGACAGAGAGAGAGACAGAGAGAGAGACAGAGAGAGAGACAGAGAGAGAGACAGAGACAGAGACAGAGAGACAGAGAGACAGAGAGACAGAGAGAGAGAGAGAGAGAGAGAGAGAGAGAGAGAGAGAGAGAGAGAGAGAGAGAGAGAGAGAGAGAGAGAGAGAGAGAGAGAGACAGAGAGACAGAGAGACAGAGAGACAGAGAGACAGAGAGAGAGTCTTTAGTGTTTTGAAACTTCTGTATGTGTAATGTTTACTGTTAATTTTTATTGTTTATTTCATTTTTGTATATTATCTACCTTACTTGCTTTGGCAAAGTTAACACGTTTACCTTGCCAATAAAGCCCTTTGAATTGAATTGAGAGAGAGAGAGAGAGAGAGAGAGAGAGAGAGAGAGAGAGAGAGAGAGAGAGAGAGAGAGAGAGAGAGAGAGAGAGAGATAGGAGGAGTAGGCTGTAATTGTCCAAGGCACTGTGGCTGACTGCCTGCAGCATCCCAAGAGCTGACAGAAGTGTGATTGGTGATGAGAAACAAAGTCAACCTCTGAGTTAACGACTGACTGAGCCTCACTTATCTCACACCTTCTTTATCACACCAACTCATCACTGTGTGTGACAGAGAACCGTGTGTGTGCCTGTCAGTGCCCAGCTACTGGGACAGGAAGCCAAAACACGTTTTCATCAACAGCTATTTGAAATACTACTGTACATACACGTCTTACTCTTTTTTTTTGGCAGATTCTCTCTATTATCACATAGTAAGAAAATGCATGTGTTGCTTGGGGGCCTAATGGGGGCCTAATGGGGGTGATCTTTCTCTTGGCTGCAGGACTGGATACAGGGTGCTAACCGTTAATAAAAATGGTTGTTGCCAGCTAGACATAAGCATATTGAAGTCTTATGTTTATTTTCTTCTCTTTAGTTCTGCATGACTAAAAGCTCTGAGAAAGTATCCCGACTCCAATGAAAATATGTGAACATGCATTAGCCTCTGAACATGAGTCTACGGTAGCTTTGTATCTAATGCTACATCATTGTACACATAGGGAAGTGAATTACTTTGTGAATTAAATGTATGAATGATGACATGCAGCAAATAACCTACAGATGTAGGATCTTAATTTGAGTCAGTTAACTACAGCAGGAAAATAATCCTGCAGCAACAGGAAATGTGAATTATTATGTGGATTATAATTAATGGACATTTTTGTAGGGGATGATAGATTTTTCATTAGGGAAAATCAAGTCTGACATTTCTAAGTGGAAATTACAAACTTCAGAAGCCTTTTAAAACCATTGCAGGAAAGTTCTCCTTCAACAGGGTGGATCAAATTAAGATTCTACATCTTTTCCACAAACTGGCATCATATTACTAATGTCAAAGGCTTCAATGAGGGCATGCCAATTGTTTATATCTATCTTTCACTTTATCTTATCATCAAAAGATGAATGCATAAATTAGGCAATTTACATAATTGATTAGTACAGACAACCTTGCAGATCAGAAATGACCTTGAGATGCCAATTGTGGGCAATGCCTTATGCAATCTGAAGTAAGTGACGTGTGTGTTCTGGCATTTCCCTTCTTCCCTACTAACGACCTTGTGACTGCAATTTAACACAGAGGGGAGAAAGTCCCCAAAGGACTAGACTTTCTCGTGCATTAAAGTTATTGAGAGACTGTTTCCCCTTAAATTGCTTCTCAGTCTCCATAGATGTACAGTGCATTAGGAAAGTATTCAGACCCCTAGACTTCTTCCACATTTTGTTACGTTACAGCCTTATTCTAAAATGGATGAAATCATTGTTTTTCCTCATCAATCTACACACAATACCACCAAGCAAAAACAGGTTTTTAGATTTTTTTGCAAATGTATTACAAAACAAACTGAAATATGACATTTACATAAGAATTCAGACACTTTACTCAGTACTTTGTTGAAGCACCTTTGGCAGCGATTACAGCCTCGATTCTTCTTGGGTGTTACGCTACAAACTTGGCACACCTGTATTTGGGGAGTTTCTCACATTCTTCTCTGCAGATCCTCTCAAGCTCTGTCAGGTAGGATGGGGAGTGTTGCAGCACAGCTATTTGTAGGTCTTTCCAGAGAAGTTTGATTGGGTTCAAGTCCGGGCTCTGTCTGGGCCACTCAAGGACATTCAGAGACTTGTCCTGAAGCCACTCCTGTGTTGTCTTGTCTGTGTGCTTAGCGTCATTGTCCTGTTGAAAGGGGAACCTTTGCCCCAGTCTGAAGTCCAGAGCGCTCTGGAACAGGATTTCATCAAGGATCTCTCTGTACTTTGCTCTTTTCCTCAGTCCTGACTAGTCTCCCAGTCCCTGCCGCTGAAAAACATCCCCACAGCATGATCCTGCCACCACCATGCTTCACCATAGGAATGGTGCCAGGTTTCCTCCAGACGTGACGCTTGGCATTCAGGCCAAAGAGTTCAATCTTGGTTTCATCAGACTAGAGAATCTTGTTTCTCATGGTCAGAGTCCTTTATGTGCCTTTTGGCAAACACCAAGCAGGCTGTCATGTGCCTTTTACTTAGTTGTGGCTTCTGTCTGGCCATTCTATTATAAAGGCCTGATTGGTGGAGTGCTGCAGAGATGGTTGTCCTTCTGGAAGGTTCTCCCATCTCCACAGAGGAACACTGGTGCTCTGTTAGGGTGACCATCGCCTTCTTGGTTACCTCCCTAAGCAAGGCTATTCTCCCCTAATTGCTCAGGTTGGCACGGGCGGCCAGCTCTAGGAAGTCTTGGTGGTTCCAAACGTCTTCCATTTAAGAATGATGGAGGCCACTGTGTTCTTGGGGACCTTCAATGCTGCAGAAATGTTTTGGTACCCTTCCCCAGATCTGTGCCTCGACACAATCCTGTCTCGGAGCTCTACGGACAATTTCCTTCAACCTCATGGTTTGGTTTTTGCTTTGACATGCACTGTCAACTGTGGGACCTTATATAGACAGGTGTGTGTGCCTTTCCAAATCATGTCCAATCAATTGAATTTACCACAGGTGGACTCCAATCAAGTTGCAAAATTACAATTTGTAATAAATGCGCAAAAATGTCTAAAAACCTATTCTCGCTTTGTCATTATGGGTTATTGTGTGTAGATTCATGTGGAGGAAAAAATCATTTTATCCATTTAAGAATAAGGCTGTAATGTAACAAAATGTGGAAAAGGTCAAGGGGTCTGAATAATTTCTGAATGCACTGTATATATGCGGTATATGTGCTCTACTTTGAAACATGGAGAATTCCCCTCCCTTACCGAAAGACCACATGGATTTCACGTGTTCACACGTGAAGGATTCCAAAAACACCTTTTCAAATTATTTCACGTGAAATCATGTGATTTTCCACATGTGAAATCATGTGGTTTTTCTGTATAGGTTCCAAAATGTCAAATGGTGAATAGGGATTTAAGTAGCAACGAACTGAAAACCTCATAAAAGGAATACTAAAATAGAAATGTGCCAGACCTTGGATCTTTTTTTTTACTTCTAAAATGTGTTTCTTTCTGTTTAAATAGAAGAAAGAGTCGTTTTTTCATCAGGTAGAAAGAAAGGAGCTATAACAGATGAACAGATAAATCTACTCAAGTGTTAAGTGCACAGGGCAGGTATCGTTTTGTGTTTGCACCCGGGTTGCCAAGACGACCTGGAAAATAGGTTGAGATGCGGCCACAGATAAAACGGTGCAGATGAAAAAGTCAGAAGTGCAAGACAACGCGAGATGGAGAGAAGAATTAGAAGAGGCTGAGAGCAAGTGTTTCCTGTAAGTGCATGACTCTGGGCCTGCAGTGCCACAGAGGCTGATATAGAAGAGTGTATATAAAACGCTCTCAGCCAGAAGCTGTGCTGCCAGTTACGGAGACCCAGTTACATTGAGGTACACCTACAATATGTACAACTGCTGCAACTGCCTGGCAAACATGTAACATAGGGCCCAGCTGGGTGGCATAACAACGCCTGTAAGAAGTAAGAGGGATTAACGTTTGGCCATGCCTATTGTAGTTGATCGCACATTTTTCAAACTGTAACCTGCATTTAGTCATCTTATCTATCAATATAGAGAGAGGGCTCTAACTCCTCTAGCTTCACAATGAGATAGGGTGCAGGCCAGGCAGCAGGCTGCTACCCAGCCTGACAGCTTAGGAGATTCTGCCACTTGCACAGTCAACTCAGCTATCCCCACTGATAGCCTCGATCTAGGTTTGGCAAAACTAATGGCGGTGTTCGCCTTAGCAATCTCACTGAAATAAAGAACTCCTCCATGCCTGTCATTATTGAATGAGATTGTGATATCTCACATCTTAAAATAGGGCTACTTAATGTTAGATCCCTCACTTCCAAAGCAGTCATAGTCAATTAACTAATCACTGATCATAACCTTGATGTGATTGGCCTGACTGAAACATGGCTCAAGCCTGATGAATTTACTTTGTTAAATGAGGCCACTAGTGTAACTCCTCCTGGTTTTGTCCCGTGGAATAAATATTGTGGATCTAAATGTTTTTTCTTGTAATCCGTGACTATCGTACCACCATTTTATTCAGTTTGCAATGGCAACTAATAATCTGCTCAGACCCCAACCAAGGATTGTCAAAATCTGCGCTATAAATTCTCGGACAACCCAAAAATTCATAGATGTCCTTCCAGACTCCCTCCACCTACCCAAGGACGTTGGTGTACAAAAATCAGTTAACCATCTAACTGAGGATCTAAATTTAACCTTGCACTACACACTAGATGCAGTCTCACCCCTAAAAACATTTATCAAAATAAATTAGCTCCCTGGTATACATAAAATACCCAAGCCCTTAAATTAGAATGGAAATGGTGCTCCATCAAACTAAGTCTTCCGACTAGCTTGAAGAGACAGTACCGTGCAATATCGAAGTGCCCTCACTGCCGCTCGACCAGACTATTTTTCCAACCTAATTGAGGAGTGTAAGAACAATCCCAAATGTACGTTTTATACTGTTGCAAAGCTAATTTAAAAAGCAGCATTCCCAAAGAGAGGATTGCTTTTACTTTACTTCAGCAGTGATGAATTCATTAACTTCTTCGACAAAAAGATAATGATCATTAGAAAGAAAATTAAGGACTCCTCTTTGAATCTGTGTATTTCTCCAAAGCTCAGTTGTCCTGAATCTGCACAGAACTGCCAGGACATAGGATCACTGGAGATACTAAAGTTTTTTAATGCTGAATCTGTTGACACATTCACACAAATAGTCATGGCCTCTAAACCTTCCAGCTGCATACTGGACCCTATTCCAACTAGACTACTGAAAGAGATACTTCCTGTGCTTGGCCCTCCTATGTTGAACATAATAAACGTCTCCCTGTCCTCCAGATGTGTACCACTCACTAACCAAGGCAGTAATGAAGCCTCTCTTGAAAAAGCCAAGCCTTGTCCCGGGAAATGTAAAAAATGATTGGCCTAAATTGAATCTCCCATTCCCCTCCCCCCCAAAATTAAAAAGCTGTCTTCATGTATACAAAACGCTACACTCTAGCTGTAGACCCCATCAAAACACTACACTCGTGAAGATGGTAAATTATCTTTAAATTGCATCAGACCGAGGCTCTGCATCTGTCCTCGTGCTCCTAGACCTGCTTTTGACACCATCGATCAACATATTATTTTGGAGAGATTGGAAACCCTAATTGGTCTACACAGAAAAGTTCTTCCTTGGTTTAGATCTTATCTGTCGGAAAAATATCAATTCATCTCTGAGGATGATTTGTCCTCTGACAAATCAATTGCAAGTTTTGGTGTTCCTCAAGGTTCTGTTTTAGGACCACTTGTTTTCACTATATATTCTGCCTCTTGGTGATGTCATTCAGAAACACAATGTTAACTTTCACTGCTATGAGGACGACACACAGCTGTACATTTCGATGAAACATGGTGAAGCCAAAAAATGGCCTACCCTGGAAACCTGTGTGTCAGCAAATGTTTTACTTTTAAACTTGGACAAAACAGAGATGCTAGATCGAGATCCCAAGAAACAAATATATCTTCTGTTTGATCTGACAATTAATAGTGATGATTGTACAGTCGTCTCAAATAAAGCTGTGAAGGACCTCGGCGTTACTCTGGACCCTGCTCTCTCTTTTGAGGAACATAATAAAGAATATTTCAAAGGGAGGTTTTTCCCCATCTTCGTAACATTGCAAAAACCTGAAACTTTTTGTACAAAAATTATGCAGAAAAGCTCATTCATACATTTGTCACTTCTAGATTAGACGACTGCAATGCTCTACTCTCCGGCTACCTGGATAAATAACTAAATAAACTTCAGTTAGTGGTAAATACGGCTGCTAGAATCTTGACAAAAATGTGTATCATATTACTCCAGTGCTTGCCATCCTGTTGAGGCTAGGGCTGATTTCAATGTTTTACTGCTAACCTACAAAGCAGTACATGGACTTGCTCCTACCCATCTCTCCGATTTGGTCCTGCCATCCATCCATCCATCCATCAACCCATCCATCCATCCATCCATCCATCCATCCATCCATCCATCCATCCATCCATCCATCCATCCATCCATACATCCATCCATCCATCCATACACGTTACGCTATGGTCACAAGACGCAGGCCTCCTCGATGTCCCTAAAATTTTGAAGCCAACAGCTGGAGGCAGAGCTTAGAGCTCAACTTTCATGGAATGGTCTGCCTATCCATGTATGAGACGCAGACAGGGTCTCAACCTTTAAATCTTTACTGAAGAGTCATCTCTTCAGTAGGTCCCATGATTGAGTGTAGTCTGGCCCAGGGGTGCGAAGGTGAACGGCAAGGCACTGGAATGACGAACCACCCTTACTGTCTCTGCCTGGCCGGCTCCCCTCCACTGGGATTCTCTGCCTCTAACCCTATTATGGGGGCTGAGCCACTAGCTTACTAGTGCTATGCCATGCCGTCCCTAGGATATGTGCGTCACATCGTGCCAGGCTTTTTTTGCTCTACTCGACATGAGTGGGTTGTGTCACTGACGTGATCTTATGGTCTTGCTCCCCCACGGGCTTGTGCGGTGCAGGAGATCTTCGTGGGCTATACTCAGCCTTGTCTCAGGGTAGTATGTTGGTGGTCTGTTGCTTTGGCAAAGTGGGTGGAGGTATATCCTGCCTGGTTGGCCCTATCTGAGGGTATCGTCGGCCAGGGCCACAGTGTCCCCCAAACCCCCCCATCTCAGCCCCCAGTATCTATGCTGCAATAGTCTGTTCAGTGGGCGTGCTACCTTGTCGCGGACATGCTGTTTTCGACTCTCCCTCTATCTCGCGCTCTACTGCACCTGCTGTCTTGACCTCTGAATGCTATGGCTATGAAAAGCCAACCCTCTACAACCACTGTGATTATTATTTGATCCTGCTGGTCATCTATAAACATTTGATCATCTTGAAGAACAATCTGGCCTCAATGGCCATGTACTCTTATAATCTCAAACCGGCACAGCCAGAAGAGGACTGGCCACCCCTCAGAGCTAGGTTCCTCTCTACTGAGTACAGCCAGAAGAGGACTGGCTACCCCTCAGAGCCAGGTTCCTCTCTAAGTTTCCTCCTAGATTTCTGCCTTTCTAGAGAGTTTTTCCTAGCCACTGTGCTTCTACATTTGCATTGCATGTTGTTTGGGGTTTTAAGCTGGGTTTCTGAAATAAGCACACATCTGCTGACGTAAAAGGGCTTTATTAATACATTTGATTTATGGATTTATTGATGACATCATTTATTTATTAATTTCGTCTGACCTGTGTATCCTGCGAGTGCTGCGGCGGGGATGACAGGTTTGTCCTTGCTGAGGTCTGAGCGCTCCCTGACGTAGTCCTTGAAGGTTCCCTTGGGCTTGTGTCCGTGTAGGGCGTTGGGGTAGTCCTCAGAGTCAAAGTTGTCGTAGGATGGGACGCGCTGCAGACTGTTGAAGGAAGACTGGCTGCTCCAGGACTGGGTCAGACGGTCACAGCTTTCAAAGCTCTCAATGCTCTCAAACGAGTCCTGGCCTCCCAGCTTACCTGAGAGACAGAGAGGGGGAGAGCAGAAGCTGTTAGTTGTATTGTATTGAGAGTGAATGATAATATAATTGTCTGAAAGTAAATAGTTTCGAGCAGGGACATTACGATTTGACAGAGGACAATATTTATAGCAGGAATACACATTAGACATTGGCAGTAAATTACACTCTCACTGAGCTTCTTTGTTCTGTATAACACAATGTATGGTCTTGGCCCCTTCATTTCACACCTCAGTTTAGCATACGCAACTGGCATTTGATTGTCTAATTGGAAGAAGATCAATACAAATTGAATTGCTATTTCTGGCCTCAGCAAAGATAAGAGGAGCATTTCAACTGAGAGCTATTAAAGAATGAAAGATAACCCAGTGCCTCGACTGATGCTGAAATCTTCAATTGCACAAATTGAAGCCACGTGTGGTTTTCGGTGGTGCCACAAATACTTTCCCACATTGAGAAAGCACAATGTGCTGCCAAAAACCCTGGGATTTATTATGTACGAGGCCTGGACATACCTTGCAGGCGAATGCCCAGTCAGTCCACTGAATTGGTCCTGTGTACAGTAAAATCCCTGATACCCCCTATTCATTTGTTCAGCTGGGGGATTTGAGAAGAAAATCCCAGCTTTATTGGTATCAATGTAAACCACACTGTTAATTCTTCTCCAAACGATCAGTGGGAAAGCAACCAGATGTGCATGTGATAAAGTAAACAGAGCGGTTCATGAGAAAGAAAACCCACGCTCTCTGACACTCTGTCACTCTCTGTCCTTCCTTGCTGAGAACAACCTCAAGGTTGAGATGTGAGAAACAGAGATGAGAAAGTTGAGAGAGAAAAAAAATGTGGTTGTTTTTTAAGGTTACCTCGCTTGAGCTGTTTTGCATGAAAGCTATAGGGACAGACAGCTCTATTGAACCGTGTGGCTTTATTCACTTCTCACTCTTGAAACAAACAATTTATTTTCTCCTCGAGGTGAGTTTGCTTGATCCACAAGTCAGCTATAGGGCCTCCTTTCTACTATCCTGGTACATGCAGTGATGTGGCAGGGCAAGACTGGAGAACATCAGCAAAATCACACGCACACAGTGATGTTCACGAACCCAACACAATTAGCTAGACCTCAAGACTCACAAATCATATCTATCATAGAATCATACTGTATGGATTGAATCAGATTGAATCAGAGTCTCAGTCTTATGCAGAACTTAGACATGGACTAAAGGCCTACTCAAGTATTGGCCCCAAGTTACCCAAGTTAACTTGTTCCTCTTTGAGATAGGGCACTTAAAATAGAGCAGCTGTAACAGCCACACTACACTAAACCTTGATTTCCAACCATTTCCTTCACTATCTTGTGTGTAACCCCTCACCTCTGCTGATGCGGCCCACACACATGTTGTCGGGGGAGACCACCTCCTGTTTGACGGAGAAGTAGTCCCCCTGAAGTGGGTTGAGGGGCATGTCCCGGAGGATGACGTTGGGGTATTCACTTTCGTACTTGAGTGACAGCAGGTCCTCTGAGCTGATTGGGTGAAGGGTCTGGTAGGACTCTGTGATGAAGCCCGGCTCGGAGTATTCAGAGGGAGGAACGCACTGGGCATGTTCAACGCCATAGCCTGGAGAAATACAGGAGTAGGAGGCGGATGAGGAGAGAGAGGGGGAGGGGGAGGGAGAAAGGGAGGAGGAGAGAAAGATAGAGAGGGATTAAAGACAGTTTATTTACAGTACATAGGATGTAGTCCCCTCAGTGATACTTACTGACAAAGTAGTCTGAGGTATAGTGGGACTCCTGGAAGGTAGAGGTCAGGCCGTTGACAGGGAAATGCTTTGTTTCTTCTTCATGAAAAATAGATATCAACTGTCACTGACCCCGTCATTGATTTCATGTATCGTATAATAGCCATAAACACACTGCATCCAGTATGGTTGGGCCTAACTGATTACATATCAGGAGGACCAGGTGGTAAGGGAGGTCTTCCTCTTCGTCTCAGATTACCATGTGAACGCTAACAGCGCTAACACTTGAAATTGTTTTGCACAAAGATAGACAATGCTGTGCTTCAATACACACTACAGCTAATGTGACAGGAACAGTAAGCATTTCTGAGGCTTGTGATTGATACCAGGGTTGGGCTCAATTTTTCATTGAAGGTAGTCAATTCAGGAAGTAAAGAGAAATCACAATTTAATAATATATCAAAGGCATTTATTACTTCTCAATAAACTGAAAAGTATTTATATAAAGTTTTGACATTTCTGAATATTAAATGACTACAATTCGAATTGAGCCCAACGCTGATTGATATGTTGTACGGAGTATTATGGGTAATGTATTACAATCATGCTACAGACTGGGCCTACCTTTCTGAAGCATCTCTAGATGTTCCCAGAGAATGTCGCCCACAAAGTCAGGCGCTAGATCCAGGAAGCGTTCCTTCCCCAAAGCACACAGACTGGCCCCGTTCATACAAAACTTGTGGAAGTCCACACTCTTCAGGCTGAACTCGTTCACCGTCCACGTCAGCCACTCTCCCACGTGGCACTCTGTCCACTGCCTGGGGTCTGAGAGGGACATGGGGGGAGAGGGAGGGACATGTCACTGAAGTGCTACCCGAGGTCACAGTCATATAAATGGTCACAAAATACCTCCACTCCACTCCACTCCACTCCTCTGGTTTAATCTACACTCCCCTGAACTAGAGATGAGGTATTATCAGGCCACAGAGCCATTTCACGAGCACATTCATTTTCATTAGCAGTTTCAGTGGGTCATGATTTTAGACCTGCTGTTGCTATTAGAAGTAAGAGGAGAAGTGGTGCAGATACGTGGTGACAGCAACAATAGACTGTCAGTGAAACCCCAGCTACTTGCAGACTGCCTGGGATGGCTGGACTGGGGAATCCCAATATAGACCTGCTAATACCAAAATGATGAGCTCTGTGGTATGCCTCAATCGAGGAACCATAATGAATCATTTTTGTCTGTCTCTCTACCCTGGCTTTCTCTGATTCCTACAGTCTGTCTGACAACCAGTACACTCAATCTGTCATTTTGAATATAATGTCACCACTAAGCTATCTTTAGTCATACTGAGAGGAGGGGTTTAGGTTTTGAGTGTGTATATGGAAACATGTCACAGTGGTTAATCTAAAAATATACATGTAATGTGAGAGGTAGAACAAGAAACAGAGGGAGAGAAAGAGAAATAGAGAGAAAGACACAAAAAGAGAAAGTAATCCCTTGTTTAAGTGCCTTACCTTTGGGAATAGCCAGTCGTTGCTGTTCCTTTGTGAAGCCGCTGAACGTGTCCTTCAGAGCCTGTGACATCATCTCTTTACTCCCTGGAGTGAGCAGGGGCACATCTCCACACTCCAGATCTGTCAGTCACACAGGAGAGGGAGACTAGCAGTCAGAGACAGAGCACAAGGCCACACACACACACACTGTCCAGACAGACAGTCTATCAACTTGGGAGAGAATCAATTATATTATAAGGTAGCTGCCGCAAACACATTGGTCAGATACGTGTGTACACAAACAACACATGCTCCAGCTTCCACTCTCCTTGTTGTCACAGTGCCTCAAAGGGAAGGGTTGTTTGTTTGGCAATATAATACATGAATGACTCACACATGGACAAGGTAGAAGGGCTTTAAGAGGCTTTCAGAGGCCATTCTCACTGACCTGGTCACACCCTGGGTGGGACTCACAAGGTGGGGTTAATACCTATCAGTGGCCACTGTGACCTCCTAACTATGTCCTCCATTGACACACAGAGGGTTTCACCCCGACACCACGGTGGTCAAACGGCAAGGGTCAGGGGTTAGGGACGAGGTGATGATGTCACCCTGAGCCCTGCCAGGCTAGAGGGGGTCGAGGGGGTGTATGGAGGGTGAGGGGTGTCTCTGGGGTCCCAGACACACAGTCTCACTGTTCTTCCCTCACAGCCAGTGGGCCCACAGCAGGAGACAGAGCACTCTTTGATGGCTTTAAACAGTGCCTGATGACTCGCACTGATCTAATTCAACTCTACCAGATTACAGAGGGGTGGATGGAGGGAGGGGGAGAGGGAAAGCCCCCAGGGCAGGAGAGCTAGACTAGAGTGCTAAAACTCTACTTGGATCCAGACTGCAACAGTCTGAAAAAACAAAGACATGAAAAGAGAGAGAGAGAGAGAGACAAACAGAGAGACAGACAATCTACTGTGAATAAATATAGAAATCCCCACATCGCATTTCATAACAAAGAAAGGCATAAATGATTACCACGGCTGTATGTCACTCTGTCTCTATCAACCCTCGCCGTGTGAGGTAAACTACCATATCACAAGCAGGCCCGGAGGGAGATTGGAAATGTTTTGTCACCACTCTGCTGTCTCTCAACGCCACAGATGTTCTGGCATCTCTGCCCTGGTTTGATCTGCCAGCCCAGCGAAGGGGAGGCCTTGGCGATGTGTAGTTCATGCGTGTTTTCAATGCTCGTCAATGTTCCCGACTTCGTATGGAATGCCCAACATCCATCTCTCCTCTTTGGGCTGTGGAACTGTAACCCAACACTGCCTGACTGGAACCTAAGGCTCTCTCTCTGTCTAAATGCTGGAAGCTGACAGGCCACATTATGCAGAGTGCCCAAATGGAGGCGAACCGTAACACTGCCGGTGTGTGATTGGATTAGGCCTCCATGCTCCCTCTCTCTCCATTTGGAAGACCTGATTATACTGCATATTAGAGTATCCACTCTGTTGGCTAGGTTACACGTTTCTACAGTATCAAGCTATTTTAGTATCATATTGCAAAAGACTGAAGAGGCTTTTGTCAGACAAGGCCCTCGACATCCCACAGCAAAACAGGCTCCGATTCTGAAAGCATTCTGAAATGAAAATAAAACGAGACCTGACTGTATAGCGTACACCATGTCCCTGACTGCACGGTCATCTTGACCGTCTTCACCAAGGCGGCTGGTTGTTGAGTAACTATGTAGTGTTAGATAGCACTAGCGGAGAACGGTCGCAGTCTGAGATGAGATGGAGCATGCTCAGAGTCAGACTGTGCCTGGGCTTTGATAACTCTCTAAGGCAAAGACTGAGGGAATGTTGCATTTTATTTTAGATGGATCGAGCGGAATTTGTCTGCACTTTCAAACCAACTCAAAGACACACATAGCTCCCTCTGGGTGAGCAGGTGGGGCTTCAGATCATTCAGATTCCTACCAGCTGAAACAGGCGGGTTTAAAAACCTGGAAAAGACAGGTGTCCTTGTTATGACTTAACCAATGTGCGCGTGTCTGTGTACTTAACCAATGTGCGTGTGTCTGTACTTAACCAATGTGCGTGTGTCTGTACTTAACCAATGTGCGTGTGTCTGTACTGCATAACATTCATGTTTTAACTTCAACATGATATTTCATGGTGCATGAAGCTCCTATAGTCTGAACTGAATATGACTCTGTTTAACACATTACAAATGATTACATTTCATACAGTATACTGAGAATGGTGCTCACTCCCTCTCTAAACAGCCTATGCAGTTGTCTGTAAGATAGCTAATGTACTGTCCATCCATTAACTGGGGAGGCTGGCTTGGGTCTAGAGTCTCTGCCAAAAGATGATTTCCTGATATGGTTTCAATGCCTGGGAGTCCCATTATGGCAGGCTGGGCAGAGCAGGTCACTATCACTGAGCGTTAATAAGCATCCGCCAGCCACCTCTAACACAGAGTGGTAGTCTATCATAGGATAAGACCCATCCATTTAGTGGCCTGACAGTGTGATTGGGTTTAATATGGGGTGTGATTATGACAGAAGGAGGGTAAGGTTGGTGATCTATGACACCCACAACTTAGATTACAGAGTGGAGAAAGGAAGGACCGTGTCTGCATGTGGCTTGTGGTAAATCGTTTTATTGCCTGCCAATTAAGAGAACATACGGATCATTCCCATTTGAATTAGAAGTGGTATGTAAAATGGGACTATGTAATCATTGACAGACATTGGGAGAGAGATGTGCTGTAGATATACTGTAAAATATATTGACAGCCACTGCTCTGGTGTCATCCTGTGAGTAATGTCAGTGAGTGGTTGGTGTACGGAGTGGCACTATGATATCTGTCCCGAGAGACACCTACTGAATGGATGCTGTGCGTGCCGGAATAACCATCGGCCTTCCCCCACTTAAACTTCCCTGCAGACAAAAAGGTTCCAGTCCACACCTCTGGCCCCCAGGTCTGTTAGCAGTGGGGAACAGGAGGAGGAGGGAGGAACATGTGAACCAAATTAGCAGCCTTCTTCGCCTGTGCGCCGGAGCGAGGGTGTGAAATTGGGATTTTGTGGCCAGGGCCATGGCCCTAAGGAACCGTGGTGGGGCTGGGGTGCGGCAGACCAAGGCGGATGGGGTAGGGTGGGTGAGGGGAATGCAGGGAGACTGGAAGGATGAGTCATTGAGCAGTAATGTGAGTTGATCACAGGCCTCAAAGTGCTCCCTCTGCTCTCACACACTCTCAGTGTCTGGAACGGTGCCTCCTCCTTGCCTCTCCTCCTTGCCTCTGGCTGAGACTGCTGTGTTCATTCATAAACACCCTGCTATGATGCTGTCTCTGGCTGAGACTGTTGCGTTCATTCATAAACCCCCTGCTATGATGCTGTCTCTGGCTGAGACTGTTGCGTTCATTCATAAACCCCCTGCTATGATGCTGTCTCTGGCTGAGACTGTTGCGTTCATTCATAAACACCCTGCTATGATGCTGTCTCTGGCTGAGACTGTTGCGTTCATTCATAAACCCCCTGCTATGATCCTGTCTCTGGCTGAGACTGTTGCGTTCATTCATAAACACCCTGCTATGATGCTGTCTCTGGCTGAGACTGTTGCGTTCATTCATAAACCCCCTGCTATGATGCTGTCTCTGGCTGAGACTGTTGCGTTCATTCATAAACCCCCTGCTATGATGCTGTCTCTGGGTGAGACTGCTGCGTTCATTCCTAAACACCCTGCTATGATGCTGTCTCTGGCTGAGACTGCTGTGTTCATTCATAAACCCCCAGCTATGATGCTATCTCTGGGTGAGACTGCTGTGTTCATTCATAAACCCCCTGCTATGATGCTGTCTCTGGCTGAGACTGCTGTGTTCATTCATAAACCCCATGCTATGATGCTGTCTCTGGCTGACACTGCTGTGTTCATTCATAAACCCCCTGCTATGATGCTGTCTCTGGCTGAGACTGCTGTGTTCATTCATAAACACCCTGCTACGATGCTGTCTCTGGGTGAGACTGCTGTGTTCATTCATAAACCCCCTGCTATGATGCTGTCTCTGGGTGAGACTGCTGTGTTCATTCCTAAACCCCCTGCTACGATGCTGTCTCTGGCTGAGACTGCTGTGTTCATTCATAAACACCCTGCTATGATGCTGTCTCTGGCTGAGACTGCTGTGTTCATTCATAAACACCCTGCTACGATGCTGTCTCTGGCTGACACTGCTGCGTTCATTCATAAACACCCTGCTACGATGCTGTCTCTGGCTGACACTGCTGTGTTCATTCATAAACACCCTGCTACGATGCTGTCTTTGGCTGAGACGGTTGTGTTCATTCCTAAACCCCCTGCTATGATGCTGTCTCTGGCTGAGACTGCTGTGTTCATTCATAAACACCCTGCTACGATGCTGTCTCTGGCTGAGACTGTTGTGTTCATTCCTAAACCCCCTGCTATGATGCTGTCTCTGGCTGAGACTGCTGTGTTCATTCATAAACACCCTGCTACGATGCTGTCTCTGGGTGTGACTGTTGTGTTCATTCCTAAACCCCCTGCTACGACGCTGCCTCAATATGCATGGAGCAGGCAACTTCCACCCACACAATGGGAGAAAGAGACACTGTGCTATCATGTGGCTATAAATAGACCTAGACTGAGTGTGTATGAATGTGTGCGTGTTCGATTTAGGTCTGTCACTGTGTGTGTGTGTGTGTGTGTGCGTGTGCGTGTGTGTGTGTGTGTGTGTGTAAGAAAGACAGTGGGTGTGCGATCAAAGTGGGTAGAATGTCTATGGGGCTATTCAGTGGACTGTCAAATATTTCAGCAGTGAAATGATTTTAAAGCCATAAAGGGCTGATTTATTTCAGTCCGTTGTGAGATTAACATCCGTGGCTGACAATACACCTCTCTTTCTCTCTCTCTGCAGCACTGCAAGGCTGTATTTAAGTATGCGAGAGGGTCCACTTCCTGAGGCTAAGGTGTCACTTCCCAGAAAGAAAGAGAGAGGTTAGTTGTGGGTTGAGCGGGTCGGTCATTTCAGGGCCAACCCCGGTTAACCCCTTTATGGAAAATATCCCTCCACGGCTAATATAGGTTATTAGGCAGCGTGGTGGGTACCACCAGGGGGTCCTACTCACTCAGGGACCCCATGTCCAGAGGTGACACCGCTATCTGAGAGAGCTTTGATGGGGATTCCTATCAGTCCCAGTCTGGGAGTGAAGGGTCATAAACCCTGCTGACATAAAGAGAGACCATTCAGCAGGGGAATGAAGTTGGGGGGGTGGGGGTTCAGAGGGCAGTCTATGTCCTGAGAGGACCGCTTGTTCTACCGCTATTTGGATTCCCATGTAAAGGCCAGAGACAGTAATAGAAAAGGCCACTCGGCACTCGCTAGAGGAAGCTGCCGGGCAGGCAGAGTAGTTGTGTTACAGCAGGACCGACCATGGGTCAGGGCCAGATGAGGGCCAGCCCAGGCGCTGCTCTGAGGTCACAGGCTGGGGCCATCTCACCATCCATCCATCCCTCCCTGTTGGAACACTGCAGCTATTCTTAGGGCTCCACCGCTGTCTGCCCACTCCCTTCACAAGCCTGTGGTGCTCAGCCTCCAGGCCTGTAACTACTACTACTGTTGACCAGACCTGTAACTACTACTACTGTTGACCAGGCCTGTAACTACTACTACTGTTGACCAGACCTGTAACTAGTACTGTTGACCAGACCTGTAACTCCTACTACTACTGTTGACCAGACCTGTAACTCCTACTACTACTGTTGACCAGACCTGTAACTCCTACTACTACTGTTGACCAGACCTGTAACTCCTACTACTACTGTTGACCAGACCTGTAACTCCTACTACTACTGTTGACCAGACCTGTAACTCCTACTACTACTGTTGACCAGACCTGTAACTCCTACTACTACTGTTGACCAGACCTGTAACTCCTACTACTACTGTTGACCAGACCTGTAACTCCTACTACTACTGTTGACCAGACCTGTAACTCCTACTACTACTGTTGACCAGACCTGTAACTACTACTACTGTTGACCAGACCTGTAACTACTACTACTGTTGACCAGACCTGTAACTACTACTACTGTTGACCAGACCTGTAACTACTACTACTGTTGACCAGACCTGTAACTACTACTACTGTTGACCAGACCTGTAACTACTACTACTGTTGACCAGACCTGTAACTACTACTACTGTTGACCAGACCTGTAACTACTACTACTGTTGACCAGACCTGTAACTACTACTACTGTTGACCAGACCTGTAACTACTACTACTGTTGACCAGACCTGTAACTACTACTACTGTTGACCAGACCTGTAACTACTACTACTGTTGACCAGACCTGTAACTACTACTACTACTACTGTTGACCAGACCTGTAACTACTACTACTACTACTGTTGACCAGACCTGTAACTACTACTACTACTACTGTTGACCAGACCTGTAACTACTACTACTACTACTGTTGACCAGACCTGTAACTACTACTACTACTGTTGACCAGACCTGTAACTACTACTACTACTACTGTTGACCAGACCTGTAACTACTACTACTACTACTACTACTGTTGACCAGACCTGTAACTACTACTACTACTGTTGACCAGACCTGTAACTACTACTACTACTACTGTTGACCAGACCTGTAACTACTACTACTACTGTTGACCAGACCTGTAACTACTACTACTACTGTTGACCAGACCTGTAACTACTACTACTGTTGACCAGACCTGTAACTACTACTACTGTTGACCAGACCTGTAACTACTACTGTTGACCAGACCTGTAACTACTACTACTACTGTTGACCAGACCTGTAACTACTACTACTACTGTTGACCAGACCTGTAACTACTATTGTTGACCAGACCTGTAACTACTACTACTACTGTTGATCAGACCTGTAACTACTACTACTACTGTTGACCAGACCTGTAACTACTACTACTACTGTTGACCAGACCTGTAACTACTACTACTACTGTTGACCAGACCTGTAACTACTACTACTACTGTTGACCAGAACTGTAACTACTACTGTTGACCAGAACTATAACTACAGTATGCCTCTCTCGCTTTACAATAGAAAAAACACACAGCTCTCCAGGGTCTGAGGCTAACAGAGACGAATGCCCCCACAGCTTCTCTTCTCTATTTCTCTCTCTTCTCTATGTTTGAATATGTTTGAAATTCTAGCTTCTGATGTGTGGTAAGTACATTAACTCGTCCATATTGTTTACCAGTCTCAGTTCATGTGTGATGATATTAGCTGCCTTTTTCAATTGATCCAAGGCTATGCCTGGTGGATGCTGAGTTTCTCTTGAAAACTGGTGGAAATTCCCTGCTTACTGCAGAGGGGGGAAAACAGAGACAAAGCTCTTACTGATGGCTCATGCTCACCATCCATGCCAGCCGCCTACATGTCTTGCTACTCACGATCATACACTCAATACTTCAATCATAGAGACAGAGCAGATGGTTTTATACGTCTTCAAAGTAGAAATGACGACTGTGTTGCAAAATGTCCCACTCTGCAAAATTACATACACATTTTGCAATGCTCCAGCTCCCTATGAAAAACACCTACAGCAAATTTCAGAACACTTCAATCTACCAAAGACCAAAAACATGGGGGAAAAAGCAGGAAAAGGCTGCTCCGTGTTCTTTGTGAGTTAGCAGGGCTCTGGCTAGCTGTTAGACTACCATGCCAGAGAGCAGAGCAGGTGGTGTGAGCTTAGCGGCATGTAGCAGCTTTCCCTGGCCCCAGCCCAGTTGTAAACACACAGGGGATGCTCTGAGGGAACTGTTTAGGCATTAAATCAAACACACGACATATCTGACAAACAGTTTACTTGCTCGCTTGCATTCTTCTAACAAACCCACCATGCCTGTCCCGTTTTCAGCCCAAACTGCAACAGTTTCCTGACACTGTTCTGAAATGTGGCGGGAAGCGTTACCGCCTGAAAGTAGAGGGAAGCCATCATATTAACAGAATATTCATTCATTCCCATAGTTCTGTTTGTGACACTCTACGCACACAAACACTATATGGATACAGTTCTACGTCATAGAGCTCAATGTGCTCTGCTCATTCTAGGGCATGGGCGACAGATGGACAGTGGATAAATAAATTCCCTCCAGACCACATTGTTTTCATGTTGCGTGCCATACATTCCTCTTGTGTTTAACAATCACTAATGTGCTTCCCACAGCTTTCTTGTGTGCCTCTAATGAGTCAGAGAATGACTGTGGCCCCTTAGAAAACGGTTGGAGTTCAAATACATTAATTAATCTCTATTTTCGATGGAACAGTGATGTTTTAGAGTTGAAATTGATGTTTGAGTGAGAGGCAAACAATCATATATTTGTAAAACATATCAAACATCTACTTACTTTTCACCTCTATCTCAACGTAGGTGTTTTTTGACGCAATGCAACACTTCAGACAAAATGAAATAGCTGTGTGTGTGCTGATCAAATGATGTGTAACAGATGGACAACAGCAACTCATGGGACACATGCACGCGAGCGTGCAAACACTCACACACACAGACTCATCCAAAACATTGAGTAGATGTGACTCACACCGTCAGAGAATGACTGAACATTGTGTTCCTCTTGACGTGAGTAAACATAATGCAAGCAATCAGTCTATCTAAATAAATGTCATCATTTACTCATTATTTGTCATTTCTTCCTAAGAAGTTCCCCAAAAAAACATACTGGAGTCTGAGCTCTGAGGGCTGAGGATAGGAGCACGTAGAGAGACCTCTTCATGTGGTTTTATGAGAAACTGCCAGTGGACTGTGTCCCAGTGAACGCTGTCAACTTCTCATTAGGACGGACCCTTGGGCCTCCTCCAGACGCCCACATTAATTGTCGTTAGCAACACTCAGTCTGGAGATTGCCAGGCCAGGCCACTCACTCCATCCCAAATATGCAGATATGAAGAAAGAGAGAGAAGGAGCCAGGCCAAGCTAAGGCATCCAGCTGTTCCAAACACCCAACTCTCAACCAACCACAGTCCTGGCCCCAACCTCCCCTCCTTGGGGTCCAGAGCAGAGCAAGGTAAGGGCACATGCGCCTCCGATTTGACTGTGCCTGTGTCACTGAGGCCCGACTCGACGTGAGAGTGCCACAGAGCCTCACCTACATCATAGAACTCTCCTCCCCCGCCACAGCTTTACTTATTGTTCCCTGCTAAGTAGAGCAGACCTGCTTGTCAATACCCCTCTGATATAGTAGGGTTGACATACATTAAAGTGCAAGCTGTGGCTCATGGGACATTCACTACTAGCATGATTACAAAAGCAGCACTCATGCTGACTCTAAAAACAGGTGGTCTGCAGAAAACAGAAAATGCATACAAAAAGGAAAGAGGAAAATCTGGGCCGCTGGCCGTAAACAAAAGACCGGGCTCCTCGGAGGACACCAGATTGATGTGTATACCAGGCAAAGTATTCTTACTCAGGGCAAACAACCTCCTGATGAGGAACTGTGAAACAGCAATATGGGGACAGAAATACATGTAGTGCCACGCACAGGGAATGGTGGGATGCGTGGGAGGTGGTTGGCCATGGTTTGGTGAGGCAGCGTGGACAACCACTAGTCAGTTCCCAGTCAGCTCTCCCAGTCAGTCCAGTAATGTGGAGTAATGGGGAAAGGAAGGGCCTGTGGCGGCAGGAGGCAGCCAGTGGCATGCGGTGGTGTGGCTGGTGCTGTGACTCAGTGATTAGCAGAGACTGACAGACAGCTAGGATGAGAGAAGCCGACGCCACATCAAGGCCCGAGGTGACGTTAGACTGAGAGAAGCTCATGTGGCCCACAGAGAGGATGGAAAAGAGGAGGGAGAGGGGGAGAGGAGGAATGAGAGGAGGGAGGATGTAAAACTCAGGGACGTGCCGTTTCTTTGTTTTGGTTGCAGTCTTGAGAAGGCTTATTGGTGAATGTTGTTTCTGACACGGTCAAAAGAAACTATCTTTCAAGTTCACATACCATTATACAACCAAATTACATTTTTCAACTTGATTCCACACATACCTATGCTTCAGCACATCTTACAGTATGTCACACCTTCAAATGCCTTTCTTGCTCCCTCTCTCTCCACATATGCTTACTATTTAGTACACTGATGTATCCACAAGGTAGCACACCTATTGTATATGACTAAACTGTAAAAGGCTAAATGAATATGTGCAGCTATCCCGATATTGCCCATTCATGATAACATTTCACAGATTAACAGGGGAAGACCACGGTCAAAGAGATGAATGAACGAAGGATGAGGAGGGAGGAGGAGATACCCATTTAATGATATTATAGGGTGACATCACAGCCCATTCACAGCAAAGACACTGGGTCATTGTGGCCAGTAGTAAAGTACTTCTCCTCATAGACAACCATTCTACCAACGTCTGCTCTGCATAAAATTAGACTGTGGCCCATTCAGGAGACTGGGCATCCAATGCGCACTGGGCACAATGGCAGCCTGGCATCATGGAGACATTGTTTAGGTAAACACTGTCTAAATACTATGGGCACAGCACCAAATACCAGGCACCAAAAAGTGCTCTTGATCTAACATCCTGGTTGGCCATTATTTGACTCAGCAAAGTGAAATGGACCTGAGCAAATGTGTTTGTTCTGTTGGGTCCAGAAGCAGCAGCCCACATCAGAGGAGGCTGAATCGCCCCACCGCTGTTTGCACAGCTGCCAAGTGGCCAGGCGGGATCAAACACGGGCACATTTAGCATTTTATACCCCACTATTGAAGGAGCGCTGACACCGTCAAACCAGCCTTCAGCCGACACACGCTTATTCAAGCCACCATGCCCAGGAGGAAAACACACCTCACCATGCCAACAGGCACCCACCCGGGGAGAGATGGGTCGCGCCTCTGGCTCCTGGCCCATTGAGGGCCCTGGCTGGCTGTGTGTGGCTAGGGTGTGTGGTGGCATAAGGGGTTCTGAGTGCAGCCGCCCGGCCCGGTAGTGCAGCGTGCCAGTTAAGACAAGCAGCGCCTTAATCAGATAAAAGGGAGACTGCGACCGAGCAGTCCTGCCTGGCGCACACATTCCTCTCCGTCAATTAACCCTGACCTGCAGACCTGACGAACAGAGAGAGCGGGATCTTAGACCATGTAGGGAGGACTCAGTCAGTACAGGACAGCACATGTTCTTATACAGGATGGTAGGAGTAGTGTATTTACAGTCCTGTAAAGAAGCCATAAGCTACATTCTTTTGAAATCAGAAAAAGAGGCAGTTATTTTGCAATCCGACACCCTCCATCTTGAGAAGAAATCGGACTTATCTAAGCCTTGGCAGCTCCACTCCATAGCTTTATCGTTTTGTTATGGCTACTTGATACATGGGGTAATCAGCTACTGCACCATGCTCTACGTTATACTGAGCTTATATCTAATTCAATATAGCAGCACTTTATTGCCAAGTGTTCACTTGCATGTGGAAAACTTTCACTTGTATTTCCCAATATATCATTGGCACTACTTTTTGGAATTCCAAAGAATCTGACTTGTGTGTAGGAATGAAGGATCTACTATGTCAGTACCACTACTGTAACTCAGGAACCTGCTTTGTGGAATATAAACAGCTTTGTTTTGGATCACCCCTAACCTCCACCACAGCCTGTAGGCACTTAAAAATAATTACCTCAGTGGGATAGAGTGAAAAAAAAGCTTCAGTAAACTGACACCCGCTGCACCTTCACAAAGATAGAAAAATAAACAAGACAATGAGATGTACTCCAACCACTTAATCCTATTGTCTTGCTGTGTGTGTGTGTGTGTGTGTGTGTGTGTGTGTGTGTGTGTGTGTGTGTGTGTGTGTGTGTGTGTGTGTGTGTGTGTGTGTGTGTGTGTGTGTGTGTGTGTGTGTGTGTGTGTGTGTGTGTGTGTGTGTGTGTGTGTGTGTGTGTGTGTGTGTGTGTGTGTGTGTGTGTGTGTGTGTGTGTGTGTGTGTGTGTGTGTGTACGCATAGAGAGAAAAAGAGACAGAAAAAAGTTAGACCTGTATCTTAGTGTAAATGTTACTAACCAAATCCTCTGCCTAAGTGTCATCACTCTATAGCTCACTTAACCCTTTCCACCATTCACAGACAAAGTGCTGTTCTAGTATAAACCAGCCACGAGGAACATTGCAATTTCCTCTTTGGATCAGAAAGAGCAGGAAGGGTTCAGTTCATCAGTGGGCCATTGGTCTACTGTCCTATTTGCAGTGAGAGAAGCTAGCTACATGGAAACTGGGAAGGAGTAGACGGAATGTGTATGTCTGATGTAGAGAGTCTTGGCAGCTACAGCCTGACCCCAGCACACATGGTCGGCAGAGGAAGAGGGAGCTAGCATTGCGAAATGGCTTTGCAAGATAGCAGTATGTTTTGGCAACCCCACTGCAGCTGTCAGCAACTTTTTTATATGAGTGTGTTACCATTCCTGTGTGTGTATGTGTGTGTGTGTGCGCACTTTCTGCAGGTGTAATCTGAATTAAAGTGGTGAACACATCACCAGTGCTTCACCTCAAGGAGTCATTACACGTTCTTCCTTTTTCTCAGCGTATCGGGTTACGGTGTAGTGTATGTATTGTGTTTCCATGACGTCTCAAGCCTTTGCCACCCTAACAGCTGGCACACTTCTGAAGCTAAAAACTTGTCTGATTATTAGCCTGATGTTAGCTACTAAAGCCCAGTCAGACCTATCAATGAAGGAAGAAAGAGTGAAATCAGCCTGATTCTCTGTGTAAAAGAACAGAGTCACTTTGAGGGGAATTAAACCACAAGGATCTAAATACAGACACAAACACTGTGTTGTGTGGGCTTGTCTCCATGCCACAGCCTAGTGCAACCTGGCCTTACGGGCAGCAGGCAGGATATCCAGCCCTTAGGCCTGCACACTCATCACCACCGTCTGCCTCTGGTTCTCTCTGGAGACGCCAGCTAAACCACTCAGCACAAGGAGGAGATGAGAGGGGGAATACTGATGACTGGGCGTGGTCTCCCATGCAGACAGAGCAGCATGCCTGATATGACCCCCCCCCCTGTGCTGGGGCAACTCTGGGTGGCCATGGAGGGAGACTGGGAGAGGCCGTTAGATGGGCTGTGATTGGGAGAGGAGATGGGACTGTGATAGTAGGTGCCCGGAGAGGCATGATCTCAGGATGAAAGAGAAGGCTTACTCTCTAGAGGGAAATCATTTGGACAGATGTTTTTTTTTAAACTATTATACCAAAGGCATACACAACAGGCACAAGGCTACGGTACCTCCATAAACAATCATGTGTTCAAATTAACATACTTTTTATGAATGAGGAAATGTGTCAACTGTCAAATTAAAATATATATTTTTAACACGCTTATGCACAATGTCACACTGATTGCTTTAGTTTTATATTATTTACCATAGCTGAAGTAAGTGTTCATACAGGTAAAATAGTTCAATCATGTCTCCTCATAAATGAACTCTTCATCCTCTGAAATATGATTGTCAGTCTAGTGCAGGGTTCAGCAGCAGCAGCAGCCTACAGTCTAGCCTTGTGATACAGAGCTTTAGACCGGTATAGACAGAATAGTCCCTGCATCATGTCTACTGAACATGAGATAGAAGATTAAGAAATACAACTATGTAAACGGACGATATCATTCATTTTGTAGGTTAAGAGTAGGTTATGAACCAAGCATAATGTACAGTAACCTAAATTGCATAAGAGTAATGTAAAACATGCATTTTCCCTTGTCCATTATTTTATACAACACAACTGTCTGGAACCACAAACATTTATCGAAACCTGTTGTCTTGTTAATGCATACACATCGATTATTGAGATGCGATAGGACGCGGACATTATGTCCCGTTAGGCTACATGATGGCTTTATCATAGGGAAATACTTATCACCTCCACTGATACATGTTGCACTACTTAGGATGGCATTTTGGCTTACAAAAGTTTGAAATGCAAGCCGCTATCTGTCCGGGAAAAATATGAAACATACGGAGCGCAGGCTACTGTAATTACAATGTTATATTATGTCAAAGTTCAAAAGTTGATTTACTCACCGTCCATTCTTTCAGACTTTATGATGGTTAACGTCGGTTTCATGTCGACAGCTGCCGTCATAATCATCAGATCAATTTGTTCGATAACGGGATGCTCTATTTGTGTCTTTCTCTCTAACACAATAGTTCATAAATAAAGTTATGATTTACTCAAAAAAAATCTTGCGTTTTCTCTTATCCTCCCGCTTCAATTTATCTCCACCAACATTTCTCCAGTAGGCTACAAACTTCTCTCTCCGCTACTCTCTCTCTCCGCTATTCTCTCTCTCTCTCTCAATTCAATGGCTTTCTCTCTCTCCTTCCCTCCCTCCCTCCCTCTATCTATCTCCGTCAGGGCGTTTCTGTCGCTCTGACTGAGAAGCACAGAAAAGATTGTTCCCTCTGTTGAGCCTAAATGTACGATTTGACATCTGAAGGGGCGGTGTTTCGACAGCCCGTGCTCAAGTTCGTTTTGCATGGCCCGGTTCCCCGGGTGAGGAGAGTTCTCATTTTAGAACATTCCATTGGTCCTTAAGTGACATCTACACTCAACCGGAGCACCAGGCGATGCAAAAGGAACTCCACCAGTGATTCACAATTCAATTACGTTCTTGTCCACTGTCTTTCTGTGAGAAACAATGATCCACATGTTTCCGCAAATTAGTCAAATTCAATGGCTGACAGTAGGCTATTTTGGACATCTGATTTGTTAGGCTACTTCTTGTATTTAGAGATTAGTTCTGTTTAGTTTTTATGCACAACAATAGACCTACAGAAGTGCATCCATGTTCTATAATCCAAGTGTCAAAGACTCCCCCATAACGCAACTTTTATGAAACATTATAGGAAGGTCTTCAATTAAAATGTTACAAATTACATAATTATGCAGATAGAGACCTAATACAGTGAGTCAATAACCCTATACAATTCGCATTGTTTATGAAACATTCTCATTGTCACCCTTAAGCACAAGTTAAAAGAAAGGCGTGGGAGGATTGTTAAACATCTGATAGACCAGCATACAGAGCAGTATACAAAGCATCCCAGGCTAAGGGGTCCGTCTGTGTCCAATTCCAAGGGTCCAAGCGTCCTCATAACATGCAACCGGCCCTCATAAACACCTCAGATTATTTCCGGTTCACCTTGTACTGATCAATAAAAAAACAAGGATGCCTATTTACAGAACTACCTCTCAGGCTTTAGAAAAGGGATGACGTTTTGGAAGAATGCACAGGATTTGATGCTGCTGAAACTTGAAACGCAACCAAAAATCACTCAGTATACACAGAGAGTTCAAAATAACTGGATCAATCGTATCGTTTATCGACACAAATAAAATCGGGAGCCCCTATTATCATGGCCATCACTGCTAATCTGGTTTGTAAGTGTTACTGTTTAATCTATAAGATCCTTTTTATATTTGAGTCTGTTTTTTAGGCTACTCTGATGAGGGGCAATCAACGTGTGAACGTCATTTAGGATATGGAATCAAGATTTAGTTATGCCTCTTGTACGAGAATGACTGAATATCTGAGCGAGAGAGAAAGAGTACTGGTGCTCCACTTGAAACAATGACAACCACAAGGAAATTACCTGCCATGGCAACAGATTGTCATTGCAATTTTTTACATGCAGGTTGCTCTGCTTCTTTAGTGGAACCTAGTTATGTTGACAACAGTAGGAGGGTCTGTCCAAGACAATATTACTGGTAGAAGTAGACAGATAAAGTACAATAGTTTCATTGTTTGTGAGCTGTAGAATGAATGCCTCAAACAAACAATATAGTGACATAGGATTTAGCCAATGTATCAGCATCCAATCTACACAGATCTGCATACAAAAAATAACATAGCTAGATAAATCAATATGGTCCATCCTAATTTGCAAGGCAATATGATTGTACATATACGTAGCTATATCTCCAAATGGGATTGGGAGGTAGGGAAGCCAGAGGTATTGATCATGTATGGATTTTTAAATAGGGATCTTTCACCATCTCCATTAGCAAACCTGGATATGAGCCATAGTGGAAATGCCAGGCAGAGATGTTGTGTGGCCTCTGCGGTCTCACTGCTCCTCACAAGGGCCTGTCAAGGGGGTGGGTATGAGGGGAGGGGTGGTTTAAAGGTACGCTTACTTCATTTCAGTCAGTCAGTCAGTCACTCTCCACTCTCTCCCTCTCACTGCCCTCTTTGTTTTGTCTTAATGAGCTCCTTGTATCTACTCTTAAAAGGCAGCCCAGGTCCTTTGTGCCTGAGGGCAGCCATTAAGACTAATAGCGTTGCTGACTAATATCTGGACCGGAGCTAGCTGAGTGGCCTTTTCAAGGCCACTTTTCATTATGCCCCCTCTCGCTCCGTTATAAGAAACATCCATGTGTTAATGGTGAACATTTAAAGTAGGTATTAATCTATGTACTTAATATCTTAGTTTGAAACTTATTAAGTTCCAGAAATAGGTCAAGTTGAATATAAACTTTTGTTTAATGTTCTGAGAGCTCCACAGACACATATAAGCACAGGCAGACAAAAATTGAGGTGATGTACCCACTTCCACTTGGTTAATACACTCCAGTTTTCATTCAGTATTATATTTCTGACAGGCTAAACTCATTTCCATGAGTGTTACAACAGAGGGAATAAGAGCTGGGTCTCCCTTTACTAAAACCAATGGTTCAAAGAGAAACTCTGAGAGGAAATATTAAAGTTGATTTATTTATTACAAAAGCCAGTTACAGATGTAGGATCTTAATTTGCAGGATTGCAATGCAGGACATGTAAAATGTGCACTGTATTTGAGGTTTAAAAAGGCTTCTGAAGTTTGTCATTTCAGACTTGTCCATTAATTATAATCCACATTTCCTGTTGCTGCAGAATTATTTTTCTGCTATAGCAAACTGTCTCAAATTAAGATACTACATCTGTAAGAACTGGGGCTGCTGTTGTTAACCACACAAACAGTTTCCTGGACACTACCACATCAAGTTAGTCACTGGTCATTGTACTGTAATTTATACATTGTACAGTTACAGGAAGAATGGTTATGGGAATGAAAATGTCTCTCTATGTCATTTTAAGTTTAAGTGACAGTCCTCCCAATGAGACTGAGCAGCACCACCGTCATGTCCCACAAATAAGGCAACATGTGCACTTGGGTTTCAATGTCTCGCTTCTTCACCTGGCAAATGCTGTTGCCATGGTTTTGACAGTTAGGGGTTCACGCAATGGCATTGCATTTTAGCACCCATAGCTAAAGCAAAGCTGCTCCTCGGGCACATCTGTGATGGCTGACTGCCTCTCTTTAATCCAGACATTTAACTGGTGCACCTGCTGCTGCTACCAGGGGTTAACTGACAGCTAGCTAATGGAAATGACTAGCTGCTGCTACCAGGGTTAACTGAAAGCTAGCTAACTGAAAGGACCTGCTGCTGCTACCAGGGATTACATGAGTGCTAGCTAGCTGAAATGACCTGTTGGTGCTACCAGGGGTTAACTGAATGCTAGCTAGTTGAAAGTTTAACCTATGACCTATACTATATCCTGGGTATTGAAGCTCACCTTCTTTTGACATCGGTCCCTCTCTTTAAGTTTTGGGTGTCATTCCTTGATTACATCATGATGACATGCCTTCCCTTGGTTTTAGATATGATTCGATTTACAAGGATGTATTACAGTATGCTTTGCTTAGAAACAATGGCTAGGCTGGGGAATTGTTGGTGAGCTGTTGTTTCTTTATGTGCCTTAAAATGCAACACGTTGACATGTTTATCTTTTTGTTACAATATGAAACCCAGACACTAGGGTTTGGAGGTAGTGGAGAAGCGTACTGAAATGAAAAATACTATTTTGTTACCACCAGCCAATCGGTATGGTATGACTGGATTGGCATCCCTGTTCTTAGGTACCACATAGCGAGTTATTGACCATTCATACACACACACACACACACACACACACACACACACACACACACACACACACACACACACACACACACACACACACACACACACACACACACACACTGGGATCCTTGTTGGCCCTTGTCTCTTAGCCGTCTGGGGATGCGACAGGCTGGATGCAGTCCTGCTGAGATCACAGGTGTCCAGTAGGGACAGAACCACAGGCTGTGTATTTGTGTGCATCTGTGCGTGCGTGTGTGAGTGAGTGCGTGGTGAGTGACCGTATGTATGTTTGAGTGAGTATGCGTGTGGGTGGTTCTGGGCCTGCTTGAACATAAGTTCAGCTCTTTCTGAACAATTAGCTTCAATAAAAAGGACATCTCTTTCTCCATTAGCGCCACCACGTGCCCTCCATTGTGCAGATAATTCAATCCCCCCCAGGCCTTCCTCCTTCTCTCTCACAGTTAGAGAGCTCACTGATAAAGCTCCAACACCCCCTTCAGCTAAAGGAAAGCCCCTCATCTCCTCAGCTACACTACAGCCTGTTTATTAGAAGCACGTCTTCATTACAATATTGTGTTAAAATCATTAGCTGGATTGATTGGTTGACTATAAAAGCTCACTCTATTCCAAATGTGATATGATTATGATACCATTATGATTATAACAATGACATAGTCATTACCTGTTATCGACAGTGATGCATTGTTCAGTCCTGACACACTCATAAGGGTGTAATGACAGTATGTATTACTAAGCCACACAATAGCATTTTTACAATAGTGATCTTTACCCACATTTTCCACCTTTCCAATGAGTTGGTATTAGTTGCATCACCGCTCCCAGTGATTGTACTATATGTCCTTGAAGACTGAATGTTCTGTATATGTAGTCACTGGTTAGTCACTGTAGAGGAACTGACCCCACTTACCTTTCCCAGGACTAGTCCTTGCCACTACATACAGAGGCTCTCTAGAGAACAATTTTGAAGTATGCCTGATGGTATTATCAGCTATCACAACAAATACAACCAATGTCACTACTACAACCACTCGCAAAAACATAGCCTAGCGAAGTGGGGCTGCGATGTGACCCTCTGCTCCAGAGTTGTCTCTCTTTTTTCCATTCTCCCCTCATTTTGTTTTATTGTCGGGGGAAGTGTGTGCCGGCCTGATTAGCATCACTGTTTCCTCCTTTCCCATAACCTCCAGACCCCCGCAGGCTGCCTGTTTACTCGTAGAAAAGACGTGCCCCTCATCAGAGGCGACCCCCCCCACACAATCTCTACCCCCTCCCCTCATTTACTCTACTCCTCCCTCCCTCTCTCCCACCACCCCCAGCCCTGTGACTCCCCCCCCCCTCTATCCTCCCTCCTCCCTACTATCCAGCTGTTAAATCACATAAATTAAAACCTAGGCCAATGGTCCCTGGGTTCCATATCACAGCTGTGTGTTCTAAATGGGAGTGCATGTTTAAATGTACAGTGAGATCATAGGTGCCTGGGAGTGGAAGTGGGCTTTTTACTGAATGGGAGGATACAGTAATACAATACATGCCAGAAAACTGGTGTGAATTTAATGAATGGATATGTGTGGTGTGAGCGACTACCGGAAGTATAGTGTGTGTGTTTGTTTGTGTGTGCATTTCTGGGTTTCAGTGAGACTGTGCAGCACACACACCATGGATCTAAGTGGGCGTTTAAGATCAGACCCAGTGGTGTGAGAGTGGCCAGGTTTCTGGAAGTGGAGAAGAGCGGAGCATAGATTGGAAAGGAGACGGGTGGAAAAGAGAGGAGAGTGCGGGTGTATTGTAAACAGCACTATGGCATGGCGGATGTCATGAAGCTGTGTGTGACAGTGGGCTCAGGGCCAACCATGCAAAGGCCCTTCAACATACAACATCCCTTCACCACATCTGCTCTCAGCTCTCTCTCACAGTTACTGTAACAGCACGCTATAAATCCAAAGTCCAACAAAGTCATCTCATGTAAACTAAAAGGGTGTTACAGTACTGAATGAGGAAGTCAGTCTTTCAAACTTTGAGTTGTGTTCCTCAATTAAAAGTAGAGAACATTTTCATTACTGGCCCCAGTACTCAGTGCACATGTGCTGATATTATGTATCTGTCATCTATGTGAAAGGGAACCAGGGCAGTTTGTATTGGCCATACACATAATGAAACAGAAAGAGATTCTTCATACTTTGTATACTGTATTGGACATTCTAGGTGGATACTGACACACAGACAGTCATTTTCCATAATGTTAGCCTGACTCAACAGCAGTTGAGGTGGTATCTGTGTTTAATTGCATTGGTTCCATGAAAGGAAAAATGTAATGCATGTTCATTAGCAGAAATATGGCATTGATTAATCGTGCGCTGTGACTTGGGCTGTAAAATATGAAAGGGAAGCACACACAAATGTTTTCAAAGCTAAGCAAGGTGCAGGAGTGGCCTCATAAGCAGGCCAAGCTTACACACATGGTAAAGTGTGGCTTCAGGAAAGAAAGAGCACGTCTACTGGTGGCACAGTCAGCCAAAGAAGACTTCTTCACGTCTATCCTTACTAGTTGATTTTCTCAATAGGTTATTGAGATGACCTCAAACGACTATCGTTAAGAAGTCCAAATATTTTAATTTGAGAAACATATGGGTCAGATCAATGGTTTCAGGCAGTGGAGTGTGTCAAGGGTTACTGACCTGATTTTGAGATTTCAGCTCCATATACTGGGAGGCTACACAACAACATGCAAATGACACTCAGTGGGGTCACTAAACTCTAATTTTGTCTACAGGTGGTTGCATTGCGCGGACGAATGTAACGGCATTGGTTTGCATGATCACCATCATGATGGAGAGGAGGTCAACTGGAGGTTGTTTTTTTCCACTTGATAATGTTTATGTCAACAGTTTAGCGCTGGAAGCACTGGAGGCTCCAAAGGAGTGTGTCTCCAGCAACAAACATCAGCAAATCCCATCAGATCCAGCCCTGACCCAATCCCCCCGAGGGGAACCAGAGGCTTGGGAAAAATATGGCCGCCCTTTGGCCCTCCTGCCTCCTGTGCCCCTGCATCCAGCCTGGGTGGAGATGGAAGAAAGCTGGTGCCCAGCCTAAGCAACCCCCCCTCCCCATGGCGTGTGTCCCAGTCCCCTGAATAAATCACTCTTAAGAATGAGGGAGGCCAGAGTCAAACAGAGACAACGCACTGGGAGGAATGTTCCAGTTTTAAATAACCGGTAGGAAAAAAAGAGCACAGGAAGAAAATGCGGGGCATGTGGCGGTCCCTAGAGGAGGAGAGGAGGAGGAATCTGGTAAAGGCCCTGGGGTCAACGTCACCATGGTCCCCAGGGAGGAGGAGACCCACAGGGGGCCCCGGGCCACTCAGCCGGCCACTGTGCATGCAGCACTCTGGAGCCAGACAGACTGCCTGGACTGGTGCATGCGTGTGTGTGTCCATGTAAGATGTGGGGATGGGGAGGTGGGTGCCTGTGTGTGAGTCACAGTTCATTTACCACACCCCTCCACATAAAGTCCTTTGTTTCCAGTGAACACATAATTCACAATGAACAATATATTTCACCCCCAATCTCATTTCCGTTTTTACCCCAATCTAGTTTCCCTTTGAGGCAATACATGTGTTCCTTTGTGAAATTTAAAAGGCATATTTTACTTTGCTTGGTTAATTTACTGTTTTAAGTGCAGTGACATGACAAAACAGGCAAAAAACTGTGTTCTGTAGGATTTGGTCTTAGTCAGAGGCTTACTTTGGCTCCTACCTGTGGGTGCGAGGTCGTGTCCATTGGGTACCTCCTGCAGGGTGACATCCTGGGGGTAGAGGGGTCTGGATGGGGGGTAGTGCTGCTGCTGCTGGGGGTGAACCACCATACCAGGGAGCTGGGTCAGTGGTCCCATAGCCACCCCTCCACTCTGCCTCTGTAAAGGCAACACGCAGCAGGGGGTTAACTCACTGGGCCTGGACATGATCTAGGGCTGGGCGATATTGCCAAAGTATAATATCACAATATGTTTCTTATTTTAGATGATATGGAGGTATTTGGTGGTATTTTATGTTTCTGAATAATATACATTTTAAATCTGTTTTATGAGTAGTGCATAATCTGAGGATGGCAACAAATTAATTATAAGTGGTTTTAATTGCTTTCTCCATTCCAATTGTTTTATACTCAGCCAAACTAGGACAAAACTGACATTGAAGTACTCAAATTCTTATAATTTTTCATTTATGTAGCAGTGTAGTAAATCACTTTTTTAGATAGTATTATAAAAATCCATACCAGTATACCTTAAAATACGATGTATGGCCCAGCCCTAACCTGGTTCCTACAGCAACAGCAAGGCACAGATGCAGTATACAGTATCTCAACCTCACATCTTGTTTACTTTCAAACTGTGTTAACTTGCTGAACATAATGTGATACAACAGTTTACTGACTTACTGCGAGAACGTCAACGAGCTTGATTGTAAGGGGAGAAGAGACCAAGCTAGAGTTTTAAAAATACTATTTTGGAGTGGAGCTGGCTGGTTTTGTTTTATGCTTCCCGTATAGATAGAATGAAGGCTAAATTTGATTCAATAGGTTTATCTTTATTTCATCCTGTTGATCACATGTGAGATTGGACTGAGGGGAGATCCAAAGTGAATGAGTAGTTGGGGGGAGGACCAGACATGAATACAGTATGTATGTGGATATACAATATATCAGGTGAGTAGATAACGGTCAGGACTATTCTGAGAAAAACGTCCATTGACTCAAAATCACACTAAGCAAGCACATGGAACATGATGCAGTTCTGATGCAGTACTTCAAGATATGGGTGTTCACACTCTGAAAGTGACATTTGATGCATACCTGGCAGGGATGTGATGACCAGTAGCAAGAAGCCTCTCCATTATCAGTTTCCATCTATCACCTCACCATAGGGACAATAGTGGTGGCTCCTGTCACCTCACCACTTAACTGACTACTGTCTGGTCGATCTTCACTACAGGCCTGGTTAGGAGCAGAGACCTCAGATCAGGGTACCTGACTGACTGCCCATCTGATAAGGACTCTTGTTAAAGCGATGCTGGGTTTATCAGTAGGCTGTCAGCTTTACAGCCAGCTAATAGTGAGTGAGAGGGGACTAGGGAGCCTAATCTAGGGAAGTCTCTAGGGGGTACGTGGGCCGATGACGGCACTATCAGTTCAGTCTGGCAGGGAGAGGGGAGTGATAGCCAGCGGAAGTGGGGCAGTCATATCGGCACTGTAAAGCAGAGGAGGTTGGGGCACCTTAATTGGGGAGGATGCGCTTGTGGTAACAGCTGGAGCGGAATAAGTGGAATGGTATGAAATACATTGAACACGCTGTTTCCATTTGTTTGATGCCATTCCATTTGCTCTGTTGTAGCCATTATTATGAGCCGTCCTCCCCTCAGCAGCCTCCACTGCTGTAAAGTGATATTGGAGGTCCAGCAAAAGAAGGTTGCTTGGAGATCTCCATTCCTTTTGTGGATGATCCTTTGAGGTCACACATCTGATTTATAAAAGTAGGAGAGTCAACAATTCAACTACAGCATCTTCCTTTTTTAAAAACCTTTATTTAACTAGGCGAGTCAGTTAAGAACAAATTCTTATTTTCAATGACGGCCTAGGAACAGTGGGTTAACTGGCTTGTTTGTCACGCCCTGGTCGAAGTATTTTGTGTTTATCTTCATGTATTGGGTCAGGCCAGGGTGTGGCATGGGGTTTTTGTATTGTGGTGTGTTTTGTCTCTGGGTTTTGGTGTTGGTATTGGGATTGTAGCTTAGTGGGGTATATAGCAAAGTCTATGGCTGTCTGGAGTGGTTCTCAATCAGAGGCAGGTGTTTATCGTTGTCTCTGATTGGGAACCATATTTAGGCAGCCATATTCTTTGAGTTTGTCGTGGGTGATTGTCCTTAGTGTCTTTGTTCCTGTCGCTGTGTTAGTTGACACAAGTATAGGCTGTTTCGGTTTTCGTTTTGTTATTTACATTCTTTGTTTTGGAGTGTTTGTGTTCATTCGTGTTTACGTTGTTCATTAAACATGGATCGCAATCTACACGCTGTATTTTGGTCCGACTCTCCTTCACACCTAGAAAACCGTTACATTGTTACAGGACATGGTCACAAAACATGGAAACCTCTGCCATTTCCTTCACATAAACACCCTCTTTGCATCCAGAATAACATGGAAAATTACCAAGGAAGAGGGCAGGGGAATCAGAGGCCTTATCTCTACTAATACATGTCAATTCGTAGGAAAAGCAGTGGCAACCCAGGTTCATCTTTCGAACACGTCTGGCCTCGGGTACAGTAATCTCAATTTCAAAGGCAAACAGAACCACCTGAGCCAATTAGAGGCGAGGGAGCTTTATCCCTCCATGTTTTGTACCAGAGCCAGGTTGGGTTGATATTTGCATGTGACCTCGTCCTCTTTGTCTAACGGGGCTGCATTCTGCATACAAATGGAAACATTTCTGCCAATGCTTGTCAACCTTCACCTTTCAGAGCCCAAATGACAGGAATCCCAATGTCCCTGATTCCTGTGATCTGACAGACTATATTCATATGGTCCTTTCATTTAGATGGTGTTAAAAAGTCTGTTTACAAATAGCCTGCTCTATAGCACATCAAGATGGCATTACGTGGTAAAGTGTTGTGGTGTTCTGTGGGGCTGCTCTGCATGGCTCTAAACAGACTCAGTGATGGTTAGGCCCCACACTAAGATATTTACTGCCGACATGGTTAGGAGGTAATAATTGTTTTGTAGAGAAGGTTGTGCAATCCAGAGGTGATTGAAACTATAGTCAAAAAAAATGTTCACATCAGCCTCCGAAGACAATGTCTACCTCTGGTCCATAGTGGTCTAGAATGAAGAACTGATAGTGGATTTTTAATAACAACAAATTGTGTCATTTTTTAAAGTAAATCTAACAACACCCCAGTGTTGAACTAAGTTGACATGGACAGTCCGTATTGCGGTAGCTAGATTGATGGAATCCAGAGGTACTGTGCTAACACACTCTGCCTACACTGTGGCGTGTGGTAGGTAGCTAGTCCATCCACAGGTTGTAACAGCAGTGTGATTTATGGTGGTTGGGGTCTTACCATCGCCCCCAGACGGTCACAGGGGTGAAGGGTCGGGTAGGAGGAAACTGGATCCATGTAGTAACTCATCCTGGGGTCTGGATGGAGCAGCAGGCCTGTGGAAGGGATCAGCATACAAACAGCCGGGCGGGGCCCCTATCAATCACGCGCTGTTTACACTGTGTTTGTGTGTGACTACAATAACCTGCCACCACAGGTCAACAGAGTGGCACCACCCCACACTACCCTGTGTAACATCTGATGCAGACATCCCAAACAACATTGTTAGAATTCTTCCTTTTTGCAACGTTGCCTTTAAATGACATAATCACTTGATGGAAAAGGTTTTTAGAAATAGAGGATCTTTAATGGACAAGAACTCCCCCCCCCCCCAATGTAAAATTTGCACGGACAATGCAATAACAGATACTAAATTCTAGCCTACAACATTCCAGTCAAAATTATAATGAATTCAGTTGCTATTGTCTCTCCATATTTGGACATTTATATTAGGCAGATTTTTTCAATATTCAGAATTGAACATGTTTAGTCACACTGTCTCCAGTGTTGATAGGTGATCACTTAACTGACTTGCCTAGTTAAATAAAGGTTCAATTTGCCTGATGTTCCACCACTCCTTCCCCCCTTGTCCTCTCTCTCTCTCCCCCCTCCCTCCCACTCTCCTTGCTTCCCTCCCACTCATTTTGGGAATCTCTTTATCAAGTGTTTACTAACAGCAACATCCACAGACAGGGGGAGCAGAAACCCAGCTGAGAGGAGAGCTTTTCCAGGGGAGCTGACTGACTACGTGGGCAGGGACAAGTAGCCTAGCATGTAGACCTCATTTAGCACACATAACAAAGACTTTATAACTTTCAAGTGATAACTAGTGTAATTGACTACTAAGAGAAAAATAGGTTGTCTATCACAAAATTACATTAGGACATAAATACTTTGCAGTTCATTGTGAGGTACTACATTTTTGTAAATATATTTTCGAAAAAATATTTGTCTTAATATTAAAAATAAATATAATTTAGCTTTACGACTGTGTTTGGAAATATAAACATGTTTTCCAAATGACTGGCCAATGGTACAGCAGAGAATCCAAACAGATACGCACGTGATAATGCTATTGCATATGAATGCACATATACCAAAAATATTATTAAGCTGTAATATTTTTCTTGTAACTATTTTGATGTACGTTTGAATGAAGAAAAACGAGGACTTCTCCGTTTCATTCAAAATGCAACAGATTGTACTGTTCATGCACGCTCCAACAGCATTCCTCACGGGAAGCGCAACAGCACTTCAAAGCGAGCTTCACAACACGACACATCAAATTCCTATTTTTTCACCTATTTATGTGTAAACAGTATTATTTTCTACCAACATATATCTACTGGATTTGTAAAATTGGTAAGAGTATATAACCTTACCGTGTGTTGTGAGTGAAACTTCTTGCAGGCTGGTTGAGTGGTGCGCTCTGCACGCTACTTGGCTGTGACAGTTCAGCGATAGACAATGCACTGATGCTGTACCTGGGCTTGCCGTGAGTCCAAGGAGGAAGGACAATGCACTTGCCGGATTTAAGTCCCACCCTCGAATCCTACCGAGAACCACTCAAAATAATTTTGGGGTTTTCCATACATTCGCTAAGTAACCGAACCTAGGATAGGATAAGTAATCCTTCTCACCCCCCCCCCTTTTAAGATTTAGATGCACTATTGTAAAGTGACTGTTCCACTGGATGTCATAAGGTGAATGCACCAATTTGTAAGTCGCTCTGGATAAGAGCGTCTGCTAAATGACTTAAATGTAAATGTAAATGTAAATGTTATCCAAATAGAAAAACGTATAATTGTTTCGTGATGCATCTGGGTTTTCATTATCAACCCTATACACGTTTGTCAATCGTGGACTTTACAAGTTAACTTGTATTCTTACTATCAAGCCAATGATTTTTATCAGCTTGGTTGGTTTTGCAGGTGTAGTTGGAACTTGGAATTATGAAATTCATTTTTATTTCCAGTTTAGGTTGTCATAAGTAGGACGAGGAGACAGGAACATACCAAAGCAAGAGTTAAAGGGAAGCCAACTGAGCTAATAAGGGTGACAATGGATAGGCTTCCTGTGTGGCCTGGAATAAGCCAGCATTTATGTGCACACAGGCCACACAGAATCACATCGGGGAAGAGTCAAGCCAGGGTGAGACCAAGGGAGTGGTCAGTCAGTTGTTAGAACATACAGGCCAAGGACTTTTTCTGTCCTGCCTGGTGTCAGGAAGCATGTGCTCGTCAACAGTGTGTCACCACCAAGGTGTCGCAAACAGCACATGTCGTTGTGGCTCATGGCTGCCTCCGGGTCACTAAAGGATGCCCTTTAATATTTGTCATCTATTTGCCCCTCCAGAGCTCTCTAGTGGCTGGTGCCTCAGCGCCGTTCAGCCCCCTCCCAGGCCATGCATGTGTGACGCTGATTAGAGCCCTGATGGAAACCTCAGCCACTCGTCTGCGAAATGAGAAGAGGTGATTCCACGCTCTGTGAAATCTACAAGCCCTCTGTGTCTGATAGGGTTCTGTTATACACAGGTAACAACAGGAGATGTATCTATTCATTTGGTTATTAACTGTACTATATGTATTTGTCTATCTGCAAAAAAAACTGTCTACTGGAAAACATCACGGTGAGGAGGGGAAATCAGGGTTTTATCAGCTCAACACTTGCGACTCATCTGAAACACCTTTGTTCTCCTGACCCTGGTTCTCTTGACCCTGGTACAACATTTGTTTGAATTAGAAAGTGCACGGTCCAAGCCCCTGGCAGTGGCTGCCACTTTAAAGAAATATCTTGGGGGTGCTTTCAAGTCCAAGGTGAGAGGCGTGAAAAAGTGCTGTAGACAAGGAGCCCAGTGGCAAGCTGGGCTGGGGTGGGCGGCCTGTACTTTCTCAGCTCCCCGTTTGAAGCCCTGACGCGGGCCTCTCACCCCCGGCCCCCCCTTTTCTCCCTTGGCCCCCTTAGGGCACACATGGGCAACACGTCAGGGGCAAAAGGGGAGGGGATGAGTTATTGCCATGCGGAGAGAGGAAATCAGGCTCGCCCCTCTGATGAGCTAAATTTAATAAAGGGGGAGGAATGCGATCCAGATCTCTTCTGATGCCCTCTCAATGCTGTTTCAATTATCGACGTTGGGAGTTCAAAGGGGAGGCCCCGATACACTTCTGCTCCACATGAAGCAGCTCTCATCACTTGGCCTCATGCCTTTCACCTCCCCATTATTGTGCCACCTTTTTCCGCTCAGTCACTCTCTCTCCGTCTTTCCTTCTCTCTTTGGCTCAACTGCAGTCATGCTTTACATTAAACAGATAGTGAACACCCTGCCATCGCCACCAGTAAACCCCATCATTCAGTGGGAAATGTTTTATTGCCAAATGTACTTTCACCAAAGTCATGGTGTTACTTGACATTCACAGTTTCCCTCCTGATTTTTGTCTCTGTGAAACTACAGATATGCAGTGCCTTCGGAAAGTACTCAAACCCCTTGACTTTTTTGTTTGGTTACAGCCTTATTCTAAAATTGATAAAATAGTTTTTTCCCGCTACCTCATGGCTTGGTTTTTGCTCTGACATGCACTGTAAACTGTGGGACCTTATATAGACAGGTGTGTGCCTTTCCAAATCATGTCCAATCAATTGGATTGAGCACAGGTGGACTCCAATCAAGTTATAGAAACATCTCAAGGATGATCAATGGAAACAGGATGTACCTGAGCTCAATTTCGAGTCGCATAGCAAAGGGTCTGAATACTTATATAAATAAGGTTTTTCAGTTTTTTATTTGTGATACATGTGCAAAAATGTCTAAAAACCTGTTATTGCTTTGTCAATATGGGTTATTGTGTGTAGATTGCTTAGGACATTGTTTTATTTAATCCATTTTAGAATAAGGCTGTAACGTAACAAAATCTGGAAAAAGTCATGAGGTCTGAGTACTTTCCAAAGGCACTGTATGTACTTTTGTTATTTATTTCACTTGTTATTTATTTCACAATTTTTTACTTAAGGCATCAGGAGAGTTCTGCAGGTCTCAGTCCTCAATGAATTGACATAGGGTTGGCATGGTATAGTAGGCACGCTTCAATTTTGGGGTGAACTATTGTGTTTAAACTGAGGTAAAAAGTAAGAGCAGTACTTCCCAGGGTTCCTTCCCATGGATCAGATAAGCCAGAAGAACATCAGAAATCATTCAGAATATCATTAAGAAGATCTCTCAGTCAGTCCTGTTCTCATCTCTCATTGACAATATGTGTCTGTCATTCCAATTCCCAATATTGTTTTAATCAACACCCTCCCCCTCTCCCCAACGGTGTCCTGTGGTGTGTTGAGTGGGTGCAGACCATGAAACCTTTGTCTCACTTTCTCATTTTTGGATCTTCTAAAGATAGCACTGACAGGTGATATTAATGGTCTTTTATTAGCAGTGTTCTGATTGCTTTAGGTTGGGCTGCGTTCATCCCTTTCTAAGGAGAGTGAGAATGGGGAGTTCTCCTCCCACTCCCCTCACACAGGAGATGGCCACTCTCTTTGATATGATGCCCGAATCCTTTCCTTTCCCCCCCCCGAAGAAACTGGCCCGCAGATGTTGCTACGCCGACTACAAAGAAGAAGCTCTTTATGAGGAGAACGTCTATTTTGGTCCCTGTGTGTTTCTGTTTCCGAGATGTGGTGCTTTGAGAGGTAGAGGCCTGATCTTTTAGCTCAAGACTTGTTTTATTCCTTGCCGAGATATTTTTTTATTAAATCCCCAATTCAAATTACTGAAGTGAGGATGTCATATTGTATTACATTATTCATGTGCGATCACTGTGGTAGAGTTTTAGGTCGTTGAAAAGGCTAAGAAGCTATACTGACATTGGGGAAAAGAAAGTGTGAAACACTGGAGTACTAAACTCAATGAATACTAAAGTCATAGAAAGGCTCTCTGTATTGGTTCGAGTGTGTTTCTACAGAAGTGGCAGTGGTTAGGTAGGTTAGGTCTCACTCTGACCCAAGGAACTGTGAGTTTGTTGCAGTCTGACTGTGAAGCAGAGGTCTTGGGAGATATATTATCTTTAATTAAGGCACCAATCCCTTTGGCAAGTTGTCTAAACAGGCCTAAATAGGCCTACTAAATCAGACTAACATCCTCAGTATTTGATGGTTTGGGAGCGTGCAATCGCTCCAGATGGTTCATGTTTCTGGAGTGATTCATGAGGGATGGCCCAGGACAGGGATCTTCTGTTTAAGCATTGCCTTGACAGACCTGGTTCCACAGAATCACATGCTGAATCCCCCCCCTCCCTCTCTCTCACCCCTTAGTCGGGGACTGTGTTGCTGAAATCAATCTAAAGAGTATTTTCCCCTGCATTTGACTGTTGCTCATCTCAGCTCACAAGTTGTTGTCTTCAAATATCTATGGGGTCGTGATACTGTCACAGTACTATTAAAACAAATGCATCCCATTTCACCTCTTGCGTAAAGGGGACAGAAAGTAAAAGTATTTTTAATGCCCCTTGAAAACTTTTGTAAAAGAGCAATGCAAATGCATTTTTGGAGGTTGTGGCACGTATACAGAGTTTGATTTTGACCCAATGGAATGTTTGTTCTCTGCATTTTAATTCAAGATCAGCAAATGTACCAACTAACTGCAAGTTGCAACACAGGGACTGAAATCATCCCCTCCATATGTCTCTTCTGAAATACAACAGTGTGGTAAAACACTTCAGAGTTAACTGACTGCCTTAAACTTAGTTTTAGCTCAAGAAGCAGAAAATAAAGATGAAATAAGGGGAGAGAGGGGGAAAGGAGTAAAGAGGAGGAAGAACAAGATGCTGAGTCCAGCGTGCCCTTGATAAGCTGCTGGCAGAGCTCCAAAACGAACTCCCACGCAGCCCCCTCCTCTCCTCTGTCCAGTCCCAGCCTGGGCCCCGGTCCCAGCACCGGCACTAACTATTCCTCTTCATTAGCTGCCTAGAACGAGACGCTTGTCATGTAATTAGAAGAGGGGTTTTCTGAATGCTTGTGAAACACATACTGTCATTAGAGACGTGAGAGAAAGCTGGTGAAGAGAGAAGAGGGTAAGAGAGCAGCACAACGTGAATCTGGAGAGAGAAGGGTTGTCAATGTCGTGTGTATAGGTGGCAGGGAAGTCAGGCGCAGGAGAGTCAAAAGGGAGTATAAATGGAGTCTTTTAATAAATGTCCCCGTAACATGCTCCATAACAAAAAAATGTACAGACATAAACAAACATGGGTACGAGGACCCGTCACGCACCTATACAACATAAAACTACACTGACAATAAAACAATCTCTGACAAAGACATGAGGGGGAACAGAGGGTTAAATACACAGCAGGTAATGAATGGGATTGAAAACAGGTGTGTGGGAAGACAAGACAAAAACCAATGGAAAATGAAAAATGGATCAATGATGGCTAGAAGACCGGTGACGTCGCCCGCCGAGCACCGCCCGAACAAGGAGAGGCAATGACTTCGGCAGAAGTCGTGACAGGGGTCAGCTGGAGTGGCTTGCCTGCTTGGTAAAGAGGGAGATGACAGTGTAAAACAGCCTCCCTTGTGACCCTCTCTTCGGTGTGTTTTGGACAATCAGTAACTCCATCCTAGTCCCGTTGTGTTAGCTCTGATAGCAACATAAGTGACACAAGTAGATCTGCCAGGCTCACTCAGCTCATCTATGCTGTGATCTGTGAAGGTGCAGCGAGGCTTATCAACGGCAGGGTGATGAGAGGGAAGATGTTGATGCTTGTCAGTGAGTGATTTTCACCAGGGTCTGGGTAGTGTCCAGTCTAGAGCCTATGCTTTCTTCCAGTCTGCCCTGGGAAAGACATCGCTCCTGCCACCCCTCACTCATACGCTCCCTTATTCTTACCAGGCCTTGGTTTCATTAACATATGTGAAGGGATGTAAACTTAGCTCTACAACCCCCCCCATAATACTATAGGTACTCCATCTGCTACAACGATGGAGGCCTGCTAATGCTCACCCTGAGAACAGCAGAAGCCCCTAACCCATGGTTCCCTCTTCCCTTCCCTTCCCTCCCTCCCTCCACCAGGTCGGGCTGAGAGAAGTGTTTATAGAGCCAGAGCCTATAATTAATGACAGGATAGTTCATTTGAGTCCTCGTTCTGTTCTGTGGAGGTAGATAGATACAGCCAGGGGGTTAGATTACAATTGCTTAAATAATACCCCCCCCCCCATCCCCTCTCCATCTCGCCCCTTTTCACTCACACTCAGTCTTATCCCAACATAACCGTCCTCTGGAGAAGTGTTTCTCACTAGCTTTCCTCCTCACTATCCCACTTGGCTCCCCTTCCCATGCCCCCTAACCCCCACCCCATTTCCACCCCGCCCCCTTACTGTGCAGCGCAGGAGATATTTTTAGCCCAGAGTTGATGTTTTAAGGATGTATAGTACATCCTGTGCCATGATTCTCTCTGTGAGGAAACGGGATGCTCTCTGTCTTCCCCCATTCTTCTTTCCATCCTTCCCTACCTCCCCTCACATTCTCTCTCCCTCCACCCCTCTCTTTGCTTCGCCCCCCCCTCTCTATTTGTCTCTCTTTCTCTTAATTCAGTTCAAAGAGGCTTTATTGGCATGGGAAACATGTCTACATTGCCAAAGCAAGTGAAATAAACAATAAATAAAAGTGAGAAGAAACACAAAATAACATTAAACAAATGTACAGTCTTGCATTCATAAAGGTTTCAAAAGGATAACGACATTTCAAATGTTATATTATCAGCTATGTACAGTGTTTTGACATCTTGCAAATAGTTGTTGTCACAGCTAGGAGTGGAGGGTGCGGAGTCAGGCGCAGAGAGCAGAGGATTCATAGAAAACGAACTTTATTTTGGTGAACGGGTAAGTGATCAACACCAACACAACAGGTGAACAAAATATGACCGACCCAAAACAGGACACCAAAAAGGTCAGAGAACATACTACACGCAACCATCCACAGACAAACAGAAAACAAGCCCGCACAAAAGCAGGCGGGCCTAACCCGACTTTTAAATAGCCTTAAAACAAATCTCAAACAAGGAACAGGTGAAATCAGTACAGACATAACCAACAGAAAAGGAAAAAGGGATCGGTGGTAGCTAGTAGACCGGTGACGACGACCGCCCGAACAGGCAGGGGAGCCACCTTCGGTGGAAGTCGTGACAGTTGTGGTATTAATAGTAAGGGAAGATAAGTAAACAGATTCATATTGGTTGTATTTACAGTGTTGTTTGTGCTCCACTGGTAGTCCTGTTTTCATGCCAAATGGTCACAAATCTTGCTGCTGTGATTGCACATTGTGTTATCTTACTTAATAGATATGGGAGTTTATCGATGTTTGATTTTTTTTCAACTTCTTTGTTGGTCTGTGTGATCTGTCAGAAATATGTGTCTCTAATATGGTCATAACTTTGTCAGGAAGTTTTTTTATTTACCTAGGCAAGTCAGTTAAGAACAAATTCTTATTTTCAATGACGGCCTAGGAACAGTGGGTTAACTGCCTGTTCAGGGGCAGAACGACAGATTTGTACCTTGTCAGCTGGTGGATTTGAACTTGCAACCTTCCGGTTACTAGTCCAACGCACTAACCACTAGGTGACCCTGCCGCCCCAAAGTAAGGAAGTTCAGCTCAGTTTCCACCTCATTTTGTGGGCAATGGGGACTTAGCCTTTCTGCTTTTGAGAGCCACGTCTGCCTACTGCGGCCTCACTCAATAGCAAGGTTATGCTCACTGAGTCTGTATATAATCAAGGATTTTCATCATTTTGGGTCAATCACAGTGGTTAGGTATTCTGCTACTGTGTACTCTGTTCAGGGCCAGATAGCATTCCAGTTGGCTCTGTTTTTTGGTTGGTCCTTTCCAGTGTGGCAAATAGTGAATCTTTTTGTTTTCTCATAATTTTGTTAGGTCTAATTGTGTTGCTGTCCTGGGGCTCTGTGAGGTCCGTTTGTGTTTGTGAACAGAGCCCCAGAATAAGATGGCTGATGGGATTATTTTCTAGGTTCATCTCTGTAGGTGAGGGCTTTGTGGTGGAATTTGTGTGCATTGCTTTTCTGGATTTGTTCATTAGTGGAGACAATCCTAATTCTGCTTTGCATGCATTGTTTGCGGTTTTACGTTGTACAATAATGTTTTTGTAGAATTTTTCATGCAGTCTCAATTGGGTGTTGTCCCATTTTGTGATTTCTTGGTTGGTGATTGGACCCCAGTTCTCATAACCATAGAGAGCAATGGGACAACTATATTATATAACTGATTTAAGTATTTTTTGCCAGATCATAATTGGGATGTCGAGTTTTATGTTATTTTTAATGGCATAGAAAGTCCTTCTTGCCTTGTCTCTCAGATCATTCACAGCCTTGTGGAAGTTACCCCTTGTGGAAGTTACCAGTGCTGTTGATGTTTAGGCCAATGTAGGTACAGTTCTTTGTGTGCTCTAGGGCAGTAGTGTCTCGATAAAAAATGTAGCTGTTGTCCTTCCAACTGGACTTTTTTGGACCAACATTACTTTTGTCGCACTGAGATTTACCGTCAGGGTCCAAGTCTGGCAGAATCTGTGAGCTGCTGTAGGCCCTCCTTGGTTGGGGACAGAAAGGGAAACTGAATGCATTCAACCGAAATGTGTCTTCTGCATTTATGAATCAGAGAGGTGTGGGGGGCTGCCTTAATCGACATCATCGGCCCCCGGGGAGCAGTTGTTGTAGGTTAACTGCCCTGCTCAAGGGCAGAATGGCCGGTTTTTCCGCCTTGCCAGCTCGTGAATTTAGAAACAGACACGTTTTGGTTACTGTCCCAATGCTCTTAAACATTAGGCTACCTGGTGCCCACAGAATTACCAGATCATCTGCAAACAGTAAACATTTGACTTCAGAGTCTAGTAGGGTGAGGCGTTGTGCTGCAGACAATTCTATGCCCTTGCCAATTTATTAATATACTGTATATGTTGAAGAGGGTGGGGCACAAGCTACATCCCTGTCTCACCCTACAGCTCTCAGGAAATAATTTTGTGTGTTTATTGACAATTTGTACTGCACACGTATTGTTTTTGTACATTGGTTATATAATATCGTATGTTTTTTCACCAACACCACTTACATCAATTTGTATAGCAGACCCCGATGTCAAATTGAGTCAAACACTTTTTTGGAATCAGCAAAGCATGTGAAGACTTTGCTTTTGTTTTGTTTTGTGTGTGCCACGGATCGCTAGGAGTGGTGGGTGTGGAGTCAGGTGCAGAGAGCAGTGCTTCCAATTAATATGTTTAATTCAGCTGGGTCCAGCCAACAACCAGGCAAAATTACCAAAAAAACGATAAGTCCCCCAACCAGGGAAGATTACGGACAGCAAACACGTAAGCACAAAACAATAATACACCACTGGCATAAAGGATAAGCCCGCACGAAAGCAGGCGGGACCTGGGAGTTTAAATAGCCCCTAATTAACAACAAATAAGATACAGGTGAAAACAATCAAGACAAAACCAACCGAAAAGAAAAAGGAATCGGTGGCAGCTAGTAGACGGGTGACTACGACCGCCGAGCGCCGCACCTTCGGTGGAAGTCGTGACGACAGTGTGTTTGTCAATTAGGGTGGGCAGGGTGTATACCTGGTATATCATACAATATTTTAGTGTAATCCAAGTTGAAATGTTTGAGTCTGCTGTCGATGATAGAGGTTACTGTTGACGCAGATCCCACAGAAAGGATTGGCGTTGACTTTTTCTCTACTTTTGTGGATTGGGATGATCAGACCTTGGTTCCAAATATTGGGGAAGATGCCAGAGCTGAGGATAATGTTGAAGAGTTTAAGAATAACCCATTTGAATTTGTGGTCGGAATATTTTATCATTTCGTTTCGTATACCATCAAACCACAGGCCCTTTTGGGTTGGAATATTTGTATTTTGTCCAGTAGCTCATCCAATGTAACTGGAGAATGCAGTGAGTTCTGGTATTCTTTAATAGCTGATTTGAAGTTTTGCAAATGATCATGTATATGTGTTTTCTTTTTGTTCTTTGTTATATGGCTGAAAAGGTGGAGAGGTTTTGTTAGGTTTTCTGCTATAATATTTTGAATTAGAATGTTAGCTGATAGGTAAAATATACTGTTCTGGCTTCCTACTGATAAATTTACACCTTCAATATTGCAGGGAAATATTTTGTCCAGGAAGATGTCTAGGATCGATTGGATTTGTTGGCCAATAGTTTTTTGGTAGGTTGTCTACTCTACCCATGTTTTAATAACATACAGTTTGTTTGGCTTCAATACTTCATGGTGGAGTATTGGTCTGTTCAAGTAGACAGTGATTTGCTGTGATCTGATAGGTGTGTCAGTGGGCTGACTGTGAACGCTCTGGGTTGAGGTCAGTGGTAAAGTAATCTACAGTACGACTGCCACGGGATGAACCGTAGGTGTACTGACCGTAAGAGTCCCCTCGAAGCCTACCATTGACTATGTACTGACAGAGCTGCAAGAGCTGCAAGAGTTGTTGCTTGTTTTGTTGTAGTTGTGTCAAGGGAGGCATATTTGGGAGGGAATGCTCTCACCTCCAGGTACGTGCTTGTCCCCCTGTGTGCTGAGGGTGTCAGGCTCTTGTCCAGTTCTGGCGTTTAGGTCACCACAGGCTAGTACATGTCACCATGCCTGGAAATGGTTGAACTCTCCATCTAGGATGGAGAAGCTTTCTTCATTAAAGTATGGGGATTCTAGTGGAAGGATGAAGGTAGCACAGTGAATTAAACATTTCTCTGTTGAGATTATTTCCTTTTTAATTTCTAACCAAACGTAAAATTGTCCTGTTTTGATTAATTTAATGGAGTGGGTTAAGTCTGATCTTTACCAAATTATCATACCCCCTGAGTCCCCTCCCTGTATAACACCTGGTGGATGGAACTACAAGCTCTCTGTAACCTAGAGGGCAACCAAAGGCAGATGACCTCAGACCTTGTGTATTCCAGGATTCCAGGATGAGATAGTGTTGTTTTTGTGTGGTTTAGGCATAGGCCATTACTCTCTCTCTCTCTCCTGCCCTGTTGCTGATTGTGAAGACTCAGAGGGTTCAAATCAAATCAAATGTTATATGGTCACATACACATGGTTAGCAGATGGTGTTGCGAGTGTAAAGAAATGCTTGTGCTTCTAGTTCCGACAGTGCAGCAATATCTAACAAGTAATCGAATAATTCCACAACAACTACCTAATACACACAATCTAAGTAAAGGAATGGAATAACAGTATATTAATATATGGATGAGCAATGACAGTGGCATAGGCAAGGTGCAATAGATGGTACAACATACAGTATATACATATGAGATGAGTAATGCAAGATATGTAAACATTATTAAAGTGGAATTATTAAAGTCACTAGTGATCCATGTATTAAAGTGTGCAATGATTTGAAGTCTGTATGTAGGCAGCAGCCTCTCTGTGTTGGTGATGGCTGTTTGACAGTCTGATGGCCTTGAGATAGAAGCTATTTTTCAGTCTCTCAGTCCCAGCTTTGATGCACCTGTACTGACCTCGCCGTCTGGATGGAAGCGTGGTGAACAGGCAGTGGCTCAGGTGGTTGTTGTCCTTGATGATCTTTTTGGCCTTCCTGTGGCATCGGGTGCTTTACGTGTCCTGGAGGTCAGGTAGTTTGCCCATTGTGATGTGTTGTGCAGACCGCACCACCCTTTGGAGGGCCCTGCAGTTGTGGGCGGTGTAGTTGCCGTACAAGGCGGTGATACAGCCCGACAGGATGCTCTCAATTGTGCGTCTGTAAAAGTTTGTGATGGTTTTAGGTGACAAATCAAATGTTATTTGTCATATGTGCTGAATACAACAGGTGTAAACCTTATTGTGAAGTGCTTACTTACAAGCCCTTAACCAACAATGCAGTTAAGAAAAATAAGAGTTATTTACTGAATAAACTAAAGTTTTAAAAAACGGGCGGCTGGAGTCTTTGGCAATTTTTTGGGGCCTTCCTTTGATACTGCCTGGTATGGAGGTCCTGGATGGCATGAAGCCTGGCCCCAGTGATGTACTGGACCGTACGTATTACCCTCTGTAGCGCCTTGCGGTCATAGGCCGAGCAGTTGCAATACCAGGCGGTGATGCAACCAGTCACGATACTCTCGATGGTGCAGCTGTAGAACTTTTTAAGGATCTGAGCACCCATGACAAATCTTTTCAGTCTCCTGAGGGGAATAAGCGTGGTCATGCCCTCTTCATGACTGTCTTGGTGTGTTTGGACCATGATAGTTTGATGGTGATGTGAACACCAATGAACGTGAAGCTCTCAATCTTCGCCACTACAGCCCTGTCGATGAGAATGGGAGCGTGCTCCGCCCTCCTTTTCCTGTAGTCCACGATCATCTCCTTTGTCTTGATAACCTTGAAGGAGAGGTTGTTGTCCTGGCATCGTGGTTGTTCTGTGTTTAATCTAGGCCTCTCATCATTCCGCCTGCTCCCCCTTACCACCAGGACCATCTGTGCGGGCCAGGGGGGCCCACCAGTTACTGTCAGCAAACCACTTTATTCTATATGTTTACTCTTTTGTGTTTGTGAACATACAGAACTGCCAAAATAAAGGAAACACCAACAGAAAGTGTCTTAATAGGGCTTTGGGCCACCACAAGCCAAAAAAGTTTCAATGCACCTTGGTATAGATTCTACAAGTGTCTGGAACTCTTTCGGAGGGATGCGACACCATTCTTCCACAAGAAATTCAATAATTTGGTGTTTTAGTGGTGGAAAATGCTGTCTCAGGCGCCACTCCAGAATCTCCCATAATTGTTCATTTGGGTTGAGATCTGGTGACTGAGACGGCCACGGCATCGTTTTCATGCTCATCAAACCAATCAAACCATTCAGTGACCATTCTTTCCATGTTGATGGGGGTATTGTCATCCTATGGGGGTATAGCCATGGTAGCCAAAATAATTGCCTGTCCAGTGGATTATTGTCACGGTATTCGTTGTCGTCGGATAAGGATAAGTGCAGCGTGGTAAGTGTTCATGCTTTCTTTATTAAAACTGAACACTATAACAAAAATAAAAGAGAATAACCAAAACAGTTCTGTAAGGTGCAAACACTAAACAGAAAATAACTACCCACAAAACCCATGTGGGAAAAAGCTACCTAAGTATGGTTCCCAATCAGAGACAACGATAGACAGCTGTCCCTGATTGAGAACCATATCCGGCCAAAACGAAGAAATACAAAAACTTAAAAAATAACAGAATACCCATCCAAATCACACCCTGATCAAACCAAAATAGAGACATAAAAAGCTCTAAGGTCAGAGCGTGACAATGGTGCCGGGGGGATGGCTGCTGTTTTAATGGCTCCAAACCAACTGTGCTATTTTGTGTGTTTTTGTAAGTTTGTAACTTATTTTGTACATAATGTTCCTAGTACTGTCTCTAATGACCGAATGTCAGAACAGAACTAAAAACAGATATAACCCTTGGTTCACTCCAGACTTTACTGCCCTTGACCAGCACAAAAACATCCTGTGGCATACTGCATTAGCATCAAATAGCCCCCACGATTGTCACGATCGCCGTAAAGGGGAGACCAAAGTGCAGGGTGGTGTGAATGCATGATTTAATGATTGACGAAAAACACGAAGTACACTGAACAAACTATACAAAATAATAAGACGAACGTGACTGCTAATGACACACTGTGCTAACATGCAACATAACATAGACAATAACCCACGCACCACAATACAAAACAGGCTACCTAAATATGGTTCCCAATCAGAGACAATGATAAACACCTGCTAGGACAGACGGGAGAGTCTGGTTGCTCAGGACAGACGGGAGACTCTGGCGGCTCAGGACAGACGGGAGACTCTGGCGGCTCAGGACAGACGGGAGACTCTGGCGGCTCAGGACAGACGGGAGACTCTGGCGGCTCAGGACAGACGGGAGACTCTGGCGGCTCAGGACAGACGGGAGACTCTGGCGGCGCTGGACAGGCGGGAGCACCTGTAGGGACGAGACGGAGAGACAGCCTGGTGCGGGGGGGTGGTACCGGATAGACCGGACCGTGAAGGCGCACTGGAGATCTTGAGCACTGAGCCTGCCCAACCTTACCTGGTTGAATGCTCCCCGTAGCCAGGCCAGTGTGGCGAGGTGGAATAGCCCGCACTGGGCTGTGCTGGCAAACCGGGGACACCATGCGTAGGTAGGGCTGGTGCCATGTATGCCGGCCCGAGGAGACGCACTGGAGACCAGATGCGTAGAGCCTGCTTCATGGCACATGGCTCGATGCCCACTCTAGCCCGGCCGATACACGGAGCTGGAATGTACCGAACCAGGCTATGCACACGCATCGGGGACACAGTGCGCTCCACCGCATAACACGGTGCCTGCCCGGTTCCTCTCTCTCTCCGGTAAGCACAGGAAGTTGGCGCCGCAGTTCTCCTACCTAGCTTCGCCACACTCCCTGTGTGCCTCCTCCCAATAAATGTTTGGGGCTGCCTCTCGGGCTTCCAGCCACGCTGCCGTGCTGCCTCTTCATACCGGCGCCTCTCTGCTTTTGCTGCCTCCAGCTCTGCTTTGGGGCGGTGATATTCTCCTGGCTGTGCCCAGGGTCCTTCGCCGTCCAGAATCTCCTCCCAAGTCCATGAGTCCTGCGATCTTTGCAGCTGCTGCTGCTGGCCGTTACCACGCTACTTGGTCCATTGTTGGTGGGTTATTCTGTCACGATCGTCGTAAAGGGGAGAACAAAGCGCAGCGTGGTGTGAATGCATGATTTAATGATTGACGAACAAACTATGCAAAATAATAATAATAAGACGAACGTGACAGCATAGTGTTTCATTTGCAAACATGCAACATAACATAGACAATAACCCACAAACCACAATACAAAACAGGCTACCTAAATATGGTTCCCAATCAGAGACAACGACAAACACCTGCCACTGATTGAGAACCATATCAGGCCAAAACATATCATATCACACCCTGACCAAACAAAACATAGAAAGAAACAACGCAAATAATGGTCAGAGTGTGACATCGATATGCAACTTTTCAGGGAACTTAGGAACCAATATACACAGTCAGTTAGGAAAGCAAAGGCTAGCTTTTTAAAACAGAAATTTGCATCCTGTACCACAAATTGCAAAACATTTTTGGGACACTAAAGTCCATGGAAACTGTCCCCACCGATAAATCCACGGTAATCGAGAATTTCAAAAAGCATTTTTCTACCGCTGGCCCCCCACAGCATTTTACCCAAGCCCCCCCCCCCATTCTCCTTCATCCAAATCCAGATAGCTGATGTTCTGAAAGAGCTGAAAATCTGGACCACTATACATCAGCTGGGCTAACAATCTGGACCCTCTCTTTCTAAAAATTATCTGCCGCAATTGTTGCAACCCCTATTACTAGCCTGTTCAACCTCTCTTTCGTATCATTTGAGATCCCTAAAGATTGGAAAGCTCATGGTCATCCCCATCTTCAAAGGGGAAGACTCCCAAACTGTTATTGACCTATACCCATCCTGCACTGCCTTTCCAAAGTCTTTGAATGCCAAGTTAACAAACAGATCACTGACCATTTCGAATCCCACCGTACCTTTTCCGCTATGCAATCTGGTTTCCGAGCTGGTCATGGGTGCACCTCAGCCACGATCAAGGTCCTAAATGATATCAAAACCGCCATCGATAAAAGACCATTTTGTGCAGCCGTCTTCATCGACCTGGCTAAGTCTTTCGTCTCTGTCAATCACCACATTCTTATCGGCAGACTCAACAGCCTTGGTTTCTCAAATGTTCACCAACTACTTCTCAGATAGAGTTCAGTGTGTCAAATTGGAGGGCCTGTTGTCCGGACCTCTGGCAGTCTCTATGGGGTTGCCACAGGGTTAAAATTTCATGGCCCGATCCTTTTCTCTGTATATATCAATGATGTCGCTCTTGCTGCTGGTGATTCTCTGATCCACCTCTACGCAGACAACACCATTCTGTATACTTCTGGCCCTTCTTTGGACATTGTGTTAAACCTCCAGACAAGCTTCAATGCCATACAACACTCCTTCCGTGGCCTCCAACTGCTCTTAAATGCTAGTAAAATGAAATGCATGCTCTTCAAATGATCATTGCCCGCACCCGCCCGCCCGACTAGCATCACTACTCTAGACGGTTCTGACTTAGAATATGTGGACAACTACAAATACCTAGGTGTCTGATTAGACTGTAAACTCTCCTTCCAAACTCACATTAAGCACCTCCAATCCAAAATTGAATCTAGAATCAGCTTCTTATTTCGCAACAAAGCATCCTTCACTCATGCTGGCAAACATACCCTCATAAAACTGACTGTCCTTCTGATCCTTGACTTCGGTGATGTAATTGACAAAATAGCCTCCAACACTCTACTCAGCAAATTGGATGTAGTCTATCACAGTGCCATCCGTTTTGTCACCAAAGCCCCATATGCTACCCACCACTGCGACCTGTATGCTCTTGTTCGCTGGCCCTTGCTTCATATTTGTTGCCAAACCCACTGGGTCCAGGTCATCTATAAGTCTTTGCTAGGTAAAGCACCGCCTTATCTCAGCTCACTGGTCACCATAGCAACACCCACCCATAGCACGCACTCCAGCAGGAATATTTCACTGGTCATACCCAAAGCCAACTCCTCGTTTGGCCACCTTTCCTTCCAGTTCTCTGCTGCCAATGACTGAAACTAATTGCAAAAATCACTGAAGCTGGAGACTTTTATCTCCCTCACTAACTTTAAGCATTAGCTGTCAGAGCAGCTTTCTGCACCTGTACACAGCCCATCTGTAAATAGCCCACCAAACTACCTCATCCCCATATTGTTATTTATTTTTGCTCTTTTGCACCCCAGTATTCTCTACTAGCACATCTATCACTCCAGTGTTTAATTTCTAAATTGTAATTATTTCGCCACTATGGCCGATTTATTGCCTTACCTCCCTAATCTAATTACATTTACACACACTGTATATAGATTTTATATTGTGTTATTGACTGTACATTTACTTTTCCCATGTGTAACTCTGTGTTGTTTTTGTCGCACTGCTTTGATTTATCTTGGCCAGGTCGCAGTTGTAAATGAGAACTTGTTCTCAAATGGCCTACCTGGTTAAATAAAGGTGAAATCATATTATTTTTTTAAGCAGCGATTATTCACCTGGAATTGGATGAAGATTTTTTCTTACATGTTTTTCTTTAACGAAATGGATATACTTCTTTGAGACCAGGCCCAAATCCCCTTCATTTGCGTGACGAAAAAACGGTGGGCGAAGATCAGGGCGCCTTGTTAGAATTTGTCCGCCTCTACCATCCGTTATATTGGCCAACATGCAATAGCTGGAGAATAAACTGGATTAGCTCCGTTCGAGACTATCCTACCAACGGGACATTAACTGTAATTTCTTATGTTTCACTGAGTCGTGGCTGTACGATGACACAGATAATATGCAGTCGGCTATGTTTTCCGTGCATCAGCAGGACAGAACAGCTATATCCAGCAAGATGAGGGGTGGGGGTGTTTGTCTATTTGTCAATAACAGCTGGTGAGCGATGCCGAATATTAAGGAAGTCTCAAGGTATTGCTCACCTGAGGTAGAGTACTTCATGATAAGCTGTAGACCACACTATCTACCAAGAGAGTTTTCTTCTATATTATTCTTAGCCGTCTATTTACCACCACAAACTTATGCTGGCACAAAGACTGCACTCAACTAGCTGTATAAGGCCATAAGCAAACAAGAAAATGCTCATCCAGAAGCTGTGCTCCTAATCGCCAGGGATGTTTAATGCAGGCAAACTTAATTTGGTTTTACCTAACTTCTACCATCATGTCACATGTGCAACTAGAAGGGAAAAAACTAGGCCACCTTTACTCCATGCACAGAGACGCATACAAAGCTCTCCCTCGCCCTCCAAATCTGACCATAATTCTATCCTCCTGACTCCTGCTTACAGGCAAAACCTAAATCAGTACCTCAAAACCTTGCTCAGTACGGATGTGGTCAGATGACGTGGATGCTACAGGACTGTTTTGCTAGCCCAAACTGGAATTTGGCATTGAGGAGTATACCGCCACAGTCACCGGCTTCATCAATAAGTGCATCGACGACATCTTCCCCACAGTGACCATATGTACATATCCCAACCAGAAGCTGTGGATTACAGGTAACATCTGCACCGAGCTAAAGGCTAGAGCTACCACTTTCAAGGAGCGGGACACTGATCCGGATGCTTATAAGAAATCCTGCTATACCCTCCGATGAACCATCAAACAGGCAAAGCGGCTATGACACTCGTTGGATGTGGAAGGGCTTGCAAACTATTAAGGACTACAAAGGGAAACTCAGCCACTAGCTGCCCATTGACGTGAGCCTACGAGACAGGCTAAATGCCTTTTATGCTGGCTTTGAAGCAAGCAACACTGAATCATGCACGAGAGCATTAGCTGTTCTGGACGACTGTGTGATCACGCTCTCCATAGCTGATGTGAGCAAGGCCTTTAAATAGGTCAACATTCACAAGGGCACGGGGCCAGACGGATTACCAGGATTTGTACTCGGAGCATGCACGGACCATCTCAATCGCACTCCACACTGCTCTTTCCCACCTGGACAAAAGGAACACCTATATGAGAATTCTGTTCATTCACTAGAGCTCAGGGTTCAACACCATAGTGCCCACAAAGCTTATCATTAAGCTAAGGACCCTAGGACTAAACACCTCCCTCTGCAACTGGATCCTGGAATTCCTGATGGGCCACCCCCACGTGGTAAGGGGTAGGCAACAACACACCTGCCACGCTGATCCTCAACATGGGGGCCCTTTAGGGCAGTGTGCTTAGTTCCCTCCTGTACTCCCTGTTAACCCACGACTGCGTGGCCAAGCACGACTCCAACACCATCATTAAGTTTGCTGACAACACAATGGTGGTAGGCCTGATCACCGACAACGATGAGACCACCTATAGGGAGGAGGTCAGAGACCTGGCAGTGTGGTGCCAGGACAACAACCTCTCCCTCAACGTGAACAAGACAAAGGAGATGATTGTGAACTACAGGAAAAGGAGTGCCAAACACACCCCCATTCACATTGACAGGGCTGTAGTGGAGCGGTGGAGAGTTTCAAGTTCTTTGGAGTCCATATCATCAACAAACTATCATGGACCAAACATACCAAGAAAGTTGTGAAGTGGGCACGACAATGCCTTTTCCCCCTCAGGAGACTGTAAAGATTAGGAATGGGTCCCCAGATGTTCAAAAATTTCTCCAGCTGCACCATCGAGAGCATTCTGACCAGTTGCATCACCAACTGTTATTGCTCGGCATCCGACCGTAAGGCACTACAGAGGGTAGTGCGTACAGCCCAGTACATCACTGGGGCTAAGCTTCCTGCCATCCAGGACCTCTATACCAGGCGGTGTCAGAGGAAGGCCCTAAAAATGGTCAATGACTCCAGTTACCCAAGTCAGACTGTTCTCTCTGCTACCGCACAGCAAGGGGTAATGTAGCGCCAAGTCTAGGTCCAAAAGGATCCTTAACATTTTCGACCCCCAAGCCATAAGACTGCTGAACAATTCATCAGAAAATAGCCACCTAGATTATTTACGTTGAACCCCCCCCCCTCCTCTCCTTTGATTTTACACTGCTGCTACTCGCTGTGTATTATCTATGCATAGTCACTTTACCCCTACCTACATGTACAAATTACCTCGCCTAATCTAAACCCTGCACATTGACTCGGTGCTGGTACCCCCTGGCCATAGCCTTGTTATTTTATTGTGTTACTTTGATTTCATTTTTTACTTTAGTTTATTTGGTAAATATTTTCCTAACTCCATTTCTTGAACTGCATTGTTAGTTAAGGGCTTGTAAGAAAGCATTTCATGGTAAGGTCTATCTATACCTGTTGAATTCGGCGCATGTGACAAATACAATTTGATTTGATTTAATTTGTCTTCTTGTTCCTCATTTATTGAGGCACCACAAGGCATGCACTCATCCCCAAATGCTCTGCTGGATACACACTGCAGCAAAACAAAGACAATTAATCCCGAATAAATAATTGTATTCAGAAGAGAAACATTTCCATTGGTCATATTTTTTCAACACCTGTTGTATTCGGCTCATGTGACAAATAAAATTGGATTTGAATGGATGTTAATTGCCTAATTAACTCCAGAACCACACTTTTGTGGGAGTACCTGCTTTCAATATACTTTGTATCCCTCATTTACTCAAGTGTTTCCATTGTTTTGGCAGTTACTATATTGTAGGTAATTGCCTTGTCGAGTCATGCCCAGTCTTCTAAATGCTATATTCGCAACTGCATGTATATTCAGTTCTCCATTCCCCAACAGTATGTCATAACACTGACTGTCAAGAACACCTGTGACCAAACTCTGATCTCTGGACATGTTTGGTCCTCAACTCTAACCCAATGTCTTTCCTATTGGTATCTGAACAAATCCAGTAAAATTGGATTCTTCTCTGCTGTTAATCTTATTTATTTCACCTTTATTTAACCAGGTAGGCTAGTTGAGAACAAGTTCTCATTTGCAACTGCGACCTGGCCAAGTTGTCAGTTTGCCTAAATTATTCAACGTCTAAATGTTTTGGAAGTTGGTGAGTGTTGAACAAGTTTGATGTTTGTTCCGATTCATTGCAGTCAATTTCTGTATTCCTTTTTTTATGGTCCTCTGGTTACTAGCTTACTAATAATCGTGAATAGACTTTACATGAGGTTCTCAGTCTGTTCCAAAGCTCAACTGTGCCCTCTATCAGTGGAACACCATACTACAGCCATTTCCCAGCCAGTCCTCTCAGTAGTACGGTAAAGTGAAGAAGTGCTATACGGTTTGAAGTGGCAGATTACATTTGAATAAACGTTTTTTTTTGTTCATAAAACCTGCTCAAGCTGAGAACTTTGATTCAGGAATTTTCTAAATTGGACTCTATTTATCTTTCCCAAAAACAATTTACACCAAATGACTGAAGTGGATATGTAATCAAGCACTGTGTTGTATACATTGTTTTTACGTACACAAAGCCCATTATAATAACTAGTATGGCCACCTTCTGGCTTCAACGTATCCTGCAGTCAGACCCAGAGAACAGCACCATATGTTAAAACTTTATTCAACAGATACACATATGATGACAGTGAGTGACACTGTCTCTTTAAGAGGCATGCAGGAATGCAGTGGTTTTGCCCAGGCGTTTGGGGCACTGCCCTTATAATTGCACACAAACACAACCTCTCTCTCTCACTCTCAATTCAATTCAAAGTGATTTATTGCCATTGGAAAGACATGTTTACATTGCCAAAGCAAGTGAAATAGATAATAAACAAAAGTGAAATAAACAGTAAACAACATACTTAAAAGTATCAAAGGAATAGACTATTCAAGTCTTATAGTATGGCTATGGACAGTGTTCTAACAATGTGCAAATAGTTGAAGTACAAAAGGGGAAACAAATCAACATAAATATGAGTTTTATTTACAATGGTGTTTGTTCTTCAATGGTTGCCCTTTTCTTGTGGTAACAGGTCACAAATCTTGCTGCAGTGATGGCACACTGTGGTACTTCGCCTAATGGATATGGCAGTTGATGAAAATTTGATTTAAAAAAAAATATTTGTGGTTCTGTGTAATTTGAGGGAAATATGTGTCTCTAATATGGTCATACATTTGGCAGGAGGTTAGGAATTGTAGCTCGGTTTCCACATGATTTTGTGGACAGTGGGCACATAGCCTTTCTTCTCTTGAGAGTCTGGCCTGCCCACGGCGGCCACTCTCAATAGCAAGGCTATACTCACTGAGTCTGTACATAGTCAAAGCTTTCCTTAATTTTGGGTCACAGTTATCAGGTATTCTGTCACTGTGTACTTTCTGTTTAGGATCAAATATCATTCCAGTTTGCTCCTTTTTTTGGTTGGACCTTTTACTGAAGTGGGCTAAATCAGCATCCCAATATTACACTTTATATACATTACAGAAGACTGAAATATAACAAAACTGTTTGACAGAGAATATAAAAAATATTCCACCCATGAGCCCACTTGGGTCAATCACAGTGGTCAGGTATTCTGCTACTGTGTATTCTCTGTTTAGGGCCATATAGCATTCCAGTTTGCTTTGTTCTTTGGTTGGTTCTTTCCAGTGTGTCAAATAACTATCTTTTTGTTTTCTCATGATTTGGTCGGGTCTAATTCTGTTGCTGTCCTGGGGCTCTGTGAGGTATGTTTGTGATCAGAGCCCTACGACCATCTTGCTGAAGGGACTCTACTCTTGGTCTGTCTCTCCCTATGTGATGGTTTTGTCTTTGTCTTGTCTCTCAGATCGTTCACAGCTTTGTGGAAGTTACCTGTGGTGCTGATGTTTTGGCTGAGGGAGGTATAGTTTTTGTGTGCTCTAAGGCAATGATGTCTAGATAAAATGTGTATTTCTCGCTCTCTCCTCTTTGAAGTTGTTGAGCCCTATCCTCTGGAAGGATGTGTGTTGTTGTTGAGGCTGATTTTTCATTTCACTCAGCGTTTTGGAAAAACAATACTTGGCATCAGAAAACTGCACCGTCTGTTTGAGAGAGAGAGAGAGAGAGAGAGAGAGAGAGAGAGAGAGAGAGAGAGAGAGAGAGAGAGAGAGAGAGAGAGAGAGAGAGAGAGAGAGAGAGAGAGAGAGAGAAAATACAGTGACTTATGTTGATTAAAATACCTCATTTCAGCACTTGACTTGTTTTTGTTGTAGAATACATCTATAAAGACTATGGCAATCGCTACGTTGTGAACTCTCAAACAGAAGACGTGTCTGTGTTTTGGGGTATAATAAGTGAAAGGAGCTTAGTAGCTAAGGAAATAGTCATGTATAATCATGTATTATCAAGTCTCCTGAAGATCTGCCAATGAAACTAAACATATTGTTCATATATATAAATGCATGTCTTAGGACATGCTTCTTCTCTTCAACATGCCTTGTAAGATGTTTAAGATACAGATCTTGGTAAGTTGCTCTAGAAGTTGCTCTAGCTTGGACCAGAGAGCCCTCTAGTGGTCTGAGGTTGAATGACTCCTTAAGGAAGGGGATCAATAGTGGGTTCCTTTATTAGATCCAGATTTGACTGTCTGAAGGCACAGATGAATGATTTTTGTAGTCTGGTGAACAGCCCACATCGAGAGAGTTCAGGCTGTCAGACATGTCTGGGGGGGACAGGGGCCTCAAAGTAAATGCCTGAGAATGTATGGCACGGTAAACCTGAGAGCCCTACTGCCTTCAGCCGCCTTCCAGGGAACAACACAAGTCTTATGGAGCAAAGCAGCTAGATCAAAATTAGAGGTGACAGCATATTCATTTCATTCTGTGTTTTTCTTTAAGGGCTTTTTAAATGCTGTTGAATGATGAGTGGTCAGTAGATTTATAGTCCAGGGATGATTTAGGCTTTCTAAATGGCACTACTCTCTACTGCTCGCTCCCTCCTTTTTTTCATGGAGTATAGGCATTTTTGAAGGCTTTATTCCATCCCCATGTAGTTTATAAAAGGATGAATCCCCTTGTGTTACTATTTTGAGTATTTGTGTAAGGTGAACAGCACCTTGGTTCCCATGTGCAGTAAGGAAGAATGGCAGCCTTCTTTACACTTTTGCACTCACACAGAGAAACATAAACACACAGGGTAAGTACTATTTGATTACAAGTGGGATACACGTTTAAGGTGTGGTGAGACAATGGTAAGGCATGTAATCAACACACACACCCTTTCAGTGATTTTCATTAAAAGCATACCAGAACATATTGTGTATAATGAGAGCATGTATTTGCTGTCTGAAAGATAACCCTCTGGGCAGCAGCCAGCGAGGCCTTCATATAAAGGACTTCTCATTTCTCCATGAGGTCAAAGAGGGTGTATTATTGATACTCTCAGAGCGTGATGAGTGGCAACACATCAGGGATGCCATTACCTTCAGAAATGTTTGCCTCATGAAAGGACTGCAGCGCTTTCATTTAATACTTCCCCCCGCAAATGATTATGACACACGAGCGTGTCTCTGATTACACAGGGTGGGATTGATGGGGGCATTTTCCTCTCGTCGTCTATGAATTTATATTGCATGCCATGAATCTGGAGCATTGTTCTTCTACACATTCATCTGTAACAGTCCTTTATGAAAAGAGGATTGGTGAGACTTATATAGGTGTTATAGTCTTCTCTACTCATAGTCTATAGGCCCCCTCTACCCACTCCCTCCTTACCCCCCTCCTAGGACCAGAACTCTCTTCCCCAGAAGTCACGGTTTTAAAGTTTGGGTCTTTGGGTTTAACTACACTGCATCTGGGCTTGACGGGGGCTAGCGTGAAAAGATGTCAAATTCCGCCCTGCCTTGCCTTGCCTGGTGCCACGCTCCAATTTTCTCTGCCCCTGAGGAGTTCGCTCCCATTGCAGCCCTGTTTCTATCTCAATATCCAGATTATCTCTCCTGGTAGCTCCTCCAACTAAATAAATAACGAATTACAGTTCAGAGTCAGTAAGGGGCTTAATTTACTCCAGTCGATGTAATCAGAGATGTCTGTACGATGTTGCTGCCACAAAGTCCGAAATACAACTGTTTTGGTGGAATCCCAGGAGAGGGTGTGGAACTCTGGAACAACCCATGATGTTAACACCAGTCAGAGGTCCTGCCAGTGGAATGGAGATGTGGCACAGACCTGAATGCATACATGTTTTTTATAGAGCAAGACAGAGAGAATGGCTAGAGCCAAGAGATACAAAGAGAAAGCTAAAGTCTAGCTACTGTAACAATTACAAATATGCAGATCATGTAGCTGTAACACCAAAACTAGCTTACAAGTGAAAATCTAATCAATGAGTTTATTTGTATTTTTTACTTTCTGACGTTAGATTGGAAGGCAGATTGGATGGCATCTCTCTGAATCAGATGAGCTTACCTCTTCTTTTTTGAGAACCATTGTTTTTACTGAGTCACATAGGCAATGCAATCAATCCAAAACAACACAAATGTTCCCCCTTTTTCACAACCCCATCCCAAAAAATACCCCTTACGGCCCCACCCAATCCCCAACCCAATCCCCAAAAAATGAAACGGCCCTATTTCAGGACCCTGTCTTTCAAAGATTATTCGTAAAAATCAAAATAACTTCATGGTCTTCATTGTAAAGGGTTTAAACACTGTTTCACATGCTCGTTCAATGAACCATAAACAATGAACATGCACCTGTGGAACGGTCGTTAAGACACTAACAGCTTACAGACGGTAGGCAATTCAGGTTACAGTTATGAAAAATTTGAACACTAAAGAGGCCTTTCTACTGACTCTGAAAAACACCATAAGAAAGATGCCCAGGGTCCCTGCTCATCTGCATGAACGTGCCGTACATACCTACACGTACGCTACGGTCACAAGACGCAGGCCTCCTAATTGTCCCTAGAATTTCTAAGCAAACAGCTGGAGGCAGGGCTTTCTCCTATAGAGCTCCATTTTTATGGAACGGTCTGCCTACCCATGTCAGAGACGCAAACTCGGTCTCAACCTTTAAGTCTTTACTGAAGACTCATCTCTTCAGTGGGTCATATGATTGAGTGTAGTCTGGCCCAGGAGTGGGAAGGTGAACGGAAAGGCTCTGGAGCAACGAACCGCCCTTGCTGTCTCTGCCTGGCCAGTTCCCCTTTTTCCACTGGGATTCTCTGCCTCTAACCCTGTTACGGGGGCTGAGTCACTGGCTTGCTGGGGCTCTCTCGTGCCGTCCCTGGGGGGGTGCGTCACCTGGGTGGGTTGATTCACTGTTGTGGTCGGCCTGTCTGGGTTTCCTCCCCCCCCCCTTGGGTTGTACCGTGTCGGAGATCTTTGTGGGCTATACTCAGCCTTGTCTCAGGATGGTAAGTTGGTGGTTGAAGATTTCCCTCTAGTGGTGTGGGGGCTGTGCTTTGGCAAAGTGGGTGGGGTTATATCCTTCCTGTTTGGCCCTGTCCGGGGGTGTCCTCGGATGGGGCCACAGTGTCTCCTGACCCCTCCTGTCTCAGCCTCCAGTATTTATGCTGCAGTAGTTTATGTGTCGGGGGGCTAGGGTCAGTTTGTTTATCTGGAGTACTTCTCCTGTCCTATTCGGTGTCCTGTGTAAATCTAAGTGTGCGTTCTCTAATTATCTCCTCTCTTTCTTTCTCTCTCTCGGAGGACCTGAGCCCTAGGACCATGCCCCAGGACTACCTGACATGATGACTCCTTGCTGTCCCCAGTCCACCTGGCCATGCTGCTGCTCCAGTTTCAACTGGCCTGGGCCCTAGGACCATGTCCCAGGACTGCCTGACATGAGGACTCCTTGCTGTCCCCAGTCCACCTGGCCATGCTCCTGCTCCAGTTTCAACTGTTCTGCCTTACTATTATTCAACCATGCTGGTCATTTATGAACATTTGAACATCTTGGCCACGTTCTGTTATAATCTCTACCCGGCACAGCCAGAAGAGGACTGGCCACCCCACATAGCCCGGTTCCTCTCTAGGTTTCTTCCTAGGTTTTGGCCTTTCTAGGGAGTTTTTCCTAGCCACCGTGCTTTTACACCTGCATTGTTTGCTGTTTGGGGTTTTAGGCTGGGTTTCTGTACAGCACTTTGAGATATCAGCTGATGTACGAAGGGCTATATAAATAAATTTGATTTGATTTGATTTTGCCTTAGGTATGCTGCAAGGAGGCATGAGGACTGCAGATGTGGCCAGGGCAATAAATTGCCATGTCCGTACTGTGAGACGCCTAAGACAGCACTACAGGAAGACAGGACAGACAGCTGATTGTCCTCGCAGACCACGTGTAACAAGACCTGCACAGGATTGGTACATCCAGACATCACACCTGGGGGATAGGTACAGAATGGCAACAACAACTGCTCTAATTACACCAGGAACACACAATCCCTTCATCAGTGCTCAGACTGTCCTCAATAGTTTGAGAAAGGCTGGCTTATAGGCCTGTTGTAAGGCAGGTCCCTACCAAACCCACCGTCGCTGGATCAGACAGGATTGGCAAAAAGTGCTCTTCTCTGATGAGTAGCGGTTTTGTCTCACCAGGGGTGATGGTCGGATTCGTGTTTATTGTCGAAGGAATGAGCGTAACACCGAGGCCTGTGCTCTGGAGTGGCATCGATTTGGAAGTGGAGAGTCCGTCGTGGTCTGCTGCGGTGTGTCACAGCATCATCGGACTGAGCTTGTTGTCATTGCAGGCAATCTCAACGCTGTGCATTACAGTGAAGACATCCTCCTCCCTTATGTGGTACCCTTTCTGCAGGCTCATCCTAACATGACCCTTCTGCATGACAATGCCACCAGCCATACTGCTTGTTCTGTGCGTGATTTCCTGCAAGACAGGAATGTCAGTGTTCTGCCATGGCCAGCGAAGAGCCCAGATCTCAATCCCATTGAGCACATCTGGGACCTGTTGGATCGGAGGGAAAGGGCTAGGGCCATTCCCCCCCAGAAATGTCCGGGAACTTGCAGATGCTTTGGTGGAAGAGTGGGGTAACATCTCACAGCAAGAACTGGCAAATCTGGTGCAGTCCACGAGGAGGAGATGCACTACAGTACTTAATGCAGCTGGTGGCTACACCAGATACTGACTGTTACTTTTGATTTTGACCACCCCCCCCCCCCCCCCCCATTTGTTCAGGGACACATTATTCCATTTCTGTTAGTCACATGTCTGTGGAACTTGTTCAGTTTATGTCTCAGTTGTTTGAATCTTATGTTCATCCAAATATTCACACATGTTAAGTTTGCTGAAAATAAACTCAATTGACAGTGAGAGGACGTTTCTTTTTTTGCTGAGTTTCATATAGAAAACACACAGAATAAAATGTATTTAAAAAAATAACAAATCAACACTCCAATTAAATACAAAGTACACACAGTAAGATTTATGACCAGTATAACAACATCAAGAAAGCATTTTTATCCCACACCTGCACCATCACAAGGAATTCAGAGATTTCTGAAGCAGAAACGTTCCACGTTTCCAGAGTAGCATGTTTGGCGTTGTGCACGCGGGCAGTGGATAACTCCAACATAACCACGTCCTGAAAGTTTACAAACCATTTCTTTATATGAAGGTCATGTGGTGGCAACCAGCACTGAACAACAGGTCTTTTGACAGCAATCAACCCAGCCAGGCAAACTTTCCATTGTTTCTCATTCAGATACATACTTAAAACTACATCTCCAGCACCACCCCAACATCAACATACACAAACATAAGAAACACCTTCCTAATATTGAGTTTCAGGCTCAATTCTTCAGGCCATGGACTCTACAAGGTGTCGAAAGTGTTCCACAGGGAAGCTTGCCCATGTTGACTCCAATGCTTCCCACCGTTGTATCAAGTTGGCTAGTTGTCATTTGGATGGTGGACAATTCTTGATACACACAGGAAACTGTTGAGTATGAAAAACACAGCAGCATTACATTTCTTGACAAAAAACGGTGCACCTGGCACCGACTACCATAACCATTCAAAGGCACTTAAATATTTTGTTTTGCCCATTCACCTTCTGAATGCCACACATACGCAATCCATGTCTCAATATTCTCAAGGCTTAAAAACCCTTCTTTTACCTGTCTCCTCCCTTTCATCTACACTGATTGAAGTGAATTTAACAAGTGGCATCAATAAGGGATCATCGCTTTCACCTGGATTCACCTGGTCAGTCTATGTCATGGAAGAGCAGGTGTTTTTGTATTCTCAGTGTATGTGAAAATGGCATGTTTCTATGTTTTGCAGTCAAGAAAAGATAGAAGATAAGTGTTTCCAGTGACATCATCAACCAATTAGTAGGCAATTAGTAGGCAATGCCTACTAGTAACTGGTTAAAATCACTTGAATCACACTGATGATGTCATTGGAAACACTTATCTTCCTCTATATTTTGTACTACAAAACATAGAAACGCACAATTTTCACATACAGTATGTTGATGTTAGGGTGGTGCTGGACATGATGAATATGAAGTTGAAAATGTTTAAATTGTCCTTTAAAGTAACAAAGGAATTTGTTCAAGGGTTTCTAATCCCAGAGGTGCAATGTTGCGAGATTTCGGGGAACGCTTGTATAACAGACCAATCAGACCAAGCCTGGGTTTGGGGTTTGAGAAGTCAATGAGAGAAGTGAAAAATGATTTCTTAATTGTACATTTTCTCTCTATCTAAAGGCAGAAACTAGATACGAGCCAGTGTCTTAAGTAGTCGAGCATGTTATTACTCCAACCTCGTGAAAGAGACAAACTGACACGTTTAAATTTTAGTCAAAAACAACTTTATATTGAAGTAGTGCCTTTGATTTGACGGCCTGCCTGTGCGCAGTCAGGCACAAAACCACCATTACACCCGACGACGTGTTTCTATGCATGAGCTTAGCTAGCCAACTTTGCCATTACATCGACCAGAAGTGTGACCTGGGATTTCTATTGGAGAAGCAGTTTTAGCCTATCTTCATACCGTACTGTCTTTGGTTACACTTTTATCAATCATATCAGAGAGAATAGATTACCTTTTCCTCCAAAACTCATAAATCTCAGGACCATCCCAAATCATATGTTTATATGTGCCAAGTGTCCTATTGAGGGAACATAGGTCACAATTTGAGCTTGGAGCCTGTTTTGCATTTTTTGCATCTTACCAGTGGTGTCCATTGCAACCTATGACAGAGCTTAAAATAAATAAATTGATGATTTGAGTTCTTTGATAAGTGAAATATATTCTTCCAGACATTCTCTCAATCAATAGCCTCTTTATCAATAGCCTCTTTATCAATAGCCTCTTTATCAATAGCCTAATCCTTTACCCATGTTTTAACCATTGAAATATCTTTCTGCATTAGTAATTGAAGATGAGAGTAAATAGCTGACACAAAACGTCTGGATGGGAATGTAAAAATCCACTCTATCACAGGGTACCCATGGGTCTTCTAAAAAGGAAAATAAAGTTACCATATTAGCTATAAACTGTCCCGCTATAACAGTAGCATCAGTCATGAATGCCATTACCCATTTCTGTCATTAGGTTGACTTATAATGCAGATTTCAAAATGTCAACGTTCCTCACCATTTTAACTGGAATTCCTATAGGTAGACTAGTCAGTCCACTGTTTTCTTTTCCCGGTGTCCTGCTAGGAGGCTCTTGGATGTGTATGCGTCACCAACTTTACAATGTTGAAGTCATGTGTATGTTTTGTGGGCTTTGTTTTTTAATGATCCCCCCCACCTGTATGGTTCCACACTTCCAAGTTATCTGTTACAAAATCAACAGATGCTCAACGGATTGTCTTGAAAGAAGGCTACTTGAATATGACTGTAGCGTGTCATGGAACAGAAGGAAACAGTATTGAGAAGTTGAGAACATTGTCAGTTAACGGATGTTAGAATTTCGGGTCATTGTTCTGTAGAAGCACAATCATGTAGCAACTGATGCTATTTTTATTAGGAACACCTTGACCACATCAGTGCACACCAGCCATGGTAATACAATAATCTACCAGCTTTGACCCATAGGCCTAGGCTACAACATGCATCCATTACAGAGTATTGATGCATGGGTTAGGCAAAGTGCCTATACCTAAGACATATGTAGATAACTGAAAGCTTCTCAATTTCACTTTGGTTGCCCTGCGTTAAATGATGACCTTAATGAGGCTGTAAAATCCTATGCTTGGGCAACTTTTCTCCCTGTGAATTGCCCAACATCCTTTGAGGGACTCTTGGGTGGAGGATAAGGGCACTGTGTAGGAAATGAAGTTACTGAACTGAGTGGGGTCAACTGAACAGGAAAAACAAACTCACTGGAGACACGTGTCTCTGTCAGGAGGCCACGAAGCGCGGATCCTGCTATGGCTGCAATTATTCATGCGGGAATTATCACAAGAATATCTCCATTGTTGGAGACATTTCAAAGTAAAATAAGAGAAATGTAGATTTTTTTTTAAAGGTTTTACATTCAATCGGACTGTACTGTTGTAAACACGTAAAGGAAAATATAACTTATTCAATCAGACATTGTGTTTGGAAATAACACATTATGTTTAACAACAGAAACGGTTTCATATGGTTGATATTATTAAGATCTCATTTGTGGTTTCAAGGTTGGCATGATATTTCTTTTGATAAAGCATTTTGTTTAAGTTTTGTACAAAAGTTCACTCGATGTCCTGTTGTATTCATAACGTAAACATAGCCTACATGGACAGGTGTGTAGAAATGCCTGTTTATTTTGTCCTAAAAACACTTGGTGGCCTTCAATATCCCACGAAAGGGCGGCAGAAGGACATTAGGCCCTATTATTTTTCCAATTTAAAAGTACCTCTCACTATTTGCCTTTTTTATGGCGCTGTTCCTATTTCCTATAAGATTTTCCTTATTTCATGGTTCATTTGACTTGCAACTCCGGCTCCCTCTCACACTAAACCCAAGGGGAGTTTTTTCACTCACTTCCCATTGGTTGCCGACTGACGGCTCTCTCATCACAGTAACATTCCCATTCATACACCCCGCGCTCCATACACCTTCTCAAAATAACTTACTGTCATCCATGGTAACGACTTTGAATAGACGGGACAAATTATTTAAATTGGGGAATAATTAAACTGAAATAATAGACGACTGACAACATAACGACAGGTGAGTGAGGAAATTACATTTGTAAGATTGCGACCCGTAGGCTATTCTAACCAGCCACAAACCTCTGTGTATGCTGTGTGTTTGGTGACCATAAATCAATTCCACCGTTTTTTAAAACTAATTCTGGATTAATGTAGCCTGCCTTTTCATAAAACTATCTAATTTATCAAGATTCAATGCCAGTCTGGTTTCCATTTAGATTAAACAAATGTTTTGCAGGCTATCATCTGATAAAACAATTACATTTACTTTATTTTTCGTTTACAAGTCATGTTTGTTTTCGAAATGTGTTTTAGTTTGTCCTAATATAACTTGCTTTCGTGGTTGCTTGATGAGTGAAAACTGTGGTTAGAAAGAAGTGCAAAGATTAGGGGAAATCAGTTCGTCCTCATGTATGATGGATAACAGCAAGCTCTCGTACAAGGTAATATGCTTAAAATGTAACACTAGAGGCTTCCAGTCCACGGGCTGTCTCAGAGGAAAGCCACTGCAGTTATTCAACAGTCCTCCTGAGCCGCGAGTTGGCTAATTGGCTACATATGCGGAATTCTATGCTCTTTTACCATTTAGAAATTGGATGCATTTGGGAAACTTTATGAGGCGAGCCTAAAGTTTGCCTACAGGAGCTGAAAATACGAAACATGTTGGTCCCCTACAATTATAAATCGTGCCACGATCATAAGCCTATTGGATAATGTATCAGTGGCCGGTGCTGAGGCAGATATTCAATAACCAAAACATTTCAGCCAAACGTGAAAGGATTCTATAAAATATGTGACTGTGGGCCTATAAAATATCTGATCAGACACTAGTCAGTCCGTGTGTTTTACATGTATTTATTTGTTTAGAGATTGCTATAACATGCATTCTGGATGTGTAGTGGTCCATTTGTTTTCATCGTATTTCGAACATGTGATTATTTTTAACATAATGCCGCTGTGGATTTGGGGGCCCTGCACAATGCATTTTAGGCCTATAGTGACAAGTTATACTTTACCTTTCGATATTCCCCGTTTTCACAATGACAGTGAATGTCTCCTGTCAGTGGATGTGAGTCGAAATGAATGAATCTTTGACCGCAATCTTTGCACTGACAATAAAAAGTTCGTTTTCATTATCCACTAGTTATGGAGACCAGTGTTTGTCTCAATGTAATTTGCTTGATGTTAGGAATGTTAAATGCTGCATGTGCCAGCCTTCTTGATAATTACACACTGAGGGAACCGCTAAAGACACCGTCCTCGAGCTGCCCTTTCACCCTAGACTTTGTAAACTGCACTTATTAAAGCGAAAAGTGTTTCAATATGTGGTAAGCTTCAGGGAGAAACGTGATGGGGGTTGGGGTTGGGGCTCTGCTGCCCTGCTTTCTCCACATGAGTTGTCTATCGAGAAAGTTAAAGTCAGTCAACCATGGTAGTGGTTCTGGTCTTCATGAACAGTGGTATCATGCATGATAATATGTGATTGGTTGTTAGATTATCATTGCGCCACCAAATATATGACGAAGGAAACAACACGGCAAGGAGGGTCACATGTCTGAATGAATCAAGTATGTTTCCAATAACTTACAGTGGGCCTACGAACCAAATCTGACCCTATTCCTTATTTCAGTGGAAGTTGTTGCACGGAATGGAACGCAATTCACAAAACCGCAAGGTGCTCGTGCGCGGTCCTGGGATCGCTCTCTAGCTGTGGTGGTTATTGATAATTGTTTCCATAGTTTACCCTGATATCACAACAGCATGAACAATAGCAAAAGGCTTCCGAAAGTAAAAAGGTTTTCAAATTGTTTATTTAATTGAAACCACAATATGTGGTCTGAGGCTTGGAGACTTGGCTAAAGTCTATATAAATAAATAATTTTACTTGAGGGCGAATTGAAAAAATATCTAAACAAAACTCTTTTGATAACAACCAGAGTGCCGAAAACAGGACTGTTAGCCTGAAGGGAATATTTTCAGGAGATCACAGCCATTGAAAATGCACAAAAGTTGGCATATTTAATTTAACATAAAAAAAAATGAACAAACAAAAGAGTCGAAGAAGTATGAGTTAATTGATGAATGAAGCTTGAATGCTGGCTGTGTGGATGCTAGTCCATTGTGAAGAGAGGTTGTTGATGGTCGATTGCATTACTGAACGAGTGGTCAGGAAAGTGTGTTATCCCAGTGTTACGTCAAGCCTACTGTAGCTCTTTTACCAATAGGAAGCGGAGTCATTCTTCCACCAATCAGACATAGCTATCATAGCTATCTAGACGTGACATATTGGCATGACATAACATGTATTATTCTCCACACTATAGGCCTTATTTGTCATTGCATTGTTATTACATAATTAATTATTCTCATATGCATTGAACCACAATTGAGTATCAATATGCACATTATTATAAGTATTGTTATGCACAATATTAGCATATTATGAATATGTTTTACTAATCTATTTATTTGTGTTATAATTCTTTTAATGCATTGTTATTTTAGAATATATTTCACTCTTTCAGTTTTTCCCTTTTTTTGTGTTAATATTCCTCTACTCTCCCCAGGGCCCGTTGAACACTGTTGAACACCTCTCGGCCCTCTCGGTTCTATGAACATGTTTCAGACCGTGCCTGACACTTCGTCTTATGTCAAGGTAAGACAACATCGTCTCTTCGAGCAGGTAATTTTGGTGGACGTTCTGGGTCGTCCCTCATTTTATATTCATGAGGATATTTTGCGAATAATTTGCATCTGGTAGTCATTTTTAAAATCTCTATCGGTATGCCTACCCTATCCTATCAATTAAATCTTGGCACAATTGCCTCTCTCTATTCCATTGTTGTTATCATGTTATAACCGTTCTGCAGAATAGTCCTGTATTCAAACATTGTATGGTAGTCTACTGTATAATGTGATTATGTTAATCTGTCTGGACATCAATATTGATTTCATCTCTTTGCGGGACCGGTATAGCACATTATTATATTTGACATCATGCAGTTTTTGTTCTCTCTCCGCCACAATCTCAAAGAATGTAAACAAAGAAAATAGTGGACATCTGGTTTTCAGGTTTAAAACTCTGTGCATTGAATCACATGGTACAGCGTGTAATTCTTGCAAGCGGACAATGTGTAGGCCTTGGGACGATTTGTTTGAAACGAAATATGCATTCCCATTGTTAATCTTAAATCCTACATTAAACTGCCCAATCCCGGACATGCCATAATCTGACTTTAGAAAACTATCAGGGTACGTGCAGACGTCATGTTTTATGGGAATGTGTTGTGTGAGTGTATATGCCTTGTCATTGTTCTGCCTGTTGAGTGCTCATCATAACACATACACACTATTATGTGAGTCAGGCTGTTTTAAAATAATATTGGAAATGTGATTCCATATCTTTCATAGATCATTGGTTGAAGACCATTTGCATATAGGCGGAGCATGTCTGCTTATGAAAATGAACAATTATGCTTAGTCAAGCCATTCATAATATCTTTATAATCAAAATATTCCAAGAGTGACTTGTTATGTTTTGGCGATGTATTTCCCTTTGCATATAAGGGCTCTTTTCATAGAGTCATAACGTTTGTAGCGCTCTGCAGAAATACTTAATTTTCACTGGCCACATTGCTTGAGTCCTCTGAACAATTCACGATTTGTTTTGGGAGACTTGAACAGCAAGGAATGTTTGAGGAGAAAATGTGTTTTGAAATGACCCTTTTTGCTCCCTAAATAAGACAAAGGGGCAATGACTGGGAAACCAATCCAAGAACCTGTGCGAAGTACTCTTTGGTTAACCACTGAATGCTTAAGATTCCTTAAGCAACCCACATTTCAGACAAAGTAGGTCAGGTCAATGAATATCGCATTGCCCTCGTTTTAATCGAAACGTTCATTTAATTATTTTGCATTTTCGGGCAAGATATTGGTTAGAATGTGAACCAGGCACGCCTCAAGGCACATTTTAAATAAATATGCTGCTTCATTCAAGCGAATCCATGGTCTAGCATTTGTTTTGTTAGGTTAAGGCCAGGCGAGGCTCGAGCTCTCCAATAAAAATAAATCTCAAATTAATTATGGCCCCGAGCAAGGGACCAGACAGTTAGGTCTTGTATGCTGCAGTCTCTGCTTTTTGACCTGAGTATTTTACTTGTTTTTCTTTTTGCCGAGAGAGGGAAGGGGTTTACCAGAACTCTGAAGTCTAATGAACAATCGTAAATGGCCGATCCATATCTATGGCTATGTAAGCCTTGTGGTTAAAATAATAGGCCAAAAAGGTTTGTCACATAAATGAATTTATAGAAGTGAAATTTAGTAGGCCTAACGTTTGTTTGGTCTTTTATTAATTAATATTTGTTCACGAATAATATAAAAAAAGGCCTCTTTCAGTAGGCTAATAATCTTGACTAATAATTATGATGAATATCTATAATAATACCGGCATAATCATCGCCGTTATAATTTACTCTTTAGATCATTTGGTTACATTATGAAGATGTTTAGGCCTATATAGGCTATTCTTGCGCACTTGTAAGCAAGTGAAGTGGTGAAGTGCTGTAAATTCACGATGAGCAAAAGGGCAACTATTTAAAAACTGAAACTAGTAGTATCCACCCACTTCTTGTATTGTCCAATGGAGGAGCTATGGCTTCCCACAGCTCGTGGTAAGAAATGTCTGGCTGTCAAGTTTCAGCGTCAAGCCAGATGTTATGTGGTTCGCTGTATAAACCAACTTGCATCTGCTTATTGGCCTCCGAAAATGTTTGTTACCACAGTATTCATTATGGCCTTGGCGGAAGCCGGGATAGCTTTTCTCTTTTTGCATAAACTTGCATGTTTCGTGCGTAATGGCGTGAGTAATTTGATTAGTGATAGCCTAGCTCTTACTTAGTCTTTAGTTTTTTTTAGTGATTTACCTCGCTTACTGTGCCTCTATGACCAACTCAATCAATATTGGCAGGTGATTTCAGAGTTTGGTCAAATTATTCCTCAAGTAACCTCAGGTGTCAACAAATCACACAAGATTGTGTTAGCGTTCTACTGGTTATTAGGCATATTGGAAATAGGCCTACTTATATGGCCCAGAAAATGACAGACATTCACTATTAGGCATACTAGTCAATAGGCTATTTAAAATAATAAACATCTATTATTTTCTAAAAGTTAAGCCATGCTATTGCCCTCTTCTATTGCAAACGGGTTTAAAATGGATGGAATCTATAATGAATATTATACCATGACATCATTCGCCCTACTTTTATTTTGAACTAAAATGAACGAAATCCAATACAAAACCAAAACAGTGGAATGTTGAATTAGAAAAAGTTACGGCCACTAAATAGTTAAACAAGGTGTCTCCCTTAATTACACGAAGCTGAACTGGCCTCAGGCAGGAGAAGCCTTGACCCCAAGCAGGATCCAGATGTGGTGGTCTCGAGGGGGCCTCTCCCGCAACAGACCCCCAAGTCGAGAGCAGACAGACCGGCCCGTCTGTCAGTCGCAGCAGCGCAGGCTCGGTTTGGCCGCTCTGTGGCCTTGCCGCTCCCTCAGGCAGAGCCCTATTGGTCTGGTCACGTTCAGAGCTGGCCCCATGTCTAGCATCTGAGCTGAAATTGTGTCTGAATTGATGAGGGCAATTTCCAAAGGTAGAGGAAAAATGGTTGGGGGTGGGGACAGGAGATGTTTGTCCATGGCTCCAGGAACCTAAGGAAGAAAGTAGTTCAACTATAGCCTAGACCTAATAATAACATAGTAATAATAATAATAATAATAATAATAATAGAAGCCTATAATAATGTAATAACATGTAATAGCAATGTAATAACATATCATGGGAGTAGGTATACTTCATCATTACATGAATGAAAACTACACACATTTATTCATGAACTAAACTCCAAACATATTAAGAGAGGGGGTTCCGCTTTGCAATATTTGGAAATATAAGCCTACAATCCATCATAATTCCCTACTGTGTTGGATAGCAGACGCACACGTGTAGAGCGGACCTTGATCTGGGGCGCTGCGTGCTTGGATGTTATTAATGGTGTTTCAGGAAAACGTCACTGAGGCTTGGAAAGCTATAACAAAGAGCATCAACCCTTGTCACAGGTAGTTCAAGTTCTTGTTCCTCTTGGTTTGATTTACAGTCAATTTCATCAGCACTCTAGAGGAAAACATCTGTCTGCTTTGAAAGTGAAACTCTATTTTATATCTCCATCTCGCAGTGGAAACGCGAATATAAGATGTTAAAAAGAGCAGGGGATGAATTAGGCTAAAGTAAAATCAAGGGGGAAATTATGGACGCATTGTATTAAAAGCAATGAGGAGATTATACAACATTATGGAATCACATAACAGTCTATACCAGTTTAAATTATTACTTTTTCATCGGCAAATGAATTTAACATAATACATGTATATTGATGGAATTGTTGAAACAAACTCATTCGCCAGTGTCTGTGACGTTTGTATAAAACATGACACAAATGTAGCCTACAACAACATGTGCACAACGCTGGCAACCATTCTGTAAATATTTTAGAGTAAAAACATTAACAGCGGGGGAAACACGCAATTGTTTTCCCTGCTTATCTCTTTGGGACAAGTATCCTGCTTTTTGGAGCTGCAATGAAGGCAGGGCTTGCAGTGACACACATAGCTTCCTTCTCAAAAGTGGTGACTTCACTTCCCAAATGTAGAGAAAAAAACCATCCGGTAACTGTCTCTTTCTCTCTGCGACATATCGGGGGCTGGAATTAATTCAGGAGCGTGTCATGTTTGGAATATTGTTGGGGTTCGCTGAAAATTGCGCAAAATGGACGGAACTATTAAGGTAAGGGTGGAAGACTGGGTGTACGAATTTGTGAGAGCTTTGCTTTTCGGAGTTGCGCCTCCTTTTAGCATGAGTTGCTATGTCTGTGAGCAGTAGCCTACAATGTTGGGCAATGAACTTTTTTTTTTGCTCTGAAAGCGGTAACCAGATGTCCTTATTTTTTCCTATTTATCCCGAAGTTTCATTTTCTGTTAGGAAACTTTGAAAGGGAATAAAGCTTTGGTTGGATAAGAAACGTTTAGACTCGATATATGCGTTCAATGTTGGAACGAGCCCGTAGATGCACATCTGCAACTAAACAAAGTGCTAATTTTATTCAGTGGAAAGTATGTATTATATAACAAAATGGAGAACAATTATTTGTCTCCAGTTGAAATAGTGTTGGCTAGGGATTACGCAATATGTAGGCGATATATTGCTGTGCGGTTAGATGAACGTGCGTTTCTTTGTAAGGTATGGTGTGTCAACGATGTGGCTGCGCAATTGTGGTGGCACGGTGCCCGGGGATCCTCTCACAGTTCATGGTTCAAAACGTTACTGATGGTGTACAAGGAAGTAGAATCCATGCGTAAAACCATAGCTTTTTAACGCATATTTTCGGTTGTAAAACGAGTGTTGAACACTTGCCATTTTTAATAGCCATATCAATAGCCAGAATGTCATTTGGAAATATCACGGAGTGATTTAGAAGCGAAAACTGCACATCTCCTTCTTGTAATTCATGAATAACAAAAGGCTCATAGTCTTACCTGGGTAGTTATACTTAAATTGAACACAAAAGGTCATTCATAATAGGGAGCGCTCATATTTTAGTCTTGAGGGACGGGTATTCAAGCACGGTCCTCCATGTATTGAAATTCCAGATGCATGGCTATGCAGATGTTTGATGGTTAGGTCACTGCATTTCGCACCACGGTATTGTGTCTTGACTTGGAGTAGACATAGCCGATTGTCAAATATAGTTATTCTGCTCTTATTGCTAACTAACTGGGCTATTATAATACCCATGGAAACGTATTGTTCTGCCAATGTGTTTTCTTTGGATGTTGAAAGAAGCGGGGTTGTGTGGTTGAAGTGGCGGCTGGGTGTGGTGTAAGTTTTGGAACGGTATAAGCTTTGACTGCACAGAAAAATGTAATTAATATTAAATAATTTTTACCCGACTGGTTTGTGATGGTTTAATACACAAACATGCACAAATAGAAACATTTAGGACTTGGGAAATGATTGTTAATATTCTGATAAATTGTGATGATGTATAACAATGATGACTATATAACAATAATATAACAGCAATAATTAATATATTATTATGAATGTATCAGGACTGTGCATGTATCCATGTGTGTATTTGATTGGCTAGAAACTGTATTCAGACTTTACTCATCAAAGGGGGTGAGGGGGGGGGGTTTGATCGAGCCATGAGAGCTTCCTGTTCTCCACAATCTGGTTTCCTGACAGGTTTCCCTTTCCTCCTCAAACAAAGGGCAGGAATGCCTCCTGAATCGCATGCTGATGGGTGTGTGTGGAGGACACAATAGACGTGTGCAGTCTGGATGGAAGTGGTGTACTGGGTACTGGCACTTGGTACTGGCACGCATCGTGAGGCATTTGTGATCCAGGCCGTTTGGCTGTAAGGCATCTGTGGTGGCCCAGGCACGTGGCAACTTCCACTGTCACAGTTTCCCAAGAAGAGTTTAGGAAGACCTGTTAGTTTATGAATGAGGGTTGTGAACAACATTAACCTATGTTGAGTTCATAATGGCATCATATGGTACCACAAAATCATTGAAAAGTACTGTAAATCATTTAGAGAATGCAAGGCTTGGAGTGCCTTTCTGTTTGTTCCCAGTGAATATTATGTTGTCGGCTACTTGAATAGCCTACGTGGGAAGGGATGTTAGCACAAGATGTTCAGGAGAGAAGAGTGTAGATCAATGAGTGTAGATAAATGAACTTTATCTCTGTCGCACCCTTATCATTGGCAGTGTGTGTGTTCCACATTGATAAAGAACACACATTTCAAATAGACTCAGACTGGTGTGTTAGATTGTCTGTTTGGAAGTGCATACACTCACATTATTAAAAAAAAAAACAACCTGTCATCTTGATAGGCACATGATGATATGTCAGTGTAAATGTAACGTGCTACAGCCATAACAGCAGAGCTGCCCTTATCAGGAGACATTGAGACATTCCCTCACTACTCTCAACATATCATCCACAGACCAGGCTAGCTTCTGTATAGACTTCTGATAGGGCATATGGCTGCCAGACTGCTAGTGTGCAGCTATGATGGTTTGACTGATGAAATCACTGGCATGTCTGTCCAACTCTGAGGGCATTATCAGATGCTGTCACAAAGTATCATCCATCCAGCCCTCCCAATGAATGGCCTTAAAAGCTGTCGCCTTGGTCAGTTTCGAACCGGTGGCACATTACAGGCACATACAGTCAGTGTTAGCGAATGTACATTGAAGCATTAGTTTGCTGGAAAGCACTGTACTGTATGTGAATATGCCGTATTCTTCTGATTAGCGGTGAAGATAGAAATCCCTGTCCCAAGATTAGACTTCTCAGGAGATGAGTACACAGGCTGTAAACAGCAGACTGGCCACTGCATGTATCACTGCAACTCCAGTCCACAGGGCAAACTCTGCTTCACTTTTTCACTTGTTAGGACTCATTGGCTCCGGTTAAGGCCTTGTAGTAAGCATTTCACCTGTTGTATTCGGCGCATATAACAAATACAATTTGATTCGATTCTTGAAATCTAGCCCTTGTAGCCTTTTTGATCCATGTTTGCTATTTCGTGATTCGTGTTTTGATGCGTTTTGATGCGTACATACAGCACTTTGTTCTTCCACGGGGTAAGAACTGTGCTAATGGCACATCTTTGTCTTGATCTAGGATGTTATCTTTTAAAATATCTATAATCCCTCAAGATTACAGACATCTGTGTAATCTGTGACATCAGATGCTACCAGATCAGATGTGTGTCAGACATGAGCCTAATCCTTGAAACATCTTAATTGTAATGACTCTAGATCAGTTTGTCTCTGTTGCTGCTGCTTTGTTTCACTAAAATGTGCCATTGGCAGAGCTGAGGCAAGGCAGAACTCACCAGCTCCTTCATTCATAGTAAACAGAGGTTTTAAAATGGATTTAGCTAAAAGGCTGCCACAGTCTATACAGGCAGAGCCGTTTACCTGCATGTCTCATAAATACTGTACATCTCTTTGGCTCTGTGTATAGGTTGTTGCATGTCAGATCATTGGAATAGCAAGTATTGTATTCCCATTAGCCCATATACATCTCTGGCAATGATAGATCTGATATGTATTCCATGCATCAGTTACCAGACATGAGACAGAACACGTGGACACAGACAGAGGAGAGTTCCAGTGGAGCCACTGCACTGGGGTCAATGTAGAACTGACCCCCCTGCTGTTCCTGTTGATTCTTCATCTGCTGTTCCTTCTCTGTGGAAGGAAAACGCAGACTAGATCTTGTTGTGCATAGTAGTCATCAGGATTTTAGTCATGTTTGAAGTCATGGTAACATCAACAGGAAGCTGTAGTTGCTACATAGGCCCAATCACTGTATACACAAACCCCTTTGGATGCCAGATTGCGATATGACACATAACTGCACATAATTACTGTAAACAAAATGGATCTACAACAAGTGAGAGATTGAAGTTGTGAGATCACAGGTTCTCTCTGTTGTTCTAGAGGTGCCCCGCTATAACCTGTTCCTCCTCTGGCCTGCAGGAGGCACTGTCAGTGGTGAGTGAAGACCAGTCCTTGTTTGAACCTCCTTACGCTGCTGCTGCCCCTCTACCCAAGACAGACATGACTGCATCTGGCACACAGGACTACGTCCAGCCCCACAAAATCAACCCATTACCCCCTCAGCAAGAGTGGATTAACCAGCCAGTCCGAGTGAACGTCAAGAGAGAGTATGACCACATCAATGGATCCAGGTATGTTCAGCAGTATGCACAGTCCATCTCACTAGACTCCAGCTCTTATGTCTTGTCGTAGTATGTCTTCGTCTCTGCTGATTTGAGTTGATGTTCCCTAGATTAGTCTAGATTCAAAAGTTTAGTTGATCATAACAATTGCTTGTGCACAGTTAAATATGATTTTTGTCCACCTTCTGCAGAAAGTGAGCTGTTCATCTACCACTAACTCACCTGACACTTACATTTCATTGGGCTAGCTCAAGCTCTGCTCCATTGGCCCTGTGGTTGGTCTATATTGCAAACCATTTTCATCTGCTTAGAGCCAATATAAGGATCCCTTGTCTCTCTCTGACACTGACACTGTGTGTCTGTGCAGCAGGGAGTCCCCAGTGGACTGCAGTGTGGGGGGTAAATGCAACAAGCTGGTGGGGGGCAATGACACATCTCAGATGAGTTACGGAAGCTACATGGACGAGAAGAACGCTCCGCCCCCCAACATGACCACCAATGAGAGGAGAGTCATCGTCCCCGCAGGTAACAATGACTTCTATAATATAAACCGCATGGTATTTCTTTATAATGAATGAAAATAACAAATTGTTTTTTCTTTATTTTCGATGTTATTAATTGCTCAATACCTAGACCTATAAGTACTATGACTACATTACAGGCTGTGAGAAAGGTTTATTTCTTAGTCATTTTTCTTCCTTGTCAAATGGAGGGCCTATAAACATGCTCTTAATTGGCATACATTTTCTGATGTTGTAGAAGTGTTTTTATTAGCCCCGGATGTATTTAGCTATGTCACGGGTGAAGGCTCTTTGATGCTTTTGTTAGTCATGTTTTAGTTTACTCATGGGAGTACGGCTAAACACGTACAGGCAACAGAGGTCTGTTCAGTCAAAGAGCTCTTTACATTGGCAAATTGGTTCACATATTACAGAGTGTTATTTATGAGGGATAAATGCTTTGGGAAACACTCTCTGTCAGTCTTGGAAGCGATTGATGGTACATCAGATATACTGTAGAATAGATGCAGGTGTATGATTTCACTCCATCAAAGTATTACATAGGCTACACAATCTGGGAAAGGATGGGTCGGATACATTCACTGAAAGATGGATGAATGAATAGCTAGTTAAATAAACAAGTGAAAATATCAAATGGATACATTAGCCATAATTTGGAAATAATTATGAGACCAAAACTTGAAATGCATTCTCAATCACTGTGAAAAGACTAGATTTTCCCGTGCTGTATACACCACCTCTGTCTTCTTGTATTTCTCCAGATCCGTCGCTGTGGTCTCAGGATCATGTCCGCCAGTGGCTAGAGTGGGCCATCAAGGAGTACGGCCTGCTGGAGATGGACACGGCCATGTTCCACAACACAGACGGCAAGGAACTGTGTAAGATGAGCAAGGATGACTTCCTCCGACTGACCACCATGTACAACGCTGAAGTCCTACTCTCTCATCTCAATTACCTCAGGGAAAGTAAGTTCTGGCAGCAATTTGAATTGATCTATACTGAACAGAAATATAAACACATCATGTGAAGTGTTGGTCCCATGTTTCAGGAGCTGAAATAAAAGATCAGAGAAATCTTCCATAAGCACAAAAAACGTATTTCTCTCAAATTTTGTGCACAAATTTGCTCACATCCCTGTTAGCGAGCATTTTTCCTTTTCCAAGATAATCCATCCACTTGACAGGTGTGGCATATCAAGAAGTTGATTAAACAGCATGGTCATCACACAGGTGCACCTTTTGCTGGGGACAATAACAGGTTTCTCTAAAATGTGCAGTATTGTCACACAACACGATGCTAGAGATGTCGCAAGTTTTGAGGGAACGTGCAATTGGCATGCTTTTTGCAAAAATGTCCACCAGAGCTGTTGCCAGATAATTGAATGTTAATTTCTCTACCATAAGCTGTCTTGTTTTAGAGAATTTGGCAGTATGTCCAATCGGCCTCACATTCGCAGACGTTGTGTGGGCGAGCGTTTTGCTGATGTCGTTATGAACAACGTCTTCTCCTGAGTGGCTCAGCGGTCTAAGGCCAGTTAGCCAGTTTGTACTGCATTCTGACATTGACATACGTCCAATCTCGTTTACCCGGCCATGTGAGAATGCCAGAAAACGTGGTTTACCCACTTTGAATGTTTTACATTGGTCTTTTGCCTGGATTGGTTTTTCATAAAGTGTAGAGGAGGCTTAAATAGCACAGACATTTCAGTCTCTGTTTTTCAGCGCATTGCCCCTGCTTTTGGATGTGAACAGAGTATGCCGAACCAAGGGAAATTAAATGACTCATTGTGTTTTGTCACCATAGTCATCATGTTACAGTCGCCAGACAATGATACAGCCTTACTGGAAAACTGGACCCCATTTCTCCAAAATGGCCGCCCTGCGGGCCTTGGCACATACGGCTATTCCAGCCATGAGGACTTAAGAGTTTTTTCCCTGTAGATAACCATCATCTCTGGACTGTAACCCGCTCTCCCTCCACTCAGGATTGCCTTATTCCACATAGGCCACAGTAAGATGAAGCCCAGGTGCATTGCCTCAGGAATCACGCGAGTGCGAGTGAGTGAGGTCTGTGTGTTCAGCAGAGCACAGGAAGTGTATCTGTAATATACAATGGAGGCAGCTTTGCTGATTAATTGGAAGGCCTTTTGTACATTACGACCTCACACGTTTTGGCAGCGAGACACGACTATAAGGAAACAAGGTTTTGCTGCACCAATATGCAAATGCAATCTATAAGCAAGATACCAGGAGGACAGGCAGCATCTGGCATCTCGTGGAGATGATCTGGAACTGTGTACCGTTCTGTGCTGTAGAGTTCAGGTTTTTATAGACATCCACTACACTTAATGGAGTTGGTGGATTGCCATCACAAAACATACTAAGCCACAATGTTGGATGCCATCCATAACATCAGTCATTTCAGTAAACCAGTTAATATTTCCATGTATATCCCACCCTCTATGTATGACAGTTATCCTCTGCTGTTTGCACTGTATTGTATAGCAAGAATAGCAGCTGCAAAGCGTCATGACATGGAGCAGGGTGGAGCCCTAATGGCTGACTCATTTTAAAGCTTCTCCTAAAAATCGTGATGGGTCTTGCTGTGATGTAATGGGAACTTTATTCTGTGGGTGTCAACAGTTTTCTCTGTGCTGTGCGTGGCGTCTGGGCCCAGGGAATAGGGATGGCTGCTGTGAGTATAACAGCCCCATTGTGTTAAAATGCAGCATGGACTGGAGGCTCTATGTGTTTGAATGACCGCCGCTGGGCCCTCTTACTCTCAGCAGAGCAGTTTTCATTAGGAATGGTTGCCGCGGGACTTAACCTGGCTTAGGCGTCCTGCACTGCGGCTCTACCCCCGCCACCATTCTTTTGATTTAGTTGTTGTGTGTTTTGGAAACAGAAGAGATGCTTCGGAATCCTCGGCTCGGGTATTGAAATTGCTTTGGACCCCTTCCCAAGCCAGGAGACAAATGCTCTCTCTTCGTCCCGTGCCAGGCTGACCAGTGGCAGGCCTTTTGAGAAATGAGCAGCATTAGGGCGTATATTGACGTGGGGCGGTGAGCTCGCGTTGAGGTGGGAGGAACTGTGTTAGTAAAGGCACGACGTCGGAAGAGTTTGGGGACTTTCCAGGGTTTACCCTGACCTCAGGGCCGCAGATTTGAAACTGAAGCCAATCTCTTCCCCCTGCAGCACAAACAAACACAATCACAGACACGGAGCTAGCCCATCCAGAACGCAGACCTCTGGCTTCACTCACGAGGAGAGGTGGAGCGGGGCTAAGCTCTCGGTTCCGACTCAGACACACAGGAGAGGGAGAAGCAGGCCCTGGAAGTTTTTAGTGATTACAGGCCGTCTGATGCCTCACCCTCTCCCATCCTCCGCCTCTCCACTCTCCTCCCAACTCGACGACAGTCTGTCCTCGACGAGCTGGAATAATTTCATACACATCTGTGTACATCATGTGTGTTACTTTGGGGTCTGTTTATTGAAACTCTGATTAACATTCTTCAGTGTCATTAAGCTTATTCACAGTAGGCCCGAGCAGGGCAGGGACATATCCCCTCCCTGCGGCTATACGCTAAAAGTAACAACACACGCCTGTCTCTTTTGTCTTAGTCATACACAGGGAGGAATATTATATAAAAGCTCATGCCAGCAAGGAATTCTGCACATATCTGAATCTCTGTCTCCAGCTGCGAACAGTAATAAGGGTGGTTGCCTGTGCATTATTTTGGCCCCATTGTTGGTCACTTATCCAGATTTTCTACGCGATGGCCTCCCATTCTCCAATGTGCTTTCAATTTGGGGCGCAATTTGAGAATTTGTTCAAATTAGTCTGTCAGGGAGGGACTGCGGACTGTTTGCTTTATTGCACCCATGTAGGTCGGTTTGATACCACATGTGCTGGAACGAACCAAGCACAGAACAGTGAAACCTCCAACAAGGAGAGACTGTATCCTCAGACACAGAGACAGGAGAAAGGGGGGAGAGAGAGAAAAAGAGAGAATGAAAGAGTGGGAGTTTTTATTGAAGTGCATGGAAATAGCCTGAAGTGGCTCTGATTGAGTGCCATAGGAGAATAGCTGCATTGCTTTCTTTCCCAGGTGTCCCTGCTATGGTCTGGTCTGCTCTGTGTGGCTGACTGTGGCTGGAAGGATTTACAGAGTGATAAGTCTGGGCTCCCAGCCTCCCGGGCTGCCTCTGCTCCTGATCCTACTGCTGCTGCTGGTGCAGCCCACTCCAGTGTGGGGACATTCTCAAGACCTCAATAGTTTATGCAGACCATAAACATCTGGGCTGAAGGCTGCAGAGGAAAAGGAGATCTCTCCTTCGCAGCAAGTTACTCCCAATCTCTCTCTCTCTCTCTCTCTCTCTCTCTCTCTCTCTCTCTCTCTCTCTCTCTCTCTCTCTCTCTCTCTCTCTCTCTCTCTCTCTCTCTCTCTCTCTCTCTCTCTCTCTCTCTCTCTTTTAGGTTTTTATGGAGCTCCTCCTGCATTAGTTATTTCTATTGGCAGATTAGCACTGCAGTGGAGGGGCTCAGAGGCCTGGCTGCCTCTTTTTAGCTGTTAGGTACCATTACACAGCACCTCTGGTTGGTTTGGCGTTGGTCAGGGAACTGGGCTAATGTAGTCTAATTACCGGGGTCTCCTAGGCCTCCTTTAAGGGGCAGTGGCCTCATCGCCCAGGTGGGTGCCCTTCAGATTGTTGATGGAGAGAAGGGTATGTACATGTTTGAGGGGGTGTGGGACTTGAGGGGTTTGTTGATAGAGAAAAGGGTATACATGTGTGAGGGGATAGTATAGATTTTAGCTTGGTAGGATCAACATCAGGCCAGGGCTCAGCAAAGGTCAATGACGTCTAACCATCTCAGAAGGATGTCTGTCAATATTATGGTGTGTCAAGATGGAGGATGAAGGGGCAGGAAGCGTTTTAGACTCATCATTTAGAGAAAAGAAAGAAAACAAAACACTGCTATTGGAGGTATTATGTAATAGAAGTACAGACTTTTGGCAGATGTGGCTCGGTTGGAGGAGGCTGAACATCAGCCAGTCATTCCACTGCGCAGTCAGATTACTGGGATGTGTTTTCGAGGGGGAAGAGCACGTCCAAATAAATAGGCGGTTTAGCCAAGCCTCCCTCATCCAAAGTGTCAGTGTTGGCGCTCCCCATTTTCTCTTTCTCCCTCTTTCCCTTGCTCCCTCTCTCTCTCCCGTCCTTATAATAGCGGTCCCAGTGTTCTCTTTTGAATCTGTTTTCTCAGCAGCTCTGCCTGTCTGGGGCGGCCCCCATGTGGAACCCAGTAGGGCAGTAGTTAACCCTAACCCCGTCTCTCTCTCTCTACTACTTTTTACTATTCTCTCTCTCACCCTGGAGATGGGTTGGTGCCGTGCCTGCCCCGTGCGCTGACACTGAGAGTGTGGTGGAATCATTTTTGTATGGGGAGCTGCGTTTGATTGCTGTGCAGGGACCCTGCCTCACACAATGCTTCCCCTGTTCACCAGCCCCAGGTCCAAACCAGGGCCAGAGCCTTGGGGGTGGCGTGGGCTGTAGTGTTGCGGGATGGGGTGGGGGTTAGAATATGTGTGTAGAGCCCCCGCCTCCCGCCTCCCTCCGTCAACCCGCCAAGAAACAGACCCCAGGTCTACATTGCTGTGCGCCCCCCCCCTATTCCCCCCACCCTCCAAAATGAGCAAAGGCATCCTGCATTCCCAAGCTGTAGCCTATACTGTTATTCATCTCTCCGTCTCCTGCCCATTCAGAAAAACTCATAGAGTTCCTTCCTAACCAGCAACTCCCAATAGTAGTAGTCTTTGTCTTAAATTTTACACTCCCCATAGTAGTACTAGTACTGGTATTTTCCCAGTGCATTTTTGGTCTGTTTTTCCACTCTGATTTATGCGTCGGGGCAGCTAAAGTTAAGAGAGCATTTTGGTGCCGCCCAGGGTGCCTGTGTAAGCAGAGGAATGCAGAGCACAGTTCTGCTCCATAAGGTAAAATGAAAAGCTAGCCATTATGCTATTATAAATAGTCTTGGTTTCTGGACTTTAATAGTCAGGAGGTTTGTGGTGGAATTGTTGACTCAGCACAGCATTCTGAGTTTAAAGGATTACATATAAAAAAATATTGCTGGGTCGATTCTTTATTGGATAGAATGGATTGATTGTTTACAATGTACCATGGGCAGTTATTAAGTATACTTTTAAGGGGCATCTCAAATTAAAAGGAAATTGAGATCTACTTACACTAATCAAGGATCTTCTTACTGCCACCTACTGGGTATTGGCCAGTGTTTCTACTAACAGCTAATATCATTGTACACTGCATACCAAACATTAGAAACACCTTCCTAATATTGAGTTGACTCCAATGCTTCCCCTAGTTGTGTAAAGTTGGCTGGATATCCTTTGCGTGGTGGACCATTCTTGATATACCTTTATTGGAAATTATTGAGCGTGAAAAACCCTGCAGTGTTGCAGTTCTTGATGCATTTCTATACTATATCACCTATTAGCCAGTATATTTGATGAATCTTGCCCTATGCACAGATAACTGTAAACTTTGAGATCATACAGCTCTGACGTTGTGCCCATCTGGCATGTTGCAGGTAGCTCATCATTATCCTACAACGCTCCATCTCACACGGACCAGTCTCCACGCCTGGCTGCCAAAGAAGGTAGGACAGCATTATTTTCTAAAACCTTACTGCTAATGTTAAATATGGGCAACAGTATTCTATTTCAGAGGTGTTTTTATAGGGGTCTATGCTTCCTTTTTTGAAGAGAGCCAGGTATATGCTGAAAGGGTGAGAGAGAGAGGGAGCGAGAGCGAAAGAGAGAGAATGTGAGAGAGGACAAGAAAGAGTGTTCTCATTTAGCACGATCATTTAGCCAAAACAATAGAGCCGCAGTACGCTCCGCTCTGTCTGCCAGCCCCTCAGCGCACGGTGGTCTCAGTGTGAGTGCCAGCTCCCTCTCTGCTGCCACAGAGGAGAACAGGCCCAGGTCCTGGCAGCACCAAGCAGAGACACAGCTATTGACAGGTGTATCTTTTGTACAGTGGAATAATATCAGGCAGCGCTACCCCAGTCTGTGCTATTCATGGCCTACCTGCACATGGAGGAAAGCGAGGGCCACCTTACAATGGAAGGGAATTAGCAAAAGGCATGCCGTGGCTAACCTCCCCATCCACAGGGGGAGATATAGGAGGATAGGGTGGGGGGGGGCTCAGCGAGATAGCACGTCTAAATAAGGTCATTTTTGTGGAGCGGTGTACTTAAAGGACAGGTGGTTCAGCCACAATGTAAACAGAGACAGAAAGGAGACAGAAAGGGAGATGAGTTGTTTTTGTTGTCACAACTTTGACTCAATCTAAGAGGGAACACGTGGTGGTAGGGAGGAAAGGTTTTTTGGCGGTTGATGTGTGTATTTGTGCAGGTTTTGGAGGGCAACTGTTACACTGAGCATTGTAGGGCACAGTTCATTGTTTTAACATGTAGATTAGCATTCTGTGTCGTTTGGTGTTGATGAGACATGTTCATTCTCTCCGATCAGATACACTGATCAGTCTGGAAGACAGGGTTTTTTGCAGACAGCTAAAATGTGACTTTATGGTCCATAAATAACTCTGAATGTTTTTTATTTAACTAGGCAGGTCAGTTAAGATCAAATTCTTATTTACAATAACGACCTACCCCAGCCAAATCCTAACCCAGACAACCCTGGGCCAATTGTGCACCGCCCTATGCGACTCCCAATCACGGCCGGTTGTGATACAGTTCGGAATCGAACCAGGGTCTGTAGTGACGCCTCTAGCACTGAGATGCAGTGCCTTAGACCGCTGTGCCACTCTGAGGAGACACTTTGTCAAATGCGCATTTGCACTGGCATTTATCAAATCACATTTTATTTGTCACATGCTTCGTAAACGACAGGTTTACCAATGCATTCCCAACAATGCAGAGGGAAAGGAAATGGAGAAATAATAGAAAAGAAAAACACAGAATGATAATAAAAGTAATAATAGACACACAATGAGTAATCATAACTTGGCTACATACAAGGGGTACCATTACCGAGTCAATGTGCAGGGTTATGACGTAAGTGAGGTAGATATGTACATGTACAGTGCATTTGGAAAGTATTCAGACCCCTTGACTTTTTCAACATTTTATTACGTTACAGCCTTATTATAAAATGGATTAAGTAAAAACATGTCCTAATCAATCTATGCCCATAATGACAAAGCAAAAACAGGTTTTTAGAAACTTTTGCAAATGTATTGCAAATAAAAAACAGAAATACCTTATTTACACAAGTTTTCATACCCTTTGCTATGAGACTTGAAATTGAGCTCAGGTGCATCCAGTTTCAATTGATCATCCTTGAGATGTTTCTACAACTTGGAGTCCACCTGTGGTAAATTGATTGGGCATGATTTGGAAAGGCACACACCTGTCTAAATAAGATCCCACAGTTGACAGTGCATATCAGAGCAACAACCAAGCTGTGAGGTCTTAAATGAAAGAAGTTTGGAACCACCAATACTCTTCCTAGAGCTGTCCGTCTGGCCAAACTAAGCAATCAGGTGAGAATGGCCTTGGTCAGGGAGGTGACCAAGAACTCAATGGTCCCTCTGTCAGAGCTCCAGAGTTCCTCTGTGGAGATGGGATAACCTTTCAGAAGGACAACCATCTCTGCAGCTCTACACCAATCAGGCCTTTATGGTAGAATGGCCGATGGAAGCCACTCCTCAGTAAAAGGCACATGGCAGCTTGGAGTTTGCCAAAAGGCACCTAAAGAACTCTCAGACCATGAGAATCAAGATGCTCTGGTCTGCTGAAACCAAGATTGAACTCTTTGTGGTGGTGGCAGCATCATGCTGTGGGGATGTTTTTCAGCGGCAGGGACTGGGAGAATAGTCAGGATCGAGGGAAAGATGAAAGGAGCAAAGTACAGAGAGATCCTTGATGAAAACCTACTCCAGAGTGCTCAGGCCCTCAGACTGGGGCAAAGGATCACCTTTCAACAGGACAACAGCCCTAAGCACACAGCCAAGACAGCCAAGACAACTTGGTGGCTTCTGGAAAAGTCTCAGAATGTTCTTGAGTGGTCAAGCCAGAGCCCAGACTTGAGCCTGATCAAACATCTCTGGAGAGGCCTGAAAATAGCTGTGCAGCAACGCTCCCCATCCAACCTGACAGAGCTTGAGAGGATCTGCAGAGAAGAATGGGAGAAACTCCCCAAATACAGTTGTGCCAAGCTTGTAGCATCATACTCAAAAAGACTTGAAGCTGTAATTGCTGCCAACGGTGCTTTCAACAAAGTCCTGAGTAAAAGGTTGAATACTTATGTAAATGTTATATTTCAGTTTTTTAATTTTAATACATTTGCAAAAATGTCTAAAAACCTGTTTTTGCTTTGTCATTTTGGGGGTAGATTGATGAAGAGAAAAAAAACGATTTAATCAGTTTTAGAATAAGGCTGTAACATAACAAAATGTGGAAGAAGTCAAGGGGTCTGAATAGTTTCCTAATGCACTGCAACAAGGAATACAGTGACAGATAGTGAACAGTAGCAGCAGCGTATGTTATGAGTCAAAAAAGTAATTGCAAAAAGGACCACTGCAGAGGTTGCTATTCGGTTAACTATTTAACTACATTTTTTGCAGTCTTATGGCTTGGGGTAGAAGCTGTTCAGGATCTTATTGGTTCCAGACTTGGTGTGTCAGACCCGCCTATAAGCCTGTGTTAGTGTCTGTGAGATGAAGTACATATCCTTTACATGTGGACTGTGAAGTCACCACCATATACAGTACATGAGAACAGGTTGCAATAACACTGATAGCCTGGCTCACAGGAAAAGGGCATATCTAGCTGGGAAGAGAGGAAGAGACTAGGTTACACTGTTCTCACCCTGGTTCATATCATCATGGGTGTACTCGATGAGATACTTTATGTTTCTGTACGATTTTATTCCTTTTTTTTTTAGACAATAGACATAGACAAAATACATGGGCGCTAAGATTCTGCAGTGTCACCTCTGACCCCTTCTTCCTGGTTCTCAGTGGCAGGTATTTGGACTGGCAGATCCAGCAGGTCAACTCCCCTCAACACCATTTCCCCAACACAGAGAAGTGGCTACCATAATAGTGCTCCTTCTTCTCCTAATACAAACTCAGTCACAGCCCAAATTCCATAAAAGCCCTTTTCCTCCAGAAATGCCAGTATTGACACTTTTATCAACCTTCTATCACCAGATGTTCACAGTCATATTGCCTGTAGAAAAGGGTCACATACCATCTCAGCTCTGTCAGGGTATAGTAAGCACCGTTATTCAGCAGGAGACCTCCAAATCTTTTCCAGACCGTCTGATGTAAAAAGCAATGTTATGAATAAAAGTGAGCATATAAAACATGGAATGCAGCAGCCATGAAAAGTGTGTGTGTGTGTGTGTGTGTGTGTGTGTGTGTGTGTGTGTGTGTGTGTGTGTGTGTGTGTGTGTGTGTGTGTGTGTGTGTGTGTGTGTGTGTGTGTGTGTGTGTGTGTGTGTGTGTGTGTGTGTGTGTGTGTGTGTGTGTGTGTGTGTGTGTGTGTGTGTGTGTGTGTGTGTTCATGTGCTTGCTTGCCTGTGTGTTGAGCTTAAAGGGTACAGGGAGATAGTTTGGAGATTCAGTGATTTACCACATGGCTCCTCAGTGGTCACAGAGAGGGAAGCTTTAGCGATTGATGGGCTATTCTTTGTCTTTTATCTTTCCCTCTATGGCCTCCCAAGTGGAGAACTGCTGATTTACATTGGTTGTATAGCCAAGCATACATACAGTACTCTATCCATTGTATGTACATTGTGTCTGCTAAAGCTTGGCAGCTGCCTCTGCCAAGCTCATATAGTCAGCTCTTTTCCTTTCTCACACAGATGGCTTTTAAAGCACCTGCATACAGTATAAAAAGCCCTGCTCTGTCTGAGTCTGTCTTTGGCTTAGACTGTGGGTTAAAAGCGGTCCATGACTATGCTTCTCTCTCGTTGGTGCTCAGCCCTTGTTTTGAATAGCTGGTCTGCAGTCAGGTCTCCCAGGAGGAGCAAGCATTGCACCACACCCCAGCCCAGAGTGGAAACTGGCTCTACTCAGAGGGCCTGGAAAAAGAGGGAGAGAGAGGCTCCATACTTCTGGGGTGTCTGTTGAGTTTGCATGGCTGACTGTATTCCTGACCTGGTGTGCTCATCTGGACTCTGGTCGTCCTTCCCAGTCTGTCTGCCTGGCTTCCCCCTTTCCTATCATCTCTTCTCGTTTCCTCTCTACTCCTTTCGTACCCTCTCCTCTCCTCTCCTCTCCTCTCCTCTCCTCTCCTCTCCTCTCCTCTCCTCTCCTCTCCTCTCCTCTCCTCTCCTCTCCTCTCCTCTCCTCTCCTCTCCTCTCCTCTCCACTTCTGCCCTTGAGCAAGGCAGTTAACCCCCACATCGGCAACTGCTCCCCGGTTGCCGATGAAGTGGATGTCGATTAAGGCGCCCCCCCGCAACTCTCTTATTCAGAGGTGTTGGGTTAAATGTGGAAGACACATTTAGTTTGAAATCATCCAGTTGACCTAAGTATTCCCCTTTCCCTTCCTTCCCTTCTTCTTCCCTTCTCACCTCCCGTCTCCTCTCGTCTACTCTGCTGAATGGTGTTCCACATAGGTCTCATGTCCACCCCTGCCCTTCTGGTCTGACTCAGACCCTAATCGAATCAGGAATAGCAACTTCCTCACTGTCTATAGCGGTGAACCCTTAATATGAGGATATTGCAGGGATGTGACCCTCTCTCATGTCGAAAGGCTACATAGTGGAGCCGAGTGTAGTCTATCCAACCACCTCCTCTGCTCTTTATCAGACAGTAGCGGGATTCAACGCCATTGTTTTCTTTTCAGATTCCAACGTTGTGTTTCGTCTGTCTGGGTCTCTTGAGTTTCTCACTCTCTCTCTCTCTCTCTCTCTCTCTCTCTCTCTCTCTCTCTCTCTCTCTCTCTCTCTCTCTCTCTCTCTCTCTCTCTCTCTCTCTCTCTCTCTCTCTCTCTCTCTCTCTCTCTCTCTCTCTCTGTGTATCTGTCTCTCGCACTCTCTCTCTCTCCCCCTTCTGTTTGTGACCCTTCTCTTGGAAGGAGGTAGCCCCTGTGTGTTTTTTCGCAGAGGAGGGGGAGTGGGAGAGGGGAAAAAAGGGCTAGTAAAACAAAGAGAGGTTGTCTGCAGGCAAGGCAAGCAGGAAACGCAACTCTCCGAGGACTCTCCCCCAGTCGTTGCTACTTGGCTATCCCACCAGCCCACTGCAGATTGGACCTGACAGCCTCTGCTGAGCGACGGCCGCCCGACTGTTATTCCTCTCTCACTCTCTCACTCTGTCTCTCTCTCTCACTCTCTCTTCTATCACCCTCTCTCTGACTTCTCTCCTCTCCCTCCCCCTCTTTCTCTACCACTCCACCAGCTCCCTCCATCCTACCCCAGGCCCACCTGACAGTGAGAGAAAAGAGAGACCCACTCTTTGTTTAGTTCTTCCAGGTTCAGGCCCATTGAGTCAACTCTGGGGTTAATAGTTTAAAAAGCATAAAGAGTGAGATGTTCATGAGATCTCTTTTTAGGGAAATGTTTCTGCTGAAGGACGGTTTTATAAAGCACAAACACACATGAGCAAAATGAAATAACTTGAAATAACATCCTGTGAAAGTGTGATTAAATACACTGTTTGTAATTATAATAATTTATAATTATAATAATTTTATTGTAGATATGTAATTTATGTTAGACAATAAAACAAGTTCTAGTGACATTGCTTCTTAGAAAGCCTTATTTTTAATTTTTTATTACAGCTTTAAATCAAGTTTGTGGTTGAGAAGTACTCAACACTAAAGTAGATGTGCATTTTGATTTATTCAATGTTGGTTGAAGTAAACCAGTGGAAGGTCTGCATTTCCAAATGTTTGTTTTATAGGAAATGACATGGTTCTGACCACGAGAGGGCAGTGTTGGATAATGTTTTGAGAAGCCATGACATGGCTCTCAACCAGTTGTAGATGCGGAGGTCACTGATGAGTCAGAGGGAGCTAGTTGTGACAAAACCTCCTGTAATAGGTGGGTGTCTGCATCACCACGGTGAAGCATGTTAAGTTCTAGCTGTCCCATTGGCTGTATATGTAGCGTGACACACAGGATTTAGAGCCTTAAGTCTTCACGTTAGGCACCTGCGGTGTCTCTTAACTGCATGTTGAGCTCAGCAGGGGCTTATATGAGCACCACTTATGTGACCAAACATAAAAACACTGGTGACATCATGAGATTTGAAACATTAAAATATTAATGTAGTCATTATAACACGATGGAAGACTAGTAGGACATTACATCAGCTATATGTTATATTAGTAAGACATTAAATCAGCTATATGTAATATTAGTAAGACATTATATCAGCTATATGTTATATTAGTAAGACATTATATCAGCTATATGTAATATTAGTAAGACATTATATCAGCTATATGTAATATTAGTAAGACATTATATCAGCTATATGTTATATTAGTAAGACATTATATCAGCTATATGTTATATTAGTAAGACATTATATCAGCTATATGTAATATTAGTAGGAAATTACATCTGTTAGATGTGTGTCTTGCTTCACTGGCTGTTATATGTCCTCCTGTCTAGTGACTCTTTGCATGTGGTACAGTCTTAGCCGATAACAAAGCTAAATGTCAAGGTTGCTATAGTCGTTGCCAACCAAATGAAGGTGAAATTGCATCTATTTTCAATTTAGATGGGAATGTGCAGTACTGTTTTTGATGCCTTGATGGAGAAAATATGCATCTTGTTTTATCTGCACGTCAAGGAGATTGATTACAACTGGTAGCAATTCAGGTACCCAGACAGCATTCATCAGTTGGGAACCTCACAAACATAAGGCAATTCTTTCCAGTTGCAGCATCTTACAATCATAAACTACCAGAATGTCTATCTGTCTGTTTGTGTGTCAGTTTGTGTGTATTTTCCCCTCCCGTTTGTGGTCACCATGGTGCAACCTGCTCATGAAACTGTCATTTCATCGAAAACATCTTGTTGGTTCCTCTAGTTTTGAGACATAGTTGTATGTCAGATAAACCCACATAACCGTGGCCAGATATCCTGCTGCACAGGGTTTCTTGGACAGGGCTTGGATAGGCAGGCAAACCTTTTTATAGCCAGCTCTTGGCATCACTACTCTGCCTTATTTCTGTGACAATCTCGTTGCTTGTTTAAAGCCAAGTTGTGTTCCTGAGATGGGTTCGCTTGCAGGAAGAGAGCACAGCCTAGAACAAACACATCCACAAACCAAAAAGAGACACTACCACATTTTAATTCAGGACTAGTGTATATTATGAGATGAAGTGGAGGGTTCATCTTCTCGAGCTAGAATCAGTTCATTTCCCACTCGAGGGAGAGGGTGTCGAGGGAGAGGGTGTCGAGGGAGAGGGTGTCGAGGGAGAGGCTGTAGTTTTATTCGGGGGGGTTCGAATGGTAAAGGGGCAGCTCTCACGTAACTGTAGGGGGATCTTGGATGGTTGATGGCCTGGCGGTTGGGAGCTTGGGCCGGTGACCGATAGCTCGCTGGTTCGGCTCCCTGTTTTTGAAAATTAAAAATGAAACAAGATACACTGAGTTAGAACGAGCCACAAACAATTCCCCGCATGGCAGCTTCTTGTAATTGTTGCTAGCTATCTGACCATTCAGAGTCATAACACCCCACAGCCTTCTGCCTCATCGATGTGTGGGCATCATTTTCGTATACGATGTCAGCCAACCCATCTATAGGATAAATAAATGCAATACTCCGATATTAAAGGTTAGGAAGTGCAGTAGAGTGTTTAATGTTGACAAATCTCTATTTGTCGCTCTCCACTTCTCAGACCCTTCATATGATGCTGTACGGCGGACTGGATGGTCGAACAACATGCACAGTGGAAAAGGTAAGCAAGCGCTTTGCTTTACTGAGTTGCAGAAAGACTTGTAGCCTAACCACGCAAGGAATTAGCATATGGTCCAACCCATCATGCATCATCACATACAGTGCCTTCGGAAAGTATTCAGACCCCTTGACTTTTTCCACGTTTTGTTACGTTACAGCCTTATTGGATTAAATAAAAAAATTCCTCAGCAATCAACATGCAATACCCCGTAATGACAAAGGAAAAATAGGTTTTTAGAAACTTTTTCAAATGCTTAAAAACAAAAACAGAAAAACTTTATTAACATAAGTATTCAGACCATTTGCTATGTGACTCGAAATTGAGCTCAGGTACACCCTGTTTCCATTGATCATCCTTGAGATGTTTCTACAACTTGATTGGAGTCCACCTGTAGTAAATTCAATGGATCGGACATGATTTGGAAAGGCACAACCCTGTCTATAAGTTGACATCACATGTTAGAGCAAAAGTCAAGCCATGAGGTCAAAGGAATTGTCCGTAGAACTCGAGCCAGGATTATGTTGAGGCACAGATCTGGGGAAGGGTACCATTTCTACACCATTGAAATTCCCCAAGAACACAGTGGGCTCCATCATTTTTAAATGGAAGACGTTTGGAACCACCAAGACTTCCTAGATCTGGCCGCCCGGCCAAACTAAGCAATTGGGTGAGAAGGGCTTTGGTCAGGGGAGGTGACCAAGAACCCGATGGTCACTCTGATAGAGCTCTAAAGTTCCTCTGTGGAGATGGGAGACCAATCCAGAAGGACAACCATCTCTGCAGCACTACACCAATTAGGCCTTTATGGTAGAGTGGCCAGACGAAGCCACTTCTCAGTAAAAAGCACATGACAGCCTGCATGGAGTTTGCTAAAAAGCACCTAAAGACTCTCAGACCATGAGCAACAAGATTCTCTCGTCTGATGAAACCAAGATTTAACTCTTTGGCCTGAATGCCAAGTTTCACGTCTGGCAGAGACTTGGCACCCTCCCTACGGTGAAGCATGGTGGTGGCAGCATCATGCTGTGGGGATGGTTTTTTTTAGCGACAGGGACTGGGAGACTAGTCAGGATCGAGGCAAAGATGAATGGAATAAAGTACAGAGAGTTCCTTGACAAACCTGCTCCAGAGCGCTCAGGATCTCAGACTGGGGCAAAGGTTCACTTTCCAACAGGACAATGACCCTAAGCACACAGCCAATTAAACACAAGAGTGGCTTCGGGAAAAGTCTCAATGTCCTTGAGTGGCCCAGCCAAAGCCTGGACTTGAACCCGATCAAACACCTCTGGAGAGAACTGAAAATGGCTGTGCAGCAATGCTCCGCATCAGACCTGACAGAGCTTTAGAGGACCTGCAGAGAAGAATGGGAGAAACTCTCCAAATACAGTTGTGCCAAGCTTGTATTTTATAAATTAGCAAACATTAAAAAAACTTGTTTTTGCTTTGTCATTATGGGGTATTGTGTGTAGATTGATGAGGAACAAAACAATGTAATCAATTTTAGAATAAGGCTGTAACCTAACAGAATGTGGAAAACGTCAAGGGGTCTGAATACTTTCCTAATGCACTTTACATTCTTCCCTAGCTCATAGAGAGACGTGTGAGAGCCCACTCAACCCAAGCACGCAAGGCAAACCACCAATGATTAAATCCTCAGTCGTCAACCCTGAAATCTGTGAACTTTAAGCACTTACCCTAGCCACCAGTTACTGGCCTGTTTTCTTTGGAACGGGGCTGACATGCCATTAAGATGTGTACTGTGGTCTATCCATGACCGCCCAACTGGCTTTCTTCCCTCCTGTTTCTTTCCCCTCCTAAACTCTCCCTCTTCAGGCTCGCCGGTGGTCACACAGAACGTGTCCAAGTCCACTGAACAGCCCAGACCTCAGCCAGGTAATGTATTTCACCCTGCTCATTCCTACCATCATGTGTGTGTGCTCCACTTAAGACAGCCGCAGTTGGTTACACCCATCTCACAAGGATGAGGATCAGCCTAATGTATAGTGATACATACAGACTAACAGACCTTTCTCTCCACAGATCCTTACCAGATCCTGGGGCCCACCAGCAGTCGACTGGCCAATCCAGGTAGGTACAGGAGGATGTATGAGACCAATCATATATCAGATGTAAACTAAATTTCCCAACATACATTGCTTCATTATGGCCTTGGTGGAAAAAAAAATATTCTGCTGAGAATTGTGCACATTTGCATTCTACTTTATTGCAGTATTCAGTAAGTACAGTCGTGGCCAAAAGTTTTGAGAATGACACAAATATTAATTTTCACAAAGTCTTCTGCGTCAGTTTGTATGATGGAAATTTGCATATACTCCAGAATGTTATGAAGAGTGATCAGATGAATTGCAATTAATTGCAAAGTCCCTCTTTGCCATGCAAATGAACTGAATCCCCCTGAAACATTTCCACTGCATTTCAGCCCTGCCACAAAAGGACCAGCTGACATCATGTCAATGATTCTCTCGTTAACACAGGTGTGAGTGTTGACAAGGACAAGGCTGGAGATTACTCTGTCATGCTGATTGAGTTTGAATAACAGACTGGAAGCTTCAAAAGGAGGGTGGTGCTTGGAATCATTGTTTTTCCTCTGTCAGCCATGGTTACCTGCAAGGAAACCCTTTGGCGTCATCATTGCTTTGCACAAAAATGGGCTTCACAGGCAAGGATATTGCTGCCAGTGAGATTGCACCTAAATCAACCATTTATTGGATCATCAAGAACTTCAAGGAGAGCTGTTCAGTTGTTGTGAAGAAGGCTTCAGGGCGCCCAAGAAAGTCCAGCAAGCGCCAGGACCGTCTCTTAAAGTTGATTCAGCTGCGGGATTTGGGGCACTACCAGTACAGGGCTTGCTCAGGAATGGCAGCAGGCAGGTGTGAGTGCATCTGCACGCACAGTGAGGTGAAGAATTTTGGAGGATGGCCTGGTGTCAAGAAGGGCAGCAAAGAAGCCACTTCTCTCCAGGAAAAACATTAGGGATAGACTGTTATTCTGCAGAAGGTACAGGGATTGGACTGCTGAGGATTGCGGAAAAGTCATTTTCTCTGCTGAATCCCCTTTCCGATTGTTTGGGGCATCCGGAAAAAAGCTTGTCCGGAGAAGACAAGGTGAGCGCTACCATCAGTCCCGTGTCATGCCAACAGTAAAGCATCCTGAGACCATTCATGTGTGGGGTTGCTTCTCAGCCAAGGGAGTGGGCTCACTCACAATTTTGCCTAAGAACACAGCTATGAATAAAGAATGGTACCAACACATCCCTGAGAGCAACTTCTCCCAACCATCCAGGAACAGTTTGGTGACGAACAATGCATTTTCCAGCATGATGAAGCACCTTGCCATAAGGCAAAAGTGATAACTAAGTGGCTCGGGGAACAAAACATCGATATTTTGGGTCTATGGCAAGGGAACTCCCCAGACCTTAATCCCATTGAGAGCTTGTGGTCAATCCTCAAGAGGCAGGTAGACAAACAAAACCCCACAAATTCTGAACAAACTCCAAGCATTGATTATGCAAGAATGGGCTGCCATCAGTCAGGATGTGGCCCAGAAGTTAATTGACAGCATGCCAGGGTGGATTGCAGAGGTCTTGAAAAAGAAGGGTCAACAATGCAAATATTGACTCTTTGCATCAACTTCATGTAATTGTCAATAAAAGCCTTTGACACTAATGAAATGCTTGTAATTATGCTTCAGTATTCCATAGTAACATCTGACAAAAATATCTAAAGACACTCAAGCAGCAAACTTTGTGAAAATTAACATTTGTGTCATTCTCAAAACTTTTGGCCACGACTGTACATAACGAGTTATGGGTCTTTGATCAATCGGCTGTTAGGTGTTCAGGGATAGAACAGCTGTTGATTTGACCTATGTGTGTGTGTGTTTCCTGGTCAGGTTCAGGACAGATCCAGCTGTGGCAGTTCCTGCTGGAGCTCCTGTCAGACAGCACCAATGCTGGCTGCATCACATGGGAGGGCACCAATGGAGAGTTCAAGATGACTGACCCTGACGAGGTGGCGAGGCGCTGGGGCGAGAGGAAGAGCAAGCCCAACATGAACTACGACAAGCTGAGCCGCGCCCTGCGCTACTACTACGACAAGAACATCATGACCAAGGTGCACGGCAAGCGCTACGCCTACAAGTTTGACTTCCACGGTATCGCTCAGGCCCTTCAGCCCCACCCCACCGAGTCCTCCATGTACAAGTACCCCTCGGACCTTGCATACGTGCCCTCCTACCATGCCCACCAGCAGAAGGTCAACTTCGTGTCCCCACACCCTCCCTCCATGCCCGTCACCTCTTCTAATTTCTTTGGACCCACTGCACCGTACTGGAGCTCCCCAACAGGGGGCATCTACCCCAACCACAGCGTCCCCCGCCACCCCAACTCCCACGTGCCCTCCCACCTGGGCAGTTACTACTAAACCCCACTGCACCATGACGTCTTCCCCAACCTTCTTTCCCCCCAACCACACCCACCAGTGCTGATCTGAAACCACAATGAAACCAAACCAACTAAGACCGAGAGAAAGGGCGATTCTCTGCCTGGACCCAAAGTCTGCTCTTAACTGGCAAGATGAAGAAAGCTAACTGAAGAAAGCTAACTGAAGAAAGTTAACTGAAGAGATCTAACTGAAGGAATGTTTGAAGGATAAAAAAAACTGGATGTTCCAAATGGAGTACTACTTATTTACAAGACAAGAGACTGTTTCCATGTTTGTTTTGTTCAGTTTTTCAGTTTGTCTGTGTTTTTTGTGCCATGTGTCCCTTGAAAACAGCACCCATGGGCCAGTTCAGAGTGCCCCCAAAATCTAGACACGTTACCCACACAGACGCAGCCTTATCGAGAGACCATAGAGGCTCTCATACCTACTTTGTGCCTGATCACAGACATGGACCCATTCTCTATGTGTCTCAATCTACATTTCCTTCATATGATAAAGCTCCTGCCTTGTTCCTCTTTCCAGTCCTGTATGGGGTCTCAGATCAACATCATGTTCTTCTGTCTCATGTTCTGTTATCAGTCCGTCCATCTGCATCTGGTGTAGGTAGGGCTTTAAAGAAAAGGACTTCTCAGCACTGAATGAAAATGAAATGTTGGCAACTGGAATACGCCATTGATTCACACTTATCTTATCCTCCAAACTGGAAGTAGGCGAGTTGGAGACCAGAGTTGGAAGTGAAGCGCTGTAGCTATGTTTTCAGGGGGCCACACACCGGTTGGCTGTTGTTATAGGAACTATGCTGTTTGTCCTCTTCAGCCATTGGTTCGTTCCATTTCCAGATGTTTTGTTGGACCAAGTCATTATTAATGTGAATGCCCTCTGGTCCATGGAACACATCTTCAATTTGACAATCACAGTTGTTTGTCTGTCCAGGCCAGTCAAGTGTCTCTGTGCATTCATACTGCACTGCCATTTCAAAACGTGCATTTTCAGATGTTTAAAGTTTGTTGTATGAAAGAAATAATTGTATTTAAACAGCTGAATATGGACTTGTTTCACTACTTCTTGAAAATAAATGGTTTACTAAGTAAAGAACAAAACCAATAAAGTAAGAAAGGATGAAAACGTAGAAATCCTCAGATTCGCGAATGCTGTGCGTTCGTCAGACCTATTTTCTATTATTTTGTAAACATTGGTCAACTAGGCATTAAAGCAACTTACTGTATAAATTATGCAGAGTTATTTTCATATGTGACACAGTTTTAAAAAGTCAAGAGAATTAATACGAGTTGACCTCGGTCAAAAATGCAAACATTGTTAAGTCCGTTACTGATATATAAGTATGTTCAACATTTTTAAACGTTTTATATCTGTACATTTGGGCAGTCCATTTTTACATGATTTTTATTTTATTTTATGAAATTCAATTTGTAATGTCCTCAGTGCCTTGGAGTGAACACAAGATTTGTTCTAGCTAGTTATTACCAAAAACCACAAATGCCTGCTTGAATCATAATCCTATACTTATAGTCAATCTGTTATTCTGTATATACCATGCTTATGGTTGCTTTCAATTCTAAAATAGGCCAAAAATACTTGTCATGTCTCATATCATTAAGCCAACAACCCAGAAATGTCCAGCTTTTGTCTGTGCCTTTAAATTGGCCTGGTATATTATGCAAAAGAGCACAGACACCCCTTATATTCACAGCAAGCATCTCTTTTAAGCTCGATTGCTTTAGATGTGTGAATTAAAGGGAATTTGTTAGATGTAGCATGAAGATAATAATCTAAAATGTACCCTTTACATCCGCCTCTCATAAACAGTCATGTTCAATGAAAGGGGAGCTGTGCTACTTCGTATATGCAATGTATTTTGGATATTAAATATATAAATGTAATTTTGCAATTAACCATTTTATTATTATTGTAATTCCTGCCATGTATTAAGTACTAACTTTTGAAAAAGGGCTTTTGTATAGGAAAGAAATTTGACAAAATAAAAGTTTTTACTTCTGAACATATTTACTTCTGTTGGTCCATTGTCTGCCAGAAAGTAGGATATGTGATTTCTTCTCAACTTGAGAGGTACATGGATGGGAGGAGAGACCTTTGTCCTCTTGTTATCATAGAGGATGTCAAGTGTGTGTTTATGATAACTGAGTTATTTACAGTAATGTATTCAGTGTACCCCATCAGCCTACGTACAATTGAGTCGTACAAAATGACAACGCATGCATGTGTGTGAGAGAGAAAGAAAGGAGAGAAACACTTTCCTATCCTATACTGTCATACTCATTTATCAATGTATCATGTCAGTCGGTCAAGCAATGCAGCTGTCATCAGGCTATAAGTTTCCATATCAAGTTTTTTATGTGATGTCCATTGAAAGCCTTGATTATTTGCATGGATTTTAAACAGCTGTGAAATATTCTGTGAATGATAAAACATTTATTGTATTCCATTAAACAGAGAAGGCAACATCCATCACATCCATCCCATACCACCTTTAAAATCGACAATTGCAGTCATGCACATCACCACGAGCAAAAACAATTCACTGTCGCCACCATGTGGCTAGTACAGGCCAATGCAATTGACGAAGCAATTCACTGTGTAAATCAGCCTCGAACAGGAGTCTTTTTTTCACATCTTGTCTTATCACCTAGTGAATGATAATGTCAGGGAGAAGTAATTACATTTTTTAAGTGAATAGATTTGGTTGATAGTTTTTCATTATTTCCAAGACCCGTTCTCGTCAGAGACTCCAGTGAGTGTAATGAGCTCAATATTAGGACTTGAGAAATAAAGTTAACATCATTAGAAAGAAGATGTTCCCCTCTTATCTACTGTAGTCAAATGTCATATAAACATACACACAATCACTTTTTAAATATATATACAGTACCAGTCAAAACTTTGGACGCACCTACTAATTCCATGGGTTTTCTTTATTTTTACTATTTTCTACATTGTAGAATAATAGACTTCAAAACTATGAAATAACAACTATGGAATCATGTAGTAACCAAAAAAGTGTTAAACAAATCAAAATAAATGTTATATTTAGCCAGACTTTGCCTTGATAACAGCTATGCACACTCTTGGCATTCTCTCAACCAGCTTCATGAGGTAGTCACTTGGAATGCATTTCAATTAACAGGTGTGCCTTGTTAAAAGATAAGTCCAATTTATTTTCTTCTTATTGCGTTTGAGCTAATCATGTGTTGTGACAAGGTACGGGTGGTATATAGAACATAGCTGTAACAGATTTCCTCTTCCTCTTCTGAGGAGGAGTAGGAGTGATCGGACCAATGCACAGCGTGGTACGTATCCATAATATCGTTTAATGAGAATGAATACAACATACAAAAACAAGAACAAGAGGATCAAAATGAAAACCGAAACAGTCCCGAATGGTGCAAACACTGAAACGGAAAATATTCACCCACAAAACACAGGTGGAAAAAGGCTACCTAAGTATGATTCTCAGAGACAACGAACGACACCTGCCTCTGATTGAGAACCATACCAGGCCAAACACATAAACACAACCTAGAAAAACGAACATAGACTGCCCACGCCAACTCACGGCCTGACCATACTAACAAAGAGAAAATAAAGGAACTAAGGTCAGAACGTGACAATATTTGGTAAGATACCAAGTCCATATTGTATCAAGAAGAGTTAAAATAAGCAAAAAGAAACAACAGTCCATCATTACTTTAAGACATGAAGGTCAGTCAATCTGTAAGTTTTCAAGAACTTTGAACGTTTCTTTAAGCGCAGTCGCAAAAACCATCAAGTGCTATGATGAAACTGGATCTCATGAGGACCGCTACAGGAAAGAAAGTCCCAGAGTTACCTCTGCTGCAGAGGATAAGTTCATTAGAGTTAACTGCACCTCAAATTGCAGCCAAAATAAATGCTTCACAGAGTTCAAGTAACAGACACATCTCAATATCAACTGTTCAGAGGAGACTGCTTGAACCAGGATTTCATGGTCGAATTGCTGCAACGAGACCATTACTAAAGGACACAAATAAGAAGAAGATACTTGCTTGGGCCAAGAAACACGAGCCCTGGACATCAGACCGGTGGAAAACTGTCCTTTTGTCTAACGACTCCAAATTTGCGATTTTCGGTTCCAAACACTGTGTCTTTGTGAGACGCAAAGTAGGTGAATGTTTGATCTTCGCATGTGTGGTTCCCATCGTGCAGCATGGATGAGGAGGTGTGATGGTGTGGGGGTGCTTTTCTGGTGACACTGTTTGTGATTTATTTAGAATTCAAGACCCACTTAACCAGCTTTGCTACCACAGCATTTTGTAGCAATCTGGTTTGGGGACTAATCCCATCTGGTTTTCACTTAGTGGGACTATCATTTGTTTTTCAACAGGACAATGACCCAAAAAACACCTCCAGGCTGTGTAAGGGTTTTTGACCAAGGAATGATAGAGTGCTGCATCAGATGACCTGGGCTCCACAAGCACACAACCTCAACCCAATTGAGAGGGTTTGGGATGAGTTGGACCGCAGAGTGAAGGAAAAGTAGCCAGGATATGTGGGAACTCCTTTAATACTGTTGGAAAAGCATTCCAAAATGGCGTAGCAGTGCAGACGTGTTTTGTTCGTCCTCTCATCTACTTTTTAATTTTTCGTCCTTTTTTTGTATATATTTCAATTTTATTTTCAATCTCCACCATTTCAAATCAATTATACCTTCCGGTAACCTGCCTCACCCAATGTGATAGGGAACCACAATTACTTTTTTTTTTTTTAGACCTTGCAGTCAGAACCACCTAGTGTCACGAATATTACCAAAGGTGACTCCCCTTCTTGTTCGGGTGGCGCTCGGCGGTCGTCGTCGCCGGTCTACTAGCTATCGCCGATCCGTTGTTCTGTGTTCGTTTAGTCTTGTCTATTGGTAGCTGTCATGCTGGTGAATGAGGACCCAAAAGCGACTTGGCGAAAACAGAGTATTTAATCCAGAATAAACTTTACAAAACAAAAAGCATAATACTACACGTAAAGACGAGAACAGACTGGAGACTTGATCGAGAACTGCAGGTTGCCTCGGGAAGGCACTTGAACCTAGCAGACTCAGACACCTGCTCACCACGCAGCATCTGAGGGAAACACGACACGACAGGGCAAAACATAGACACAGCACGGTGAATTATAAATGAGGAACCGACAGGGCAGGTACGGGAAACAAGGAGAGAAATAGGGACTCTAATCAGGGAAAAGGATCGGGAACAGGTGTGGGAAGACTAAATGATGATTAGGGGAATAGGAACAGCTGGGAGCAGGAACGGAACGATAGAGAGAAGAGAGAGCGAGAGAGTGAGAGAGGGAGGGGGAGAGAGAGGGATAGAAAGAGGGAAAGAACCTAACAAGACCAGCAGAGGGAAACGAATAGAATGGGAAGCACAGGGACAAGACATGATAATAAATGACAAAACATGACAGTACCCCCCCACTCACCGAGCGCCTCCTGGCGCACTCGAGGAGGAATCCTGGCGGCAACGGAGGAAATCATCAATGAGTGAACGGTCCAGCACGTCCCGAGACGGAACCCAACTCCTCTCCTCAGGACCGTAACCCTCCCAATCCACTAAGTATTGGTGACCCCGTCCCCGAGAACGCATGTCCATGATCTTATGTACCTTGTAAATAGGTGCGCTCTCGACAAGGACGGGAGGGGGAGGGAAGACGAACGGGGGTGCGAAGAAAGGGCTTAACACAGGAGACATGGAAGACAGGATGGACGCGACGAAGATGTCGCGGAAGAAGCAGTCGCACAGCGACAGGATTGACGACCTGGGAGACACGGAACGGACCAATGAACCGCGGAGTCAACTTACGAGAAGCTGTCGTAAGAGGAAGGTTGCGAGTGGAAAGCCACACTCTCTGGCCGCAACAATACCTAGGACTCTTAATCCTGCGTTTATTGGCGGCTCTCACAGTCTGTGCCCTGTAGCGGCAAAGTGCAGACCTCACCCTCCTCCAGGTGCGCTCACAACGTTGGACAAACGCTTGAGCGGAGGGAACGCTGGACTCGGCAAGCTGGGAAGAGAATAGAGGAGGCTGGTAACCCAGACTACTCTGAAACGGAGATAACCCGGTAGCAGACGAAGGAAGCGAGTTGTGAGCGTATTCTGCCCAGGGGAGCTGTTCTGCCCAAGACGCAGGGTTTCTGAAAGAAAGGCTGCGTAGTATGCGACCAATCGTCTGATTGGCCCTCTCTGCTTGACCGTTAGACTGGGGATGAAACCCGGAAGAGAGACTGACGGACGCACCAATCAAACGACAGAACTCCCTCCAAAATTGTGACGTGAATTGCGGGCCTCTGTCTGAAACGGCGTCTAACGGGAGGCCATGAATTCTGAACACATTCTCGATAATGATTTGTGCCGTCTCCTTAGCGGAAGGAAGTTTAGCGAGGGGAATGAAATGTGCCGCCTTAGAGAACCTATCGACAACCGTAAGAATCACAGTCTTCCCCGCAGACAAAGGCAGACCGGTAATGAAGTCTAGGGCGATGTGAGACCATGGTCGAGAAGGAATGGGGAGCGGTCTGAGACGACCGGCAGGAGGAGAGTTACCCGACTTAGTCTGCGCGCAGTCCGAACAAGCAGCCACGAAACGGCGCGTGTCACGCTCCTGAGTCGGCCACCAAAATCGCTGGCGAATAGACGCAAGAGTGCCTCGAACACCGGGATGACCAGCTAACTTGGCAGAGTGAGCCCACTGAAGAACAGCCAGACGAGTGGAAACAGGAACGAAAAGGAGGTTACTAGGACAAGCGCGCGGCGACGCAGTGTGCGTGAGTGCTTGCTTAACCTGTCTTTCAATTCCCCAGACTGTCAACCCGACAACACGCCCATAAGGAAGAATCCCCTCGGGATCAGTAGAAGCCACAGAAGAACTAAACAGACGGGATAAGGCATCAGGCTTGGTGTTCTTGCTACCCGGACGGTAAGAAATCACAAACTCGAAACGAGCGAAAAACAACGCCCAACGAGCTTGACGGGCATTAAGTCGTTTGGCAGAACGGATGTACTCAAGGTTCTTATGGTCTGTCCAAACGACAAAAGGAACGGTCGCCCCCTCCAACCACTGTCGCCATTCGCCTAGGGCTAAGCGGATGGCGAGCAGTTCACGGTTACCCACATCATAGTTGCGCTCAGATGGCGACAGGCGATGAGAAAAATAAGCGCAAGGATGAACCTTTTCGTCAGACTGGAAGCGCTGGGATAGAATGGCTCCCACGCCTACCTCTGAAGCGTCAACCTCGACAATGAATTGTCTAGTGACGTCAGGAGTAACGAGGATAGGAGCGGACGTAAAACGTTCTTTTAGAAGATCAAAAGCTCCCTGGGCGGAACCGGACCACTTAAAACACGTCTTGACAGAAGTAAGAGCTGTGAGAGGGGCAGCAACTTGACCGAAATTACGAATGAAACGCCGATAGAAATTAGCGAAACCTAAAAAGCGCTGCAACTCGACACGTGACCTTGGAACGGGCCAATCACTGACAGCTTGGACCTTAGCGGAATCCATCTGAATGCCTTCAGCGGAAATAACGGAACCGAGAAAAGTAACGGAGGAGACATGAAAAGAACACTTCTCAGCCTTTACGTAGAGACAATTCTCTAAAAGGCGCTGTAGAACACGTCGAACGTGCTGAACATGAATCTCGAGTGACGGTGAAAAAATCAGGATATCGTCAAGATAGACAAAAACAAAGATGTTCAGCATGTCTCTCAGAACATCATTAACTAATGCCTGAAAAACAGCTGGCGCATTGGCGAGACCAAACGGCAGAACCCGGTACTCAAAATGCCCTAACGGAGTGTTAAACGCCGTTTTCCACTCGTCCCCCTCTCTGATGCGCACGAGATGGTAAGCGTTACGAAGGTCCAACTTAGTAAAGCACCTGGCTCCCTGCAGAATCTCGAAGGCTGATGACATAAGGGGAAGCGGATAACGATTATTAACCGTTATGTCATTCAGCCCTCGATAATCCACGCAGGGCGCAGAGTACCGTCCTTCTTCTTAACAAAAAAGAACCCCGCCCCGGCCGGAGAGGAAGAAGGCACTATGGTACCGGCGTCAAGAGACACAGATAAATAATCCTCGAGAGCCTTACGTTCGGGAGCCGACAGAGAGTATAGTCTACCCCGAGGAGGAGTGGTCCCCGGAAGGAGATCAATACTACAATCATACGACCGGTGAGGAGGAAGGGAGTTGGCTCGGGACCGACTGAAGACCGTGCGCAGATCATGATATTCCTCCGGCACTCCTGTCAAATCGCCAGGTTCCTCCTGAGAAGTGGGGACAGAAGAAATGGGAGGGATGGCAGACATTAAGCACTTCACATGACAAGATACGTTCCAGGATAGGATAGAATTACAAGACCAATTAATAGAAGGATTATGACATACTAGCCAGGGATGACCCAAAACAACAGGTGTGAAAGGTGAACGAAAAATCAAAAAAGAAATAGTCTCACTGTGGTTACCAGATACTGTGAGAGTTAAAGGTAGTGTCTCAAATTTGATACTGGGAAGATGACTACCATCTAAGGCAAACATGGGCGTAGGCTTGTCTAACTGTCTGAAAGGAATGTTATGTTTCCGAACCCATGCTTCGTCCATGAAACAACCCTCAGCCCCAGAGTCAATCAAGGCACTGCATGTAGCACCCGAACCGGTCCAGCGTAGATGGACCGACATAGTAGTACAAGATCTAGATGAAGAGACCTGAGTAGTAGCGCTCACCAGTAGCCCTCCGCTTACTGATGGGCTCTGGCCTCTTACTGGACATGAATTAACAAAATGTCCATCAAATCCGCAATAGAGGCACAGGCGGTTGGTGATCCTCCGTTCCCTCTCCTTAGTCGAGATGCGAATCCCTCCCAGCTGCATGGGCTCAGTCTCAGAGCCAGAGGAGGGAGATGGTTGCGATGCGGAGCAGGGAAACACCGTTGATGCGAGCTCTCTTCCACGAGCCTGGTGACGAAGATCTACCCGTCGTTCTATGCGGATGGCGAGAGCAATCAAAGAGTCCACACTGGAAGGAACCTCCCGAGAGAGAATCTCATCTTTGACCACTGTGTGGAGTCCCTCCAGAAAACGAGCGAGCAGCGCCGGCTCGTTCCAGTACCTAGAGGCAGCAAGAGTACGAAACTCTATAGAGTAATCCGTTATGGATCGATCACCTTGGCATAGGGAAGCCAGGACCCTAGAAGCCTCCCCACCAAAAACTGAACGGTCAAAAACCCGAATCATCTCCTCTTTAAAGTTCTGGTAATTGTTAGAACAATCAGCCCTTGCCTCCCAGATAGCTGTGCCCCACTCTCGGGCCCGGCCAGTAAGGAGTGAAATGACGTAAGCAACCCGAGCTCTCTCTCTAGAGTATGTGTTGGGTTGGAGAGAGAACACAATCTCACACTGGGTGAGAAAGGAGCGGCACTCAGTGGGCTGCCCGGAGTAGCAAGGTGGGTTATTAACCCTAGGTTCTGGAGGCTCGGCAGGCCAGGAAGTAACAGGTGGCACGAGACGAAGACTCTGGAACTGTCCAGAGAGGTCGGAAACCTGAGCGGCCAGGTTCTCCACGGCATGGCGAGCAGCAGACAATTCCTGCTCGTGTCTGCCGAGCATGGCTCCTTGGATCTCGACGGCAGTGTTACGAGCGTCTGTAGTCGCTGGGTCCATTCCTCGGTCGGTTCCTTCTGTCATGCTGGTGAATGAGGACCCAAAAGCGACTTGGCGAAAACAGAGTATTTAATCCAGAATAAACTTTACAAAACAAAAAGCATAATACTACACGTAAAGACGAGAACAGACTGGAGACTTGATCGAGAACTGCAGGTTGCCTCGGGAAGGCACTTGAACCTAGCAGACTCAGACACCTGCTCACCACGCAGCATCTGAGGGAAACACGACACGACAGGGCAAAACATAGACACAGCACGGTGAATTATAAATGAGGAACCGACAGGGCAGGTACGGGAAACAAGGAGAGAAATAGGGACTCTAATCAGGGAAAAGGATCGGGAACAGGTGTGGGAAGACTAAATGATGATTAGGGGAATAGGAACAGCTGGGAGCAGGAACGGAACGATAGAGAGAAGAGAGAGCGAGAGAGTGAGAGAGGGAGGGGGAGAGAGGGATAGAAAGAGGGAAAGAACCTAACAAGACCAGCAGAGGGAAACGAATAGAATGGGAAGCACAGGGACAAGACATGATAATAAATGACAAAACATGACAGTAGCACCTGTTTCTAGTTTGGTTGTTAGGATAGGGTATATATAGTCTGTTTAGCCCGCTTCTGTTTCGTGCGGGCTTGTTCGTCTGTTATGTTGGTTGAGTGTATTTTGTTGCATTTTGGGTTTCACGCTGTCCGTTTATATTTCTGTTCATTTGTGTTTTCACTTTGTACATGTTGTGTTTCCGGGACATTAAAGCGTGTTGTTTTGCCCACATCTTTGCTCTCTGCGCCTGACTCCACACCTCTTCACTCATTACTTGTGACACCTAGCCATCAAAGCTAACCAGCTAATTAGCTACTAGCTATTAGTCATTGTTAGCCACTGCTAGCGGCCTTTACCTTCTGCACAGATACCAGCCCTTTCTTTTGTAGCCTGGAAAATACTTGCCAGCCCACCAGTATCGGACTGTTTCTCCACAACAATGCCGGACTCCTGCCTTAAACCCTGGACCATTACTCCTGATCTTCACAGCTAGATAGCTGCCACCGAGTGACCCAGTACCGAAGCTAGCCCTGAGCCAGGCCCACCTCCCTGGCCTACTCAGTTTTTCACCCGGACTCCACCCAAACACGGCTAAAATCCACTAACGGATCCTTGCCGTAAGCTCTGGACCTTGGCACCAGATCACCGCTGCTATCGAGTGGCTATTGTGGCTAAAGCCCCTGCCCCGATGCTAGCACCAGTTAGCCATGAGCCAGGTGCATCTCCCGGCTAGCAAAGTAAATTACTACAACACCTCTTTCGCCATCTGGCTTCGATCCTTTGTCGACACGGCGCCCCGCCGCACCACCACGACTGGTCTTCTGACGAATACTCCAGCCACTGTGCTTTCAACCGGCCTCTGTCGGAAGTCAGAGCAGACGCTTCTACTAGCCCCGGGCTTCTACTAGCCTCTAACTTTAAACGCTGTGTCACCCGCTTGCTACCATATTAGCGACTACTCCGCTGCTTCCCTGTTCCATCTATTTTTTTGTTGTATTTTTGTATTTTTTTTAACCTTTATTTAACTAGGCAAGTCAGTTAAAAACAAATTCTTATTTTCAATGATGGCCTAGGAACAGTGAGTTAACTGCCTGTTCATGGGCAGAACGACAGATTTGTACCTTGTCAGCTCAGGGATTGGAACTTGCAACCTTTCGGTTAGTAGTCCAACGCTCTAAACACTAGGCTACCCTGGCTACCCTATTGCTGTCCCCTGGACCCTATGATCACTTGGCTACATAGCTGATGTCTGCTGGACTGTACATTAATCACGGTACTCCATTCTGTTTATTTTTGTTTATCTGTCGGCCCCAGCGCCAAACTCAGGCTCTATATGTAGATAACCGACCCTCTCTGCCTATTCATTGCCATTTTACCTATTGTTTTTGTCTTAGCTGATTAGTGGTGTGGGGGCTGTGCTTTGGCAAAGTGGGTGGGGTTATATCCTTCCTGTTTGGCCCTGTCCGGGGGTGTCCTCGGATGGGGCCACAGTGTCTCCTGACCCCTCCTGTCTCAGCCTCCAGTATTTATGCTGCAGTAGTTTATGTGTCGGGGGGCTAGGGTCAGTTTGTTTATCTGGAGTACTTCTCCTGTCCTATTCAGGTGTCCTGTGTGAATCTAAGTGTGCGTTCTCTAATTCTCTCCTTCTCTCTTTCTTTCTCTCTCTCGGAGGACATGAGCCCTAGGACCATGCCCCAGGACTACCTGACATGATGACTCCTTGCTGTCCCCAGTCCACCTGGCCATGCTGCTGCTCCAGTTTCAACTGGCCTGGGCCCTAGGACCATGTCCCAGGACTACCTGACATGAGGACTCCTTGCTGTCCCCAGTCCACCTGGCCATGCTCCTGCTCCAGTTTCAACTGTTCTGCCTTACTATTATTCAACCATGCTGGTCATTTATGAACATTTGAACATCTTGGCCACGTTCTGTTATAATCTCCACCCGGCACAGCCAGAAGAGGACTGGCCACCCCACATATGCTCTCTCTAATTCTCTCTTTCTTTCTCTCTCTCTGAGGACCTGAGCCCTAGGACCGTGCCCCAGGACTAGCTGACATGATGGCTCCTTGCTGTCCCCAGTCCACCTGACTGTGCTGCTGCTCCAGTTTCAACTGATCTGCCTTATTGTTATTTGACCATGCTGGTCATTTATGAACATTTGAACATCTTGGTCATGTTCTGTTATAATCTCTACCCGGCACAGCCAGAAGAGGACTGGCCACCCCACATAGCCCGGTTCCTCTCTAGGTTTCTTCCTAGGTTTTGGCCTTTCTAGGGAGTTTTTCCTAGCCACCGTGCTTTTACACCTGCATTGTTTGCTGTTTGGGGTTTTAGGCTGGGTTTCTGTACAGCACTTTGAGATATCAGCTGATGTACGAAGGGCTATATAAATAAATTTGATTTGATTTGAATTTGATTTGATTAGCTGTTGTTGTTGACTTAGCTAGCTTTCCCAATCAACACCTGTGATTGCTTTATTCCTCGCTTTATGTCTCTCTCAAATGTCAATATGCCTTGTGTACTGTTGTTTAGGTTAGTTATCATTGTTTTAGTTTACAACGGAACCCCTAGTTCCACTCATCATACCTCTGATACCTCCTTTGTTCCACCTCCCACACATGCGGTGACCTCACCCAGTATAACCAGCATGTCCAAAGATGAAACCTCTCTTATCATCACTCAGTGCCTGGGCCTACCTCCTCTGTACCCACACCCCACCATAACCTTGTCTGCACATTATACCCTGAATCTATTCTACCATGCCCAGAAATCTGCTCCTTTTATTCTTTGTCCCCAATGCTCTAAATGACCAAGATGACCAGTTTTGATAGCCTTTAGCTGTACCCTCATCCTACTCCTCCTCGGTTCCCCTGGTGATCTGGAGGTAAACCCAGGCCCTGTGTGTCCCCAGGCAACCCCATTTTTTGACTTTGTTGATCTATCTACTGCAGAGATAGCCTGCAAAGTTCTGCCATACTTTCCAGATCAGTGCCCAAACAGTTCGAACTTCTAATTTAAAAAATGAATATCTCCAGAAGTAAGTCTCTCACTGTTGCCGCCTGTTATCGACCCCACTCCACTCCCAGCTGTTCCCTGGACATCATGTGTGAATTGATCTCCCCCCATCTAGTTTCAGAGTTCGTTCTGTTAGGTGACCTAAACTGGGATATGCTTAACACCCCGGCAGTCCTACAATCTAAGCTAGATGCCCTCAATCTCACACAAATTATCAAAGAAACCACCAGTTACAACCCTAAATCTGTAAACATGGGAACCCTCATAGACATTATCCTGACCAACTTGCCCTCCAAATACACCTCTGCTATTTTCAATCAGGATCTCAGCGATCGCGGCCTCATTGCCTGTATCGGCTATGGGTCCGTGATCAAACGACCACCCCTCATCACTGTCAAACGCTCTCTAAAGCACTTCTGGGAGCAGGCCTTTCTAATTGACCTGGCCCGGGTATCCTGGAAGGATATTGACCCATCCCATCAGTCGAGGATGACTGGTCGTTCTTTAAAAGTAATTTCCTCACCATCTTAGATAAGAATGCCCCTTTCCAAAAATGCAGAACTAAGAACAGATATAGCCCTTGGTTTAGTCCAGACCTGACTGCCCTTCACTAGCACAAAAACATCCTGTGGCAGACTGCAATATCATTGAATAGTCCCTGCGATATGCAACTCTTCAGGGAAGTCAGGAACCAATACACGCTGTCAGTCAAGAAAGCAAAGGCTAGCTTTTTCAAGCAGAAATGTGCATCCTGTAGCTCTAACTCCAAAACGTTTTTGGACACTGTAAAGTCCATGGAGAACAAGAGCACCTCCTCCCAGCTGCACACTGCACTGATGCTAGGTAACATGGTCACCACCAAATCCATGATAATCAAAAATTTCAATAAGCATTTCTCTATGGCTGGCCATGACTTCCTCCTGGCTACTCCAACCCCGACCAACAGCTCCGCCCACCCTGCAGCTACTCACCCGAGCCTCCCCAGCTTCTCCTTCACCCAAATCCAGATAGCAGATGTTCTGAAAGAGCTGGAGAACCTGGTCCCGTACAAATCAGCTCCGCCGCCATTGTTGCAACCCCTATTAACAGCCTGTTCAACCTATCTTTTGTATCGTCCGAGATCCCTAAAGATTGAAAAGCTGCCACAGTCATCCCCCTCCTCAAAGGGGGTGACACTCTAGACCAAAACTGCTATAGATCTATATCTATCCTGCCCTGCCTCTCTAAAGTCTTCGAAAGCCAAGTTAATAAACAGATCACTGACCATTTCGAATCCCACCGTACCTTCTCCGCTGTGCAATCCGGTTTCCGAGCCGGTCACGGGTGCACCTCAGCCACGCTCAAGGTACTAAACGATATCATAACCACCATCGATAAAAGACAGTACTGTGCAGTCGTCTTCATCGACCTGGCCAAGGCTTTCGACTCTGTCAATCACCGTATTCTTATTGGCAGACTCAATAGCCTTGGTTTCTCTAACGACTGCCTCGCCTGGTTCACCAACTACTTTGCAGACAGAGTTCAGTGTGTCAAATCGGAGGGCCTGTTGTCCGGACCTCTGGCAGTCTCTATGGGGGTACCACAGGGTTCAATTCTCGGGCAGACTCTTTTCTCTGTATATATCAATGATGTTGCTCTTGCTGCTGGTGATTCCCTGATCCACTTCTACGCAGACGACACCATTCTGTATACTTCTGGCCCTTGTTTGGACACTCTGCTAACTAACCTCCAAAACGAACTTCAATGCCATACAACACTTCTTCCGTGGCCTCCAATGGCTCTTAAACGCTAGTAAAACCAAATGCATGCTTTTCAACCGTTCGCTGCTCGCACCCGCCCGCCCGACTAGCATCACCACCCTGGACGGTTCTGACTTGAATATGTGGACAACTATAAATACCTAGGTGTCTGGCAAGACTGTAAACTCTCCTTCCAGACTCATATCAAACATCTCCAATCCAAAATCAAATCTAGAATCTGCTTCTTATTTCGCAACAAAGCCTCCTTCACTCACGCTGCCAGACTTACCCTAGTAAAACTGACTATCCTACCAATCCTCGACTTTGGCGATGGCATCTACAAAATAACTTCCAATATTCTACTCAGCAAACTGGATGCAGTCTATCACAGTGCTATCCGTTTTGTTACCAAATCATCTTTTACCATCCACCACCACGACCTGTATGTTCTAGTCAGCTGACCCGCACTACATATTCGTCGCAAGACCCACTGGCTCCAGGTCATCTATAAGTCTATGCTAGGTAAAGCTCCGCCTTATCTCAGCTCACTGGTCACGATAACAACACCCACACGTAGCACACGTTCCAGCAGGTATGTCTCACTGATCATCCCCAAAGCCAACACCTCACTTGGCCGCCTTTCCTTCCAGTTCTCTGCTGCCAGTGACTGGAACGAATTACAAAAATCAGACCTATATTTCCCTCACCAACTTTAAACATCAGCTATCTGAGCAGCTAACTGATCACTGCAGCTGTACATAGTCCATCTGTAAATAGCCCACCCGATCTACCTACCTCATCCCCATACTGTTTCTTTTACTTTTCTGCTCTTTTGCACACCAGGATCTCTACTAGCACATCATCATCTGCTCATTTGTCAATCCAGTGTTCATCTGCTAAATTGTAATTCTTCGCTACTATGGCCTATTCATTGCTTACCTCCTCATGCCTTTTGCACACACTGTATATAGACTTTATTTTTTTCTACTGTGTCATTGACTTGTTTATTGTGTTATTGGCTTGTTTATTGTTTATTCCATGTTATTCCATGTGTAACTCTGTGTTGTTGTCTGCGTCACACTGCTTTGCTTTATCTTGGCCAGGTCGCAGTTGTAAATGAGAACTTGTTCTCAACTAGCCTACCTGGTTAAATAAAGGTGAAATAAACATTAAAAAATAAAAATAATTCCCCATTAAGCTTTTTGAGAAAATGACAGAAGTGTGCAAAGCTGTCATCATAGCAAAGGGTGACTACTTTGAAGAATCTAAAATCTATAATATATTTTGATTTGTTTAACACTTCTTTGGTTACTAAATGATTCCATATGTGTTTTTTCAAAATGTTGATTTCTTCACTATTATTCTACAATGTAGAAAATAGTAAAATAAATAAAAACCCTTGAATGAGTAGGTGTGTCCAAACTTTTGACTGATACTGTATATATAGTTTTGCGGACCCACTGCAGTACCTCCCGGTTGAATAACCCTGCCCTATATTTGTTTTCTCAGTAGTCACAAAAACATTTATTTTCGCAATAAAGTGCACATTGTCGGGAAAAAAATACTATTTAGCAATGTCAGTGTTATCCGAGATTGTTATCCTTGGAACATCCTTACCCTAAACCCTAACCCTAAACTCTAACCTAAACCTTACCCTAACCCTAACCCTTTCCTAACCCTAACCCTAACCCTTACATTAACCATTTTAAATTTCAGCTTCAATGCGGTAGGGACGTCCCAAGGATTTTGAATTGCATGGAGCATTTAGCAATGGACAGCTCTGTCTTCAAGTTCAGTAGCCAATTTGGCATGAAAGCACATTTAATTATTTTGTTATTAAAACGCTATCACTGCGTTGACAATTCAGGTTGGTTGAAAAAGTATTTTGTTGTTCTAAAATGAAAGCACAGTTTGCTATTCCGTAGCCAATACAACGGCGTGATTTTGTTCAGAGAGAGATGTTCTTCACCTGGTTTCCATTATAATGTAAAGATCATGCTAATGATAGCTGACTAATCTCCATTCCATGGTGAAGGAAGTTTATGAAGAACTCCACCAACGAAGTGGAGCAGAGACCAGGCTTTATGTAATTCAGCTCTGATTACATCGATTCGCCCGAGGTCAATAAAAAAAAAAAAAGATGAAATGCTTGCCTTGTACCTATGATTGTACTCTGTAGGTGCCTTTTTTTGCTTGCTGAAATCATTACTTTTTCAAGAAATGTTAAACAAATACAACCACCAACTGATGCTGTCATTTGTCCTATAGACTATCAAAGAACCTTGCAATGAAAATAGGATATTTAAAAAAAGGCCTACTTACAATGCAGTTTCAATGACGGTCAACATTCTGGGCCAACACTTTCCACAATTATATGATGTTTAATGCAAGAGATATATTTAATAACCCACATACAATAGGATCATGTGCATGTATCGGCCTTCACTCAGTACCCAGCTAGCACATAATGTTCTGAGGACCATATGTTTCATAGAGCTTGGTGAGAGTGTGATTCTGCATACAACATTCCCATAACATTTCCTCCAGGTTTCCTTCAAGGTTCAATTTAAAGTAATGTTTGGGGCCATCTTGCAGCTCAAGATGGCGCTGATTGACATGATCGCCGTGTTCATAGCTGCTAAGCAACTCTGCAGTATTTTTTGGGTGTGCGAGTTATTTCTCACCTTATTAGCTCAGAATGTCCTTATTACAGCTGGAAATAGCTTTTGGATATTAATATGACGGGTAACTCACCAACATTTTGACCAGAAGTCGACTTTCTTGAATTGGATCCATTGTTCGTAGACATCAGGGACTGTAACATACTCTGTTTCATGGCCATGTTTTACACCTGTTTTTTTCACCCTTTCTTACAGACCAGGTTCCCAGAACGCTAAGGCAGACGCACTGTCCCGGCTGTATGACACAGAGGAGCGGCTCATGTATCCCACCCCCATACTCCTGGCCTCCTGCTTGGTGGCTCCGGAAGTGTGGGAGCTGGATGCGGACATTGAGCAGGCTTTACGAGCAAAGCCTACTCCCCTCCAGTGTCCCACTGCTGTCCGTGACCGGTTTATCTATTGGGTCCACACATCACCCTCCTCTGGGCATCCAGGCATCGGTCGGACGGTGCGCTGTCTGAGTGGGAAGCCCTGGTGGCCCACTTTAGCTAAGGGCGGGAGGGTTCATGTTTCCTACTGCTCGTGTGCGCCCAGTGTAAGGCTCCTAGGCACCTGCCCAGAGGTAAGCTACACCCCTTACCTGTTTCACAACGGCCTTGGTCGCACCTGTCGGTGGATTTCCTTACAGATCTTCCTCCCTCACAGGGTAACACCACGATCCTGGTCGTTGTGGACCTTTTTCTAAGTCCTGCCGACTACTCCCTCTGCCCGGTCTCCCTACGGCTCTACAGACTGCGGAGGACTTGTTTATACGCATCTTCCGGCACTACGGGGTGCCTGAGGACATAGTGTCTAATTGGGGTCCGCAGTTCACTTCGAGTGTCATGGAACGTCTGGGGGTCTCGATCAGCCTTACCTCGGGTTTTCACCCCGAGAGTAACGGGCAGGTGGAGAGAGTTAACCAGGATGTGGGTAGGTTTTATAGGTCTTATTGCCAGGACCGGCCGGGGGAGTGGGCAGCGTTCATGCCCTGGGCAGAGATGGCCCAGAGCCGATTCTGGCCCAAGGAGCCGGTTCTGGCCCCTTGGCATCAGAGTCAAACCGAGGCTCCTGCGGTGGACGACTGGTTCAGGTGCAGGGAGACATGGGACGCCATATTCACCTTCAGCGCGCCGTGCTGCGCCAGAAAGCCAGTGCAGACGTTCTCCTCAGGCCAGGTATTCTCTGTAATACTATAAGCCACCTATCAATTTATTATAGTTCCTAATCTCCCAACCTCAGCTACCAAGAATCCATTTCAGACTATCAATCGAGTTGGGGAAATTCAAATCTAATTTTATTTGTCACCAAATACAACAAGTGTAGACTTAACAATGAAATGCTTGCTAAGGAGCCCTTCCCAAAAACGCAGAGTTAAAAAATAATAATACAAAGAAAAATTGTAACACAAGTGGAATAAAATACACAATATTTTTTTCTATATACAGGGAGTATCAGTACCAGATCAATGTACAGGGGTATGAGGTATTTGAGGAGGATATGTACAAGAAGGCAGGGTAAAGTGACTAGGATAAATAATAATAATAGTAAAATAAGGAACAAAGTAGAAGCAGCATATGATGAGTGTAAAAGTGTGTGTGTCTGTGTATGTGTTTGCGTTGTGTTGGTAAGTGTGTGTGTGTGTATGTGAATGTACGTATGTGTGTGTATTTGTATTAGTATGCAGTGAAAGTGTGTGTGTCAGTGTAGTGTGTGAGTGTGTATATATATATATATATATATATATATATATATATATATATATATATATATATATATATATATATATATATATATATATATATATATATTTATATATATCTTCTGAGTCTGCATAGAGTCAGTGCAAGATAGGCTCAGTGCAGATAGTCCGGGTAACCATTAAGTAACTATTTAGCAGTCTTATGGTTAGGGTTGTTGTGGTGACCGTATTTTTCTGTTTTGCTATTTGCTATTTAAGTGCATAGATGACATGTATTTTTCTAGCTGCCCCTGTTTTGAGACCGGTGCATGATAATGGTCCATTTTAAATCTCAAAAGAATTCACACATGTATAATTTAGTACATATGTAAGGCAAGATTAAATCAAGAAGAGTCTGATGGGTGACAATATTAGCCTATCACTTGTGAATTATATATTACCACTTGTGAATGACGCCCAGCAGAAGAAACAATGTGTCACGACTTCAGCCGAAGTTGGTCCCTCTCCTTGTTTGGGCAGCGTTCAGCGATAAATGTCACCGGCTTTCTAGTCACCACCTTTCCATGTTTCATTTTAATTTTGTTTTGTCTTAATTATACACACCCGGTTTCTATTCCATGAATGAATGTTCCTTATTTAACCCTCTGGCTTCCCTCTCTGTTTTGTGCGTTATTGTTTGCCATGTGGGTTCGTGTTTTGTGCTCTGGGATATTATGTTTTTCCTTATTGGAACATTACTTCTATTTTTGAGTAAATTATCAGATTATTACTCATATCTGTGTCCTGCGCCTGACTCCGGATTTTTCCATTCACCAACACCCTCACACAATGCCTTTTTTAAATACGTTTTCTAATCACAGTCGCACACCTCATTTTGCCTAGCCCATAGGCCTATATGTTTTGCTAAGGTTTGTATCACAACTAAAGTGGCCAAATAACTTTAGGCACATTTAGGCACATTAATACGCTTTACAATGGCCGTAGAGCCTAACTGGCAGACATAAGCAGCACAATGGCCGTAGAGCCTAACTGGCAGACATAAGCAGCACAATGGCCGTAGAGCCTAACTGGCAGACATAAGCAGCACATGAGTTTCAAGTTTGGGGAAGATCATTTTCACCATAAAAATGCTCCTTTTAATAAAAGCATGACATGCATAATTGCATTTGCGGTCACTTTTGATAATGGTGTTTTTCTGCTAATGGAACATTTGTGCTTATAGCCTACTGTTTATTGCTGCGCATATAATGGGAAGAAATAGCCTAATAGTTTATCAACATTTTAAGCTAAATGCTCTGATCTGTTGCGTCAGCCACATTGTGTAAAAAGTTTTTTTTTATGCTAGTTGTATTAATTTGGTATCTATCGCATCCTACAACTGTCCCAGACTATGTTTGTAATATTTATTTCTCGCACAGAAGAGAATAGGTCGACTTTTGCACTATGGGGGATAGTAGATTGACATAGGCTATTGCTTTTGCTATTCATTAGGCTGACTCATCTTGAAGGCTGACGAAAAGTAAATGTGGACAGTTCTTCCAATATCTTCAAGATGCACCTCGGAATTGGATAAGGACGCACGCAGTTGTGTCCCCGATGTGTCTGTCTTCACTTGTAGCCTCTGAGAATTACCCGAAGCCTCTGAGAATTACCTGATCACGTGATGGAGCCATGTGAGTGAGAGGTGATTGGAGCTCTATTTATGGCTATTCAGCAGTCTTATGGCTTGGGGGTAGAACTATTGGTCTGCGAGCTGATGCCGTTCGCTGGATGTTCGCTGATGCCGTTCTACCGTTCGCTGGATGGTAGCAGAGTGAACAGTCTATGGCTTGGGTGGCTGGAGTCTTCTACATTTTTTTCTGACATCGCCTGATATAGAGGTCCTGTATGGCAGGGAGCTCAGCCCCAGTGATGTACTGGGCTGTCCACACCACCCTCTGTAGCTCTTTGCAGTGTTAAGTTCTAGCTTGAAATCTACTGATTCATGTTGCTATACTAGAACTCGTGAATTACTTGACATGTATATGGAATGTATGTGTTGGGGTCAATGACGGGTAGATGTGGAACTAAGAAACTTAATCTTCTGTTCCATGTTTCTGATGAGGGAGGTGAAAGGCAATTGTTAGTCTCTGATAAGGCAGGCTGGCTGCGGAAGTAGGGAGGAGTGAGGAATGTGTCTCGAGGTCAAATCAACAGATGAAGTGTGAAGAAACCTCTGGGAGGGGGGCCATAGAGGCCCACCACAACGACTCTCCTACTGCAGTACTATTTTTTTCAGCTTTATTTAACCAGGTAGAACGGTTGAGAACAAGTTCTCATTTACAACTGTGACCTGGCCCAGATAAAGCAAAGCAGTGCGACAAAAACAACAACACAGAGTTACATATGGGATAAACAAATGTACAGTCAATAACACATTAGAAAAATATGTATACAGTGTGTGCAAATGAAGTAAGGCGGTAAGGCAATAAATAAGTAATTAGTTATTGCGAAGTAATTACAAGTGGCGAAGTAATTACAATTTAGCTGTTTACACTGGAGTGATATATGTGCAGATGAGGATGTGCAAGTAGAAATACTGGTGTGCAAACGAGCAGAAAAACAAAAACATGTGGGGATGAGGTAGGTAGTTGATTGGATGGGCTATTTACAGATGGGCTGTGTACAGCTGCAGTGATCGGTAAGCTACTCTGACAGCTGATGCTTAAAGTTAGTGAGGGAGATGTAAGTCTCCAACTTCAGTGATTTTTGCAATTCGTTCCAGTCATTGGCAGTAGAGAACTGGAAGGAAAGGCGGCCAAAGTTGATGTTGGCTTTGGGGATGACCAGTGAATTATACCTGCTAGAGCGCGTGCTACGGGTGGGTATTGCTATGGTGACCAGTGAGCTGAGATAAGGCGGAGCTTTACCTAGCAAAGACTTATAGATGACCTGGAGTCAGTGGGCTTGGTGACGAATAAGTAGCGAGGACTAGCCAACGAGAGCATACAGGTCGCAGTGGTGGGTCGTATATGGGGCTTTGGTAACAAAACAGATGGCACTGTGATACACTTCCACACTCAGGGCTGTGACTACACCAGTGAGAGGAACCAATTACATTCATGCCTAGCAACAGTGATGTATTGGTTATCTAGATGTGTAAGGAGTTGACCACGCCTATTAGGAGGTTATAAATACTGTATTTGTGCTTGTGTAATCATGTCTTGTCTTTGCAGCTGTACGACCCAGTGGGTGAATAAACTTGGTTTGAGATTTTTATTCAATTTGTTCAGAACCTGATAGTTCTCGATTTTTGTAATCACAGAGTAAAAAAAACGTTGGGGTAGATTAAAACACACACTGGCCTCCTTGTGAACAGAAGTTATCATGTTTTGTGTTGTCTGTAATTAAAACTTTTTTGTTGCTGATTAAGATTTGGCAAAGTAAAAACTAACGAAATATACATATTCTCTTTTAGAAGAGGATGGGGTGTCCATATCTCTCCCTTTGAAATGTTTCCCGAGGCTGTTGCTTTGGGAGAGCAGTTAGTCAAATTCTGCACTTCTATTAAGTATAAGTGTACCCAGCTCCCAATCAAGTAAGGCCTGGCCATTTGTTTGTTTTTGCCCTATGTGTTACCACACACAACCCACCTGTTAAGAATATTTGTTAGTGATGGTAATACCGTTTCTGATTTATTTGGTATTAGTGGGTTTTTCACAGGTTAGAAAGGATGTACCTTAAAGGGCACACCAATGACATTTTCTGAGGTATCCATTGTCGAAATTTTGGTTGCACACATACATTCTCTTGATAAGAAATGTGCTAAAAACCCCAATGTAAACCTGGTGCACAGAATGTTTGAAATGTCTTTAAATAATGAGTCTGAAGGACAGGGAAATAAAAGGGAAAGAACACTCACTTAATGGTGTTGAATGACCTCTGTTCTGACTTTCTGGTGAGGCCTGATCACCCTCACCAGAAAGGCTAGATACATTGGTTGAGATTTAATTATAATATGTACATTCTGTTAAATATGAAGAAGTGTATTGCTGTGATTGTTTTTTGTTGTTCTGTTTTTGTCTTTGCTTCAATACAAATCTCATCAGATAAGGTCTGCTGTATTGTCGGAATGTCTCCCTAAGGGTTAGCCCTCTAACTCCCTGACCATGTAAATCTGCGCTGAGGTCGCCAATATGATAAGGGAGTATAAGCCAATCTGCTAAATGGTTTCAATAGTGTGTTTGTATTCTCTTCCAGATTTGTCGTTCAAATTTGTATTAAGAATATTGGGAATGTAATAATTTGTCATACAGTGAATAGTTTATCCGGATTTCCAAAATAAGAAATGCCCTAAACTGTTGTTCTGGTCTGTCATCTCTTGAGGTTGTGACAAAGATGACCTCAGATTGTATCTAGATGCATGAAAGGATCATAATTTGACCGAGAACAGTGTGAGCCTCACCACCCCCTCGGTTGAAGTAATGGCGTTCACTATGGCCCTGTCCTTCACCACTTCTACCTGAGACCTGAATCCGAGTCAGCAACCGGTGTACAGCATCCAGTCAAATCTATCAACTGCCTTTTCTCTCAGGAGTGCTGCATGAGTCCCGAGACCGTCTATGTGGAGTGAGCATGGAGAGAGATCAAGTCCAAACTTATCTCATGCTGCTGGTGTACTGGCCAGAAAATGGACAAGACAGAATGGACCGTAAAGGAAGGTATGAGTTACATGTGTGCCATTGGGAGGATGAAATATACAGCTATCTAAAGAAGAAAATGAAGAGACGCCAGAAGAATGAGTGCCGGGGAGGAACGGAGGAGTCAACTGTGCCCATAATGGATTTAGGCTTCTTCAAAATTGGTCATTTGGGGGTGTCAGGTTGATTGTGGGGGTCAGCACACTGTGACATTTATGGTAATTTAGATTTAAAATGCATTGCGATACCGATCTGTCATTAACATGCAACTCGCAAAGGTGTAGGAGGTGGATCAACGGGGGGCCGTGCTGAGAAAAGTTATGCTGGGAATAAGATGAATATACTGTATGTCAATGTTAGTAGTACATGCTGTATATTTATCTCCCGTATGTATATTAACATTCTGCCAGTGTCGGTGTGTGCTAAATTGAGGTTCTTAAATTTGAATGATAGACTCAATGTGAAGCACTGGGGACTGTAATTCTACATTTGTGTTGGATAATTTACAGTGGGGCAAAAAAGTATTTAGTCAGCCACCAATTGTGCAAGTTCTCCCACATAAAAAGATGAGAGAGGCCTGTAATTTTCATCATAGGTACACTTCAACTATGACAGACAAAATTAGAAAAAACATCCAGAAAATCACATTGTAGGATTTTTAATGAATTTATTTGCATATTATGGTGGAAAATAAGTATTTGGTCACCAACAAACAAGCAAGATTTCTGGGTCTCACAGACCTGTAACTTTTTCTTTAAGAGGCTCCTCTGTCCTCCACTCATTACCTGTATTAATGGCACCTGTTTGAACTTGTTATCAGTATAAAAGACACCTGTCCACAACCTCAAACAGTCACACTCCAAATTTCACTATGGCCAAGACCAAAGAGCTGTCAAAGGACACCAGAAACAAAATTGTAGACCTGCACCAGGCTGGGAAGACTGAATCTGCAATAGGTAAGCAGCGTGGTTTGAAGAAATCAACTGTGGGAGCAATTATTAGGAAATGGAAGACATACAAGACCACTGATAATCTCCCTTGATCTGGGGCTCCACGCAACATCTCATCCCGTGGGGTCAAAATGATCACAAAAACGGTGAACAAAAATCCCAGAACCACACTGGGGGACCTAGTGAAAGACCTGCAGAGAGCGGGGACCAAAGTAACAAAGCCTACCATCAGTAACACACTACGCCGCCAGGGTCTCAAATCCTGCAGTGCCAGACGTCCCCCTGCTTAAGCCAGTACATGTCCAGGCCTGTCTGAAGTTTGCTAGAGAGCATTTGGATGATCCAGAAGAAGATTGGGAAAATGTAATATGGTCAGATGAAACCAAAATATAACTTTTTGGTAAAAACTTAACTCGTCGTGTTTGGAGGACAAAGAATGCTGAGTTGCATCCAAAGAATGCCATACCTACTGTGAAGCATGGGGGTGGAAACATCAATCTTTGGGGATGTTTTTCTGCAAAGGGACTGATCCGTGTAAAGGAAATAATGAATGGGGCCATGTATCGTGAGATTTTGAGTGAAAACCTCCTTCCATCAGCAAGGGCATTGAAGATGAAACGTGACTGGGTCTTTCAGCATGACAATGATCCCAAACACACCGCCCGGGCAACGAAGTAGTGGCTTCGTAAGAAGGATTTCAAGGTCCTGGAGTGGCCTAGCCAGTCTCCAGATCTCAACCCCATAGAAAATCTTTGGAGCAAGATGAAAGTCTGTGTTGCCCAGCAACAGCCCCAAAACATCACTGCTCTAGAGGAGATCTGCATGGAGGAATGGGCCAAAAATAGCAGCAACAGTGTGTGAAAACCTTGTGAAGACTTACAGAAAACATTTGACCTCTGTCATTTACCAACAAAAGGTATATAACAAAGTATTGAGATAAACATTTATTATTGACCAATTACTTATTTTACACCATAATTTACAAATAAATTCATTAAAAATCCTACAATGTGATTTTCTGGATTTTCTTTTCTCATTTTGTCTGTCATAGTTGAAGGGTACCTATGATTACAGGCCTCTCTCTTCTTTTTAAGTGGGAGAACTTGCACAATTGGTGGCTGACTAAATACTTTTTTGCCCCACTGTACCAATAGGTCTAATTATGATTTGGAAAGGCGAGAAGGAGTAACAGCTGCCCCTAAACTGTGAGGAGAGCACAAAATGAAGGGAGGGTGCACTGCTTATCCTGCAGGTGGTTTTTGAAACTAATTAAGTATTTGTGGAAATCCATTGAGTCTAGAGAGGTTATCAGAAAATCGACTAGAATGTAGCATGGGATATCCATAATTGGGATGATGATGGTGGGTTTGTGGTCCTTGCCCCAATCTCATTCTTAACAAGGTTGGTGTGAAACTGTTATAACGTGTTCTCTCTCTTCCCTGTGAATGTCAATAAGGTTTCTAGGTTGTGTGAAATGTGAGTGATCATTGTTCCAAATTAGGGAAATGGACTTGAGCACTATTTTAGTATGTAAATAGGAGATTAATACAAAAAGTCTTAATTTATTACAATTAAAATACTGTGTATGAATATAACAATTTAAGTATATAAGTATATTTAACTATATAAGTGGCCAAGCAGCAGTAATTATTGGGTTAGATGGAATGATTTATGTGCAAATGTATTTGTGGCCGGCAGCAGCCTGTCTCTGAATCTAATTGACTTAGGCCACCTGGGAAAGCAGGAGGAAGTTTTTAGGGCATTCATTTTTGTGTACCCCAGCAGAACAGTGTCCCGAAGGTTAAGGAAGGTGGGAATCGTCATGTTATCAAACTTCAGTTTTTGCTATATATGAATATGCATAGCTTAATGCATTACCACCTGTCATATTTTGTGTTTCCTTTTGCTTTTCAAGTCTTTTGCTATCACTCTCGTAGGAACCCGAAGGAGGAAGAGAAAGTCACAAGCTCCGGCTGAAATGTCAGAGGGGTGTTGGCTTGTGAAGGGATGCATACAGCCGTGATGATTACGGATGAGAACTCTCTTGGTAGATAAAAGTGTCTGCAGCTTACTATGAGGTATTCTATATCAGGTGAGCAAAAGCTTGAGATTTCCTTCACACTGGAAGCAACGTTCATGAAGAGACTCACCCCTCCTCCTTTGAACTTACTCTAGGCCACCCTTGTCCAATTGTGCCACTGCATGGAGAAACCATGGAGTGCATGGAGTTCTATGTACAGAGTCATCCAGCCTTGTCTCTGCAAGGCATATTATATTGCAGCTTTTTGAGTCTCTCCAACAAAGGAGAGGGTCAGAGGGTCAAAGATGGTAATGGTGAGAGGTTAGCATGTCTTGGGGGTATGGACTTTGATCCTCTGTAAAGTTCTCACTCATCATTGTTCACGATTCATTCAGGATTATCCATAATGATGGTACATTAATGTACAGTAGAAGTGCTTGGAAACATAATCCATTGTTATTTACAATTAACGTCACTCCAAAATGACACAAGACACTATTTACTATTCATTTTGATTGGGCTCAAAATATTCGCTTACACACCAAAACAATATGTAAATGCATCCAACAAGTCTGTAGAGTCACAAGCTTCGTGTAGTCATTGCATGCTAGGAATTGGGACCAAATAAAACATCTTATTGGTAACTTATTGAGGAAATATATATTGTTTGTTAAACTGAATCTCTTTCTCTGAGCAGTTGTGGAAATGTATTTATTTGTTTATTTATTTATTTATTTATTTATAGGGGACAATGCACATTAATCAACATCAATATTACAATAATGAAACATCCATGTAAATGTGCCGGGTTTAGTCAAACGCTCATTTGCACCCGTAGTCCCTGGACATGTAAGGGTCTTTACACAGCCACAATACAAATACTCACTAAAGTAATACAAAATACAAATACATTACATCCAATAATATATCATTCTAACAACAACAACAACACTATCATCAATTGTCGTCTTACGTACGAGGAACCACAGATAACTCATGTGTGTAGGTTTGGATAGATTTGAGCCATGTTTTAAATTACATTTTAAAAATACAATAATCATTGCGGCTTCTCATGTCCATGGGCATTGAATTCCACTATACTGTAGCTATTACAGAGAAGGTTGATTGACCGATTTTACTGTGTTGAAAAGAGACAATGGAATCCCCTCTAGTTACTGCCCTTGTTCTCCCGAGGTGCTTTCCTTGAGCATGATATGCTGGCATAGGGTTTTTTCCCCCAAAAAGTTGGATACAATATAGCACAGTTTTTTGTTGTTATTTTATACATTCAATATTGCTCATCTTTATCAACGGTATCTTTAATATCGTGCCCTACTGTATGTACAGTGGGGAGAACAAGTATTTGATACACTGCCGATTTTGCAGGTTTTTCTACTTATGACTTTTTTGGTATAATTTTTAAGTAATTAATTTGCATTTTATTGCATGACATAAGTATTTGATCACCTACCAACCAGTAAGAATTCCGGCTCTCAAAAACCTGTTTTTCTTTGAAGTCATCCTGTTCTCCACTCATTACCTGTATTAACTGCACCTGTTTGAACTCGTTACCTGTATAAAAGACACCTGTCCACACACTCAACCTCTCCACAATGGCCAAGACCAGAGAGCTGGTAAGGACATCAGGGATAAAATTGTAGACCTGCACAAAGCTGGGATGGGCTATAGGACAATAGGCAAGCAGCTTGGTGAGAAGGCAACAACTGTTGGCGCAATTATTAGAAAATGGAAGAAGTTCAAGATGATGGTCAATCACCCTCGGTCTGGGGTTCCATGCAAGATCTCACCTCATGGGGCATCAATGATCATGAGGAATGTGAGGGATCAGCCCAGAACTACACGGCAGGACCTGGTCAATGACCTGAAGAGAGCTGGGACCACAGTCTCAAAGAAAACCATTAGTAACACACTACGCCGTCATGGATTAAAATCCTGCAGCGCACGCAAGGTCCTCCTGCTCAAGCCAGTGCATGTCCAGGCTCGTCTGAAGTTTGCCAATGACCATCTGGATGATCCAGAGGAGGAATGGGAGAAGGTCATGTGGTCTGATGAGACAAAAATAGAGCTTTTTGGTCTCAACTCCACTCGCCGTGTTTGGAGGAAGAAGAAGGATGAGTACAACCCCAAGAACAGCCATCCCAACCGTGAAGCATGGAGGTGGAAACATCGTTCTTTGGGTATGCTTTTCTGCAAAGGGGACAGAACGACTGCACATTATTGAGGGGAGGATGGATGGGGCCATGTATCGCGAGATCTTGGCCAACAACCTCCTTCCCTCAGTAAGAGCATTGAAGATGGGTCGTGGCTGGGTCTTCCAGCATGACAACGACCCGAAACACACAGCCAGGGAAACTAAGGAGTGGCTCTGTAAGAAGCACCTCAAGGTCCTGGAGTGGCCTAGCCAGGCTCCAGACCTGAACACAATAGAAAATCTTTGGAAAGAGCTGAAATTCCGTATTGCCCAGCGACAGCCCCGAAACCTGAAGGATCTGGAGAAGGTCTGTATGGAGGAGAGGGCCAAAATCCCTGCTGCAGTGTGTGCAAACCTGGTCAAGAACTATAGGAAATGTATGATCTCTGTAATTGCAAACAAAGGTTACTGTACCAAATATTAAGTACTGCTTTTCTGATGTATCAAAAACTTATGTCATGCAATAAAATGCTAATTGATTACTTAAAAATCATACAATGTGATTTTCTGGATTTATGTTTTAGATTCCGTCTCTCATAGTTGAAGTGTACCTATGATAAAAAGTACAGACCTCTACATGCTTTGTGAGTAGGAAAACCTGCAAAATCAGCAGTGTATCAAATACTTGTTCTCCCCACTGTATATATACAGTTGAAGTCGGAAGTTTACATAAACCTTAGTCAAATACATTTAAACTCAGATTTTCATAATTCCTGACATTTAATCATAGTAAACATTCCCTGTCTTAGTTCAGTTAGGATCACCACTTTATTTTAAGAATGTGAAATGTCAGAATAATAGTAGAGAGAATGATTTATTTCAGCTTTTATTTCTTTCATCACATTCCCAGTGGGTCAGAAGTTTACATACTGTACACTCAATTACTATTTGGTAGCATTGCCTTTAAATTGTTTAACTTGGGTCAAACATTTTGGGTAGCCTTCCTCAAGCTTCCCACAATAAGTTGGGTGAATTTTGGCCCATTCCTCCTGACAGAACTGGTGTAACTGAGTCAGGTTTGTAGACCTCCTTGCTCGCACACGCTTTTTCAGTTCTGCCCACACATTTTCAATAGGATTGTGGTCAGGGATTGTCATGGCCACTCTAACAACTTAACTTTTTTGTCTTTGACCCATTTTACCTCAACTTTGGAAGTATGCTTGGGGTCATTGTCCATTTGGAAGACCCATTTGCGACCAAGCTTTAACTTCCTGACTGATGTCTTGAGATGTTGCTTCAATATATCCACATAATTTTCCTCCCTCGTTGATGCCATCTATTTTGTGAAGTGCTCCTGTCAATCCCACAGCAAAGGACCCCCACAACATGATGCTGCCGCACTGTGCTTCACGGTTGGGATGTTGTTCTTTGGCTTGCAAGCCTCCCCTTGCAAGCCTCCAAACATAACGATGGTCATTATGGCCAAACAGTTCTATTTTTGTTTCATGAGACCAAAAAGTATGATTTTTTTCCCCCATGTGCGGTTGCAAACCATAGTCTAGATTTTTCATGACGGTTTTGGAGCAGTGGCTTCTTCCTGCCTGAGCAGCCTTTCAGTTTATGTCGATATAGGACTCGTTTTACTGTGGATATAGATACTTTTGTACCTGTTTCCTCCAGCATCTTCACAAGGTCCTTTGCTGTTGTTCTGGGATTGATTTGCACTTTTCGGCACCAAGTACGTTCATCTCTAGGAGACACAACATATCTCCTTCCTGAGCGGTATGACGGCTGAGTGGTCCCATGGTGTTCATACTTGCGTACTATTGTTTGTACAGATGAACGTGGTACCTTCAGGCGTTTGGAAATTGCTCCCAAGGATGAACCAGACTTGTGGGGGTCTACAATTATTTTCTGAGGTCTTGGCTGATTAATTTGGATTTTCCCATGATGTCAAGGGAAGAGGCACTGAATTTGAAGGTAGGCCTTGAAATACATCCACAGGTACACCTCCACTTGATTCAAATTATGTCAATTAGCCTATCAGAAGCTTTTAAAGCCATTACATAATTTTCTGGAATTTTCCGAGCTGTTTAAAGCCACAGTCAACTTAGTGTATGTGTACTTCTGACCCACTGGAATTGTGATACAGTGAATCATAAGTGAAATAATCTGTCTGTAATTAATTGTTTGAAAAATTACTTGTGTCATGCAGAAAGTAGATGTCCTAACCGACTTGCCAAAACTATAGTTTGTTAACAAGAAATTTGTGGAGTGGTTGAAAAACTATTTTAAATGACTCCAACCTAAGTGTATGTAAACCTCCCACTTCAACTGTACATATTATTAATTTTTCCTCCAAAAGTTCACAACTTGGTCATATTAAGTTATTCTAGGATACCAATCACTCCAAATCCACCGTTGTCGATTCCATTAATGGAGGGGATGTGGTGTCCTACTATGTTGTGGAAGCAGTAGGCACAGTGTGCAGTGGTCACCGCCACCACCTTGGAGAAGTTGGAGAAGTCCACTCTGTACTTGCCCTTTTACTGCGGGAGATGATGGGCAGGAAGTTGTAACCCCACATGATCTCCTGAGGGATGAAGGAAGTCCTGACCTGGCAGGCTGAGCTGGTGGTCTCGGCTGTGCCGTCCAGAAAGACCACCAGCTCAAACTCCTGTTTATGGAAGGTGTCCTCTGCCATGTCAAAGAAAGGGCTAGCCTTGTCAATCACATGGTAGAGTGTGAGAGGGCACACAAAGAAGAGGTTGTCCTTCCCAGCGTCCATCAGGAACTCAATGTTCACCTGGTCCATGATGATTGTCTCCCCATCGGGTTTGACAGTTGTCCTCAACAGCTTGCCGTAGATTTGGCTCCCGATCATCAGGGTCTTGCGTAAGTTGGCCACTCTTATCATGAGGCAAAGGAAGTCCTTCTTAGGACAGATGACAGCCATCTCACTGAATGTGATGGTCTTGGCCCTTTTCTTAGGGAGGGATATCTTGGACACAATGACTCCACATATGAAGCAGTGTATGAGGGCCCCTATGAGAGTCTGGATAATGATGAGGGCTATAGCAACAGGACAGTGAGGGGTAATGGCGCGTACACCATACCCAATGGTGGTCTGGGTCTCCAGGGAGAAGAGGAAGGCTGTAGTGAGACCGACGACGTTCCACACACAGGGGGTGTGATCGTTTGAGGGGTTCTGCCACTTCAGATCCCCGTTGTTCCGGGCAATCCAGAACCACAGCAGGCTGAAGATAAACCAGCTCAGGGTGAAGGAGGTGATGAAGAAGAAGAGGACAAAGCGCCAGCGGAACTCCACAAAGGTCGTCCAGAAGTCCACGAGGAAAGCAAAGTGGTTGCCGTATTTGACGTTGCCAAATTCAATGTTGCAGCGGCCATCTTTGGTCACCAGCCGAGTTCTGCGGATTCTTCGCTCCACCAGGTGGTCTTGGATGAGCTTCTGGATACCAAACACCATTTTCTAGCTCCTGTCGTCTGTTAGAGAGGACAATGTGTTAATTTAAATTTAGTACACACCCAGAAAAATAAATCAAATATCCTTATCATCCACAAACTGTTAGATGTATACAGACTAATTACTATTAATACAGAATACTGTTTTTTAAATTAATATGTTTAATCTTCCAAGATTAACCTGCATCCCAGATTTTTCAAGAAAGGCATTTCAGTGTACTTGTGCATGTGACATTAAAACTTGAAACGTGAGAGGAGACAGACAACCAATCCCTCCCTCTATGCCAGTTGTTTAAGGTTCTTGGATGCTTTGAATTGAATGGAACAAGTATTATGAACTAGAATTCAATGATTAATAATGTCCTTATACTTTCAAATCATTGTTTTTCAGATGAAATAGCTGTCCTTCACAACTTTCTAAATGTGATAATGACAAACCAAGCATTGGTCTATAAGAGGCTGTAAGAGAGAATGGAGTTGTGTAACATTCACTCTTGGATTCAGACTTGTGAAAAAGTTAATGTTTTACCTTCTTTAATTCTTAATTTCCCACATCGTTATTAAGGTAAAACACAAGGTAATAGTCCCACTGACCTTAATTCTCATCAAAATATCATTATTTGAAACAGCTTAGTAGCACAAACGCCTCAGCCAGTCTATGATCAATGAAATGATTTCACCTGCTCCAACCCTCAGTCTTATTACTTAACTGTAAAGTGTTGCTCTAGTTACTAGCAGTTACTATGCACCACTTGCACATTTTAATCCACACTTAAATCCTGTAATCCTGGGCACATGGCATAGTTAAGACCCCAAGTCATTACAGAAAGAAAGTTATTGTTGAAATATATCACTCCACTTACCCAAATCAGTCAGATCCCCATAACCTCCCTAAAACCATTATCATCTAGCCTACTACAACCATATATAGTTGAAGTCGGAAGTTTACATACACTTGTTGGAGTCATTTAAAAATGGTTTTTCAACCACTACACAAATTTCCTGTTAACAAACTATAGTTTTGGCAAGTCAGTTAGGACATCTGCCCTGTGCATGACACAAGTATTTTTTCCAACAATTGTTTACAGACAGATTATTTAACTTATTATTGACTGTATCACAATTCCAGTGGGTCAGAAGTTTATATACACTAAGTTGACAGTTCCTTTAAACAGCTTGGTCAATTCCAGAAAATGATGCAATGGCTTTAGAAGCTTCTGATAGGCTAATTGACATCATTCGAGTCAAGTAGAGGTGTACCTGTGGATGTATTTCAAGGCCTACCTTCAAACTCAGTGCCTCTTCGCTTGACATCATGGGAAAATCAAAATTAATCAACCAAAAATTGTAGACCTCCACAAGTCTGGTTCATCCTTGGGAGCAATTTCCAAATGCCTGAAGGTACCACGTTCATCTGTACAAACAATAGTACGAAGTATAAACACCATGGGATCACTCAGCCGTCATACCGCTCAGGAAGGAGACGCGTTCTGTCTCCTAGGGATGAGAGGTGCGAAAAGTGCAAATCAATCCCAGAACAACAGCAAAGGACCTTGTGAAGATGCTGGAGGAAACGGGTAAAAAAGTATCTATATCCACAGTAAAACTAGTCCTATATCGACATAACCTGTAAGGCCGCTCAGCAAGGAAGAAGCCACTGCTCCAAAACCGCCATGAAAAAGCCAGACTATGGTTTGCAACTGCACATGGGGGCAAAGATCATACTTTTTGGAGAAATGTCCTCTGGTCTAATGAAACAAAAATAGAACTGTTTGTCCATAATGACCATTGTTATGTTTGGAGGCTTGCAAGGGGGAGGCTTGCAAGCCAAGAACAACATCCCAACCGTGAAGCACGGGGTTGGCAGCATCATGTTGTGAGGGTGCTTTGCTGCAGGAGAGACTGGTGCACTTCACAAAATAGATTGCATCAAGAGGGAGGAAATTTATGTGGATATATTGAAGCAACATCTCAAGACATCAGTCAGGAGGTTAAAGCTTGGTCGCAAATGGGTCTTTCAAATGGACAATGACTCCAAGCATACCTCCAAAGTTGTGGCAAAATGGCTTAAGGACAACAAAGTCAAGCTATTGGAGTGGCCATCACAAGCCCTGACCACAATCCTATAGAAAATGTGTGGGCAGAATTGAAAAAGCGTGTGCGAGCAAGGAGGTGTCATGCCTTGGTCATTGTATTTTGTGTTTTTGGTATATGTTTGGGTAGGCCAGGGTGTGACATGGGTTTATATGTTGTGTTACGTATTGGGGTTTGTATTAATTGGGATTGTGTATGATTAGGGGTGTGTCTAGTTAGGCTTGGCTGCCTGAGGCGATTCTCAATTGGAGTCAGGTGATTCTCGTTGTCTCGGATTGGGAACCGTATTTAGGTAGCCTCAGTTTGCGTTGTATTTGGTGGGTGTTTGTTCCTGTCTCTGTGTTGTAGTCACCAGATAGGCTGTAATTAGTTTTACGTTTCGTTTGTTGTTTTCTTATATCAGTTATTTCATGTACCGCAATACTTTTATTAAAGTCATGAGTAACCTACACGCTGCATTTCGGTCTGACTCTCTTCTTACAACAGATGAACAACGTTACAGAAACACCCACCACTCTCAGACCAAGCAGTGTGTAAACTGGCAGGAGCTAAAGGAGGACGTTATGGACAGCAGAAGCATGGATTATGCGACGTGGGAAGAAATCGACAGGTGGGCGGCCGACCCAGAGAGAGTGCAGGCGCCCGCCTGGGATTCGCTTCAGCAGTGCGAAGAGGGCTACAGGCTAATGGAGTTTAAAAGGAAAACACGGCGACGCAGAGCGAAAACCGAAAGTAATGGGGGTGAGCGCAGAGAGAGAGTGGCTGAGTCAGGAATCAGACCTGAGCCTACTCTCCCTGTTAATCGTGAAGAGCAGTTGCAGTGGGAGAGGCTGCACCACTTGGAGATTTGGACATGGGAGGAGGAATTAGACGGTAAAGGACCCTGGGCGCAGCCGGGAGAATATCGCTGTCCCAATGAAGAAATAGACGCGTAAAAGCGGAGAGGCGCAGGTATGAGGAGGCAGCACGGTGACTCGGTTGGAAACCGGAAAAACAGCCCAAAAAAATTATTGGCGGGAGGCTAGAAGGGAGAATAGTTATGCCAGGTAGGAGACCTGCGCATACTCCCTGTGCTCACCTTTGGGCCAGAGAGACCGGGCAGGCACCGTGTTATGCTATGGAGCGCACAGTGTTTCCAGTGCGGGTGAAGAGCCAGCTGCGGCACATACCAGCCCTTCCTATTGGCCGGGCTAGAGTGAGCATCGAGCCAGGTAAGCTTGGGCAGGCTCGGTGCTCAAGAGCTCCAGTGCGCCTGCACGGTCCGGTCTATCCAGAGCCACCTCTACACACCAGTCCTCCGGTAGCAGCTCCCAGCACCAGGCTTCCTGTGCGTGTCCTCGAGCCAGTACCACCAGTTCCAGCACCACGCACCAGGCCTCCAGTGCGCCTCGCCTGTTTAGCGCAGCCAGAGCCTTTCTCCTCTCCTGCGCTGTTGGAGTCTCCCGCCTGTTTAGCACAGCCAGAGCCTTTCTCCTCTCCTGCGCTGCCGGAGTCTCCAGTCTGCCCAGCGCCGCCAGTGCTCCCAGTCGGCCCAGCGCGGCCAGTGCTCCCAGTCGGCCCAGCGCGGCCAGTGCTCCCAGTCGGCCCAGCGCGGCGAGTGCTCCCAGTCTGCCCAGCGCGGCCAGTGCTCCCAGTCTGCCCAGCGCCACCAGCGCCGCCAGTCTTCCCAGCACCGCTAGTGCTCCCAGTCTGCCCAGTGCTCCCAGTCTGCCCAGCTCTGCCAGTGCTCCCAGTCTGCCCAGTGCTCCCAGTCTGCCCAGCGCGGCCAGTGCTCCCAGTCTGCCCAGTGCTCCCAGTCTGCCCAGCGCGGCCAGTGCTCCCAGTCTGCCCGGCGCCACCAGTGCCGCCAGTCTGCCCAGCGCCGCTAGTGCTCCCAGTCTGCCCAGCGCCGCCAGTGCTCCCAGTCGGCCCAGCGCGGCCAGTGCTCCCAGTCGGCCCAGCGCGGCCAGTGCTCCCAGTCTGCCCGGCGAGTGCTCCCAGTCTGCCCAGCGCGGCCAGTGCTCCCAGTCTGCCCGGCGCCACCAGCGCCGCCAGTCTGCCCAGCGCCGCTAGTGCTCCCAGTCTGCCCAGTGCCGCCAGTCTGCCCAGCTCCGCCAGTGCTCCCAGTCTGCCCAGTGCTCCCAGTCTGCCCAGCGCGGCCAGTGCTCCCAGTCTGCCCAGTGCTCCCAGTCTGCCCAGCGCGGCCAGTGCTCCCAGTCTGCCCAGCCAGTCTGCCCAGTGCTCCCAGTCTGCCCAGCTCCGCCAGTGCTCCCAGTCTGCCCAGCTCTGCCAGTGCTCCCAGTCTGCCCAGCGCGGCCAGTGCTCCCAGTCTGCCCAGCGCGGCCAGTGCTCCCAGTCTGCCCAGCGCGGCCAGTGCTCCCAGTCTGCCCAGCGCGGCCAGTGCTCCCAGTCTGCCCAGCGCCACCAGTGCTCCCAGTCTGCCCAGCGCCGCCAGTGCTCCCAGTCTGCCCAGTGCCGCCAGTCTGCCCAGCTCTGCCCAGTGCTCCCAGTGCTGCCCTGCTCCCAGTATCGCCCAGTGCCCCAGTGCTCCCAGTCTGCCCAGCGCCGCCAGTGCCCCAGTCTGCCCAGCCACCAGTCTGCCCAGCCCAGTCTGCCCAGCGGTCCAGCGGTCTGCCTGGATCCGCCAGAAGTGCCAGTCTGCCAAGATCTTCTAGATCGTTCCACCAGCCAGCCAGTCTGCCCAGCCTGAGCTTCATCTCAGTGCTCCCAGTCTGCCCCCTCAGCGCTTCCCTCAGTCTGCCCAGTGCTCCCAGTCTGCCCAGTCTGCTCCCAGTGCTCCCAGTCTGCCAGTGCTCCCAGTCTGCCCAGCTCTGCCAGTGCTCCCAGTCTGCCCAGCTCGGCCAGTGCTCCCAGTCTGCCCAGCGCGGCCAGTGCTCCCAGTCTGCCCAGCGCGGCCAGTGCTCCCAGTCTGCCCAGCGCCGCCAGTGCTCCCAGTCTGCCCAGCTCCGCCAGTGCTCCCAGTCTGCCCAGTGCCGCCAGTGCTCCCAGTCTGCCCAGTGCTCCCAGTCTGCCCAGTGCTGCCAGTGCTCCCAGTATGCCCAGTGCTCCCAGTCTGCCCAACGCCGCCAGCGCCGCCAGTCTGCCCAACGCCGCCAGCGCCGCCAGTCTGCCCAGTGCCACCAGTCTGCCCAGCGCCGCCAGTCTGCCCAGCGCCGCCAGTCGGTCCAGCGTCGCCAGTCTGCCTGGATCCGCCAGAAGTGCCAGTCTGCCAAGATCTTCTAGATCGGCCAGACAACCTGAATCATCCAGTTCCACCAGCCAGCCAGGATTTACCGGAGCCTACTACCTGCCTGAGCTTCATCTCAGTACTGGGCTTCCTCTCAGTATTGGGCTTCCTCTCAGTATTGGGCTTCCCCTCAGTACCGGTCTTCCCTCAGTCTGCCCAGCGCGGCCAGTGCTCCCAGTCTGCCCAGCGCGGCCAGTGCTCCCAGTCTGCCCAGCGCGGCCAGTGCTCCCAGTCTGCCCAGCGCGGCCAGTGCTCCCAGTCTGCCCAGTGCTCCCAGTCTGCCCAGCTCTGCCAGTGCTCCCAGTCTGCCCAGCTCTGCCAGTGCTCCCAGTCTGCCCAGCGCGGCCAGTGCTCCCAGTCTGCCCAGCGCGGCCAGTGCTCCCAGTCTGCCCAGCGCAGCCAGTGCTCCCAGTCTGCCCAGCTCCGCCAGTGCTCCCAGTCTGCCCAGTGCCGCCAGTGCTCCCAGTCTGCCCAGTGCTCCCAGTCTGCCCAGTGCTGCCAGTGCTCCCAGTATGCCCAGTGCTCCCAGTCTGCCCAACGCCGCCAGCGCCGCCAGTCTGCCCAGTGCCACCAGTCTGCCCAGCGCCGCCAGTCTGCCCAGCACCGCCAGTCGGTCCAGCGTCGCCAGTCTGCCTGGATCCGCCAGAAGTGCCAGTCTGCCAAGATCTTCTAGATCGGCCAGACAACCTGAATCATCCAGTTCCACCAGCCAGCCAGGATTTACCGGAGCCTACTACCTGCCTGAGCTTCATCTCAGTACTGGGCTTCCTCTCAGTATTGGGCTTCCTCTCAGTATTGGGCTTCCCCTCAGTACCGGGCTTCCCCTCAGTCCCGGGCTGCTTCGGTCCCGAGCTGCCCCTCTGTCCCGAGCTGCCCCTCTGTCCCGGGCTGCCCCTCTGTCCCAGGCTGCCCCTCTGTCCCGAGATGCCCCTCTGTCCTGAGCTGCCCCTCTGTCCCGAGCTGCCCCTCTGTCCCGGGCTGCCCCTCTGTCCCGAGATGCCCCTCTGTCCTGAGATGCCCCTCTGTCCTGAGATGCCCCTCTGTCCCGGGCTGCCCCTCTGTCCTGAGATGCCCCTCTGTCCTGAGATGCCCCTCTGTCCTGAGATGCCCCTCTGTCCCGAGCTGCTCCTCAGTTATGTGGGGATCTGGGTGAGGACTATTAGGCCATGGTCGGCGGAGAAGGTGGATTATCCCAGGACGCGTAGGGGAGGAACTAGGACATTAATGGAGTGGGGTCCACGTCCCGAGCCAGAACCGTCACCATGGACAGACGTGCACCCGGACCCTCCCTATGCTCTTGAGGTGCGTCCGGGAGTCCGCACCTTAGGGGGGGGTTCTGTCACGCCTTGGTCATTGTATTTTGTGTTTTTGGTATATGTTTGGGTAGGCCAGGGTGTGACATGGGTTTATATGTTGTGTTTCGTATTGGGGTTTGTATTAATTGGGATTGTGTATGATTAGGGGTGTGTCTAGTTAGGCTTGGCTGCCTGAGGCGATTCTCAATTGGAGTCAGGTGATTCTCGTTGTCTCGGATTGGGAACCGTATTTAGGTAGCCTGAGTTCGAGTTGTATTTGGTGTGTGTTTGTTCCTGTCTCTGTGTTGTAGTCACCAGATAGGCTGTAATTGGTTTTACGTTTCGTTTGTTGTTTTCTTATATCAGTTATTTCATGTACCGCGATACTTTTATTAAAGTCATGAGTAACCTACACACTGCATTTCGGTCTGACTCTCTTCTTACAACAGAGGAACTACTTTACAGGAGGCCTACAAACCTGTCTAAGTTACCTCAGCTCTGTTAGGAGGAATGGGCCAAAATTCATTCAACTTATTGTGGGAAGCTTGAGGAAGGCTACCCGAAACGTTTGACCCAAGTTAAACAATTTAAAGACAATACTACCAAATACTCTTTGACTGTATGTAAACTTCTGACCCACTGGGAATGTGATGAAAGAAATAAAAGCTGAAATAAATAATTCTCTCTACTATTATTCTGACATTTCACATTCTTAAAATAAAGTGGGGATCTTAACTGACCCAAGACAGGGAATTTTTACTAGGATTAAATGCCAGGAATTGTGGAAAACTCAGTTTAAATGTATTTGGCTAAGGTGTATGTAAACTTCCGACTTCAGCTGTAGCTGCATATAAACTGGCACTTTCATAGTGATCAATGGTAGGGTATAGCACATAAATATTTGATGGATGACCTCTGGCGATATGAAAGGCATAGGAGTTTTCTGAATAAATTTGTCTTGTCCTGCTGCCAAGTTATGCCAAATACTGATTTGGGTGGTGGTGCGCTTGTTAGGGAGTGGTGTGTACAAAATGACCAGTGCCGTAAACTTGTGCGTTTGTTTCTATGCTCAAATCTTTGAAACGTCCTGTATTGTATTTCACAAACAAAAACCCGATAATCACACACCATGCTTTGTTGTGAAGCTTTTCTTGTTTGGGTCTCACAAAGCAATTTACTACTAATCATTATTTCTTCCCAATTGTTACTGTATCTTGATGTAATGAATACTGAGCTCATTTTAGGTTACTTTGATACGATGCTTGGTTGATGCTTTTCAGTAATATACTTTTGAAATAGTGATACTTTTATTAGTATTGTATGGTTCACTTGTCAATGTCAGTAATAACTCTTCAACAATGAATGGTTTCCTCAAGGAAATCTTATAATAATTCATTTAGGCATGTTACACATTGCTCTGCAACCAATGCCAATGTAATAGGGACCATTTCCACCCTTGTAATCATAAGTTTGTGATTAATTGCGATGTTTTGACTACACTTATTCAGATTTTAATGTTTGAGTCAATTAGATACTTCACTCAATATTTACACTGACAAATGTAAACACATGTTGTATACTTTGCTTCTGCAATGAGAGGTCAGAAAGTCCACAAATTATTTTACCATTTGTGAGAAAGGTAATAACAATAACAATAAAAATATATAAAAATATATATATTTATTTTCCCAAGACCATTTCCTTTTAATGTTAAGATCCTCAACAATTTACAAGACGACAAACTAGCCTATACATGTACCTGCACACAAAGTTAGGAGTGGAGTCATATCAGTCATACTACATACAATATGCTCACTGGCAGACATGCCACTTTCACTCATAGTGTTTTGGGAAGAAGAACATTTGCGGAATGCCGATTTAAAAATATATGCATCACATGTTTGTAGGAGAGAGTAGCTCTAACACGAAAAGCTCACCCTAGGCTCAAAGTGGGTGCATTTAAACATGATAGATATTATCATTACACTGTTGTTATAACAGGAGAATACAAAGTACTCACTGGATGATAATGGTCCAACTACAGAAGATGAGATCCTCACTCAAACTGAGTTTTCCTGTGAGTGTGGAAACTGTGTTGCACCCTGGATCACCTCTGTCTCTGTCTCTCTCTCTCAGCCAGTCTCTGATGGTGTGCCCTCTGAACTGTAGTGTCTCAGTGCTACAGCTGTGTGTGCTTTTATAAAGCCTTGTACTGATGGGATTGGAATCACTTCAGGTGATGTTTACACACACACAAACATGAAGCAGGCTACCCATACAGCCCTCGATCAGGGCTGTTGAGTGGGCATGTGTTTACCCCACACTGCACTGGTACCCGTGTCCAGCCTGACTACCCCCTGCTACACCACCCGTGTCTGGGGCAGGGCTCTCAATGTTCAGATCAAGAGGAAGCTGTGTGCCACTGTTTACTGTACACACACATACACAATCACACACAATGGGAAAAATAAAGATCTTGAATCGAGGAACAGATTTTCTGATAAGACGTGTGACATAGGATTTGAGTTGCATCTGCTATTGAATTGTCAACCTGAGTCAAACAGTGATGCTGCATTTATGATGCACAGTCGCACAGTCACACAGTTCCCCTGATCTACCCGGAGCTCACAGCTCCTGAAGTGCTGTGACTTGCACTTTCTCCTTTTCTTATTCACAGATTACTGTAATACTTCTAAGGCCTGGTGAGCTCATCCCCATTGTGAATTAAAAGTAAACCTAGCAACATGCATAGGTTAGACTAACACAGAGAAAGGAGATGAAAGAAAGAGACCATGTCCTAGATCAGATAGCAGATAGCTCTCTTGGGTAAGACTGGTATTATCTTTGTTCATGATCATGGAGGATATGTGTGAATGCGTGGGGTAGGGGGTAGACGTGGTGTGAATTGCTGTTTGTGTCGTCTTTCACCTCGTATTTTTTCCATGAAAAAGTTGCGTTTTTATCTTCCAAGTCTACATGTCTGTTGACACACAAGAAGGGATCATGGCTGACAAAAATGATTACTTCATCTTCCTAGGTATAATGGTTTCCACTAGCTACCACAGCCAAAAAGTCAAAATTGGCTATATCGTAAAAATCGTAAAATGAATTATTATCTTTTTGGTCTTCATTTCTGGTTAGGGTTAGGCATAAGGTTAGCGGTGAGGTTAAGGTTAAGGTTAGGTGTAGGTTCAAAATCACATTTTAATAAGAGAAATGAAGAGATATTGAAGAAATAGGCAAGGTTTATGACTTTGTGGCTGGGGTAACCAGACCCGGTAGTTTTTTAGTTTTGTTTATTAAACAACTAACAACTAAAACTTGAAAAAGCCATACATGCACATTAGTAAAATCATTGAGTATAACACACAATAAAATCTTGGACTTATTTACATTGTGGTCCTCTTGAGACAAGATCAAACACAGTTGCACACAGAATGACCTTGAAATAATAAAACATAAAAAGAAAGAAGAAAAACATCTATCTCATCACTGCAGTTACATCATAGGGCACATTCACTTGGGCACAGAAGACATCAAACAGTTTGGTACTTTATTTTTAAAGCTGCCCAGAGAGGAAGTTGTTTTTATGGGCAGAAGCAACTCATTCCACTCTGAGGCTCCAGTACACAATAATGTACCTTTCCCAGCATTATTCCTGAAACTGTATAAGCTATACTGCTTTATTACCTGTTAAAAGCATGTATGAGCCAGCATTACCTTAATAAAGGTTAATAATACACTACATGACCAAAAGTATGTGGGCACCTGCTCGTCGAACATCTCGTTCCAAAATCATGGGCATTAATAGGGAGTTTGTCCCCCCTTTGCTGCTATAAAAGCCTCCACTTTTCTGAAAAGGCTTTCCACTATATGTTGGAACATTGCTTTGGGGACCACAAGAGCATTAGTGAGGTCAGGCACTGATGTTGGGCGATTAGTCAGCGTTCCAATTCATCCCAAAGGTGTTCGAAGGGGTTGAGGTCAGGGCTCTGTGCAGGCCAGTCAAGTTCTTCCACACTGATCTCGGCAAACCACTTCTGTATTGACCTGGCATTGTGCACTGGGGCATTGTCATGCTGAAACAGGAAAGGGCCTTCCCCAAACTATTGGCAAAAAGTTGGAAGCACAGAATCGTTGAGAATGTCATTGTATGCTGTAGATTTAAGATTTCCCTTCACTGGAACTAAGGGGCCTAGCCCAAACCATGAAAAACAGCCCCAGACCATTATTCCTCCACCACCAAACTTTACAGTTGGCACTATGCATTCGGGCAGGGAGCGTTCTCCTGGCATCCGCCAAATCAAGATTCATCGGTCGGACAGCCAGATGGTGAAGTGTGATTCTTCACTCCAGAGAACGTGTTTCCACTGCTCCAGAGTCCAATGGCGGTGAGCATTACACCACTCCAGCCGGCACTTGGCATTGCGCATAGGGAATCTTAGGCTGGTGTGTGGCTGTTCGGCCATGGAAACCCATTTCATGATGCTCCCGAAGAATAGTTATTGTGCTGATGTTGCTTACAGAGGCAAGTGTTGCAACCGAGGACAGACGATTTTTATGCGCTACGCGATTTAACACTCGGCTGTCCCATTTTGCAATATCCCTCAATCAATTTGATTTTTAGCTCTTTTTCAAGGAATATTTATAAGTTTTGGTCGAAAAATCAGGTCAGAGGAAGTCCACAAAGACTTGGAATTAATTCAAGTTGGAGGATAATTTAGGCTTCTTCATATGAAATTATTTTCTTTTAATTTATGATGAAAAAAATCTGTCTCACATGATGGTTTTCAGCAAGGGGTCCGTTTTTCTACAGGGAAGCTTTCTGCAGAGTCATCATATTGAGGGACATTCATGTTCCTCAAACATCAGTCTGCCCTGCAGTCTCTGGCAGAAATGGTAGGCTGCTACGCTCTCAAATGTCTGACGTGGAAAATTGGGTCGTACTCAAAAATGATTTGCTGCTTTTGATCACACAAATAGTCCTTCAAAATGATTTGTTTGGCATGTAGCTGCCTCATTGTCTGGATGCATCGATGCTCACCTCTAGCTTGACAGATGAGAAAAATGTAAACATTCAGAGAAGCAAGCTTTTATCAATATGATTGTAGGACAGAGGCATACTGTGATATCTTTGTGTGGATGAGGGGGGTGAGGCTGTACATGTCAATGGTACTGTTCCAGTTAGACCTTGATGGGGCTTTCAAGCTTTCCTCAAACACGCAGTGGCTGCTGGTTACCATGCTGGCATCTAACAAGAGCAGGTATAGACTCTCAGGGTCACATGGAGGTGTGGGTGTGTGCGTGCGCGTCTCTTCCTCCCTTATCTTGCATTACCTAGCTCATGTCCTCCCCTTGCATGTCCTCCCCTCCAAAGACTTCATGACGATTAAGCAGCCGTCTAGCTTGTAGAAAGTAATTACACTGAAGTGAAAGAAAAGGCCATCAATTAAATCTGAGCCTATGAAAAGCTGAAAATCTATTATTTTCTCTCGAGCAGCCTTTTTCATCCTGTTCTGTTCTATAAGGGGTGCAGTGGCGTGTGTTATGGTATGAGTGCCAATGTAATTTCTTACAGATGTAGGATCTTAATTCGATCACCCTGATGCAGGAAAACTTGTTGTTTTTTAGGTTTAAAAAGCCTTCTGAAGTTTGTGATTCTCACTTTCTGACTTGATTTTCCCTTACAAAAAATGTATCTACCCTTAAAAAAATGTCCATGAATTATAATCCACAAAACAATTCACATTTCCTACTGCTGTAGGATTAATTTCCTGCTGTAGCAAACAGGCTCACATTAAGATCCTACATCTGTAGAATGTTATGTGACACTAAGAGGTGGAAAGAGCACCATTTGTAAGAGAGAACATTAAGTTAAAGCCCGCTGCAAGCTCTTTCTATTGTCCCCCCTGTCTGGTTTAGTTTTTGCCACGTCTGCTGTTGTAGATAACACCGCACCATAGTTAGTTCCCATTTAATTTACAATTACAGGTACAGTCCTTTACATTTAAGCTTCCATTTCTGGTTGTTGTGAAATAACAGAAACGTTGTCTGACCACCTTATCCCACTGCTGAACATTTCCTTTCAGCCTGTGTTATTTTTCTCTGTCAGCACTTCACTCCCCTACCTTCACTCCCCTACCTTCACTCCCCTACCACAACACGAGGCTGATTGGGGTCAGAATGAGCCTACAAAGTGGAGGTACTGATCCTTCTAACCTCGCCAGGCCTCCCTGAGAACCACAGGGCTGGTCAGCTTGATGAGGAATTACTATCAGACATTGGTGCCAATCCAACACTGTTCCACTTCCAGAGACCAAACCCCGGCTGGAGTGTTTTTTCCCCCTCTAAGCATGACAGGACCTCCCAGCAGACAACATGAACATTTGTATAGACAACACTGTTACAAGAGATGGCTTACAACAAGCCTAACTCCCCAGCCCAGCCAACAGCCACAGCCTGTCCTGTTGTAGTTATACACCTCTACAACAACAGTGCAGCGATACTTACACACTGTACATTCACACAGAGAACTGCAGCAGTCAGGGCAATACTTCAATGGTTTACTGCTACCGCTTCTCTCCACACAGTGTCTGTGTGTCAGGGCTGTCCTTCTCACGCACAACACACCATCGTGGGCAAGTGGTCTAAGTCTTCCAGTAGAGTGCATCCTTGCTTCCCTGTTTTTAAGTTGAAATCCAAACCTCTTCCAAAGAAACTGTTGCAGTTCTCTCAGTTTAAATATTGTGCTTGATAGGAGGTAGAACATTGGAGAATCTAACCAGTACTTCAAAAACATTGACAATCTTTTTAACTGCGGTGTCAGAGATAGTTCAGTGGTCCTGGAATGTTAACTTTTATCTCCCCGTTTTATGATTTATGTTAAGAGCCCCATAGAGGAACTAAAAATGTCCTAAACAATAGGATCAAACAGCATGACATGAGCTTGAGTAGATCTAGATGAATAATGTATCCTCATAAAAGAAGTAGATTCACACACCATAGAATAATTCATCATTTAAACACTAATAGAAGTTATCTTTCCCATAAATTAGTTAGTGCATCAAACATGTGTACTTGTACTGAACAAAAATATAAACTCAAAATGCAACAATTTCAATGATTTCACAGTTCACATAAGAAAATTGGTCACTTGAAAAAATATTCATAGGCCCTAATCTATGGATTTCACATGACTGGGAATACAGATACTGTATGTACCTGCTGGTAACAGAAACCTTTTTAAAAAAGGTAGGGGCGTGGATCAGACAACCAGTGAGTATCTGGTGTGACCACCACGCGCCTCATGCAGCGCGACACATCTCCTTCACATAGAGTTGATCAGGGTGTTGATTGTGGCCTGTGGAATGTTATACCACTCCTCTTCAATGGCTGTGCGAAGTTGCTGGATATTTACGGGAAATGGAACATGCTGTCGTACACGTCGAATCCAGAGTATTCCAAACATACTCAGTGAGTGAGATGTCTGGTGAGTGTACAGGCCATGGAAGAACTGGGACATTTTCAGCTTCCAGGAATTGTGTACAGATCCTTGCGACATGGGGACGTGCATTATCATGCTGAAATATGAGGTGATGGCGGCAGATGAATGGCATGAAAATGAACCTCGGGATCTCGTCACTGTATCTCTGTGCATTCAAATTGCAAACCGCTCTCCTACACGATCCCATACACATGCTGACAAAACTGTCATTTGTTTGTCCCCAACACAAGGTGCATCTGTATAATAATCATGCTCTTTCATTAGCTTCTTAATATACCAAACCTGTCAGGTGAATGGATTATCTTGGCAAAGGAGAAATGCTCACTAACAGGGATGTAACCAAATTTGTGCACATTATTTGAGAAAAACACGCTTTTTGTGCAATATGGAACATTTCTGGGATATTTTATTTCAGATGTAGCATAGGACCAACTGAAACATAGGACCAACACAACATGTTGCATTGATATTTTTGCTCAGTGTTTATTGATGGTTGGCTGGTAAATGGATGGTCTAATGATCTACACGATGCCAAAATGTTTGCTTTGCTGACAAGGTGATTTATTGAAGTTAAACAAATCGGTCCCAGCACAGATGATAAATTAATCATTTAATCATTTTCTGGCGCCAATTGATATGCTTCATTATGAATATATCATTACCATGCTATTCATGTTGGCCCTCTCTGCTTAATATGAAAATGATAATTTAGTGAAAATGATAAATATTGTAGACATTAACGCAGGGACTGTACCTTAAAAGCAGTTAAAACCTGCTGCACTATTTAGTTAGCCAACAAGGCAGAGTGATTATGGAATACTATTTCGATTTTTTTTAAGCAATCCCTCCTCCCTTACAGTCCCTCCCACCCTTACTCCATAGTCCTGTTTCTTCCATGATGAGGAGTTTATTATTTGTGTAAGTCCTTGGCTCGCTCTGATTTCCCTGCTCTGCAACTGCCTGGTCCTCCTGCCTGATCCTCCCGCCTGGTCCTTCTTGTTCTTCGGAACTGGTAACACTTGAGTTCATTGAGGTGTCAATCACAACTAATGAACTCTGGGACAAGGCAGGGGAATGTAAATGAGGAAGGAAGGAAGGAAGGAAGGAAGGAAGGAAAGGACGGAAGGAAGGAAGGAAGGAAGGAAGGAAGGAAGGAAGGAAGGAAGGAAGGAAGGAAGAAAGGAAGGAAGGAAGGAAGGAAGGAAGGAAGGAAGGAAGGAAGGAAGGAAGGAAGGAAGGAAGGAAGGAAGGAAGGAAGGAAGGAAGGAAGGAAGGAAGGAAGGAAGGAAGGAAGGAAGGAAGGAAGGAAGGAAGGAAGGAAGGAAGGGGAGAATGGAGATAAATTACTCACTCATTCAGAATTTTGTGCCTCCTAAGTCTAGGTAATTAACATTTTCCAGGGACACATCCGTCAACCCTATGGCCCAATCTCCCATCAGTTCAAGGTAAATGAGGACAAGGCTTGTGTAAAGGGTCAGACAGATGGTAGCTGGTTGTGAAGGAGATGTGTGAAAGGAGATGTTTGTACTCTATTTTCCTATTTATTATTGGGATCCAATGTAGCTAACAAAAATAGTGCAACTCAATTGTCACCCAGGACACATTTACATAATACCACGGTTCTGGAGTTGGGGAAACACCAGGTCCAAACTTCACTCCCCTGATCCTCCCTTCCCTCTCCTCTCCTCTCACTGTACCTACACCTCTTCCTGTTAATACTCTCTCTCTCTCTCTCTCTCTCTCTCTCTCTCTCTCTCTCTCTCTCTCTCTCTCTCTCTCTCGCTCTCTCTCTTTGTATCTCCTTCTCTCTCTCAAGCCCTTAGGGCCTTTTCCTCAACTGCAATTTTAGAGGAATTGATTATACAGCACTTCCCTTTGGCGTATCTCTCTTTTTCTCCCTTTTTCTCCCTATCCTCTCTCTCCCTCACTGTCTCCTTCAATCTCTCTATCCTCTATCTCCCTATCCTCTCTCTCTCCCTCACTCTCTCCCTATCCTCGCTCTCTCTCGCAGTATTTTCTCTTCCAAGCTCATTCCTCTATGCCTTTGCCTGCAGAGTGAAACGAGCCATGTGGTAGGCAGGCACACACACATAGACGCTCTCTGCACACACACACACACACACACACACACACACACACACACACACACACACACACACACACACACACACACACACACACACACACACACACACACACACACACACACACACACACACACACACACACACACACACACACACACACACACACACACACACACACACACACACACACACACACACACACACACACACACAAACACGTAAAGGACAAATCCTGAGAGACAAGAGCTCTGTGTGGAAGTGAGAAAAGAGCAAGAGGGGGAGGGGGGTGGTTGGGGGAGGAAACACTCACACACATATTCACATGCTCTCCCTCTCTACCTCACACACACTCAAACACACACTCAAACACACACACACAAACAGGACTAGAGCGGTGAAGAGGAGAAGAGAAGAGCTGGGAGGCAGGAGGGCTGCTGAACAAAGCAAGGGAAGGAGAGTGGAGTCCAGGGGAGAGCAGCAGCCGTGAAATGCCTCAACAGGAGCCTGCCAGCTACTCTTGTGGCCACCTAAAGGTAAGACTCATGCTACACTGAGAAAAGTGGGAAGACATGGACGGAGCAGAGCGAGAGAGAGGGGTGGAGAAAGTATAGCGCTGATGAAAGCTTAACGCTGTGGTTATAGGGTACCCTCAGGCTGCAGCTGAGTTGTTCGATCTGCCTATGAATGCAGTGCTGTGCTGTGCTGTCATTACCTTCCGTAATTCTTTACCTTGACATCGTCCATTTAGCCGCGTGTCAGATCAAAGAGTGTATGTTAATTAAAATCATATAGTATGGCTCTTATGCTCCCCAAGAGAGAGACTGATACGGTGTGTTGTGGTGGAGCTCAGCTGCCTCAGATTCCTCCAGCCTGCTAGCCTGTCTGCCTGCCTGCATGCATGCCTGCCTGCCTGCGACCTCTGTCCCATCACAGCCTGCCTAGGTTCTATATCACCAATGTCACTGCAGTGATAGATCACCCATGCATTTGTTTGCCCTCAATGCGAGGGCTAGGTAATCAAAAAGCAATGGGGTTTCAGCCCTGTCAGACCACTGTGAGAGGCTGCTGATTCTACTGCCTTTGTGTGCCTGCCTAGTTGTCTGGTGTGAGAGGACTCTGTAATTGTCCTATTGTACAATGCAGGAGTTTTACGAGTGCAGCAGCCAACAGTGTGGGGGTTTGCTACAGAGGGTGGCAGCACAACATAGTCCACACATTCAATGAAAGAAGGAATGGTGGAGAGAGAGGGATAGAGAAAGAGGGATAGAGAGAGAGGGATAGAGAGAGAGGGATAGAGAAAGAGGGATAGAGAAAGAGGGATAGAGAGAGAGGGATAGAGAAAGAGGGATAGAGAGAGAGGGATAGAGAGAGAGGGATAGAGAAAGAGGGATAGAGAGAGAGGGATAGAGAAAGAGGGATAGAGAGAGAGGGATAGAGAAAGAGGGATAGAGAGAGAGGCCATTATCTGTTTGCTGTAGTTTTCCGCTGGAATATTAGAGACTATCAAAACATTTAGACCAAATCATTTGTATTGATTCCATTGATGTGTCTCTGAGCCGGGCAATAGAGAGTCTGATTTCAGTGCCATTGTGATGTACTAATGTCTGCTGATTCCGTAAGCTCTCCTGTTATCGGCTGTCCTGGAAGAGTGTACCTTGCACAAAACATCTTGAGAGTTGTCACTGTAAAACTTTCATGACAATCAGGTCTGTGGCCATGGACAACAAGATTTGTTTTCCTACGCAGTGTTCCCGGGAATGTCCTCAGCAGGGAATGCAGAGGTGGTGTAGTAGCGTTCAGTATTCATGCAGAATGTGTACGTGATCATACATTTCCCCTTAAGCAGTGTAAAAGCAGGGCTAACAGGGAAATGCTATAGGAGAAGGATGGTGCAGACCAGTAGCACATAGCACATATTTTATTCTATGCTCACCTTTTGACCTTTTGATACAATGTGCAGTTTTTTTCTCTCAGTCTATCCATATAGGCGTCACTTCATTCTGACCAGTCTATCCATATAGGCACCACTTCATTCTGACCAGTCTATCCATATAGGCACCACTTCATTCTGACCAGTCTATCCATATAGGCACCACTTCATTCTGACCAGTCTATCCATATAGGCACCACTTCATTCTGACCAGTCTATCCATATAGGCACCACTTCATTCTGACCAGTCTATCCATATAGGCACCACTTCATTCTGACCAGTCTATCCATATAGGCACCACTTCATTCTGACCAGTCTATCCATATAGGCGTCACTTCATTCTGACCAGTCTATCCATATAGGCACCACTTCATTCTGACCAGTCTATCCATATAGGCACCACTTCATTCTGACCAGTCTATCCATATAGGCACCACTTCATTCTGACCAGTCTATCCATATAGACATCACTTCATTCTGACCAGTCTATCCATATAGGCGTCACTTCATTCTGACCAGTCTATCCATATAGGCACCACTTCATTCTGACCAGTCTATCCATATAGGCACCACTTCATTCTGACCAGTCTATCCATATAGGCACCACTTCATTCTGACCAGTCTATCCATATAGGCACCACTTCATTCTGACCAGTCTATCCATATAGACATCACTTCATTCTGACCAGTCTATCCATATAGGCACCACTTCATTCTGACCAGTCTATCCATATAGGCGTCACTTCATTCTGACCAGTCTATCCATATAGGCACCACTTCATTCTGACCAGTCTATCCATATAGGCACCACTTCATTCTGACCAGTCTATCCATATAGGCACCACTTCATTCTGACCAGTCTATCCATATAGGCACCACTTCATTCTGACCAGTCTATCCATATAGGCACCACTTCATTCTGACCAGTCTATCCATATAGGCACCACTTCATTCTGACCAGTCTATCCATATATGCACCACTTCATTCTGACCAGTCTATCCATATAGGCACCACTTCATTCTGACCAGTCTATCCATATAGGCACCACTTCATTCTGACCAGTCTATCCATATAGGCACCACTTCATTCTGACCAGTCTATCCATATAGGCACCACTTCATTCTGACCAGTCTATCCATATAGGCGTCACTTCATTCTGACCAGTCTATCCATATAGGCGTCACTTCATTCTGACCAGTCTATCCATATAGGCGTCACTTCATTCTGACCAGTCTATCCATATAGGCACCACTTCATTCTGACCAGTCTATCCATATAGGCACCACTTCATTCTGACCAGTCTATCCATATAGACATCACTTCATTCTGACCAGTCTATCCATATAGACATCACTTCATTCTGACCAGTCTATCCATATAGGCGTCACTTCATTCTGACCAGTCTATCCATATAGGCACCACTTCATTCTGACCAGTCTATCCATATAGGCACCATTATATTACTTCATTCTGACCAGTCTATCCATATAGACATCACTTCATTCTGACCAGTCTATCCATATAGACATCACTTCATTCTGACCAGTCTATCCATATAGGCACCACTTCATTCTGACCAGTCTATCCATATAGACATCACTTCATTCTGACCAGTCTATCCATATAGGCACCACTTCATTCTGACCAGTCCATCCATATAGACATCACTTCATTCTGAACAGTCTATCCATCTGTACAGGTGGTAGACATAAGTTAAAAAGCAGCCCATCCCCGCTTATATTATACAGTGCATTTGGAAAGTATTCAGACCCCTTGCCTTATTCTAAAATGGATTAAAAATAAGTAGAAAAAATTGAATCAATCTACATACAATGCCCCATAATGATAAAGCAAAAACCGTTTTTTTTGCATTTTTTGCAAACAATTTTTTTTAAACTATGGAAATATCACGTTTACATAAGTATTCAGACACTTTACTCAGTACTTTGTTGAAGCACATTTGGCAGCAATTACAGCCTTGAGTATTCTTGGGTATGATGCTACAAGCTTGTCACACCTGTTTTTAGGGAGTTTATCCTATTCTTCTCTGCAGATCCTCTCAAGCTCTGTCAGGTTGGATGGGGAGCGTTGCTGCACAGTTATTTTCATGTCCCTCCAGAGATGTTTAATCGGGTTTAAGTCCGGGCTCTGGCTGGGCCTCTCAAGAACATTCAGAGACTTGTCCCGAAGCCACTCATGTGTTGTCTTGGCTGTGTGCTTAGGGTCGTTGTTCTGTTGGAAGGTGAACCTTCACCCCAGTCTGAGGTCCTGAGCACACTTATCATCAAGGATGTCTCTGTACTTTGCTCTGTTCATCTACCGCTCGATCCTGATTAGTCTCCCAGTCCCTGCCACTGAAAAACATCCCCACAGCATGATGCTTTCACCACAATGCTTCACCGTAGGGATGGTGCCAGGTTTCCTTCAGACATTACACTTGGCATTCAGGCCAAATAATTCAATCATAATTCAATCTTGGTTTCATCAGACCAGAGAATCTTGTTTCTCATGGTCCGAGAGTCTTTATGTGCCATTTGGCAAACTCCAAGCAGGCTGTCATGTGCATTTTACTGAGGAGTGGCTTTTGCCTGGCCACTCTACCGTGAAGGCCTGATTGGTGGAGTTCTGCAGAGATGGTTGTCCATCTGGTAGGTTCTCCCATCTCAACAGAGGAACTCTGGAGCTCTGTCAGAGTGACCATCGGGTTCTTGGTCACCTCCTTGACCGAGGCTTTTCACCCCATATTGCTCAGTTTGGCCAGCCGGCCAGCTCTAGGAAGCGTCTTGTTGATTCCAGACATCTTCCTTTTAAGAATGATGGAGGCCACTGTGGTCTTGGGGACATTCAATGCTGCAGACAGTTTTTGGTACCCTTCCCCAGATCTGTGCCTTGACACAATCCTGTCTCGGAGCTCTACAGACAATTCCTTTGACCTCATGGCTTGGTTTTTGCTCTGACATGCATATAGACAGGTGTGTGCCTTTCCAAATCATGTCCAATCAATTGAGTTTATCACAGGTGGACTCAAATCAAGTTGTCGAAACATCTCAAGGATGATCAATGGAAACAGTATGCACCTGAGCTCAATTTCGAGTCTCATAGCAAAGGGTCTGAATACTTATGTAAATAAGGAATTTCTGTTTCACATTTTTATAAATTAGCAAAGATTTTTTTAAACCTGTTTTCACTTTGTCAAACTGGGTTATTGTGTGTAGATTGATATGGATTTATTTATTTTTAATCTATTTTGGAATAAGGCTGCAATGTAACAAAATGTGGAAACAGTTAAGGGGTCTGAATACTTTCCGGTTGCACTGTAGCAATGCATCTGTGTCAGGAGCTTAGCCAAGCGTGAACAATTTGTTGTATTAAACTTGTATTCTTTATGATTAAAATAGAAAGCTATACTCTATATTATATATTGTGTAATGGTCAACTGTGGATGAAATGAGTGCTCTCTTCTGATACCTGTTGTGTTGTTGAATTAGTTAGCGGAATTAAAAAGTAATCTACTGTAGAATTTCTCTAGCCTATAGCATGTTCTATCATTGAAATATATAGTCGACACTGAGCTCTGTTCTGTTAAAATACAATTCCAAATCATGCACGGGAAGAAAATGATTGAGGGTCCCGTGTGGTTCAGTTGGTAGAGCATGATGCTTGGTAGAGCATGGGGCAGTAGGTAGCCTGGTGGGTAGGTGCGTTGGGCCAGTAACCGAAAGGTTGCTGGATTGATTCGCCAAGCTGACAAGGTAAAAATCTGTTGTTCTGCCCCTGACCAAGGCTGTTCCCCGGGCACTGTGGATGTCGATTAAGGCAGTCATCTGCATCTCTCTGATACAAGGGGGTTGGGTTCAATGCTGAAGACACATTTCAGTTTTATGCATTCAGTTGTACAACTGACTAGGTATCTCCCAATGCCAGGGTTGTGGGTTTGATTCCCACGGGGTGCCAGTACAAGAATGTACATGCTCAGTACTGAAAGTTGCTCTGGGTAAGTTGCTCTGTCTCCTAAATGACTCTAATGTTAAAGGTATTCTTCCAGCAATCTTTGGCCATTGGTAATGGAAAGAGCTCTGTGTTTATACTGTATTTAAAAGTGACATCGTACATGTTTAATGTAGGTGAGTTTTCCTTGATATTTCCTTGTAAAAGTATATATGCTCTGTCTATTGCTATTGCATGGTTCTGTCATAAATTAAAGTTGGAAGTCCACGCTGCTTGTAAGCAGATCAAACGCACCTCCAGCAGCCTGTAAACAGATGCAGGTCGGGCAGCTGCAGGGATCACCTTTTTGTCCTCTATGCCCCTCAGCTCTCTGCCCACAGCCAGACCTCCTCGTACAGCAGAGACAGAGCTAGCAGATCACCTTCAGTCTCTACTTCCGTGTCTGGCAGTGCAGTACAATAATTTTCTCCTTCCCTGTAAAGCCACTCACCTAGACAGAATGGGAAAAGCATTTCTTGTCCAGGTTAATTGGCCGTTACCGAGGTGGAGGTAGGAGGAGAGTAATAATTGGCCGTGCTCTAATATGTCCAGTGTCATTGACAGGAGAACAATCTGGGATGACATTAAGGTTTTAGAGACAGAGCTCCTTGTTAAAGTAGTGATGTCCTTTATCCCTAACTAGCCCCATTGGAATATCCACGGGCATTACGATTGGGTTGCGTGCAGCTGCGCTCCGAATTGATGATTACTTGTGTGCTGCCAGCTGTGGGCAGGATGGAAACAAACCCAACCTGTTTTACGTTCAAAAGTCTGTTTTGTATCCGACTGACTATATGACCAAAATTATCTTATTTCCACTTTGTAATAAAGTCAATTGAACCTTATCTTTCAGGGTGAGACTGGTGCATCAATCGTTTCTCAGTATGTGTTCTCCGTAAGTCCGTTTGGATGAAACCATTTTATTAGTATCTACTTCAGAACAGCTTTGATGACATTTAAATCCTTAAGAGTCGATTGACACACGTATTTAACAATCTAGCTGACATAATTGGACTTTTAGAGGATAATGACAATAATCTTCACTTTCCTTTCATATGACAATAATAATGTATTATTTGTTCTATAATATGACGGTGGTATAAAGCAGTAGTTGTGTCTATGCTGGAGAATCATAACTACTACCAAAGCTATCATTAAGGTGAAATTACTGAATATGTTGTTGACTTGACCATCTCCAGAGGAGCTTTTCTTTGCGTACACATCTATCTATGGAGGCAAGCTTGATTATTCATCACCCAGGTGACAAGTTGCCCTCAGTCATAGCCCATTGACACAGAGAAAAGAGACATATGTTTAATATAACAGGCTCAAGGCCTATTGAGTGACACCATGGATGTTCTGATGTGGTATGGTGGTAGCGAGTGGAACGGCCTCCTGATAGGACTGGAGCAGGGACAGAGCGAGGTGCCGCAGGAATTCTAATTAGGTCTGTGTGACCTTTGGCTCTTCCTGCATGCACTTCGCACCCCCTCCTCTCTTCATCTCCTGTTCTCTACATCCTCTCGTCCATCCATCCCTCACTCTCTCACTCCTACAGCGATGGAGCTGTGAGAGAGGAAATGTGGGGTCTGGGCTGTAAATCATGACAAGAGGCTGACGAGCCACCTGATAAAAGCGGGACAGGGTGTTGCAGGGTGTTGGTGCTCCTTTCCTCTCTTTAACCCCCATCCCCCACCACATTCATTCCTGTAGGACTGCTCTGGTCCAGTAGAGTGGGTGTTTTTGGCTTGGCCCGGTGCTCAGTCCGTCCAGCATCACTCAACAGTGTTGGGGAGACTGGGGCATCACTTTTATAAATACACGTACCCTTGGCGAAGGGGCGCGAGAGGACGAGATTGGAGCAAGCAGCAGAGACTCAACTTGCAACAGCTATTCCTGGCTGAGGCTGTGTGGTGTTTTATTTGTCTTTTGTCAATTCATTAGACTAATAGTCTCCAGTGTGGGCAGGACATCTAGCTGAGGCAGTGTCTATTGCTCTGGAGAAGGTGATCCGTGAGAGATGTACTGTATATTCTCAAGGCCGTCTATCAGCCATGGGGAGGGGAACAGGCAGTCTGGGCCTGGAGCCAAGCTGGCTGGCATCCGCAGGCTTTGGAGACGTTTTTAGTCATTTGCCCTGACCGACCTCAAAGTGTCATAGAGATAGGGACGAAGCGCTGCACTGTGGGCCACTTGTCTTAGCCTGAGACGAACGCACGCATGAGAACCTGGTAAGCATGACGCTGCTGAGAGAAAGTTCCGGTACGCTCCCAATGCTGGGCTACAGAGATGAAAGAGACATTGGAGCAAATTATTCCACTAGAGGAGATATCTATCTTCTGCACTGATTGTGCAGATCCTCCCAGTGCAGATACTGTTTAAGACTCAGCTCTCTCTCTCCTCTCCTCTGCCAGATCTGTGCTCTGTTTTGATGTGTCCTCAGGATTGCCTTTCAGTGGAAAACGTGAAGATTCTGTATGACCTCGGAAATATATGGATGATAGCAGAATTTGTATTGTAAACTGAAGGTTTACTGCAGAATTAGCAGTTTCTCACTGCATGATGAATGGACAGTACCGTGGTATACTGTAGCTTGTTCACAGATCTATCTTGAAACCATTTTCAAAACATGCACATCTCATGGATATTTTTAGGCAGAAAATGTGTTTGTTTCCCAGACTCCCTAAACTTGCTCTTTTAAAGAGCTTTGATTACCTTCAAATTATGAGAAAATGTAAGCTAATCGAGAAAATAAAGTGATCCAAACTCAGTTATCTTGTTGATGAAGTTCTTTGTCTTCTCAGGCAGAGTAATGATTAGGAGTTAATCTAAGGCCTCTGTACTACGGTCCTCCAGAGGCCGGTTTAACTCTGCTGGGCGACGGCAGTGTTATTGGAGCAGTAATTAGTATTGATACAAGCCCCATCCCGGCCTGGCCACCTGGCTCCTCATGGCTAGCCCTCACCTTTCCAAACTGCACTGAGGGCTGATATCGAATACATTTTAGAAGTGCCTTTAATTAAGATAATTAAACCTTACAATAGCTGTTTGTGTAACTCAAACAAAGACTTGGACTGTCCTCAAAACACATAATGTGAAAGTATACAGGTGGAAACACTACAGAAGCCTGACACAGCTGCTGTAGTGAGAGACAGAGAAAGATAGAGAGGGGGTGGGGGGGGCAGGTTTACTTCTCTGCCTCTGTCACCCTGCCTCTAAACACGACAGATGAGCGCTCGCACTATCAGAGCCTAAACACAATTTACCCAAAGCATCCTGTCGCTCTTCAAGTAACAAGATAAACGCTTGTTACCCTCTTAAAGATAAAACACTGAGCTGGAATCTGTGTTCGCACAACCGCTGGTGAGTCTGCAGCGAGAGCAAAGCGGCAATCAAATGCAGGCAGAGTATGCACACAGGTCCTGGGTTCACCAGTCACTGGGGAGATGTTTAATGCATGAAAGCCTAAACTGACTTGGAAAGCAGGACCTGGTGACACTATAATGCATTCACCCGGGGTTCTTCTGGGGCTTTGTGTGTCTTGTATTCCTCTGTCTGTCTGTCTTTCTACATCTCAGATGCCTGTCACGTCACTCTGCCCTTTGCTTTAAACCCGTCAATGTCAACACTGTATTCCTGCGTGGATCTCCTGTGTGACGTGAGCCCTCATTCCTCTAACCTGCTTTGCAATTTCTCTCCATGATGCCTTGCCTTCCATCTCACTGCTCAAAACAGATCCATGTCAGAGCAGGATGACAAAGACTAATCAGATGGTGTTGTAGAAGCAATCTGGTGATTGTTCTCTGATTGGCAGAGGTGGGACCAAGTCACTATTATTTTGGTCACAAGCAAGTCTCAAGTCATACGGTCCGAGTCTCAAGTTGAGTCCCAAGTAGAATGGGGCTGCAGGTAGCCTAGTGGTTAGAGCGCTGTAACCGAAAGGTTGCAATATCAAAGAAGGTTGCAAGATCCCAGAGCTGGTAAAAATCTATCATTCTGCAAGGCAGTTAACAAGGCAGTTAACCCACTGTTCCTCGGCTGTCATTGAAAATAAGAATTTGTTCTTAACTGACTTGCCTGGTAAAATAAAATAATAATGGGTGGAGTCTCGAGTCAAGTCCAATCATACATTGGAGCAAATCGTTTAGTCAAGTAAAGAAAAAGCTGTACATGCAATGAGTTGTTCAACTACACATCTTTGTCTAATTATTGAGACTACCAGATAGCTTATTTCATTATTCTGTCTAAAACATATTTTGATTATGTAAAAATTCCGAATGGAAGCTTATGATCAAGCTTATGATCAATTTCAAGAAATGTTTGACACACCAAAAGACCAGTAGGCGTACGCTAGTAATTGTTGCTTGATGCCCCATTGCTGGTGAGCTTGCAAAGTAAACAGTGAATATCACCAAACAATTTTTGGAGCTGCATATTTATTTATGGCAGTCCTCTCCAAAAAAATGTGATGTTTGCGCTGCACCCGATCCTATAGCTGTATAGCAAATCAGCAATCTGTTCGCTAGCTCAATGGCTCTCAAAATGTTTGACCCTTGACCCCCAAAAAGCAGTGGTTAAAAGCTTGTGATCCCCATACCCCCCCCCCCCCCCCGTGCACGCACATACATGTTTTACACCTGCATTTTGAGCTGAAAGTCATTCATCTTAATAGCCAATATCAAGAAGGCATATCATGTCACTTCTCTGGAGGCCAGAGCAAGCAGAATCATACGGCCAACCTACCTGTATGCAGTGGAGGTTGCAGGATCGAATGGAAAGCATTGTCTGTCTACACCAAAAACTATCCCTTTCAAGGTCTGCCCTTCTCCAGAATACTCCTTGCCAATTGGGCAACCCAAAAATGCTGTATTTAATTCACCAGAATATGTTCAATATTCATCCCATAATATTGAAGGCAGCGAGATATTACAGCTATCCTTAAAGCTATCTGAAATATGTAAATTATCAATCAAATCGCCAGGTAGCCTATTGTTCCGGCATAGATGATTCAGTAGTACATTTCTAAATTGTATTTTATTGATGGATTAGCTGACAATGTCACAAAAACAATGTGCACACTTCAATGAGGCAGAAGTCCGTGAGTTGTGATTCTGGATGGCCAGATAACTACCAACAATGACAAGAAACTGCCATGTGGGGAATCGTAAGTGACTCGTTTCAGCTAGTTTCAGCTTGTTATTGATGCCATCTCTTGTTTTGGGGTGTTTTGACTGATTTCATGTCAATGCTAAAATGGCAAAAAATTGTCCACATACCTTTGTATATATATATGAAATGGGTTTCATGGTCGAGTAGCCGCACACAAGCTCAAGATCACCATGCACAATGCCAAGCGTCAGCTGGAGTGGTGTAATGCTCTCCGCCATTGGACTTTAGAGCAGTGGAAAAACGTTCTCTGGAGTGATTCATCACGCTTCACCATCTGGCAGTCTGACGGACGAATCTGGGTTTGGCGGATGCCAGGAGAACACTACCTGCCCCAATGGATAGTGCCAACTGTAAAGTTTGGTGGAGGATGAATAATGGTCTGGGGCTGTTTTTCATGGTTTGGGCTAGGCCCCTTAGTCCCAGCGAAGGGAAATCTTAATTCTACAGCATACAATGACATTCTCAACGATTCTGTGCTTCCAAATTTTGCCAATAGTTTGGGGAAGACCCTTTCCTGTTTCAGCATGACAATGCCCCCATGCACAAAGCAAGGTCCATACAGAAATGGTTTGTCGAGATCGGTGTGGAAGAACTTGACTGTCCTGCACAGACCCCTGACCAAAACTCCATCGAACACCTTTGGGATGAATTGGAACGCCGACTGCGAGCCAGGCCTAATCGCCAACATCAGTGCCCGACCTCAGTAATGCTCTTGCGGTTGAATGAAAGCAAGTCACTGCAGCAATGTTCCAACATCTAGTGGAAAGCCTTCCCAGAAGAGTGAAGGCTTTTATAGCAGCAAAGCGGGGACCAACTACATATTAATGATCATGATTTTGGAATGAGATGTTCAAGGGACCCCCCCCCTCACACTTTGAGAACCATTGCGCTATCTCACCCGACCTGTGTTGATTGACAGTTTTCTGGTCCAATCAGAGGGCCGAGCATGCATTTCACTAGCAATCTGTTGCAGTTTTTTTTTTTTGCAACTGAATGCTGTGGCTACGGTCTCTGATTGTGTGGAGAGTAATCCATGGAGACTCTGTGCCACAAAATGAGTGACAAAACGTGGCCAGATAATTTCAAGTCCATAGTCTCAAGTCAAAGTCGGGTCCCGAGTCTTGAGGCTCCAAGTCCAAGTCAAATATCAAGTTATATTTTTTCTATCAAATCGAGTCTCAAGTCATCAAATTTGTGACTCGAGGCAGACTTGAGTCCAAGTCATGCGACTCGAGTCCACACCTCTTCTGATTGGTGATTATGGAACACACAGTTCACACTCTCTGTCACTCTATTGGTTTATTTTCAAACACCAGTGACCCTATCAGTTATTATGCTTTTATATAACTGAAAAGGTGTTATGAAATTGCTGCTAAAATTAGTCCCAATCGATGTGCCCTCTCCGCCTCTCATATCTGTAGTTCTGACTTCCTGTATCTGTTATTTCATCCTTTTGCCAAAATATTATTTTTTCTTTTTTTCCCTCTGTCAGTTTGAGTCATTGTAATTGATGTTTAAAAATAAAATTTCCAGCACTTTAAAATCAGATCACAGATACTGCAGTCTGTCACTAGATCACTGTATTACACCAACATACCTAAAATAGCAACAAAGAAACCACATTTAGTGTTCGAAAGAAGTCTTCGAAACTACATCAAATTACCTTTCAGAGTGTTACTTTATTTTAAAAAGCCAAAGAGCTATTATTGTAGTCACATGGGAAGTTTAAACAAAGAAATGAAGGCTTTAAAATGTGCTGTGGACAGAATGTGAAAGGTCCAGGCTGGTGATCGTTGTGATTCAAGTAATGGTCAGCGTGTCCGTGCAGCATCAGGGCTTTTAACAGTTGGGTTGGTGTTCAGCCCAGGCAGCGTACTGGCACTGATGTGTTCTCCTCTCCTCCTCGGGGGGATAACAAAGGTTGAACACGGTAGTTACAGACAGCTGAGACTGCTTCACTCAGAGATTACAAATTAGCTAACAGAGTGATGCACATTTTGAACAGAGTCCCATTTCCCATGTGAGTTTAGAGATAATCCACACATTAGCATTCTGTGTTGGTGAGAAAGGTCTTTCTTATTATTATGAACTGAGAATCTGTTCTAATGTCCTCACTACTGACTTCACTGTCCTCACATATCACCTACTGTAGCATGGAGTAATGGATTCATTAATATACTGGCTAAGTATTCTTATTGGCATGCTAGTATGGTTGTTGGAACATAGTGTTTTAGCCTAGATTTAACATGAAAATGGAGACCTGAGCAAGCGTTGTTAAGATTCAGGCTCGCTGTTATTAGTGGCTCCTATTCAAACAGATGACTGGCATAGTAGTATTGATGTCATGAAAGTGATTGACATGATATGTGTAGAAACCTATTTATTGCGGCGTTATCACTCAATGTAGTATTGACTACGCAGAATTTTCCTGATCCCGGATTGTTCCTGAGTGATCTTATGGGATGTTTTGTGAAAAATGATCCATTGTTGAGAGTTGATTGATGCATAATTCTGAACATTAATTAAAGTGAAATGCTGAATGGAGATAGTGTAGTGGAGATTCACAGTTTGTTGAACCTCCACCTCCCTCTCTCCCCACAGGTGGTGAGCTCCACCTGAGGATGGCAGGAGATTCTCAAGTCCACATGGACCACGACATGGAGATAGGAGTCACACCCACAGCGGTAAGAACATGTTTTCCATATGCACATACAGCCCTCTCCCTCCCCCAATTGTCCTGTGTAACACTGCTGGGTGGTAGAGAGAGGGGGGGGGGGCAGAGCAAGGAAGAGGGAAAGAAAGAGGTGGTGTGAAAGATGGAAGTGTCTGGTCTAAGGGAAAATATAAGGGGACGAGAGGGAACCATTGTGGATCATGAGTTTCCTATAAGAAGGGTGATCATGTGTGTGTGCCTGTCTGTCTCTGCAGAAGAGGATGGATGGATGGTTCATCCCACTACCATGGAGAGGATTGTGAGAAAACGACTCACACGTCCTGATAATGGATGGTGAAATAGTCCAGGTTATTTGTCTTCATTCAAGAAACAATTTAATTTATTCTTCCTAACCGAGTGTGGTGAGGCAAACCAACTGTGGAAAAATACCAGCACACAGCAATTGCTAATGAATTTGTTCATGAAGTGTCAGCACTGCGGACATCATTGACTCTGGGATGGCCAAACGTGGGCTCGCTGAACTACTGTAGCACTGTCTGTGATGGCTTCATCAGTCACTCAATTAGACGTTTCTTCAACACTCAAAAAGGAAACAAAAAGGTCCATTGTCAGGAGAACTTGCAATGCAAGACATTTAAAACCTGTAGTGTGTTGAAGGTTTAAAAATGTCCATTCTAATCCACATAATAATTCACATTTCCTGTTGCTGCAGGATTATTTTCCTGCTAGAGCAAACTGTTTCAAATTAAGATCCCACATCTGTACAATTAAAGTCCTAGAGGAAGCATAAACTGATCTTGTTGTCGGAGGGGGTCTAAAAGCTACCTTCTCCCAAGGAAATACATGTTGAAGTGACCCATGCGTTCTCCCAAACACAGGTCAAAGATCCCAATGTCATTGAGTGACTAATTGCTGTAATTGTCAATGGGTGTTGTCTTTCACTTCACTGTCAAACCTCTAATTACCGTAGAGAAAGATCAATATGTACAGACATAAAGCAACATCTGATGCATGGAATACTCTCCTAATGTGTGTGTACATAGAACTACAATGAAGAGACCCTAGCTAGAAGTTCAAACAGTAGCCATGTTTCCATTAACTTGTCCAGTCATTTTGTTGGTCGACATTTAGAACATTTTTATAGAAAACAGATTCAACAATTGCCTGCTATCTTGTGTTTATAAAAACAGCTGGCCGAAATGACGTCACACCTAATAAAAAAACAACTGTGTTGAATACAAATTAGGTGGTTGATGTGTTTACATTACCCATTTAGGCAAATTGTGGATGAATAAATTGGTGACAGGCTGTATGCCCTCCCTCCTATCTGCTTCATGTCTCAGGTAGCCCTCTCTCCTATCTGTTTCATGTCTCAGGTAGCCCTCCTACCTATCTGCTTCATGTCTCAGGTAGCCCTCTCTCCTATCTGTTTCATGTCTCAGGTAGCCCTCCCACCTATCTGCTTCATGTCTCAGGTAGCCTCTCTCCTATCTGTTTCATGTCTCAGGTAGCCCTCCCACCTATCTGCTTCATGTCTCAGGTAGCCCTCTCTCCTATCTGTTTCATGTCTCAGGTAGCCCTCCCACCTATCTGTTTCATGTCTCAGGTAGCCCTCCCTCCTATCTGCTTCATGTCTCAGGTAGCCCTCTCTCCTATCTGCTTCATGTCTCAGGTAGCCCTCCCTCCTATCTGCTTCATGTCTCAGGTAGCCCTCCCACCTTCTTCATGTCTCAGGTAGCCCTCTCTCCTATCTGCTTCATGTCTCAGGTAGCCCTCCCTCCTATCTGCTTCATGTCTCAGGTAGCCCTCCCTCCTATCTGCTTCATGTCTCAGGTAGCCCTCCCTCCTATCTGCTTCATGTCTCAGGTAGCCCTCCCTCCTATCTGCTTCATGTCTCAGGTAGCCATCCCTCCTATCTGCTTCATGTCTCAGGTAGCCCTCCCTCCTATCTGCTTCATGTCTCAGGTAGCCCTCTCTCCTATCTGCTTCATGTCTCAGGTAGCCCTCCCTCCTATCTGCTTCATGTCTCAGGTAGCCCTCCCTCCTATCTGCTTCATGTCTCAGGTAGCCCTCCCTCCTATCTGCTTCATGTCTCAGGTAGCCCTCACTCCTATCTGTTTCATGTCTCAGGTAGCCCTCCCTCATATCTGCTTCATGTCTCAGGTAGCCCTCCCTCCTATCTGTTTCATGTCTCAGGTAGCCCTCCCTCATATCTGCTTCATGTCTCAGGTAGCCCTCCCTCCTATCTGCTTCATGTCTCAGGTAGCCCTCCCTCCTATCTGCTTCATGTCTCAGGTAGCCCTCCCTCCTATCTGTTTCATGTCTCAGGTAGCCCTCCCACCTATCTGTTTCATGTCTCAGGTAGCCCTCCCTCCTATCTGCTTCATGTCTCAGGTAGCCCTCCCTCCTATCTGCTTCATGTCTCAGGTAGCCCTCCCTCCCATCTGCTTCATGTCTCAGATAGCCCTCCCACCTATCTGTTTCATGTCTCAGGTAGCCCTCCCTCCTATCTGCTTCATGTCTCAGGTAGCCCTCCCTCCCATCTGTTTCATGTCTCAGGTAGCCCTCCCACCTATCTGTTTCATGTCTCAGGTAGCCCTCCCACCTATCTGCTTCATGTCTCAGGTAGCCCTCCCTCCCACCTGCTTCATGTCTCAGGTAGCCCTCCCACCTATCTGTTTCATGTCTCAGGTAGCCCTCCCACCTATCTGCTTCATGTCTCAGGTAGCCCTCCCACCTATCTGTTTCATGTCTCAGGTAGCCCTCCCACCTATCTGCTTCATGTCTCAGGTAGCCCTCCCACCCATCTGCTTCATGTCTCAGGTAGCCCTCCCACCTATCTGTTTCATGTCTCAGGTAGCCCTCCCTCCCATCTGCTTCATGTCTCAGGTAGCCCTCCCACCTATCTGCTTCATGTCTCAGGTAGCCCTCCCACCTATCTGTTTCATGTCTCAGGTAGCCCTCCCACCTATCTGCTTCATGTCTCAGGTAGCCCTCCCACCCATCTGCTTCATGTCTCAGGTAGCCCTCCCACCTATCTGTTTCATGTCTCAGGTAGCCCTCCCTCCCATCTGCTTCATGTCTCAGGTAGCCCTCCCACCTATCTGCTTCATGTCTCAGGTAGCCCTCCCTCCTATCTGTTTCATGTCTCAGGTAGCCCTCCCTCCTATCTGTTTCATGTCTCAGGTAGCCCTCCCTCCCATCTGTTTCATGTCTCAGATAGCCCTCCCTCCTATCTGCTTCATGTCTCAGGTAGCCCTCCCTCCTATCTGTTTCATGTCTCAGGTAGCCCTCCCACCTATCTGTTTCATGTCTCAGGTAGCCCTCCCTCCCATCTGTTTCATGTCTCAGGTAGGCCGCAAAAGCCCGCATGGATAGAATCCAGGAATTTACACATATTTGCCATATTGTAATAATTCTCGTGTCAATGTATTGTCACAGCCCAGGCCATAGTGAAACTTACACTCCTGTAGATCTGACATAACTGGATGGGGAAACTTGCGTCCAGCAAATCAGAAAGCAAGTCGAAGCAAATCAGCCATTGTTGAAAGTCAGGACAAGGATCCTGCAAACAAACATAATTTTTTATAGCTGAACAAAAGATTTAGCAGGAGGTAGGCATTTAAAATAAATGTGGAGTGGAGCTTCATAGTTATGTGTTGATATCACGTGCCCTGTGTATTCGTCAATCATAATTTATTTGAAATAACACGGTTTCCATCATAATTTGTCTCGATAAATAAACTTTGACAAAAGAAAAATCCAACCATTGAATGGATAAATTAATGGATCATTTATTAAACAAAATTTCCCCAATATCTTCTGCTTCCACGACACTTTGCAAAGATTTATTTTGAGCATTGCTTTTGTCGAATAAACCTGGGTCAAATGAATATTCAGATCTTTATTTATTTATTTTGAAGGTTGTGTCTTTAATTTGAATTCCTTCAATCGGAGGCCATTATTTCAGTTTTGGATCTGGTGCTGAATAATACTCAATACAGGTTGTAAAAAAAGAAGAGTAGTGTGGCAGTTTTGGATGTCACACCACTCTGGGGAGAGGGTGAGCAGTGAACACAGGTGATTAGCACCCTGATTTTGAGTATTAACACTCTGATTTTCAGAGGGCACAGGAGGGGCAACACCACCACGGCAATACCACATTTCAATTAACAACTGAGCTCGTCGTCTCCAACGATCAGGATACAGAGTGCCAATGTACCCTTGGCCTGTGTGTGCTGGGGGATAGAGTAGGAGCTGAGAGAGACGGGACAGTGGGGTGTTCCTATGTTCCTATCCAGACCTGCCAGTGTCCCATAGGGGGACACGAGGGACAGGGGAGGCACAGCTATGGAGCCAGATCGCCTGGCTGGAGCTGGGCCAGCAGTGAGGAAGAAAGGCCCTGTACCTCTATGTTCTCTCTCTCCTTTTCTTCCCTTTTTCCCCTTCCTTCTTCATCCCACAGTCATGGCGCACCATGTGCTTGGAGAGACACTCTCTCACACAATGTTATGGGAGCAGTGCAGCTACAATCACTCAAGCACTCAAAAAAACAAATGTAGACCTCCACTAGTCTGGTTCATCCTTTTTAGCAATTTCCAAACGCCTGAAGGTACCACGTTCATCTGTACAAACAATAGTACACAAGTATAAACACCATGGGACCACACAGCCATCATGCCGCTCAGGAAGGAGACGCATTCTGTCTCCTAGAGATGAACGTACTTTGGTTCGAAAAGTGCAAATCAATCCCAGAACTTCAGCAAAGGACCTTGTGATGATGCTGGAGGAAACAGGTACAAAAATATCTATATCCACAGTAAAATGAGTCCTATGTCGATATAACCTGAAAGGCCGCTCAGCAAGGAAGAAGCCACTGCTCCAAATACGCCATAAAAAAAGGCAGACTATGGTTTGCAACTGCACATGGGGACAAAGATTGTACTTTGAGAAATGTCCTCTTGTCTGATGATACAAAAATTGAACTGTTTGGCCATAATGACCATCGTTACGTTTGGAGGAAAAAGAGGGAGGCTTGCAAGCCGAAGAACAAAATCTCAATCGTGAAGGAAGGGGGTGGCAGCATCATGTTGTGGGGGTGCTTGCTGCAAGAGAGACGGGTGCACAAATTATATGGCATCATGAGGCAGGAAAACTATGTGGATATATTGAAGCAACATCTCAAGACATCAGTCAGGAAGTTAAAGCTTGGTCACAAAAGGGGTCTTCCAAATGGACAATGACCCCAAGCATACTTCCAAAGTTGTGGCAAAATGGCTTAAGGACAACAAAGTCAAGGTATTGGAGTGGCCATCACAAAGCCCTGACCTCAATCCTATTGAAAATTTGTGGGCAGAATAAAAAAGTATGTGCAAGCAAGGAGGCCTACAATCCTGACTCAGTTACACCAGCTCTGTCAGGAGGAATGGGCCAAAATTCACCCAACTTATTGTGGGAAGCTTGTAGAAGGCTACCTGAAAGGTTTTGCCAAAGTTAAACAATTTAAAGGCGATACTACCTTATACTAATTGAGTGTATGTAAACTTCTGACCCACTGGGAATGTGATGAAAGAAATAAAAGCTGAAATAAATCATTCTCTCTACTATTATTGCGTCATTTCACATTCTTAAAATAAAGTGGTGATCCTAACTGACCTAAAACAGGGATTTTTTTTACAAGGATTAAATATCAGAAATTGTGAAAAACTGAGTTTAAATGTATTTGGCTAAGGTGTATGTAAACTTCTGACTTCAACTGTATCTGTAGCATTGACTTACAGTTTATTTGTCGTCAACGAGGGTAGCAGTTGAAGGTGGTTGAGGATGAATGCAAAGAAATTACTTAAAAGCTTTCGAATGTGTATTTTCTCATAATATAATGCACACATTGTAGCAGCAAGGGTAATATGAGGACATTTCACACATTTTAGCAACAGGGTAATGTGAGGAAATGTCACATATTGTAACAAGAAGGGTAAAATGAGGACATTTCACACATTGTCGTAACAAGGGTAATATGAGGACATTGCACATGAATAGAGGCATACATTTTTGTTGAACTTTTGACCTGACCAGGAAAACAATGGCCTCTAGCAATAGACTGTAATGAGAGCACAGAGTGTTTCTTGAACAGGTCACTCCTGGCTACACACATGAACTTTTGAAGACAATGATAATGTGACCAACATCTCAGCAGAACTGTCTCTATTCCTCTCTGTCTCTCCAGGTGAAAAAGCTTCCCAAACACATGCGGGAGGCCCAAATCTCCACTGAGCGCACCCACCTCATCGCCGACCCCATCAAGAAGCCCCGACAACGCTACGTCCAGAAGGACGGCAAATGCAACGTTCACCACGGCAATGTGCAGGAAACCTACCGTTACCTTAGCGACCTGTTTACCACCCTGGTGGACCTGCGCTGGCGCTTCAGCCTCTTCATTTTCACTTTGGTCTATGTGGTCAACTGGCTGTTTTTCGGCCTGCTGTGGTACATCATCGCCCTGATCCGAGGGGATCTGTGGCACAGCGACGAGGAGGGCTGGACCCCCTGCGTAGAGAACCTCAACAGCTTCGTCTCTGCCTTCCTCTTCTCCATTGAGACGGAGACCACCATTGGCTACGGCTACCGCGTCATCACAGAGAAGTGCCCTGAGGGCATCATCCTGCTGCTGATCCAGGCCATCCTGGGCTCCATCGTCAATGCCATGATGGTGGGCTGCATGTTCGTGAAGATCTCCCAGCCAAAGAACCGTGCCGAGACGCTCATGTTCTCCCACAAGGCGGTGATCTCTGTGCGGGACAACAAGCTGTGTCTGATGTTCAGAGTCGGGGACCTGCGCAACTCCCACATCGTGGAGGCCTCCATCCGGGCCAAGCTGATCCGCTCACAGCAGACCAAGGAGGGGGAGTTCATCCCTCTCAACCAGACGGACATCAACATCGGTTTCGACACGGGAGACGACCGGCTCTTCCTGGTGTCCCCACTCATAATCTCCCACGAGATCAACGAGAAGAGCCCCTTTTGGGAGCTGTCCCAGGCCCAAATGGACAAGGAGGAGTTTGAGATTGTGGTCATCCTGGAGGGCATGGTTGAAGCTACAGGTACGTCTTCTTGAAACAAGGCTAATTGGTCAGCAGAACCCCTAGCCCATAGACCCTTCATGTAGATCTGAAATAATTAGATAGGCATAAGCAATATGGTAGTAGCTCCACCTTGTCTTCTGATAGGCTTGGTGGAATTGTCCAATCTTTTTGCACCTACACAAATGCGTAGGGAGTAGGGGCTAGCTAGGGGTTGTTTCTGGATTGGGCCTTGGTCAAATCCATTTTAACTCCTGTCTGTTCAGTTAATCCATTGAGGTTCTTCATATTCATTGATAATCTAATATCTTTCATTCTACAAACCAGACAATTTCAAACCCATACAAACACAATTTCTAGAGGTACGGATGTGGTACAGATCTGCGTATAATAAATACAGTGCCTTGCGAAAGTATTCGGCCCCCTTGAACTTTGCGACCTTTTGCCACATTTCAGGCTTCAAACATAAAGATATAAAACTGTATTTTTTTGTGAAGAATCAACAACAAGTGGGACACAATCATGAAGTGGAACGACATTTATTGGATATTTCAAACTTTTTTAACAAATCAAAAACTGAAAAATTGGGCGTGCAAAATTATTTCAGCGCCCTGCTACTCATGCCAGGAATATAGTATATGCATATGATTAGTATGTATGGATAGAAAACACTCAGACGTTTATAAAACTGGTTAAATCACGGCTGTGACTATAACAGAACGTGCGTTTCATCGAAAAGCGCAGGAAAATCTGATCACTGAAAATGGAAATATATATCCATGCGCGACTTGAACCCATTGATAAAGGTGAACCACATTTAATGGGGCTGAGGTTGCAATACCTACAGCTTCCACACGTTGTCTAGAGTCCTGTCATTTGCCTAGGCTTTGATTATGGGACATCTAGGAGTGCCAACAAAGAAGATGGTCAAAGGTAATGAATGTTTTATATTTTATTTGTGCGGTTTGTGTAGCGACGACTATGCTAATTATTTTGTTTACGTCCCCTGCGGATCTTTTGGGGTGTTACATGCTATCAGATAATAGCTTCTCATGCTTTCGCCGAAAAGCATTTTAAAAATCGGACTTGTTGCCTGGATTCACAACGAGTGTAGCTTTAATTCAATACCCTGCGAGTGGTCGAGTGGTCGCATCTGCACTTCGCTCCCGCGGGTAGTATAACTTTTTCATTATATTTCATTATAGCACAACGGTTTGATTTGTCTAATCTTAGCAATTTCTTCTCAGCTAGCTACATAGCCGTCTTTGTATCAAAGATAATTGCGTAATTATCGTATTTCGCCGTCCTAACGTAGTCTTCACTAGCCAGCTAGCTAACGTCCACTGATTAGCTGCACTGGAGAAACTATTACACTCAACTGAACGACTTAATTAGTGTAGTGTTAGCTAGCTACATAGCTGTCTTTGCTGTCTTCGTATCATCGTATCCAAGATAATTGTGTTGTTTAGGTTTAGAGTGTGTAGTCTTAGAGTGATTATCTTAATTTACCGAGGTTAGCTAGCCAGCTATTTGTCGTCCTTAACGTAGGTGACTCTGCTAGCTAGCCAACAGCTAGCCAACGTCTACCGAATAGACTCACAACCCGGTCGCATTCACAGGTAGTATCACATTTTCACTTCATTTCATTACAGTACAACGGTTTGATTTGTTTGATCGTAGCTAGCTACATAGCTAGCTACATAGCCGTCTTTGTATCAAAGATAATTGTGTAGTCTAGAGCGATTTTCTAGGTTCGCTAGCCAGCTATTGTCGTTCTTTTAACGCAACGTAACGTAAACAACACTGCTAGCTAGCCAGCTAGCCCCGAATAGCAACACTGCAGAAACTATTACACTCAACGGAACGACTTGATTAGTGTAGTGTCAACAACGCACCCACTGCCAGCTAGCCTACTTCAGCAGTACTGTATCATTTTAATCATTTTAGTCAATAAGATTCTTGCTACGTAGCTTAACTTTCTGAACATTCGAGACGTGTAGTCCACTTGTCATTCCAATCTCCTTTGCATTAGCGTAGCCTCTTCTGTAGCCTGTCAACTATGTGTCTGTTTATCCCTGTTCTCTCCTCTCTGCACAGACCATACAAACGCTCCACACCGCGTGGCCGCGGCCACCCTACTCTGGTGGTCCCAGCGCGCACGACCCACGTGGAGTTCCAGGTCTCCGGTAGCCTCTGGAACTGCCAATCTGCGGTCAACAAGGCAGAGTTCATCTCAGCCTATGCCTCCCTCCAGTCCCTCGACTTCTTGGCACTGACGGAAACATGGATCACCACAGACAACACTGCTACTCCTACTGCTCTCTCTTCGTCCGCCCACGTGTTCTCGCACACCCCGAGAGCGTCTGGTCAGCGGGGTGGTGGCACCGGGATCCTCATCTCTCCCAAGTGGTCATTCTCTCTTTCTCCCCTTACCCATCTGTCTATCGCCTCCTTTGAATTCCATTCTGTCACAGTTACTAGCCCTTTCAAGCTTAACATCCTTATCATTTATCGCCCTCCAGGTTCCCTCAGAGAGTTCATCAATGAGCTTGATGCCTTGATAAGCTCCTTTCCTGAGGACGGCTCACCTCTCACAGTTCTGGGCGACTTTAACCTCCCCACGTCTACCTTTGACTCTTTCCTCTCTGCCTCCTTCTTTCCACTCCTCTCCTCTTTTGACCTCACCCTCTCACCTTCCCCCTACTCACAAGGCAGGCAATACGCTCGACCTCATCTTTACTAGATGCTGTTCTTCCACTAACCTCATTGCAACTCCCCTCCAAGTCTCCGACCACTGCCTTGTATCCTTTTCCCTCTCGCTCTCATCCAACACCTCCCACACTGCCCCTACTCAGATGGTATCGCGCCGTCCCAACCTTCGCTCTCTCTCCCCCGCTACTCTCTCCTCTTCCATCCTATCATCTCTTCCCTCCGCTCAAACCTTCTCCCACCTATCTCCTGATTCTGCCTCCTCAACCCTCCTCTCCTCCCTCTCTGCATCCCTTGACTCTCTATGTCCCCTATCCTCCAGGCCGGCTCGGTCCTCCCCTCCCGCTCCGTGGCTCGATGACTCATTGCGAGCTCACAGAACAGGGCTCCGGGCAGCCGAGCGGAAATGGAGGAAAACTCGCCTCCCTGCGGACCTGGCATCCTTTCACTCGCTCCTCTCTACATTTTCCTCCTCTGTCTCTGCTGCTAAAGCCACTTTCTACCACGCTAAATTCCAAGCATCTGCCTCTAACCCTAGGAAGCTCTTTGCCACCTTCTCCTCCCTCCTGAATCCTCCTCCCCCTCCCCCCTCCTCCCTCTCTGCAGATGACTTCGTCAACCATTTTGAAAAGAAGGTCGACGACATCCGATCCTCGTTTGCTAAGTCAAACGACACCGCTGGTTCTGCTCACACTGCCCTACCCTGTGCTCTGACCTCTTTCTCCCCTCTCTCTCCAGATGAAATCTCGCGTCTTGTGACGGCCGGCTGCCCAACAACCTGCCCGCTTGACCCTATCCCCTCCTCTCTTCTCCAGACCATTTCCGGAGACCTTCTCCCTTACCTCACCTCGCTCATCAACTCATCCCTGACCGCTGGCTACGTCCCTTCCGTCTTCAAGAGAGCGAGAGTTGCACCCCTTCTGAAAAAACCTACACTCGATCCCTCCGATGTCAACAATTACAGACCAGTATCCCTTCTTTCTTTTCTCTCCAAAACTCTTGAACGTGCCGTCCTTGGCCAGCTCTCCCGCTATCTCTCTCTGAATGACCTTCTTGATCCAAATCAGTCAGGTTTCAAGACTAGTCATTCAACTGAGACTGCTCTCCTCTGTATCACGGAGGCGCTCCTCACTACTAAAGCTAACTCTCTCTCCTCTGCTCTCATCCTTCTAGACCTATCGGCTGCCTTCGATACTGTGAACCATCAGATCCTCCTCTCCACCCTCTCCGAGTTGGGCATCTCCGGCGCGGCCCACGTTGGCTAGCTAGCAGAGTCACCTACGTTAAGGACGACAAATAGCTGGCTAGCTAACCTCGGTAAATTAAGATAATCACTCTAAGACTACACACTCTAAACCTAAACAACACAATTATCTTGGATACGATGATACGAAGACAGCAAAGACAGCTATGTAGCTAGCTAACACTACACTAATCAAGTCGTTCAGTTGAGTGTAATAGTTTCTCCAGTGCAGCTAATCAGTGGACGTTAGCTAGCTGGCTAGTGAAGACTACGTTAGGACGGCGAAATACGATAATTACGCAATTATCTTTGATACAAAGACGGCTATGTAGCTAGCTGAGAAGAAATTGCTAAGATTAGACAAATCAAACCGTTGTGCTATAATGAAATATAATGAAAAAGTTATACTACCCGCGGGAGCGAAGTGCAGATGCGACCACTCGACCACTCGCAGGGTATTGAATTAAAGCTACACTCGTTGTGAATCCAGGCAACAAGTCCGATTTTTAAAATGCTTTTCGGCGAAAGCATGAGAAGCTATTATCTGATAGCATGTAACACCCCAAAAGATCCGCAGGGGACGTAAACAAAATAATTAGCATAGTCGTCGCTACACAAACCGCACAAATAAAATATAAAACATTCATTACCTTTGACCATCTTCTTTGTTGGCACTCCTAGATGTCCCATAATCAAAGCCTAGGCAAATGACAGGACTCTAGACAACGTGTGGAAGCTGTAGGTATTGCAACCTCAGCCCCATTAAATGTGGTTCACCTTTATCAATGGGTTCAAGTCGCGCATGGATATATATTTCCATTTTCAGTGATCAGATTTTCCTGCGCTTTTCGATGAAACGCACGTTCTGTTATAGTCACAGCCGTGATTTAACCAGTTTTATAAACGTCTGAGTGTTTTCTATCCACACATACTAATCATATGCATATACTATATTCCTGGCATGAGTAGCAGGGCGCTGAAATAATTTTGCACGCCCAATTTTTCAGTTTTTGATTTGTTAAAAAAGTTTGAAATATCCAATAAATGTTGTTCCACTTCATGATTGTGTCCCACTTGTTGTTGATTCTTCACAAAAAAATACAGTTTTATATCTTTGTGTTTGAAGCCTGAAATGTGGCAAAAGGTCGTAAAGTTCAAGGGGGCCGAATACTTTCGCAAGGCACTGTATATTCACCAACTCAGGTAAATATGGCTGTTATAAGTTTCATAAGACCATTAAAAAATAGAAACAACACTTTTTGAGAGCAAAGGTGTGTTTGGTATAAAGGGTCGGCAGGGAGGCGCAGGAATGTTTTATTTACCCAAATTACAGCGTGCCATGTACAGGCAAGGGGACAAAGACCAAACAAACACTATAAAAATACGCAATCGCACAATGATTATCACATGGGACGAGACCCGTAATCATCTGCACAATACACGTCGGACGAAAGCCAAAACATCACAGCACAGGTACTCACACGACCAACGGACATTGGAACAATAATCGACAGGACAATGGTGAACAAAGGGCACACTTATACAATAAAATGGGAATAGGGACCAGGTGTGCGTAATGACATTTCCGGAGGGATCCATGACAATAGGTTATATCTTGTTGCCATGACCATCCTTGTAATTTTCTACAAAGATAAATTACCACAAAAAAACAGTGGGTAGAGAAAGTTGTTACAGTTATGCATATGTTTCCACATCAATACTTAGGCCCACATCTACCCTATGTTGGTGCATCAGAGAGACCTCTTTGAGATGTTTGTTCCAAAAAGGAAAGAACATTAGCTGCCCATGCTGGTCTGTGTTTGGGGAGAGGCGGTCTGTATTTGGGGAGAGGCGGTGTAATGATGAAAGCAATCACTCCAGGGGGGTTTCAGACCTGGCCAAAGCATTATTAGCGCCTTCTCTTCTCTGGAAAGTTACCAAAAACACAAAAACACAGTTTTATACAGATGTCTAAGGATAAGAAGATTTCCCTTTTTTCTCTTGCAACATTTAAATTCAAGCTGTAAAAGACCTGTCCTATGCCTAATGAGGGGCAGATGGCGAAGTTGCATCCCAGAGACTTTTTAATGAATTGCATTCACGAGATCCCCCAGCTAGCTTCCTGATAGCCTTGGAAATCCTTGTATGGAATATTGATTGAGGAAATCTGCTTATTTATCATAGTAGCACAGGGAATGTAGACACTTGTAGAGTCCTGGCTTCCTTATTTGCTTGTCCTAATATATTCCTGTGGTGTATTATTTCACTCATAAACACTGTACGTGCAAGCCTTACGCATCGTATACTGGCAGGTTATAATGCACTAATCTAAATACGATACATTATACATACGGGTCACTTGCTTACTTTGTTCTGTAGGGTCATGCTTTTTCTTCCTCGTGAATGCAAACATGGAGAAACAAGGCACTCTTCGTGTAATTACAATGCCTTTATTTGTATGGCATGTTCAATGGATAAGACTCCTGAACAGGTACTATTTGCAATGTGTCGTCCCCCCAACCCCTCTTTTGCGTTGCTGCTACTCTGTTTATCATCTATGCATAGTTACTTTAACTATACATTCATGTACATACTACCTCAATTAGCCCAACTAACCGGTTTCCCCGCACATTGGCTACCAGGACTATTTGCAATGTGTCCTGCCACCCCCCACCCGCCAGCCCCCTCTTTTACGCTGCCGCTACTTTCTGTTAATCATCCATGCATAGTCATTTTAACTATACCTACATGCACATATTACCTCAATTAGCCCAACTAACCGGTGCCCCCGCACATTGACTCTGTACCGGTACCACCTGTATATAGCCTCGCTTCTGTTATTTTCACTGTCATTTTACATTTTTTGAATTTCTTTACTTATCTGTTGTTTACCTAATACCTATATTTTTACTTAAAAATTGCACTGTTGGTTAGGGCTTGTAAGTAAACGTTTCACTGTAAGGTCTACACACCTGTTGTATTCGGCGCACGTCACAAATATACTATGATTTGATTTGAACAAATATTTGAAAACTCTGACATGTTTCGGCAGTATGGCCTTCATCAGGGAGTAGAAAGTGGCTGATGGCTTGATGGCTGAGCCCAAAGGCCTGCAGATGGCGATATTGAGTCGTTTCATCTTACTGTCCCCAAAGGAAATGAATGCAGCCTGCTACACATTCGTATCCCCATGGACCGGTTTGTATATAAAACATTCTCCATTCAGGCTGCAAAAGGTGTTGATTTCCTCATTAACTCAATTTAATGGAGAGAAGTTGAAAAGAAAGTTGGAAAATCATTTTTCTAAAGACATTTCACTGTATAATCTGTTTGTAACTCCACTCACTACTTGTGAGTATAGTCTGTTTGCTTGTGTTGTTGATCTTGGCTAGCTTGATGTTCCGATAGGTAGCTAGCTAGCTAAATAGCACTCACTCATGTGGCTGCTAGCACCTTAATGAAAAGGGACATGAGGGAAACTCTACAATATCGTGTTTTTTTAGACACATACTTTTCTTAAATATAGTTTTGTAATTGACAAAATCAAGCAGACAAGAAAAGGGCAAAGATTTAGCTGTGAGACTATTTCTGTAACCTAGGTAACCACATGTAACCACAAGAGGACAAGTACATTAGCGGCTAGTTTCTTCAACAGTGAATAGGTGACTCCGGGATGCTGGCCTTCAAGGCAGAGTTGCAAAGAAAAAGCCATTTCTCAGACTGGACAATAAAAAGAAAAGATTAAGATGGGCAAAAGAACACAGAGAAACTCTGAGACTGGTGTTTTGCGGGTACTATTTAATGAAGCTGCCAGTTGAGGACTTGTGGGGCGTCTGTTTCTCAAACTAGACACTAATGTACTTTTCCTCTTGCTCAGTTGTGCACTGGGGTCTTCCACTCCTCTTTCTATTCTGGTTCGAGACAGTTTGTGCTGTTCTGTGAATAATGGGTCTCTGTTCACCTGTGTAAATATTCCATTAAAAATCAGCCGTTTCCAGCTACAATAATCATTTACAACATTAACAATGTCATCACTGTATTTATGATCAATTTTATGTTATTTTAATGGACAAAATATGTGCTTTTCTTTTAAAAACAAGGGCATTTCTAAGTGACCCCAAACTTTTGAACGGTAGTGTACATATTAGTATTCTTATATACAGTAGAAAGAGGATTGGAGCTGTGCTACAAGTTGTCTTTAAAAAATGTCCAAATAAACATGCTTTTTGCCTGAGTACCCTCTTGCGGCAGAGCATTTCACAATGGCATGTCTCTATAAATAACTGAGCAACTCATTAAATCTGGTTTTGGTTTAGGTAACGTGAAGAAACCCATTGTGGTATGTCTGTTTGAAGTGTATGCAGGTAGCCTAGTGGTTAAGAGGTTTAGGCCAGTAACTGAAAATCATTGGTTTGAATCTCTAAGCAGACTAGGTGGAAAATGTGTCGATGTGCCCTTGAGCAAGACTCTTAACTATCACGCCCTGATCTGGTGTCGCCCATTATCCTGTGTACTTATACCTGTGTTCTCTATTTGTCTGTTGCCAGTTCGTCTTGTTTGTCAAGCTTACCAGCGTGTGTCCTGTCAGCTCCTGTTTTTCCCAGCCTCTCTTTTTCTCACCCTCCTGGTTTTTGACCCTTGCCTGTCCTGACCCTGAACCTGCCCGCCTGACCACTCTGCCTGCCCCTGACCCTGAGCCAACCTACTGTTTTGTATCTTTGCCCCTATCTGAATTTCCGACTTCTGCCTGACCTGACCCTGAGCCTGCCTGCCGTCCGGTATCTTAGCTCTGTTGCTGTAATAAACTCTGCTTGCCCACTCCCCTCCCGGAATGCTTTAATGGAGAGTCGGGCACCTGTCAGGCGTTTCTAGCTCAGTGTGCCCTAATTTTCGAGCTTCAGCCCTCCTTCTTCCCATCAGGCTATCTTGGAGAGATCCATCTCATTACGCTGATGTCCGGGATGACTCTCACCTGGGCTACTGCTGTATGGGAACAGCAGCTGGCCATATTTGTTAGCCTGGAGGAATTCTTGACAGAGGTGAAGAAGGTTTTTCACTCCCCGTTCTCCAGGAGAGAAACTGCACGGAGGATAATCCAGCTTTGGCAGGGCTCCTGCAGTGTGGCTGACTATGCTGTGGATTTTTCCGCACGCTGGCAGCGGAAAATGCTTGGAACCAGGAAGCATTGTTTGATATGTTCCTGCACTTCATTTTGGAGGAGGTCAAGTACGAGTTTGCTGCTTGGGAGTTACCTATTGATCTCGATTCCCTCATCGCTTCGACCATCTGAATCGATGGGCGACTACGGGAATGACGGAGGGAGAGGAAATTCGATTTTGCAAGCCCAGGGAACCCACCTTGCCTCCAAGTCAACCTGGAAGCTCCCGACTGTCTCATTGCCGAGAGGACCAAAATCTTCCTGACCTGCCCCGAGGGTCACTGCTTCCTGAGCCTATGCCACTAGGCAGAGCTGGGCTGTCACCAGCGGAACGGAAATACAGGATTGACACTAAGAGTTGTCTGTATTGCGGGACTCTTGGTTATTTCGTATCCTCTTGTCCTCTAAAGAAGCCAGGCTCACCGGTAGGAGCAAGGACGTTCCTGCTTCCCCTGCTCACACCCATTTTCATGCCATTTTGCTGTGGAGACCAGTCCAAATCTCTCGGTGTTCTCATTGACTCTGGGGTAGACAAGACTTTTTTGGACGCTACCCTGCGTCCGAGCTGAACATCCCCACTCAGCCCCTCTCCATTCCCATGGATGTTAGAGCACTGGACGGGTGCTCTATAGGCCGAGTCACCCACAACACCACTCCCATCCACCTATGGATGTCAGGGAACCACAGCGAGGCTATCCAGTTCCTGCTCATCAAGTCCCCTCTGATTCCCATGGTATTGGGATTATCCTGGCTCCAATGACACAATCCCCTCTTTAACTGGTCTACTGGTGCTATCATGTGCTGGAGCCCGTTCTGCCAAGGCCATTGCCTGAGTCTGCATAACCTGCCCCGGGACGTCTTCCTGGGGGTTCGAAAGGTGCCACAGACATCTCAGCCATTCCTGCGGAGCACCAGGACCTCTGGGAGGTGTTCAGCAAGGTCCGGGCCACGTCGCTTCCGCCCCACTGATCCTATGACTGCAGGATTGACCTTCTATCTAGCACCATGCCTCCCCGGGGAAGTCTGTACTCTCTTTCGGGACCGGAGACCAAGTCTGTGGATACCTACATTGGGGACTCACTGGCTACTGGATTTATCCGTCCCCCTTCCTCTCCCGCCGGAGCAGGCTTCTTCTTCATAGAGAAAATGGACCCTACCCCAAACTGAGCAAATGTGGGACAAGGGCCTTGGTCAGTGAGGTGACTAAGAACCTGATGGTCACTCTGACAGAGCTCTAGAGTCTTTCTGCGGAGATGGGAGCAAAGTACAGAGAAATCCTTGATGAATACCTGCTCCAGAGTGCTCAGGACCTCAGACTGGGATTAAGGTTCACATTCCAACAGGACAATGACACTAAGCACACAGCCAAGACAGCGAAGGAGTAGCTTCGGGACAAGTCTATGAATGTCCTTTAGTGGCCCAGCTAGAGCCCGGACTTGAACCTGATCAAACATCTCGATCAAACATCTCTAGAGAGACCTGAAAATAGCTATGCATCCAACCTGACAGAGCTTGAGAGGATTTGCAGAGAAGAATGGGAGAAACTGTAGCATCATACCCAATTAGACTCGAGGCTGTAATCGTTGCCAAAGGTGCTTCAACAAAGTACTGAGTAAAGGGTCTGAATACTTATGTAAATGTGATATATATATATATATATATTTTTTTTTTATAGATTTGCAAAAATTTCTAACAGTCTTTGCTTCGTCATTATTGGGTATTGTGTGTAGATTGATGATGGGGGGAACGATTTAATCAAATTTAGAATTTAGATCATGCTGTAACGTAATAACGTGGAAAAAATCAAGGGGTCTGAATACTTTCTGAATGCTCTGTATCTCTCCCCATCTTGTAAATACAGTGTAAATGCAGTGACTAAAAGAAATACATAGTAGCATAATTAGGAATATTTTCATCGGTGGACAGAGGATTTTCAGTTTACGTTTCATCTTCCCCTATTTTTAAAATACAGAAATCTCCAACCTCTAATTTGATCTGGCACGGCTTTTCATGCATCTGAACATTTCTGCTCCAGTTCTTTTAGGATTTTTATTTATTTCATTTTTCTTCCCATACCACAAGTAGTCAACCCTCACACTCACACCGTGCCTGATGCCCAGACTCAGGCAGTAAATCGCATCGCTTTCCTCTTGACCAGTAGGAGCATGCCACGATGGGCCCATGTCGTCATGTCAATCACTGGTCGTTGAGTAATCCCTCCTCCACTATGTCATGATACTAAAGGGGTCTTATACAAGCAATCACAAGAGTTTCTCACAGGAATTAACAGAAGGACCTCTCCTGACCTGGGAATTTTGGCCTTCAACCATTTTGCATTAAATGTTGTTCATCTGCAGGAGAGGAAATCAATATGGTCGGCTCTTGCTAATGACATTGATTTTGTGGACTTTGTGTAAATTACAAAGTACTGCATCTGACGAATGGCCCAATTGATCAGTCATCTTGGTGTCGGCTATAAGCCAGAGAAAGCATAAGCCTACAACTCTCACTGTTGGATCGAAGCCCACAGTACCTGGACTGGGTAATGATAGCTCACTTTCGATTCGTTACTCAGAGTTAACAACCAGTGGATGTATTATAAGGTCAAAGACACCATTACAGTAACCCCCATGCTGCAGCAACTTTTGAATTTATGTCCACACTTGTCATTATAAATGTATGAGTTTGTTATTCTGCTCTATTATGGCTAGATAGCTTCTAGATGGGGTACATTCTCTGCTGTAGTGCTAAATTAATAGTCTTGTACTGTAGTTAATGTGCTGTTGACAAAATCGTAATGATTTTGATTAATAGTGGAATCATCTGGATGGTTCGTGGGATCCATTCCTATAGCCAAGCCGAGGGCATGCTAAACAGCCCCCAATGCAAAACACATATCCATCTCTTGAAGTACAGTAAACTGCCCTTTTCATGTACCATTTTTGTACCGTGGACATGTATAGCCCTGCAGCAAGCATCTGATTGCATAAGCATAATCTCATTGACAAAAATAAAATCTGACATTTGCTTATATCACTGACAACCTACAACCCTGAAGATGAAAAAAAAACACAGTCAGCCACTTATACCACTGACAAATGTAATTTCTCTCACCCTGAGCATTTCAGATAATTAGAAAACAAGATGATGATTTATCTTGTCAAAGAACATTATATCCATGTCTTTGTCAATGCAACAGCAACAGATATAAAGGAAATACATCAAATGGTCTTGTAAGATACTCTGATTGTCATTCTCTCAGCACATTATTAATATGTCAGTACACTGTTTATTAGAACCTGCTTCAATATCACAAATCAACATCATATGAGACCCTCTACCATTTACCATTCAAGCCTAGCTAAGCGAATAAGCTTATTTTTTAATCCTCCTTGACAAACTGAACAGAAAACACACATCGGCAGGTATTGCAATTTACAAGAGAAAACAGGGTGTTTTGTGTCCCCGTGCAGCCTGCATCGTGTTACCAGCCGTCATTCTCTGTGTGTGTGTGTGTGTGTGTGTGTGTGTGTGTGTGTGTGTGTGTGTGTGTGTGTGTGTGTGTGTGTGTGTGTGTGTGTGTGTGTGTGTGTGTGTGTGTGTGTGTGTGTGTGTGTGGGGGGGGCATGTGTCATGTGTCATGTGGGGGGGGGGCATGTGTCACTGTCGTACCGGACACCCCCGCAGCCCCCTAATATTCATATGTACTAGGAATCTAAGTGTTTGTTTCTTGGGCTTCAGGAATGTGACTGGAAAAGTGCCTTAGGGCTTGAAAGTGATTTTTTTCATTTTCAGACTGAGAGCCTAATGCGTCTTAGGTAGTTCTTTATGATGTTTTGTTTAGAAAGCAATCTCCCCGTAGAAGTTACAGGGATGGTGAAAACAGCAGGATTGCAGTAGCACCATCAGGGAAACTGGGTAGAAGGGAGTTGTGCTTCAAATACGGTAGTTTTGCAACATCTTTAATTGAGCATCTCATTCTCTTTAATTGCTGGCCTCAACACATTATGGAAAGAGATAAACTGTATAGGAAGCTCTGGGGACAGGTCGTCTGGACACGGGACAGCCAATAAATGAGCAGATGCAAGGAGGTTATCATACTTAGCGGACAACAGTTCTTGAGGGCTTGATTTCATTCATACAGGTGAACCAGTGTTTGAATTGTGTGGTTGCAAATATCAATAGTTCCTTGTCTCTGATATATCTTGGGATGCATTATTCAACACTAAGTTTACATTGTGTGCAGTTCAATGGACATAGGCCTATAATGTCTCAGGAAAGACTCTCTGGGTTGGCAATACTCAGTATAGAAAACAGTCTTGCGCACAACCTGGACCTTTAACCAGTGGTGAAAACATTTGCACACAAAAAAGCAAGTTGGATTTAATTTAATGTAATTTAAATTACCTTGATTATTGCAGCCCATTTGTGTAGGCTATTAGCCAGACGAAAACCGCTAAATTCAACAATAAATAGTGGTCGAAAATATCATCAAGCTGACTACTGTTTTCCACAGTTAGGCTATTTGATATGTCATTTTTATAAAACGTTTATAAATAGCAGCTAAATAGCAGCTAAATATTGTATATAAAGTAGCTATAGATAGTACACATTATAATGAAACAATCCCTAGTAAGCTAATGTTTTGAGGGTGGACTGACTATATTATTTGGTCCAGAGAAACTGTGTTACCCAGTGCTGTGTGTGCATGTGTGCCCGCGTACGAGCGTTACATTGTGTCAGCTGAACTCACTGCAGCACACACACAGCTCTTTAGATAAAAATAGCCAGAGGAACCCTGGCCTTGAGGTGATGGCCAGTGTTTTTAAGGGGACAGAAACACATTCCAGTGTTCTATTGACTCCCAGGCTTAAGAGGGATCCAGGTCCAGTATGTGGGTGAATGGGCTCTGTTGTGCTGCTGCTGGATGCTAAATGAATGCTGCAGAGAGGTGACATCTCTCTCCCACACATGCCTCTTCAAGTTTGATGGCCCTGAGAAGTGACTGTGGATGGGGATGGAGAGGAGGGGTGTGTAGAGACCCCCGTGGCGTAGTGTTATAAAAGTCCATGGATTCTTCCAATCCCAACTCTGAGAAGAGCTGTTGAAAAATGGTGGTGAACAACATGCACTGGTTTACTTCAAAGTCATTTTTTTAAATGTGGAATATACCGTATGTTTTATGTTTAATCACAAATAAGAATGCCCTGCTGATAATGATGTAGCTAGTGGAGCTGCTACGCCCAAAGACCCTAGTCATCAAAGAGCTTCCTGGTGTGTTTATTGTTGCCTACATGCACTGCTGTTGTTTTTAATGTTCTCAGAAGAGTTGGGGGATGAAACAATTTCCCCTTATTTATAGACCAAATATGCCTGTTTTATTCCTTTATCCAACATCTTTGTTGTTGTGTAAATGTTGAAATGGATATAAAGATGTCCTCGGGTATGCATCGCTTTAAAAGAGAGAAGAAACTTAGTCCCAGGGATATGAAAGGGAGGGAGGGTGGGGAGAGAGTTCAAATACAGTTTTGTCTGTTTACTGAACATTCTTCCCCAATATCTCTCCTTCTGTGCGATTTCAAAGAAGAGCATGTCAAACGTAAAAAATCATTACTAACAGATTCATGAATATGTCAAATATATTATATTGTTGTTGTATTATGTAACATTTGCATGATATAATCACATATAGTTTACTCGTGTAGTGCAGACACATTTGTATAATGCACACTCAGCCCACATATAATTCACATGTTAACCTAGATTTTGAAATTGTATGGAAAAACATCCATTGTACATTATAAGGTGGGTTTAATACTTAATTTGAAACGTGAACAAATACTGGATTCAGAGTCAACCAACCAGGTTTCAGAGCATTTTGTTTTATTCTGTACGTAATTTGTGGATGTCCACCACACATTTCATATATGTCACGAGTTACAATCCATATTATACAGCATGTTATAAATTTACTGAATGTACAATATGTAACAATTTTTTTAAATGTATAATATGGTATAGACATAGTATATAGTATGTGCATAGTCACTTTACACCTACCTACATACAGTGGGGAGAACAACTCCTACTTACAAAGCATGTAGAGGTCTGTAATTTTTATCATAGGTACACTTCAACTGTGAGAGACGGAATCTAAAACAAAATCCAGAAAATCACATTGTATTGATTTTTAAGTCATTAATTAGCATTTTATTGCATGACATAAGTATTTGATCACCAACCAACCAGTAAGAACTCCGGCTCTCACAAATCTGTTAGTTTTTCTTTAAGAATCCCTCCTGTTCTACACTCATTACCTGTATTAACTGTACCTGTTTGAACTTGTTACCTGTATAAAAGACACCTGTCCACACACTCAATCAAACAGACTCCAACCTCTCCACAATGGCCAAGACCAGAGAGCTGTGTAAGGACATCAGGGACAGTTAGCCTAGTGGTTAGAGCGTTGGACTAGTAATCAAAAGGTTGCAAGATTAAATCCCCGAGCTGACAAGGTAAAAATCGGTCATTCTGCCGCTGAACAAGGCAGTTAACCTACTGTTCCTAGACCGTTATTGCAAATAAGAATTTGTTCATAACTGACTTGCCTAGTTAAATAAAATATAAACATTTGAGTCAATTGGAGGTGTACCTGTGGATGTACTTTGCTTGACATCAAGGGAAAATCAAAAGAAATCAGCCAAGACCTCAGAAAACAAATTGTAGACCTCGACAAGTCTGGTTCATCCTTGGGAGCAATTTCGAAATGCCTGAAGGTACCACGTTCATCTGTACAAACAATAGTACGCAACAATAAACACCATGGGACCACGCAACCGTCATACCTCTCAGGAAGGAGACGCGTTCTGTCTGCTAGAGATGAACGTACTTTGTTGCGAAAAGTGCAAATCAATCCCAGAACAACAGCAAAGGACCTTGTGAAGATGCTGGAGGAAACAGGTACAAAAGTATCTATATCCACAGGTAAATGAGTCCTATATAACCTGAAAGGCTGCTCAGGCAGGAAGAAGCCAATGCTCCAAAACCGCCATAAAAAGCCAGACTACAGTTGGCAACTGCACACGGGTACAAAGATTGTACTTTTTGGAGAAATGTCCTCTGGTCTGATGAAACAAAAATAGAACTGTGTGGTCGCAAAATGGGTCTTCCAAATGGACAATGACCCCAAGCATTCTTCCAAAGTTATGACAAAATGGCTTAAGCACAATAAAGTCAAGGTATTGGAGTGGCCATCACAAAGCCCTGACCTCTATCCCATAGAAACTTGTGGGCAGAACTGAAAAAGCTTGTGTGAGCAACGAGTCCTACAAACCTGATTCTGTTACACCAGCTCTGTCAGGAGGAATGGGCCAAAATTCACCCAACTTAATGTGGGAAGCTTGTGGAAGCTTACCTGAAACATTTGACCCAAGTTAACCTCTTCCTCCTACCCCCTAATTTTTCGAACATTCTGTTAAAAATCGCGCAACATTTCAGCGCCCTGCTACTCATGCCAGGAATATAGTATATGCATATGATTAGTATGTGTGGATAGAAAACACTCAGATGTTTATAAAACTGGTTAAATCACGGCTGTGACTATAACAGAACGTGCGTTTCATCGAAAAGCACAGGAAAACCTGATCACTGAAAATGGAAATAAATATCCTTACTTCCAGGAATTGTTCAAAGTGAACCGAATTACATGAGACCGAGGTTTCAGTGCCTACAGCTTCCACACGATGTCTAGAGTCTTGTCATTTGATGCAGCTTTGATTCTTGGTTGAACCGAATAAAGGGAACCACTTCCCTCCGGTCTCCGACCGGATGTTTTGGTTGAGCTCTCTCCGGACATGTTTTTCCAGACGACACCTATAGAATTTACATCGCCTCCTGATGAATTTTATCGCTTATTAACGTGTACTAATACCTAAAGTTGCATTACAAAAGTATTTTGAAGTGTTTTGTGAAAGTTTATCGTCGACTTTTTGAATTTTAAAAAATGACGTTATGTTATGAAACGCTATTTTTTTCGTTTATCACACAGTCTACATAGAACGATATCTAGGCTATATATGGACCGATTTAATCGAAAAAAGACCCAATAGTGATTATGGGACATCTAGGAGTGCCAACAAAGAAGATGGTCAAAGGTAATGAATGTTTTATATTTTATTGTGCGGTTTGTGTAGCACCGAATATGCTAATTATTTTGTTTACGTCCCCTGCGGGTCTTTTGTGGTGTTACATGCTATCAGATAATAGCTTCTCATGCTTTCGCCGAAAAGCATTTTAAAAATCTGACTTGTTGCCTGGATTCACAACGAGTGTAGCTTTAATTCAATACCCTGCATGTGTATTTTAATGAACGTTTGAGTTTTAACTAATACTATTAGCATTTAGCGTAGCACATTTGCATTTCCAGAGGTCTAGATGGGACGCCTGCGTGCCAGGTAGGAGCAAGAGGTTAAACAATTTAAAGGCAACGCTACCAAATACTAATTGAGTGTATGTAAAAGTCTGACCCACTGGAAATGTGATGAAAGAAATAAAAGCTGAAATAAATCATTATCTATATTGTTATTCCTACATTTTGTCACGCCCTGACCTTAGAGATCCTTTATTCTCTATTTTGGGTTACGTCGGGGTGTGACTAGGGTGGGCATTCTAGTTTCATTATTTCTCGGTTGGCCTGGTATGGTTCCCAATCAGAGGCAGCTGTCTATCGTTGTCTCTGATTGGGGATCATACTTAGACAGCCTTTTCCCATCTGTTTGTTGTGGGATCTTGTTTTTGTGTAGTGCCTCTGAGCACTGCATTTGCTTCACGTTTCATTACTCTTTATTGTTTTTGTGAGTTTCATTGAATAAACATGTGGAACTCCACGCACGCTGCGCCTTGGTCCGTTAATTCTACAAACGCTCGTGACACATTTCACATTCTTAAAATAAAGTGGTGATCCTAACTGACCTAAAACAGGGACTTTTTACTAGGATTAAATGTCAGTAATTATGAAAAAATGTGTTTAAATGTATTTGGCTAAGGTGCATGTTATTTTATTGTATTACTTTTTACTTTAGTTTATTTAGTAAAAATTGTATTAATACTATTTCTTGAACTGCATTGTTGGTTAAGGGTAAGTAAGTATTTCCTGTTGTATTCGGTGCATGTGACATAACATTTGATTTGATTTGATGGTTCAAATTTGCTAAATGGAATGTATGATATGTTACGAATTCTAGCTAGGTGACTATGTGGCTAATGTTAGCAACCTTTGTTTTTGCCTTAAGTAATCATCTGTCTTATGTAACCAAACGTAGCATATCATTCTAATTTGAGTGTCCAGGCTGAGTCAACAGGACCATATCACACCTTTCTATCCTTCCCATAGAATAGACAGTGTTTGTCTTCTTCTTCCCACTCAGAGTAATGGATTTACTATGCCCTGATGTAATCACAGCAGGAGTGTAGCAGGCTCTTGAAGATGCTGTTATTTAGCACTAGATCACAGCAGATAGGTGGGTCTTTGTTTTCCCCAACAGACCTAAGAGATGTTTATTCAGTGATTCACCAAGAAAAAATGATCCTATGCCAGTTCCCTAAAGAAGCAGTTGGCTTCTCAGATCAATTGATTGTCTATCAAGGATGCTGTGTGCTGTCAATTACCATGAGGACCCTCCAGGGTTCATCCCTACCAAAAAAAAGAGCAGCTGATTAAGTGGAACTGATAAAAATGGCTTTAAAGTTGTTTTATTGTCCAACCAAATTAGTTGTAGGCAGATCACTGGATATGTGCTTATTTGTTGTCTTATTTTTTTATTCATATTGACCCTGACCTCTGACATGACCTTTGACCTTGGTACACCCAGAGGAATACGTTTCAATTACATTTTGTTTTTACACCAACTTATGTTCATATATTTATTTGTATATGTCGGTCAGTCTCATATAGTTTGATACTTGTATCAGCAAAGAACAATCAATAATGAAACCAAGGTAAAAGGCAGTGACTGACGTAAGTGATGAGCCCCCCCCCATTTTCTCCATAACACAACACAATGGAGGCAGGATATTTGTCCACATGATAAAGCATGGTTTAAATGTATAAAAATGTTTTGCCCATTTGCCCATTTGCTTGGTAGGGCAGTATATGCTACATACTCAATTTGGATAGATACTGTATTCCCCATCAATTAAGTTGGACACTACAGCAGGCTGTATGGTTAGTGAGATCTAACTTACAATGCTTTGTAGAGCACACTTTGGATTCCTATCAGGTTATGAGACAGGTTCTCCAGAGGTATGGATATTAGCATAGACACACAGAGAATCCCAGGTGGAACATATCTTCTTGGACCTCTCAGTCCTGATGCTCCTCATATCTTATTCTCACTGATCCTCCCTGTTTGTTGATCCTGAGACCTCAGACCATTATTGACTCTGGAGTTGAGTGTTGTTTGTGAATAATTTATTATTCCTCTTCCTCCCTCCATCTGGCTCTCCCTTTCTGTGTGTGTGTGTGTGTGTGTGTGTGTGTGTGTGTGTGTGTGTGTGTGTGTGTGTGTGTGTGTGTGTGTGTGTGTGTGTGTGTGTGTGTGTGTGTGTGTGTGTGTGTGTGTGTGTGTGTGTGTGTGTGTGTGTGTGTGTGTGTGTGTGTGTGATCGCGTCTGTGTGTGTTAACAGGGATGACCTGCCAGGCCCGGAGCTCTTATCTGGACAAAGAGGTGTTGTGGGGCTGGCGTTTCACCCCGGTCCTGTCTCTGGAGAAGGGCTTCTACGAGGTGGACTACAACAGCTTCCACGACATCTACGAGACCAACACACCGTCGTGCAGCGCTAAAGAGCTAGCCGCTACACTACGAGAGGGCCAGCTCCTCCCCACGCTCTCTTCGCTGACGCCCGAGCCCCCCAAACCCTACACCCTGGAACCCCTGTCCACCCACAACCCACTCACCAAAGAGGTGGACAAGGGGGAGGAGGGGGAGAGGGGAGAGATCAACGGCTCGGCTGCAGCTCTGGAAGACCAGCCCGGACTGGACTGACTACTTCAGATAAGCCAAACCAGAGACAAAGTTACTAAAGACTATGCCTCATTTAGTCAATGGCCAGCTTGTTCCATTGCATTGCTTGGAGATAAAATACCCCCCCCCCATGCAATAATTCTCTAGAGTGTCAATCTGTAGTATATATTTGTTTTGCAGACACAAATACACACAAACAAACATACACATACACAATTATACAAACATATAATACACATAATATGCTCCAGATTGGTCGTATTGTCTTTTTATATTTGAGGCGACCACATATTTCCATTACAGTAGTAATAGCTCAAGTGATATACTGTATAACCTGAAGTGGAACAGGTAGCCATGACGAACGAATATCACAGCTTACAAATGATCCAATATCCTAAATTTAGAGATTGTTGATTCCGCTTCCGACAGAATATGTGCGGACCAGATCATTATCTTAAATCCCATCACGCGTTGTTATTACAGTAGTCCACTATGGAATCTCTTAACTGAAGGCAATATGTACGCAGCCGCGCTTTAGCCCTCCTTCGTACCTGTAGGCAGGAAGTAGAGCTCAGCTCAGTTCAGCTCGCCGCTATAGATCAAGCGCTGTCTCTTTGTCCAATCACCCTCGTATTTTGTCCAATCTCCCTTGCGGTTCCACTGTCATGCTTAATCGCATTACGTGTGACGAATATACTAGAGCAAAACACAGAACCCAGAGAGTCCCTCAGTATTGGACCCAGAGGAACGGGCAGTACCTCATTTTGATATTCATGATACATAAGCACAAGCCCTGTGACCCTGATGTGCCCCCCTTCCCTCCATCCCTGTTCCCCCTCCTGCCCCTGACTGGTGCATATTTTAGTGCATGGTGTTGAGTATAGGCTACTGATGATACAAGCAGGTTTATAATGATATGTACGCTCATAAGTATTTCTTCCCTGCACTGTGACATAAGCTTTTTGTGCTATTCATCTTATTTCACCTTTGGTTAGTTATGTTTAAATCAAAGCTAAATAAAATGCAATTGTATTGGTCGCGTACACAGATTTTGCAGATGTCCAGATTCAGTTTTATTCTACCCATAGTCCTGGTCTGGACTCAGGTAGCTACTGTTGTCTCTGCTTGAGAGAGTGTATGACTCTGTCGCTTGTCCTGTGTGTCACATTTTCTACAGTTTTCTTTTGAGGATGTGTATGACAGAGCTTGCATGATAATGAACTGTCCCCTCGACATAGCAAGTTTAATACACTGCTAATAATACAGGGTATTTTCTAGGCATGCAAACTACAATGAACAATTTCTACAGATATTGTAAACCAATATATTGATGATAGCTAAGATGACAAATCTCTTAAATTGAACCCTTCTCCCCCTTCTATAACATTTATTTGCATTTCTCCAAACACTTGTCCCATCAATGTATTTTATTTCACTGTGACATTGTAGCATCATATTTATGCCATTTGCATAAAGATCCTTTATCATTAGAGAAAATAACTTCTCCCATAGGTGGAATGTCATCTGTTTTATGTGTGTTCTCATTGGAATAAACCTAATATGGCCAAAAGCACAGTACAGTATGTTTCTGTTAGAGAACTGTGCGCGTGTGTGTGCATGTGTATGTGGGTGTCTGTGTCTGACTGTCTGCGTGTGTGTGTGTGTGTGTTTGTTAGTTTGTTAATTGATTTAGTCCTCTGTAAGTATGTGTGGTTAGGAGTTATTTTCCTGACAGAGAGAGCTAGTGGAAGTGACAGTATACAGCCCAAGCTGCTGTATACTCGTCATCAAGCTCGAGGCCCTGGGTCTCGACCCCGCCCTGTGCAACTGGGTACTGGACTTCCTGACGGGCCGCCCCCAGGTGGTGAGGGTAGGCAACAACATCTCCTCCCCGCTGATCCTCAACACGGGGGCCCCACAAGGGTGCGTTCTGAGCCCTCTCCTGTACTCCCTGTTCACCCACGACTGCGTGGCCACGCACGCCTCCAACTCAATCATCAAGTTTGAGGACGACACAACAGTGGTAGGCTTGATTACCAACAAACGACGAGACGGCCTACAGGGAGGAGGTGAGGGCCCTCGGAGTGTGGTGTCAGGAAAATAACCTCACACTCAACGTCAACAAAACTAAGGAGATGATTGTGGACTTCAGGAAACAGCAGAGGGAACACCCCCCTATCCACATCGATGGAACAGTAGTGGAGAGGGTAGCAAGTTTTAAGTTCCTCGGCATACACATCACAGACAAACTGAATTGGTCCACTCACACTGACAGCGTCGTGAAGAAGGTGCAGCAGCGCCTCTTCAACCTCAGGAGGCTGAAGAAATTCGGCTTGTCACCAAAAGCACTCACAAACTTCTACAGATGCACAATCGAGAGCATCCTGTTGGGCTGTATCACCGCCTGGTACGGCAACTGCTCCGCCCTCAACCGTAAGGCTCTCCAGAGGGTAGTGAGGTCTGCACAACGCATCACCGGGGGCAAACTACCTGCCCTCCAGGACACCTACACCACCCGATGTTACAGGAAGGCCATAAAGATCATCAAGGACATCAACCACCCGAACCACTGCCTTTTCACCCCGCTATCATCCAGAAGGCAAGGTCAGTACAGGTGCATCAAAGCTGGGACCGAGAGACTGAAAAACAGCTTCTATCTCAAGGCCATCAGACTGTTAAACAGCCACCACTAACATTGAGTGGCTGCTGCCAACACACTGTCATTGACACTGACCCAACTCCAGCCACTTTAATAATGGGAATTGATGGGAAATGATGTAAATATATCACTAGCCACTTTAAACAATGCTACCTTATATAATGTTACTTACCCTACATTATTCATCTCATATGCATATGTATATACTGTACTCTACATCATCGACTGCATCCTTATGTAATACATGTATCACTAGCCACTTTAACTATGCCACTTTGTTTACTTTGTCTACATACTCATCTCATATGTATATACTGTACTCGATACCATCTACTGTATGCTGCTCTGTACCATCACTCATTCATATATCCTTATGTACATATTGGGTTCGATCCCCGGGACCACCCATACGTAGAATGTATGCACACATGACTGTAAGTCGCTTTGGATAAAAGCGTCTGCTAAATGGCATATATTATTATTATTATTATTATATTCCTTATCCCCTTACACTGTGTATAAGACAGTAGTTTTGGAATTGTTAGTTAGATTACTTGTTGGTTATCACTGCATTGTCGGAACTAGAAGCACAAGCATTTCGCTACACTCGCATTAACATCTGCTAACCATGTGTATGTGACAAATACATTTTGATTTGCTTTGATTTGATTTGATTTGATTTGATTTGATTTTGAGCAAGTCCTGATTTCACCCAAGGCTCTGTAAAATAGTTGAGATTTTTACACATGCTACCTGACAACTGGATTAGAGGTGCATCGAATCATGAGAAACAGACTTAAGCAACCATTTGTAATTGGTGTGGAACAATCTCATCTTGCACGGAAGCTCTGGGCACAAACACACTACTAAGCACAGGCAGCTGGTAGAGAATAATGATACAGTACAAACAAGAAATAGAAATCCAAGGCAATGTATGAATTTAGTACCGTCTGTACTGTAAATACAGCATGCATTGAACCACCATTGTTTTGTATGACTGCCAAGAACTATGTGGGTGATACAGTTCTTCTGTCATCATTATTGACCAAAAACATAGTGTCATAGGGTACCAGGGAAAGGAGCCAAATCCTGGCTATATTATTCCCAGCTTATTCACTGTTGCCTTTCTAAATGATTTCCGATTGAGTAAGAATCCCTGGTAACAGAAATAGCAATACTCACCACCCAGCAGTGTAACACCATCTCTGAGTCAGCTTCTTCAGTGTATTGGGAGATTGTTTTCCCCTGCCAAGCGATTATGAAGATATCACAGCTATTAACAGTGAACAGACCCATCACAAAAGTCACTGACATAATCACATTTCTGCTTAATCAAACTTCTGCTTGGGTTAAAAGCAAACACTTGGCCAATCAGATCAAGCAACCAGGAATAGTAAACACCCGCACAGAGGATTTTTTTGGCACGTTGGAGCTGTCAAATCGGTGAGCAGCTGCTGTTGCAATCATTGTCATGAAGCAACATCCGTCACCCAGGTGTTAGATGTTCAGAACAAGAGAGTGTAGAAATAATTACACAAAAATAATCATGAGGATATCTATCATCCTAATCGAGGTGTAGATTGCATCTCATATTCCAGTGTTCTAGTGTTCGAACTTGTAAACAAGGTTGCATGGTTTAATCTTGGGTCCCATAGAAATGCCTGACAGTTCATTGCCAAGGCTATTCATGGATTTTTAATCATTCAGAACCTCGAATTTCAAATATCTGCTGGCCTCCAATATGACTTTGAATAACCTGAAATGATGACAAAACGAAGGTTTCATGAAATTATTAATGTGCCTGTGTGTGTTTGTGTGTGTATATTGTTTCCTACATTATCAGGAACAAAAAGTCCTGACCAGTCACCTAATGTCAGGACTTTTTTAAGGATTAGGTTTTGGGTTTGGGGTTGAGCTCAGTTGGTAGAGCATGGCGTTAGGGTTAGAGGGTAGTGGGTTCATCCCCCCGGACCACCCATACTTAGAGTGCACACATGACTGTAAGTCGCTGTAAAAGCGTAAATGGTTAAGGGGGGGTTGGGGTTAAGCTTAGAGTTATGGTTAGGGTTAGGTTTGGGGTTGGGTTTAGGCAAAATAGGATTTTGTATGAGGAATACATTTTTACTCCCCGAAAAGTGATGAAAATTCATGAGTGACTGTGTGTGCATGTTCGCGTGCGGACGTGTCCCAGAAGAATAGTAAACTAACACACATTTGACCAACTGGGGACATTTTGTTGGTCCCAACAAGGTCAAATTGTATTTCTAGGAGGTATTGGGTTAAGATTAGAATTAGTGTTAGTTTTTAGAATTAGGTTTAGAGTTAGGGTTCGTTTTACGGTTAGGGTTAGGAGCTAAGTTTAGATTTAGGGTTATGGTTAAGGATAGGTTTTTGGGTTAAGGTTAGTGGTAGGGTTAAGGGAAAATAGGATTTGGAATGGGACTGAATTGAGTGACTCCAAAGGTTAGCTATACAAGACTATGTGTGTGTGTGTGTGTGTGTGTGTGTGTGTGTGTGTGTGTGTGTGTGTGTGTGTGTGTGTGTGTGTGTGTGTGTGTGTGTGTGTGTGTGTGTGTGTGTGTGTGTGTGTGTGTGTGTGTGTGTGTGTGTGTGTGTGTGTGTGTGTGTGTGTGTGTGTGTGTGTGTGTGTGTGTGTGCTTGTGGACACACACTGTAGAAATAAGGCAAAAGTCTCTTGGTCAGTGTACCTGGACTAAGGGGCAAGACCGGCTCATTAAGAACATAAGTGCAGCATCCAATACCAAATGGAACCAGAACAGAACATACTGTTTAAGCAAGAGAATTTAACTTAGGGAAAAGAAAGTAGGAGGAATTCACTTGGCATCTGTTCCAAAACAATGGAGTGGGCCGACACTATCTCTGACCCCACTGAACAACACCCACGCACTACGGAACACACGCACACACTCCACTTTTAGAGCCTGTATCTGCCAATGTATTCATTTCGAATTGGTAGACATATTGTCTTGTGTTATTTTTCTCTGATCTAAATATCTACAGTCATCTCCATAACCTCCTACAATGAGGCTTGTTATATTTAGACCATAGAGAAGAGCATCACTAAGCTTGATATGCTTTAGGTAACTGTCTACTCATAGCAATCCGATCATTCTCCTCCTCCAACCTCCCTCCCAGACCTGGCTGGTGTAAAAGCTGTGTAGATGTTATGTGAATGTGTTTCATCCTCCCAGACCTGGCTAGTGTAAAGATGTCATGTGAATGTGTTTGATCCAACCTCCCCCATAACTGGCTGGCATAAAGGCTGTGTAATGTGAATTTTTGATCCAACCTCCCCATAACTGGCTGGCGTAAAGACTGTGTAGAGGTCATGTGAATGTGTTTGATCCAACCTCCCCCATAACTGGCTGGCGTAAATGTCATAATGTGAATGTGTTTGATCCAACCTCCCCCATAACTGGCTGGCGTAAAGGCTGTGTAGAGGTCATGTGAATGTGTTTGATCCAACCTCCCCCCATAACTGGCTGGCGTAAAGGCTGTGTAGAGGTAATGTGAATGTGTTTGATCCAACCTCCCCCATAACTGGCTGGCGTAAAGGCTGTGTCGATGTCATGTGAATGTGTTTGATCCAACCTCCCTCCCAGACCTGGCTAGTGTAACGCTGTGTAGATGTCATATGAATGTGTTTGATCCAACCTCCCCCATAACTGGCTGGCGTAAAGGCTGTGTAGAGGTCATGTGAATGTGTTTGACCTGGCCAACCTCCCCCATAACTGGCTGTAAAGGCTGTGTAGAGGTAATGTGAATGTGTTTGATCCAACCTCCCCCATAACTGGCTGGCGTAAAGGCTGTGTAGAGGTCATGTGAATGTGTTTGATCCAACCTCCCCCCATAACTGGCTGGCGTAAAGGCTGTGTAGAGGTAATGTGAATGTGTTTGATCCAACCTCCCCCATAACTGGCTGGCGTAAAGGCTGTGTAGAGGTCATGTGAATGTGTTTGATCCAACCTCCCTCCCAGACCTGGCTAGTGTAACGCTGTGTAGATGTCATATGAATGTGTTTGATCCAACCTCCCCCATAACTGGCTGGCGTAAAGGCTGTGTAGAGGTCATGTGAATGTGTTTGATCCAACCTCCCCCCATAACTGGCTGGCGTAAAGGCTGTGTAGAGGTCATGTGAATGTGTTTGATCCAACCTCCCCCATAACTGGCTGGCTGGCTGTGTAGAGTAAATGTGTTTGATCCAACCTCCCCCATAACTGGCTGCTGTGTAGAGGTCATGTGAATGTGTTTGATCCAACCTCCCCCATAACTGGCTGGCGTAAAGGCTGTGTAGAGGTCATGTGAATGTGTTTGATCCAACCTCCCTCCCAGACCTGGCTAGTGTAACGCTGTGTAGATGTCATATGAATGTGTTTGATCCAACCTCCCCCATAACTGGCTGGCGTAAAGGCTGTGTAGAGGTCATGTGAATGTGTTTGATCCAACCTCCCCCATAACTGGCTGGCGTAAAGGCTGTGTAGAGGTCATGTGAATGTGTTTGATCCAACCTCCCCCATAACTGGCTGGCGTAAAGGCTGTGTAGAGGTCATGTGAATGTGTTTGATCCAACCTCCCCCCATAACTGGCTGGCGTAAAGGCTGTTTAGATGTCATGTGAATGTGTTTGATCCAACCTCCCCCCATAACTGGCTGGCGTAAAGGCTGTGTCGATGTCATGTGAATGTGATTGATTTACCTCTTTGAGCCCCTGGTTTCAATGTTCTCTTCCAAGTGTTGCAGTGCACCACCGGTGGATGTGATTATCGCTCCATCATAGGCCTGTATGATGACTTCACCCAGGGGCCACGGAGGCGAGAGAGAGCATGGGTCTGGCTCTTTGATGTGTCAGGGCGATGGGCTTTAATGGGATGTCACAGCCCCCTTCTCCTAGCAGTGGGAGCCATCTCATACAGAGCTGTCGTGAGGCGCGGGTCACCTGCTGTGCTACATGACCGTACATCCCCAGGAACATGATCATATATGGAACTACAAGCTCTACAGTCAACCCACAGGTAGGGATATCAGCCACTGGGGTAAAAGGCAATGTGAGATGATATTTTTCATGTGAGGGGGACTTCTTTATCTGTTTCCGTGGGGATTGAATCCTCATGGCAGGGTTGAAATCTTCTTGGGGCTGGTGGTATTTCATTTTCTGACTCAGACTTGAGAACAAGATACATTTTTGCAGAGGGAGGACATTGTATATAAACAGCAAACTTGTCTTGGGCTCTGTGGCTTTTTCAGTACTTCTCTGAGCATGAGCTCAAACTCTGAAAGACAGATCATGAGCTTATTTAGATTAACCTTGAGCCTGGAACATTATTGATGTGGTGGGGAGGTACAGTAGCTAGGCATTATTAACTACACTAGAAAATATGTGAGGTGCTTATGGGTAGTGAAATGCAGGGGCGCAACTTTGGTTTTAGAAGTTGGGGAGGGCCATGTTTTTATTTTTATTATGCAGTTGAGTAAGCACTCCAAACAACCTACCCGACCGCTCGGAGGTGTCCGCATGGTCCTGAAGCACACCATTGCCCCGTTTTGTATCACATTCCAATGATAAAACTGGGGGGGGGGGTGCAATTTCAGAATGTGGGGGGGACATGTCCTCCCCGTTTCCAGTAAAAATTGTGCCCCTGATGAAATGCGTCCTTTTCTGCTTGGAACACAAATAGTTACATTTTGAATCAAAATGTATGTAGTTTATGTCTGCAGAGTTTGAGTGATGCTTTCGCTGACAGACGGCAATTTTTGTTTGTTAGACAGGAAAGAATAAAGGACCGTCTGCTAGTACCTTCTGTCTCGGAGCTTTTCAGTCTCATAGCATGTAGTCAAGGAAAAGGGCATCCAGATGGTTATTGGAGAATCTCCCTAATGATTTGGACATCTTTAGTGAAGGAACATTCAAATGAGGATGAAGCAAACCATGTTAAACATGTCCTTATGAACTTGAAGTCGAAGGATTATAACGATGGTAAATAAAACAGGAGCTGCTGCCTTCTTTGATTTGTGTACATTTATAGAATTATGTTGAATATAATAATAAACTACATTCATCAATCTGACTCTATTATTTTGTGAATAAATGCAACAGGCCGTGTGCGTCTCTCGAGGATCTAGTCAAGGTAGCAATCCTCTTATCACCTTTCAGTATGACTATAATGAACATGTGTCACCGTTTTGCAATTATTAAGAGGCTAGATACAGCGACCAATGTTCTAACATTAATTTACTCAGTCAAGTAGACCAGGAATATCAAAGTGGAACCCAAGCCTACTGTTCTATGTGTCGTATAAACAATATTTACCAATAGACTTACTCAATTCTGAGCATATAGTCAATGAAATTATTATTCTGAACATGGAGGAATGCATTTACTCAATTCAACTAATGGAATTAGTCATGAAATAATTAACACTCAAACAATTACAGTGTACATGAAATACATGATACATTACAGAATAACACAGAGTAAATGACTATCAACTAAATGAGACTTGATGTGGTTACACGTGTTTTCATTTCAGAATAATCTCTAAACTAAAAAACGATGTGAGTCTGATACACACAGAAGCTTGGAAGCAAGTTCTCCAAGTATGAGCGAATTCACTGCCCATTTAACCAAATTCAAGTAGAAACTCACGCTAAACCAGAATGAACATTTCTTTGCACTTTGCTCATTTAAACAAAAGGCAGAAACAACACACTCAGATTTTAATCGAATCAACTCAATTAAAATGATAGGAGTCCACTCCTGTGTCGATACCTCTTTTGAACTGTCCACCGTCTGACGAACAGAATAACACAGTTAACACAGTTTCCCTGTGGTCCTCTGTAGCTCAGTTGGTAGAGCATGGCGCTTGTAACGCCAGGGTAGTGGGTTTGATTCCTGGGACCACCCATACGTAGAATGTATGCACACATGACTGTAAGTCGCTTTGGATAAAAGTGTCTGCTAAATGGCATATATTATTATTATTATTATAAGATGCACATATACAGCCATCCATCCAAACAATTTATTGAGTCTTCATGCTCTGCTTCCCCACCAGCCAGTTGCTAGTCGCGAGTATCACCTTCTCTCATTTTGCCACTACACATTTGGAATGATGTATGGGATAGGACCCTCTTCTTTTCGTCATAGGAGGCCTCTTGTGATTCAAGAGGGAGTGTTCTGTTCAAAGTGAGAAAAACCTACATCAATGGTGCTGGTAACTCAATAGGCCCAAGCAATGGCTCCAAGTAGAGGCCTCAGTTAGTTGTGTCTCGAAGCTCTATCATCAAAAGATACTTTGTGGTAACAACGTTCTGAGCTTCTGCAGGGCTTGATTCTGCGCCGAGACAGTTTTCTATACCAATATTAAAACTCTACAATCAGTTGGGATGCAAATTTCTTGTTCAGCGGAATCTGATAAACAGACTTTGAAAGGTAAGCAAATGGTTCTGGGTTACTTAAGATCTGATTCAGAAACATCAAAACACCCACCACAGTATACAGTAGGACTGAGTCAGTAGTTGTACCTGTAGTAAGGCCTCTACAGTAGGATAATGTCCACTGTGTCTGATTAGCTATCTGCAATATTCTGATTAGCTATCTGCAAAGAACACTTGAATAACTTGTTGACAAAATACCAACTTGGCACAGACGTCAATTCAATGTAATTTCATTGTACGGATGTGGAAACGACATTGATTCAATCAGTGTGTGCCCAGTGGGTATGCCCTGAGGTACCATTTGCGTGGACAGTTTTATTTGTAAAATAATATGTACTTCCTACTTTGCAATTTGCTACTTATTGGTATGAAATAACTGCAGGGATCAAATGACATGTGACCATACGAGCCACACTTTTGTGGCTCTATTATTTGTTTACTAGTGTTCCCTTACTGTTCTTCTCCTTGACTATGTGTTCCCCATTTCCACCTACACACTAAAACACAGTGTAAAACACAAGAGGTATACTGTCCTCACTCTCACTACTGTCGTGACGCATCTCTGGATGACTAAACAGTTTTTCCTCCTACTGACTTACACTCCACAGCACTGCAGGAGTTTAACACTATTCCCTTTTCTGCTCACCCATACAAAATGACACCTACCGTCTCTCATAAATAGAATATATTTCATTTAAATTACAACATTAAGCTTGATATATTCTGCATAAGGCAAAAACCACTCCATAAATGATTTTATTAAGCGGAATATCTTGTCTACTGTGCTGCTCTATTGGGGCACATATCCATACAGCTACATTGTCTCTTAACTTTTAGGGTTACGGATATTCCGGACCGGTTCCCGGACTCTGCCAATTACAGGAATAAAACTGTCCCTTTATGTTCAGTGCAGTTTCATACCATTATTACATAGTTGCAGGATATCTCAAATTTGGGAAAATTTGATGGGTTAAGTCAGGCCAGGTTAAAGGCTATTGAAGTTAAAGTTAGTGTGACCAGAGAGGAAAAACTCTAGTGAAAGTTCAGTGATTACTCATCCGATCCCAAATTAAATCCTCAGTGAGTGAACCCTGGCAGACTCCTCTGGCTATAAACCTCTAGCTGTACGTTGCATTTGGATTATAAGGGAAGTGCCGGATGACAAGGAACACATTTATAACAACCGGAACCATCATTTTCCTTAGCCACTGAATTTACTGTATGCACATACTGCATTGACTGCGTACGTATGTGTATTGCCTAGTCCCTTTACACAAATACTCTTGTATAGAAGCATGCTGCAAGGTCCCACTGGATGTCATCCTTCAATCGTCAGCAATAGTATAGTGAATTGTACTTACACATACATAGCTAAGATGGAAGAGAACTTGCTCACACAATTGTCACTGCTCTATACAACTAAACAAAGGAGGTTGTAAGCCTCAGTCTCAACCACACTTTTCTTTTCTCTAACGTAAGTTTCTTCTCCATTGCTGTTCATCTCAAAGAGAGAAAGTACAGGCTTGTGACCTTTCCACAGATTCCCCTGACATCCTCCAGCCTGCAGCCATGGTTCTCAGTCACAGCCTCACTGCAGCATACTTAATGCTTCTCACAGGGTCATATGTTAAGTGTCAGAAAACGCCTTGGATTTCATGTCCATAGTTAATTTTTTAGTAGTAATAATGAAACATTGTAAGTGCATCTGTAATTGCACTGTGCACTGTGATTTGTTTGTCTACCCTTCGGCATTGTATTAAGACGACAGTATATTTGGCCTTTTCGATCATGGTAATGAGCACCTTGCTACTGGAAGGCATTTATGTTAATGATAGCTTCCACTGTTCCTTGCCAAGCCCACATTCTTATTCCCACATCCAATTCACTTTACCTTTAGCTTCCTGTTGTGTTGTGATCCTATTGTTTATCCTACAGCTCTAGGATCAGACAGCACTGGATGCCTGATTAACATGAAATCGGGTTTGAAAAGTAAGCTCTGTTAACACGTAGTGTCGTCTAATTGAAACCCAGGCCTCTCTGGAGACATAAAGCGAGGCACTTGCATTGTGCTCCATGAGGAAGACAGAGGCAGACCCTCTTGGGATGTTTTGGTACTGCACTGTTCTTGCTGTCCTGACTAAACCTAGTATGTATGGAGAGTGTGTGTTCAGTTATGCAACCATATGCAGAGGGACTTAGTTTGGCATTGTTACAGTTGATTCATGTTTTGACAGGATCATTTTCAATGGCTTTCTTTTAAATCTGGATTCATTTATGCAGATGGCTGTATTGACTGCTTGAATTTGCTCAATGCAGTATGCCGTATTTCCAAGGTATTTCCTAAGTACTGTACCACACCACACTGGAGGTGAGAACTCATAATAAGTTTATCTGAAAAATGGTGCAACAATCATCTTTAATTAGGCAGTGAATTAATATTTATACCGTGAGGTGGTGGCGTGGGGGAAAGTTTATACCGTGTGGTGGTGATGTGGGGGAAAGTTTATACCGTGAGGTGGTGGCGTGGGGGAAAGTTTATACCGTGAGGTGGTGATGTGGGGGAAAGTTTATACCGTGAGGTGGTGGCGTGGGGGAAAGTTTATACCGTGAGGTGGTGGCGTGGGGGAAAGTTTATACCATGAGGTGGTGGCGTGGGGGAAAGTTTATACCGTGTGGTGGTGACGTGGGGAAAGTATATACCGTGTGGTGACGTGGGGGAAAGTTTATACCGTGGGTGGTGAAAAGTTTATACGTGGGGGAAAGTTTATACCGTGAGGTGGTGGCGTGGGGGAAAGTTTATACCGTGGGTGGTGGCGTGGGGAAAGTTTATACCGTGAGGTGGTGGCGTGGGGGAAAGTTTATACCGTGAGGTGGTGGCGTGGGGGAAAGTTTATACCGTGAGGTGGTGGCGTGGGGGAAAGTTTATACCGTGAGGTGGTGGCGTGGGGGAAAGTTTATACCGTGAGGTGGTGGTGGGGAAAGTTTATACCGTGAGGTGGGGCGTGGGGAAAGTTTATACCGTGAGGTGGTGGCGTGGGGGAAAGTTTATACCGTGGGGGAAAGTTTATACCGTGAGGTGGTGGCGAGTGGTGGTGGGGGAAAGTTTATGGTGGCGTGGGGGAAAGTTTATACCGTGAGGTGGTGGCGTGGGGGAAAGTTTTCTCCATAAAATTGTTTGTTTTGTTTTGTTATTGGATGCCTATTACACAAGAAAATAACTTAAACAAGAGGACTTTTAATGTCAATTCCTTCAAAAGCTTTTTTCAAAGTTTGCACAAAAGATTCAAAAGAACCTCCATTTGAAACCATAGAAGATCCAAGTTAAAACCCAAGTATTTCAACACTGAATGGACTTTGATGTCAATCATTAATGACACCTGACAATTTCAACTCCTGCTGTTGTCACTCATAGTGACTCACTTCCACCATTCAGCGCTAGGACATATAATTTTAACCCAAAATGCTATTTTATAATGTTGTGTTATTTACTTTACGCCCACCGTTTTATACTTGTCTTTGGGAAGTGTGTCTTTGAATGTGTAATAATTATTATCCATTGGCTTTGCGATTTGACTTGACCAGTGTGGTTCCTTCCTCTGGAGAGTGACTGAGAAGGAATGGGCTTTTAAGGCGTCTTTCCTTACAGTTGGACGGCTCCCTGTATGCTGGCTGGCTGTTCTCTGCTAGTACAGCCTCTCTCTCCTCAGAGAAACAACCAAGGTAGAGGAAGGCTGTAGAGTGGAGATGGATGGACATTTGACTCCAAGGAAGATGGCCCAGCTCAAGTCATTTATTAAAGTGTGTATTTTATTTCTTAGGGACATTGAAAAGAGCTTGTATTACTCCAAAAAAGAACATTAAGAAATTATTATTTTTCTATTAGAAATGATTTGCTCCAAACTACTGCTTTTGGTTTGTGCAACTTATCAAGATGGTGAAGATATTACTATTTGACAACCAGGGATATTAACATCACACAATCATTGTATAGTGTGTTACCCTACTAATGTGTAGTATATCAATGTATAGTGTGTTACCCTACTAATGTTTAGTATATCAATGTATAGTGTGTCACCCTACTAATGTGTAGTATATCAATGCTCCAATTCATGTCTGTGTCATTCTTAATCCAAGAATATTCCCAGTGGGGAGCTTCCTGTCATGTGTTATTATATGGGCCAAGGTACGGCGAGCCATCTGCAGCATAACAAAATCCTCATGTCAGGCGATGAGATCATGTGGAAGCCTGGTGACTAGGACACATTGTGCAGCATGTCAGCATGTCATACATCAACTGGCTATGACAGGAAACACCTGTGTTTTTGGATGAGTAGCGTTTAAACACACATTTAGTTACTCTGTGAAATTTCCAGTAGTATTTTTAAGATTCTTTCATTGGTTTCTTCATAAACTGGTGAAGGAGGAGTGGAGGGGACATAAAACACCAAGCTATGTGTATGAAACCACTGCTGACACAGCCATGGTAGGAGATTTACACTGGCTTCTGGCCAGGAGACACCAGCAACTCTCACAGTGGCAAAGTATTTCTCCCTTTCCAAGAGTCCTGAGTCCTTGATACAGTCCACCTCACTCTGCTGTGTCAGGGATCCAGTCAATCCATTCCCTCTCACATCCTTCAAGTTATGTGACTGCTGCCTTCTGTTTCACAGACAATTGGTTGCTTGGCTCAGTTTCATCACAGTATCCCCTTGCAAACAGAAGTGCTGTCGACACATCCCCAATACCCACTATGTCTTGTCCATTTTCATCATGGCCCAGGAGTCAAATTAAATCAAGTCAAATGTTTTGTCACATTTGTCACATGCGGCGACTACCGTGGAATTCTTACTTTACAAGCCCTTAACCAGAAGGGGACTAGGGTTCCAATTTGGGAACACCCCCCACCACGTTCAGCTGGAAGGTGGCGCATGGAACGCAAAAATATTCCTAAAAATATTTAACCTCCACACATTAACAAGTCCAATTGCTCAAATGAAAGATAAACACCTTGTTTATCTACCCAGCAAGTCAGATTTCTAAAATGTTTTACGGCGAAAACATAGCACATATTTATGTCAAACCACCACCGAAGACAGCTAATTTGCATAGCCAAGTTGAAAAAAATATGCAATCAACAAACGCAGGATTAAAAGAAAAATAATGCACTAACCTTTTGAAATCTTCATCAGATGACAGTAATATAACATGTTACACAGTACATTTATGTTTTTTTCAATAATATGCTATATATATCCATAAATCTCTGTTTACAATGATGCATCGTTCAAAAATTGCTACTCAAATGTCCTAAGAAATGTCGATAGCTCCGGCAGATAACGTCAGCTAACAAGGAATACACATCATAAACTTTGACTAAATATGCATGTTCTACATATATATAGTTAGATACACTTCTTCTGAATGCAATCGCTGTGTTACATTTATTTTTGACGTTACAGGTTTCGTTCACTAGGCTATAATATGAGTCGGCGCTCAAAAAGTAGCATTATGGCTCCTCTATCCTGGAGTCCACATAAACCCAAATTTACCACATAAATATTCCCTTACCTTTGCAGTTCTTCCATCAGAAGACCTGGAAGGAATTATACTTACCAAAAACAGCTTTTAGTTTTGCAGTCTGTGTCTTTCAGTTCTCAAACACGACACATTTCGGTTGAAATGTAGCCAGAAGTCAAGTGGATGCGCACCAAAACGTCGAACTTACATATTATATGTCGATTAAACTTGTCAAACTAACTTCATAATCAAGCTTTAACATGTTATAAAGGTGCACAGCAATCCTGAGGACGAACAGAAACACACTCATTGTTTAATCAACTTCGGAAAAAAGACATCACCGGAGGAGAGCGCTCACAAAAGTGACCTGTTTTTTCGCGTGACCGAAAGGTTTCGGCCAGCCAAAACTCTCGTGAGCTCGCGATTCTCACAATGAGAATCCCCATTGAAAGCTGAGATCGCGCTGAAGACAGAGAGACTGTTCCCAGACCTGTAACTGCTTGGAAAGGGTGGGGGCGATGACGTCAAAGTTGGGCCAACTTTTATGATGACAAGAGAGATTTTGGGAGAATGACTGCCCTGAGAGTTCTGCTTTACATACAGACATAATTTAAACGGTTTTAGAAGCTTTAGAGTGTTTTCTATTCAATAATATTTTTTATTTGCATATATTAGCAACTTTTGACAAAAAAAAATTATCTTTACTATGGGCACGCAATTACTCCAGCGGGGGCAGTAGACAGCCCTATCCCCATGAGGTTTTTAACCAACAATGCGGTTTAAGAAATAGAGTTAAGAAAATATTTATAAAATATACTAAAGTAAAACAATTTAATAAAGAGCAACACAATAAAATAACAATAACGAGGCTATATAGGGGGGGTAACAGAACAGTAGCGAGTCAAAGTATGGGGGTACAGTTTAGTTGAGGTAATTTGTACATGTAGGTCGGGGTAAAGTGACTATGCATAGATAATAAACAGCAAGTAGCAGCAGAGTAAAAACAATGAATGGGTGGCCATTTTGGACCTAGACTTGGCACTCCGGTACCGCTTGCCATGCTGTAGCAGCGAGAACAGCCTATGACTTGGGTGACAGGAGTCTTTGACAATTTTGGTGGCTATTTAACAGTCTGATGGCCTTGAGATAGAAGCTGTTTTTCAGTCTCTCGGGTCATTCCTCTGACACCGTGTAGGTGTCCTGGAGGGCAGGTAGTATATGGAGAGCCTTAGTTCTGAAGCTTGGCCCCAGTGATGTACTGGGCTGTTCCACACACTTCCTCTGACACCGCCTAGTATATAGTTCTGAAGCTTGGCCCCAGTGATGTACTGGGCTGTACACACTACACTCTGTAGTGCCTTGCGGTCGGATGCCAAGCAATTGCCATTCCAGTTCGTGATGCAACCGGTCAAGATGCTCTCGATGGTGCAGCATTAGAACTGTTTGAGGATCTGAGGACCCATGCCAAATATTTTCTTCTGAGGGGAAAAATTTGTTGTTGTGCCCTCTTCATTACTTTCTTGGTATGTTTGGACCATGATAGTTTGTTGGTGATGTGGACACCAAGGAACTTGAAACTCTCGACCCACTCCACTACAGACCCATCGGTGTTAATGGGGCCTGTTCGGCCCTCCTTTTCCTGTAGTCCATGATCATCTCATTTGTCATGCTCACATTGAGGGAGAGGTTATTGTCCTGGCACCACACTGCCAGGTCTCTGACCTCCTCCCTATAGGCTGTCTCATTGTCGTCAGTGATCAGATCTATGACTGTTGTGTCTTCAGCATACTTAATGAGGGTGTTGGAGTTGTGCTTGGCCACTTAATCGTAGGTGAACAGGGAATACAGGAGAGGGCTCAGAACACACCCTTGTGGGGCCCCAGTGTTGAGGAAATCATTTACCTTTGAAGAACTTCCGATGTTTTCAATGAGGAGACTCTCAGTTAGATAGCAAATGTTCAATTTTTCCAAAAATATTATTTGTGTAGGACAAATCGCTCCGTTTTGTTCATCACATTTGGGTAAAAAAAAAAATTAAGTCATTACTTTTTTCCAAATTAACTCCATAATATCGACAGAAACATGGCAAACATTGTTTAGAATCAATCCTCAAGGTGTTTTTCACATCTATCGATGATAAATCATTCGTGGCAGTTGACTTTCTCCTATGAAGAAAATGGAACACGCATGGAGCTGGAGATTACGCAATAATTTCGACGGAGGACACCGGGCGGACACCTGGTAAATGTATTCTCTTATGGTCAATCTTCCAATGATATGCCTACAAATACGTCACAATGCTGCAGACACCTTGGGGAAACGACAGAAAGGGCAGGCTCATTCCTGGCGCATTCACAGCCATATAAGGAGACATTGAAACACAGGGCATTCAAAATCTGGATCATTTCCTGTATGAAATTTCATCTTGGTTTCGCCTGTAGCATTAGTTCTGGGGCACTCACAGATAATATCTTTGCAGTTTTGGAGACGTCAGAGTTTTTCCTTTCCAAAGCTGTCAATTACATGCATAGTCGAGCATCTTTTCGTGACAAAATATCTTGTTTAAAACGGGAACGTTTTTTTATCCAAAAATTAAAACAGCGCCCCCTATCTCAAAGAAGTTAAGAATGTGAAATGTCAGAATAATAGCAGAGAGATTGATTTTTTGTCAACTTTTATTTCTTTCATCACATTCCCAGTGGGTCAGAAGTTTACATACACTTAATTAGTATTTGGTAGCATTGCCTTTAAATTGTTTAACTTGGGTCAAATGTTTCGGGTGGCCTTCCACAAGCTTCCCACAATACGTTGGGTGAATTTTGTCCCATTCCTCTTGACAGAGAGGTGTAACTGAGTCAGATTAGTAGGCCTCCTTGCTCGCACATACTTTTTTTCAGTTCTGACCACAAACTTTCCCAGATGGGATTGATTCCTTTGTGATGACCACTCCAATACCTTGACTTTGTTCTCATTGAGCCATTTTGTCATGTTTGTCAGTAGGCCTCCTTGCTCGCACATACTTTTTTTCAGTTCTGACCACAAACTTTCTATGGGATTGAGGTCAGGGCTTTGTGATGACCACTCCAATACCTTGACTTTGTTGTCCTTGAGCCATTTTGCCACAAATTTGGAAGTATGCTTGGGGTCATTGTCCATTTGGACGACCCATTTGCGACCAAGCTTTAACTTCCTGAATGATTTCTTGAGATGTTGCTTCAATATATACACATAATTGTCCTGCCTCATGCTGCAATCTATTTTGTGAAGTGCACCAGTCCCTCCTGCAGCAAAGCACCCACACAACATGATGCTGCCACCCCCGTGCTTCACAGTTGGGATGGTGTTCTTCGGCTTGCAAGCCTCCCCCTTTTCCCTCCAAACATAACAATGGTCATTATGACCAAACAGTTCTATTTTTGTTTCATCAGACCAGAGGACATTTCTCCAAAATGTATGATTTTTTTCCCCATGTGCAGTTGCAAACCATAGTCTAGCTTTTTCATGACGGTTTTGGAGCAGTGGTTTCTTCCTGCCTGAGCGGCCTTTCGGTTTATGTCGATATAGGACTCGTTTTACTTTGGATATAGATACTTTTGTACATGTTTCCTCCAGCATCTTCACAAGGTCCTTTGCTGTTGTTCTGGGATTGAGTTGCACTTTTCGCACCAAGTACGTAAATCTCTAGGAGACACAACATGTCTCATTCCTGAGCGGTATGACAGCTGAGTGGTCCCATGGTGGTTATACTTGCGTACTACGTATTATTGTTTGTACAGGCGTTCAGGCGTTTGGAAATTGCTCCCAGGGATGAACCAGACTTGTGGAGGTCTACAATTTTTTTCTGAGGTCTTGGCTGATTAATTTTGATTTTTCCATGATGTCAAGCAAAGAGGCACTGAGTTTGAAGGTAGGCCTTGAAATACCTCCACTGGTACACCTCCACTTGACTCTAATGATGTCAATTAGCCTATCAGAAGCTTCTAAAGCCATGACATAACTTTCTGGAATTTTACAAGCTGTTTAATGGCACAATCAATGTTGTATGTAAACTTCTGACCCATTGGAAATGTGATACAGTGAATTATAAGTGAAATAATCTGTCTGTAAACAATTATTGGAAAAACTACTTGTGTCTTGCACAAATTAAATGTCCTAACCAACTTGCCAAAATTAAAGTTTGTTCACAAGAAATGTGTGGAGTGGTTGAAAAACGAGTTTTAATGACTCCATCCTTAGCGTGTTTAAACTTCCAACTTCAACTGTAAGTCCCTATGACAATATCAATATCTGAACCTCTTTGTTTTATACTTGAAAATGAGTAGGTGGCTCTAAACACTATGGCTTAAATTAGCTTCCACAAAGAGAATCCATCAGAACCTTAACGTTTGTGTTATCCACGTCCGGATAGCCCACAAGTCTTGTGCCGACACCTACCATCTCTGGACAATAAACAATGACTCTAGATTGGTAGGTAAATTAACTTTATTAGATTGAGAGTTTGTGATTGCTGGGTTCAACCATCTCATTTGCTGCTGTGGTTGGCATCATTGATTGGGTGTGATCGGGGTCTAATATACCTACTAAATGTGTTCCTGTGGTGGAGTTTTGATAGGTTATGATATATTCCATATGTTCAATATGAAAAATGAAGTAATGTAGTATTGTCGTAAACAATTATCAGATTTACTGCATTGTTGTGCCTCAACATTACAGTTAATGTTCTAATTTGGCCTCATCTCGGGCTATATTCCTCCATGCTGCAGCAGAGAGGCTCATCTGTGGCCTCTTCCATCCACAGGGAGTCAGTCTAATAGCTTAGTTTCCACTTTCATTCCATCCCTAATCTTCAATGTTTAATCTTTTAATGGCTGCTCATGGCCTTCTTCCCTCCATTTCTTCCTTCCCTCCCCTTTTCTTTGTCTCCCACGCTACAGAGCTTTCCCATCATCCCTTGTGGTGGCTCCAGAGAACAGCTGTCAGTCACCTGAGGAGACGGTATAATGAGCTCCGACAGAACAAGACTGGGCCTCAAAATGGTGCCGCTGTTAAATGTCCCTCCCAGTCGCAGTCAGCTTCCTTTGAAATCTGCATACTAGGAGAAGCTGAAATATTAAAGTGGGGGGTAAGACTGAATCAGTTGCAATGAACATAGTTGGAATCAGTGTGGAATGAAGATTCAACCTAATTCCCAGTTTTTGCTTTACCATCCTTCACTGCCAAGATGAGCTTGGTCAGGTCCAAGTAGCAAAGAATTGGCTGCCGGATGCCGGCTTCATACAGCATTTTTTTTTTCACAGAACAGAGACTGTTGCATTGCTGCCAGAGATGTAAAAAAAATAAATGCTGGTAGGATGAGGACACATATTGTCAGTCTGTGAGAGGGAAGTGCCAAATGAAAGCTAGGAGCTGAGTCACCACAGAGGGTTGTTTGATGGTTCGTGCCAACATGTCCATTACCACAGGGATGTGTCCTGGTCTTAACTCCTGTACTTATGTCTTGCTATATCATGTTATGGTTTCTAAAGACCACCATGCTAATGGGGAAGACGATACAGGAATCAAATGTCACTACAGGATATAAATCAATTGGTGGAACATTTTAACATTTTGTTTGTGAGACAGATATTTACTAGAGCTGTCTAAATGTCAAAGTGGGGTTGTGTGCTTTTCTTTCCAGTAACTGGCATTCTGGCCCCACAGGCCTCAATGCGATCCAGACGCTATTCAATCTTGTGTGTGTGTGTGTGAGACCATGCTAACTGGGACAGCAGCCAAGGGAGAGTTGCTCTCCAGCTGCTCCTCCCTGCCTCCTCTGTACCCCAGGGTCATCTCTCTCCTCTGGGACGTCACCACACAGAACACTTCCAGCTCCCTTAGTGTCACAATGTGGCTGAAGGGAAGAGAGAGAGTGGTGGGGGTTAGAAGAGGCTAAATGAGCTCCTGACAGACTAGCCTGATGCTTGTCACAGTCTTATTGAGAATCCAACCCTCAGGCTCCTTTTTCTCCGAATACAGTTATAACACTCTTGCTTGAATCATTCCTGTCAATATATTTAAACCTACAAGTGACACTTCAATTAGTTGTTTGTAGACACATACAACTCTGCAAGGCCAGCTAACCAGATGCAGGAATACAAGGGACATTTTTTTGTATGATTCCCATTTGTTTGTCAAATCAAATCAAATTGTATTTGTCACATACAACCTTACAGTGAAAAGATTACTTACAAACCCTTAACCAACAATACAGTTTTAAGAAAAATACATTAAAAAAATATATATATAAAAGTAACAAATAATTAAAGACTCAGCAGTAAAATAACAAGCAAGAATATATACAGGGGTTACCGGTACAGAGTCAATGTGCGGGGGCACAGGTTAGTCGAGGTAATATGTACATGTAGGTAGAATTATTAAAGTGACTACGCATAGATAATAACAGAGAGTAGCAGCATACAAGGGGGTGGGGGCAATGCAAATAGTCTGAGTAGCCATTGGATTAGATGTTTAGCAGTCTTATGGCTTGGGGGTAGAAGCTGTTTAGAAACCTCTTGGACCTAGACTTGGCGCACCGGTACCGCTTGCCGTGCGGTAGCAGAGAGAACAGTCTATAACCAGGGTGGCTGGAGTCTTTGACAATTTTTAGGGCCTTCCTCTGACACCGCCTGGTATGGAGGTCCTGGATGGCAGGAAGCTTGGGCCCAGGGATGTACTGGGCCGTACACACTACACTCTGTAGTGCCTTGAGGTCGGAGGCCGAGCAGTTGCCATACAATCAAATTGAATCAATCAACCAAATGTATTTATAAAGCCTTTTTTACATCAGCCGATGTCACAAAGTTCTGTACAGAAACCCTGCCTAAAACCCCAACAGCAAGCAATGCAGATGTACAGTGTCTAGGAAAAACTCCCTAGAAAGACCAGAACCTAGGAGGAAACCTAGAGAGGAACCAGAATCTGAGGATTGGCCAGTCCTCTTCTGGCTGTGCCAGGTGGAGATTATAACAGAACATGGCCAAGATGTTCAAATGTTCATAGATGACCAGCAGGGTCAGATAATAATAATCACAGTGGTTGTAGAGGGTGCAACAGGAGTAAGTGCAACCTCAGTAAAACCTCAGGAGTAAATGTTAGTTGGCTTTTCATAGCCGATCATTCAGAGACAGCAGGTGCGGTAGAGAGAGAGTCAAAACAGCAGGTCCGGGACAAGGTAGCACGTCCAATGAACAGGTCTGGGTTCCATAGCCGCAGGCAGAGCAGTTGAAACTTGAGCAGCTGCATGACCAAGTGGACTGGGGACAGCAAGGAGTCATCAGGCCAGGTAGTCCTGAGGCATGGTCCTAGGGCTCAGGTCCTCCGAGAGAAGAGAGAGAAAGAGAGAGAATTAGAGGGAGCACACTTAAATTCACACAGGACAAAGGATAAGACATGAGAAATACTCCAGATATAACAGACTGACCCTAGCCCCACGACACAAACTGTTGCAGCATAAATTCAGGAGGCTGGGATAGGAGAGATCGGGGAGACACTGTGGCCGTGTCCGGACAGGGCCCAACAGGCAGGATATAACCCCACCCACTTTGCCAAGGCACAGCCCTCACACCACTAGAGGGATATCTTCAACCACCAACCTACTAAGTACAGCCCACGAAGACCTCGCCCACGGCACGAACCAGAGGGGATGGCCAACCCGGACAGGAAGTTCACATCAGTGACTCAACTCACTCAAGTGATGCACCCCTCCTAGGGACGGCATGGAAGAGCACCCGTAAGCCAGTGACTCAGCCCCCATAATAGGGTTAGACCAGGCAGTGATGCAATCAGTCAGGATGCTCTCGATGGTGCCCTTTTCATGACTGTCTTGGTGTGCTTGGACCATGTTAGTTTGTTAGTGATGTGGACGTATACAGCTCATTGAGTGTGGTCTTAGTGCCAGCATCAGATTGTGGTGGTAAATAGACAGCTATGAAGAATATAGATGAGAACTCTCTTGGTAGATAGTGTGGTCTACAGCTTATCATGAGATACTCTACCTCAGGTTAGCAAAACCTCGAGACTTCCTTAGATATCGTGCACCAGCTGTTGTTTGCAAATATACATAGACCGCCACTCTTGTCTAACCAGAGGCTGCTGTTCTATCCTGCCAATACAGTGTATAACCTGCCAGCTGTATGTTATTCATGTCGTCATCCAGCCACGACTTGGTGAAACATAAGATATTACTGTTTTTTTGTGAGATCACCTTAAAAGTGTAATGTTTGCCAAACCTGTCCAACAATGTTCAATCAAGCACAACCACTCAGAAATGATCAGAGTCAAAGGGAAAGCTTTTATTCGTGTCATAATTAGATCAAGGAATTCCCCCTGGAGTTCTGGGAACATTGTTTGACAGTTCCTTTGGGACAAACATTATTGGAACACTCAAAAGAAAATGGACAATTTGAGGTTATTGAATTACTTGCTGCTATTCACTTCCTGTGAAGCATAAGGCTGCAACTAGCTCCACGACTGCAAGATGGCATGAGCTTAGCATTGTGTCTAACCATGTAATGGGAACCAAAACGAGTTTACTGGTAGACACCCAGAACATGATTTATTGTTTGCAGGCATTTGACAATGGTTGCAGGGGACATAAACATTGCACTGGGATCCTTTGAACTCTGGTGGCCAGGAGTGTTTATTTTTGCGGCCACTAAGATGTAGAGCTGTGCTGGCTCAAGGTAATATTCAATTTGGTGCTCAGAGATAAGGCTCAGATAAATAGATCCTGCTGGTCCGACTCTGCAGCACACAGTCCCCCATAAAAGTGCAAAGCAGACCGTCTTCACTGGAGCCCTTTGCAGCCACAAAGCAGCTTTAGCATGAGGTCAGCTTATCAAGGTCCCCCTCATTTGCTGACCGAAACACTTTTCCCCCAGAAATCTATTCAGGTCTGTCAGATATGGTCTTGTTTTGAAAGAATAAGTCACACAGAAGAAAATGTATTACTTGTTCAAACCCAGAGTCTGCTCTTTCGCTTTCTCTTTTGCATTTAGGCTGCCTACTGTTCCTCGACTCTCCCTCAATCATGATTGGCAACAATCTGTTTTTCTTAAAGCCTCTTAATATCATAATATTTAGTTAATGGCTCTCACTGAGATTATAGCACTGACTGAAGTCTCTCATCCAATATCAGACACCCACTGCAGTTTTTTTTAAACCTTTATTTAACTAGGAAAGTCAGTTAAGAACAAATTCTTATTTACAATGATGGCATAGTGGGTTACAATGATGGCACAGTGGGTTAACTGCCCAGTAGTTCTCAAGTGCCCGGTGCCCGGTTAGGGAGGAGTTAAAGGAGCTCCACTGATTCTAATGACATCATCATATATCACTGTCATTTAAGGGCTCTTTGAAAAGAAGGCTTGGATCACCTACAATTCAGTTCCACACTGCAGATGTGAAGTCATTCTGTACATGTTTTCAATCAGCTCACTGTCTTCAGTGGCATAGATAGACACATACATGTTAATGTTGTTAAATACTTCTCATACACATGAAATGAGTAAAAGTGCATGCAACTGTTGTGACAAATAATCATAGTACTATTTACAGTAAACAAGTACTGACAAACCTACTGTACAAGTCCTCAACATTATTTCAGAACACCATGGGATCCATTTTCCTCTCCAAGAGCTGGAATTCATATTATCAGGGAAGGGAAAACACTGCTTTGAGGGTTATGAAACAGTCTACTTACCACTGTATTTTTACATTGTTTTGTATGATTATTATTCAAGCCTTTCTGTATCGGGCAGACGGAGAGAGACGAAGATGACCTCTTCATCGCGTGGGTGGGTGTTACCACATCAAGAGCCGGTCGACAAGAGCATGGAGTTTTACTTTGCTCAAATCATTTCAATTGCATTATACATTTTTTTCAGATTTAGGAAAAAGTGACATTGCAATATTATGCAAGCATATTCATAACCGCATATTTCCTTTGGTAGCTAAATTATTTTTAATAGATATTTTTGAGCAACTAGCTTTGCAATGCAACATTTCTATTGTGGTTGTATTCTTGCCTTTCAGCAAATGTCAAAGGCTGGTGCTGTCAATGATTAAGTTCACTGTCATATGCTCTGGGTTTACAGTAAACACTGCGTGTTGAGTGAAATGCTACCATTTATCAATGTGCACTCCACGTGATGCCATAAATGGACAGCATACATAAGGGAGTGTGTGTATTTTCTGCTGGTCTCACCAATTTATATTTCCAATAACAAGGCACACATTTCATGATGCTCCACAAAATGTCATTTGGAGATCAGAATTGACAGATCTTCAAATGCTAACAAATGAAATGTGGTTTCTTATCATTTTACTTTACACAAAAACCTATGCTAAATCTAAACAGTGATGCAAAAGATATTCACCAGACCTGAATAAGACAAAACAGTCAAAAAATACAAAGTAAAGAGTTTACACAGAAAGTGTGTCTGGGATGTTGTGGGTCAGGCAAGGCATGCGGAGCAGGCCTGCAGGTAGGCAGGTGGGCAGTGGGAGAGGCTTGGCGAAGCCCCCATGTGACATGTCACTTAATCCATTTGTTCCAAAGTTTTTCCCAGATATGCCACTATGCAAATGTTATGCTATTAGTAACCATAACATGTAATCCATATTGCTTTATATATACTGCATATGTTAATGTTCTCTGACATGTGCTCTGGGTTTGCCTATAAGAAAATGAACAGACATTTAGCCTTATTCCTCAACCCCAATATCTATATACCTCAGCCCACTTATCAACACACCTAAACCCAATTACCCACACACCCCAGCACTGTTACCCCCTATTCCGTGACCCTAACACCCACATGCCAATACCCTAATATTGATACAATCAAGTACCGATACACCTATATCCTAGTTCTAAATGCCCTATTTGTTACTCAGAGACCACAATTCCTTTGCCAATACACTTCATCCCTGTTACTTGCTCATGTCAGCCCTGTTACCCACGTTCCTTATAGCCCTGTATTCCCCAAGTCACCAACAGGAACCTATATCCAGCTATTCGCTGCACAATCTAACCCTGTTACTTGCTCATGTCAGCCCTGTTACCCACGTTCCTTAGCCCTGTATTCCCCAAGTCACCAACAGGAACCTATATCCAGCTATTCGCTGCACAATCTAACCCTGTTATTTGCAAATCTTAGTCCTGTCACCACTGACCTGTATACACTAATTATTTCACAGATACATGTATAGTACAGTGCCATAACAAATATGCCCCAGACCCATCAGCTTTTTTCCTACCACAAACTTGTTGCCAGAAAGAATATGAGTGGACAATAGATGTCCATCCAAACCCATTACCTGTATGAGCCTTGTGTATCCCTACACCACATTACTCATATAAACCAGGTACATCCATGGGCATACTCATATAAAACAGGTCTACCCCAATGCCCATGCCTCAACATGTATACAAACGAGGTCTATACTTGTACTTCAGACCCAATATTCCTACAGAACAGGTCAACACCAGTACTTCAGCTCCAATGTACATACCTACAAAGTCTGCACCTGTGCTTGAACCCAATTAGTTAACTAAGCCAGGTCTAAATGTGCCGAGGCCTGAAAACGTATAAGCTGTAAACCAGGTCTACGCCTGCACATCAGCTCTAGTACTCCTAAAAACCAGGTCTACCCCTGCACCTCAGCTCCAGTACTCCTAAAAACCAGGTCTACCCCTGCACCTCAGCTCTAGTACTCCTAAAAACCAGGTCTACCCCTGCACCTCAGCTCCAGTACTCCTAAAAACCAGGTCTACCCCTGCACCTCAGCTCCAGTACTCCTAAAAACCAGGTCTACCCCTGCACCTCAGCTCCAGTACTCTTAAAAACCAGGTCTACCCCTGCACCTCAGCTCCAGTACTCCTAAAAACCAGATCTACACCTGCATATCTCAGCCCAAATATCCATACAAACCAGGTATCAGGCAATTACCTCAACAATACTCTGATAAACCACTCATTTAAACATATATAAAGGTTAATGCATAAATGGTAAAATACCAAGTATATCCATAACCCAATTCAAATTCAATATACAGTAAAAATGTATAATCTGCTATGATTAAATATATACAGTTGAAGTCGGAAGTTTACATACACTTAGGTTGGAGTCATTAAAACTTGTTTTTCAACCGCTCATCCTTTGAGGCTGTCATAGTGATCTTACACTATGATTTCGAACACTCAAAGCAACTGGGAAAATTCCATGGCAGGCATTGTTGTCACATTAGCTTGATCCATAACTTCTGAGTGATAGGAAGCATGAGCACCACCATCAATCAGCCTCCACAACTGCACACACACCCGACATTACCACGACAACTAGCTTAGCCATGTCAGCAAATGACGACAGTCTGAACACACACAAATCTGATTTGGTCACTTGTAACTTGCCATTTGGACAGTATGTATTCCAAAATGGATTTGAAAAACAAAAATGATTTGAGCATATTAAAGCCTCCAGCGTGAATAAAGCTTGAATGTCACACTTGTTTACCTGTCCCTAGTCAGTCAGATGGAACACTACAGTGGCGTTGTTTATAGAAGCATGGTGCCACGCAGACAGTCTTGTGACACTTTGTCCTAGCTTTAGCTGCTGGGGGACAGGAGGAGAGGATGACATACAGATAAAACTGAAAAATAAAATAAAATGCTATTGGTCACATACACATGGTTAGCAGATGGTAATGCGAGTGTAGCAAAATGCTTGTGCTTCTAGTTCCGACAGTGCAGTAATATCTATCAAGTAATCTCACAAATCCACAACGACTACCTCATGCACACAAATGTAAAGGTAGGAATAAGAATATGTATATATAAATAAATATATAGATGAGCGATGGCCATGCGGCCTAGGCAAGAGCAGTAGATGGCATAGAATACAGTATATAGAGACGAGATGAGTAATGTAGGATATGTAAACATTATTAAAGTGGCATTATTTAAAGTGAGTGGTGATACCATTACTAAATCCATTTATTAAATGTATTAAAGTGGCCAGAGATTTGAGTCTGTATGTTGGCAGCAGCCACTCAATGTTAGTGATGGCTGTTTAACAGTCTGATGGCCTTGAGATATAAGCTGTTTTTCAGTCTCTCAGACCCACATTTGATGCACCTGTACTGTACCTTGCCTTCTGGATGGTAACGGGGTGAACAGGCAGTGGCTCGGGTGGTTGATGTCCTTGAAGATCTTTTTGGCTTTGTGACATTGGATGGTATAGGTGTTCTGGAGGGCAGATAGTTTTCCCCTGGTGATGCGTTGTGCAGACCTCACTACCCTCAGGAGAGTCTTACGGTTGTAGGCGGACCATTTGCCATACCAGGCGGTGATACAGCCCAACAGGATGCTCTCGATTGTGCATCTGTAAAAGTTTGTGAGTGTTTTAGGTGACAAGCCAAATTTCTTCATCCTCCTGAGGTTGAAGAGGCACTGTTGCGCCTTCTTCATCATGCTGTCTGTGTGGTTGGACCATTTCAGTTTGTCCGTGATGTGGGCGCCGAGGAACTTAAAACTTTCCACCTTCTCCACTACTGTCCAGTCGATGTGGATAGGGGGGGGTGCTCCCTCTGCTTTTTCATGAAGTCCACGATCATCTCCTTTGTTTTAATGACGTTGAGTGAGAGGTTATATTCCTGACACCACACTCCGAGGGCCTTCACCTCCTCCCTGTAAGCCGTCTCTTTGTTGTTGATAATCAAGCCTACCACTGTAGTGTCGTCTGCAAACTTGATGACTGAGTTGGAGGTGTGCATGGCCACGCAGTCATGGGTGAACAGGTATTACAGGAGAGGGCTGAGAACGCACCCTTGTGGGGCCCCAGTGCTGAGGATCAGCGGGGTGGAGATTTTGTTTCCTAACCTCACCACCTGGGGGCGGCCCGTCAGGAAGTCCAGGACGCAGTTGCACAGGGCGGGGTCGAGACCCAGGGTCTCGAGCTAAATGATGATTTCGGAGGGGAATATGGTGTTAAATGTTTCTGTAGTCAATGAACAGCATTCTTACATAGGTATTCCTTTTGTCCAGATGGGATAGGGCAGTGTGCAGTGCGATGGTGATTGTGACGTCTGTGAACCTATTGGGGCAGTAAGCAAATTGGAGTGGGTCTCGGGTATCAGGTAGGGTGGAGGTGATATGATCCTTGACTAGTCTCTCAAAGCACTTCATGATGACAGAAGTGAGTACCACGGAGCGAAAGTAATTTAGTTCAGTTACCTTAGCTTTCTTGGGAACAGGAATAATGGTGGCCATCTTGAAGCATGTGAGCACAGCAGACTGGGATAGGGATTGATTGAATATGTCTGTAAACATACCAGCCAGCTGGTGTGTTTACCATGCTCTGAGGACGTGGCTAGGGACGTCTGTCATGTTTTGTCATTTATTATCATGTCTTGTCCCTGTGCTCCCCATTCTATTCGTTTCCCTCTGCTGGTCTTATTAGGTTCTTTCCCTCTTTCTATCCCTCTCTCTCCCCCTCCCTCTCTCACTCTCTCGCTCTCTCTTCTCTCTATCGTTCCGTTCCTGCTCCCAGCTGTTCCTATTCCCCTAATCATCATTTAGCCTTCCCACACCTGTTCCCGATCCTTTTCCCTGATTAGAGTCCCTATTTCACTCCTTGTTTCCCGTACCTGCCCTGTCGGTTCCTTGTTTAGTATTCACCGTGCTGTGTTTGTGTATCGCCCTGTCGTGTCGTGTTTTCCTCAGATGCTGCGTGGTGAGCAGGTGTCTGAGTCTGTCTGGTTCAAGTGCCTTCCCGAGGCAACCTGCTGTTCACCTGCTGTTCAAGTTCGAGTCTCCAGTTTGTCCTCGTCATATCGAGTGAAAGTTGTGTTTTTTTGTTTGTATTTACTTTACTGGATTAAAGACTCTGTTTTCGCCAAGTCGCTTTTGGGTCCTCTTTCACCACCATGACAGAAGGAACCGACCAAAGAATGGACCCAGCGACTTCAGACGCTCGTTACACTGCCGTCGAGATCCAAGGAGCCATGCTCGGCAGACACGAGCAGGAATTGTCTGCTGCTCGCCATGCCGTGGAGAACCTGGCCGCTCAGGTTTCCGATCTCTCTGGACAGTTCCAGAGTCTACGTCTCGTGCCACCTGTTACTTCCTGGCCTGCCGAGCCTCCAGAACCTAGGGTTAATAACCCACCTTGCTACTCCGGGCAGCCCACTGAGTGCCGCTCCTTTCTCACGCAGTGTGAGATTGTGTTCTCTCTCCAACCCAACACATACTCTAGAGAGAGAGCTCGGGTTGCTTACGTCATTTCACTCCTTACTGGCCGGGCTCGAGAATGGGGCACAGCTATCTGGGAGGCAAGGGCTGATTGCTCTAACAAGTTCCAGAACTTTAAAGAGGAGATGATTCGGGTTTTTGACCGTTCAGTTTTTGGTAGGGAGGCTTCTAGGGCCCTGGCTTCCTTATGCCAAGGTGAACGGTCCATAACGGATTATTCTATTGAGTTTCGCACTCTTGCTGCCTCTAGTGAGTGGAACGAGCCGGCGCTGCTCGCTCGTTTTCTGGAGGGACTCCACGCAGTGGTTAAGGATGAGATTCTCTCCCGGGAGGTTCCTTCAGATGTGGACTCTTTGATTGCTCTCGCCATCCGCATAGAACGACGGGTAGATCTTCGTCACCGGGCTCGTGGAAGAGAGCTCGCATCAACGGTGTTTCCCTGCTCCGCATCGCAACCATCTCCCTCCTCTGGCTCAGAGACTGAGCCCATGCAGCTGGGAGGGATTCGCATCTCGACTAAGGAGAGGGAACGGAGGATCACCAACCGCCTGTGCCTCTATTGCGGAGTTGCTGGACATTTTGTTAATTCATGTCCAGTAAAAGCCAGAGCTCATCTGTAAGCGGAGGGCTACAGGTGAGCGCAACTACTCAAGTCTCTCCATCAAAATCCTGTACTACTTTGTCGGTCCATCTACGCTGGACCGGTTCGGGTGCTACATGTAGTGCCTTGATAGACTCTGGGGCTGAGGGTTGTTTCATGGACGAAGCATGGGTTCGGAAACATGACATTCCTTTCAGAGAGTTAGAGAAGCCTACGCCCATGTTCGCCTTAGATGGTAGTCATCTTCCCAGTATCAGATTTGAGACACTACCTTTAACCCTCACAGTATCTGGTAACCACAGTGAGACTATTTCTTTTTTGATTTTCCGTTCACCGTTTACACCTGTTGTTTTGGGTCATCCCTGGCTAGTATGTCATAATCCTTCTATTAATTGGTCGAGTAATTCTATCCTATCCTGGAACGTTTCTTGTCATGTGAAGTGTTTAATGTCTGCCATCCCTCCCGTTTCTTCTGTCCCTACTTCTCAGGAGGAACCTGGCGATTTGACAGGAGTGCCGGAGGAATATCATGATCTGCGCACGGTCTTCAGTCGGTCCCGAGCCAACTCCCTTCCTCCTCACCGGTCGTATGATTGTAGTATTGATCTCCTTCCGGGGACCACTCCTCCTCGGGGTAGACTATACTCTCTGTCGGCTCCCGAACGTAAGGCTCTCGAGGATTATTTGTCTGTGTCTCTTGACGCCGGTACCATAGTGCCTTCTTCCTCTCCGGCCGGGGCGGGGTTCTTTTTTGTTAAGAAGAAGGACGGTACTCTGCGCCCCTGCGTGGATTATCGAGGGCTGAATGACATAACGGTTAAGAATCGTTATCCGCTTCCCCTTATGTCATCAGCCTTCGAGATTCTGCAGGGAGCCAGGTGCTTTACTAAGTTGGACCTTCGTAACGCTTACCATCTCGTGCGCATCAGAGAGGGGGACGAGTGGAAAACGGCGTTTAACACTCCGTTAGGGCATTTTGAGTACCGGGTTCTGCCGTTCGGTCTCGCCAATGCGCCAGCTGTTTTTCAGGCATTAGTTAATGATGTTCTGAGAGACATGCTGAACATCTTTGTTTTTGTCTATCTTGACGATATCCTGATTTTTTCTCCGTCACTCGAGATTCATGTTCAGCACGTTCGACGTGTTCTACAGCGCCTTTTAGAGAATTGTCTCTACGTAAAGGCTGAGAAGTGTTCTTTTCATGTCTCCTCCGTTACTTTTCTCGGTTCCGTTATTTCCGCTGAAGGCATTCAGATGGATTCCGCTAAGGTCCAAGCTGTCAGTGATTGGCCCGTTCCAAGGTCACGTGTCGAGTTGCAGCGCTTTTTAGGTTTCGCTAATTTCTATCGGCGTTTCATTCGTAATTTCGGTCAAGTTGCTGCCCCTCTCACAGCTCTTACTTCTGTCAAGACGTGTTTTAAGTGGTCCGGTTCCGCCCAGGGAGCTTTTGATCTTCTAAAAGAACGTTTTACGTCCGCTCCTATCCTCGTTACTCCTGACGTCACTAGACAATTCATTGTCGAGGTTGACGCTTCAGAGGTAGGCGTGGGAGCCATTCTATCCCAGCGCTTCCAGTCTGACGATAAGGTTCATCCTTGCGCTTATTTTTCTCATCGCCTGTCGCCATCTGAGCGCAACTATGATGTGGGTAACCGTGAACTGCTCGCCATCCGCTTAGCCCTAGGCGAATGGCGACAGTGGTTGGAGGGGGCGACCGTTCCTTTTGTCGTTTGGACAGACCATAAGAACCTTGAATACATCCGTTCTGCCAAACGACTTAATGCCCGTCAAGCTCGTTGGGCGTTGTTTTTCGCTCGTTTCGAGTTTGTGATTTCTTACCGTCCGGGTAGCAAGAACACCAAGCCTGATGCCTTATCCCGTCTGTTTAGTTCTTCTGTGGCTTCTACTGATCCCGAGGGGATTCTTCCTTATGGGCGTGTTGTCGGGTTAACAGTCTGGGGAATTGAAAGACAGGTTAAGCAAGCACTCACGCACACTGCGTCGCCGCGCGCTTGTCCTAGTAACCTCCTTTTCGTTCCTGTTTCCACTCGTCTGGCTGTTCTTCAGTGGGCTCACTCTGCCAAGTTAGCTGGTCATCCCGGTGTTCGAGGCACTCTTGCGTCTATTCGCCAGCGCTTTTGGTGGCCGACTCAGGAGCGTGACACGCGCCGTTTCGTGGCTGCTTGTTCGGACTGCGCGCAGACTAAGTCGGGTAACTCTCCTCCTGCCGGTCGTCTCAGACCGCTCCCCATTCCTTCTCGACCATGGTCTCACATCGCCTTAGACTTCATTACCGGTCTGCCTTTGTCTGCGGGGAAGACTGTGATTCTTACGGTTGTCGATAGGTTCTCTAAGGCGGCACATTTCATTCCCCTCGCTAAACTTCCTTCCGCTAAGGAGACGGCACAAATCATTATCGAGAATGTATTCAGAATTCATGGCCTCCCGTTAGATGCCGTTTCAGACAGAGGCCCGCAATTCACGTCACAGTTTTGGAGGGAGTTCTGTCGTTTGATTGGTGCGTCCGTCAGTCTCTCTTCCGGGTTTCATCCCCAGTCTAACGGTCAAGCAGAGAGGGCCAATCAGACGATTGGTCGCATACTACGCAGCCTTTCTTTCAGAAACCCTGCGTCTTGGGCAGAACAGCTCCCCTGGGCAGAATACGCTCACAATTCGCTTCCTTCGTCTGCTACCGGGTTATCTCCGTTTCAGAGTAGTCTGGGTTACCAGCCTCCTCTGTTCTCATCCCAGCTTGCCGAGTCCAGCGTTCCCTCCGCTCAAGCGTTTGTCCAACGTTGTGAGCGCACCTGGAGGAGGGTGAGGTCTGCACTTTGCCGTTACAGGGCACAGACTGTGAGAGCCGCCAATAAACGCAGGATTAAGAGTCCAAGGTATTGTTGCGGCCAGAGAGTGTGGCTTTCCACTCGCAACCTTCCTCTTACGACAGCTTCTCGTAAGTTGACTCCGCGGTTCATTGGTCCGTTCCGTGTCTCCCAGGTCGTCAATCCTGTCGCTGTGCGACTGCTTCTTCCGCGACATCTTCGTCGCGTCCATCCTGTCTTCCATGTCTCCTGTGTTAAGCCCTTTCTTCGCACCCCCGTTCGTCTTCCCTCCCCCTCCCCGTCCTTGTCGAGAGCGCACCTATTTACAAGGTACATAAGATCATGGACATGCGTTCTCGGGGACGGGGTCACCAATACTTAGTGGATTGGGAGGGTTACGGTCCTGAGGAGAGGAGTTGGGTTCCATCTCGGGACGTGCTGGACCGTTCACTCATTGATGATTTCCTCCGTTGCCGCCAGGATTCCTCCTCGAGTGCGCCAGGAGGCGCTCGGTGAGTGGGGGGGTACTGTCATGTTTTGTCATTTATTATCATGTCTTGTCCCTGTGCTCCCCATTCTATTCGTTTCCCTCTGCTGGTCTTATTAGGTTCTTTCCCTCTTTCTATCCCTCTCTCTCCCCCTCCCTCTCTCACTCTCTCGCTCTCTCTTCTCTCTATCGTTCCGTTCCTGCTCCCAGCTGTTCCTATTCCCCTAATCATCATTTAGCCTTCCCACACCTGTTCCCGATCCTTTTCCCTGATTAGAGTCCCTATTTCACTCCTTGTTTCCCGTACCTGCCCTGTCGGTTCCTTGTTTAGTATTCACCGTGCTGTGTTTGTGTATCGCCCTGTCGTGTCGTGTTTTCCTCAGATGCTGCGTGGTGAGCAGGTGTCTGAGTCTGTCTGGTTCAAGTGCCTTCCCGAGGCAACCTGCTGTTCACCTGCTGTTCAAGTTCGAGTCTCCAGTTTGTCCTCGTCATATCGAGTGAAAGTTGTGTTTTTTTGTTTGTATTTACTTTACTGGATTAAAGACTCTGTTTTCGCCAAGTCGCTTTTGGGTCCTCTTTCACCACCATGACAACGTCGTCTGGGCTGGCAGCCTTGCGAGCGTTAACACCTTAAAATGTTTCACACCGTGAAGGAGAGCCCACAGGCTTTGTTAGCGGACCGTGTCAGTGGCACTCTATTGTCCTCAAAGCGAGCAAATAAGTTGTTTGTTTTGTCTAAGAACAAGACATCGATGTCCGCGATGGGGCTGGTTTTCTTTTTGTAATCCGTGATTGACTGTAGACCCTGCCACATACGTTTTGTGTTTGAGCCGTTGAACTGCGCCTCCACTTTGTCTCTATACTGACGCTTTGCTTGTTTGATTGCCTCGTGCAGGGAATAGCTACAGTGTTTGTATTCGGACAGTCACACTGACAGCAGGCACAAGAACAGACAGACAGAGTGGTGCCTAGCAGAAATCCCACCCACATGCCACACAAAATGGCCAGAGAGAGTGTCAGTGAATGAGGCGAGACCAACATCCTGAGGGTACTGCAGGGGTAAACAACCCAGAGCTGCAATCTGATCTGCAATCAGACCCTGGATCAATCAATCATCACACACACACACACACACACACACACACACACACACACACACACACACACACACACACACACACACACACACACACACACACACACACACACACACACACACACACACACACACACACACACACACACACACACACACACACACACACACAGCATTAGCAGTCAAGGTTTATTATTTACACAGTATGCCTGTTACCCCCTGTGATCCTGTCCACCATAGCAGCCAGCCTCTAACTGTAGGGCTGCTCAATAATGCTAAGCTTTTTTTTGCCACAACACAGTTTATGAGAAATTGGCAGCCTATAAGGCTTTAAATTATCCAGGACAACTGATTTTTGTTGGTTGTAAGGGAAATGAATTGCTCCTCTTGGCATAAAACCATGGTAAATTAGGTTAATGTCTATTGAAGCAATGGTGTTAAAATGTTGGACTATAAACTTTTATGAATAGGATTTCAGCAAATGTAGCTCAACTAATGTAGTTCAACAAGTACGCCAGGTTTTCCTTGAATCAGTGAAAATAACCATTCCACCTGTCCTTGACAGCTGACCTTTTTATCCAAGATGAAATTGTTCATTACAATTGTGAGCTGTCTTCCTTTCTACCTGAAGCTCTACAGTAATAGAGAAAATCAAACCTAAAGCAGCCAGTCATCACTGAAGAGTGCCCATGCTGTGAACAAACACAGGGGCTCCGCACAGAAGACACAGCCACGCAGGCTCACTGCACGCACACCAAAATAGGCTTTTTCTTTTCAATCTTTTTTTATCCCCGATGTACCCAGTTCCCTACTTACCTTAGCATTGGTGTTTGGGTTTATGTGAGCAGTAGCTGAATCGCCACAGTTCCCCTCACTGTGGGCGAGTGAGTGGTGTGTAAAGCTACATCCTTCTCCAGGTATAATACAACTCTTCTTCCTTGCTTCCAACACAATCCGGAGAGAAGCCTTCCTCTGTGCTCCAGGCTCCAAAACTTCAGCATTGAGTCTCCTTCTCTCACCCGCTTCGGGAGGAGTGAGATATACAATACAAAATACCCAAATTGGCCTCAAGGGGGGGACTTCCGGAGTTATGCGGCAAGTAGCCTAGCGGTTAAGAGCATTGGCCCAGTAACGGAATGGTCGCTGGTTTGAATCCCTGAGCTGCCTAGTTGAAAAATCTGTTAAAAATCTGTTAAAATCTGAAAAGGCACTTAACCCTAATTGCTCCTGTAAATTGCTCTGGATGAGTGTCTGCTAAATGACTAAACTGAATGGGAAAGAAACTTAAGAACAGGAGACAGTATTATAATAGTGGATAGTATGTAAGTCTCTAGCTTAAATGGCTCTTACTATTGTCAGGGAACACATATTAAAAGTTTTTTTTTTATCTCAATATCAAATCATTTCTGGGTAACAATGAAGTACCTTACTGTGATTTTTTTTCAATTAAAATGGGGAAAAAATAAACCAAAATAGCTTTTTGAGAAAGAGCCATTTCTAAAGCAATAATTTTGTTAGGACTGTCTGGGAGTGGTCGGAGTTGGGGGGGTAAACTGAAAATTAGCTGTCAATGGTATAAAGGTTTGGAAATCTTGCTTACTAGTCTATTAACTATACTGAACAAAAATATAAATGCAACATGCAACAATTTCAACGATTGTACTGAGTTACAGTTCCTATAAGTAAATCAGTCAAATTAAATGAATTCATTAGGCCCTAATCTATGGGTTTCACGTGACTGGGCAGGGGTGCAGCCATGGATGGGCCTGGGAGAGCCTGGGAGCCTTGCCCACTCACTGAGGAGCCTGACCCAGCCAATCAGAGTGATTTCCCCCCACAAATGAGCTTTATTACAGACACAAATACTCCTCAGTTTCATCAGCTGTCAGTGTGGCTGGTCTCAGACAATCCCGCAGGTGAAGAAGCCGGATGTGGAGTTCCTGGGCTGGCATGGTTTCACGTGGTCTGAGGTTGTGAGGCCGGTTGGACTTACTGCCAAATTGTCTAATACAGGTATTCCCAAACTGTGGTACGCACAATGCTGTTGGGGGTACGCCAAATAAGAATGTGATTCACGTAAAAAATAAATGTACATCTTTTTTTTCCTTCTTTTTTTCAAACATATTTTCCTTCACATTTTCAAACAGTCCATTTATATCTTCCAATGGGGCTATACATTTGAGTGTTTTTTTTCCTCGGCTAAGAAGCCTTGTTTAACAACCAAAATTAAAATTCAACCATCTAGTGTTCAGTGAAATAACAACACAATGTCAAATACAGGTAGCCTAGTCAAATAAATAACATCCAATCACATTAACCGTTACTCCGTTGCGGGAATTTCACTAACGGTCCCTATGTAGCCAAACGTAGCTGCTGCTCATGTTGGTATCTGTACTGATGGCACAAAAGCCATAACAGGGAGACATAGTAGAGTGGTAACGCGTGTGAAAGCAGTTGCTCCCGACGCCACTTGGGTACACTGCAGCGTCCACCGAGAGGCTCTTGCTGCCAAGGGAATGCCTGACGTTTTGGACACTATAGTGAAAATGGTTAACTTCGTTAATGCAAGAGCACTGAAATCTCATGTATCTTCTGCCCTATGCACTGATATGGGCAGTGACCATGTAACACTTTTACAATATACAGAAGTGCGCTGGTTATCAAGGGGAAAAGTATTGACATGTTTTTTAAAATTGTGAGACAAGCTTAAAGTTTTCTTTACTGACCATAATGTTGTCTGACAGCTTGCATGTTGACTAGTTTCTCACACGACTGGCCTATTTGGGTGATGTTTTTTCTCGCCTAAATGATCTGAATCTAGGATTACAGGGACTCTCAGCAACTATATTTAATGTGTGGGACAAAACTGAGGCTATGATTAAAAAGTTGGAGCTCTTCTCTGTCTGCATTAACAAGGACAACACACAGGTCTTTCCGTCATTGCATGAGTTCTTGTGTGCAAATGAAGTCAAGCTTACGGACAATGTCAAATGATATATAGTGAAGCACCTGAGTGAGTTGGGTACACTATTACGCAGGTACCTTCCCGAAACGGATGACACGAACAACTCGATCCGTTATCCCTTTCATGCCCTGCCTCCAGTCCACTTACTGATATCTGCAACAAGCTGGTCTGTGAAAATGTCATTTAATCAGCGCTGTTAAGACACTGTTGCCCTTTACAACCACGTACCTATGTGAGAGTGGATTCTCGGCCCTCACTAGTATGAAAATTAAATACAGGCACAGACTGTGTGTGGAAAATGATTGATTATTATTATTATATGATTATTTGTTCCCTGGTCCTATAAGAGCTCTTTGTCACTTCCCACAAACCGGGTTGTGACAAAAACTCACACTCATTCATATGTTTAATAGATGTATCGTATAGTGTGTATGGCAGGCTTACAACGAGAAAATGATGGTGTTGCTGTGTAAATATCTGAGAAGGCAAGAAAATACATATCAGTTGGATCTATCTGTTTGCACCCATAAATCAATTAGCCAGAGATACACATCTGTGTACTGTTCCCAACACTAATGTCTAGAGCCAGCTAGGTTGGACACTGTGCACACATCTTCCAACAGACTGACCTGGTTTCCAGTTGTCTTGTAAACAGCCCACAGTTTCATACTGCCCTGTTCAATTATATAACTCAGTCAGTTGCATAAGAGAACAGAGAGAGAGCAGCCCATCCAGTATGACAGAGTGAGCTTCTCTCATCAACACATCAACACTGTGGCAGTTACGTGTATCAGCAATCATCTGTTTCTTTAGTTGTGGCCAGTAGTGTCTCGGACAGAAGGGGACAGGGTGAACCGCACTATAAGCGTTTAATCAGTCAATCGCCTCAAATCAAATCAAATCAAATTTATTTATATAGCCCTTCGTACATCAGCTGATATCTCAAAGTGCTGTACAGAAACCCAGCCTAAAACCCCAAACAGCAAACAATGCAGGTGTAAAAGCACGGTGGCTAGGAAAAACTCCCTAGAAAGGCCAAAACCTAGGAAGAAACCTAGAGAGGAACCGGGCTATGTGGGGTGGCCAGTCCTCTTCTGGCTGTGCCGGGTAGAGATTATAACAGAACATGACCAAGATGTTCAAATGTTCATAAATGACCAGCATGGTCAAATAATAATAAGGCAGAACAGTTGAAACTGGAGCAGCAGCACAGTCAGATGGACTGGGGACAGCAAGGAGCCATCATGTCAGGTAGTCCTGGGGCACGGTCCTAGGGCTCAGGTCAGTTGAAACTGGAGCAACATATAATGATAGTGTTCTAGGCCCAGTTTTTCCAAAGTTATGTATGATGATTTTGCCTTTCGGGTTGGATTAAATGCAAAGAAATATAATGAATAGAAAGGATGAATAATTGACTTGAATGGGGACTCCCATTCTAATCATTCTATTTCTTTGCATTTAATTCTATATGATATTTTTTTATTTTGTATTGATTTATTTCACCTTTATTTAACCAGGTAGGCTAGTTGAGAACAAGTTCTCATTTACAACTGCGACCTGGCCAAGATAAAGCATAGCAGTGTGAACAGACAACACAGAGTTACACATGGAATAAACAATTAACAAGTCAATAACACAGTAGAAAAAAAGATAGTCTATATACATTGTGTGCAAAAGGCATGAGGAGGTAGGCGAATAATTACAATTTTGCAGATTAACACTGGAGTGATAAATGATCAGATGGTCATGTACAGGTAGAGATACTGGTGTGCAAAAGAGCAGAAAGTAAATAAATATAAATAGTATGGGGATGAGGTAGGTAAAATTGGGTGGGCTATTTACCGATAGACTATGTACAGCTGCAGCGATCGGTTAGCTGCTCAGATAGCAGATGTTTGAAGTTGGTGAGGGAGATAAATGTCATGTTTTGTCTTATATTGTCTTGTCATTATGCTTTCCCTTCTGTTCGTTTCCCCCTGCTGGTCTTTAGGTTCGTTCCCTTTTTCTATCCCTCTCTCTCTCCCTCCCTCTCTCTCCTCTCTCTATCGTTCCGTTCCTGCTCCCAGCTGTTCCTCATTCTCCTACTCACTCATTTAGTCTTTCCACACCTGTTCCCTATCTTGTCCTCTGATTAGAGTCCCTATTTCTCCCCTTGTTTTCCGTTTCTGTCCTGTCGGATCCTTGTATATTGTTCGCCGTGCTGTGTCTTTGTCTCGCCCTGTCGTGTCTTGTTTCCCTCAGATGCTGCGTGTGAGCAGGTGTCTGAGTCTGCTACGGTCGGTGCCTTCCCGAGGCAACCTACAGTTTATGGTCGAGTCTCCAGTCTGTCCTCGTCACTACGAGTGGAATTAGTTTTTATGTTTTGTTTTCTGCTCCGATTTGTCTAGGAGTATTGCCTATTTCCTTTACTGGAATAAAGACTCTGTTTTCGCCAAGTCGCTTTTGGGTCCTCATTCACCTGCATAACAGAAGGATCCGACCAAAGAATGGACCCAGCGACTACAGATGCTCGTAACACTGCCGTCGAGATCCAAGGAGCCATGCTCGGCAGACACGAGCAGGAATTGTCTGCTGCTCGTCATGCCGTGGAGAACCTGGCCGCTCAGGTTTCCGACCTCTCTGGACAGTTCCAGAGTCTTCGTCTCGTGCCACCTGTTACTTCCTGGTCTGCCGAGCCTCCGGAACCTAGGGTTAATAACCCACCTTGTTACTCCGGGCAGCCCACGGAGTGCCGCTCCTTTCTCACCCAGTGTGATATTGTGTTCTCTCTCCAACCCAACACATACTCTAGAGAGAGAGCTCGGGTTGCTTACGTCATATCACTCCTTACTGGCCGGGCTCGAGAGTGGGGCACAGCTATCTGGGAGGCAAGGGCTGATTGTTCTAACAATTACCAGAACTTTAAAGAAGAGATGATTCGGGTTTTTGATCGTTCAGTTTTTGGTAGGGAGGCTTCTAGGGCCCTGGCTTCCCTATGTCAAGGTGATCGATCCATAACGGATTACTCTATAGAGTTTCGCACTCTTGCTGCCTCTAGTGACTGGAACGAGCCGGCGCTGCTCGCTCGTTTTCTGGAGGGACTCCACGCAGAGGTTAAAGATGAGATTCTCTCCCGGGAGGTTCCTTCCAGTGTGGACTCTTTGATTGCTCTCGCCATCCGCATAGAACGACGGGTAGATCTTCGTCACCAAGCTCGTGGAAGAGAGCTCGCGTTAACGGTGTTTCCCCGCTCCGCATCGCAACCATCTCCCTCCTCTGGCTCAGAGACTGAGCCCATGCAGCTGGGAGGTATTCGCATCTCGACTAAGGAGAGGGAACGGAGGATCACCAACCGCCTGTGCCTCTATTGCGGACTTGCTGGACATTTTGTCAATTCATGTCCAGTAAAGGCCAGAGCTCATCAGTAAGCGGAGGGCTACTGGTGAGCGCTACTACTCAGGTCTCTCCATCAAGATCCTGTACTACTATGTCGGTCCATCTACGCTGGACCGGTTCGGGTGCTACATGCAGTGCCTTGATAGACTCTGGGGCTGAGGGTTGTTTTATGGACGAAGTATGGGCTCGGAAACATGACATTCCTTTCAGACAGTTAGAGAAGCCTACGCCCATGTTCGCCTTAGATGGTAGTCATCTCCCCAGTATCAGATATGAGACACTACCTTTAACCCTCACAGTATCTGGTAACCACAGTGAGACTATTTCCTTTTTGATTTTTCGTTCACCTTTTACACCTGTGGTTTTGGGTCATCCCTGGCTAGTATGTCATAATCCTTCTATTAATTGGTCTAGTAATTCTCTCCTATCCTGGAACGTTTCTTGTCATGTGAAGTGTTTAATGTCTGCTATCCCTCCCGTTTCTTCTGTCCCCACTTCTCAGGAGGAACCTGGCGATTTGACAGGAGTGCCGGAGGAATATCATGATCTGCGCACGGTCTTCAGTCGGTCCAGAGCCAACTCCCTTCCTCCTCACCGGTCGTATGATTGTAGTATTGATCTCCTTCCGGGGACCACTCCTCCTCGGGGTAGACTATACTCTCTGTCGGCTCCCGAACGTAAGGCTCTCGAGGATTATTTGTCTGTGTCTCTTGACGCCGGCACCGTAGTGCCTTCTTCCTCCCCTGCCGGGGCGGGGGTTTTTTTTGTTAAGAAGAAGGACGGTACTCTGCGCCCCTGCGTGGATTATCGAGGGCTGAATGACATAACGGTTAAGAATCGTTATCCGCTTCCCCTTATGTCATCAGCCTTCGAGATTCTGCAGGGAGCCAGGTTCTTTACTAAGTTGGACCTTCGTAACGCTTACCATCTCGTGCGCATCAGAGAGGGGGACGAGTGGAAAACGGCGTTTAACACTCCGTTAGGGCATTTTGAGTACCGGGTTCTGCAGTTTGGTCTCGCCAATGCGCCAGCTGTTTTTCAGGCATTAGTTAATGATGTTCTGAGAGACATGCTGAACATCTTTGTTTTTGTCTACCTTGACGATATCCTGATTTTTTCACCGTCACTCGAGATTCATGTTCAGCACGTTCGACGTGTACTCCAGCGCCTTTTAGAGAATTGTCTCTACGTGAAGGCTGAGAAGTGCTCTTTTCATGTCTCCTCCGTAACTTTTCTCGGTTCTGTTATTTCCGCTGAAGGCATTCAGATGGATCCCGTTAAGGTCCAAGCTGTCAGTGAGTGGCCCGTTCCAAGGTCACGTGTCGAGTTGCAGCGCTTTCTAGGTTTCGCTAATTTCTATCGGCGTTTCATTCGTAATTTCGGTCAAGTTGCTGCCCCTCTCACAGCTCTTACTTCTGTCAAGACGTGTTTTAAGTGGTCCGGTTCCGCCCAGGGAGCTTTTGATCTTCTCAAAGAACGTTTTACGTCCGCTCCTATCCTCGTTACTCCTGACGTCACTAAACAATTCATTGTCGAGGTTGACGCTTCAGAGGTAGGCGTGGGAGCCATTCTATCCCAGCGCTTCCAGTCTGATGATAAGGTTCATCCTTGCGCTTATTTGTCTCATCGCCTGTCGCCATCGGAACGCAACTATGATGTGGGTAACCGCGAACTGCTCGCCATCCGCTTAGCCCTAGGCGAATGGCGACAGTGGTTGGAGGGGGCGACCGTTCCTTTTGTCGTTTGGACAGACCATAAGAACCTTGAGTACATCCGTTCTGCCAAACGACTTAATGCACGTCAAGCTCGTTGGGCGTTGTTTTTCGCTCGTTTCGAGTTTGTGATTTCTTACCGTCCGGGTAGTAAGAACACCAAGCCTGATGCCTTATCCCGTCTCTTTAGTTCTTCTGTGGCTTCTACTGATCCCGAGGGGATTCTTCCTTATGGGCGTGTTGTCGGGTTGACAGTCTGGGGAATTGAAAGACAGGTTAAGCAAGCACTCACGCACACTGCGTCGCCGCGCGCTTGTCCTAGTAACCTTCTTTTCGTTCCTGTTTCTACTCGTCTGGCTGTTCTTCAGTGGGCTCACTCTGCCAAGTTAGCTGGTCATCCCGGCGTTGCTTCTATTCGCCAGCGCTTTTGGTGGCCTACTCAGGAGCGTGACACGCGCCGTTTCGTGGCTGCCTGTTCGGACTGCACGCAGACTAAGTCAGGTAACTCTCCTCCTGCCGGTCGTCTCAGACCGCTTCCCATTCCTTCTCGACCATGGTCTCACATCGCCTTAGACTTCATTACCGGTCTGCCTTTGTCTGCGGGGAAGACTGTGATTCTTACGGTTGTCGATAGGTTCTCTAAGGCGGCACATTTCATTCCCCTCGCTAAGCTTCCTTCCGCTAAGGAGACGGCACAAATCATCATCGAGAATGTGTTCAGAATTCATGGCCTTCCGTTAGACGCCGTTTCAGACAGAGGTCCGCAATTCACGTCACAGTTTTGGAGGGAGTTCTGTCGTTTGATTGGTGCGTCCGTCAGTCTCTCTTCCGGGTTTCATCCCCAGTCTAACGGTCAAGCAGAAAGGGCCAATCAGACGATTGGTCGCATACTACGCAGCCTTTCTTTTAGAAACCCTGCGTCTTGGGCAGAACAGCTCCCCTGGGCAGAATACGCTCACAACTCGCTTCCTTCGTCTGCTACCGGGTTATCTCCGTTTCAGAGTAGTCTGGGTTACCAGCCTCCTCTGTTCTCATCCCAGCTTGCCGAGTCCAGCGTTCCCTCCGCTCAAGCGTTTGTCCAACGTTGTGAGCGCACCTGGAGGAGGGTGAGGTCTGCACTTTGCCGTTACAGGGCACAGACTGTGAGAGCCGCCAATAAACGTAGGATTAAGAGTCCTAGGTATTGTTGCGGCCAGAGAGTGTGGCTTTCCACTCGTAACCTTCCCCTTACGACAGCTTCTCGTAAGTTGACTCCGCGGTTCATTGGTCCGTTCCGTGTCTCCCAGGTCGTCAATCCTGTCGCTGTGCGACTGCTTCTTCCGCGACATCTTCGCCGCGTCCATCCTGTCTTCCATGTCTCTTGTGTCAAGCCCTTTCTTCGCAACCCCGTTCGTCTTCCCTCCCCCCCCCCCGTCCTTGTCGAGAGCGCACCTATTTACAAGGTACGTAGGATCATGGACATGCGTTCTCGGGGACGGGGTCACCAATACTTAGTGGATTGGGAGGGTTACGGTCCTGAGGAGAGGAGTTGGGTTCCGTCTCGGGACATGCTGGACCGTTCGCTGATTGATGATTTCCTCCGTTGCCGCCAGGATTCCTCCTCGAGTGCGCCAGGAGGCGCTCGGTGAGTGGGGGGGTACTGTCATGTTTTGTCTTATATTGTCTTGTCATTATGCTTTCCCTTCTGTTCGTTTCCCCCTGCTGGTCTTTAGGTTCGTTCCCTTTTTCTATCCCTCTCTCTCTCCCTCCCTCTCTCTCCTCTCTCTATCGTTCCGTTCCTGCTCCCAGCTGTTCCTCATTCTCCTACTCACTCATTTAGTCTTTCCACACCTGTTCCCTATCTTGTCCTCTGATTAGAGTCCCTATTTCTCCCCTAGTTTTCCGTTTCTGTCCTGTCGGATCCTTGTATATTGTTCGCCGTGCTGTGTCTTTGTCTCGCCCTGTCGTGTCTTGTTTCCCTCAGATGCTGCATGTGAGCAGGTGTCTGAGTCTGCTACGGTCGGTGCCTTCCCGAGGCAACCTACAGTTTATGGTCGAGTCTCCAGTCTGTCCTCGTCACTACGAGTGGAATTAGTTTTTATGTTTTGTTTTCTGCTCCGATTTGTCTAGGAGTATTGCCTATTTCCTTTACTGGAATAAAGACTCTGTTTTCGCCAAGTCGCTTTTGGGTCCTCATTCACCTGCATAACAATAAAAGTCTCCAACTTCAGCGATTTTTGCAATTCGTTCCAGTCACAGGCAGCAGAGAACTGGAACGAAAGGTGGCCAAATGAGGTGTTGGCTTTAGGGATGATCAGTGAGATACACCTGCTGGAGCGCGTGCTACGGGTGGGGATCTGGATACATACATAACTTTTGAGAAACTGGGCCCTGGAGACTGAAATTGCTGGGTAAAATGGATAAAGTGAATTTGTTTGAACATGCGGTATTAAATTGGTTTTAAATTGGATGGAATGGACATGCTACAGTATCATAATCACAATTGTTACTGTTGATAAGCTGGGTGGTGAGATTACCCTGGCCTCCTCAGCGCCGGAGGAACTCCTAACCAATTGTGTTATTGTGTGTGTTTTTTCACATTATTTGTAACTTGTTTGGTACATAATGTTTCTGCCATCGTCTTTTATGACTGAAAAGAGCTTCTGAATATCAGAACAGCGATTATTCACCTCGTACTGGAAGAAGATTTTTTCTTTAACAAGTAAGACACAAAGGATTTACTTCAGACACCGGACAAGGCCCAAATCCCCAATATTCTCATGAAGAAGAGATGGAGATATAGGGGTCATAGGTCAGGGTGCCTTGTAAGAATCTGACAGCAAGTGGGTAATCCGTCTCTACCATCAGTCCTATTAGCCAACATGCAATCATTGGATAATAAACTGGATGAGCTCAGATCAACACTATCCTACCAACGGGACATTAAAAATGGTAATATCTTGTGTTTCACCGAGTTGTGGCTGAATGACGACATGGATAACATACAGCTGGCTCATTTTCCGTGCATTGGCAAGATAGAACAGCTTCTACCCACAGGCCATGAGACTCCTGAACAGCTAACCAAATGGCTACCTAGACTATTTGCATTGATCCCCCATCTATTTTCTTATTTTTTATTTATTATTGTTTACTTCAGTTTATTTAGTAAATACTTTATTGACACTTATATCTTCTTAAAATTGCATTGTTGATTAAGGGCTTGTCAGTAAGTTCTACACCGGACCATGTGACAAATAACATAACATTTGATTTGATTTGTATTTGAATGGAAGGTCTCTTCTCTGGCTGCACCACATGGTTATTGACAGTGTAAACAGATGGGCCAAGGCACAGAGACGCAGAGGACATGCCTTGATCGAGCGGCAATGCATTTCAGGCTCCATTTCAACTGAAATAAAAACCAAATGTTTTAATTTAGCAGTTATGAGCAGCACAGATATGAACCGCAGGAGAACCATTTAAAGCTTGACTTTGTTGTAATTGAGAGCTGAGCTGAACCTCCCTCTATGCATATGACTTCAGAAAGACGTTGAAAAGGTATTTTTGGTTGAAAAGACGTCTTTCAACCAATTTTGATCACTGGCTTGTCTAATGTACAGTACTGTAGTTGAAAGCACAGTAAATCACTCTGCCTTTGACAATAACCTATAACGTTAGATTGTGATGCACAAAGAGACATATCTGCAGTGTATCTGCAGTGACAGTCTGTGTGTCCCTGAGCAGCATTTGCGCATCATCAGTTCACTTATTACAGCAGAGAGAGAAGCACTTACATGTCTATGATCCAGAAGAAAATATATGTCCCTGTAATTGTAATCTAATTGTGCATCTCCTGACTAAAGGACATGGGCATGTGTAAGCACTGGAGGACTTACCATTAGGCATAAGAGGCAATTGCCTCAGGCCTTTTTATTTATTTTTAATTTTTTTATTTCACCTTTATTTAACCAGGTAGGCAAGTTGAGAACAAGTTCTCATTTACAATTGCGACCTGGCCAAGATAAAGCAAAGCAGTTCGACAGATACAACAACACAGAGTTACACATGGAGTAAAACAAACATACAGTCAACAATACAGTATAAACAAGTCGATATACAATGTGAGCAAATGAGGTGAGAAGGGAGGTAAAGGCAAAAAAGGCCATGGTGGCAAAGTAAATACAATATAGCAAGTAAAACACTGGAATGGTAGTTTTGCAATGGAAGAACGTGCAAACTAGAAATAAAAATAATGGGGTGCAAAGGAGCTAAATAAATAAATAAATAAAATACAGTTGGGAAAGAGGTAGTTGTTTGGGCTAAATTATAGGTGGGCTATGTACAGGTGCAGTAATATGTGAGCTGCTCTGACAGTTGGTGCTTAAAGCTAGTGAGGGAGATAAGTGTTTCCAGTTTCAGAGATTTTTGTAGTTTGTTCCAGTCATTGTCAGCAGAGAACTGGAAGGAGAGGCGGCCAAAGAAAGAATTGGTTTTGGGGGTGACTAGAGAAATATACAGTGCCTTGCGAAAGTATTTGGCCCCCTTGAACTTTGCGACCTTTTGCCACATTTCAGGCTTCAACAACAAGTGGGACACAATCATGAAGTGGAACGACATTTATTGGATATTTCAAACTTTTTTAACAAATCAAAAACTGAAGAATTGGGCGTGCAAAATTATTCAGCCCCCTTAAGTTAATACTTTGTAGCGCCACCTTTTGCTGCGATTACAGCTGTAAGTCGCTTGGGGTATGTCTCTATCAGTTTTGCACATCGAGAGACTGACATTTTTTCCCATTCCTCCTTGCAAAACAGCTCGAGCTAAGTGAGGTTGGATGGAGAGCATTTGTGAACAGCAGTTTTCAGTTCTTTCCACAGATTCTCGATTGGATTCAGGTCTGGACTTTGACTTGGTCATTCTAACACCTGGATATGTTTATTTTTGAACCATTCCATTGTAGATTTTGCTTTATGTTTTGGATCATTGTCTTGTTGGAAGACAAATCTCCGTCCCAGTCTCAGGTCTTTTGCAGACTCCATCAGGTTTTCTTCCAGGATGGTCCTGTATTTGGCTCCATCCATCTTCCCATCAATTCTAACCATCTTCCCTGTCACTTCTGAAGAAAAGCAGGCCCAAACCATGATGCTACCACCACCATGTTTGACAGTGGGGATGGTGGTGTTCAGGGTGATGAGCTGTGTTGCTTTTACGCCAAACATAACGTTTTGCATTGTTGCCAAAAAGTTCAATTTTGGTTTCATCTGACCAGAGCGCCTTCTTCCACATGTTTGGTGTGTCTCCCAGGTGGCTTGTGGCAAACTTTAAACAACACTTTTTATGGATATCTTTAAGAAATGGCTTTCTTCTTGCCACTCTTCCATAAAGGCCAGATTTGTGCAATAAACGATTGATTGTTGTCCTATGGACAGAGTCTCCCACCTCAGCTGTATATCTTTGCAGTTCATCCAGAGTGATCATGGGCCTCTTGGCTGCATCTCTGATCAGTCTTCTGCTTGTATGAGCTGAAAGTTGAGAGGGACAGCCAGGTCTTGGTAGATTTGCAGTGGTCTGATACTCCTTCCATTTCAATATTATTGCTTGCACAGTGCTCCTTGGGATGTTTAAAGTTTGGGAAATCTTGTTGTATCCAAATCCAGCTTTAAACTTCTTCACAACAGTATCTCGGACCTGCCTGGTGTGTTCCTTGTTCTTCATGATGCTCTCTGCGCTTTTAACGGACCTCTGAGACTATCACAGTGCAGGTTCATTTATACGGAGACTTGATTACACACAGGTGGATTGTATTTATCATCATTAGTCATTTAGGTCAACATTGAATCATTCAGAGATCCTCACTGAACTTCTGGAGGGAGTTTGCTGCACTGAAAGTAACGGGGCTGAATAATTTTGCACAGTCAATTTTTCAGATTTGTTTAAAAAGTTTGAAATATCCAATAAATGTCGTTCCACTTCATGATTGTGTCCCACTTGTTGTTGATTCTTCACAAAAAAATACAGTTTTATATCTTAAACCTGAAATGTGGCAAAAGGTCGCAAAGTTCAAGGGGGCCGAATACTTTCGCAAGGCACTGTATCAAATATACACAGGCAGCAGTGAACTGGAAGGAGAGGCGGCCAAAGAAATAATTGGTTTTGGGGGTGACTAGACAGATATACCTGCTGGAGCGTGTGCTACAGGTGGGAGATGCTATGGTGACCAGCGAGCTGAGATAAGGGGGGACTTTACCTAGCAGGGTCTTGTAGATGACATGGAGCCAGTGGGTTTGGCGACGAGTATGAAGTGAGGGCCAGCCAACGAGAGCGTACAGGTCGCAATGGTGGGTAGTATTTGGGGCTTTGGTGACAAAACAGATTGCACTGTGATAGACTGCATCCAATTTGTTGAGTAGGGTATTGGAGGCTATTTTGTAAATGACATCGCCAAAGTCGAGGATTGGTAGGATGGTCAGTTTTACAAGGGTATGTTTGGCAGCATGAGTGAAGGATGCTTTGTTGTGAAATAGGAAGCCAATTCTAGATTTAACTTTGGATTGGAGATGTTTGATATGGGTCTAGAAGGAGAGTTTACTGTCTAACCAGACACCTAAGTATTTGTAGTTGTCCACGTATTCTAAGTCAGAGCCATCCAGAGTAGTGATGTTGGACAGGCGGGTAGGTGCAGGTAGCAATCGGTTGAAGAGCATGCATTTAGTTTTACTTGTATTTAAGAGCAATTGGAGGCCACGGAAGGAGAGTTGTATGGCATTGAAGCTTGCCTGGAGGGTTATTAACACAGTGTCCAAAGAAGGGCCAGAAGTATACAGAATGGTGTCGTCTGCGTAGAGGTGGATCAGAGACTCACCAGCAGCAAGAGCGACCTCATTGATGTATACAGAGAAGAGAGTCGGTCCAAGAATTTAACCCTGTGGCACCCCCATAGAGACTGCCAGAGGTCCGGACAGCAGACCCTCCGATTTGACACACTGAACTCTATCAGAGAAGTAGTTGGTGAACCAGGCGAGGCAATCATTTGAGAAACCAAGGCTGTCGAGTCTCCCGATGAGGATGTTGTGATTGACAGAGTCGAAAGCCTTGGCCAGATCAATGAATACGGCTGCACAGTAATGTTTCTTATCGATGGCGGTTAAGATATCGTTTAGGACCTTGAGCGTGGCTGAGGTGCACCCATGACCAGCTCTGAAACCAGATTGCATAGCAGAGAAGGTATGGTGAGATCCAAAATGGTCGGTAATCTGTTTGTTGACTTGGCTTTCGAAGACCTTAGAAAGGCATGGTAGGATAGATATAGGTCTGTAGCAGTTTGGGTCAAGAGTGACCCCCCCTTTGAAGAGGGGGATGACCGCAGCTGCTTTCCAATCTTTGGGAATCTCAGACAACACGAAAGAGAGGTTGAACAGGCTAGTAATAGGGGTGGCAACAATTTCGGCAGATAATTTTAGAAAGAAAGGGTCCAGATTGTCTAGCCCGGCTGATTTGTAGGGGTCCAGATTTTGTAGCTCTTTCAGAACATCAGCTGAACGGATTTGGGAGAAGGAGAAATGGGGAAGGCTTGGGCGAGTTGCTATTGGGGGTGCAGTGCTGTTGACCGGGGTAGGAGTAGCCAGGTGGAAAGCATGGCCAGCCGTAGAAAAATGCTTATTGAAATTCTCAATTATGGTGGATTTATCAGTGGTGACAGTGTTTCCTATCTTCAGTGCAGTGGGCAGCTGGGAGGAGGTGTTCTTATTCTACATGGACTTTACAGTGTCCCAGAACTTTTTTGAGTTAATGTTGTAGGAAGAAAATTTCTGCTTGAAAAAGCTAGCCTTGGCTTTTCTAACTGCCTGTGTATAATGGTTTCCAGCTTCCCTGAACAGCTGCATATCACGGGGGCTGTTCGATGCTAATGCAGAACGCCATAGGATGTTTTTGTGTTGGTTAAGGGCAGTCAGGTCTGGGGAGAACCAAGGGCTATATCTGTTCCTGGTTCTAAATTTCTTGAATGGGGCATGTTTATTTAAGATGGCTAGGAAGGCATTAATATCAATATCCTTCCAAGATACCCCGGCCAGGTCGATTAGAAAGGCCTGCTCGCTGTAGTGTTTCAGGGAGCGTTTTACAGTGATGAGTGGAGGTCATTTGACCGCTAACCCATTACGGATACAGGCAATGAGGCAGTGATCGCTGAGATCTTGGTTGAAGACAGCAGAGGTGTATTTAGAGGGGAAGTTGTTTAAGATGATATCTATGAGGGTGCCCGTGTTTAAGGCTCTGGGGAGGTACCTGATAGGTTCATTGATAATTTGTGTGAGATTGAGGGCATCAAGTTTAGATTGTAGGATGGCTGGGGTGTTAAGCATGTTCCAGTTTAGGTCGCCTAGCAGCACGAGCTCTGAAGATAGATGTAGGGCAATCAGTTCACATATGGTGTCCAGAGCACAGCTGGGGGCAGAGGGTGGTCTATAGCAGGCGGCAACGGTGAGAGACTTGTTTTTAGAGAGGTTGATTTTTAAAAGTAGAAGTTCAAATTGTTTGGGTACAAACTGGATAGTAGGACAGAACTATGCAGGCTATCTTTGCAGTAGATTGCAACACCGCCCCCTTTGGCAGTTCTATCTTGTCTGAAAATGTTGTAGTTTGGAATTAAAATTTCAGAATTTTTGGTGATCTTCCTAAGCCAGGATTCAGACACAGCTAGAACATCCGGGTTGGCAGAGTGTGCTAAAGCAGTGAATAGAACAAACTTAGGGAGGAGGCTTCTAATGTTAACATGCATGAAACCAAGGCTATTACGGTTACAGAAGTCGTCAAAAGAGGGCGCCTGGGGAATAGGAGTGGAGCTAGGCACTGCAGGGCCTGGATTCACCTCTACATCGCCAGAGGAACATAGGAGGAGTAGAATAAGGGTGCAGCTAAAAGCAATAAGAATTGTTCGTCTAGAACGTCTGGAACAGAGAGTAAAAGGAGGTTTCTGGGGGCGATAAAATAGCATCAAGGTATAATGTACAGACAAAGGTATGGTAGGATGTGAATACGGTGGAGGTAAACCTGGGTATTGAGTGATGAAGAGAGAGATATTGTCTCTAGAAACATCATTGAAACCAGGAGATGTCCTTGCATGTGTGGGTGGTGGAACTAATAGGTTGGATAAGGTATAGTGAGCAGGACTAGAGGCTCTACAGTGAAATAAGACAATAAACACTAACCAGAACAGCAATGGACAAGACATATTGACATTAAGGAGAGGCATGCTTAGTTGAGTGATCAAAAGGGTCCAGTGAGTGGAGAGGTTGGTTGGGGGTCACGGCGATTTAGACAGCTAGCCAGGCCATCGGTAGCAAGCTAGCATAGGATGGAGGTCTGTTATTAGCCACCTCTTGCATTCCGTCAGTAGATTAGTGGGGTTCCGTGTGGTAGAGGGGATTAATCCAAATCACACAACAGCAACAAAAAAACAAAAAATAGATATAGTTATAGAGGCCCAAGAAGAAAATATAATAATAATAAAAATAAATAAATTGTCCGATTGTCTATTCAGATAGCAGCCGGTAAAACAGCTAACGGTTAGCAGGCCGCAGATGGGCGTTCAGGTAACGTCGTGACGGAGGAGCCAGCCGGATAGCTCCTTCGGGTAGATAACGTCTGCAGTCCAGTTGTGAAGGCCCGGTGGGGCTCCGCGTAGGCAGTAAAACGGGTCCGGATAGATGACTGCAGCCCAGGAGTGTTTGATGGAACTCAGGAGTGATTGACGGAGCTGGCTAGCTCCGGAATGATTGATGTTTGCTCCGGAATTGACGAAAGCCGATAGTCACACGGATAGCAGCTAGCTAGCTGTGAGATCCAGGTATGAATGTCCAGAGAGCAGTTGAAATCCAGGGACATGGAGAGAAAAATTGGTCAGGTATTTTCCGTTCCGAGCCGCGCTGCGCCGTACAAAACTGGCGATAGATTTTCGAGCTAAAGGATAGCTGATGACCACAAACCGTGGTTAGCTGAATACTAACGACTTGCCAGTAAAGAAGCTAACTAGCTTCTGAACTAGCTTCTGATTAGCTTCTGGATTAGCTTCTGGGCTAGTTTCTGGCTAGCTTCTTGGAGTTTCTGGCCAGCTTCTTGGAGGATTACAGATTTGAGGTAAATAATACTTTTTTATAAATATAAATTGGTGAGGCGGGTTGCAGGAGAGTGTTTTGAAGATGAGTTGATGGAAAATAAAAATAAAATGTATGTGAAAAAAGTTGTAAATATATATATATACGGGACACGACAAGACGAGGACAAAAGACGTCTGAACTGCTGTGCCATCTTGGAAAAACCCTTACATCATCAAGGGGCCTCATGAGCCGGGCTCTGTCTTGATCCACTGCATCTGCCAATATCGGCCTTCCACATCTGCGATGAAAGGTGGCCGAGCTACAGTGATTTTGTCAGACCAGGAGACATCCCAAAAATTGGTCTTCTCAGGAAAATGTCTGTAGTATCCGGACAGACTAATATGCCCCCACAATGGAAATATAAGACTCTCAAGAACAAAATTATGTTCTCCATTTTGCTCTACCCCCACAAGAGTGACGGGATTCTTCTGAAGGTAACCGAGTACCGACTGAAAAAAATGAAGGGAAGTGAATAGGGCATTTCTACAGTATGTAAAATATATACAAGTAATTCCACGATCCCAACATAAACATTCCCTGTCTTAGGTCAGTTAGGATCACCACTTTATTTTAAGAATGTGGAATGTCAGAATAAAAGTAGAGAGAATGATTTATTTCAGCTTTAATTTCTTTCATCACATTCCCAGTGAGTCAGAAATGTAACTTGGGTCAAAGTTTAACTTGGGTCAAACGTTTAGGGTAGCCTTCCACAAGCTCCCACAATAAGTTGAGTGAATTTTGGCCCATTCCGCCTGACAGAGCTGGTGTAACTGAGTCATGGTTGTAGGCCTCCTTGCTCGCACATACTTTTTTATTCTGCCCACAAATTTTCAATGGGATTGAGGTCAGGGCTTTGTGATGGCCACTCCAATACCTTGACTTTGTTGTCCTTGTTGCCACACCTTTGGAAGTATGCTTGGGGTCATTGTCCACTTGGAAGACCCATTTGCGACCAAGCTTTAACTCCCTGACTGATGTCTTGAGATGTTGCTTCAATATATCCACATCCATTTTCCAAGCTGTTTAAAGGCACAGTCAACATAGTGTATGTAAACTTCTGACCCACTGGAATTGTGATACAGTGAATTATAAGTGAAATAATCTGTCTAAACAATTGTTGGAAAAATTACTTGTGTCATGCACAAAGTAAATGTCCTAACAGACTTGTCAAAACTATAGTTTGTTAACAAGAAATTTGTGGAGTGGTTGAAAAACAAGTTTTAATGACTCCAACCTAAGTGTATGTAACTTCCGACTTCAACTGTATTCCAGTCAGTGCTAGCAAAACAGTCCTGTACTTTAGCATCTGCTTCATCTGATCACTTTTTTATTGATCTAGTCACTGGTGCTTCTTGCTTTAGGATAGAATTATGGTCAGATTTGCCAAATGGAGGGCGAGGGAGAGCTTTGTATGCGTCTCTGTGAGTGGAGTAAAGGTGGTCCAGAGTTTTTTACCCTCTGGTTGCACATTTAACATGCTGATAGAAATGTGTTAAAATGGATTTAAGTTTCCCTGCAAGTCCCCAGCTACTAGGAGCGTCGCGAATACAGCCCATTCAAGGCTGTCTTATTGCCAGCCTCCGTCTGTGGTGGTATGTAAACAAATACAAAAAATACAGATGAAAACTATCTAGGTAGATAGTGTGGTCTACAGCTTATCATGAGATACTCTACCTCAGGAGAGCAAAACATTGAGACTTCCTTAAATATCTTGCACCAGCTGTTTACAAATATACATAGTCCGCCACCCCTTGTCTTACCAGACGCCTCTGCTCTATCCTGCCGATACAGCATATAACCAGCCAGCTGTATGTTGATAATGTCGTCGTTCAGCCACAACTCCATGAAGCATAAGATATTACAGTTTTGAGTGTCCCGTTAGTAGTTTAATTTTCCTCGTAGGTCATAGATTTTTTTCTCCACGTCGATATTGATTGTGGCGAGAGTGGCCTGTAGATTGTTGTGGAAATTCAGTACTGAGAGAGACTTGGTCATTTCTTCAAACAATCATCTTTATTTAATTTCAATTAATTATTGCAATAATGAGGCTGGTCGAGCCCACACCCTTGAGTGTTGGACCAAGTAACCTAACCTTTACACAAATGCAGAGCACTATATATAGCTGACACTAACAATGCTCAGTCATGGTTGGTTCAACACCCGTCATGCAGACCAAGGAGCATCATAAGTCACTCTGGGATCATCCTGTTGTTATCTGCACGAGGTCTGTTCTCTTATTAACCCCACCCTTGCTTAGTTTCCCAGATGCAAGGATGAATTTGAGACAATGAGGGATTGTTCTACTCCTAAGCTATCTCCCCAAAAATATATCATATTACTCCAGTGCTAGCCTCTCTACACTGGCTTCCTGTTAAGGCAAGGGCTGATTTCAAGGTTTTACTGCTAACCTACAAAGCATTACATGGGCTTGCTCCGACCTATCTTTCTGATTTGGTCCTGCTGTACATACCTACACGTACGCTACGGTCACAAGACGCAGGCCTCCTTATTGTCCCTAGAATTTCCAAACAACAGCTCAAGGCAGGGCTTTCTCCTATAGAGCTAAATTTTTATGGAATGGTCTGCCTATCCATGTGAGAAACGCAGACACGGTCTCAACCTTTAAGTCTTTTTGAAGACTCATCTCTTCAGTAGGTCCTATGATTGAGTGTAGTCTGGCCCAGGAGTATGAAGGTGAACGGAAAGGCACTGGAGCAAAGAACTGCCCTTGCGGTCTCTGCCTGGCCGGTTCCCCCCTCTCCACTAGGATTCTCTGCCTAAAACCCTATTACAGGGGCTGAGTCACTGGCTTACTGCTGCTCTTCCATGCCATCCCTAGGAGGGGTGCGTCACTTGAGTGGGTTGAGTCACTGACGTGATCTCCTGTCCGGGTTGGCGCCCCCCCTTGGGTTGTGCCGTGGGGAGATCTTCGTGGGCTATACTCAGCCTCGTCTCAGGTTGGTAAGTTGGTGGTTGGAGATATCCCTATAGTGGTGTGGGTCGGTGCTTTGGCAAAGTGGGTGGGGTTATATCCTGCCTGTTTGGCCCTGTCCGGGGGTATCGTCGGACGGGGCCACAGTGTCTCCCGACCCCTCCGGTCTCAGCCTCCAGTATTTATGCTGCAATAGTTGTGTGTCGGGGGGGGCTAGGTTCTGTTATATCTGGAGTATTTCTCTTGTCTTATCCGGTGTCCTGTGTGAATTCAGTATGTTCTCTCTAAACCTCTCTTTTTCTTTTTCTTTCGGAGGACCTGAGCACTAGGACCATGCCTCAGGAATACCTGGCCTGATGTCTCCTTGCTGTCCCTAGTCCACCTGGTCGTGCTGCTTCTCCAGTTTCAACTGTTCTGCTTGCGGCTATGGAACCCTGACCTAGCCGCAGGCAGCACAGTTGAAACTGCAGCAGCGCCTCTTCAACCTCAGGAGGATGAAGAAATTTGGCTTGTCACCAAAAGCACTCACAAACTTTTACAGATGCACAATCGATAGCATCCTGTCGGGCTGTATCACCACCTGGTACAGCAACTGCTCCACCCACAACCATAAGGCTCTCCAGAGGGTAGTGAGGTCTGCACAATGCATCACCGGGGTCAAACTACCTGCCCTCCAGGACACCTACACCACCCGATGTCACAGGAAGGCCACAAAGATTATCAAGGACAACAACCACCCGAGCCACTGCCTGTTCACCCCACTATCATCCAGAAGGCGAGGTCAGTACAGGTGCATCAAAGCAGAGACCGAGAGACTGAAAAACAGCTTCTATCTCAAGGCCATCAGACTGTTAAACAGCCACCACTAACATTGAGTGGCTGCTGCCAACATACTGACTCAACTCCAGCCACTTTAATAATGGAAACATTTATGTAAAAAATGTATCACTAGCCACTTTAAACAATGCCACTTAATATAATGTTTACATACACTACATTACTCATCTCATATGTATATACTGTTCTCTATACCATCTACTGCATCTTGACATCTTTATGTAATGTATCACTAGCCATTTAAACAATGCCACTTTTATATGTTTACATACCCTACATTACCCTACATTACTCATCTCATATGTATATACTGTGCTCGATATCATCTACTGCCCATGCTGTTCTGTACCATCACTCATTCATATATCTTTATGTGCATATTCTTCATCTCTTGTGTGTACAAGGTAGTTGTTGTGAAATCGTTAGGTTAGATTACTCGTGGATTATTACTGCATTGTCGGAACTAGAAGCACAAGCATTTCGCTACACTCGCATTAACATCTGCTAACCATGTGTATGTGACAAATAACATTTGATTTGACCTGTTCACTGGACGTACTACCTGTCCCAGACCTGCTGTTTGATCTGAATGATCGGCTATGAAAAGCCAACTGACATTTACGCTTGTGGTGTTGACCTGTTGCGCCTTCTACAACCACTGTGATTATTATTTGACCCTGCTGGTCATCTATGAACATTTGAACATCTTGGCCATGTTCTGTTATAATCTCCCCCTGGCATAGCCAGAAGAGGACTGGCTACCCCTCATAGCCTGGTTCCTCTCTAGGTTTCTTCCTAGGTTCTGGAATTCCTAGGGATTTTCCTAGCCACTGTGCTTCTACACCTGCATTGCTTGCTGTTTGGGTTTTAGGCAGGCTTTCTGTACAGCACTTTGTGACATCGGCTGATGTAAGAAGGGCTTTATAAATACATTTGATTGATTGATTTGTCGCTAGCAACATTATTCAGTCATTCTGATTAAAGAGCATCTCACTGTCTCCTCGTGCTCCACGAAGAGACAGTGAGATGCTTTAGTACAAGTACTGCACGGTAAGACCGGCTGCTAAGTGCTGTTGTTGGAACTGCCCCAAGCTTCAGCTTCTATCTCTGAAGTGGCTGATTTTTGGGGGCCGTGAAATGAGAAGCTACCTACTGTATCGTTGACCACCTTTATGGAGTGCCTTTACGCTATCTAGTGGCCAAAAGCTGACACAGCACCTCAGCTGCAAATAGACATTTAGGTAAGAGAGGTCAATTATCGCTTTTCCCATAGACCAAATAACAATAAGCTAAGCCACATATGCCGAGTGTGCAAAACATTTAGAACACCATCCTATAGTGAGTAGCAGCCCCTTTTGCCCTCAGAACAGCCTTAATTCATCAGGGCATGAACTCTACAAGGTGTTGAAAGTGTTCCACAGGGATGCTGGCCTATGTGGACTCCAATGCTGGATGTCCACAAGTTGGGTGGATGTCCTTTGGGTGATGGACCATTCTTGATACACACAGGAAACTATGAAAATTCCAGCAGCGTTGCAGTTCTTGACACAAACCCTTGCGCCTGTCACCTACTACCATAACCTGTTCAAAGGCAAGTAAATATTTTGTCTTGCTGATTCATCTTCTGAATTGTACACGTACACAATCCATGACTCAATTGTCTCAAGGCTTAAACATCCTTCTTTACCCTGTCTCCTCCCCTTCATCTACACTGAAGTGGATTTAACAATTACTGCTTTACGTGTGTATCAAGAATGGTTAAATGAATAAAGGTTAAATAAAAAATATATAACAAGTGAAATCAATAAGGGATCATAACGTGGATTCACCTGGTCAGTCTGTCATGGAAAGAGCAGGTGTCCATAATGTGTTATACACTCAGTGTATGTCTCATAACAGACTAAACTATTCCCAACTAAAAAAACAACATCAATACATGAAAACATTTGGGAAAATGGCACAGTCTTCACGAAGAAATAGTAAACTGAACAGAGTGATATTTTCATTTAGATTTAATTTGAATAAAAATGTATTACATACAATAAAATATCCAGTGGTACCATTTCAAAGACAATATATATTTTTAAGTTAATTAAAATCAGAACTCAGGAAAAAAAAATGAAATTATTTTGTTATTTTTAATGTTTGGACTGTATGGACAATATTGTCAGCAGAGTCCACAACTGCCATCTGTGAGTAGCCCAGTCCATACAACACCCACTAGCCTCTACCATCTAGGCATGTGTAGATCTGAAGAAATATTTATATGTATTAGCAGTGCAGTGAAAATTCCTTGCAGATTTTGATGAAGTTCCTAGGTCAGGGACGGGGTGTTTCTGGACCGTGCCCGTGCGTGTGTGTGTGTCAGGAGTGAGGGTGTAAGTACAGGATAGCCCCCGAATCCTCTAGTTTTTTTAAGGCTTCTGCTTCGTGGGTAAGGTCATGGTAGGAATCCTGGAACAGAACGAAAGCAGAGCCTAAACATAACATCACAGTGCACTGAAAAATCTACTAGCATGGCATATAACACTGAGTGTTGATCTGTCACAGGAGTTGAGTAAAATCCCATGCACACTCACCTTCATGGATTTCATAGTGTCATATCCATAGTAGTGTATAGGATGCTTCTGGTTTTTGGATGCTGGATATCCAAACCCAGCTATGTGGACCACATCACAGTAGTTGAGTGCCACGAATACGGCAAGAATCCCTGTAGTGGGGTGTACCGGTTTCTGTAGGAGTGAGAACCAAAACCAATGAGACCTACAGTATATTATAAACTGTGTGGTTCCAGCCCTGAATGCTGATTGGCTGACAGCCGCGTTATATCAGACCATATACCACGTGTATGACAAAACATTTAATTTTACTCCTCTAATTAAGTAGGTAACCAGTTTATAATAGCAATAAGGCACCTCGGGAGTTTGTGGTATTTGGCCAACTTCGCGATGCTGTCATGCCTAAGAACAGTCCTTAACCATGGTATATTAGCTATATACCACACCCCCTCGTGGCTTTTTGCTTAAGTAATATACATGTAGTATTATGTTTGACACAGTAGGGGGCATCCGAGACCAGTAAAAACTCCCATAGTCCTGCATTTCTAGTACGTTAGTTGGCATGACAAGTAAATTACAGAGCAGTGTACCCTTTTCTTAATGTGTACTTAGACAAAGCGAGATGGTACTAGGATTTTTGACTTTTTGTCTCCAGTACAATGTGAGGGGTGTCCCTGGTTTGATTCCGTTCATGGACACACATCCCTAGGTAGCTCCTCTTTTCAGTTCGCTGCAGCTAGCGACTGGAACGAGCTGCAAAAAAACACTCAAACTGGACGTTTTGTCTCCATCTCTTCATGCAAAGACTCAGTCATGGAAACTCTTGCTGACAGTTGTGGCTGCTTCGCATGATGTATTGTTGCCTCTCCCCTCTTGCCCTTTGTGCTGTTGTCTGTGCCCAATAATGTTTGTACCATGTTCGTGCTGCTACCATGTTTGTTCTTCTGCTATGTTGTGTTGCAACCATGTTGTTGTCAAGTGTTGCTACCATACTGTGTTTTCATGTGTTGCTGCCTTGCTATGTTGTTGTCTTAGGTATCTCTTTATGTAGTGTTGTGGTGTCTCTCTTGTCGTGATGTGTGTTTTGTCCTATATATTTATTTTTATTTTGTATTTTTAATCCCAGCCCCCGTCCCCACAGGAGGCCTTTGCCTTCTGGTAGGCCGTCATTGTAAATAAGAATTTGTTCTTAACTGACTTGCCTAGTTAAATAAAGGTTCAATGAAACTGCTGTGTGTAAATAATGATTACCAATGTTCACAGAGGCAGCAGAGGGAAATTGTTTCTACATGAGAGCTGTGAGGGGGATTAAAATACCCTTTTCCAAAGAGTAGGTTAAATTGAGCCTTTTTTTACATTCAGCATCACTCCCATCAAGGGAAATATAGTATACCTTCCCACAAAGATATCTACATATATTTCAGAATGTTGTGTATCCCTGGAAATAATCATAATTCATGTAAATATTACAGACCCACTCCAATTTGCTTACCGCCCAAATAGGTCCACAGACGATGCAATCTCAACCACACTGCACACTACCCTAACCCATCTGGACAAGAGGAATACCTACGTGAGAATGCTGTTCATCGACTACAGCTCAGCATTTAACACCATAGTACCCTCCAAACTCGTCATCAAGCTCGAGACCCTGGGTCTCGACCTCGCCCTGTGCAACTAGGTACTGGACTTCCTGACGGGCCGCCACCAGGTGGTGAGGGTAACCACATCTCCACCCCGCTGATCCTCAACACTGGGGCCCCACAAGGGTGCGTTCTGAGCCCTCTCCTGTACTCCCTGTTCACCCACGACTGCGTGGCCACGCACGCCTCCAACTCAATCATCAAGTTTGCGGACGACACAACAGTGGTAGGCTTGATTACCAACAATGACGAGACGGCCTACAGGGAGGAGGTGAGGGCCCTCGGAGTGTGGTGTCAGGAAAATAACCTCACACTCAACGTCAACAAAACTAAGGTGATGATTGTGGACTTCAGGAAACAGCGGAGGGAACACCCCCCTATCCACATCGATGGAACAGTAGTGGAGAGGGTAGTAAGTTTTAAGTTCCTCGGCGTACACATCACAGACAAACTGAATTGTTCCACCCACACAGAAAGCATCGTGAAGAAGGCGCAGCAGCACCTCTTCAACCTCAGGAGGCTGAAGAAATTTGGCTTGTCACCAAAAGCACTCACAAACTTCTACAGATGCACAATTGAGAGCATCCTGTTGGGCTGTATCACTGCCTGGTACGGCAACTGCTCCGCCCACAACCGTAAGGCTCTCCAGAGGGTAGTGAGGTCTGCACAACGCATCACCAGGGGCAAACTACCTGCCCTCCAGGACACCTACACCACCTGATGTCACAGGAAGGCCATAAAGATCATCAAGGACAACAACCACCCGAGCCACTGCCTGTTCACCCCGCTATCGTCCAGAAGGCGAGGTCAGTACAGGTGCATCAAAGCTGGGACCGAAAGACTGAAAAACAGCTTCTATCTCAAGGCTATCAGACTGTTAAACAGCCACCACTAACATTGAGTGGCTGCTGCCAACACACTGACTCAACTCCAGCCACTTTAATAATGGGAATTGATGGGATTGATGTAAAATATATCACTAGCCACTTTAAACAATGCCACTTAATATAATGTTTACATTCCCTACATTATTTATCTCATATGTATACGTATATACTGTACTCTATATCATCTACTGCATCTTTATGTAATACATGTATCACATCACTCATTCATATATCTTTATGTGCATATTCTTTATCCCCTTACACTTATGTGTATAAGGTAGTAGTTTTGGAATTGTTAGCTAGATTACTCGTTGGTTATTACTGCATTGTCGGAACTAGAAGCACAAGCATTTCGCTACACTCGCATTAACATCTGCTAACCATGTGTATGTGACAAATACAATTTGATTTGATTGGTTTTGAAAAGAAAAGTTATCTCTTGGCACAATTTATAACGGGTATGTGGTTAATCCACCTACAAATGTCTGTACCGAATTAAATAATTACCACTTCCTTTCTAAAACCATGTCTACCTTTATTTCCAAAACGCTTTTTGTCTTTTAATCATTATAAGCATCTTTTAACACAGGCTTAAGACCTAACAAACAGTTTCTATTTAAAAAGAAAAACACATAGGCCAGGCCCTGTTGTTACCTCATGACTACCGACCTGTAGCACACCTGGAGCCATGAAGTGCTTTGAAAGGCTGCTCATGGCTCACAACACCATTATCCCAGAAACCCTAGACCCACTCCAATTTGCACACTGCACCAACAGATCCACAGATGGTACTATCTTTATTGCACTCCACACTGCCCTTTCACACCTCAACAAAAGCAACACCTATGTGAGAATGCTATTCATTGACTACAGCTCAGCGTTCAACACCATAGTGCCCTCAAAGCTAATCACTAAGCGAAGGAGGTCAGAGACCTGACCGTGTGGTGCAAAGACAACAACCTCTCCCTCAACGTGAACCAGACAAAGGAGTTGAGTGTGGAATACAGGAAAAGGAGGACCGAGCACAACCCCTTCTCATCAACAGGGCTGCAGGGGAGCAGGTTGAGAGCTTTGTTCCTTTGGCGTCCACATCACCAGCAAACTACCATGGTCCAAGCACACCAAGACAGTCATGAAGAGGGCACAACAAAACCTATTCCCCCTTAGGAGACAGAAAAGATTTGGCATGGGTCCTCAGATCCTCAAACTGTTCTACAGCTGCACCATCGAGAGCATCCTGACTGGTTGCATCACTGCTTGGTATGGCAACTGCTCGGCCTCTGACCGCAAGGCACTACAATGGGTAGTGCGTACTGCCCAGTACATCACTGGGGCCAAGCTTCCTGCCATCCAGGATCTCTATACTAGGCGGTGTCAGAGGAAGACCCTAAAAATTGCCAAAGACTCTAGCCACCCTCGTCATAGACTGTTCTCTTTGCTACCACAAGGCAAGCTGTACCGGAGCGCCAAGTCTAGGCTCAAGAGGCTTCTAAACAGCTTCTACCCCCAAGCTATAAGACTCCTGAACATCTAATCAAATTACTATTTGCATTGCCCCCCCTCTTTTACGCAGCTGCTACTCTCTGTTATTATCTATGCATAGTCACTTTAATAACTCTACCTACATGTACATATTACCTCAATTACCTCAACTATCCTGTGCCCCCGCATATTGACTCTGTACCGGTACCCCCTGTATATAGCCTCGCTATTGTTATTCTACTGCTGCTCTCTAAATTATTTGTTATTTTATGTATACTTTTTTTAGGCATTTTTCTTCAAACTGCATTGTTCTTAAGGGCTTGTAAGTAAGCATTTCACTATAAGGTATGTTGTATTCGGCGCATTTGACAAATAGCATTTGATTTGATTCCAGAGATAATGCCTTTAAGAACAATCTTTAAAAGTATCTACTTTGGTTTAGATACAAGCATCGTGAAACCTCTAACACAATAGGTCCTTCTGTAGCTCAGTTGGTAGAGCATGGCGCTTGTAACGCCAGGGTAGTGGGTTCAATCCCCGGGACCACCCATACGTAGAATGTATGCACCCATGACTGTAAGTCGCTTTGGATAAAAGCGTCTGCTAAATGGCATATATTATTATATATTAAATTCATTTGACTTGGTGAAAATCCGTTTTTTGGCCCTAAGTTGTTTACCACTTTTTCCATGTGGTTTCTTCCTTCACAGACTGAAATGATGGGGTGACTTAACTTATCCCTTTGGCTCAACTTACCCGCCTCTCCCTTACCTGTTCCATGTAATCATTAACCTTGGTTTACTCATCTACCCACCATTTCCAAGGAAGCTTCTTGTTCAGGCACATTATTCCCGCCTACTGCTTTCTCAATTCCTTCCAATAAAACCCTACTGAGGTGCTGTGGGTCTGCAGTATAAATCAGCCAAATAAAATACAAATAAAACAACAATACCTAAAACCTTCAAAATGGCCAATACTGAGTGCAGGAGCCTTTCCAAGGTAAATGTGAGTGAGTGAGTGAGTGAGTGAGTGAGTGAGTGAGTGAGTGAGTGAGTGAGTGAGTGAGTGAGTGAGTGAGTGAGTGAGTGAGTGAGTGAGTCAGTCAGTCAGTGAGTCAGTGAGTGAGTCAGTCAGTGAATCCTGCAGGGCTTTACAAGCATGCTGTCTGACCTGGACAGCCATTACTTGTGCCCTAAGGAGAGAGAAACTGGAGAAACCAAGTTCTCAAACCTGTGCTTCTCCTCTCTTCATCACACTGTACGAGACATTCCTCCAAACCTGGTTCCTAATGCACTTAGCATAAGTGCCTTTTCTTCCTGAGCCTGGCTCTGCTAAATCTGACATTCTGTGTGCATTAGTCTCATGTGGTCGGTCACCGAGCGCTCCAACTTCTGTAGTGCCTCGCATAGTTTGGACATTGGCCCATGGAGCCTTGGTGAGGTGAATATTGTCACTGCTGTTCGCCAAACAGACCAGATTGGTGGGAGTCGGACCTTTGTTTTGGAAGGGGGTGGCGGTGGGGGCTGTTTGACCGACAGGGGCATTAGTTAGCCCTCTAGCTCTCCTCAGCTCAGTCAGCCTCTGTATTGTAACCAGGGGGACTGCCTGCTGCTGCTGCCTTCTCACAGGGCATGTGGATGACTGCCAACATGGCAGCCAGAGGGAGGGGGTGAGAGTTTGGCATTGGGGATTTGGGGCTGCGGTCGGGCCCGTGACCTAGGAAAGTGACAGGGGAGAGGGAAATGAGGGCAAAGGGGCCAGGGTCGAGTGCTCGGCATGGTTCCTGTTCCTGTTCTCGCTCAGAGTAAACAGCCTACGCCCTCCAGCCAGACACCCAGCCAGCCAGGAGACAGCCAGCCAAGGTTGAGCTCATCTTGCCTGTAGGGCCACGCAGATGGAGGAGTGCTATGCTCGGGCTGCCCCGCTGATCGCCTGCAGGACTTTCCCACTGTTCCTCGGCACAGACACCAGCCAGTTGTGTTTGCATTTCAGCAGTCCAAAGAGTGCACAGCCTCAGTCTCTGACACAGGGGCTCGCTGGGGGAACAAATTAAACCAAACTTAACCTGGCTTTGTTCCATCTCAAAGACATCTCCACCATGCACTGAACAAGCCCTCTTGGCAGATGGACCTCTTGGCCAATGAAAACACAATTCCACATTAGTTATAGCTCAAATCAATGTATCATGTATTTCAAAACCCAGAATTCCTCAGCCAAACAGAGAATTGTACCCAATTTGTGAACAGAAAACAGCTCAATGGCTTACTATTCAAATGTCATCCATCACAATATTCTATTCCGCAATCATTTTTCTTCATTCCATTATTTCTGTTGTTCCATTCTGCATATGTTCTACTGTTATTTTGTGGAATTCCCTGCAGTATCGTTTTGTTCTTGCTCATCCATTTCTGGGTAATCAGTAGAGCGTTTGGGACTGACCTCCTTTCCAAACTGCAGCTGGTAGAAATGTATATAGACAGCACAACAGACAGCAGACAGCACAGAACACTGGCCACTTCACATGGATTTATTTTCTGCCCATTACCTGGTTCCCAATGTGGCTAGGAGTAAACAGAGCTGATCCCTTACCTGTTTGCTCTTTGGTTGAAGTGGGATTTGTAGCAGACTGCTGGCTGTCCTATGCAGGAAGTGAGGGTCCAGCACCCGGATGCGACTGGTCCTGCCCAGCCAGATCTGTGGAGGGGGCTTCCAGAAACCTTTCCTCACCTGACACACACACACACACACACACACACACACACACACACACACACACACACACACACACACACACACACACACACACACACACACACACACACACACACACACACACACACACACACACACACACACACACACACACACACGGAGGAAAAGGTGTGTTGATTAGTGAGTGCACACACACAGAGCCCGTGTCTACACAATTGAGGCCCTGTTTAAGTCTCATTCTTCTCAGTTTCTCAGGGCGACCTACTCCTTAATGAAGGAGTAATGACCCTGTCCCTAATCATGCTAATAGCGACCATAGCAGCCTGAGCTAAACCAGAGAGTGGAGGTGTTTGGGCTGCTGAGACTACAGTTGGATTTTCAAGTAGGTTTGGCAAGGCTGCCATTGATAATGTACATTTTGTCACTGCGTGGATGGATTGCAAGTACCAGGGAAGCAGCTAAAATGGAGGTGTGTGTGTGCGCACACATCCAGTACCCTCTTCTCGTCGTACAGGATCTCTTTGAGCCAGCGGAGGTCCTGCTGTTTGAAAGGCACAAGGACCATAAGGGTGTCGGGGTCGTTGTGCATGCTGGGGTTGTAGGAGGCCGACTCAGGGTAGAAGAGACGCATAGTGGTCTTGTTCCCCACATCATCCTCATAACCTCTGACAGGGGCATCATTCAGCCTGCACAGGGACACAGAGAAAGATAAACCTTAGCCATTCACTTCTATAAAAAAATAAAACAGAGTAAAAACACCAGCACACCATTCCTGAAATGTAAATAGCAACACTCCAACCACAAAGGGTTTTCTTAGTGAGACTTCCTATTTATCTTATTTTCCCATTATGTTACTTGTACCCTGCACCTATGTAAGTTTGTTGGATTGTGTTTATTGCATTTGAATAAAAAAGCAAACAAGTAACAGTGCTACACTGGACAAAAATAACATGGAGGAGTTCATTCTACACTTGCCACCAGTCACAGTTCCAGTATCCTTGCGTGCCAGGAATGCCATCGCTGGTGAAATTGACTACAGTTCAAGTAACCTTCATATTCTGAGTGTTCTCCTGATAAGTTGAAAGCTGTTCTACCCTGCCTCTTATGTAACAGAATGCACTCCACTATTTCACCACCATGTATCAAAACGGGTGAAAACCCCTGTCTAGTTTCTTGTGTTTGGGATTGTACACTTTAATGCAAGATTGCTCTAATTGTGTCTGGCGTTGTAAGATTTTTCCAGCCTAATGCAAGCGTCGGAAACATCAGGCTTGGTAGGAGAACAGAGCACCAAATGTCAATGAACTCTATTTCCTCAGCCTATGAGATTAGATTCAGAGAATCTGAGAAGTAAGTGCTGAGCAGAACAGAACAAAGCAGAACAGACCAGAGTGCATTGTGCCTGGATATGACCAGGCAAAATTGCCTGGGCTGTTGGTAAGAGGCTTATAAAAAAAACTAAAAATGTATGTGTTCCTTCCAAGGCTATAAATCTGATTTGAAGAGGGCGCTGGGGTGTTTTTCTGCATGGTCGACCAAATCCCCCTTTTAAGCGCCTGAGTTAACCCAACAGTTGACTGATTGCATAGAGAAAGGCATTAAAGCAAGGTCACCAGTCTGAGCTGGCCATTATAGTACAGCATTATGCTTCCATGGGCAAAACAAATTAGAATACCCCTCTTTAGAGGACAACACATCATAGAAAATCTGTTTGTTTTTCACTGGATTGCGGGAATTGCTATGGAAAAGGCCATTGGGGGACTGGTTAAATGCTATTGTGGCTATAGACTGTACCCTGAGCCATATTTCGATATCAAATGCAGGCCTGCCAACCCTGTCCAACTTTTTAGAGTACTAGACGGGCGCGAAAAATTGGAGATTCAACTCGCAAATCTAGTGCAAAGGCATTTTAGAAGCAATGCCTCTATAGCTAATACCGGACACTCATTCATTATTCCTCGTGTAGTCTTCTAAACTCACGACTCCATGTAATGCCAAGATGTTTATATTTCTTTTGATTATACTTTTGTAATACTTTGTGACGTGGATCAAAATTACAGTTAGTCTATCAGATTGCGTGATCCTCGTAATGTTACGTGGAAAATAGAACTGTTGGGACGCAGAATTAAATGTATATCACACTCGCACAAATGTGACCAGTTATTTTTCATATTTGCATTTAATTTCTTTCACTAGCAAATGCGAGTGAACTGCTGACACTTTAGAGCCCACTGAATGTTCATCCTATGTTCGCTAACGTTAGCTTGAAACAATTAGTGTTGACCTTTACACAACACACAGAGTCGAAAAGGGATTTGTCCATGTGTTCACGTACAGCTGACAGTCGGAAAACTCAGCATCACAACAAACAGGAGGTGCAGACATGGGGTAGCTACGTCGAATAATGATGTATTAATCTCCATGTCTGTTGACATAAACTCTGTACATGTTTGTGTGTTGCAGCTCGATAATCGGGATGTTAGATTTACTCTGTGGATTTATTTTTTAAACAAAATGTCAAAAATAATAATAATCAGGCCCTATTCATTTCTGCGTACTTTTAACTCGGATCTCGTACCTGCGTACATGGACAGAGAATTGTGTAGCTGGTACGTAAAATGTGTGCATGTTGGCAGGTCTGCAAATGATATGGATCTTGACTGTACTGTCTTTCAATATAATGCACTCTATGTACTGATATTGATTAGGAACACCATTAATTGTGCAGGAACATCATTGGATAAAACAGAAATGAGGAGTCCTATGAATAGTTCAACAGACGAGGGAGGATGGACTTAATGAAGATTTTTGTGGTAGAAAACAGGATGCAACCATTAGGCTTAATACTTACCGGATCACCACATCATACTCGTTGATGACGCCCCCCAAGGAGCTGTTTTTAATGGCAAACCCATTTCCTATGACTGCACATGTTCTGCAGTCTAGACTGAGGAAATACATCAAAATAAATTAAGTTCAGTATAATTCACTGCATCCTATTATTACAATCCATTTACTTTAGTGTTGCCTGCATTATCATTTTAGAGTTCAAGACCACTTTCAGAGGGGTGACTGTAACTGCACACTACAGTAGAACCACTGGAAATGTTCCAACACTGCCATTGTAATAGTGACTGGTCACACTGCTTGGTTTGACAATTGGCATTCTTTCTTGAAATTAAGTAAGGACGCTTCCTTGTCCACCCATTATACACACACCACAGGGATGATTTGAGTCATTATGTTAGCACAGCATTTACACTACAATAAATTGTGGAGAGTTATGAAAAAAAAGACCCTTGTGTATATTGCTCTCAGACACAGTGGTTCTTTGTGATCTTAACAATTATTGTAAGAAATAAAGTGGTTAAAACGGCACACCAGAGGTTAAAAACCTTGGTAATATGGCTAAGAAACACTCATCACACTTACCGATCAATGCTGGCCGGCATTTTGTAATTGGCAATAATGGCTAACACTCTCAGCAGCAGTAACTCTGGAAAATGAGAGAGGGATTAATAAAGGTGTGATCACTCAGACTGATAAAAACATTTATTTAACCTTTTTTTAACTAGGCAAGTCAGTTAAGAACACATTCTTATTTACAATGACAGCCTACCCCAGCCAATTATGGGCCACCCTATTGGACTCCAAATCACAGCTGGATGTGATACAGCCTGGATTTGAACCAGGGACTGTAGTGACACCTCTTGCACTGAGATGCAGTGTCTTAGACTGCTGTGCCACTCGGGAGCCCAGATGCTGAGGACAGTTTGTCTTCACATAGAGAAGTTCATATTGAGAGCACCAATGACCCAATACTGTTTCCAGCTAACTCGTCATAAAATCAATAAATGTCGCACACGTTTTCTGGCAAGTGGACTTTGACTCCATAATGCTTCTTAATAAAATGTATCTTATGATTTGAGTCATTATGTTATCAGCTGTCACAAAGTGCTATACAGATACCCAGCCTAAAACCCCAAAGAGTACGTGTTACCTTATAGCAGGGGAACAGTGGTGACTTTTACAGCAGTATATGCAAACGGCTGCTCATTCAAAAACTAACTAGACCAAACAAAACAGGAAGGGACTCATGTCAACTCTTGGTGAACTGACAACGTGTAGAGCTTGGCTGAGAATGAAATGTATATGTATTTAGATGTCATTTTTATTTTTCAGAGGAGTGTTACATGTACAAAAACAATAAAATGCATACAAATATAACCCTGACCCATTCCCCCCTAAGGCCCTATCCACCCGCCCGCATCCTCCCTCCCCACCTAGAAACTACGCTTCCCACCCTGCCTAACGGAGATTGTTCATTACAGAGTCAAGTATATTTTTCCAGGCCTCAATTGTTCCTTCACTAGCACCATTCATTCTCGCTGTCGATAATCCTAATGCAATAACTTCTAATAGTAACTGTATCCACTGGTTAAATGGGAAAGAGTGAGGTGGTTGCCATCATAGAGACCCATTTTCTTGGTCAATAGAGACCAATTTTCTTGGACCAATTTTCTGCAGCATTGCTTCCTGCCAGCAGAAATCTTCTCTGATTGAGAGATTCAAGGGGCTATCATTGTTAAGTAACAAAATAAATGGAAAGCATTGAAAAGTTACATTTCTGCACTTCAAAATGTATTTGGTAACTTTTCCCCAGAAACATTTAACTGCAGAGGGTCATGTAAAAATCTTCCAAGTGTGACATAGTTCCCAATCGTTCTGATCGTTCTTCATTGTGACGTCATGCTGTAAAATTGATCCCAGCTTGAAAATATTGCTTGAATAATTACTTTAATTAATTATTGAATAATTTAATAATTATTGTTGAATAATTACACGCGCATCTTTTTATGCGAATGGCTGAGCTCGTCTCTTTATGCGGGTGGCTGAGCTCGTCTTTTTATGCGAATGGCTGAGCTTGTCTCTTTATGCGGATGGCTGAGCTCTTCTCTTTATGCGGATGGCTGAGCTCGTCTCTTTATGCGGATGGCTGAGCTCGTCTCTTTATGCGGATGGCTAAGCTCGTCTCTTTATGCGGATGGCTGAGCTCGTCTCTTTATGCGGATGGCTGAGCTTGTCTCTTTATGCGGGTGGCTGAGCTCGTCTCTTTATGCGGATGGCTGAGCTCGTCTCTTTATGCGGATGGCTGAGCTCGTCTCTTTATGCGGATGGCTGAGCTCGTCTCTTTATGCGGATGGCTGAGCTCGTCTTTTTATGCGGATGGCTGAGCTCATCTCTTTATGCAGATGGCTGAGCTCGTCTCTTTATGCGGATGGCTGAGCTCGTCTCTTTATGCGGATGGCTGAGCTCGTTTCTTTATGCGGATGGCTGAGCTCGTCTTTTTATGCGGATGGCTGAGCTCGTCTCTTTATGTAGATGGCTGAGCTCGTCTCTTTATGCGCATGGCTGAGCTCGTTTCTTTATGCGGATGGCTGAGCTCATCTCTTTATGCGGATGGCTGAGCTCATCTCTTTATGCGGATGTCTGAGCTCATCTCTTTATGTAGATGGCGAAGCTCATGCAGATGTTTCTCTCACACCATCCCTTGACCTCGAAAAACTGTTCTGTGGTCACACACATTTGCTTCACGCATCTGTCAATCAATGGTGACCAGGTGTATTGACTCGGACCAATCAGAAGCTTGTTGAGGCATGAGGTCAGCATATAAATACCTGGACTCGCACATCAAAGTGCTGAGGGATGATGTAAGGAGAGATTTTTTGTGATTGCAAAGACTTGGGTGCAACGTTTTCGAATGACAGTGCATACATTTGTTTGTTAGTTGAGTTTGAGTTTATTCATTCTTACTCACAGATCAATCTGAAGAAATGCAGAATTTACCTGACTAATAATTGCAAAACACTCATTTTGATTCATAATTACATTGTTTTTCAATTTTGCACCAAATAGAAAGTGTGAGCAATAATAAGACCAAAGCATAGTTTACATTGTCTTAAGGGATAAATCAATGAAGACCACCTCTTCCAGGGCCATAGGCGACACCATATTTCTCTATACTCAGCCGGTGGGGCAGAAGAATCATGTCTAAACCAATTTAGGATAGGGTGAAACGCTAGCGCCTGGAAATACAATTTAAAGTTTGGTACAAATAGTCCTCATACGTCTTTCCTTGCAATATACATTTTACAACCACACAATGAATTGTATCCCAATAGCGGGATACAAAGAGGAGCCATGGGAAGAATTAAACTACAGAAATGTAGCTGTGGCAATATATTCATTTTGACGGTTAAAGCAATTGGGATATAATTCCATCTATTGAGGTCAGATTTAATTGATTTGAGCGTTCTGTTGAAGTTTCTGGCAATGGTTTTATATAAAGAAGGAAATATACCTTCTCCCAAATATTTCAAATGGTAAACGACCTGGATTCCATAAATAGAGATAGAGTCCTCCATCGGGTCTTGAGAGGCAGCAGCGCTGATTTGGTTAGACTAGTTTTATAACTTGAGATGAAGCTGAATTTATCTTCAATGCGTTTGGGAGCGATTGAGATACATTGTCTACATATAGTAAAGTATTGTCTGCATCTAATGAGATTAAGTGAACTGTAGATTTCCTACGATTGATGAATTGCCTGGGCCAGACGTTCCACGGATAATAAGATTTGCAATGTCAAAATTGGATCGCCTCATCTGCTACTTCTAGTGATTCTGAATGGAACAAATGAGATATTGCCTGTTATAACTATGGCTGAGGGATTGACATATAGTATTTTAATAATATTCATGTAATTGGAGACAATTCCTATATGTTCCAAGACAGAGCAGAGATATGACCATTCTAGACTATCAAAAGCTATTTCTGCATCAAGAGGTAATACAGCCCAAGGAGCTGTTTTTTCTGATGAAGCATCGAAGATATGTAATAGTCGATGGAGGTTATCCAAGGATAAACACTTTTTAACAAACCCGATTTGGTCCATGTGGATCAATTTGGGTAAGTAAGTCTTGAGACGACAAAATTTTGGAAAAAAACATTTAATATCGGTGTTTATCAAAGATAGGGAACAATAGTGAGAACCTGGGTGGTATCAATACCTTTTTTAAATAAAAGTGTAATTAGAATGAAATATATTTTCATAAACATGTTCCATTAAAGTCTTTGTGCTTTGTGGGAAAGAGAGGAAAACAAAGAAATGACACAATGAAATGAGAGAACATACCACTTCCTTTAATACCGTAGGGCAACGCTAATGTGGACTGATGTTGTCGCCAGAAGAAATCATCCAGTTTGAAGAAGAGCTCTGTTTGTCTGCTAATGCTGTATTAGGAACAGTGGAGAAAATAATTCACATTACAACCTGGAAATACGCAAGGATATAGTGTACAGTTCCTACTAAATATTCCATACTGCCAATGGTATGGGGATATAAAGTACACACTGCTGACCTGGCAGTTTTAGTTTCAGTCATTAAAATGGAAATGAACTTAGCCATAATTCCTTCTCATAGTTCAGTCTAATCAACCCCCATGTCTATCAGGCAGACAAATTGTACGCATTATAAGCAAAGCCGATATCAATAAAAATGTTCCCAACACAACAAGTAATATGTTAACATGATGTCATTCAGCAAGCATGCCCCTCTATAAAATCAACTGTTGGCATTTTTACTGCCAAGAAGAAGGAAAAAAACAATGATGTACATTGCATTCGGAAAACATTCAGATCCCTTCACTATTTCCATTTTTTTTAACTTTAGAGCCTTATTCTAAAATAGATTAAATATATATATTTTAATCCTTTTTATCAAAAATAAAAACTGAAATATGACATTTACATAATTATTCAGATCATGTACAATCAAATGAATTTACCACAGGTGAACTCCAATCAAGTTGTAGATACATCTCAAGGATGATCAATGGAACAAGATGCACCTGAACTCAATTTTGAGTCTCATAGCAAAGGGTCTGAATACTTACAGTGGGGAAAAGAGTATTTAGTCAGCCACCAATTGTGCAAGTTCTCCCACTTAAAAAGATGAGAGGCCTGTAATTTTCATCATAGGTACACTTCAAATATGACAGACAAAATTAGAAAAAAAATCCAGAAAATCATATTGTATGATTTTTAATGAATTTATTTGCAAATTATGGTGGAAAATAAGTATTTGGTCACCTACAAACAAGCAAGATTTCTGGCTCTCACAGACCTGTAACTTCTTCTTTAAGCGGCTCCTCTGTCCTCCATTCGTTACCTGTATTAATGGCACCTGTTTGAACTTATCAGTATAAAAGACACCTGTCCACAACCTCAAACAGTCGCACTCCAAACTCCACTATGGCCAAGACCAAGGGGTGTCAAAGGACACCAGAAACAAAATTGTAGAACTGCACCAGGCTGGGAAGACTGAATCTGCAATAGGTAAGCAGCTTGGTTTGAATAAATCAACTGTGGGAGCAAATATTAGGAAATGGAAGACATACAAGACCACTGATAATCTCCCTCGATCTGGGGCTCCACGCAAGATCTCACCCCGTGGGGTCAAAATGATCACAAGAACGGTGAGCAAAAATCCCCGAACCAAACGGGGGGACCTAGTGAATGACCTGCAGAGAGCTGGGACCAAAGTAACAAAGCCTTCCATCAGTAACACACTACGCCGCCAGGGTCTCAAATTCTGCAGTGCCAGACGTCCCCCTGCTTAAGCCAGTACATGACCAGGCCCGTCTGAAGTTGGCTAGAGAGCATTTGGATGATCCAGAAGAAGATTGGGAGAATGTCATATGGTCAGATGAAACCAAAATATAACTTTTTGGAAAAAACTCAACTCATCGTGTTTGGAGGACGAAGAATGCTGAGTTACATCCAAAGAACACCATACCTACTGTGAAGCATGGGGGTGGAAACATCATGCTTTGGGGCTGTTTTTCTGCAAAGGGACCAGGACGACTGATCCGTGTAAAGGAAAGAATGAATGGGGCCATGTATCGTGAGATTTTGAGTGAAAACCTTCCATCAGCAAGGGCATTGAAGATGAAACGTGGCTGAGTCTTTCAGCATGACAATGATCCCAAACACACCGCTCGGGCAACGAAGGAGTGGCTTCATAAGAAGCATTTCAAGGTCCTGGAGTGGCCTAGCCAGTCTCCAGATCTCAACCCCATAGAAAATCTTTGGAGGGAGTTGAAAGTCTGTGTTGCCCAGTAACAGCCCCAAAACATCACTGCTCTAGAGGAGATCTGCATGGAGGAATGGGCCAAAATACCAGCAACAGTGTGTGAAAACCTTGTGAAGACTTACAGAAAACGTTTGACCTCTGTCATTGCCAACAAAGGGTATATAACAAAGTATTGAGATAAACTTTTGTTATTGACCAAATACTTATTTTCCACCATAATTTGCAAATAGATTCATTAAAAATACTACAATGTGATTTTCTGGATTTACTTTTCTCATGTTGTCTGTCATAGTTGAAGTGTACCTATGATGAAAATTACAGGCCTCTCTCATCTTTTTAAGTGGGAGAACTTGCACAATTGGTGGCTGACTAAATACTTTTTTGCCCCACTGTATGTAAATAAGATATCTGTTTTCTATTTGTAATACATTTAAAAAAATATTTAAAAAAATGGTTTTGCTTTGTTATTATTGGTTATTGTTTGTAGATTGATGAGGAAAATGTTGTATTTAATCTATTTTAGAATAAGGCAGTAACGTAACAAAATGTGGAAAAAGGAACGGGGTCTGAATACTTTCCGAATGCACTGTACCAGGCAGGGTTTTTACAGTGCTGATAGTCACTGTTTATTATATTTGCATAGTCACTTTACCCCTACCTACATGTACAAATTACCATGATTTCGAAAGGAATTGTCAGTAGATCTGGGCAAGGGTACCAAAACATTTCTGCAGCAGTGAAGGTCCACAAGAAGAGTGGTTTCCCATCATTCTTGAATGGAAGAAGTTTGGAACCACCAAGACTCTTCCTAGAGCTGGCCACCAGGCCAAACTGAGCAATCTTGGTGTGTTTGGACCATAAGAGTTTGTTGGTAATGTGGACACCAAGGAACTTGAAACTCTCGACCTGCTCCACTTCAGCCCTGTCAATGTGAATGCGGGCGTGTTCAGCCCTCATTTTCCTGTAGTCCACGATCAGCTCCTTTCTCTTGCTGACGTTGAGGTTGAGGTTGTCGGTAATCAGACCTACCACCGTTGTTGTCGTCAGCAAACTTAATGATGGTGTTGGAATCTTGCTTGGCCGTACAGTCATGAATGAACAGGGAGTACAGAAGGGGACTGAGCACGCACCACCGAAAGCACCTGTGTTGAGGATCAGCATGGCAGATGTGTTATTACCTACACTTACCACCTGGGGACGGCGCGACAGGAAGTCCAGGATCCAGTTGCAGAGAGAGGTGTTGGTCCCAGGGTCCTTAACTTAGTGATGAGCTTTGTGTGCACTATGGTGTTGAATGCTGAGCTGTAGTCAATGAACAGCATTCTCACATAGGTGTTCCTTTTGTCCAGGTGGGAAATGGGCAGTGTGGAGGGCAATTGAGATTGCATCATCTGTGGATCTGTTGGGGATATATGCAAATTGGAGTGGGTCTAGGGTTTCCGGGATGACGATGTCGATGTGAGCCATGACCAACCTTTCAAAGCACTTTATGAATACAGACGTGAGTGTTACAGGGAGGTAGTCATTTAGGCAGGTTACCGTTGCTTTCTTGGGCACAGGGACTATGGCGGTCTGCTTGAAACATGTTGGTATTACAGACTCGGTCAGGGAGAGGTTAAAAACACCTGCACACCCATCCAGCATCACTACTCTGGACAGTTCAGACTTACAATATGTGGACTACTACTATAAATACCTAGGTGTCTGGTTAGACTCTAAACTCTCCTTCCAAACTCACATTAAGCATCTCCAATCCAAAATGAAATCTAGAATCAGCTTCCTATTTCGCAACAAATCATCCTTCACTCATTCTGCCAAACATACCCTTGTAAAACTGACTATCCTACCGATCCCTGACTTCGGCGATGTCATTTACAAAATAGCCTCCAACACTCTACCTTGCAAATTGGATGCAGTTTATCACAGTGCCGTCCGTTTTGTTACCAAAGCCCCATATACTACCCACCACTGCGACCTGTATGCTCTCATTGGCTGGCTCTCGTTGGCTGGCCCTTGCTTCATATTTGTTGCCAAACACACTGGCTCCAGGTCATCTTTAAGTCTTTGCTAGGTAAAGCCCCGCCTTATCTAAGCTCACTGGTCACCATAGCAGCAGCCACCCGTAGCACGCGCTCCAGCAGGTACATTTCACTGGTCACCCCCAAAGTCAATTCCTCCTTTGGCCGCCTTTCCTTCCAGTTCTCTGGTGCCAATGACTGGAATGAACTGCAAAAATCAATGAAGCTGGAGACTCATATCTCCCTCACTAACTTTAAGCACCAGCTGTCAGAGCAGCTCACAGATCACTGCACCTGTACATAGCCCATCCAACTACCTCATACCCATACTGTTATTTATTTTGCTCCTTCGCACCCCAGTATCTCTACTTGCACACTCATCACTCCAGTGATTAATTACTAAATTGTAATTATTTCGCCACTATGGCCTATTTATTTCCTTTACCTTTACCTCCCTTATGGGCTGTGTCTTTAAGGTAGTAGTTTTGGAATTGTTAGCTAGAATTGTTAGCTAGATAACATGTTGGTTATTACTGCATTGTCAGAACTAGAAGCACAAGCATTTTGCTACACTCGCATTAACATCTGCTAACCATGTGTATGTGACAAATACAATTTGATTTGATTTATCCTACCTCATTTGCACACACTGTATATAGACATTTTCTATTGTATTATTGACTGTATTTTTGTTTATTCAATGTGTAACTCTGTTGTTGTTTGTGTCGCACTGCTTTGCTTTATCTTGGCCAGGTCGCAGTTGTAAATGAGAACTTGTTTTCAACTAGCCTACCTGCTTAAATAAAGGTTAAATATATATATATATATATATATATATATATATATATATATATATATATATATATATATATATATATATATATATATATATATATATATTTTTTTTTAAAGGTCAGTGAAGATACTTGACAGTTCATTCGTGCATGCTCTGAGTACACTGCCTGGTAATCCATCTGGCCCAGCGGCCTTGTGAATGTTGACCTGTTTAAAGGTCATACTCACTGCGGCTATAGAGAGCATGATCACACAGTCATTCCAGAACAGCTGGTGCTCTCATGCATGCTTCAGTGTTGCTTTCCTCGAAGCGAGCATAAAAAGGTATTTAGCCCGTTTTGTAGGCTCGCTTCACTAGGCAGGTCGCGACTGGGTTCCCCTTTGTAGTGTGTAATAGTTTGTAAGCCCTGCAACATCCATGAGCGTCAGAGCCGGTGTAGTAGGATTCAATCTTAGTCCTATATTGACGCTTTGCCTGTTTGATGCTTTGTCTGAGGGCATAGCGGGATATCTTAGAAGCGTCCGGATTAGTGTCCCGCTCCTTGAAATCGGCAGCTCTAGCCTTTAGCTCATTGTAGATGTTGCCTGTAATCCATGTCTTCTGGTTGGGATATGTATGTACGGTGGCGACGACGTCGTGAATGCACTTATTGATGAAGCCGGTGACTGAGGTGGTATACTCCTCAATGCCATTGGATGAATCCCGGATGAATCCCGGAACATATTTCAGTCTTTGCAAGCAAAACACTCCTCTAGCGTAGCATCTGCGTCTTCTGATCACTTGCATATTGAGTGAGTCACTGGTACTTCCTGCTTTATTCTTTTTTAAACTTGTAAGCAGGAATCAGGAGGATAGAATTATGGTCAGATTTGTGAAATGGAGGGTGAGGGAGAGCTTTGTAGGCGTGTCTGCTTGTGGAGTAAAGGTGGTCTACAAAATGGTAGAAATGAGGTAAAACGGATTTAAGTTTTACCTCATTCGAGTCAGACTCATTAAAGAAAAAATATTAGTCCAGTTCGAGGTAATTAATCGCTGTTCTGATATCCAGAAGCTCTTTCCGGTCATAAATTATGGTAGCAGCAACATTATGTCTAACCTAAGTTACAAACAATGCAAAAACAAAACACACAAAATAGCACAATTGGTTAGGAGCCCGTAAAACAGCAGCCATCCCCTGCAGCACCATTATCTCAGTCTCATAGCAAAGGGTCGGAATACTTTTGTAAAAATGGTATATCTGTTTGTTTATTTTTTTATACACTTGCAAACTTTTCTAAAAAAACTTTTTCACTTTGTCATTTGATTTGAGATTGTAGACCATTGCTGAATCTTTTAACCATACCACGTGGTTGAACTCTTAGACTATCGATACCGACAGAATAAGAACAAGTCTTTGATATTAATTACTAGTCTGCAGCTAGGAATTCGGTATCATTGAACGCAAAGAACGACAACCGCCGACACATCCATTCTATAACAAATGTCACTCTGAACTATCCCCCCTAACCAAACCGAGAGAGAGAGGGAGAGAGACGGACAATTCTACAAAAGAAACAAACTTTTCACCAGCGATCAAGACGACACACTGAGCGTAAATATATATATTGATTGCAATTGTTCCCGAATGAGTGAGCGTTCATGTGCAAAGGATTAGCAATTCAATTGTTATAATTATCACTCTGTAGTGACTTCTTAGTCGACCCCCACTTCCCCTTTTGTCTAACAAGCCACCATGCCGGTTTAGCCCACTAGGGCACATTCTCCTATCATTTCATGTAACCACATTTACCTTGTTTGTTTGTTTATGCATTTCTGTGAATTATTTAGTTAGTAATAAATAAATGATTTAAGACAATTGATGTATGGATGACTCATAGTGAAGACTGGGTTCGTGCAGATAACCAACAATTTACGATGTTTTGAATGAGACAAACGTGAGGTAAAGTAAATAATTAATTAATTCGAAGACTAATTGATCAGATAAAATATTTGAAAAGTTATTTTAGGAAATGATAACTTTGTAATCTGAATATTTGTCCTTGGTGCCCCGACTTCCTAGTAATTACGGTTACATGATTAATCAGTCTAATCGCGTAATAACTAATTACAGAGAATCTTTGATAAACACTATCAGTCTTCAGCTAATGATAGTAAAGACACGACAGAGGCCTCCCAGTGTCTGATACTGTAATTAAGCATCTGATTTGCATGTGAAAAATGACCTGACCTTCTCAACACATGAATCAAAATCAGTTGGTAAACAGTATTGATCTTGAGAAAATGGAGCATTGTTAATCTCTATATTTTGCAGGTCATGTCTGAGGGGAGCTGGGAGGAGGCCAACTGAACTCTATGGTCTAGTGGTCAGAGAAAGAAATGGCTGACCCCAAGGTTGCTGGATGGAGCATATCACTGTTGAACGCTTAAGCAGTGCACAGAAATAGAACAGCTCCAGTACATAGCCAGTTGAATAAACTGATAATAGCACAGAGTAAAAATAAATAGAGGACCATTCAAGTGTCCTGGACAAAGGTACTCAGCAAGCTAGAGAAATACATTTGTCCATTGTCCTCCTGAAAAAAACATTTAATTGTGTGAATCGAAAGCTCCTTTAAAAAACAGACTTGCTCTTAGGGGTCTGTTTTCATTGACGATCCATCAGCAGTTTCAACTTAAACAATTGTTCCAGAAAATGTACTTTACTGAGTCAATTTGTAGAAAATGATTTCCTTTCATAATACAATTGTTCCTACTAACAAAAAATGATTCAATTTACTGGTGACCGGGTGAAAACAGCCCCCAAATGTCAAAACAAGCTGGCACCTCGCATTCCAGTAAAAGCATTGGCAGAAATTAGTTAGACTGAAACCAATCACCCCCACCCTCCTCGTTTTAACGACAGACACTCCATTACTCACTTAAAATTGAGGCTCTCCCACTTCTTCTGCTTTAGCCAGCCGCCACACAGTGACTTGCTAGGAGTCAAAGGAGACTTGCTGGTGCCTCCATAACTGAAAGAAAAGCACACAAATCACCACAGTTGGGACAAAAACTGCTGACTGTTTAAACACTCACCGTGCCCAGTGACTTTAGTTTAAAAAATGTAAAGGGTGGGTATCTATTGAAAGCCTAAATTGACTGCCGTTTACCCACTTAAAGCTGTGGGTAGACAAGATGTTGGCTAGGTGAATGGAGTGGGCTGTCATTCATTTATCACTTATTTCAAGGTTTCCTTCAGTAAAGCATAGATGAGCATCTACTTGATTGCTCTGCCTGCTGCTCCAGAGAGGGAGCTTCCAGGCAGTAGACCAGGGCTGAGGCCTGAGGGCCGAGCAGGAGAAACCTTACCTCTGAATGAAAACGTGGGAGCAGTAGTAGGAGACTAAGAACAGTACAACAGCGAACAGTCTAAAGCACCATCCTGGAGAGGGAGAGAATAACCACATGCAATAGATTAGAAACCAACATAATGCTTTTCTTGTATAGCCTGTAGTCAAATCCTAGTCTATGATATTTCAAATTGCTGCTAATTATGGCATGAGATTGCATGAGATCCAATCTGTAGGCAAGCAGGCAGGCACGACTGCAGGCAGATCTTCACTTCCTACAGTATCACTAACTTAACATCCACTGGAGTGGAATGGAGGAGTGCTATTACTTGAGCAATAAATTAATAAAAAACAAAGCAGCCCCTAGAACTTTCAGTTCCCACAACAAACAACTCTGCCGAACAAAAGTCTCCTCTACCTCCACACTAGCAACAAGTCAATGACCACAAACATTCTCTCGTCTGGTAGATAAACACTCCCCCAGCCCAGACAGTGGTCTACATGTACAGGGGCTTTGGAGGGAGGGCAGTCCTCCAGCTCATAGACATACTTCCCACACATTTGTTCCAGGAATACAAATGGCTACTTATACAGTAAAGGCAAACATGTAGTGCCAAACTAAACATGGTCTCCATTGAGCTGAATCTGCTTTCTGGTACTGCCATTAACGGAGTCAGAGAAACCTTGGACTGGCTTTTCATTTTCAACACAGCAGCTAGGCAAACTGAAATGAGCTGGTATGTGAGAGCTAACATAAGGATGTTATTGTGTAACACTACATCTACCAAAAGCTTGAGTGAACTGAAAGAATGAAACTGTACTAGGCTAGATTTGTAGAAATACTGTAAACCTTCTATAAAAATAAAAGTAAAGAAAACAGTAGAAAACAAAACTATCCCATGTTTTTCATTTCAAGAACAACAACCACAAATGAAGACAGGAGTTAAATGTCTGATTAAAGTATTGTATGTGCAGGGGTGTATTGACAACAGCTCCTGTAAGGAAGCAGCGGGAGCTTACTTTTAGCAGTCTTTAGGGACATCTTCACATGCTCCTTCGCCCTCTCATCTCTGTACTGCACATGATGTTACCCTGAGGGGGAATGTGAAGGAAGAACAGCATATTAGCACCTCTAACATCAGGCTCACTCGGACAGGAGTGGCGCCAGCAAATTAAATTAACCATATGCCTTAAACCTCACAATAAATAACATATTTCTCCACCAGGATGATAAATGAGAAACTGGGATTGAAATGAAACACCAAGACAATACGTAGATTACACAGTCACTTCAGGGGACTCTGGAGCACTGACTGATGATAATCATTGCAGTGTTTCTCTGGCTTTGTGCTCATTGTGAAAAAAGTGGAATTGGCTGTCTCCAGTGACTATGCACCAGACAGTGTGGGAAAGAGCCATAGAGATTAGAGGTCGACCGATTAATCGGAATGGCTGATTAATTAGGGCTGATTTCAAGTTTTCATAACAATCGAAAATCTGTATTTTTGGGCGTCGATTTTGCGGATTTTTTTTACACCTTTAATCTTTAATCATTATTTAACTAGGCAAGTCACTTAAGAACACATTCTTAGTTTCAATGACGGCCTAGGAACGAGGCAGAACGACAGATTTTTACCTTGTCAGCTAGGGGGATCCCAATCTTGCAACCTTACAGTTAACTAGTCCAACGCTCTAACCACCTGCCTCACGAGGAGCCTGCCTGTTACACAAATGCAGTAAGCCAAGGTAAGTTGCTAGCTAGCATTAAACTTATCTTATAAAAAACAATCAACGAATGTCGTTGTTCCAATGTGTGCTTAACCATAAACATCAATGCCTTTCTTAAAATCAATACACAAGTATATATATATTTTTTTATCTCCGCTTATATTTAGCCAATATTGATCAGAGTTACCTTGTCCTATGGATATCTACACAGTTATACAATTGGCAAGGTGGTGTAAGCCTACACGAAACACAGACCTTATTTTAAGTGAATCTAAAAATATCCTATGGAATAAATGAATGAAGGAACCGCTTTTCAGATTTGGTAGAAGGTGTCATGGGAATTATGACTTGCACTTTGGTGGTCAATTCTACCCATGTCCATTATTAAAATAGGATTTCCTGCATTTAGAAATGACAGTTTTTGTTTTCAACATTCATCACAGGTAACTTAAACTCTATTTTTATTCAAACAGTTGAAAGTATTTGTCTCCTAAGCAGACTCTTCAGTATCATTGTCACTTCAGAGCTGTGTGTGTTTTACAGATGGCAGAGAAAAGCAGAGCACCAGAGTGGGACTATTACATGGAATTGGCACCAGGGAAAGCAAGGTGTCTAATTTGTGATAAAGATGTAAGCATGGGGTCAGCAACGGCTAAATCAAAAAATACCACCAACCTGTGGTATATATATACACACACACATTTTAAAAATCGGCCGATAAATCGGTATCGTCGTTGAAAAGTCATAATCGGTCGACCTCTAATAGAGATAGCAAGTGAGCGGCATAGAGAGCGAGAGAAGGAACATAACATTTGACATACCAATGAAAAATACTTTTATCAGTTATAGAACCCATTGCCCTTTATGGCTGTGAGGTCTGGGGTCCGCTCACAATCCAAGAATTCACAAAATGGGACAAACAGCAAATTGAGACTCAAATTGAGAATTCTACTAAAATATCCTCGGTGTACAATGCCAAATAATGCATCCAGAGCAGAATTGGACCGATACCCGCTAATTATCCAAATCCAAATTATCCAAATTGATGGTATCCTCACTGAAATGATCAAATATACAGACAACAAATTCCAATTGGATATACTAAAGCTCTTTGACATCATCCTTAGCTCTGGCATCTTCCCCAATATTTGGAACCAAGGACTGATCACCCCCAATACACAAAAGTGGAGACAAATTTGACCCCAATAACTACCGTGGGATATGCGTCAACAGCAACCTTGGGAAAATCCTCTGTATTATCATTAACCTCTTGCTCCTACCTGACACGCAGGCGTCCCATCTAGACATCTGGAAATGCAAATGCGCTACGCTAAATGCTAATAGTACTAGTACTAGTTAAAACTCAAACGTTCATTAAAATACACATGCAGGGTATTGAATTAAAGCTACACTCGTTGTGAATCCAGGCAAGAAGTCAGATTTTTAAAATGCTTTTCGGCGAAAGCATGAGAAGCTATTATCTGATAGCATGTAACACCCCAAAAGACCCGCAGGGGACGTAAACAAAATAATTAGCATAGTCGTCGCTACACAAACCGCAAAAATAAAATATAAAACATTCATTACCTTTGACCATCTTCTTTGTTGGCACTCCTAGATGTCCCATAATCACTATTGGGTCTGTTTTCGATTAAATCGGTCCATATATAGCCTAGATATCGATCTACGAAGACTGTGTGATAAACGGAAAAAAATAGCGTCTTATAACGTAAGGTCATTTTTTTAAATTAAAAAAGTCGACGATAAACTTTCACAAAACACTTCGAAATACTTTTGTAATGCAACTTTAGGTATTAGTACACGTTAATAAGCGATCAAATTGATCACGAGGCGATGTATATTCTATATGGGGTACATCTGGAATTAATGTCCGTGTAAATCTCAACCAAAATATCCGGTCGGAGACCTGAACAAATGGCTTGTCTCTTCTTCGTTTGACCAAGAAACAAAGCCTAGGCAAATGACAAGACTGTTGACATCGTGTGGAAGCTGTAGGTATTGCAACCTCAGCCCCATTTAATGTGGTTCGCCTTTATCAATGGGTTGAAGTGGCGGATGGGTATATATTTCCATTTTCAGTGATCAGATTTTCCTGCGCTTTTCGATGAAACGCACGTTCTGTTATAGTCACAGCCGTGATTTAACCAGTTTTATAAACGTCTGAGTGTTTTCTATCCACACATACTAATCATATGCATATACTATATTCCTGGCATGAGCAGCAGGGCGCTGAAATATTGCGCGATTTTTAACAGAATGTTCGAAAAGGAGGGGGTAGGAGTAACAGGTGAACAGTGGACTCATTTCCTCATTGAAAACAATGTACTGAGCGAATGGTAAATAGCTTTTTACCAAATTACAGTACACAGACCACATATTCACCCTGCACACCCTAATTGACAAACAAACAAACCAAAACAAAGGCAAAGTCTTCTCATGCTTTGTTGATTTCAAAAAAGCCTTCGACTCAATTTGACATGAGGGTCTGCTATACAAATTGATGGAAAGTTGTGTTGGCGAAAAATATATGACATTATAAAATCCATGTACACAAACACCAAATGTGTGGTTAAAATAGACAAAAAACACATTTCTACCCACAGGGCCATGGGGTGAGATAGGGATGCAGCTTAAACCCCACCCTCTTCAACATATATATCAACGAATTGGTGTGAGCACTAGAAAAGTCTGCAGCACCCGGCCTCACCCTACTAGAATCTGAAGTCAAATGTCTACTGTTTGCTGATGATCTTGTGCTTCTGTCACCAACCAAGGAGGGCCTACAGCAGCACCACGATCTTCTGTTCAAATTCGGCCAGACGTGGGCCCTGACAGTAAATCTCAGTGAGACCAAAATAATGGTGTTCCAAAAAAGGTCCAGTCGCCAGGACCACAAATACAAATTCCATCTAGACACCGTTGCCCTAGAGCACACAAAAAAAACTATACATACCTCGGCCTAAACATCAGCGCCACAGGTAACTTCCACAAAGCTGTGAATGATCTGAGAGACAAGGCAAGAAGGGCATTCTATGCCATCAAAAGGAACATAAAATTCAACATACCAATTAGGATCTGGCTTAAAATACTTGAATCAGTTATAGAACCCATTGCCCTTAATGGTTGTGAGGTCTGGGGTCCACTCACCAACCAAGAATTCAAAACATGGGACAAACATCAAATTGAGAATCTGCATGCAGAATTCTGCAAAACATCCTCTATGTACAACTTAAAACACCAAATAATGCAGGCAGAGCTGAATTAGGCCGATACCCTCTAATTATCAAAATGCAGAAAAGAGCCGTTAAATTCTACAACCACCTAAAAGGCAGCGATTCCCAAACCTTCCACAACAATGCCATCACCTACAGAGAGATGAACCTGGAGAAGAGTCCCCTAAGCAAGCTGGTCCTGGGGCTCTGTTCAAACACAAACACACCCCACAGAGCCTCAGGACAGAAACATAAGTAGACCCAACCAAATTATGAGAAAACAAAAAGATAATTACTTGACACATTGGAAAGAATTAACAAAAAAAACAGCTTTGACTCTGTATAGACTTAGTGAGCATAGCCTTGCTATTGAGAAAGGCCGCCGTAGGCAGACCTGGCTCTCAAGAGAAGACAGGCTATGTGCACACTGCCCACAAAATGAGGTGGAAACTGAGCTTCACTTCCTAACCTCCTGCCCAATGTATGACCATATTAGAGACACATATTTCCCTCAGATTACACAGATCCAAAGAATTCGAAAACAAACCTGATTTTCATAAACTCCCATATCTACTGGGTGAAATACCACAGTGTGCCATCACAGCAGCAAGATTTGTGACCTGTTGCCACAAGAAAAGGTCAACCAGTGAAGAACAAACACCAATGTAAATACAACCCATATTTATGCTTATTTATTTTCCCTTTTGTACTTTAACCATTTGTACATCACTACAACACTGTATATATACATAAAATGACATTTGTAATGTCTTTATACTTTTGGAACTTCTGTGAGTGGAATATTTACTGTTCAATTGTATTGTTTATTTCACTTTTGTATATTATCTACCTCACTTGCTTTGGCAATGTTAACATATGTTTCCCATGCCAATAAAGCCCCTTGAATTGAATTGAGAGAGAGAGAGAGAGAGAGAGAGAGAGAGGGGGGGGGGGGCATAGAGAGGGAGGCTGAGAGAGAGAGGCTGAGAAAGAGAGAGAGAGAGAGAGAAAGAGAGAGAGGGGGGAGCAGAGATAGAGAGAGAGAGGGAGAGAGAGACAGAGAAAGAGGGAGAGAGGCAGAGAGAGAGAGAGAGAGAGAGAGAGAGAGAGAGAGAGAGAGAGAGAGAGAGAGAGAGAGAGAGAGAGAGAGAGAGAGGGGGCATAAAGAGAGAGATTCATAAAGAGAGAGGCATAGATAGGGAGAGGTAAGGTACTAATCACATTTGGCTAAAACTTAACAAAAGATACAATCTACTGTGACAATGTATTCATATGTGCAGCTTATGCTCCTCCTTCAGATTCATCATATTATGATGATCAGTTTTTTGACAATCTCCATACAAAAATCATTCTATTTTCAGGCAGAGGGTAAAGTGCTTATTTATGGAGATTTCAAAGCAAAAACAGGTTCTGAGCCTGAATACACTGATGCGGGAGGAAACAGCATATATTTAGACACTCCTTCTTGTACAATAGCCATATTATAAATAATAGAAACAGTCCTGACCAAATACTTAACAAAAACAGTTCTTATTTACAACTGCGACCTGGCCAAGACAAAGCAAAGCAATGCAAGACAAACAACAACACAGAGTTACACATGGAATAAATAAACGTACAGTCAATAACACATTAGAAAAAAAGTCTATATACAGTCTGTGCAAATGAGGTAAGACAATGGGGGTAAAGGCAATAAATAGGCCACAGTGGCAATGGGGGTAAAGGCAATAAATAGGCCACAGTGGCGAAATAATGACAATTTAGTAATTAAACACTGGAGTGATAGATGTGCAAGTTGAGATACTGGGGTGCAAAGGAGCAAAATAAATAACAATATGTGGATGAGATAGTTGGATGGGCTATTTACAGATTAGCTATGTACAGGTGCAGTGATCTGTGAGCTGCTCTGACAGCTGATGCTTAAAGCTAGTGAGGGAGATATGAGTCTCCAGCTTCAGTGATTTTTGCAATTCATTCCAGTCATTGGCAGCAGAGAACTGGAAGGAAAGGCGGCCAAACGGAGGAATTGGCTTTTAAAGAATAACCAGGCATCTTCCACTGACGGAATGAGGTCAATATCCTTCCAAGATACCCAAGCCAGGTTGATTAGAAAGGCCTGCTCGCTGAAGTGTTTTAGGGAGCGTTTGACAGTGATGAGGGGTGGTCGATTGACCTCAGACCCATTACGGACGCAAGCAATGACGCAATGATCGCTGAGATCCTGGTTGAAGAGAGCAGAGGTATATTAGAAGGGCAAGGTTGGTTAGTATGACATCTATGAGGGTGCCTGTGTTTACGGATTTGGTGTTTTACCTGGTAGGTTCATTGATCATTTGTGTGAGATTGAGGGCATCAATCTTAGATTGTAGGATGCTCGGGGTGTTAAGCATGTCCCAGTTTCGGTCACCTAACAGCACGAGCTCTGAAGATAGATGGGGGTCAATTAATTCACATATGGTGTCCAGGGCACAGCTGGGGGCAGAAGGTGGTCTATAGCAAGCGGCAACGGTGAGAGACTTGTTTCCGGAAAGGTGGATTTTTAAAAGTAGAAGCTCAAATTGTTTGGGCACAGACCTGGTGTAATGATGTTCGTCTGTTGTTTGAAGTGAGGCAGACCGAAATGCAGCGTGTAGGTTACTCGTGACTTTTAATGAAGCTATATGGTACATGAAATAACGGAAGAAGAAAACAACAAACGAATGAAACAAAATACAGCCTATCTGGTGACAAACACTAAGACAGGTACAATCACCCACGAAATACAACGCGCACTCAGGCTACCTAAATACGGTTCCCAATCCGAGACAACTAGAAACAGCTGACTCCAATTAGGAATCGCCTCAGGCAGCCAAGCCTAACTAGACACACCCCTACTAATACACACTCCTAATTAATACAAACCCCAATACGAAATACAACATATAAACCCATGTCACACCCTGGCCTACCCAAACATATAACAAAAACACAAGATACAATGACCAAGGCGTGACAGAACCCCCCCCCCCCCTAAGGTGCGGACTCCGGGACGCACCTCAAGAGCATAGGGAGGGTCCGGGTGGGCGTCTGTCCATGGTGGCGGTTCTGGCTCGGGACGTGGACCCCACTCCATCAATGTCATAGTTCCTCCCCTTCGCGTCCTAGGATAATCCACTTTCTCCGCCGACCATGGCCTAATAGTCCTCACCCTGATCCCCACATAACTGAGGGGCAGCTCGGGACCGAGGGGCAGCTCGGGACAGAGGGGCAACTCAGGATAGAGGGGCAACTCAGGATAGAGGGGCAACTCAGGATAGAGGGGCAACTCAGGATAGAGGGGCAACTCAGGATAGAGGGGCAGCCCGGGACAGAGGGGCAGCCCGGGACAGAGGGGCAGCCCGGGACAGAGGGGAAGCCCGGTACTGAGGGGAAGCCCGGTACTGAGGGGAAGCCCGGTACTGAGGGGAAGCCCGGTACTGAGAGGGAGCTCGGTACTGAGAGGAAGCTCGGTACTGAGAGGAAGCTCGGTACTGAGAGGAAGCTCGGTACTGAAAGGGAGCCCAGTACAGAGAGGGAGCCCAGTACTGAGAGGAAGCTCAGTACTGAGAGGAAGCTCAGGCAGGTAGTAGGCTCCGGTAAATCCTGGCTGGCTGGTGGACCTGGATGATTAAGGTTGTCCGGCCGATCTAGAAGATCTTGGCAGACTGGCACTTCTGGCGGATCCTGGCAGACTGGCACTTCTGGTGGATCCTGGCAGACTGGTGACGCTGGGCCAACAGGAGACTCCGGCAGCACAGGAGAGGAGAAAGGCTCTGGCTGAGCTGAACAGGCTGGAGACTCCGATAGCACAGGAGGGGAGAAAAGCACTGGCTGTCCTGAACAGGCGATGCGCACTGGACGCGCTGGGCCAACTGGGAGCACTGGTGGCGCTGGACAGACAGGAGACTCCGGCAGCGCAGGAGAGGAGAAAAGCTCTGGCTGCGCTAAACAGGCGAGGCGCACTGGAGGCCTGGTGTGTGGTGCTGGAACTGGTGGTACTGGCGCGAGGACACGCACAGGAAGCCTGGTGCGGGGAGCTGCTACCGGAGGACTGGTGTGTAGAGGTGGCTCTGGATAGACCGGACCGTGCAGGCGCACTGGAGCTCTTGAGCACCGAGCCTGCCCAAGCTTACCTGGCTCGATGCCCACTCTAGCCCGGCCAATAGGAAGGGCTGGTATAAGTCGCAGCTGGCTCTGCACCCGCACTGGAAACACCGTGCGCTCCATAGCATAACACGGTGCCTGCCCGGTCTCTCTAGCCCAACGGTGAGCACAGGGAGTATGCGCAGGTTTCCTACCTGGCATAACTATTCTCCCTTTTAGCCCCCCCAATATTTTTTTGGGGGGTGACTTTCCGGTTTCCAACCGCGTCGCCGTGCTGCCTCCTCATACATACGCCTCTCCGCTTTAGCTGCCTCTATTTCCTCCTTGGGACAGCGATATTCTCCCGGCTGCTCCCAGGGTCCTTGACCGTCTAATTTTTCCTCCCATGTCCAAATCTCCAAATGATGCATTCTCTCCCATTGCAACTGCTCTTCACGATTAACAGGGAGAGTAGGCTCAGGTCTGTTTCCTGACTCAGCCACTCTCTCTCTGCGCTTTTCCCTGTTACCTTCAGTTTTCGCTCTGTATAGCAATGCTTTCCTTCTCGATTCCATCCGTGTACAGTCCTCCTCGCATTGCTGTAGGGAATCCCAGGCGGGCTCTTGCACTCGCTCTGGGTCGGACGCCCACCTGTCGATTTCTTCCCACGTCGTATAATCCCTGCTTCTGCCGTCCATATCGTCCTCCTTTAGCTCCTGCCAGTTCACACGCTGCTCGGTCTGTGAATCGTGGTGGGTGATTCTGTAATGATGTTCGTCTGTTGTTTGAAGTGAGGCAGACCGAAATGCAGCGTGTAGGTTACTCATGACTTTTAATGAAGCTATACGGTACATGAAATAACGGAAGAAGAAAACAACAAACGAATGAAACAAAATACAGCCTATCTGGTGACAAACACTAAGACAGGTACAATCACCCACGAAATACAATGCGCACTCAGGCTACCTAAATACGGTTCCCAATCCGAGACAACTAGAAACAGCTGACTCAATTAGGAATCGCCTCAGGCAGCCAAGCCTAACTAGACACACCCCTACTAATACACACTCCTAATTAATACAAACCCCAATACGAAATACAACATATAAACCCATGTCACACCCTGGCCTACCCAAACATATAACAAAAACACAAGATACAATGACCAAGGCGTGACACCTGGATCATAAGACAAAACTCTGCAGAATATCTCTGCAGTAGATTGGTGGTAAGGTGTATAACTTAATAAAATGTATGTAGACAGAAAACTAGTGTGCAATAAAAATCAAAAACCAAAGAACATAATTATTTTCACAAAATCGAAGTGTGAGACCTTGGCTGCAGTTTGAGTCCAAATCTTTTCAACATTTATATCAATGAATTAGCAGACATGTCAGACCATTCTCCAGCCCCAGGACTCACACTATTTGACACAGAGGTAAAATACCTGCTATATGCTGATGATTTGGTACTTCTATCACCAACCAAAGAAGGTCTTCAACTGAACCTTAACATTCTACAGCAGTATTGCCATAACTGGGCCCTGGCAGTAAATATATATATTATTTTTAAATCATGATATCACCGCCCAAAAAAACAGATGTCAGAAACACAAATATAAATTCACCCTGAACAACACCATAATTGAACACACTAAAAATGACACATACCTTGGTCTGACCATATCGGCATCGGGAAACTTTAATATGGCAGTGAAGGCACTCAAAGAAAAAGCCCGCAGAGCATTGTATGCAATAAAAATGAAATTATTCAATATCAACATCCCAATTAGAATTTGGACCAAAATATTTGACAGTGTAATGCTACCAATAGCTTTTTACAGAAGTGAAGTTTGGGGGCCACTCAATAAACTGGACTTATATGTGGGAAAAACATCCAATTGAAGCCCTATATGCAGAATTCTGTCTGAGAAATCTATAAGTCCGGAGAAATACACTAACTAATGCATGACGGGCAGAATTGTGCCGCTTCCCAGTGGTAATGAAAATACAGAAAAGTTCATTAAAATCAACTGGTGTTGGACCTAACCAACCAAGCTGACACCAGCACTGCTTCAAAAGAAAGAATTCCAATAAACAAAAACATGAACCAATCAAAGGACTCATATTTACAACATTGGAAAAACGAAACAAAATCCCAAAGCCGACTAAATTGCTATCTGGCCCTAAACAGAGAATATGAATTGGCTGATTATCTCTACTCTGTCAGAGATATAAAGCCGAGACAGATCCTTACCTAGTAAGTGAGTGACCACCGATTGGCAATAGAAACCGGCAGACATGGTTACCCAAAGAGGAGCGTGTATGTGGTCACTGCACGGCAGGGGAGGTAGAAACAGAGAGGCACTTTCTCCTTTACTAAATATTCCTCACCAAGTGATTAATTATTCACAGAAATTACTACATTTATTCCAAATTTTAACTTATTAAACCCAGAGGAAAAACATAAAATACTCATGGGGAAGGAGCAATGGCTCCTCTTGCAGCCAAATATGTCTTTGTCTGCCATAGCCTGAGGGATACTGGATAATAACATCTGCATAGTTTTCACAGATCCCTCTGGAACTTTCATTGCGCACACCTGGCCCTTATTCCCATTAATTGTATTTGTATATATATGCCCTTTCACCATGGTCTGGTCAGTTATTGTTACAATGTCCATTGGTGCGTGTGAGTACGTGTGCTGTGTGTTTTGGGCATCGTGCCATTGTGGATTGCGTAGATGATTACGGATCTCGTCCCGTGTGTTAATCATTGTGCGCGTGTGTTATTTATTCGAAGTACTCCTCACTCTTTTGTTTGGGTATCACCATGTGTTTTTGTATAGTGTTTGTTTGGTCTTTGTCCCCGTGCCTTTACACGGTACGCCGTATTTTGGGTACAATAAAAAAAAAACTATTATGCATTCCTGCGCCTGTCTCCCGAATCTCTTCATACCAGCATGACAATAGTAAACAGTAACTTCCTTATTATTACTATTATTGCTATTACTATTATTGATGTTGTTGTGATTATCATTCCAAATAGTAGGGGTGATGGTAGTGATAGCAGTTTAGTGATGGTGGTGGTAGTAGTAGTAGTAGTAATAACGATGATGTTGGTGGTAGTAATGATGAAGATGATAATGGTGGTGGTAGTAATGATGATGATGATGATGATGGTGAAGATGACAGTTAGTTATAGTTTAATTTTCCATGTTTAGCTTTTCATATTTATTACATTTCTACTACTGACTTAACATTTAATTGTTGTGTTTTTTTGTATTATTATTTACTACCATTGTATATTATTATTTGTTATGCTTTATAATTGTTTTACAATGTATATTGTATACATTGTTGCTTAGGCAATATTGACACAATATTTTTTATGCCAATAAAGCAGCTTGAATTTGAGAGAGAGAGAGAGGCATAGATAGAGCCATAGAGACCGAGAGACAGAGGCGTGTAGAGAGAGAGGCGCATAGAGAGAGAGGCGCATATAGAGAGAGGCGCATAGAGAGAGAGGCGCATACAGTGGCTTGCGAAAGTATTCACCCCCTATTTTGTTGCCTTACAACCTGGAATTAAAATACATTTTTGGGGGTTTGTATCATTTGATTTATACAACATGCCTACCACTTTGAAGATGCAAAATATGTTTTTATTGTGAAACAAACAAGAAATAAGACAAAAAATGTTTTAACTTGAGCGTGCATAACTATTCACCCCCCCAAAGCCAATACTTTGTAGAGCCACCTTTTGCAGAAATTACAGCTGCAAGACTATTTGGGTATGTCTCTATAAGCTTGGCACATCTAGCCACTTGGATTTTGCCCATTCTTCAAGGCAAAACTGCTCCAGCTCCTTCAAGTTGGATTGGTTCTGCTGGTGTACAGAAATCTTTAAGTTATACCACAGATTCTCAATTGGATTGAGGTCTGTGCTTTGACTAGGCCATTCCAAGACATTTGAATGTTTCCCCTTAAACCATTGGAGTATTGCTTTAGCAGTATGCTTAGGGTCATTGTCCTGCTGGAAGGTGAACCTCTGAAACAGGATTCCCTCAAGAATTTCCCTGTATTTAGCGCCATCCAAAATTCCTTCAATTCTGACCAGTTTCCCAGTCCCTGCCGATGAAAAACATACCCACAACATGATGCTGCCACTACCATGCTTCACTGTGGGGATGGTGTTCTCGGGGTGATGAGAGGTGTTGGGTTTGCGCCAGGCATAGTGTTTTTCTTGATGGCCAAAAAGCTCAATTTTAGACTCATCTAACCAGAGTACCTTCTTCCATGTGTTTGGGGAGTCTCCCACATGCCCTTTGGCAAACACCAAATGTGTTTGCTTATTGTTTTCTTTAAGCACTGGCTTTTTTTCTGGCAATTTTTCCATAAAGCCCAGCTCCGTGGAGTGTAAGGCTTAAAGTGGTCCTATGGAAAGATACTACAATCTCCGCTGTGGAGCTTTGCAGCTCATTCGGAGTTATCTTTGGTCTCTTTGTTGCCTCTCTAATTCCCTCAATTTCCTGTTCTGTGAGTTTTGGTGGGCAACCAACTCTTGGCAGGTTTGTTTTTGGTGCCACATTCGTTCCATATTTTTATAATGGATTTAATGGTGCTCCGTGGGATGTTCAAAGTTTTGAATATTTTTTATGACCCAACCCTGATCTGTACTTCTTCACAACTTTTTCCCTGACCTGTTGGAGAGCTCATTGGTCTTCATGGTGCCGCTTGCATGGTGGTGCCCCTTGCTTAGTGGTGCTGCAGACTCTGGGGCCTTTCAGAACAGGTGTATATATACACTAAGATCATGTGACAAATCATGTGACACTTAAGTAAAGTTCACCTGTGTGCAATCTAACTAATTATGTGACTGCTGAAGGTAATTGGTTGCACCAGATCTTTTTTAGGGGCTTCATAGCAAAGGGGGTGAATGTATATGCACCTACCACTTTTCCGTTTTTTATTTTTTAGAAATTTTTGAAATAAGTATTATTTTTTCCATTTCACTTCACCTATTTTGACTATTTTGTGTATGTCCATTACATGGAATTCAAATCAAATACAGCTTTTAATTATAGGTTGTAATGCAACAACATAGGAAAAATGCCACGGGGGGTGAATACTTTTGCAAGGCACTGTAGAGAGAGGCACATAGAGAGAGGCACATAGATAGAGAGATGAATAGAGAGAGTGAGGCATAGAGAGAGAGAGATGGGTCAGATCAGTAAGAGGATGAACGGGAGAGATGATACTTCATCACCATCTAGGGACATTTTCAATCCCACACCGTCACATACAGCTCACCACAATCTGCTACTTTAAATTTTGCTTTGGAGTGGCCGAGTATAAATGACGGATTAGATGAGATTATAGGTCGCTCATGTCAATCTCAGACAGACAGACAGACAGACATCTTCCACGGACTCCCCGTCTCTGGACAAAATCTGACCACATCCCCCCAATGTCATTGTCCAGAATCATGAGGGTTTGCCCAGCCTGACAGGCCGTTCATTTTGACTACAAAATAAGCACTTCACTCAACTACAGATGTTTTTACATTTGGAACAAAACATTGAAAACTAAATATATCCATGTAAGCTGCTAGTTTCTATTTAGCAACAACAGTTAAATAGACCTGGTGTCAATCATGCATGCCCAGCCTGGCAGAGTGTGGAGGATCAAAGACCACATTATCTTTTAAAACCACCACAGTTTCTGGTTGTGGATTCAACCCACCAGCTAAACAATCTGTGCTGTCACAGCATTAGCACTGATAAGCTATTCCTTTGGGGAGACGGTCTCTCCTTCAGTTCACCTTAATAGACTGGAGCTGTTTTGAAAATAGGATGGGTGGGGTAGGATTAGTATGTGTGGTCACTGTGTGATTGATTGCTCTAGCGGAACCCCAGGCCTAGACAGGTTTTAACCAGGTAGGCCAGTTGAGAACAAGTTCTCATTTACAACTGCGACCTGGCCAAGATAAAGCAAAGCAGTGCATAAAAAACAACACAAATTTGTTTTAGATTTTTCTATGTACAGTGTGTGCAAATGTAGAAGAGTAGGGAAGTAGGTAATAAATAGGCCCTAGAGGCAAAAACAATTACAATTTAGCATTAATACTGGAGTGATAGATGTGCAGATGATGATGTGCCTAAGGTTAAGGTCCACCCATGCTGCCCTGAGCCAATTGTAATCCCTCTTTGTGGCACCTGACCACACGACTGAACAGCAGTTCAGGTGCGACAGAACTAGGGCCTGTAGGACCTGCCTTCTCAATAGTGTTGTTAAGGCATAGTAGCGCTTTATTAAAGACAGACTTCTTCCCATCTTAGCTACTGTTGTATCAGTATGTTCCGACCATGACAGTTTACAATAGGGTTACTACAAGCAGTTTAGTCACCTCAACTTGCTCAATTTCCACATTATTCATTTCAAGATTTAGTTGAGGTTTAGGGTTTAGTGAATGATTTGTCCAATACTTTTAGTTTAAAAAATATTTAGGACTAACTTATTCCTTTCCACCCATTCTGAAACTAACTGTAGCTCTTTCTTAAGTGTTGCAGTCATTTCAGTTGCTGTAGTAGCTGACGTGTACAGTGTCAAGTCATCCGCATACATGGACACACTGGTTTACTGTCTCAGCTACCGCATGGCAAGCGGTACCGGAGCGCCAACTCTTGGACCAAAAGCCTCCTTAACAGCTTCTACCCTCAAGCCATAAGACTGCCCACCTGGACTATTTACATTGACCCCCCCCCCCCTTTGATTTTACACTGCTGCTACTCGCTGTTTATTATCTATGTATAGTCACTTAACAAATTCTCTCGACTAACCTGTACCCCCACTCATTGACTCTGTACCGGTACCCCCTGTAAATAGCCTCATTATTGTTATGTACATTTCCTGTAAATATTTTAGTAATGCTATTTCTTGAACTGCATTGTTGGTTAAGTCTTGAGTAAGTAAGCATTTCACGGTAAGGTCTACCTGCTCTATTCGGCGCTTGTGACAAATAAAATGTGATTGGACTAGTAAAGATTGAAAAAAGTAAGGGGCCTAGACAGCTGCCCAGGGGAATTCCTGATTCTACCTGGATTATGTTACAGAGGCTCCCATTAATGAACACCCTTTGTTTTCTGTTAGACATGTAACTCTTTATCCACAATATAGCAGGGGGTGTAAAGCCCTTACACAAGTTTTTCCAGCAACAGACTATGATCGATAATGTAAAAAGCTGCTCCGAAGTCTAACAAAACATATTATCATCAATTTCTCTCAGCCAATCAGTCATTTGTGTAGGTGCTGAGCTTGTTGAATTCCCTTACCTATAAGCGTACTGAAAGTCTGTTGTCAATTTGTTTACCGTAAAATAGCATTGTATCTGGTCAAACATATTTTTTGCCAAATGTTTAGTAAGGGTTGGTAACAGGCGGATTGGTCGGCTTTTTGAGCCAGTAAAAGGGGCTATACTATTCTTGGGCAGCAGAATGACTTTTGCTTCCCTCCAGGCCTGAGGGCACACACTTTCTAGTAGGCTTAAATTGTCCTTTGTACAACCTGTTACATAACGGGGGGACACAAGCTTGTAATGGCAGGGTAGTGGGTTCGATTGTAGTGGGTTCGATTCCTGGCACCACCAATACGCAAAATGTATGCACGAATGACTAAGTCGATTTGTATAAAACATATATGTATATATAAAGTGCCTTCTTAATAAACGTACTCAGATCTGTCAGGATTTGGCCAGGATTGTTCCGGTTTTGGCCACTAGATGCCCCCATTGTGCTTTTTCGACCCTTTTGTTTTCCCTTGTTTCCAGTTATTATTTGCACCTGTGCCTCGTTTCCCTTGAATGTATTTAAACCCTTAGTTTTCCTCAGTTCTTTGCTCTGTGTTTGAATGTTAGCACCCAGCCCCAGCGATGCTGTGAACATTTGTTCCTCCAGTTGGACTCTCTTGTGGTACTCTGTTTTTGTTCGTTTATTTATTTTTGATTATCTTTTGAGGCATTTTCCCTGCTGTACCTACCACCTTGTGGATTTACCTTTTGACTTAGAGGATTACCTTTTTCTCTTGGAATTACTTTTGACGTTGTGGATATATATTGTTGCCTGAAGAACCTTCCTTTTTACTTTATTAAAACACCGTCTCAAGAATTGCTGTGTCTGCCTCATCTTCTGGGTTCTGCCGACTATTAGTGGCTCAGTTTGCTAAGTGACTGTTTCTCACACCGGAGACCTGAGTTTGTAACTGGGTCCTGACAAGACCTCTTCACTTTTTCCATATTTTGTTCCATTACAGCCTTATTCTAAAAAGGATTCAATAGTTTTTTCCCTAATCTACACACAATACCCCATAATGACAAAGCAAAAACAGGTTTTTAGAAATAGAAACTGAAATATTTGTATTATTTATTTAACCAGGAAGGGCTCATTGAGATTTTAAAATCTCTTTTTCAAGAGCGTCCTGGCCAAGATAGGCAGCATCAAGTCATTGCAAAAATGACAGACAAACAACATGAAAAACTACAAGTAATCTAGTAAAAACCATAGAATTCACGAGTATAACCAAATCAAAAACAGCAAATGTAAAAAATTGACAGGTCAGGGAATCAGTCGCAAGATCATTCATCAGTGATTTAAAAATACCAATCGGGACAAGTTCTTCCAGTTTAAAAGTATTTTGTAAGGCGTTCCAAGACGATGGCGCAGAGTACATAAAAGCCCTTTTACCTAATTCAGTTCGGACATTTGGAACAGTTGGCAGGATAAAGTCCAGCGAACGACGAAATTACCCATCACATTTGTGAACAATAAAAATGCCAAAATAAAAAACTAGTAAACCCAAAATGGCTTTGTAAATAAAAGTATACCAGTGACTGAGCCTACGAGTGACTAGAGAAGGCCAGGTTTTGCAGTTTAAAATACATCTCAAAGTGCCATGGTACAGGGTGTCAATTGATCTCAAACAATGAGCGGAAGCATTCATATATAAAATATCCCTATAGTCTAGTAAAGGCATAAATGTAGCCGATACTAGCCTCCTTCAGGCTTCAAAAGAAAAACAGGCCTTATTCCTAAAATAAAATCACAATTTCAGCTTGAATTTTTTTGTAAGTTGTTGAATATGCAATTTAAAATAGAGGCCATCATCAATTAAAATTCCAAGATATTTATATGAGGTTACAAATTCAATCTCCTTGCCCTGACAGGTAGTAATAGGTGAAAAGTTCAGAGGTCTATTTCTTGCTTTAGAAAACACCATTAGTTTAGTCAGTATTGAGGATAAGCTTCAATTGACACAAGGTATGTTGAACAGTATAAAAAGCAGTTTGCAAGTTCTGGAAAGCTTTTGTAAGAGACAAGGCACAACAGTACATAACAGTATCTTCAGCATAAAAATGAAATTGTGCATTTTGGACATTTTTGTCTAAATAATTTATATAAATAGTGAATAAGAGAGGCAAAGAGAGGCATATTACATTCAAATAAGTATTCAGACCCTTTACTCAGTACTGTGTTGAAACACCTTTGGCAGTGATTACAGCATCGAGTCTTCTTTGGTTTGACACCTGTATTTGGCACAGCTGTATTTGGGGAGTTTCTCCCATTCTTCTCTGCAGATCCTCTCAAGCTGTCAGGTCGGATGGGGAGCGTTGCTGCAGAACTATTTTCAGGTCTCCCCAGAGATGTTCGATCGGGTTCATGTCTGGGCTCTGGCTGGGCCACTCCAGGACATTCAGAGACTTGTCCCGAAGCAAATCCTGTGATGTCTTGGCTGTGTGCTTAGGGTCATTGTTCTCTTGGAAGGTGAACCTTCGCCCCAGTCTGAGATCCTGAGCACTCTGGAGCAGGTTTTCATAAAAGATATCTCTGTACTTTGCTCTGTTCATCTTTGCCTGGATTCTGACTAGTCTCCTAGTCCCTGCCGCTGAAAAACATCCCCACAGCATGATGTTGCCAGGTTTCCTCCAGACGTGACACTTGGCATTCAGGCCAAAGAGTTCAATCTGGGTTTCATCAAATCATGTTTCTCATGGTCTGAGAGTCTTTAGGTGCCTTTTGGCAAACTCCATGCGGCCTGTCATATGCCTCTACTAGCCGCCAGTGTTTATGCGCCCTGTATTTGGCGTGACCGTTTTGTGCCAGAGAAATAAATCTGCAAATCACTGATCCCTCTGCTCCAGACTCCTACGCACCACTCCTCGTAACCCCTCTGCTCCCGACTCCTAGTAACCCCTCTGCTCCCGACTCCTAGTAACCCCTCTGCTCCCGACTCCTAGTAACCCCTCTGCTCCCGACTCCTACGCACCACTCCTAGTAACCCCTCTGCTCCCGACTCCTACGCACCACTCCTAGTAACCCCTCTGCTCCCGACTCCTACGCACCACTCCTAGTAACCCCTCTGCTCCCGACTCCTACGCACCACTCCTAGTAACCCCTCTGCTCCCGACTCCTACGCACCACTCCTAGTAACCCGTGACATGTGGACTCTAATCAAGTTGTTGAAACATCAAGGATGATCAATGGAAACCGGTTGCACCTTTACTTATGTAAATAAGGTTTTTTATTTGTCATACATTTGCAAACATTTCTAAAAACGTGTTTTCGCTCATTATTAGGTATTGTGTGTAGATTGCTAAAGATGTATTCATTTTTAATCCATTTTAGAATGTGGGAAAAGTCAGGGGTCTGAATACTTTCTCGAAGGCACTGTATATTACTAAGCAGTCTTATAAGCAATCAAAGCTCTGTCGATAACCTAAATCCCATACCTTTCTCCATGTCCTTTAAAGGGTGGATATGTTGACTCTGGGTTCCTCCCTGTAAAACAAAGGAGATGATTAAGACAATGGAGAACAATATAAAGTGGTAACTGATGTGGTGATCAAATGTATGACTATAAGAAGATAATATCCTTAATAGTGGTTTATACAATGAAGACAACCATTATTAGAAACTGTCAAACTGAGTGCATGACTGGTGGAAACCAGTAAGAAAGGACGCTTGCTTTATCTCCATGCTAAGAACATTATCATTCCTCAACTTTAAGTGCAGAATGCCGTGATCTCATCATTTAACCTACTATCATTAATTTGTATTTCTAAACAGGATTCTGACTCACAAATCATGAATAGGCAAACTGAACATCAAACCATAGCCAAATTGAATAATTTCCCAAGTGGTTTAAAATGAACCCCAATTGACTTTTAATTCCAATGCTAACTCTTCCACCCTTGAGTCAAGCATTGTGTGAAGAACTTTTAGCACTGTTTTTCAGTTGTAACCAAAATGCCAACATCAGGAGGGTATAAACGCTCCTTCCCTAACCAACGGTGCCATATGCTACCTGACAACTCTTGCCTCTATGAGCCCCAGTGCTCTTTTCCATGACGCAGTGTGTGAGAGGACTTCTTTGAGGGAGCTCTAACCAGCTCCACATGCCTGCTCTGAGCAGGAGGCACAGGTCCTCAGAGGCAGCACAATGACTGTCTGTGTGGCATGTGGGGAGCAGCCTGGGAGAAGAGAGGGCCAAGTGCTGGGTAGGATACAGTGGGGCTGGCAGAGGCCCAAGTCCTCAGGCCCCTTCGCGTACGTGGAGGGGATCCGATCTAGGTCTGTCTGAGGCACCACACAGCTACAGCTGATTTTTTTACGACTTCACTGTAAGTGCTCCTCTACCTGTGGATGGGAGCTAGGCTGTTTGGCCAGGCGGTTTGGCCAGGCGGTTTGGCCAGGCGGTTTGGCCAGGCTGAGGCGCAAACGGCAGAGATAAAGATGTCAATAGTCTCCCTATAAGGAGTCATACAACCTGAAATGATAGATCAATACTATTGGATTTGAGATTACGTCTTTAACTGGGAAGAATTCCTTTCATGGGAAAAATAACTGCAACATTTTGAGATGAGCATTATACTGTAAGTCTACTTAAGTTTCAATGTCACATGCACAAGTACAGTGAAAACAATGCAGTAATTAATAACAATGTAATACTAAAAATAACAAGGTAGAACAAAAACACAAGACATAAAAATAAGAAAAACACAATAAAGTAAGTAAGCAAGCATACTATACACAGGGTCAGTCAATTCCAGGTCCATATTAACAATGTGCAGGGATACTGGGTCGATAGAGATAGATATGTATAGAGATAAGGTGACAGGGATAGTGGAGTAACAGAGGTAGATATGTATAGGGATACTGGGTCAATAGAGGTAGATATGTATAGAGGTAAAGTGACAGGGATAGTGGAGTAACAGAGGTAGATATGTATAGGGATAAGGTGACAGGGATACTGGGTCGATAGAGGTAGATATGTAGAGGTAAAGTGACTAGGCATCAGGATATATGATAAACAGAGTAGCAGCAAACTATATGATGATTGTATGAGAGTGTGTGTGTGTGTGTGTGTGTGTGTGTGTGTGTGTGTGTGTGTGTGTGTGTGTGTGTGTGTGTGAGCAAATTATGGCGTGAGTGTTTGTATGTGTGTTGGAATATCAGTGTGAGTTAGGGCTGGGCATATATATCGTGTGACGATAGAGTATAATATGAAACAATAGATGTTTTTCTATAGTTTATTTCTTTGTGTCTCTAAATTTACCTTTTTAGATTTTATACATTCATATTTTATATTTTGTTACATGCTTAATTGAAAATTTGTACAGGTTCTATATAAAATAAATAATCAAATACGAGTAAGTACCTTTTTATTTGAGTATAATTCAAAATGTTATAAGAAATAGGCCTTTACATGTGGTCATTTTATTCATTGAATTTACAGAAATTGTGCAATATCGTGATATGCATCGTTATCGGGATATGAAATCGCCTATATCGGGATATGATATTTTGGCCATATCGCCCAGCCCTTGTGTGAGTAGGGGGTAGGGCCTGTGAGTGTGCATAGGGAAAGTGCAAAAATAAATATAAAATACCAAGGTCAACTCTAATAGTATGTGAGGCCTTTTTGTTAGCTATTTAGCAGTCTTATGGCTTGGGGATAGAAGCTGGTTACAACGCTTTACATTCAGGTATAGCCTACTTTATGAATGATTTACAAATGGTTTATAAGTCGTTGGGCTGTTTATTATTAGTGGATATATTGTTTATCAATAATAATAATCTTTAATAAACCGTTATAACACCTTAGTTGAAATTGTGTGATTGTCATTTTTCTGCTTGCTAATAGTCTAAGCATTACCATTAGGCCTCCTTATTGTAGTATCTTGCTAATACTAGCAAGAAGCCTACAGACATTGATCCTTCAGCCAATATGAAAATATACTGAAGGAACATTACCATCTAATCCAAAAATTACTGGCCATCTGATTTCTCTCAATCCTGAATAAAACAAAGCCATGTGTGCATGTATTCAGCTCACACAACTCAATCCATAAAACAAAACAATGTAACATACGCAGCCATGCCAGGCAACTTTAGAAAATAGCCTAACAATAATGTTGTGACTGAGCTTTTATGGGGCGAAAAATAAACTTTCAAGTATGCATTAGGTTAGGTAAGGTCTGAACAGGGTGCTTAGTGTCTGAAAAACACTAACTGAACAGCTCTTATAAGGAACAAGAAGGAACACTACTTGGCAAGAGACACCAGACTCAGCCTAATCACCGCATGCCACATGAGCACCCTGTATGCTACATTGAGATGACAATAAACGATGGGTCACGAACACAACCAGAGGGCCTCATAGAGGAGAGTGAAAAAGGAGGGAATGCAGGAACACCAAGAACAGCCTTTCCTTTAAACATTAGGCCTAACATAATGGAGGACGCTTGGAGAGTGATGCCATCATGTTCCTGAGTTAGGCTAACAACAGATGACTCCCTGACTCAGAAGATAAAGTTTCAGCAGGATTTAATATTTTCTGTCCAGTTCCCTGGGCTCAGTGGTGTGGCATTTTGTCACTGTTTAAACTTCGCATCACATTAAAAAAGACAAACCCATGTAGTCTACTGTACAGAGCAAGCCTGCATCCCTAGGATAAGTATCAGTCTAGACTGACTGTCAGCGATTGGGTGCAGAGATGTAGCGGAGTCAGGTGCAGGACACAGGTTTTGAGCAACACAACTGAGTTTACTCAAAAAAAGTCAAGAAATATACCAAATAGAAAAATACATACACACTAGCACAATCAACAACCACTAAAGACACCAACAATCACGGACAGAACAGAAATGTATGCCAGTGGGTTAAATAAGGAACATGATATGGGAATTGAAACCAGGTGTGTGTAATACAGACAAAACAAAACTGAAACATGGATCGGTGGGGACTAGAAAGCCGGTGACGTCGACCACCGAACACCACCCGAACAAGGAGAGGGGCTGACTTCAGCGGAAGTCGTGACACTGACACTGGTGATGAACAGTACAGTGCTTACTTTTCATGTGTTATTACAATATTATAACAAACCTTCCATTTCTCTCTTTCTTTCTCTCTCTCGGAGGACCTGAGCCCTAGAACCATGCCCCAGGACTACCTGACATGATGACTCCTTGCTGTCCCCAGTCCACCTGGCCATGCTGCTGCTCCAGTTTCAACTGGCCTGGGCCCTAGGACCATGTCCCAGGACTACCTGACATGAGGACTCCTTGCTGTCCCCAGTCCACCTGGCCATGCTCCTGCTCCAGTTTCAACTGTTCTGCCTTACTATTATTCAACCATGCTGGTCATTTATGAACATTTGAACATCTTGGCCACGTTCTGTTATAATCTCCACCCGGCACAGCCGGAAGAGGACTGGCCACCCCACATATGCTCTCTCTAATTCTCTCTTTCTTTCTCTCTCTCGGAGGACCTGAGCCCTAGGACCGTGCCCCAGGACTACCTGACATGATGGCTCCTTGCTGTCCCCAGTCCACCTGACTGTGCTGCTGCTCCAGTTTCAACTGTTCTGCCTTATTATTATTTGACCATGCTGGTCATTTATGAACATTTGAACATCTTGGTCATGTTCTGTTATAATCTCTACCCGGCACAGCCAGAAGAGGACTGGCCACCCCACATAGCCCGGTTCCTCTCTAGGTTTCTTCCTAGGTTTTGGCCTTTCTAGGGAGTTTTTCCTAGCCACCGTGCTTTTACACCTGCATTGTTTGCTGTTTGGGGTTTTAGGCTGGGTTTCTGTACAGCACTTTGAGATATCAGCTGACGTACGAAGGGCTATATAAATAAATTTGATTTGATTTGATTTAAAGTAAATATAGTCTGCACAAACATGATGCACTGATGTTGTGACAAACCACATGGGTTAACCATTTCCCATATCTGTTTGTTGTAGTGATGTACCGATATGATATTTTTGGCGGACACCGAAATCCAATATTTTCCTCGCCCCAAAAAAATAATATACGATAAGTTAAATAGTTAACACACACACGGACGCAGCGGTCTAAGTCACTGCATCTCAGTGCAAGAGGCGTGAGTCACTAGAGTCCCTGGTTCAAATCGAAGCTCTATTACATCTGGCCATGAGTCAAATAGGGCGGCGCACAATTGGCCCAGCGTCGTCCGGGCTGTAATTGTAGATAAGAATTTGTTCTTAACTGACTTCCCTAGTTAAATAAAGGTTACACACACGCACAACAAAAAGTTATTTTGTTAGCATTTACATATGTCCCCATAACCAGTAAAACATAATCAAAACCTATTTCTTTCACTTACTTGCTGTGCTGTTTCACTGTTCATTTGTTCAGCCGTTTCAAACCTAACCAGGATTTCTATGGAACGCCGTTTGGGTCTTTGCGTGTCAAAAAACACTATTTGTAGTTTCAAATAAGCTTGTCTAATCTGTATTATTCGTAGCCATCTATTTACCGCCACAAAACGAAGCTGGCACTAAGACCAGTCTCAACCAACTCTATAAGGCCATAAGCAAAAAAGAAAATGCTCACCCAGAAGCGACGCTCCTCGTGTCTGGGGTTTTTAATGCAGGCAAACTTAAATCAGTTTTACCACATTTTTACCAGCATGTCACATGTGCAACCAGGGGGGGATCCTAGACCACCTTCACTCCACACACAGAGTTGCATACAAAGCTCTCCCCATCCCTCCATTTGGCAAATCTGACCACAATTCTATCCTCCTGATTCCTGCTTACAAGAAAAAAACTAAAGCAGGAAGTACCAGTGACTTGCTCAATACGGAAGTGGTCACATGAAGCGGATGTTACACTTCATCCCCACAGCGACTGTACGTACATATCCCAACCAGAGGCCATGGATTACAGGCAATATCCGCATCGAGCTAAAGGCTAGAGCTGCCGCTTCAAGGAGCGGGAGACTAATCTGGCCGCTTATAAGAAATCCCGCTATGCCCTCAGACGAACCATCAAACAAGTAAAGTATCAATACAGGATTAAGATTGAATCCTACTCCCCCAGCTCTGACGCTTGTCGGATGTGGCAGGGCTTGAAAACTATTACAGACTACAAAGAGATACCGAGACGCAAGCCTACCAGAAAAGCTAAATGCCTTTTATGCTCGCTCGGAGGCAAGCAACACTAACGCATGCTGTTCTGGATGACTGTGTGAAGACGCTCTCTGTAGCCGATATTAACAAAACCTTTAAACAGATCAACATTCATAAAGCACTCAAAGCATGCGCGGACCAACTGTCAAGTGTCTTCACTGACATTTTCAACCTCTCTTTGTCTGAGTCTGTAATACCTACATGTTACAAGCAAACCACCATAGACAAGCAAACCACCTGCCTAAATTATTACCGCCCTGTGGCATGTACGTCGGTAGCCATGAAGTGCTTTGAAAGGCTGGTCATTACTCACATCAACAGCACCCTCTCGGACACCCTAGACCCACTCCAATTCAAATACCGCGACAACAGATCCACAGATGACGCAATCTCAATCGCACTCCACACCGCCCTTTCTCACCTGGACAAAAGGAACACCTATGTGAGAATGCTGTTCATCAACTACAGCTCAGCGTTCAACACCATAATGCCCACAAAGCTCATCACGGAGCTAAGGACTCTGGGACTAAACACCTCCCTCTGCAAATGGATTCTGGTCTTCCTGACGGGCTGCTCCCAGGTGGTAAGAGTAGGCAACAACACATCTGCCACGCTGATCCTTAACTTCTTATGGGCAGGTGGGACGGTAGCATCCCACCTGGCCAAAATCTGGTGAAATTGCAGAGCGCGAAATTCAAATTACAGAAATATAAATATTTAACATTCATGAAAATACAAGTATTATACATCAAAATAAAGCTTAACTTCTTGTTAATCCAGTCACTGTCTCAGATTTCAAAAAGGCTTTACAGTGAAAGCACACCATGCGATTATCTGTGGACAGCGCCCCGCATACAAAACCATGTAAAACATATTTCAACCAGGCAGGTGCGACACAAAAGTCAGAAATAGCGATATAATAAATGTCTTACCTTTGAAGAACTTCTTCTGTTGGCACTCCAAATGGTCCCAGTTACATCACAAATGGCCCTTTTGTTCGATAAAGTTCTGCTTTATATCCATAAAACTCAGTTTAGCTTGTGCACTTCATTCAATAATCCACCGGTTTCCCTCCATCAAAATGCATACAAAATTAATCCCAAACATTACCAATAAACTTATCCAAACAAGTCAAACAACGTTTATAATCAAACCTCAGGTACCCTAAAACGTAAATAAATGATACAATTTAAGACGGTATGTTTAAGACGGTATGTTCATTACCAGAGATAAAAAACAAACGTGCTTTCATCCACGCGCATGGAAACACTATAGCCAAAATGGGAGCCACTTAGAAAAACTACAACTTCTAACTATTTTTTCCAAAAACGAGCCTGAAACTGTTTCTAAAGACTGTAGTTCGTAGGGCTTCCACTAGATGTCAACAATCTGGGAGGACTTCGCCACATAATAAACATGAAAGCCATTGGAAACAGTGGTAGGCAGAATCTTTTTTGGGGGGGGGTTTGTCATCTGGGGTTTGGTCTGCCATATCATTTCTGTAATACTCAAAGGCATTATTTTGACAGTTTTTGAAACGGTAGAGTGTATTCTATCCAAATCTACCAATTATACGCATATCTTAGTTTCTGGGCCTGAGTAACAGGCAGTTTACTTTGGGCACGCTTTTCATCCGGACACGAAAATACTGCCCCTACCCAAGAGAGGTTAACACTGGGGCCCCTCATGGGTGTGTACTTACTCCCCCCTGTATTCCCTGTTCACCCATGACTGCGTGGCCAAACAAGACTCCAACACCATCATTAAGTTTGCTGATGACACAACAGTGGTAGGCCTGATCACCGACAACAATGAGACAGCCTATAGGGTGGAGGTCAGAGAACTGGCAGTGTGGTGCCAGGACAACAACCTCTCCCTCAATGTGAGCAAGACAAAGGATCTGATTATGGACTACAGGAAGCAGGTTGAGAGCTTCAAGTTCCTTGGTGTCCACATCACCAACGAACTGTCATGGTCCAAACACACCAAGACAGTCGCGAAGAGGGCACAACAACACCTTTTCCCCCTCAGGAGACTGAAAGGTTTTGGCATGGGCCCCTAGATTCTCAAAAGGGTCTACAGCTGCACCATCGATAGCATCCTGACCGGTTGCATCGCTGCCTGGTATGGCAACTGCTCGGCATCTGACCATAAGGAGCAACAGAGGGTAATGCGAACGGCCCAGTACATCACTGGGGCCAAGTTTCCTGCCATTCAGGACCTATATAATAGGCAGTGTCAGAGGAAAGCCCATAAAATTGTCAGAGACTCCAGTCACCCAAGTTATTGAATGCTTTCTCTGCTACCGCACTGCAAGCAGTACCGGAGCGCCAAGTCTAGGACCAAAAGGCTCCTCAACAGCTTCTACCCCCAGGCCATTAGACTGCTGAACAATTCATAAAGATCGCCACCGAACAATTTACATTGACACCCCCCCCCTCTTGTACACTGCTGCTACTCGCTGTTTGTTTGTTACCTATGCATAGTCACTTTGTGCCCATCTACATGTACGGATTACCTCAACTAGCCTTTACCCCTGCACACTGACTCAGGAACCGGTGCCCCCTGTAAATAGCCTCGTTATTGTTGTTGTGTTACGTTTTATTTTAGCCTACTTGGTAAATATTTTCTTCTTCTTGAACTGCACTGTTGGTTAAGGGCTTGTAAGGGCATTTCACGGTAAAGTCTACACTTGTTGTATTCGGCACATGTGACAAATAAAGTTTGATTGACGTATTTACTCCTAACGATCTTCACTAGCTGCTAACGTGATTAGCTGAATTACACACTAATGTAATCAGGACCTGAATATGACTGCACGTCACATGACATTTTAATGTGTTCATACATTTATGTAGTTATTACACATTGATTACACTATCACTTGTATTTCATATGTCACAACGATGGTTGCTGGTCAGAAACAGAAAAAAGCTAGCTATCTCATGTATGCAAACAATGTTTTTCCCCAAAAATATAGCAAAAACAACATAATCTGTTTCAGTAGCTATAGTTATATATCTGTTTCAGTAGCTATAGTTATATAGCTAAGTGTCATCTAAAATAACCCTGATTTATAAGACATTCTTATTTGTTCTTATTTGATTAATGCTAGTCGGACCCATCAAGGGGAGCTAGACTCAATAAGGATTAGCCACAATAGTGAACTTTGCGGTTAGCCTTCAAAATAAAAGTATGGCATAATTCTACTATTTGTATTAATTTGCATCACTGTCAATGACATATTTTTATTTTGAAGGAAAACCGCAAATTCCACTATTGTGCCTAATCCTTATTGTGGATAGCTTCCCAACACAAAACCTGGTCCGGTCAAGCCTCACAAGCCAGCTGAGGCTAGCTGGCTGCTTATAACTTTCACTTTGGACAACAGGGTGAAGTAGCTCGCAGGCTATTTATTTTCATGAACTAAAGTTAAATTTCAATAGGCGAACAACAAAGTGGCAACCTAGCTAATATTTAAAGATCCTAAATCATTGCTAAGAATAATGAAAATGACTGCAGTTTCTACTGGACATTGTTTTCAGGCTGGATGTATTGGTGCTAGCTAGGTACCAAGCTAAAGCTAGTTTCCCCAGAAGTTGCAGTCGAACAAATGATGCTTTATTACCAACGTGGTAATGTAAACACATAGTTTGTGGCCAGTGTTTGCAGACTTTGTTGTACAGCTTTGACAGTGCTACTGTATATTTTTTGACACACAAAGACCCAAACGGCATTCCATAGTATGTATGTCGTGAAGCTAATAGCACTGACGCTATTACTGTGTACCTCCGGTAGGGCAACATCTGAAATATAGCGCACTTGGTAGTGTGTACGACTGTTGGCGAAAGCCAACATCACCCACGACAGAGAATGGTTGATTATCAAGGGCAATGAATTCCATTATTTTGGCTTTAATGGATTTCGCCTTTGAGTTGTCTCGCTGAAATTTTCTTACTCTTTCAAATGACTACTCCACTTGTTGACTGCTCGATCCACACAGCAGACATTGTGGGCTAGGTTAGGAATGCTGTGTTGCACGTGTAGCACAACATTTTACGTGGAGTCATTACACCATTTTCCATACGCTATAAATGTATGCACGGTAGCTTTGACATTGGTTTTTAACCTCTAGGGGGCTGTATTTTCACGTCCGGATGAAAAGCGTGCCCAAATTAAACTGCCTGCTACTCAGGTCCGGAAGCTAGGATATGCATATTATTAGTATATCTGGATAGAAAACACTCTAACGGTTCTAACACTGTTTGAATAATGTCTGTGAGTATAACAGAACGTATTTGGCAGACGAAACTCCGAGGACAAACCATTCAGGAAATGATTTTGTTTGAGGTGACAGTGTTTTCAATAGGTTTTCTATGTGGATCTAGACTTCTAAGGCACTTGCTTGCAGTTCCTATCGCTTCCACTGGATGTCAACAGTCTTTAGAAATTGGTTGATGTTTTTCCTTTGTGTAATGAAGAAGTAGCCATTTCCTATCTGGGTGGATAGCCATGTGTTCTATTGTGGTTGGGGTGCGCGACCTGAAAGCTAACTACACTTTGTTTTTATCTGCTATTGAACGCAGTTTATCCCGTCTAAAATGTTATCGATTGCTTATGTTAAAAAAATACTTAAAGTTAGATTAGGAAAGTTGTTTGAAATGTTTGGACCAAGATTACAGGTCATTTATTAGATAATGTGTAGTCATGTCAGGCGAGTTGGAACCGGTGTTTTTCTGAATCAAACGCACCAAATAAATGGACATTTGAGATATAACGACAGAATTTAATCGAACAAAAGGACCATTTGTGATGTTTATGGGACATATTGGAGTGCCAACAGAAGAAGCTCTTCAAAGGTAAGGCATGAATTATATTGTTATTTATGAGTTTTGTGTCGCGCCTGGCGAGATGAAATATGATTGTCTGTGTTTGTTTGATGGGGTTCTGTCCTCAGATAATAGCATGATTTGCTTTCGCCGTAAAGCCTTTTTGAAATCTGACACAGTGGCTGGATCAACAAGAAGTAAAGCTTTAAATTTGTGTATTGCACTTGTGATTGTATGAAAGTTAAATATTTCTAATAATTTAATTTGAATTTGGCGCTCTGCCATTTCACCGGATGTTATCAAATCGATCCCGTTAACGGGATTTGATCCCTAAGAAGTTTTAACATCGGCGTTAAACTAGACATCGGGCCGATACTGATGTTGGCATTTTTAGCTAATATTGACCGATTCCGATATGTTCACCAATATATCGTGCATCCCTAGTTTGTTGGTTCTATAATGTTATTGATACCTATAAATAGTTCAAAACTTGGATATCTTATCATGGCTGTAGATTGAGGAAACTATAGATAATGAGAAAGGCCTATGCCTATTGTCACTTTCTGACCTTTATTTCCTTTGTTTTGTATTTATTTAGTATGGTCAGGGCGTGAGTTGGGTGGGCAGACTGTTTGTTTTTCTATGATTTGGGGATTTGTATGTTTCGGCCTAGTATGGTTCTCAATCAGAGGCAGGTGTCATTAGTTGTCTCTGATTGAGAATCATACTTAGGTAGCCTGGGTCTCATTTATAGCTTCACGGTCGTTATTGTTTTATTGTTTTAGTATTCAGTGTTCAGTACTTTCTTTAATTAAATATTCACCGTGAACACATACCACGCCGCATTTTGGTCCTCTGATCCTTCTCACCTCTCCTCTTCAGATGAAGAGGAGGAAGACCGTGACACCTATGAGATAACACATTAATCAATGTTTCCACTGTTGCCAAGAAACCATTGTGATTGCCAGTCTATTGAGACAATTGGCATCGGTACGGTATTGTATTCCGTTCTTTGATAACACCGCACCTTTACCAGGCTACCAGCCATCCTACACCAGATTAGTAGTATGGTGAATGAAGTGGGCAGTCTATTGAGACAATTGGCATCGGTACGGAATGGCCGATTAATTAGGGCCGATTTCAAGTTTTCATAACAATCGGAAATCGGTATTTTTTGACACTGATTTGGCCGTTTTTTGTGTGTTTAAAAAAAAACGTGAGTTAAGAGCACATTCTTATTTTCAATGACGGCCTAGGAACGGTGGGTTAACTGCCTCGTTCAGGGGCAGAACGACAGATTTTCACCTTGTCAGCTCAGGGAATGCAATCTTGCAACCTTAAAGTGAACTAGTCCAATGCTATAACCACCTGCCTCTCATTGCACTCCACAAGGAGCCTGCCTGTTACGCGAATGCAGTAAGCCAAGGTAAGTTGCTAGCTAGCATTAAACTTATCTTATAAAAAACAATCAATCAATCATAATCACTAGTTAACTACACATGGTTGATGATATTACTAGTTTATCTAGCATGTCCTGCGTTGCATATAAACTGACTGAGCATAAAAGCATACAAGTATAAGACTTGCGGTGGTAGGCAGCAGCAGGCTCGTAAGCATTCATTCAAACAGCACTTTTGTGCGTTTTGCCAGCAGCTCTTCGTTGTGCGTCAAGCATTGCGCTGTTTATGACTTCAAACCTATCAACTCCCGAGATGAGGCTGGTGTAACCGATGTGAAATGGCTAGCTGGTTAGCGGGGTGTGCGCTAATAGCGTTTCGCTCGCGTTTCGTCACTCGCTCTGAGACTTGGACTGGTTGTTCCCCTTGCTCTGCATGGGTAACGCTGCTTCGAGGGTGGCTGTTGTTGATGTGTTCCTGGTTCGAGCCCAGAGAGGAGCGAGGAGAGGGACGGAAGCTATACTGTGGCAATGGCAATACTAAAGTGCCTATAAGAACATCCAATAGTCAAAGGTTAATGAAATACAAATGGTATAGAGAGAAATAGTACTATAATTCCTATAATAACTACAACCTAAAACTTCTTACCTGGGAATATTGAAGACTCGTGTTAAAAGGAACCACCAGTTTTCATATGTTCTCATGTTGTGAGCAAGGAACTTAGACGTTAGCTTTCTTACATGGCACATATTACACTTTTACTTTATTCTCCAACATTATTTGCATTATTTAAACCAAATTAAACATGTTTCATTATTTATTTGAGGCTAAATTGATTTTATTGATGTATTATATTAAGTTAAATTATCATTATTACAAATAAATAAAATACACTTTTTTTTTAAATCGTCCGATTGATCGGTATCGGCATTTTTTTGGCCCTCCAATAATCGGTATCGGTATTGTTGAAAAATCATAATTGGTCGACCTCTAATACCTTTCAATACTAGGACCAGTGGGCTGACCTACAAGAAACTGAACATTCCCTGTGTGCGTTGCTGTATAAGACTATAGGCCTATAAATTGATCTGTTTTTTATAATGCTTAGGCCTAATCCGAGAATGCTGGGAACATTAATAGAAAAGTAGAAGACTGTCAGCACCCTTAGAATTAAAGTTATATAATTACTACATTTTTACTATTTAAATGTATATATACATATATTTTTCCCCCCTGTTATGTGGAGCTTCACCTGTTTGCTATCTTGTTTCAAACCGAATATAACACAATGGACATTGCATGTTGTCAACGTGCATGACAGTTTGCGGACAGTCATAACGGCCACGGCCAACATCATTGCTCTCCATTTCAGGAGCCAGAATTAATTTCAGCAGGGGGAAACTCAGGACATGTCCCTGCTGACAGACAGACAGCATGTGGGGATACAACACAGAGTAGACACTCTCAAGAATCTGTTAACACACTGCTTAGGGAGATTATAGGAAGGTGAAGATGAAAGGATAACATCTCCCACCTCACCGCATTTTCAATGTTCCAGAACCATTCAACTTCCACAACCATTCTGCAAACTTTCCTAGAACAATTGTGAACCCATCAAACAGGTATGTTGCACTTGTTTTTCACTTTTAATTTTTGGAAAGTATTTCCAACAAATTATTTGTTTTCATAATTTATTTAAAAAAGATGACCAAATTGTGCGTGCCTGTTTCTGCCTCAATTGATGTGATGTAAGTTGCCAACCAACCAACTGCATCAAATTGACAAATGTATTATTAGCTAAAGTATCAATCCTATGCTAAACAAATCCATTCGCAAACAGATGTCAAAGTAATTTAATGTTTTCATAAAAGTATACAATGAGAACTTTTAAAGAAATTATACATTTTAAAATAAACAGATTTTAGTTGCCTCTATGCGATTGATGGGCATGGAACCGCTATTTTATGAATGATTCAAATTAGCCAGCTAGCCCAGTATTTGGCAGCTGTGGTTGCGAGAAAAAAAAGCTTGAAAAAGCTCATGTAAATTCACTTACCAGCAATGTAGTTAACACATTTGGCAATCCGAAGCACAAACAGAATATAGTAGGCAAGTAAACTAACGTTAGTAACGTTAAACGCTGTCTTTGAGATGCAAGAAATAGGCGTTTTTATGCACCGAGTGGGAGGCGCCGTGGTATCCCTTTCATTGATTAGTCCTACACGACTTGAAAACATATGGCCACATACCACATTTGAGAAGTAAATACATTTTCCATAGCAAAATAATAATTGGTTGGCAATAATCTACATGGCTGCCATCTCCGCAGGCAGATTGCACAGTCCATTGGAACGTAAATCAGTACAACGCGTACCCTTTTTCAAAAATATGTATTTTGACGCATGCGCAGCTTATGCAGTTCTTGAGCCATTGACCATCAGAAAATAATCCATCAATTGATTGATTGAATACTGATATGCATGTTATTTGTATTTAAATAAGTTCTGAAGTTAAGAAAAACTAAATGTGCTTTTTCTGTGAACTACAAACAGTTTCAGACATTCTCAAGTCATCATATTTTATAATAGCCTATTTATTCATATTTATTCAACAACAAAAATATATATTTTAGTGTGAAGAGAACATCTCTGTTGCCAATACTATTACTGGTAACACCCACAATTGACAGCATAAGATTTGTTTTGACTGGACATTGAACTTTGTATTGCTGACAGACTATAAATGTTGAAATCCAATAATAAAATGGTGAGCAAATGTTTTCTTATTCTTTGCCAAGGGTAGTTCCAGGGCACAGTAAAAAAACAGACAGGACTTCCGGTCTCTGTTTGGTTGTAACTGCGTGGGAGAAGTCCATTTGAAGTGCCAGTAATCTACATCTTGCAGTCTCATCTGTATGAGTCTTTGGGTGCTTGGCTGTGAATCATCCCTTGAAAAGGGAAGAACGTCATTCTGGACAGTTCTTTACTTGGGTAGACCAGATTCCTGGGTCTGAAAGTATTATGTGTCTCGGAGTAAGAATGCTGATTCAGGAACAGTTTAGCCTTTTAGACCACAATGAACAAGATTGAATGGACAGGGGCGACCTAATCCTAGAACAGCACTCCTAGTCTGAGACGCTTTATACAAACAGCCCCATGCCCCAGGTTTCAAAGTATCAGAAAGTAGTGGATCATCCTATAACTCATCCATCACCCACACAACTAAAGTCTCCCCCATTAGAGTTCAACTGTTTGCTTTGGCTGTGTGGAGGGAGAGAGCCTGAGTCTAGCACAGTCATTGCAGTTTGAAAAGTTGCTGCTCCACCCCGTATGACCACCATTTAAACCACAGCTCTGAGTGCTTTTCCATGTTGTTGGTGGTCCCGAACAAACCAGCTAGCCATCGTCTGGCCCTAGCTGCTGTGGTTTCTCTGCTTGGTGTGGCATGCTTTAAGTTGTCGACACACATTTTGCATCTTATTTGAGGGGTTTTCCTGCACTTTTTCATGTCTATCTCTTCTCCCATCCTTGATCAGGTTTTACTGCTGCACCCTAAATCAAACCAAACACCTCTCTTGGAAGAAACGCATATCGCAAACCATCCAAATGTAACTCAAATCAAATCAAATCAAATCAAATGTATTTATATAGCCCTTCGTACATCAGCTGATATCTCAAAGTGCTGTACAGAAACCCAGCCTAAAACCCCAAACAGCAAACAATGCAGGTGTAAAAGCACGGTGGCTAGGAAAAACTCCCTAGAAAGGCCAAAACCTAGGAAGAAACCTAGAGAGGAACCGGGCTATGTGGGGTGGCCAGTCCTCTTCTGGCTGTGCCGGGTAGAGATTATAACAGAACATGACCAAGATGTTCAAATGTTCATAAATGACCAGCATGGTCAAATAATAATAAGGCAGAACAGTTGAAACTGGAGCAGCAGCACAGTCAGGTGGACTGGGGACAGCAAGGAGCCATCATGTCAGGTAGTCCTGGGGCACGGTCCTAGGGCTCAGGTCCTCCAAGAGAGAGAAAGAAAGAGAGAATTAGAGAGAGCATATGTGGGGTGGCCAGTCCTCTTCTGGCTGTGCCGGGTGGAGATTATAACAGAACGTGGCCAAGATGTTCAAATGTTCATAAATGACCAGCATGGTTGAATAATAGTAAGGCAGAACAGTTGAAACTGGAGCAGGAGCATGGCCAGGTGGACTGGGGACAGCAAGGAGTCCTCATGTCAGGTAGTCCTGGGACATGGTCCTAGGGCCCAGGCCAGTTGAAACTGGAGCAGCAGCATGGCCAGGTGGACTGGGGACAGCAAGGAGTCATCATGTCAGGTAGTCCTGGGGCATGGTCCTAGGGCTCAGGTCCTCCGAGAGAGAGAAAGAAAGAGAGGAGGAGAGAATTAGAGAACGCACACTTAGATTTACACAGGACACCGAATAGGACAGGAGAAGTACTCCAGATAAACAAACTGACCCTAGCCCCCGACACATAAACTACTGCAGCATAAATACTGGAGGCTGAGACAGGAGGGGTCAGGAGACACTGTGGCCCCATCCGAGGACACCCCCAGACAGGGCCAAACAGGAAGGATATAACCCCACCCACTTTGCCAAAGCACAGCCCCCACACCACTAGAGGGAAATCTTCAACCACCAACTTACCATCCTGAGACAAGGCCGAGTATAGCCCACAAAGATCTCCGACACGGTACAACCCAAGGGGGGAACCCAGACAGGCCGACCACAACAGTGAATCAACCCACCCAGGTGACACACCCCCCCAGGGACGGCACGAGAGAGCTCCAGCAAGCCAGTGACTCAGCCCCGTAACAGGGTTAGAGGCAGAGAATCCCAGTGGAAAAAGGGGAACCGGCCAGGCAGAGACAGCAAGGGCGGTTCGTTGCTCCAGAGCCTTTCCGTTCACCTTCCCACTCCTGGGCCAGACTACACTCAATCATATGACCCACTGAAGAGATGAGTCTTCAGTAAAGACTTAAAGGTTGAGACCGAGTTTGCGTCTCTGACATGGGTAGGCAGACCGTTCCATAAAAATGGAGCTCTATAGGAGAAAGCCCTGCCTCCAGCTGTTTGCTTAGAAATTCTAGGGACAATTAGGAGGCCTGCGTCTTGTGACCGTAGCGTACGTGTAGGTATGTACGGCAGGACCAAATCAGAGAGGTAGGTAGGAGCAAGCCCATGTAATGCTTTGTAGGTTAGCAGTAAAACCTTGAAATCAGCCTCATTGTAACCTCATTGTATTGCATCTCAGAATATTATTTTCCATTTTAAATCAAACAAATGTTCATACTACAGCCTATAAGTATTCCTGACTAAAGTAATAGTAATTAGGTCATATGTACTGTGTGCAACCCTTCACTGTAGTTTACAAAGTTATTGCTATTGCACATTGCCCTAGTATTGACTTAGACCTTATCATATAGATAAGATTAAATTAGCAGGGAAATGGTGGCTTCTGGAGAAGGTGGATATTCATATCTCCCTCTCATTGGCAATACTTGATCCTGGAAATGTTATGAAGCAACAAAAGCTTCTTAGAGCAGCTGTGCCTTTCAGAGATTAATCTCGATTTTCATTCATGACACAAAGTTGTCTTGGCCCCCAAAAAAACACAAAAGGGACCTTTGGAGGAGGGCCTTTTACAGAGAGCTTAATTTCAAATGCCTGTTAATCTGCTTTAATCCATAGCAGAGATCACATAATTAAAATACATTTTGTAGGGGAAACATATTTGTAAAACTTTGTATCCTGTCCACATTGATTAATGGTTTAACAAGATGTGTTCCCCCTGCATTTCACACATACAGTATCACAGGTTCAATGGAAGTAATAAATAGATGATACATATTTTATGAAGATCATATAATCTTTCCTCACAGATGAAAACTGTCCTGTTTGTCAATGTGGTTATTACCAGAACACTACCATTTTTTTCATCCTTCCTAACAGCCTATTCGCTGAATACAACAGGTGAAATGCTTACTTATGAGCCCCAAACCAACAATACAGTTTAAAAAATGAAAAACAAAAAATTAAGGATAAGAATAAGAAATAAAAGTAACAAGTACTTAAAGAGCAGCAGTAAAATAACAATAGTGAGACTATATACAGGGGGTTACCGGTACAGAGTCGATGTGCTGGGGCACTGGTTAGTTGAGGTAATATGTACATGTGGGTAGAGTTATTAAAGTGACTATGCATAGATGATAACAACAGAGAGTAACAGTGGTGTAAAAGAGGAAAGAGGGGGAGGGAGGTGGAGGTGGGGCAATGCAAATAGTCTGGGTAGCCATTTGATTAGGTGTTCAGGAGTCTTATGGCTTGGGGGAAGATGATTTTTGGAAGACTCTTAGACTTAGACTTGGCGCTCCGGTATCGCTTGTGGTGCGGTAGCAGAGAGAACAGTCAATGACTAGGGTGGCTGGAGTCTTTGACAATTCCTAGGGCCTTACTCTGACACCACCTGGTATAGAGGTCCTGGATGGCAGGGAGCTTGGCCCCAGTGATGTACTGGGCCGTTCGCACTACCCTCTGTAGTGCCTTGCGGTCAGAGTCCGAGCAGTTTCCATACCAGGCAGTGATGCAACCAGTCAGGATGCTCTCGACGGTGCAGCTGTAGAAACTTTTGAGGATCTGAGGACCCATGCCAAATCTTTTCAGTCTCCTGAGGGGGAATAGGTTTTCTCACGCCCTCTTCACAACTGTCTTGGTGTGCTTGGACCATGTTAGTTTGTTGGTGATGTGGACACCAAAGAACTTGAAGCTCTCAACCTGCTCCACTGCAGCCTCGTCGATGAGAATGAGGGCGTGCTTGGTCCTCTTTTTCCTGTAGTCCACAATCATCTCCTTTTTCTCCTTTGTCTTATTCAAAAATCATTTGAAATATCCACCTCCAAGATAAGCTTAGCTAAACCCACTTAAATTCTAAATCAATCTGCCTCAGAACCCTAATTACAACACTGCAGGGACGTCAACGGAAACCCTGGCAAATAATTTTCTCTGGCCAAGGAAAATGATGATGGTACTTGGGAATAGAAATGAATATGTAATGCTATAATACAAATTGATCAAATATGATGCTTCATGTTATGTGTTGTGTCTGCTGATGTGTTGTGTAGTTGGTATTGTGACATTTCAGTCTGCTGATTCTTCTTCTGCAAAAACTAAGACTATCTCTTATAAACATTCCTTAATTGTAAAACATTCTCCAGTGATGAAATGTGGCAGACGTATACCACCTAGTGGTAGATACTAAGAACAAGTGTTGTTATTTCCTTTCCAGTTCAGGTTGGAATTTAAATGTTTTATTTAACCTTTATTTAACTAGGCAAGTCTGTTAAGAACAAATTCTTATTTACAACGACGCCATTAAAGGGTAACTGCAACCATTTTAATATGTAGCCTTATTTTCACTCTTTTTGTCATTGTAGTTGATCCCCCCCCCCCCAAACTGTTTTTTTAATATATATTTTGTTTTGTTAGAGAGAAAATGTGTTATCACATTTCCTGAGTCATCACTTGCCATGGACTACAAAGCATTATGACAAAAAAGCCTCTCTATGGCCAGGGCGTGACAGTCTTTGACAATTTTTGGGGCATTTCTCTGACACCAATTATGCCAACTGAGTACTGGTCCTTTCACATAATAACTGTTTATCAAAACAGACAAGTTTGATCTTGTATAAATACCAAGTTTGTGAATAGATTTTATGGTTGTCAAGTTGATCAACTATACAGTATATGTGGTTTAGGAAAAAAGTATTTCAATTTACCATACATGCTTTTGACATCATTCTCCAGACTATTGCAATTTTGTACCTGTTCTATCCTTCACATTTGATGAATTAATTTATTTTAATAGATGTGCTGTTCTAAGCACTTAACAGAAAGTTGATCACATAAAACATGAACACTCATGAATTGTCACAATTATGAGTGAAGAGGTGTGGAGTCAGGCGCAGAGAGCAAAGATGTGGGAAAAACAACACGCTTTAATGTCCCGAAACACAACATGTACAAAGTGAAAACACAAATGAACAGAAATATAACCGGACAGCGTGTAACCCAAAATACAACAAAATACACTCAACCAACAAAACAGACGAACAAGCCCGCACGAAACAGAAGCGGGCTAAACAGACTATATATACCCTATCCTAACAATCAAACTAGAAACAGGTGCTACCAATTAGACAAAACTAAACGAACACAGAACAACGGATCGGCGATAGCTAGTAGACCGGCGACGACGACCGCCGAGCGCCACCCGAACAAGAAGGGGAGTCACCTTCGGTAATATTTGTGACATGAATTAAGTTTTAAAAAATGTAAACAACCTTTGTAACTACAAAAAATGTCATAACTTTCTGGGCTTGACAATCTGGACCCTCTATTTGTGAAACTATCCGCCGCCATTGTCGAAACCCCTATTACCAGCCTGTTCAACCTCTCTTTCATATCGTCTGAGATCCCCAAGGACTGGAAAGCTGCCGCAGTCATCCCCCTCTTCAAAGGGGGAGACACCCTTGACCCAAACTGTTACAGACCTATATCCATCCTGCCCTGCCTATCTAAGGTCTTCGAAAGCCAAGTCAACAAACAGGTCACTGACCATCTCGAATCCCACCGTACCTTCTCCGCTGTGCAATCTGGTTTCCGAGCTGGTCACGGGTGCACCTCAGCCACGCTCAAGGTACTTTGCAGACAGAGTTCAGTGTGTCAAATCGGAGGGCATGCTGTCCGGTCCTCTGGAAGTCTCTATGGGGATGCCACAGGGTTCAATCCTTGGGCCGACTCTTTTTTCTGTATATATCAATGATGTTGCTCTTGCTGCGGGCGATTCCCTGATCCACCTCTATGCAGACGACACCATTCTATATACTTCCAGCCCGTCCTTGGACACTGTGCTATCTAACCTCCAAACGAGCTTCAATGCCATACAACACTCCTTCCGTGGCCTCCAACTGCTCTTAAACGCTAGTAAAACCAAATGCGTGCTTTTCAACCATTCGCTGCATGCACCCGCATGCCTGACCAGCATCACCACCCTGGATGGTTCCAACCTTGAATATGTGGACATCTATAAGTACCTAGGTGTCTGGCTAGACTGTAAACTCTCCTTCCAGACTCATATCAAACATCTCCAATCGAAAATCAAATCAAGAGTCGGCTATCTATTCCGCAACAAAGCCTCCTTCACTCACGCCGCCAAACTTACCCTAGTAAAACTGACTATCCTACCGATCCTCGACTTCGGCGATGTCATCTACAAAATTGCTTCCAACACTCTACTCAGCAAACTGGATGCAGTTTATCACTGTGCCATCCGTTTTGTCACTAAAGCACCTTATACCACCCACCACTGCGACTTGTACGCTCTAGTCGGCTGGCCCTCGCTACATATTCGTCGCCAGACCCACTGGCTCCAGGTCATCTACAAGTCCATGCTTGGTAAAGCTCCACCTTATCTCAGTTCACTGGTCACGATGGCAACACCCATCCGTAGCACGCGCTCCAGCAGGTGTATCTCACTGATCATCCCTAAAGCCAACACCTCATTTGGCCGCCTTTCGTTCCAGTTCTCTGCTGCCTGTGACTGGAACGAATTGCAAAAATCGCTGAAGTTGGAGACTTTTATCTCCCTCACCAACTTCAAACATCTGCTATCTGAGCAGCTAACCGATCGCTGCAGCTGTACATAGTCTATCGGCAAATAGCCCACCCATTTTTACCTACCTCATCCCCATACTGTTTTTATTTATTTACTTTTCCGCTCTTTTGCACACCAATATCTCTACCTGTACATGACCATCTGATCATTTATCACTCCAGTGTTAATCTGCGAAATTGTAATTATTTGCCTACCTCATGCATTTTGCACACAATGTATATAGACTCCACTTTTTTTCCTATTGTGTTATTGACTTGTTAATTTTTTACTCATGTGTAACTCTGTGTTGTCTGCTCACACTGCTATGCTTTATCTTGGCCAGGTCACAGTTGCAAATGAGAACTTGTTCTCAACTAGCCTACCTGGTTAAATAAAGGTGAAATAAAAAAATTCAAAAATATATAACACCAAAATTTTCCCTGATACTCTCAGCAGAAAAAGAGGAGGCTGAATCTAGCAGCTGCAGCTCAGTTTGTCTAAATGTCTTGGTTCCCACAATGCACAATTTTTCTCATTAAATTGTAATGTAGATCTGTTTAATTAATTAATACCTATTGTAGGTACGTTGAACAAGAAGACATGTCAGTATATATGAGACAAACAAATCACATTCAGAAGAATCTCACTGGAACAGAAGAATAGGCACTCAATGAATTAATGAAAGATTCATCTTTGGTTATAAAACCTGAAGACAAGGGAGGTGCTCTGGTTGTTTTAGACTATGAAAAATATAAAGAAGAAATTCAGAGACAACTCAGTAATTAACGTTTCTATAGAAAACTGAGTGTTGATCCCACACAGGTGTTCAAAAGGGATATATGCTCTAATCTGGAGCCCTATTAAACCACCTGATCTCAAAACCTGAATATGAATATATTTGCTGCAAATGTGCCATAGGTCCATGCTTGTACATTTTACCGAATATTACACAAACCTAAAACACATCAAGGTAACTATCCAGGCAGACCAGTGGTTGCAGGAATAGGCTCAATGCTAGAGCCATTCTCAAACTTTGTTAGCCTCTTTTAAAGACTCTATAGACTTTATAAACAAGATCTCACCAATAACGGGTTTAAAATAAGACTGTATTTTGGTCACATTAGATGTCGAGAGTCTATATACCAGCATTCCCCATGTGGGGGGGGGGGGGGGGGGGGACTGGCAGCACTAGTACACTATTTGGGAGACAGAGATACTAATGAATATCCACCAACATACTTCATTCTAGAGCTGGCTGAATATGTTTTGACATATAACTATTTTAGGTGTGATGATGAATACTTCCAAACGAATGGAAATTCGATGGGCTCCACATTAGCTCCAACACCCTTCGATGTGTGGAACGGATGTGGGTGGGGCTAGGTCTACATAACGGTGCAATTTTTCTTTTTTTTAAATCAAGAAATTCACAAATGCTCTGACGAAGGCAGTGAGACTGATACGTAAATTTATTAAACATCAGTGATACTATCAAGAGCTGTGAGGGAACTATGTACGCAACCGGATAGAAGTCACGCAGTAATCCTTTATATGATTTTGTGGCTGTGGGAATTATTATTGTCTGAGCTAGAATCAAATAATGCAGCGAACTATGTAAGCAACCGGAAAGAGTAATCCTTTGTATGACTTTGTGGCTGTGACTATTACCATATTTGGCTCGCTGACAAACAAAAGCCAGTACTTGAACTGCGTAGCAGCATATCAGAGTAATCCACGCAGAAATGGAACCGAAATCACAGAAAATATAGTAGACGTTGTGGTGGCAGCTGTAGAGAGGTATTTGGGTATACGCGATTTGTGTTCAGAGGAGTTACAGGGTGTGTTGAGTGGTGGTGACCCATGCTAAAATTATTCCAATTGTAGCCTGTTTCCTTGCGTAGGCTAACGTTGCTTGGTTGTACATCCTCAATTCTGGAACTGCACATGTAACGTTATTATTCTTGTATGGGTTAGAATGAAATGTCCGCAACAGGAAGAGAGTCATGCAGTAACCATTTTAGCCACAACTTCCTAAGAAAAGCTGTGGCCTACATGTGACGTACAGCTGTTTAGTTTTTTACAATTGCTTACACGCTAAAGTGGTACTTGAGGCACACTCAGTGAAACCAAGTCATGTGCCTAATCTTCAGACCAAGTCTGCAAAACTGCAAGCACTTTATCTGCTTTACATTCAGTTTGCAATTGTAAAGCACTTTTTGCAAAACATTCAAACGAGGAGAACAATCCCAGATGAGATACGCGCTGTTTTGGTTGAGTTTCAGGGAGGCTGGGCAGAGGATCCAGCCTAACTTGAGCCGCTACACTGCAGCAAGTGTCGTTCGGAGAACAGGTAAATAAACCTACCCTCTATACCATGCTACTGTACTTACAGCACTACAGTTACCATTTCATACTGAAATACATTTTGCACCCTTTCCATTCGCATGTTTTTGCAGAATTGCTAGACAACCCTTCAATGGCGGAAGAAACTGGCTGTTCACTGCAGAGCAGGACCAACACAGTGAATATGGTCATTTTAAACAACCGCATATGTTAATTACAACTGCAACCCCACATCATCACTGACAACACAACATTCAGTAACATAAATAGTGTGAGTTTATCCGCACTTGGCCGTCTCCTGAAACGCCATCAGATTTGTATGAAGCAGCTCTACAGAGTACCATTTGAACGAAATTCTGACAGTGTGAAACAACTGCTCTATGAGTACGTACAAGTAGGCTATACTATCCTGTCATTGGTACTATATTCCAGTGAATTGTGCTACATATTGACTGCTCTATGTCTATTCATACTGTCATGCAATAATGTCTTGTCTGTTTCTGTCACGGTGATCCTCCTCTTCATCTGAAGAGGAGAGGTGAGAAGGATCGGCGTGGTAGGTGTTCATCATGAATTTTAATAAAGAAAACACTGAACACTGAAACACTATACAAAAACAATAGATGAAATAACAAGCGTGACACTAATGCGAACTGTGCTGAAACAAGCAATCAACATAGACAATCACCCACAAACAAACAGTGCAACCCAGGCTACCTAAGTATGATTCTCAATCAGAGACAACTAATGACACCTGCCTCTGATTGAGAACCATACTAGGCCGAAACATAGAAATCCCAAAATCATAGAAAACCAAACATAGACTGCCCACCCAACTCACGCCCTGACCATACTAAATAATGAATACAAAACAAAGGAAATAAAGGTCAGAACGTGACAGTTTCAGAGTCATGGAACTAGATGCTGTTGCAGAGCATCATGATTTCGTCTACGTTGATGAGGTCGGCTTTAACATAGCCAAAACAAGATGCAGGGGAAGAAACATCATAGGACACCGCGCCATCGTCAATGTCCCTGGACAGTGTGGTGGCAACATCAGAATGTGTGCAGCCATTAGTCAGAACGGTGTCCTTCATCATCATGCCACTCTTGGTCCTTAAAATACTGCCCACATTATCACCTTCCTTGACACCCTGCATAATATCCTCATTCCCAATGACCAGAGGAATGGGCCAGAGCAGTCGAGGTTTGTTGTCATCTGGGACAACGTAAGTTTCCACCGTGCTCCTCTAGTCTGCAATTGGTTCATTGACCATCTGCAAGTTTTGATGCTCAACCTGCCACCATATTCTTCATTTCTAAACCCAATTGAAGAGTTATTTTCGGCATAGTGTTGGAAGGTATATAATCCCATATCCCTTCTCCAGGTGATGGAGGAGGCCTGTGGTGACATGAGGGAGCATGCCAGGGCTGGATACACCACTTCAGATGCTACTTTCCCCACCCTTTAGCCAGAGAGAACAGCTCTTGTGATGTTGAGGAGGTGCTGTGGCCAGACTCAAATAGGAGACAGGATGCACCCAAACTGTTTTTTTTTTATAAACTCAGCAAAAAAAGAAATGTCCTCTCACTGTCAACTGAGTTTAATTTCAACAAACTTAACATGTGTAAATGTTTGTATGAACATAAGATTCAACAACTGAGACATAAACTGAATAAGTTCCACAGACATGTGACTAACATAAATTGAATAATGTGTCCCTGAACAAAGGGGTTCAAAATCAAAAGTAACAGTTAGTATCTGGTGTGGCCACCAGCTGCATTAAGTACTGCAGTGCATCTCCTCCTCATGGACTGCACCATATTTGCCAGTTCTTGCTGTGATATGTTACCCCACTCTTCCACCAAGGCACCTGCAAGTTCCCTGACTTTTCTGGGGAGAATGGCCCGAGTCCTCATCCTCCGATCCAACTGGTCCCAGACCTGGTCAATGGGATTGAGATCCAGGCTCTTCGCTGACCATGGCAGAACACTGACATTCCTGTCTTGCAGGAAATCACGCACAGAACGAGCAGTATGGCTGGTGGCATTGTCATGCTGGAGAGCCATGTCAGGATGAGCCTGCAGGAAGGGTACCACATGATGGAGGAGGATTTCTTCCCTGTAACGCACAGTGTTGAGACTGCCTGCAATGAAAACAATGTAATTCCGATGATCCTGTAACACACCGTCCCAGACCATGACGGACCCTTCACTTCCAAATCGATCCCGCTCCAGAGTACAGGCCTCGGTGTAACGCTCATTCCTTCGACAATAAACGCAAATCCGACCATCACCCCTGTTGAGACAAATCCACGACTCATCAGTGAAGAGTATTTTTTCCCAGTCCTGTCTGGTCCAGCAACGGTGGGTTTGTGCCCATAGGCAAAGTTGTTGCCGGTGATGTCTGGCGAGGACCTGCCTTACAACAGGCCTACAAGCCCTCAGTCCAGCCTCTCTCAGCCTATTGCGAACAGTCTGAGCACTGATGGGGGGGATTGTGCGTTCCTAGTGTAACTCGGGCAGTTGTTGTTGCCATTCTGTACCTGTCCCGCAGGTGTGATGTTCGGATGTACCAATCCTGTGCAGGTGTTGTTACAAGTGGTCTGCCACTGCGAGGACGATCAGCTGTCTGTCCTGTCTCACTGTAGCGCAGTCTTAGGCGTCTCACAGTACTGACATTGCAATTTATTGCCCTGGCCACATCTGCCGTCCTCATGCCTCCTTGCAGCATGCCTAAGGCACGTTCACGCAGATGAGCAGGGACCCTGGGCATCTTCCTTTTGGTGTTTTTCAGAGTCAGTAGAAGGGCCTCTTTAGTGTCCTAAGTTTTCATAACTGTGACCTTAATTGCCTACCGTCTGTAAGCTGTTAGTGTCTTAATGACCGTTCCACAGGTGCATGTTCATTAATTGTTTATGGTTCATTGAACAAGCATGGGAAACAGTGTTTAAACCCTTTAAAATGAAGATCAGTGAAGTTATTTGGCTTTTTACCCATTCTCTTTGAAAGACAGGGTCCTGAAGAGTTTAGTAACAAGCCTACTTGTTTATATTCTACTGTATTTGTTTTGTCTGTTACTGTTCATCCTGAAATCTGGATGAAAATACAATGTTATGAGAAAGAAATGCATTTAATATCACCCCCCTTTGTATTTCTGTTTATTGTGTAAATATATACTAAATATGTATATATACTGTATATATTTGTGCACATACATGTACGTGTGAGTGCTATGACAAACTGCCGTGGACTCCACTGAAAATGCAAAAGACAAGATAGTAGTGTTTTACATTTCTCATGTCTGTGTGTAGTTGGTGTGTGTAAGAGCTAATCATTTGATGGTTTGTGTGTAGAGTTTGATGTTAAAACACAGTTTAGTTTAGAATTCAGTGTTTGGTTTTGCAAGAGATGTGTGTGTGTTTTGGCATTCTGTGTAGTCTAGAGAAACGGAGCCATAGTTTCAGAAATCATGCGCTAGCAATTGTCAAACTGTAATGCTCTGTCATGTGTATAGGCTACTGTATTTACAAAACAGTGTACGTTTCCGTGTGTGATTGGTAAAATAACTCTAAAATGCCCAAAGCATTTAACAAATGACTGACATTTGTTTAGCACTTTGTCCAAGAGGAGGACAAACATAATATTTTATTTTGGGGCAAAGAAAAAGAGAGTGGATGAGCACTCTTTGATTAGGGCTAAGCCTAAATATCAGTATTGGAGTTGAGTTGATGCCATCACAGCAATTCTAGTACCAGAAGACCACCTGATCTGCAACAAGTTGTTTTGCAATGTACAGAGTTCGCTCAGAGACGTAAAAGTAAGCAAGGCACCCCACTGTTTTCTTTTGGTTTTGTTAGTTTTTTGCCTGGCTTTCCATGTCACCATGAATCTCTGTTTTTTTATGTCATCGGGTAGAACTTTTTTATTAAATTTGTTTTCTACAAAACATACAGTTTTCACATTATGTTGACAGTGATATTGTGCAGGAGATCATGAAAATAAGTTTGAAAAGTGATTAAGCAGCCCTTTAAGAAGATCAATTGTAGGAATAGGCAGGGTTTATGACTTTGGCTGTGGGAACTAGTGACGACTACCATCTTTGGCTCGCTGACAAACGAGCCAATAGTTGAACTGCGCAGCCGCAGATCAGAGAAGGGGGAGGGAGGTTGTACAGAACTAGGTAGATCGCACCTTAAATGTTTGTTTGTTTTGAACCGCCAATATATCATAGAAGAAGAAGTAGAACTCCACTGCCGAAATGGAATTTAAATCACAAAAAATAGATGTGGTGCTGGCCACTACAGAGAAGTATTTGAATATATGAGATTTGATTTCAGAAGAGTTACAGGGTGTGTTGAGTGGTGGTGTCCTGTTCTTCCAGACCATTGGCATGGTGCAGGAGCAGATAAGGTCATGGTAGTGGGTTTTTAATAAGCTGGAGGTGGATATTGCAATTTTAGGTGTTCCAGTGGAGGACACAACCACTGCTGGTGGTGGTTGAGGCTGTGTAGTAGGGGCTGAGGGAAGGGCCGGTTCCTCAGGACACTTAGAGAGTTTACCACCCATGATTTCTAATTGGTTTCTTAATCATGTATTGTTACACCAAATTACTTACATTTTTCTTGTTATCTCTGTTTTTTGTATTGTTACTTGATAAAATAACCATAGCAGAACCCATAGCAGCATGCGCTCCAGCAGGTATATCTCACTGGTCACCCCCAAAGCCAATTCCTCCTTTGGTCATCTTTCCTTCCAGTTCTCTGCTGCCCATGACTGGAACGAATTGCAAAAACATCTGAAGGTGGAGACTCACATCTCCCTCACTAGCTTTAAGCACCTGCTGTCAGAGCATTTTACAGATCACTGCACCTGTACTTAGCCTATCTGTAAACAGCCCATCTATCTACCTACCTCATCCCCATACTGGTATGTATTTATTTATTTATTTTGCTCCTTTGCACCCCAGTATCTCTACCTCCACATTCATCTTCTGCCGATCTACCATTCCAGTGTTTAATTGCTATATTGTAATTACTTCGCCACCATGGCCAATCATTTGCTCTCACTGTATATAGACGTTTTGTTTTCTTTTGTTCTACTGTATTATTGACTGTATGTTTTGTTTCATTCCATATGTAATTCTGTGTTGTTGTATGTGTCGAATTGCTACACTTTATCTTGGCCAGGTCGCAGTTGCAAATGAGAACTTGTTCTCAAATAGCCTACCTGGTTAAATAAAGGTGAAAAATTCAAATAAAAATCTCTAGTAACCCATTATACACACATTTATCACTTAATCTCTCTTTATCCAACTACGTCTCTCAACAGACACAATTGTACCTGACCACTTCTCGATCACATCCTCTCTATACTCAACCCGTCCTAATCCAAACCAAACAATTAGTCAAATTTCTGACTAATCTGAAAACAAGGCTCCATAAATTTTATCAGCATATCGAATGCATGACCCGGGCTGGCAAAACCCTGGATCATTGTTATTCTGACTTCCGTGATGCATATAAAGCCCTCCCACGTCCTCCTTTTGGAAAATCTGACCACGACTCCATTTTGTTGCTCCCAGCCTATAGACAGAAACTAAAACAGGAAACGCCTGTGCTCAGGTCTGTTCAACTCTGGTCCGACCAATCGGATTCCACGCTTCAAGATTGCTTGATCACGTGGACTGGGATATGTTCCGCATAGCGTCGGACAATAACGTTGATGAATACGCTGTTACAGTGAGAAAATTTATTAGCAAGTGCATCAGTGATGTTGTACCTACAGCGTCTATTAAAACATTCCCCAACCAGAAACCGTGGATTGATGGCAGCATTCGCGCAAAACTGAAAGCGAACCACTGCCTATAATCAGGGCAAGGTGACTGGAAACATGACCGAATACAAACAGTGTAGCTATTCCCTCCGCAAGGCAATCAAACAAGCTAAGCGTCAATATAGAGACAAAGTAGAGTCGCAATTCAACGGCTCAGACACGAGAGGTATGTGACAGGGTCTACAGTCAATCACGGACTACAAAAGGAAAACCAGCCTCGTCGCGGACCACCATGTCTTGCTTCACTGCAGCCAACTTGAGTAAAAAATGTAAACATGTTAACCCTCGCAAGGCTACCGGCCCAGACGGCATCCCCAGCCACGTCCTCAGAGCATGCAAAGACCAGCTGGCTGGTGTGTTTACGAACATATTCAATCAATCCTTATCCCCATCTGCTGTTCCCACATGCTTTAAGAGGGCCACCATTGTTTCCTGTTCCCAAGAAAGAAAATGTAACTGAGCTAAATGACTATCGCCCCATAGCACTCACTTCCCTCATCATGAAGTGCTATGAGAGACTAGTCAAGGACCATATCACCTCCACTCTACCTGACACCCTAGACCCACTCCAATTTGCTTACCGCCCCAATAGGTCCACAGACGCCACAATCACACTGCACACTGCTCTAACCCATCTGGACAAGAGTAAGAAGGCTGTTCATCCACTACAGCTCAGTATTTAACACCATAGACCCTGGGTCTCGACCCCACCCTGTGCAACTAGGTCCTGGACTTCTTGACGGGCCGCCCCCAGGTAGTGAGGGTAGGAAACAACATCTCCACCCCGCTGATCCTCAACACTGGGGCCCCACAAGGGTGCGTTCTCAGCCCTCTCCTGTACTCCCTGTTCACCCATGACTGCGTGACCATGCACGCCTTCAACTCAATCATCAAGTTTGCAGACGACACTACAGTGGTAGGCTTGATTACCAACAACGACGAGATGGCCTACAGGGACAAGGTAAGGGCCCTCGGAGTGTGGTGTCAGGAAAATAACCTCACACTCAACGTCAACAAAACAAAGGGGATGATCGTGGACTCCAGGAAACAGCAGAGGGAGCACCCCCTCTATCCACATCGACGGGACAGTTGTGGAGAAGGTGGAAAGTGCACAATCGAGAGAGCATCCTGTCGGGCTGTATCACCACCTGGTACGGCAACTGCTCCGCCCACAACCGTAAGGCTCTCCTGAGGGTAGTGAGGTCTGCACAACGCATCACCGGGGGCAAACTACCTGCCCTCCAGGACACTTACACCACCCGATGTCACAGGAAGGCCAAAAAGATAATCAAGGACAACAACCACCCAAGCCACTGCCTGTTCACCCCGCTATCATCCGGAAGGCGAGATCAGTACAGGTTCATCAAAGTGGGGACCGAGAGACTGACACAGCTTTTATCTCAAGGCCATCAGACTGTTAAACAGCCATCACTAACATTGATGTACTAAATGTATCACTAGCTACTTTAAACAATGCCACTTTATATAATGCTTACATACCCTACATTACTCATCTCATATGTATATAATGTACTCTATACCATCTACTGCATCTTGGCTATGCCGTTCGGCCATCGCTCATTCATATATTTTTATGTACATATTCGTATTCATTCCTTTACACTTGTGTGTATAAGGTTGTTGTGAAATTGTTAGGTTAGATTACTTAGATATTACTGCATGGTCGGTACAAGAAGCACAAGCATTTCGCTACACTCGCATTAACATCTGCTAACCATGTGTATGTGACAAATAACATTTGATTTGATTTACATTTACCAACCTCATTAAACATGCTCAATCCTTTAGTTCACTTCCTCTCATGTGGAAATCAGTAATATATATATATATATATATAGTGGTTGTATTTACAGAGGGGCAAAAAAGTATTCAGTCAGCCACCAATTGTGCAAGTTCTCCCACCTAAAAAGATGAGAGAGGCCTGTAATGTTCATCATAGGTATACTTCAACTATGACAGACAAAATGAGGGAAAGAATTTCAGAAAATCACATTGTAGGATTTTTAATGAATTTATTTGCAAATTATGGTGGAAAATAAGTATTTGGTCACCTACAAACAAGCAAGATTTCTGGTAACTTCTTGTTTAAGAGCTCCTCCGTTCTCCACTCGTTACCTATATTAATGGCACCTGTTTGAACTTGTTATCAGTATAAAAGACACCTGTCCACAACCTCAAATAGTCACACTCCAAACTCCACTATGGCCAAGACCAAAGGACACCAGAAACAAAATTGTAGACCTGCACCAGGCTGGGGAGACTGAATCTGCAATAGGTAAGCAGCTTGGTTTGAAGAAATCAACTGTGGGAGCAATTATTATGAAATGGAAGACATACAAGACCACTGATAATTTCCTTCGATCTGGGTCTCCACGCAAGATCTTACCCCGTGGGGTCAAAATGATCACAAGAACGGTGAGCAAAAATCCTAGAACCACACGGAGGGACCTAGTGAATGACCTGCAGAGAGCTGGGACCAAAGTAACAAAGCCTACCATCAGCAAGGGCATTGAAGATGAAACGTGGCTGGGTCTTTCAGCATGACAATGATCCCAAACACACTGCCCAGGCAACGAAAGAGTGGCTTCCTAAGAAGCATTTCAAGGTCCTGGAATGGCCTAGCCAGTTTCCAGATCTCAACCCCATAGATAATCTTTGGAGGGAGTTGAAAGTCTGTGTTGCCTAGCAACATCAATGCTCTAGAGGAGATCTGCATGGAGGAATGGGCCAAAATACCAGCAACAGTGGGTGAAAACCTTGTGAAGACTTACAGAAAACATTTGACCTCTGTCATTGCCCACAAAAGGTATATAACAAAGTATTGAGTTAAACTTTTGTTATTGACCAAGTACTTATTTTCCACCATAATTTGCAAATACATTTATTAAAAATCCTACAATGTGATTTTCTGGATTTTTTTCCTTCTCATTTTGTCTGTCATAGTTGAAGTGTACCTATGACAAATTACAGGCCTCTCATCTTTTTAAGTGGGAGAACTTGCACAATTGGTGGCTGAATAAATACTTTTTTGCCCCACTGTAATTATGTATTTGATTGTAGGGAATCCAATCCCTATTTATATACTGACCCATCCTAAATTATATACTTATCCAACAGTATTTTGTCACTGATCCAACCGTATTCACCTGCAAGTGTAGTGAAATGTATACCTATTTATAGACTGACCCAACCTTATTTTCAACTGATTGTAGGAAAACCAATCCCTATTAGATACACACCTGTGCTGCCATTGATCACTGTTAACCGGCGAGATTCATTATTATAGAAAAATTGTTCTGCCAAATTGAACCCCAACATTTTGTTGATGAGGAGGACAAGATCTTACACCATTAAGGCTCGGCTGGAAAACAGACAGTCCCTCACAGAGATGTTTAAATAAGGTATCTTACATTTTTCCAAGCCGGGCAGAACGGATCAGAAATTCAGGTTGTTCTCATCTGGATCACGGCACCAAATGTTGTTGAAAATTAGATCCAAAGATGAAGGCAGAGACTACTTAATGGTATAATAGAAAACCTTTATACAAGCAGCTGTAGGGGAGATCAACCTCTGATTTCACAGGGAAGAACTTGAGAATGGCTGCATGTTCTTTATATAGTGGGAAGTGATAACACAATAAAATTGTTTACACAACAGTTATTTTGTACAAGCAACAGTTACAGAACATAATAGCCTTGTGTTAGGGTGCATACATACCAGGAGTCTATGAAAGGCATTACATCACAGTCCAACACAGAACATATCCCTTGAGACGTTTCAACAGGTCAACACAAATTCTGCCACCACAGTTTGGAAGGGTGTTTTTTTTGTAGTTTTACATTTGTTTTTTCTTTCCCCGTTTTGTATCACAAAGTATGATTTTATATTATAGTCCAGTTTGTGGCGGTAATGAGGCATATTGGATGCCAACCGCCGTTGAACTCCAAAGAAGAAGAATCAGAAATCTCCGGAAGAAAACGTCATTTCCTGGTCTTGCAACTGACGTGTCTAAAACAGTGTTGGTGGAGGTAGCTTGACTTGGGAGGAAATTTTTCATCAGATACTGTATATCTGATTAGATTTCCTTCTGGAGGCGAAGCCACTTAAAATATTCTTCCGATCAGTTATTTATAGCGTTTTCCCCCCTTCCGTTTAACGTTTTTGTTTGTTTTCTTTACGTTGGTATATTATTTCGTGTACGTGGTGTCAAGATGCTGGATTTCTTCACCATCTTTAGTAAGGGGGGCATAGTGTTGTGGTGTTTTCAGGGAACCGGTGTTACAGAGTCCTTCACCGGGCCTGTCAACGCGCTGATCCGCTCCGTGATCCTTCAGGTGAGAAATACTTAAATCAAGTGACAGCTGTCATGTTTCTGTGCAGCCTAGCGGTGTGTATGGTTGTTTTTCAGCATGCGCCAGAGCGTCGCCACTTCATCAACAAACTGGTTTGCTAATTTAGCTACGTAGCTTTCGTAGATACACCTATCATGTACATTTTTCTTTGTCTAAACTAAATAGGATGTATATATTGGTAAAGCTAGCGCACTTGTTAGCTTGGTAATGCTACGATTGCGCTAGCTAGTATATGCTTGCGTAATACAGACATGGGGGATTTGGGAACTGGGGTTACACGCGCACAGGTTGTTATTTTGCCAGCCACATCACAATATCACAGCCTAGTGGGATTATCACAAAATGCAAGACTATTACCACGTTGCTAGCTAGATATCAAGTATTTATACGTAACGAAAATATAAACGCAACTATTTCCAATATTTTACTGAGTTAATTCATATAAGGAAATAAGTACATTTAAATAAATTCATTAGGCCCTAATCTATGGATTTCATGTGACTAGGAATACATATACATAAAAAAGGGGTAAGGTAGGTGGTCTGGATCAGAAAACATCAGGATCTCGTCATGGTATCTCTGTGCATTCAATTTACCATTGATCAAATGCAATTGTGTTCGTAGTTTAAGCCAGCCCATACCATAACCCCACCGCCAGCCATCATAGAGCACTTTGTTCACAACGTTGACATCAACAAACCGGTTGCCCACAGGTGGTCTGCGGTTGTGAGGCTGGTTGGAAGTACTGCCAAATTCTGTAAAATGACAGAGGTGGTTTATGGTAGAGAAATTAACATTCAGTTCTCTGGCAACAGCTCTGGTGGGCATTCCTGCAGTTAACATGCCAATTGTATGCTCCCTCAAAATTTGAAACATCTATGGTATTGTCTTGTGTGGCACAACTGCACATTTTTAAAGTGGCCTTTTATTGTCCCCAGCATAAGGTGCACCTGTGTAATGATCAAACTGTTTAATTAGCTTCTTGATATGCCAAACCTGTCAGGTGGATGAATTATCTTGGAAATGGATAAATGCTCACTAACAGGGATGTAAACACATTTTGCCAAACATTTTAGAGAAATAAGGTTTTTGTTCATATGGAACATTTCTGGGATATTTTATTTAAGCTCATGAAACATCGGACCAACACTTTACATGTTTATTTTTGTTCAGTGTAGAACATGTGTTCAAGAGAAATGTTTTCATTTCAGTGATAACCTCTGATCAGTGATACAGTATTAATGTTAATGGTTCTCTTATTTTGTTTCAGGAACGCAGTGGCAACAATTCCTATTCTCATGATGCCTTGAGTCTTAAGTACAAACTCGATAATGAGTTTGAGCTGGTTTTTGTGGTAAGTTTCACGGAGAACTGCAGTGTATTATAACATTTACTATTTCCTGAAGGAACATACCATACTAACATACAGAAGTGTTTTCTTCTCATGCAGTCCATGGACTCCAAACTGACCATGCTTCTCTTTTTTGTGTAGGTGGGTTTTCAAAAAATCCTGACGCTGACGTATGTTGACAAGTTCATAGATGACGTACAGCTCCACTTCAGGGATCGCTATAAGAACGAGCTGGAGCAAAAGGGGTCCCTTGCGCTGTTGAACAGCCATTTTGCGTTTGAGGATGACTTCAAAATGCTTCTTCGGTAAGCAGTGTCATATCTTAGGGCTGATACTGGTGCATAAAGAGAAGATTCTGTTTTCAAACTAATTTGCTGAATCTCACACACACAACCAGCTGTTGAGTTGCCAACTCACAGGTCTACAAGGACCTGAAGGCTACTTGTACAAAATAGAATTTCACTATAGTTCAAGTTAAATGCTAAGTGCTTTGACTCAAATGTTACTGTCCTGTTGTGCTCTAGTGAGGCGGAGGAGAGCAGCAAAGCTCGAGGTCCCACCTCCATGAGAAGCTTCAATGCTTCCCTGAAATCCCAGAAAACTGTGAAGTCCATGATCGAGACGAAGGGAGGGGATAAGGGCAAGGAACAGGGTGGCAAGAAGAATAAGAATGCCAAAAAAGAGGGTAAGGGTTTGACATGATTATTATGAAGGTGTTGGAATACAAGCACTTTGTCATGGTTACACTATTTCTGTTTGAAACCGGTCCATTTTTCTTCATGTTTTAATTTCATGGGGACCAGACAAGGCTGCTGAGGGGAGGACGGCTCATAATACTTTTCTGAAATGGAGCAACTGGAATGGCATCAGACACATAGAAATCATGTATTTGATACTATTCCGCTCTAGCCATTACCACGAGCCCATTCTCCCCAATTAAGGTGCCACCAACCTCCTGTGATGGGGACATTGATAATGTTTTGTGTGGATGGGGTTAGTTTCTGATATTTTCCCCCCTAGCTCCTGCTGCTGAGCCTGTGAAAGGGGAAAAAGCTAAGGCTCCAGCCAGTGCCCAGAAGACAGAAGAGAACGGTAACCAAGGTTTGACCCAGGAGGAGATCATTCAGAAGAAGAGAGAGGAGTTTATCCGCAAGCGCATGGGGGCACCTGTGGAGAAGCCCAGGTGAGTGGGGTTGGGAGGGACCCAATGTGGTTAAAGTTCTAATTTGGAATGTTGCTGACAGTTGCTTCAGTACTGGAAGTCACATTGTCTCTTGCCTTCCAGTAAGTCCCCCAAGCCTGCGAAGGAGAAACCCAAGGGGAAAGAGAAGCGGGTGTGGACCTTGGGTGGCAGCAGCACCAAAGAACTGGACTATAGCCAGAGCAATGGCAATGGAGCCCATGCTGCTGGAGACCAAGGCTTGGATGCTCAAGCTGACCCGGTATGTGCCTGTTGGGTTTGAGAGCAGCAGAGCTAATATAGCCTGGTTGTACCAGACTAAATGCTGCGCTCACATTATTTAAATGCAGTGAAATAATGGTGAGCGCAGCGGTCTGTCTGGTTTAACCAGACTAGAGCTAATAGCCTCAGGGATGCTCTGTTGGTACCTTGATAAATAAGGCCCATGTGGTGTAGAAGTGCTTAGTTTATAGGAATTGCATATCTTAATAAAGTCTTGTCTTGTTGTCCAGGGGATGCAGCTGAGCTCGATGAAGGGTGACTTGCTCGCCGTGGATTACGAGTCCAGCGAGGGAGATGATGAGGAGGAGGAGGAAGAAGATTCTGTGGAGAGGGTGGTAGTTGCTGACATTAGCAAGAAAATGTGAGACCCTTTGATTATTTAATGTGTCAGATAATAGGAAGCATGGCTGAGGAATGGAAGATGATATGAATGTGATGTTGTGCCCTGTTGCTCCTGTCTAAGTGTCCTTTTTAAAATGTTCCTCAGCCCCAAAAAGGGTGCTTTTGGAGGGATGTTTGGGATGCTGAAGGGCCTGGTGGGTTCTAAGAGTCTGAGCCAGGAGGACATGGAGCCAGTTCTGGACAAGATGAGGGACCACCTCATCGGTATGGACTCCTCTGTTCCCCACTACTGTATCAGTTTCTTAACACATACACTCCCCTTAATATTTATTTGGACAGTGAAGCTAAAACTTTTTATTTTGCTCTATACTCCAGCATTTTGGATTTGAGATCAAGTGTTTCATATGAGGTGACCATACAGAATGTCACCTTTTTATTTGAGGGTATTTCATATCTGTTTTAACTTTTTAGAAATGAAAGCCCTATGTATCTAGTCCCTTCCATTTGAAGGTTGTAAGTATTTGGACAAATTAACTTGTGGGGTGGTCAAACGTTTAGTATTGGTCCCATATTCCTTTCATGCAATGGCTACATCAATCTTGTGACTCTACAATGTTGTAAATATTTGAAATTTGTATTGATTGTGTTTCAGATTGATGTGCCCAATAGAAATTAGTGGTACATAATGTAATTGTCTTTGGAGTCTCTTATTGTAAATAAGAATATATGTTCCTGAACACTTCTACATTAATCTGGATAATCCTGAATTAATTGAGAATAATGATTGAGGAAGTTAGAGGCATAAATATCATACCCCCCCAAAAAACAAAATGTAGCCTCCCTTGTTATTGGTAATGGTGAGAGGTAAGTATGCCATGGGTGTATGATCTTTGTGCATCTAACTTCCTCACTCATTATTAATGAAAGATTATCCGTAATCATGGTAGCATCCACATGCACTTCAAATGGAGGGGACTAGATACATAAAGTACTTTAATGTCTAAACAGTAAAACGGATACGTATGAAAATCCCCTCAAATACAAGGTGACATTCTGTACTGTCCGCATATATGAAACATTTAATCTGAAATCCAAAATGCTGGAGTAGAGACACAACAGTTTTAGCTTCACTGTCAAAATAAATATGTACGGGAGTGTAATTCACTGTTCAACATAGATTTGTACATGTCCTAGGTCACCTGAGGGGAAAAGCCTCACATTTGACTTGTATTCATAGAATTTTCTAATCTATTTTAATTTTAATTTATTTTTTCAGCTAAGAATGTAGCAGCCGAAATTGCCTCCCAACTCTGTGACTCTGTAGCCAAGAAACTGGAGGGCAAAGTCATGGGCACCTTCACCAGTGAGTACAACTGTCTTCCACATAGCCACTGAGTAGAATAAGTCCACAATATAATGAGTTCACCTGTGGAGAGATTTAAGTGAACTAGATAGACTCCACACCCCCAAAGAGATGAAGATGCTGCACAACAGTTCAGAGTACCCCTCTTGCTCTGATAAAGCCCCCCTCTCTTGTAATAGCTGTGGCCTCAACTGTAAAGGGGGCCCTGCAGGACTCCCTGGTCCAGATCCTGCAGCCTAAGCGGCGTGTGGACATCCTGAGAGATGTCCTGGAGGCTCGTAGCCAGCGCAGGCCCTTCGTCATCACCTTCTGTGGGGTCAACGGGGTCGGAAAGTCCACCAACCTGGCCAAGGTGAGATCCACCATAGTGTCAGTATTATTATTATTTTTTTAATCCGTCATATTGAAAACATTGGTATTGTTGGGTATTTCAAACCTGGGTTGTATCCATTTAACCAAACCAGGTCCTGGTTGGACCTTTCCAGGCTGTCTAGATACATAGGCCACCGAATACCTTGGAAGCCCCCATTCAGACCACAGAAAAACCAGCAGGGAAATTGTTTTTTATTTGCTGAAACCCTACATCCTCTGTCTGTGTGCAGATCTCTTTCTGGCTAATCGAGAATGGTTTCACCGTGCTGATAGCAGCCTGTGACACATTCCGTGCGGGGGCCGTGGAGCAGCTGCGTACCCACCAGCGCCGCCTTAACTCCCTGCACCCCCCTCAGGACCACGGGGGACGGCCCATAGTGCAGCTTTATGAGAAGGGCTACGGGAAGGACGCCGCTGGCATCGCCATGGAGGCTATTGCCTATGGTAACCATACCATTCCCCAGCTTGCCATTCATAGACTAGGTCATCCTAGCCCCATAGTATGCCATAGCTCTGACTGTCCTCAAATAAATGTATGGTGATCTGTAGGAGGGGTTCACGAATGCTTCTTATTGTCTCGCATATTAACTGAGTATATGGACCAAGTCAGACGTTCATTCAACCAAGTGAAGAAATCCTTTGTTGTCTCTCTGTCCAGCCCGTAACCAGGCCTTTGATGTGGTGCTGGTGGACACTGCTGGGCGGATGCAGGACAACACCCCCCTGATGACTGCTCTGGCCAAGCTGATAGCTGTCAACATGCCTGACCTGGTGCTGTTCGTGGGGGAAGCTCTAGTGGGCAACGAGGCTGTGGACCAGCTGGTAAGTCCTTATACAACAGTGGTCACCAATCGGTCGATCTCCAAGGCATTTCTAGTCGATTGCCAAACATTTATGTAAAAAACCCAACGATAAAGCCTTGTTCCTATTTTTTTATTAGTCTCGGCTGTTGGTGGTAGGTTCTGCCAAGTGCACTATGCTACCGCTGGCCAATCAGATTGCTCAGATAACCGAGTCTGCAGTAATGTAGCAGGCATAAAAGAAAGCTACAGCAAAATTGATACTGTGAGATTTCAAAATGTTTAAAACCAAGACCAGAGAGACTGTCAACAAATACAGCAAAGAGCTGCTGTTTTTATTAGTGAGTTTAAGTTCTTACTCAGAGCTGTCAACACTTTGTATTCAACACTTTTATAAGCCATAAAATGTACATTCTTTCTATTTCTACTCAGCGCTACTACAAGCAGTGCAGCAGTAATGAATGAGTAGGAAAGTGTATCTATAGGCTTGCGTTATTATTATTAGCGGTTTGGGTCTTTTTTCATATCAAGGAATATTTCACTTTCTCTGTTCATAGGAGTAAGAACATGAATTTGTGCATGAGGCAGAAATAATGCGGTGCGACTCCTTTTTTGGTCAGTGGAGGAAAGGGAGAGTGGAGGGATATCAAGAGACGGACCCTCAGTCTGCTGCTCTCTCCCTCTGAGACTGACCATCAGATGCAGGCACCATCAGCCCAGTAAAATAAAAATGAAATTATTTAAATGTATGCTCACTCAGCTGTGCCTCACAATACCTCAAATTTTGGAAATGTTTAAAAATGTCCCAAACCACAACAATGCATTGGCAGGTAAATTCAAGCAAATTCAGTATGCGGTGATAATGTTTTGGGCCTATAGCTTACTGCACAAACCTCATTGCTACAGTACTGTTTTTAATTGGTTAATGTTGCGTAAGCTTACATTTTTTAAAGTCATGTTAATAAAAAAAATCAGAGCGTTAGATCTCGGCGTGCATTTTGATTCAGAAAGTGATCTGACTCTAAGGTTTGTGACCACTGTCATATAACATCCTACTTTTTAATATGCCTCTGAAACTCTGATCCCTAGAAGGTAAAAAACAGACCAACTGTCAAAGAATTCCGGATGCGTTTTAGATACTCTGAGTTTATTTTGGATTATGCTATAGCTTCAGGGTTTTTTCTGGTTGAAAATGGGGCCGCCATCTTGGCGGTGTAGAAACATTTTTTTTTTTACATTTAAGACAATTTCCTGCATTCAGCTGAGAGAACTTTGCTCTTTTAAAGCTAGTTTCTTGAAATTCTATGCATTTTGCCATGGCTAATTCTGTGTTCTTTTGCAAAAACAATAACAAATGTAATCATGCTAAATTAATTGTTTTTGGAGTTGTCAATTCTCCCTGACTGTCTAGCTTTTATTTTGACTATTGTTACCTCTCAAAGATTATATTATAAAATAATATACATAGGTCCATTATCTTTCCCCATACTTTCTTTTTTTTGTCGTTTAAGTTTACACTGAAAGCGTTTCTGCATCCAAAATCTTCTTTTTTTTTACACCGTTTGGAGTTAAGCGACCCGAAGAAAACGCATAGGCAGCCCGCCCAAAGATTAATGGTAGAAAAATCCATGAGCTTTAGCTGTATTTACTACAACCCTTTTTCCATAAAGCAGGTTTTTAGAAATGTTAGCGAATTTATTACAAGTAAAATACCTTATTTACATAAGTATTCAGACCCTATGTTATGAGACTCAAAATTGAGCTCAGGTGCATCCTGTTTCCATTGATCATCATTGAGGTGTTTCTACAACTTGATTGGAGTCCACCTGTGGTAAATTCAATTGATTGGACATGATTTGGAAAGACCTATACCTGTCTATATAAGGTCCCACAGTTGACAGTGCAAAATTCTCAAGATGGCGCTGACAGAGGAAACTATGCAGAATTTAAATTTTTTAATGTATTATTTCTGAAATCTTAAGTCTTATTCCATACAGCCGGAAAGAACTATTGGATATAAGAGCGACGTCAACATTACGACCAGGAATACGACTTTCCCTAAGTGGAACCTCTGTTTGGACCACCACCCTGGACAATGGATCTAATCCCAGAAGCCGGCTCCGTAGACGTGCACATCGCCCACCCCTCCCGAGTATACTACTCGCCATTGTCCAGTCTCTTGACAACAAGATAGACGAAAAATTTGAGCCAGGGTTGCCTTCCAGAGAGACCGAGGTTGTAACATTCTCTGTTTCACAGAAACATGGCTCTCTCTGGATATGTTTTTGGAATCGGTTCAGCCACCGGGCTTCTCCATGCATCGCGCCAACAGAGATTAAACACCTCTCTGGGAAGAGTAAGGGCGGGGGTGTATGCTTCATGATTTAACGACTCATGGTGTAATCATCATAACAACATACAGGAACTCAAGTCCTTCTGCTCACCCGACCTAGAATTCCCCACAAACTATAACTGACAAGAATTCTCATCAGTTAGTCACAGCTGTGTACATTCCCCCTCAAGCAGACTCCAAGATGGCCCTCAAGGAACTTCACTGGACTCTATGTAAACTGGAAACCATATATCCTGAGGCTGCATTTATTGTAGGTGGGGATTTTAACAAAGCAAATTTGAGAAAAGGGCTACTTAAAGTCTAGTATATTATATTGATTGCACTACACGCTGTGGGTAATAAACTCGACCACTGCTACTCTACCTTCCGCAATGCACACAAAGCCCTCCCTTCGGAAAATCCAACCACGACACCATCTTGCTCCTACCGTCTTATAGGCAGAAACTCAAACAGGATGTACCAGTGACAAGAACCTTTCAACGCTGGTCTGACCAATCGGAATCCACACTTCAAGATAGTTTTGATCACGAGGACTGGGATATGTTCCAGTCAGCCTCGGAGAATAACATTGACCTATACGCTGACTCTGTGAGTGAATTTATAAGGCCACCATTGTTGCTGTACCCAAGAAGGCAAAGATAACTGAACCAAATGACTACCGCCTCATAACATTCACTTCTGTCATCATGAAGTGCTTTGAGAGACTAGTCAAGGATCATATCACCTCCACCTTACCGGCCACCCTAGACCCGCTTCAGTTTGAATATCGTCCTAATAGGAGCACAGACGATGCCTTCACATTGCACACTGCCCTATCCCATCTGGACAAGAGGAATACCTACAGTTGAAGTCAGAAGTTTACAAACACCTTAGCCAAGTACATTTTAACTCAGTTTTTCACAATTCCTGACATTTAATCCTAGTAAAAATTCCCTGTCTTAGGTCAGTTAGGATCACCACTTCATTTTAAGAATGTGAAATGTCAGAATAATAGTAGAGAATGAGTTATTTCAGCTTTTATTTCTTTCATCACAATCCCAGTGGGTCAGAAGTTTACATACACTCAATTAGTATTTGGTAGAAGTTTACATAATAATTGAGTGTATTTGGTAGCATTGCCTTTAAATTGTTTAACTTGGGTCAAAACGTTTCGGGTAGCCTTCCACAAGCTTCCCACAATAAGTTGGGTGAATTTTGGCCCATTCCTCCTGACAGAGCTGGTTTACCCGAGTCAGGTTTGTAAGGCCTCCTTGCTCACACATGCTTTTTCAGTTCTGCCCACACATTATCTATGGGATTGAGGTCAGGGCTTTGTGATGGCCACTCCAATACCTTGACTTTGTTGTCCTTAAGCCATTTTGCCACAACTTTGGAAGTATGGTGTCATTGTCCTTTTGGAAGACCCATTTGCGATCAAGCTTTAACCTCCTGACTGATGTGTTGCTGTTGCTTCAATATATCCCCATCATTTTCATTCCTCAATATGCAACTTTTTTATGAAGTGCACCAATCCGTCCTGCAGCGAAGCACCCCCACAACATGATTCTGCCACCCCCGTGCTTCACGGTTGGGATGGTGTTCTTCAGCTTGCAAGCATCCCCCTTTTTCCTCCAAACATAACGATGGTCATTATGGCCAAACAGTTCTATTTTTGTTTCATCAGACCAGAGAACATTTCTCCAAAAAGTACGATCTTTGTCCCCTTGTGCAGTTGCAAAGCGTAGTCTGGCTATTTTATGGCGGTTTTGGAGCAGTAGCTTCTTCCTTGCTGAGTGGCCTTTCAGGTTGTCGATATAGGGCTAGTTTTACTGTGGATATAGATACTTTTGTACCCGTTTCCTCCAGCATCTTCACATGGTCCTTTGCTGTTGTTCTGGGATTGATTTGCACTTTTTTGCACCAAAGTATGTTCATGTCTAGGAGACAGAACGTGTCTCCTTCCTGAGCGGTATGATGGCGACATGGTCCCATGGTGTTTATAGTTGCGTACTATTGTTTGTACAGATGAACATGGTACCTTCGGGAATTTGGAAATTGCTCCCAAGGATGAACCAGCCCTGTGGAGGTCTACACATTTTTTTCTGAGGTCTTGGCTGATTTCTTTGGATTTTCCTATGATGTCAAGCAAAGAGGCACTGAGTTTGAAGGTAGGCCTTGAAATACATCCACAGGTACACCTCAAATGATGTCAATTAGCCTATCAGAAGCTTCTAAAGCCATGACATCATTTTCTGGAATTTTACAAGCTGTTTAAAGGCACAGTCACCTTAGTGTATGTAAACTTCTGACCCACTTGAATTGTGATACAGTGAATAAGTGATATCTGTCTGTAAACAATTGTTGAAAAAATGACTTGTCGTGCACAAAGTTGATGTCCTAACCGACTTGCCAAAACTATAGTTTGTTAACATGAAATTTGTGGAGTAGTTGAAAACATTTTACTGACTCCAACCTAAGTGTATACAAACTTTCAACTGTATGTAAGAATGCTGTTCATTGACTACAGCTCAGCGTTTACCACCATAGTACCCTCCAAGCTTATCATCAAGCTGGAGGCCCTGGGCCTCAACCCTGCCCTGTGCAATTGGGTCCTGGACTTTCTGACGGGCCGCCCCCAGGTGGTGAAGATTGGAAACATCCTCACCTCGCTGACCCTCAACTGTGCGTGCTCAGCCCCCTCCTGTACTCCCTGTTCACCCACGACTGTGTGGCCACGCACGCCTCCAACTAAATCATCAAGTTTGCAGACGACACAACAGTAGTGGGCTTGATTACCAACAACGACAAGACAGCCTACGGGTACAGTAAAAGGTGAGGGCACTCGGAGTGTGGTGTCAGGAAAACAACCTCTCACTCAACAAAACAAAGGAGTATCGTGGACTTCAGGAAACAGCACATCAACGGGAAAGTAGTGGAGAAGGTGGGAAGTTAAGGTCCTTGGCGTACACATCAACCTGAAATGGTCCACCCACACAGACAACCTCAGGAGGCTGAAGAAATGTGGCTTGTCACCCAAAACCCTGACTAACTTTTACAGATCCACAATCGAGAGCATCCTGTCGGGCTGTATCACAGCCTGGTGCGGCAACTGCTTCGCCCTCAACCGTATGGCTCTCCAGAGGATGGTGCGGTCTGCACAACGCAACACCGGATGCAAACTACCTGCCCTCCATGACACCTATAACACCCGATGTCACAGGAAGGCAAAAAAGATAATGAAAGAAAACCACCAGAGCCACTACCTCTTCACACCGCTAACATCCAGAACGCGAGGTCAGTACAGGTGCATCAAAGCTGTCTATCTAAAGGCCATCAGACTGCTGAATAGCAATCACTAACTCCGAGAGGCTGCTGCCTACATGGAGACCCAGTCACTGGCCACTTTAACAAATGGATCACTAGTCACTTTAAACAATGCCACTCTAAATAATGTTTACACTCTTTTATACCATCTATTGCACCTTGCCTATGCCGCTCAGACATCGCTCATCCGTATATGTACATATTCTCATTCTCCCCATTTTAGATGTGTGTATTAGGTAGTTGGGGAAGTGTTAGATTACTGCATTGTCAGAACCAGAAGCACAAGCATTTCGCTACACTCACATTAACATCTGCTAACCATGTGTATGTGACCAATAAAATGTGATATGATTTGAAACTGAGCCATGAGGTCAAAGGAATTCTATCGAGGCACAGATCTGGGGAAGGGTACCTAAACATTTCTGCAGCATTGAAGGTCCCCAAGAACACAGTGGTCACCATCATTCTTAAATGGAAGAAGTTTGGAACCACCAAGACTCTTCCTAGAGTTGGCCGCCCGGCCAAACTTAGCAATTGGGGGAGAAGGGCCTTGGTCAGGGAGATAACCAAGAACCCGATGGTCACTCTGACAGAGCTCCAGATTTCCTCTGTGGAGATGGGAGTACCTCCAACTGGGGTGATGGTTTATCTTCCAACAGGACAACGACCTTAAGCACACAGACAAGACTACGCAGAAGTGGCTTCGGGACAGGTCTTGAATGTCCCAGCCAGAGCCCGGCCTCTCTGGAAAGACCTGAAAATAGCTGTGCAGCGTTGCTCCCCATCCATCCTAAGAGAGCTTGAAAGGATCTGCAGAGAATTGGAGAAACTTCCCAAATACTGGTGTGCCAAGCTTGTAGCGTCATATTCAAGGCTGTAATTGCTGCCAAAGATACTTCAACAAAGTAAAGGGTCTAAATACTTGTGTAAATGTGATATTACTTTTTTTTGCCAAGATTTATAAACTGGTTTGCTTTGTCAATATGGGGTATTGTGTACATTAGTGAGGGAGAAAAAGCTATTTAATCTATTTGTGTAAGGCTGTAACGTAACAAAATATGGAAAAGGTCGGGGGGGGTCTGAATACTTACCGAATGCTCTGTAAATTGTATTTTAACTTGTCGTGCAGAGGGCACATTTAAGTCATTTGGCAGACACTTATCCAGTGCAACTTATCGGAGAAGTGCCTTGACCAAGGGCACATCGGCAGCTTTTTCCACCTAGTCTGCTCCGGGATTCGAACCTGCGATCTTTCGGTTACTTGTCCAGTCCGTTTGACTGCTAGGCTACCTGCCGCCTTTAAAATATATATAGATTCTCTATTTTGTTTATTTGCATAGCTGTTTTATGTTGCACTCTACACTGTATAATGAGTGTGATACTATACTTGCAGGTGAAATTTAACCAGGCGCTGGCTGATCACTCCATGTCTGATAAGCCTCGTCTCATCGACGGGATCGTTCTCACCAAGTTTGACACCATTGATGACAAGGTTCGTATGTCATTTGACTACAGACACTTCAGAACAAGCTTATTTTTTTGTATTTTTGGGGGACTGTTTTTATGGGCTAATAGTAAAGCCAAAAATATATTTTTCATAACTAAATCAATTGGCTAAATTATCCTTGGTATAACCATAATAAAATAATTCCATATAGTTTAGTAGAACCCCGCTCCCCCCCCAGCTTAGATTCTTATGGGTTAACAGAAGTCCCTGTAAACAATGTTTTTTATTGATAGGAAGTCCAAGCTTTTGAAATGCTGTTTGACATCCTTATCGGATTGTCAGAACAGAAGTCTGCATGGTTTTTGGTTGCAAAGCTGATGTCACTCCTCCCCTCAGGTTGGCGCTGCCATCTCAATGACCTACATCACAGGCCAGCCCATTGTGTTTGTGGGCACAGGGCAGACCTACAATGACCTGCGGAGCCTCAACGCCCGTGCTGTTGTGGGCGCCCTCATGAAGGCCTGAGTGGCTGCTGCCTGCATCCGTGTTCATCACTATCGTGACAAAGCCAACTAAACACAGCGCTTTGAGATGTCCGGTCCTGCTAACCCTGTCCTGTGGCTCACATCCTAATCCTCCACATAGCACCAAATGCAAAACACACAAGCTTCCTCCCAACTCCATCTGGGAAAGGGGTGGTGGGTGTTGACTTTTAAGTAAGCGTGCGTCTCTTGCTGTAAACGGTTGGGCCAAATTCAAAAGTACCTCAATTTTGCTTTAAAGTTCGAGACACATTTCCTGACTTTTTATCTGATCAAATAGAGAATATTTATTTGTCCTCACTCACAGGTTACTCATTGTCAAATTCACTTCCTGGCATTTGGTGTCTGTTTTCCCCCTTCACTTCAACGAGAACATGTCAGTTATGAAGGCTTGCTGGATGCGACACGTTTCAGCAGCCGCCCCGTTCCCGAGGAAAGCTTAGTGACCATAGTGCCTATCCTATCCGTTTCCCTGAAGCATCACCACCACAACCCAGTAACTACCTTCTGTTTCTAGCTCTCTGGATGGACTGCTATAACCCCCATCCCGATGCTCCCTTCTTCCTCTGCAATTAGACTTGAATGATCCTTCAGTTTGTGGTCGAGTTGAAAAAAATAACTTAAGACATTTTTTGGGGTTGTCCTCCAGGGTCTACAACTGGAGCACTAGGCCTTGACTTTAGCTTTTTCAATTTCTTCCCCTTTGTCATTTTGAAAACAAATACAAGTCTTACATTTTTCCAGTCCCTTTTAATTTGCAGTAGTGCAATGAGAATCAAGAGTTGTATAGATTTGTCAGTTGAATGTAAACATTTCTAAATAAAGCTGCTATGATGGCATGGAACAACATACGTCTTACAATTCCAACCTTGGAACAAATGCTGATAGTGTGGTCTGGATCACAATGGAAAAGGAAGAGTTGGGTGTATGATACCAAAGTGTTTATTTTTATTTTTTAAATAGCACTTAAATACCGACATTTCTCAACCTGCAGTATTAACAATACAAAAGGCATAAAAAGAAGCTGGGTGGAGTGAACCCTGAATGCTGATTGACATATCAGACTGTCTAATTATGTTGGTAAGTAGCTTCTAACAGCAATAAGGCACCTCAGGGGTTTGTGGTATATGGCCAATATACCACGGCAAAAGGCTGCATCGGAACAGCCCTTACGCCATATATTGGCTACATTTTGCCTGCTTCTCTTCAGAAACTCACATCTAGGTCCACTGGACTGACTCCAGCCATCCATTCAGGACAGGATTCATTTCCAAATGATGATATGCGAGAAACCAGATCAGGGACCTGACATTATGTCATCCCTACTTCACACATCTATATCCATTAGGCCTACATTTACATTAAATTGCCAGGGTGGACAGCTGCTTTCCTGTTAGCTCCTTGGCTGGATCTTTCCCTTTGTCATGACAACCGGTACAGAAAAAAATAAACAAAATCAGCGGGTGACTACAGAGCAGTAACATGGTCTCTTCTGGCCCATATTTGCCTGGAGGAGTTGTAGTAGATCCAATGAAACCAGACCTGAGTAGTAGACTGAACTCTATGAAGGAACGGTGAATGAAAAGGACTGATACTCCCACCTGTTTTGTGCCTGTCAAGAAGAATAGTCTGGGCAGAAAGAGAAGGTGAACAGGTAAAAGACCAGGAGAACCAACAGCTGTATATTACCATGGACTGCCATGCATTACAGGTAAGCCTGTACACAATCCTAACCTTGAAGGAGGCACTTCTGTGAATGAAAGCCATTCTGGGTTTCCTGTTCTTCTTGAGAGGGAGATCCTATGAAAATCACAAATAGTGAGGGCAAACAAAGGAGGTATTCATGTTTAAACACAAATGTGCAACGTGGCTCACTAAAATAGAATTCCTCAGTAGCATCACCGTAAGAGGAGATCCAAGCACTAAATAAATAATTGTTTTGATTTACACTTACATATCACCAAATAAGTGATCTATTGTAGGAAGTGGATACTGTATGATTACTAAACATGCAGTGAGAGTGAGTAATTTCACTGAAACTGGTAAGTTATGTGAAAAGGCTCTTCCCTTCCTATAAATTGTACCAGAGGGGCTTCCTTACCCCAGCCATTAATGACAGCGTCGCGGTTGCAGATCTCATTGGCCAGCCGCTCAAAGTACTCGGGCAGGTCAGAATACTCATTGCCGTAGGAAATGACCTTGATGCCCTTGTCCAGCATGTTGTCCCGCAGCTTCTTGAACTCTCCAACGTCCTCGCGCCGCACCAGCATGAAGTGCTCCAGGTCCGACTTGTGTTTGACCGCCTCCAGGAACAGAGCCTGGAAGGTGGTGTCGTCCACCGTGCGCCCGCAGCCCAGGAACACAAACGACTTGGTCTCATACAGTTTCTGGATCTCTCTCTGTTGAACCAAGATAATTCCGTTTTCATTAAGACACTGACAGAATTTACTTTACTTAAATTTAACCTTTTTTAAACATCAGCAACTGCTAAAACATTTCCAGGGTATCATTTAAAGGCTGCCTGCCTCAATGCTCACCATGACTTCAGTGTTCCTCAGTACATTCTGGTAGCCAGCAGGGTGCAGTACAATGCCACTGGGATTCGTGTAAACACCGTGAATGTGCAAAACGCTCAGACTTCTCTTCCCCTGAGCCCACTCCAGGACCTGCACATACACATATTTCACAGTCCATAGCACCAATACCTGTTCTCACTGGGTATAGAGTAACACAACTAACAGTGCATAAATACCACACCTGAAGGGCATTATCACAGGCTTCTGATAAATACAGACTCATTTTAATGCTTCTACATAAATAACAATCCATGTTGTGTCCCTGCTAAGGTGAGAGTAGGAATAGTGTTTAAGTTCTGCTTAAAGGAGAAATATATTTGTCAGGTTAGTTCCTATTTCTGACATTTATTAATCCATAAATGTTGACAACGGTTGGAGGATGTTTGAAAATGTGACCTCAATATATACTAACAACATCCTACTTCTGTCAGAGACAAAATACTGTACTTTCACAGGTCAATACATTGATCATTTTCTCTGGTGTAAGGACACCATATTAGAAGGGCAACAATATTAGAATACATATGTTGGGCTTTGAATTAAATACCTTCCCTTGAATTTGCCTTTAATACACATTAAAACATGTTTTATGTGTAAGAGTATTCCCTGTGTTGTGAGCATAAACAACATAGTATAGTTAAACTGTCATGACCTGTGGTTCATAGACAACTTCCCCGAACAGGGGTCCCTAATCATTTGAGTCAATCTACCTGCACACTCATCTAATGCACATCTGTCACTCCAGTGTTTAATTGCTATACTGCCACTATGGCCTATTTAGTGCCTTACCTCATTTGCACACACTGTATATAGACTTTTTATATTGTATTATTGACTATGTTTGTCTATTCCATGTGTAACTGTGTTGTTGTTTGTGTCGCACCGCTTTATCTTGGCCAGGTCGCAGTTGTAAATGAGAACTTGTTCTCAACTAGCCTAACTGGTAAATAAAGGTGAAGTTTAGATACACTAAGTTGACTGTGCCTTTAAAAAGAATGGAAAATTCCAGAAAATGTCATGGCTTTAGAAGCTTCCGATAGGCTACTTAACATCATTTGAACCGGTTGGAGATGTACCTGTGGATGTATTTCAAGGCCTACCTTCAAACTCAGTGCCTCTTCTTAACAACGTAAGAAAAATGAAAAGAAATCAGCCAAGACCACAGATTTAAAAAAAACTGTAGACCTCCACAAGTTTGGTTCATCCTTGGGAGCAATTTCCAAATGCGTGAAGGTACCACGTTCATCTGTACAAACACCATGGGACCACGCATCCGTCATACCGCTCAGAAGGAGACGCTTTGTCTCCTAGAGATGAACGTACTTAGGTGCGAAAAGTGAAAATCAATCCCAGAACAGCAGCAAAAGACCTTGTGAAGATGCTGGAAGAAACCGGAACAAAACTATTAATATCCACAGTAAAACGAGTCCTATATCGACATAACCTGAAAGGCCACTCAGCAAGGAAGAAGCCACTGCTCCAAAACCACCATAAAATAGCCAGACTACGCTTTGCAACTGCACATGGGGACAAAGATCGTACTTTTTGGAGAAATGTCCTCTGGTCTGATGAAACAAAATTAGAACTGTTTGGCCATAATGACCATTGTTATGTTTGGAGGAAAAAGGGGGAGGCTTGCAAGCCGAAGAACACAATCCCAACCGTGAAGCACGGGGTGGCAGCATCATGTTGTGGAGGGGCTTTGCTGCAGGAGGAACTGGTGCACTTCACAAAATAGATGGCATCATGAGGATTGAAAATTATGTGGATATATTGAAACATCTCAAGACATCAGTCAGGAAGTTAAAGCTTGGTTGCAAATGGGTCTTCCAAATGGACAATAACCCCAAGCATACTTCCAAAGTTGTGGCAAAATGGCTTAAGGACAACAAAGTCAAGGTATTGGAGTGCCCATCACACAGCTCTGACCTCAATCCTATAGAACAGAACTGAAAAAGTGTGATGAAGGAGGCCTATAAACCTGACTCAGTTACACCAGCTCTGTCAGGAGGAATGGGCCAAAATTCACCCAACTTATTGTGGGAAGCTTGAGGAAGGCTACCAAAAACATTTGACCCAAGTTAAACAATTTAAAGGCAATGCTACCGAATAATAATTGAGTGCATGTAAACTTCTGACCCACTGGGAATGTGAAAGAAATAAAAGCTGAAATAACTCATTCTCTACTATTATTCTGACATTTCACATTCTTAAAATAAAGTGGTGATCCTAACTGACCTTAAACAGGGATTTTTTACACAGATTAAATGTCAGGAATTGTGAAAAACTGGGTTTAAATGTATTTGGCTAAGGTGTATGTAAACTTCCGACTTCAGCTGTATGTTTGAACGTATGATCGCTAGGGGACAATGCAGTTCCATTGGCTACTGGACGGGGTTTACCTTACTGCTGTCCCCAACCCACTCAGCAACAATGGTAGTTAATAAAAAAATGTGGTTCTCATGCTTCACCTCCATGTTTTCAGTAGTCAGTACATGGGACTTCATGTCCCACTTCTCATCAATGAGATGGCTCGTCGCAGTGATGCATGACAGCATGTTCATCCAACAATCTGTTGTTAATGCCACTTATGGGGTGTTTGAGAGCTCACGCTTTGTACTTGCAGAGCAATCATTGTACAATTTCTCCATCCAGGCCAGCAACAGTGTCTCACGGTGCCTCCCTTTCAGATGGTTAAGCATTGCACCTGTACTGCCACTGTAGCTCAATTCCAACGTGTAAAGTTTGCATTTCACCACATTCTTATTGAACTTGTCAAAGTATTGCAATACAGGACTTCACTGCTATCGCTTCCCTGTCTCACTCTCTGCCATTTTCCCAACTGTTAATGACGATGATGTGCGGAGCGCTTTATATATGTGGCAAATTATTTGAAAGATGCATATCTCTTACTAACGTTACAGCAATGTTGTGTTAGGTATTTGTTAAATGTTAAAAATGTTCCCCTTATGATGAGGATCGGCACCTGTTAGCACCACTGTGATTTTAATTTTGTCCAAAAATTAAACTTATTCAGTTAGGGATTTTCTCTAAATGATAACAACCCCAATTGCATCATAGCGAAGTGGTGTGCCAGTGTAGCTTTAGAAACAGACTAGATCTGCACACATGACATACTGGAACAAAAATGTTTATGCAAATTCCCAATTGGCATCAATCCATGATGTGTTATTTCAATGAAAGTCAGTTATGCACACAATTTATCATTTGGTCCTAAAGAGCACACAAGGCCATGACTACAGATATCTTTCCAAAGGGGAAAAGGATCTGTTGTTACCTTCTTCTCATCTGTGAGGTCCAGAGACTCCAGCTTCGATCCCTGGTGGGCTGCATAAATTTCCAGCAGGTTGTCAAAGTTGGTGGTGAGGACCAGCGCTCCACTCTCCATCAGCTGCAGTACGGAGCGGAGAAGGTGCTTCCCCGCATTCTCCATCTTACACTCCAGATCGTCAAAAACCTCGTACAGGCAGTCCTTGAAGAAGGTGGACCGCACGTTGCCTGTTCTCTGCAATGATAGGGCAGGAACACAATGACTAGGGGTTAGTGGGTGTGTATTGCATTTCTGGGACCAGATTATACTGCTGGTACTTAACTACTAGGAGGGAGACGTTTTTTAAAAGGTATAATAAAGCATTTATGACTGGTTGTGGTAGTCATGTAAATGAAAGGTGAAAATGTTTTTCCATCATTAGATGTGGCATGTAAACAGTTGCTATAAACGGTAAACATGGCTATGGAGCAAAGAGTTGGTGGGCAGGATGTTTGAGTAGCCATGAGATTATGGCTGTCTGTAATGGATAAATCTCATTACCGAGAGCTACGCAAAATGCTCACACTACCTGGCAATGGCTGTAGGAAAACATAGGAGAAGTGCTGGCCCGCTATGAATAGCACTGTCGAGGTGAGCTTAGCACAGCCAGCTGCCCGGCTTACTGCTGGACTGTCTAGAGATTAGAGATCTAGTGGGCTAATTAACTAACAACAGGATCCCTTTCCACAGGAAGGAAGTCATCATCACCAAGGGCAAGCATCTAGCTATCCACCCACCCTGCTGTTGACTTCTGCACTGAACGGATTCTCCTTGTGTTTCAGGATTTATGTAACAACCAAATAAGGCAAAGTAGTACCATGGTCCAATCCTGATTTTGAGATTGATATAGCCTAGGATTCGACCCTAAAGTTAAGTTGTTTTCAACCAATCTAGTCCTAAACAGGGAAAATTGTAATGTAATTTCCTAGAGTATTTTGCCTAGGTCATTCAACGACAGCATGAAAGGATTTAGGTCACAAACATTCTGAGTCTAACCTTCAGATTAGGCTCATTAACCGACATTATGTGCCAAAACACAGTCCTAATCCAGTTATTTACATTGTTTGGATTGCCCTCATTGCCGCACCAATACCATTGGGTTAAACTGCTGTGTCCCACTCTGTATTTGATCACTTCTTGAGACGCGGGACACTCCTCCTTGCGGAAGCCTTGGTTCTCTTCAGCGGTTCTGTGAACAAGCACCCACTGGTTGAATCGATGTTGTTTCGTTGGGCAACAATGTGACCAAAGACTAAAAAAGGTGAAGCAATGACAAATCTCTCCTTCTACACTCTACAAGAGTCCTCAAGCTAAGAGAGTCCTCTTTTCAAAATGTTTTCTTTAAATTCAGCATGTTAAATTCTACAAAATTTGAGACTCAGGCTACTTTATATAGCAAGCGCCATAGATCTACAGTTGAAGTCGGAAGTTTACATACACCTTAGCCAACTACATTTAAAGTCAGTTTCACAATTACTGACATTGAATCATAGTAAAGAATCCTTGTTTTAGGTCAGTTAGGATTAGAGGTCGACCGATTAATCGGAATGGCCGATTAATTGGGGCCGATTTCAAGTTATAACAATGGGAATTGGGTATTTTTGGAAGCAGATTTGCTGATAAAAAAATGTAATACCTTTATTTAACTAGGCAAGTGAGTTAAGAACACATTCTTATTTTCAATGACTGCCTAGGAACGGTGGGTTAACTGCCTCGTTCAGGGGCAGAACGACTGATTTTCACCTTGTCAGCTCGGGGGTTTCAATCTTGCAACCTTACAGTTAACTAGTCCAAAGCAATAACGACCTGCCTCTCTCTCGTTGCACTCCACAAGGAGACTGCCTGTTACACGAATGCAGTAAGCCAAGGTAAGTTGCTAGTTAGCATTAATCTTATAAAAAACAATCAATCATAATCACTAGTTAACTACACATGGTTGATGATATTACTAGATATTATCTAGCGTGTCCTGCGTTGCATATAATCTGACTAAGCATACAAGTATCTAAGTATCTGACTGAGCGTTGGTAGCGTTGGTAGGTAGAAGCAGGAGCGTAAACATTCATTCAAACATGCTGCGTTTTGCCAGCAGCTCCTCGTTGTGCGTCAAGCATTGCGCTGTTTATGACTTCAAGCCTATCAACTCCCGAGATGAGGCTGGTGTAACCGAAGTGAAATGTCTAGCTAGTTAGCATGCGCTAATAGCATTTCAAACGTCACTCGCTCTGAGCCTTGGGGTGGTTGTTTCCCTTGCTCTGCATGGGTAACGCTGCTTCAAAGGTGGCTGTTGTCGTTGTGTTGCTGGTTCAATCCCAGGGAGGAGCGAGGAGAGGGACGGAAGCTATACTGTTACACCGGCAATACTAAAGTGCCTATAAGAACATCTAATAGTCAAAGGTTAATGAAATACAAATGGTATAGAGGGAAATAGTCCTATAATTCCTATAATAACTACAACCTAAAACTTCTTACCTGGGAATACTGAAGACTCATGTTAAAAAGGAACCACCAGCTTTCATATGTTCTCATGTTCTGAGCAAGGAACTGAAACGTTAGCTTTCTTACATAAGCACATATTGCACTTTTACTTTCTTCTCTAACACTTTGTTTTGGCATTATTTAAACCAAATTGAACATGTTTCATTATTTACTTGAGGCTAAATTGACTTTATTGATGTATTATATTAAGTTAAAATAAGTGTTCATTCAGTATTGTTGTAATTGTCATTATTACAAATAAATAACAGTCCGATTAATCGGTATCGGTCCTCCAATAATAATTTTTTGGTCCTCCAATAATTGGTGTCGGTGTTGAAAAATCATAATCGGTTGACCTCTAGTTAGGATCTCACTTTATTTTAAGAATGTGAAATGTCAGAAAAATAGTAGAGAATGATTTATTTCAGCTTTTGTTTCTTTCATCACATTCCCAGAGGGTCAGAATTGTACATACTAATTAAGTGTATTTGGTAGCATTGCCTTTAAATTGTTTAACTTGGGTCAAACGTTTTGGGTAGCCTTCCTCAAGCTTGCCACAATAAGTTGGATGAATTTTGGCCCATTCCTCTTAACAGAGTTGGTGTAACAGAGTCAGGTTTCTAGGCCTCCTTGCTCACGCACACTTTTTCAGTTCTGCCCACAAATTTTCTATAGGATTGAGGTCAGGGCCACAACTTTGGATGTATGCTTGGGGTCATTGTCCATTTGGAAGACCCATTTGCGACCAAGGTTTAACTTCCTGACTGATGTCTTGAGATGTTGCTTCAATATATCCACATAATTTTCCTGCCTCATGATGCCATCTATTTTGTGAAGTGCACCAGTCCCTCCTGCAGCAAAGCCCCTCCACATCATGATGCTGCCACCCCCGTGCTTCACGGTTGGGATTGTGTTCTTCGGCTTGCAAGTCTCCCCCTTTTTCCTCCAAACATAACAATGGTCATTATGGCCAAATAGTTCTAATTTTGTTTAATCAGACCAGAGGACATTTCTCCAAACAGTATGATCTTTGTCCCCATGTGCATTTGCGTAGTCTGGCTATTTAATGGCGGTTTTGGAGCAGTGGCTTCTTCCTTGCGGCATTTCAGGTTATGTCGATACAGGACTTGTTTTACTGTGGATATAGATACTTTTCTACCTGTTTCCTCCAGCATCTTCACAAGGTCCTTTGCTGCTGTTCTGGGATTGGAGATAGGAGACAGAACAAGTCTCCTTCCTGAGCGGTATGATGGCTGAGTTGTCCCATGGTGGTATAGTTGCGTACTATTGTTTGTACAGATGGACATGGTACCTTCAGGCATTTGGAAATTGCTCCCAAGGATGAACCAGACTTGTGGAGGTCTACAATTTTTTTCTGAGGTCTTGGCTGATTTCTTTTGATTTTCCCATGATGTCAAGCAGAGGCACTGAGTTTGAAGGTAGGCCTTGAAATACATCCACAAGTACACCTCCAATTGACTCAAATTATGTCAATTAGTCTATCAGAAGCTTCTAAAGCCATGAAATAATTTTCTGGAATTTTCCATTCTTTTTAAAGTCACAGTCAACTTAGTGTATATAAACCTCTGACCCACTGGAATTGTGATACAGTGAATTATGTTCAGCTAAAGTTGCTTACCCCATACTGATAAGATGCTGAACATGTACAGACAGGCCTGTGGAGAACCACTGCTTGCTAAGTAAGAACAGAAAAATATTTGCCACAGGGTCCATGGCTGTGTAATCACCTGATAATCATGTCTCCTCTTGTGAGCTATTTAGTCTGGTGGGGCGCTCTGTTATTCTGAGGCTGAATGGAAACCTTGGCCGGGGCTGGTGTTCCCGGATTCACATTACTCCCATGATTACAAAACATATTTTTTTAGTAGGCAGCAGCACTCCCATTAAAATGTTAAAGCCACCCAAATCCATAGCCAACAGCAACGGGCCTGCATGATTGTGAACCAGAATAAAAACTATGGATAAACCCACAATGGGCTGTTTGTTCCCTTTGTGGCAACAGGCAGGCTGCTGAAACAAAGCATGTTTAAGCAATGTGAAAGGTGCGATGAGACATGACTAACACTGAAGGCAGATGGTATTAAGACCTCATCAATCCATTATGGTTTGAGCCAACCTGGTATGACGGGGATATGGGCTGGTACGGAAATCCCTAAATGTTTTCCCCTTGAATTTCTCCATCATTTAGTCACGGTCCACTGGTTCGTTGACTTATTGAGAAATCAATGAGACGTTATTCACTGGGGGGATTTCTCCATCTAGCGAATCAAATAACAGGCCTTAAAAGTGTCAGAACTGGTTGAGCCAACTTGTCAGTGGCTTTGAAAACAACGCAATGAACGATGAAGTGTTGTTGTCATCTATCAGTGCTGTACTTTGGTTAGGGCAAGGGCATCACCTTTTACAAAGAACACAGGTTTGAAAACCTGAATCAAATGTTTTCGAATTTAGATATAATTATGCTGACTCCTTGCCACTGTCATTCCCACTGGGATTACAAATCCCAATACAGGAAGGTTTACAATGAACAACACTGGTGTGTCTCAACCAGCTGGAGACAGTGTATTGGCAGTGTCCTGTCCACGTCTGGCTGTCTGTATGTGCAAAGGAGTGGGGGAAGTGAAGCCTTACCGGAGAGAGCTTCTGGATGAGGTCATGAGCCACGTGGACTAGGTTCTTGTCGTCCTTCAGGCTCTTCTGAAAACGCCGACTCTCCTCTTCCTCTAGGAGGTCAAAGTCGTTGGCCGCGTCCAACAAGGCCTGGATCAAACCCTTCCAGGAGCGCAATGCAGGGACCTGAGGGGCCACAGCTGAACTCACCCCTGTACCAATAACTAGAACCAGCTCGGAGGCCCGCTTGGTCTTCAGGCTGGGCAGCAGTTTCCTTTGGGGCAGGCAGAGATTGAGTGATGGTTCCATTGATGGTGCCCAAATCCTTAGACAACATGAAGGTTAAACAAATCATGGCAAGTTTACTTGGCTGCTGTTTGAACTCAAACCTAGGCTGAAAGATAAAGAATGGGTTTAGGAACAGGAACTAAGAGAAAAAGCTCCTGACCAGTGACATACCAATAATGTTTTGGCACATAAACAGGAACTGAGTACTAAATGTAGGCTACTCATATCAATTTTTGTTACCTGGGTTTTTTGGTGTTGGAGTCAACATCCTGAGGGTCAGCAGGGGCAGGCCGCTTCTCGGTTTTCACAGTCACAACAGAGGCCACAACAGAGGCCATTCGGCTCCTGTAAGACAACCATGAGAATTAATATACATACAATAACTTAAGTGAAATGCAATCTGGAGTAACCACAGAGTCATGATCTCAGTTTATTGTATCATACATAGAACAGCACCTTTACAGGACAGTGTGCCACTGTCCCCATTACTACCAAAGGCAGGGCATCAGATTCACCTTACACCAACTAGCTTTATATAGTGGAACATCCATGGTGCTAACCTTACATACAAAGTACTGAGATGCAGAACTAAGGGCAATTCCACAGTAACAGAATTAGATTTCACACTTTAAAATGTATGCCAAACAAAAACTATTGATTTCAAAGTTTAACAAACCATACAACTCTATGAACAATGACACTTACTGGAAACACTTACTGGAAAAACTGTGCAGATGCTAAATTTGGTAACAAAGCGGTAAAATCTCCCTCGGTTAAATTCTGTTACCAGACTTAGTATCTGCACAGTTCTTCCTGTAAATGTGTATTTGTAAAAAGTGTTAAAAGTAGTCCTCAATTTGTGCTCAGTTCTATGGTTTGTTAAACTTTGAAATCTGTTTTTTGTTTGATGTGGCTGCATTTTGGGCTAAGGAGTGGCACAGCGTTCTAAGGCACTGACTGCATCTCAGTGCTAGAGAAGTCACTACAGACCCTGGTTTGATTCCAGGCTGTATCACAACCGACCGTGATTGGGAGTCCCATAGAGTGGCGACTCAGCGTCACCCGAGTGAGGCCGTGGTTGTAAATAATCATAAAAAAATAAAAAAAGAATTTGAAAGTGAAAAATCTCGGCGTAATCTATTAGCTAAATTATCTTCATATTGTATTACTGCTAAAGTCTGACTTGAGGCCAATTTATTGTATCTTTATTACAATAATAGTAGTCTTGGGGCTCAATAAGAACGATACTTTCCTCCTGGAGACATAAAAACTTCACTCCAAGAAAAAACATTTTTTGGTGACGTGTTCATACACTGTATACTTTGGCTATAACGTTACTGGCTAGCTGACTTTAGCTAGTTAAATTGGCTAGCTACTTACTAAGGACGGGAAGAACGCAGTCAGGAAGAATTGACTGACGTTAGCTAACCAGTTGGCAAAAGCTCAATGTACTGTACAGACTAGCTAGAATGACGTTAAAGTTGGACTAAACCGGTGAAATATGACACATTGGCTAGTTAAATTCACACAAGTTTTTACACTTACCCGGATATCTCCAAGTTGCTTTTTTGGTCAGTGGAAATATTCAACGTGCTAGCAGACGAGCCGTTAACGTCAGCTGACTTGCAACTGCGAGTTAAAAATCCAGTACAGTCTACTACGGACATATCCTGCTTTAAAAGCCGGTATTTGAGATTGTTGTACTTGACATGGCGAAGTCTGCGTGCCTTTGTCTACTAGATGTTATTCTTAGCAAATCTATTTAGCTATAAAATGTTCTCAGTCGACTTCCTCTGTGTACACAACCTGTCGACTCATATGCAGCTGGAGGTCTGACTGTGTGTGTTGTGACGGAGTTGGACAAGGCAATTGGGATGTGCTCAGCGCGCTACTGTAAATCCCACTGGCTCTCTACATTCTGGAAAGGGGTAAACAATGTTTTACCCCCACCTCCCCACTTACGATCAGCCCATGTGATATTAGCTAGATCAGGGATGGGCAACTTTGATGAGGGTGGGGGTCACACAAAAACTGAACTCATCAAGAGCGGCGGCAGTGGCTCACCGGTTTGCGTACCCACACATTCAGGAGCCGGCTCTAGCCTTTTGAGCGACATAAGTGAAATGTTTTATAGTTCATTTCCTGAAATTCTACTCATTTCGCCACCGGGTGTGGGAAAAATGTTGCCGTTTCAAACCAAGTTTGCTGCAATTCTACCCATTTAGTCATGGGGTAGAGAGAATATTTATCGATTTTATAGCTACATTTATGCAAATCTACTCATTTTGCCATTGGGTGGAGAGAAAATGTTGAAAATTTCCTGCAATTCTACACATTTGGCCATAGTGTATATCTGAGTGAGAATGTCTAACAAAATCAATGGGGCCCAGGTTGGTAATTAAACCATGATTACTACAAGTGTAGATAACTGGCTAGACTAATTTACCAATCTAAAAAATGTTAAAACTGAAAGGGTTAACTTTTTGACTGTCAGTGATTGACATAACAATAGATAAATTGCTGATGCAGCACAACCAAATTTCAATATTGCCTTGTGTATTCTACTATTTTACTCTCAACAAAAATATGAGTGATTTTTTGTTTGTTTTTGGAAATTCTTCCAAAGACAATTTCGTCAGTTGCCCATCCCTGAGTGAAATTCTCTGGATACAGAGTTCCAAAAAAAGGCTGTCTGGAAGAAGATAACCTGATGGTTCAATTTGGCTTAGATGGCAAATGGGTGATGATACAAGGTGAGGGGGGGTTTCTTAATATCTAATGCAGTTACATAAGACACTGTTGAATGTGCTTGGACAAGGCCTATCTATTTTAGAGCTAGACCAGTTGCCTAATTCCAAAAATTGAGACCTATCACTTTCACACACAGTATGCAAATGACAAATTACTTATCTCAGAGTTGCAGCACAGTCCCCGCCCATGACCTATGACCATATGGTGTTGCATTGATTGCTGAGAGCTTGTAAGATTTTAGATATAATGCTACTCCGTGTCACTGGTAGTCAATTAGAGAGGGAGACCATGCGATTTACTCACAATACTGTTAAGAAGTTTTGTTGCCCACCATAAACTGTTCCCCGGACCTGCAATTGTGTGCATCTGTTATATTAAACAAACCTAAGTTTACTACCACCACCCTGGAAACAGAGGCATGCATGTTGCTGAGATTTTGTACTCACACCATTCTGAAACTAGGAGACTGACCTATGTTGCACAGTAGTATTCTTGGAGTAATTCATTTGGACAGAGTCCATAAGAGAGCAAATGCATTTTTCTCTAATGGAAGAGGTTTCAGCTCTCTCAATGGCTCATAACCACAGCCTGAGAAAGGGCACAGAAAATGTATGATGTAAATAAAGGAGGCTCAGTATTACTGTGTATGAGGATGACAAGAGTGGTTTCAAATGTTCCCATTCTGGAGACGTGTGTTATCAAATAGCGTGGTAGCCTCAGCTCCAGGCTTCTCTCATGTTGTTGGTGAAAACCTGTGGCAGAGGCTAACAGCATGTAGCCTACAGTTTCCCATATCTGTTATCTGGTGCCTGCCTATCCTATCAGTCATCCTGAGAGCACACCTGGCTGGAGCTGGAACCAGCATGATAAACACCAACAGACCGACCATCAGCTGGGTTTCAGGGATGAGTTCAAAATCATCAACCCTCTTGTCCTGTGAAAATGCATGGGAATCATTTTATGTTTTGACTTCAATAGCCTTTTAGCCCTTACCACAGTACGTCTCCAGCTCTATTCCCTTCCATATATTACATAAATCGTTGATACATTTATGTGGGACTAATGTTTATGACTGAGACAGACATAAAATTACACTTAAAAAGTAGGTGCTTAAGATCCTGGTAAACAAGAGGATTATTGAAGTAGTTGCACAAAAACAACATTGATGATGGCTCTTTGTGATGATGATTAGGCATACCATTCATGTAATGCATAAAACAGGGTACCCAGGGTCCATTTTAGTTGAATATAAAATATCATACAATTAATTTATAAGACATTTCTTATATATTTGTACATTCTATAAGTTATTTTTTTTGTTTTTCCTAAAATGTATAATTCAACACGATGCCTAAATGTTTAAACTTGCCTTTGTAACAGCTGAAACCATTTATTCATCAAGTCCTCAACTGGCAGCTTCATTAAATAGTACCCGCAAAACACCAGTCTCAACGTCATTGGTGAAGAGGTGACTCTGGCTTCTAGGCAGAGTTTGTCTGTCCATTGTCTGTGTTCTATTGCCCATCTTAATCTTTTATTGGCTCAGTCTGGGATATGGCTTTTTCTTTGCAACTCTGCCTAGAAGGCCAGCATCCCAGAGTCACCGCTTGACTGTTGACTTTGAGACTGGTGTTTTGCGGGTACTATTTAATGAAGCTGCCAGTTGAGGACTTATGAGGCATCTGTTTCTCAAACTAGACACTCTAATGTACTTGTCCTCTTTCTCAGTTGTGCACCGGGGCCTCCCACTCCTCTTTCTATTCTGGTTAGAGCCAGTTTGCGCTGTTCTGTGAAGGGAGTAGTGCACAGCCTTGTACAAGATCTTCAGTTTCTTGGCAATTTCTCGCATGGAATAGCCTTAATTTCTCAGAACAAGAATAGACTGACGAGTTTCAGAAGAAAGTTCTTTGTTTCTGGCCATTTTGAGCCTGTAATCGAACCCACAAATGCTGATGCTCCAGATACTCAACTAGTCTAAAGAAGACCAGTTTTATTGCTTCTTTAATCAGAGCAACAGTTTTCAGCTTTGCGAACATAATTGCAAAAGGGTTTTCTCATTATCAATTAGCCTTTTAAAATGATAAACTTGGATTTAGCTAACACAACGTGCTATTGGATTACAGGAGTGATGGTTGCTGATAATGGGCCTCTGTACGCCTATGTAGATATTCCATTAAAAATCAGTCGTTTCCAGCTACAATAGTCATTTACGACATTAAAAATCTCTACACTGTATTTCTGATCAATTTGATGTTATTTTAATGTACAAAAAAATGCTTTTCTTTCACTAAACAAGGACTTTTCTAAGTGACCCAAACCTTTGAACGGTAGTTTATGTTTTTTCAACAACAGGTTATGGTCAATAACATCAAAGTCTGCACTGAAATCTAACAGTACAGCTCCCGCAATCTTCTTATTATCAATTTCTGTCAACCAATCATCAGTCACTTGTGTCAGTGCAGTACATGTTGAGTGCCCTTCTCTATAAGCATGCTCAAAGTCTGTTGTTAATTTGTTTACGGAGAAATAGCATTGTATTTGGTCAAACACACTTTTTTCCAACAGTTTGCTAAGAGCTGGCAGCAAGCTGATAGGTCTGCTGTTAGAACCAGTAAAGGCCGCTTTACCGCTCTTGGGTAGTGGAATTACTTTGGCTTCCCTCCAGGCCTGAAGACAAATACTTTCCTCTAGGCTCAGATTAAAGATATGACAGAGTGGCTATAGAGTAAGCTACCATCCTCGGTAGCTTTCCATCTAAGTTGTCAATGCCAGGTTTGTTATAATTGATTGATAACAATAATATTCCCATCTCTCCCACCCTAATTGTACAAAATTTAAACGTGCAATGCTTTTCTTTCATTAATTGTTTTTCTATGCATGAATATGATGGCTCACTGTTCGTTGTTGGCATTTTCAGCCTAAGTTTGCCCACTTTGCCAATGAAGTAATCATTAAAATAATTGGCAACATCAAATGGTTTTGTGATGAATAAGCCATCTGATTCAATGAAAGATGGAGTTGAATTTGTTTTTCTGCCCATAATTTAATTTAAAGTACTCCAAAGTTTTTTTTCATCATTCTTTCATTGACATTGGCTTCATAATATCATTGATCTTGACTTCATAATACATTGTTAAACATTTAATTAATATAAGACAAAGCAAGATTGAAAAAGTAGCTGATGGGCAGAACTCAAGCAGATGGGCCTAGATTGCAGAGGGTCATCCGCATAGAAGAGCTCAGTGATCAGAGTGAAACTGTCTTATTTGTGGTATATCCAACACAGGTGTGGAGGGGTCACCTGCTTGTCAGAATCACCAAGGTAATTCTCTGTAAAGTCAATATGCATGATGATCTCTTTCCGCATATTCTCTTTTAATTCTCTCAGTTTGGAGTATTGGTGTTGAATATTGTACAATTGTTTCCCCAACTTCTCTTTCAATCCTTTGGAGAAGTCCTCCAGTAAAATCTGCAGTGTGTCACACACATTTCCTTTTACTGTCAAATGTACAGTGAACTTCTCTATGTTTACCTCTTTGTTTTTCTTCTATCGCTCTTCAGCTTTGTTTTTCCACTCAAACCACCATGTCTGCTCACCAGCATCAAAGTCAGACGTTAAAACTATTTTGCTTGGCAAAGGGAACACTCTCTGTACATACACTCTTTCTTCAGGTCCTCACAAGGTCCTTCTTCAGGTCCGCACAAAGACTAAATAAGGTTTTCAATGTTGCTGCAGCTGATCACTTTGTGATACTGTAGTTTGTCTGGCATGAACTGGAGGTTGGTGTGTGTTTTGCAGAGGCATGTGTCCCTATCCTGGACTGTTGGCTTGACAACCCAAAAGGGACATCTCTTGCAGATTTCATAGTATGACATTTTAATCTGTGAATATTCCCTCTTAAACTTCTGATAAATGTTCTGAATTGTGCCATTTAGGAAGCGCTTCTGCTTATTTTTCTTCTTGTTAGTTAGTGTGTCCATTTCCACTGTTGTTGTCACATTCATAGAATCTAGTGATTTTCTCTTCTGTGGCTGTGCTAATTCTGTTCCGCTGCTTTTTCCTGGAGTATTGAAGACTTGTTGGCCTGTTATCATTTGCCCTCATTGATTTTGCTGAAAATCCCAATTCTCTTTTTGCAGCTTTGACCAGGCCATTGTGGAGCAGTTGATTTTGAGCCAATCAAAACTCAATATTCTCTTAGTCCCTCTCCTAACCTCTCGTTCTACACCAGTTGGCGCCAACATGCAAAACAAAAGAGCCAGAACGTAACGTGAACAACGTCATTCCATGGAAGGAAAATGTAGTTTCAAATCGTTGAGAAGTTGTATAAAACTGAAATAAAAACGAGAGAACTGGACATTAACACTCACTTACCTATACAAACGTGCTGTGAAGGGATTGAGGGAAAGATTGACGCGGGGATTTGGTTATTTTTTAATTATGGATTCAGTTCCAAGATTTATTTTCCTTGGAGAACACTGAATTTGCACTGCCATATTACGGTGTGGTAGGATATTTCTTGCAAGACATAATTGCATCATACATTGCAGTGGTATTGTTATAAACACATGCTACACTTAAACACCATACAGTGTTTATTGATAGGCACAGTCACTCACATTTGATCCCATCTCATAGTGGTTTATGTCAATATTTGTGAATTGGTTTGTGTTTTCTGTGGATTCATGTTTATAATATTGCTATTGAACTTTGAAATCTGAGACCCCCAGACTAAGAGTTGGGTGCACCTTAGTAAACTATAGGCAGGATATATGGCCGATATCTAAGTCCATTGTACTCCTCAGCTTTCCGTAAAGCTTTATCAAGTTTGACATTTGTCATGCAAAGATCTCTATGTTTTTGAGCGAACTCTTCCAACCTTTTTTCTTCCAGCATTTATTCAACTTCTCATTCCTGTTGCAGACAATGAAGATGTTGGCCTCATGTTCTGGCTGGAAGTCATCTGGTGACTGAGGTGGTGTGTTGCTTGACTGGTAAATCTCCATTGCAACTGTTCTCTTTCAAGTCTGTTTTCTATTCAGTTTGCTCCATTTCCTTTGCATTCTCTTCTTTGTTCTGACTTTGTAAGCTCAGAGATAGATTTCCCTTCTCGTTTTCCTTCCAGTACCTCTTCCTGTCTTTTTGCAGATGTTCCTGGTATAATATAGGATAATTTTTTTTTGTTTCTATGTCTGTGACCTCGGTGCTGCTTTATGTGGCAACTTCTATAAACAAGGAAAAATACTACTTAAGTTTTCAAGTTGGAACATTTTCTTTAAAACATGATTAAGTAAGCCTAAAGTTTTTTTTAAATGTAAAAACTATAATAATATATATTTGTGATGGAAATGACACTTCTACAGTTTTTGGGGGGAGAAGACAGACTGCTTAGCATGCTTTGGCTAGTATTTAAGACAGCATATAGTGTTAGTGTCACAATAAGTTTCCATGGTAACTAAATGAACATTTTCTTGAAAAAACTATTCATGAGGAATTTGCCCTTGGTGGTGAAAAGGACACCACTACCAAAGGACAGGTGTATATTTATTGGGGGAAAAAACAAAAGGGCATACTCACAATAAATATTGAAATAGGTGCTATTTAATTGACTCTTTCTCTAGTAGATAACATTGTATAATGTGTAATTATTGTTTTCTCATAAGAAAACATAGAAGCTCAAGTCTGGGCCAGGGACAGGGGCAGCTAGATATTGTCATGGTGGTATGGACACAGATTAATTAAACAGATGAACATCCTTGTTAATCAAGAAAGTGTATGTAAATGGTGATTGGTGTTGTTAGTTACAGTGGTGGAAAAAGTTCCCAATTGTCATACTTGAGTAAAAGTAAAGATACCTTATTAGAAAATGACTCAAGTAAAAGTGAGATCGGATCAGGGGCTGTGGGGATGATCAGAGATGGTCTCTTGATGAGTGCTTGAATTGGACAATTGTCCTGTTATGTTAAGCATTCAAAATGTAACAAGTACTTTTGGTAGTCAGGGAAAATGTATGGAGTAAAAAGTACATCGTTTTCTTTAGGAATGTAGTGAAGTAAAATATCAATATTAAAGTACAGACACCCCCAAAAAAATCTACTTAAGTAGTACTTTCAAGTATTTTTACTTAAGTACTTTACACCACTGGTTATTTAGCCTACTTTAGGGATACCAATAATAGCATAAGTGTGGCTTACACACCAAAAATGGTGAGTGCACCATCTGCTGGTAATTATGAGAATTGCACCCACAAGGAGCAGGCCAAAGGTTACTAAGACAGGTTACTGTTGTAAAAACAGGACAAAAATATCAAAGAAATCTGCATGAAATCAGTTAATTCCATTCGTACTGCTTGAGGAAATAGGAAAGTAGGACCAACCCAGAACACATGAAAAAGACGTTGCAAGCCCAGATGTTAGCTCTAGCTCTGTATGTGCTCCAGAGAATCGACAGGGGCACTGCTCACCATAGAAAGGTTGATAGGAGGCAACTCTCCCTGGAATAGTAGAGAATAATAAGAGGTCTACAGGTGCAGAGGAGAACATACAGCTGGAAAAGAAAAGGAGTTAAGAGAAGACCACTGTTGGCCAAATAACAATCATTCATATATGAAGCAGATATAATTACTCAACTTGTTTCGACCAATAAGACCAAAGTAAATGGTTATGGTGTGATGATCCAAATTGTATTATGTAATACACTGATTGTAACACTTGTAGACTTTGAACATTTAACCTAAAAGCAAACCATAATATCCTATTATCCAAAACAGTCAAAGAACATTAATACAGTAGAACATTGAACAAGACTTGGTAGTATGGTAAAATAAGAAGAGAATATAATATATATAGCCAGAGACATATAGAGATCTGTATGTACAGTAGCTCTGCCTACAGCCAACACAATCTTGACATCGGAGTTGATAAAAGGTAAATGATAGAGGATCAGGAGGACAGTGGAGTGGATAGTGTCATACAATGGTCAGGATCTCAGAATTAGACAACCAGTGTAGTTGGTGTCACAAAGGCACCACTCAGTAGAGGGGGAAAAAAAACACTACATTTAAATTATTCTCTATTGCAACGACAAAAATAACTGTTCCTATAAACCCAGTGTTCGGATTCCAGAACTGATGACTAAATGCATTGTGTCAACATTGAAAAACAAAGGAGGCATACTAGTATCACAGTGTTTATGTAGAAGATGACATTTTATATAATCAAATACCATATGCTAGTGCAAGAGATTCTCAGACCCAGATTCAGGTCAGGTGTCTACCAATCCCTCTCCTTACAACGACAAAAACATTATGAATAGTACATTCAAAGCAAAACAGAAAAATATTCAAATATTCTCAAAACACTCAAATTTAAGGTGGACTTCAATTTGCACAATCAGGATAATGCAGAATTCCTTAAAATAAGTCAACCTGAAATAGTATGAGCAGTGTAATAGTATGAGCAGTGTAATAGTATGAGCAGTGTAATAAGTCAGATTTGATCATTTATTTAAGATAATGATCAATACCCAAATGGTAAAATAACATCTTAAGTTTAAATTCCTTCCTCTTTCATAGGGCGTCTTGTATTTGTGCATCCATTCTGTTGATTGATGTATTAGTGGAGTCTTACAGCACGTTCAATAATCAAAGCCATACAATCATCAATTATATACCATTTAAATTAAATGATTACAATTGTATTATCTTGTTAACCCTACAGATCCTGCAGAGACTTGTAGGTTAGTGTATGATTAATTTCCCTAAATATCTCTTAAGGATGTGCCATTCCAAAATTCACTTTATTTGGTTTTTCAAAATAAATAGCCAGCTTCAAAGTAGAGTTCAGTAGATCAATAGGCAATCTGAAGTCAATGCACAGGTATTAGTTAAGTGTATACAGCAAGGATACTGGCCTACTACATAATAACAGCAGCAAAGCCAGCCGTAGTTCATTTTCCAAAGCATACATGTCAAGTTTGTTTCTCTCCAGCAAAAAGAACCAAAAGGTCCATGATCAAAACTCATCTTCACAGCTGTTTGAAAGGCTGATAAAGGTTGAGAAGATTGAGTTCCTGAATTGTTTTCCTTTCACCAGAAAAAAATACAGCAGTTGTACTGTTCCACAGCATGTGAACATATTTGTGTTTCTAGGCAAGGTGGGAAGGTTTTAGGACCCACAGGTCCAGACAGGGACCCCAGGGGTTGCAGTCTGTCTGAGCTACTCTACACAGAGATGGAGCCCTCTCTGAAGTTGGTCTTCCCTATGAGAACATTGAGAAGTGTGGCTCTTCCCTGTCTGGTCTCCTTCTGAGCCTCTTTTATGATGCCGTCCAGCTTGTCCTCGTCTTCGCGACCAATGAGGGTGCCTTTGCCTCCATAACCGTCGGCAACTATGTGGTAATCTAGGAAAGGGGAGAACAGAGACAGTGAATTGGATGTGTGACATGACATCCAAAGAGATGATATAGGCCAACAGAGACATTGCATGTGTGAGTATGGGCACAAGAGATCCCCAATATGGTGGCAATGAGGGTACAGTAGGCAACAAAGACCTGTGAAGGCCAGGCCACAGGCCACATTGCTGCCCAGGATGGGAACCTGCTCCCTGGCGATCTGGCTCCAACAGGCATCGTTCCCCACCAGAGCAATTACTGGCGTCTGGGAGAGAGGGAGAAAGCAGATTAACTGGTCTGAATGCATGATTAGTTGTTGATAAATTGGTCTGAATAGTGAATTGGTTATTACTGTACCTTGTGTCTGGTAAAGGTGTCAAATTCTGCAACACTGTATCCCAGGGATCCATCACCATAGATGATCCACACCTTAATGAGAAACGTAGTCAGCTAAACTCAACCAAAACCATAGATGGTGTTTCAAAGCATGAAAAAAAAACGAAAAACCTAAACCCGTATAAAACAGTGATGGATAAAGGATGCTTGGTATTCTACTGTACCTCTGACTCAGGTCGACACAGCTTGGCTCCCAGAGCAAACCCTCCTCCAACACCAAGGGTTCCAAATGCTCCTGTTAGAATGACAAACATTAGGTAATCATCCATTAAGATATCAGGAACATCCAGGGTTCACATTCAATAAACAAGTCCTACTTTTTTTATTGTACATGTTAATACCTCTCTTACTCAAATGACCACATTATAACACATTTTATAAAAATAAACTCCACACTGTCCACTGAGGATCCTGACCTGGATCCAGCCAGCGGAGTGGGCCCCTTGGTCTCATGATGTAAGCAGCACTGCCCACAAAGTCACCCCCATCCGCCACTATGATGCTGTCGTCAGCCATCAGCTCATCCACGCGGTGCAGGACACTCAGGGGGTTCAGGTGGCGGTCCGTCTTCTCATCAGCCTTCCTCCTGCACGAAAAACACACCGAACAAAACACACTTTCACAGGGAAATAACACAGCCTGTACTGTCTGGTTGGTGCACTGGATGTACTAACTATAGTCATTTGCATGGAGGTCATTGGTTAGGTATGGGCTTTCTGCCCAACTCGCTGAATGAATTCCACAAGTGTACCGATTAGCCTTCTCTTTGGTGACATCTCCTGCTTTGAGATACTGTGGCCAATCTTCTGGACATGTGTGGCCCTTGAGGCCTTTGGAGAGGCGGAGTAGGAAGGAGCCTGCATCTCCTAAAAGACAGACAGAATTGTGAGTCTCCACAAGACCAAATAGCCCAAAGAGGAAGTGGCAGCATTTTGTGAAAGCAAATAAGACTTCTGATTGGGCAATTCAGTCATCAGTTCCAACCCTGAATGGCCACAGTGGGCTTCCAAAACATGTCAGAGTTCTTCAGAAGTTGAGTCTTGTCTCTGTTGACAGCAATGATCCTGCTGCGTCTGTTTAGCACTCTGCCGTAGCTTAATCGGAAGTCACATACAGTTCCTGGAACACATACCACCATTGTGAGACTGCCACAAAGACAAAAACTGTATGAAGACAAAACTTACAGGTGGCAGTTTGTCTCACCTGCTAGCAGCACAAGGTCTGCTTCCTTCAGGGCATCACTCCTGTTCTGTCTGATGTGCAAGGGACTGTTCCTACCCAGCATGCCACGGGACATTCCACCCAGGAAGCAGGGGATACCTAGGGACTCCAGGGCCGCCCTGTTACAGGACAACTATATGAATGGGCATTGAATGGACCAGAAGTCTGCTGATGTCTTGTGTAATATAAATGTGGTTGTTGAAATACCTGATGTCGTCTGTAGGTGTTGGAGGTAGTGTTGCCTGGCTCCCCAGTAGGATAACAGGCTTCTTGGCTCTGCTCACCAGCTCTATACACTTTTGTACCTGATGACAGATCAATAGATGTTGAGCCACAAGGGATACATAAAAAAACATGCCTTCGTGTCTATTGGAAAACTGTAACTGGTTACAGAATGAACTATCAAGCCTTTATCAAATCAAATCAAAACCTCTCTCACAGTTGTTAGAGAACGACTGAGGGCTAGAGTTAGTCTTGCCTGATTGTCTGTGGCCTGAGGGATGTGTACAGGGAGAGGGGACACGTCTCTGGTTTCCCAGGCCCCAGCAAACAAGTTCTTTAGGTGATTGTGGAGGTACCTTATGGAAGAAAATATATAGCATCTTACTTCCACAAATCACTAGGGATGTGTGAAAGCATGGTCGAGCACAATTCTGCTGATTACTTACCAAGTGACAACTTTTCCCATTATTCCCTTGGGAGGGTTTTTCACTCCGAACTCTTTGGACACCAGGTGGAAGGGGTAGAGTGTGTCGATGGGGAACTCTATGAACACAGGGCCTGGAGTTCCAGACTGGGCGATGGCCAGGGCCTTCCTCACAGTGATGGCGATGTCTTTCACACTCCTCACTGAGGCGCAGAACTTACACAGCGGCTTGAACAGGGACATCTGGTCAATGTCCTGCAGCGCTCCTCTACCCTGCACAGCAAAAGTTCACCAAGAGGTCAAACCTCCACAATGGATAGGGGGAAATCATACGAGAGTGTGCTCACCCAGTCACAACTCAACAATGCAGGATTATGGTCATTTGTTGTGTAGAACTTGCTGGTGCATCATGACCTTAGCCTTAGTGTTAACGTTAGGACTAGGGTACCCCCATGCAGCTACACCAGTAAAAGCCCTCAGACTCTCACCTGAAGTAGTGTTGCAGCAGCTCCCCCCAAGAGAAGCAGTGGAGACTCGGCCATCTGAGCGTTCTTCACTGCTGTGACTGTGTTAGTCAGGCCTGGGCCAGCAGTCACTGCAGCTACACCTACAGTGCCTGTTGGAGGGAGAATCACTGACAGTGTCAATGTTACTGTATGAATAAATGAGTAGACCATAGTGCACTAAGCAAGTTAAACCAGTTCCGGACAGTTCAGATAAATACCTTACATTACAGTTGTCAGTGTCTGCGATATTAGGCATGTTACTTATTTACCGGAGAGCCTGGCTACTGCGTCAGCTGCAAAGACTGCAGTAGCCTCGTGCCTGGTGTCCACGATGCGGATGCCCAGCTTCTCGCAGGCCACCAAGATGGGCGAGATGTGCCCCCCCACCAGGGTGAAGACAAACTTAACCCCATGGGCACGCAGAACCTCTGCCACACTCTCCCCACCATGGCGAGGGCTCTGGGTCTCAGTCTGGGGGAAGAAGTAGAGGACTCAGGCAAATAACTGAACAGGCAGACTTCAAAATCAGGGTCATGGACTGTGAATATTTGATTTAATTAACTGAAAAGTGCTGTCATAAACTAGAAATGCCTATTGGTTATGCATTTATCACTATAGTATCTTGTAATTATCAATGAACTGCATATTGTCCTTGTAGGCCTAATGCACCTTATGTGGCCAATGTATGACTTCTGAAGAACCTGCACTGTCGTCATGACCTTTGTGTTAGCCACAAGGCAGTTAAAAGTTCTCACATGCAGCAGGGTTACCTTTCACCTACTAAGACTAGCTGAAAAAAAATACAGACATTGTAGTAAGGTACAGTAAGAGCAAGCTGTTTTGCTTCTAAGAATGTCAGGTTGTCGAGTTTCAGAGTTGAGACAGCAAGTGAGCAGGCTGAAGCCAAGTTAGAATGTAATATTGTTTACACCGAAGGGACTTACCTTATGAAACAACTGATACAGTAAACCAAGTTTATACGCTACAAATACTAGTCCTCCGAAGGCGAAACCAACAAAACACCCCAGTGCGGTGGCAATCTCCATTTCCAACCGACGGCAATGTGTCAAAAATACGAAAGCAAGACCTAAAATAAAAGCAGTAACTAATATTTTATCCTGATCGAATAGGTTTAGGCTGCTGTTCATCCAATGCACATCCTAGTAACCTTGCAATTTATAGACAGGCATTTCAAATGCATCATTTACTAGCCTACTGTACAAGAAACGCGTGGAAAACCATACTCCACCCGCTTGTGCAATGCAACTAACCACCGTATTTCAACTTCAAATGACCGATGATTGCTATTGCTCACTGTTGACGCAAATGTCGCAAAATGGATATTCACCGTCAACAACGCAGTGTTCCGCAACTACTGGGATCGTGAATAAAAACAGAGAGGAAGAGGCGAAGTGTGACAGATAATTGGGCCCAAAATCTGCCTTCTCCAGCAGGTGTTTTGCCCCCCGTTTTTTTTCGCTCACCAAGTCAGTTTTTGTATGGGGGTTCATAAAGCCCAACAGGTACCATAATACCCACAAAACCTAGCGGTCAAACAGCAAAATGGTTCCATTCGTTTTCCCCATAGAGGAATTTAGAAACACTTCAAATAAGTGCTGCGTTTCGTGTAGGCTTACCCTGGCGTGACGCTTTGATAACCATAACCATGTAAATCTCTCGCCGACAAGGTGTCCTTTATCAATATATTTGTCTCTATTTACTCGCATTCGAAAATGCTAATTAGCTTCAAAGTAGACATCATGCAAAAACTACAAATCCCTGCAAGCTCCTGCACATCATCTCTAGCTGACACCTTTGATAACAGGTTGTGTCATTTTAAAACATGCACAAGACAGTTCACATAATTGTCCCTTTAAATACATTTTGCCAATTTATGCATTGCTACATTTAGCTAAAATTATATAGTTAATCCAGATATTCTTACCTTTGCCGAATCGAGTAGGACACTTGACATCCCGGCAACTTTACATCATCACTAGTTACCACAACCACAAAGTCATAAACCTCGCCAATTTCTACAATTTATCTTGTTAATATGTGATTTTAAACCCCCCTCAAAAATGTTCGTTTTCATGAATTTTTACGATATAGCCATACCGACAACACAGAGTTAAAAGTAAGAAACATTTGCACAAAAAGTCAAAAGTAAATAGTAATACAAAATAACAAGACTATATACAAGGAGTACCAGTACCGAGTCAATGTGCAGGGGGCACGAGGTAATATGTACACACAGTGGCAATTTTAACATGTAAATATTGGTGGGGCAATTTAAAATAAAAAATTATGCATGTCAGAAAAGCTACTACACAACACTAAACAATACATGAACTGCACAACACATACTGTTGGGCCTACATTGAGCCTACAGTTAATTCAGCCTAATTTACTGCCTTTAAAAAAAACATAACTGATATGGCTGAATTGTTTAAACAAATGTGGTTTCTACTGACAATTGAGATGTACAAACTATGGCTTAAGGGAACGACGAGTGGATAAGAGGCAATCTGTTATTTCGATTAAGACATTCATGAGCGAGCTAGGATGGACATTGTCAATATAACTTTTGTTCAGCACTTTTGAAATGTACAGCGACAGAATTCAGAACATGGGCTGCTCTTAGTATTCTCCCTGTACACCAAGTCAGAACCATAGGATAAATAACGGGGGCATATTAGCAGACAATGAAGGCTCTTACAATATTCAATGATTACATTTCTCTCAAACAGGCAAAAGGCTGCATGTGCACCACCAAATCAGAACAGTAGGTGAAATTAAGAAGGGAAAAGGGACCAAATTATTAGGGTTCTGCACATGGGCTACTAACAGCTTACTACACAACATACACTTAGTATTACTTTCCTAGCTACAGTATACATATCTCCCTGGCATATTACATAATTTATGCAGCAGTTTACTAGACATTTTTGAACTCACCTTCCTTCCAAACCACTCATTGTGGAATTTGCGATTTCCAACTTGTTGTAATGTTAATGCCCAATGGTCGATGAGCACAGATACATTTATGATTTCTCTTAATATGACAAGGATTGAAAAGGATTTGCCAGTAGATTGTCGAGTTGATTAATGATGATGACTGCTAGCTAAGATTTTGAAAGTATGTTGACATCAGTCCAATCAAAGCTACTGTACATATTACGTGATTTGATGTCATTTTATGTGGCCAATGACCTTGAGCCTTTCGAGGTCTACCTTTAGACTTGGCGGTGACATAGTGTCCCCATGAGTGACAGAACACTGAGCCAATCACAGCGCACCGCTCCGTATTTTCTGCTGGCTTGCCCCACCACCACAGAAAACACTGAGCTAGGCTGAAACGCCTGCATTTTGGAGCTGCCTTGCTCAAGAAAACCAAAAAGGAACCATGTGTGTTTGTGGCTTTATTAACTCAAATTATATACATTTTTTGTTACATTGTTTGCAAACTGATGTGAGACATGTACTAATGCCAAAATAACATGCAAAACAGGCAAGCCTAACCTGCCCTGAATGACGTGTTGCCACTGTGTACATGTAGGTAAGGGTAAAAGTGAATAGGCAAAAATCGGGTTAGATGATAAACAGAGGTCAATATAAAGGATAATCTGTAATAAGAAAGATTTAAAATCAATGATATACAAGCATTCATCAAATAAAATAAAATACACAAAGGGGCGTGCCAGATTATTATAAAGTTATTACAGAGAAGAACAAAGAATTTATGATCAAATAAAATGACCAGTTAAAAAAAGATTGTAGGCTAATGTTTACGCACTAATAACCTGAGCTTTACCATTCAAGATGAGCATAAGATGCGCTGCAAACTATATTGTGTTCATCTAAATACAATGAAATACCTTTTTAGTCAACCTAACAGCAAAAGTATGCCTAACAGTACGCAAGACAAATACTGTAAATGTGAAATCAAGGAGTTTGTTTTTTCATCTATATTTCATTTTAGATGGACAATAACACTGCCTATCCAGACAACTAGAGTAAGGTACTGAACTTGAATGTTTTACACATCTGCATTTTACCTTTGAACTTAGTTGTCCTTTATCTCTTCCATCTCACCTTTCTTTGTTGTAATAGTCTACATTCCACCACTCAAAGTCTTGTCTTTTAATGCATGTACACTACTGTTCATAAATTTGGTGTCACTTTGAAATTTACTTGTTTTTGAAAGAAAAAAATAGCTTTTGTCTATTAAAATAACATCAAACTGATCAGAAATACAGTGTAGACATTGATAATATTGTAAATGACACTTGTAGCTGGAAACAGACGATTTGTAATGGAATACCTACATAGGCATACAGAGGCCCATTATCAGCAACCATCACTCCTGTGTTCCAATGACATGTTGTGTTAGCTAATCCAAGTTTAAGATTTTGAAAGGTTAATTGAGCATTAGAAAATAATTTTGTAATTATGTTAGCACAGCTGAAAACGGTTGTTCTGATTAAAGAAGCAATAAAACTGGCCATCTGGAGAATCAGCATTTGTGGGTTCAAATACAGGCTCAAAATGGCCAGAAACAAAATATTTACTTCTGGAACTGGTCAGTATATTCTTGTTCTGAAAAATGAAGGCTATTCCATGCAAGAAATTGTCAAGAAACTGAAGATCTTGTACAATGTTGTGTACTACTCCCTTCAAAAACAGACATTTCTAAGTGACCCCAAAAACATATGAACGGTAGTGTATGTAACTTGCCTTATGACTGTGCTCTAGACTACATAAAAATACATGTCTATCATCACATTCAGTGGTAGACCCATCCCATAACACAAAAACAACATTACATACAATGTGTTAAGGTAATCATAGCTTTGTATTACCGTGTTATTACTATGTTATAAGAAATTGCTGTGTCAATTTATTTAAAATATTTATAATTTCAAAGCAGAACACAAAATGGATATTTGTATACATCAATTGTTTTTCCATGATCAGGATTTTCAACAAATACTAATTTGTCATCAGCTTTCTGTTCCTCGAACACAATGATCTAAAATAATGAAAAAAGGATCCATTAAACAAACCATTCATTAAACAAACCATTCAAGCCTGTTTATGTATCAGTACGTGTCTTGATTTGAGGATAAACTGTACAAATAAAGTCTGATACACACTTTATAAGAATACATGGTAGTGTAAACATGAGAACTTCTGAAAACACATCAGAAGCCTAGAACCCTATATCTATTAGAAATTAAAGGAGCTTTTTTCAGTTCTACCTGATTACTTCCACTTTTGAGCCAAGGTCCAGGGAGGTAGAGGGTTTTCTGGGGACCGATGGACCAGTGGCGTCCAAGATTCTGCCCGTTGATAAAGACCACTCCTTTACTCCAGCCCTGTGGATGGAAACACTGTAATCAGTGACTTGACAATCAGAGTTTAGAGTTTCTCTGGGAACTTCTTTCATCAGTATGTGTGTCTGATGAGGGATGGGCCTACTATAATATAAACCAATAAACCAGAGATAGGTCTACCATACTATACGAATAAACCAGCAGGGAGGGACACAGTATGGACAGGTGGTGATCTCTATCATAACCACAGAGCCTGTTGGGCTGCTTTACACACAGGCAGTCTGATGAAGGTGTCTCTGGGATGGCCGTCCACATACAGCATACCCTGGAAGAACCCTGGGAAGGAAGGCTTCTGGGGGACTGAGTTCCACTGGCTTGCTGCACTCAGTCTGAAACATGGGAGGAGATCAAATCAAATTTATTTATATAGCCCTTCATACATCATGTGATATCTCAAAGTGCTGTACAGAAACCCAGCCTAAAGCCCCAAACAGCAAGCAATGCAGGTGTTGAAGCACGTTGGCTAGGAAAAACTCCCTAGAAAGGCCAAAACCTAGGAAGAAACCTAGAGGAACCAGGCTATGAGAGCACCCTATTATAACACAGGAAATCACTGACTAGCATTACAATACAAATCATATAAACTTTAATGGTCAAATGCAGACATTTTTTCTCTCAATATGAAGTCTTGTTTTCAATTAAATTAAATTAAATTTTTTAAATAGCTTCTTAGCAAAGGGCAATTTCTCAAGCAATAATTTTGCTTGGACTGTTTGAGAGTGGTCTGAGTGGGGAGGGGAAAACTGATATTCGCTGTTATTGGCAGAGAGGTTTTGTACTCTCTTATCGATCTATTAACTAATTTACCGCATGGTCATTTTTGATTTATTTTACCTTTATTTAACTAGGCATGCCAGTTAAATTTACAATGACAACAGTTATACAACGGTTGGGTCTAATCCTTGACGCTGATTGGTTAAAACCGCATTCCAGTCGGTGTCTTTTCCACAAGTTACCACCATGAAAGCTCTGATGGTGAAATGTATATTTACTCTGTTCCATCTCACTATACAATCCACTGTCTCAGACCAGCCAGACAATTTATAATCTTAATCCCCACTGTAAAAAGCATCTAGACATTATCTCCCATTTCTTTTAGACGAGCAATTGGTTTTCAATAGCGGAGATTTGTATAAAACCTGCAGTCTGAATCTCTGACATTTGCAACATTGTTTTAATATTGAAATTCGATCTCCAGCTGTCTCAGTAATTAACGTGTAGGGATCAGAAGTTTGAATGAGACAGACGGGCAGGCAGCTTTTCTGAGCCAGTCGAAATCATGAATCAGCATAATTTTTATGGACATATACAAAGAAATGTCAATAAAAAAAACAGGTAAAACTAAATGAAACACAGCTAGTTTGTTTTCTTTCCAGCTTCAGTTTGAAGTGATTGTGTTAGCTGTGTTGTTAGCTAACTCTCTGAACATCAGTGTCCTGATGAGAGAGCACATTTTCTATGCCAGGTGAAATCGAGCATCATTAGCTCCTTCTTACATTTACATTTAAGTCATTTAGCAGACGCTCTTATCCAGAGCGACTTACAAATTGGATGTGAATGTATCCAAATAAAGCCACTTAAACAAATGCAAATGCAGCTACTTTGTTGTTATTCTGGCTGCACTGTTTGACAAGACTGTAAATTAGTCATAGTTTGCTAGCTAGAAAGCAAGGCATAAGAATGTTGCCAGCCAGTACAGCAATAGAACATTTAGAAAAGAATGACTGGGTCATGTCCATAGATACAGAACAAAAATGACTTAACGACTGGGTTGCGCCTCTGGCAACCAAACCGATAGAACGAACGACTAGCCGGCTTGGGTAGCAACCCTAGATTTGTGTCAGGACGATATCCCGTTGAAGGATGAAATAGTATGAATAATTAATCAAAATAAAGTTCATGAAAATATGTCAATCATTATTTGAATATGTTGATAACCCGTTGTATAAAAGTAATAATGCCCTCGAAGCTGGTGTGTTTCAATTCAGGCTATAGGTGTGCTGCCGGCTTTCGACTTTGTCTCGGGCCTAACAACACCCGTGACAATATATCTTCCAGACACTGGCTTCTCAGGCATTATCACTTAAATTATAAACTGTAAGAGCCAGAATGGACCTTATTGTTGTATAAATGAAATGATCAGGACAAACCTCTTTAGGAAGTTTGGCTTCATATCCAAACAGTAGATTTTAAAGTCCTTCAGAGGCACGTGGTTCAATACAATATCTCCCACCAGACCTAGAACAGGGTGATAATGCAACGAAAGATTAAGAGCTGCATGGGCGAGTAACAATGCAATTATTCCAAGACCTCATTGATACGGTCACTATTTGTTGAGCATTTAGGTCTATCCACTTTAACGACTATGTACAGTTGTCACAGCAATGAAGGATTAAACCTGAAGGTCTACAGTGCCTTTAATGTACGCTTTCTGCCATGGAATTCTGATTGTTAAAGTGGTAGTAACTAAGAATACCATACCTTTACGCTGATCATCTAGGGCTTTCCCATAATTCACTCTTCCACAGTTCTCCACAAGTAAACTCAATGTTCGCTCTCCCTTCAATGGAAAATACATAAAACATGTGGAAACCACTAATTGATGCACTACAGTCAACAATGCACAGTACCCAAAGACAATAGAAGAACATGTGGCTTTCAGTTGGACTGCAGAGAGTAATTGATCCAATCTTCCGCTCTGCTATAGGACAGCATGGACTTGTTTTCCAATAACAGGCAGGTGCAAAGTTAGTGATTACGATTCCTCTTTGTTAGAACAACATTTGTCTGAAAACTTTGTTTGCATAATCCTGTCACCTTAGTAACAAACTCATTGATCAGCATCACCAGCAGCTATCACCTCTATCATGGTGTTGAATATAAACTAGCCAGTTTACAAAGCAGCTCAGCAGCACACCTGTAGACTGAATCTAAACACACAGTATCACCATACCTTCCCATCAGGCAGTGCAAACTCTACCGATTTATAGTCCAGGACACCAACAAAGTGTCTGTCCACAAACACCTAGAAGACAAGCCAACTTTATTAGTACAAATTATGTATTGTCATACGGTGTGTACCATATAGTATAGTACATTCATGCCATGTAGCTGTGTGTCTGTACTCACCAGGGCTCTGTCTTTAACATTTTTCTTGGAGTTCAGAAGGCCTCCCCTGCTGATAGTGGTCTCATATAGAGTGTAGCCATAGGACTGACCATTATTACTGTTGACAGGAAGGTTCTCCATGTTGACAGGCTCCTCTGACTTAAAGGGCTTGATGATGAAACATTGTCAATGTAGTGCATTCAATTAAATTAAGAACATTATGGAATCAACATCAACCCTTGAAGAGATAGAGTATTGCCAGTCTCAGCTGACAGCATGCTACTTGACCCTTAGCTCACCTTCTCAGTAAACTGCAGGCTCTCCCACAGTGACAGATGCTGCTGAATGATGACAGGCTCATACACTCTCCTGGCCTGGAGAGAGGGAACCTCAGGAAGCTTCTCACCTGAGACACACAGATACATGTGCCAGTTAGACATTTTTTCTCAAATTGCATATGGTGCCTGTTTTCCAAAACTTAAACGGTATTTTACGTGAATGTTTGAAAGAGAAAGCTTACTGTGAAACTGGCTGAATAAATTCCTCAAGAGCTGATACTTGGTGGTGTAATCTCCAGCCTCGGATAGCGGTGCATCATAATCTAAAAAATAAAATAAAAAATATTCAGATGACAACTTTTTTTTTGCAAGTAATATTACATTTGATAGGATATATAAAACCTACCATAGCTGCCGACCTGAGGTTTGTAGGTGCCAAGGTTCGCCACAGCTCCATTCATGAAGCCAAAGCTGGTTCCACCATGGAACATATAGAGGTTGATGGATACACCTGACTCCAGTATCTGTGACACCACAGCCAACATGTCTACCAGAAAAGTAGACAGACAGAATCAATGATAGACGGTGGGCAATCATACAGTCCTTAGACTGATGAATGAATGATCCTGTGTGGCTAAGTTGGTAGAGCATGGCACTTACAATGCCAGGGTTGTGAGTTCAATTCCCAAGGGGGACCAATACAAACAAAATATGATATATGCGCTCACTAGTGTAAGTTGCTCTGGGCAAGAGTGTCTGCTAAATGACAATGTGTAAAAGGTGGATGAACTTTAAGAGTTGCTATAACTAGGGGATATATGACATGATCTTAACCTAGTTTGTAATGAAACTTACCCTCTGCTGGAAACACATGGTGAGATTCACTCCAGACATCAAACCACCCAGACCAGTACTCCATTACAAGCAGAGGTTTCTGGGGCTACAGTAAGGGAAAAGTCACACTTCATCTTTGGACCACTATGTTTTCTCAGATGCAAGACAAAATAGAAGAAAATAGAGAATCATTGGCACTATATACCTGCATGTACGCTAAATATTGTATTGTTCCGTAGGCCAGTCTTTGAAGGTTTACCGTCTTGAGAACTTAAGAGAGGAGGGGTTCAAGTGATGAACAATGTAGACTAAAGAAGGATATTTTCTAGCAGCATCATTACTCTATTGAAAGCAAGTGAAATAGCACAAAGATATACATTGTAGCACATTACCAAATATCAAGATCTAGCAATAGAAAACCACTACCTCCATCCACTCCTCCACATTTGAGCCCCTCCCGGTTGTCTGATGTCAGCAGGAGTTCATTGGTTCCTCTGGATAGTAGAGCCTGCCAATGAGAATACAGTTTCACTATACATTTATAGGTCACTGCAAAAGTTTATACTGGGCATACAGTATGATGCAGATGGTGAGAAACAGTACAGTCTCACAGTACCTCCTTTATAAAAGGCATGTAGTGTTCATCCTTTGCATATGAGCCATACTCATTCTCCACTTGAACTGCAATGATGGGGCCTCCCTCTTTAAACTATAAAACAGGAGGACAACATGTATTGACAGCTCGCTCTCTAACACCCCTGCGAACCGCTCTAACAGATATCAGGACTTAAGAACTTGGATAATAAGGAAACTAATTTACGTACTTGTAGAGGCTTAATTATTGGGATGAGTTTGTCAAAGAAAGAGTTCACTGCTTCTGTGAAGCCAGGGTAGGTTGTCCTCAACTTCATGTTTTTGTCACGTAACAGCCAGCTTAAAAGAAAATAACTGTTTTAAGGATGTCTCATTCAACATATTGGTTTGTGTTCCGGGATTCATCCAATGGCATTTGAGGAGTATACCACCTCAGTCATCGGCTTCATCAATAAGTGCGTCAACAACGTCGTCCCCACAGTGACCGTATGTATGTTGTCATGTTTTGTTTCTAAATGTCTGTGCATGAGTGAAGGTTTCTCGGGAGAGGGTAACAGTTAATGTGATTGGATGTTAATTATTTGACTAGGCTACCTGTATTTGACATTGTATTGTTATTTCGCTGAACACGAGATGGTTTAATTTAATTTTTGGCAGTGAAACGATGCTACTCAGTCGAGAGAAAAAACCTCACCCAAAATGTACACACACACGTTCAAAAGTTTGGGGTCAAGAAATGTCCTTCTTGGCTTTGGGGGTGACCAGTGAGATATACCTGCTGGAGCGCGTGCTGCTATGATGACCAGTGAGCTGAGATAAGGCGGGGCTTTAGTTATCTTGTAGATAACCTGTAGCCAGTGGGTTTGGCGACGAGTATGAAGCGAGGGCCAACCAACGAGAGCGTACAGGTCGCAATGGTGGGTAGTGTATGGGGCTTTGGTGACAAAAAGGATGGCACTGTGATAGACTGCATCCAGTTTGTTGAGTCGAGTGTTGGAGGCTATTTTTTAGATGACATCACCAAAGTTGAGGATCGGTAGGATGGTCAGTTTTACGAGGGTATGTTTGAAAGCATGAGTGAAGGATGCTTTGTTGCGAGATTTAATTTTGGATTGGAGATGCTTAATGTGAGACTGGAAGGAGAGTTTACAGTCTAACCAGACACCTAGGTATTTGTAGTTGTCCACGTATTCTCAGTCAGAGCCGAGTAGTGATGCTGGACGGGCGAGCAGGTGCCTTAGCTTTCCTAACTGCCTGTGTATATTTGTTCCCAACCTCCCTGAAAAGTTTCATATCACGGGGGCTATTCGATGCTAATGAAGAAAGCCACAGGATGTTTTTGTGGTGGTCAAGGGCAGACAGGTCTGGAGTGAACCAAGGACTATATCTATTCCTAGTTCTACATTTTTTGAATGGGGCATGCTTATTTAAGATGGTGAGCAAGGCACTTTTAAATTATAGCCAGGCATCTACTGACGGGATGAGGTCAATGTCATTCCAGGATAACCGACCAGGTCGATTAGAAAGGCCTGCTCGCAGAAGTGTTTTAGGGAGCGTTTAACAGTGATGGGGGGTGGTCATTTGGTCACAGACCCATTACGGATGCAGGCAAACAGCAGAGGTGTATTTGGAGGGCGAGTTAGTTAGGATGACATCTATGAGGGTGCCCGTGTTTACGGATTTGGAGTTGTACCTGGTAGGTTCATTGATCATTTGTGTGAGATTGAGGGCATCAAGCTTGGATTGTAGGATGGCCGAGGTGTTAAGCATGTCCCAGTTTCGGTCACCTAGTAGCACAAGCGCAGAAGATAGGTGGGGGGCAATCAATTCACATATGCTATCGAGGTCACAGCTGGGGGCAGAGGGAGGTCTATAGCAAGCGGCAACAGTGAGACTCGTTTCTGGAAAGCTGAATTTTTAGAAGTAGAAGCTCGAATTGTTTGGGTACAGACTTGGATAGTAATACAGAACTCTGCAAGCTATCTTTGCAGTATATTACAACACCGCCCCCTTTAGCAGTTCTATCTTGGTGGAAAATGTTATAGCTAACTATGGAGATTTCAGGGTTTTTGGTGGTTTTCCTAAGCCAGTATTCAGACACGGCTAAGGCATCCGGGTTGGCAGAGTGTGCTAAAGCCGTGAGTAAAACAAACTTAGGGAGTATGCTTCTAATGTTAACATGCATGAAACCAAGTCTTTTACAGTTACAGAAGTCAACAAATGAGAGCACCTGGGGAGTGGGAGTGGAGCTAGGCACTGCAGGACTTGGATTAACATTAACATGTACAAATGACCTCGACTAACCTGTACCCCCGTACATTGACTCGGTACCGGTACCCCATGTATTATAGCCTCAATTTTTTATATATATATTTTTTACTTTAGTTTATTTGGTAAATATTTTCTTAACTCTTCTTGAACTGCACTGGTGGTTAAGGGCTTGTAAGTAAGCATTTCACGGTAAGGTCTACACTTGTTGTATTCGGCGCATGTGACAAATAAAGTTTGATTCGATCCCTGCTACAAAGTTAAAGGCTTAAAGTAATGGAAACAACCTGGGGAGCCCTCCTAAGTCCCACTCAGCACAGATGTAGGGTCCTGGCCGCAGAATCACCCAGAGCCCCAACTCTGCTGCTAGGCTGATGTATGCCCTGAGAAACACAGAGAAAAACAGAGAGTCAAAGCTCAACAGCTCTATCAAACATATTCATCACAAAAGTCTTCCTTACTTTAAATCCAACTGGTCCTGGAAGTTGAAAACCCCTCTCTCTGGCTCATGAAGGTTCCATGGCACATACCTGGAAAATAAGCAGTCATTCTCAGTATCTCTCCATAGTAGAGCAGCAGTGAGTGGTGGTATAAGAGAACATGAGGTGTTCTGTGTGTCCCTACGTGGTGAGAGTGTTGACCCCACAGGCCCTCATCTTCAGCAGCCGGTCCTCCCAGTAGGCTCTGGGGACGCGGAAGTAGTGGATAGAGCCCCCCAGGATGCGAAAGGGCTCTCCCTCCAGAGTGAACTGAAAGGAGTTGGCCCTCAGACCCTCTTTCTGGCTCATTCTCCTCACCTCTGGCTGCAGGCTGGAAGAAACAGACAAACCACTGTCTGGATCTCTTATGAATGTTATGAATAATCACACTTAAGACAATAATTAGAGCAACTGTGTAGGGACTAATAAATGCATACAACTTGTAAGATACTGTATGATGATAGAATATATTATGACCAGAATCGATAGCTGTTATTCTAAGACAGTCAATTCAACACATAATAAAATATCCTTATGTAGATTGACCAATCTCAGCTAATGTCAAAATTAAGAATCTTACCTTCTACATTGATTTTCACAAAGTCTAAAGCTGAAATAATGTTCAGAATGGCTTATACCCATCTACTGAAGCAGAGCTCACGCAGACGGCTTCAACGAATGGAGAACAATGAAGAAAGGCCTAGAATGCTTTGAACAAGGGAAACCATTGTTGTTTCAAAACACTGCTGTTATTTTAGTGTTGAAGTGTTGTATACTGAACATAAATATAAACGCATAATGTAAATTGTTGGTCCCATATTTTATGAGCTGAAATAAAAAGATCCCAGAAATGTTCCACATGCACAAAAAGCGAATTTCTCTAAAGTATTGTGCACACATTTGTTTACATCCCTGTTAAGTGAGATTTTATCCTTTGCCAAGATAATCTATCCTCCTGACAGGTGTGGCATATCAAGAAGCTCATAAAAGGCATGATCATTACACAGGTGCACCTTGTGCTGGGAACAATAAAAGGACATTCTAAAATGAGCAGTTTGTCAAATAAGACAACGCCACAGATGTTTCAAGTTGAGGGATAGTGAAATTGGCATGCTGACTGCAGAAACCAGAGTGGTTGACAGAAAATTTAATGTTAATTTCTCTACCATGAGCAGTCTCCAACATCGCTTTAGGGTATTTGGCAGTGCGTCCAACCAAGCCTCACAACCGCAGACCACATGTAACCACGCCAGCACAGGACTTCCACATTAGGCTTCTTCACCTGCAGGATCGTCTGAGACCAGCCACCCCAACAGTTGATGAAACTGTAGGTTTGCTCAACCAAATAATTTCTGCAAACTGTTAGAAACTCTCTCAGGGAAGCTCATCTGTATGCTCGTCGTCCTCACCTTCGATGGCCACCGGCACGGTGGAGAAGTGTGCTCTTCACGGACGAAACCTAGTTTCACTGTACCGGGCAGATGGAAGACTGTATGGCGTTGTGTGGGCCAATGGTTTGCTGATGGCAACATTGTGAACAGAGTGCCCCGTGGTGGCAGTGGGGTTATGGTATGGGCATGCATAAGCTACGGACAAAGAACACAATTGCATTTTAGAATGTGTGCCGTCATCACTTCATGTTTCAGCATGATAATGCACGGCCCCATGTTCAGTGTGTCAAATCGGAGGGCCTGTTGTCCGGACTTCTGGCAGTCTCTATGGGGGTGCCACAGGGTTCAATTCTCAGGCCGACTCTCTTCTCTGTATACAATGACGTAGCTCTTACTGCTGGTGATATATATATACACACATCTTTTTTTTAACGAGGCACCTTTTATTTAACAAGGCAAGTCAGTTTAGAACACATTGTTATTTTCAATGACGGCCTAGGAACGGTGGGTTAACTGCCTTGTTCAGGGGCAGAAAGACAGATTTTCACCTTGTCAGCTCGGGGGATCCAGTCTTGCAACCTTACAGTTAACTAGTCCAATGCAATAACGACCTGCCGCTCTCTCGTTGCACTCCACAAGGAGACTGCCTGTTACGCAAATGCAGTAAGCAAAGGTAAGTTGCTAGCTAGCATTAAACTTCTCATAAAAAACATTAAATCATAATCATAGTTAACTACACATGGTTGATGATATTACTAGATATTATCTATCGTGTCCTGTGTTGCATATAATCTGACTGAGCATACAAGCATCTAAGTATCTGACTGAGCGGTGGTAGGCAGAAGCAGGCACGTAAACATTCATTCAAACAGCACTTTCGTGCCTTTTGCCAGCAGCTCCTTTTTGTGCGTCAAGCATTGTGCTGTTTATGACTTCAAACCTATCAACTCCCGAGATGAGGCTGGTGTGACCGAAGTGAAATGGCTGACTAGTTAGCGCCCCCTAATAGCGTTTCAAACGGCCCTCGCTCTGAGCCTTGGGGTGGTTGCTTCCTTTGCTCTGCATGGGTAACGCTGCTTCGATGTGGTGGCTGGTTCGAGCCCAGGGAGGAGCTCTAATCTCTACTTGCACATTCATCTTCTGCACATCTACCATTCCAGTGTTTAATTGCTATATTATAATTACTTCACCAACATGGCCTATTTATTGCCTCACCTCCCTTATCCTACCTGATTTGCATACACTATATATAGACTTTTTCCACTGTATTATTGACTATGTTTTGTTTATTCCATGTATAACTCTGTGTTGTTCTATGTGTCGAACTGCTTTGCTTTATCTTGGCCAGGTCGCAATTGTAAATGAGAACTTGTTCTCAACTTGCCTACCTGGTTAAATAAAAGGTGAAATAAAATAAATAAGATTCCGTTATCAATCAGACACATGTTTGGAATGTTCAGGCCAACAGAATGTTTACCTTTGACCTCTCGGGTACAAATCAGAATTACCTGTATAAATTGCTTTAAAAAGGAAACCCTGATACATTTTAAACTTTGTTTGACAAGTGATTCTTAAAGGCCATGATATTACCATTCAAATTATAATATATAACCAACTTTGAAAGCACCACCTATCACTATTGTTAAAAAAATAGCCCATATTGTGCCACTGACATTAAAAATGGTGTAAGCTTAGCCATATAATTACACGTAGTGGCTATGTTTTTGGATTGTAATTTTGGTGATAGAATCTCCAAATTGCGCACACACACAGCTAGAACAGGATTTTTTTTTTTTTTTTTTTTGCAGATACAGGGCCATCACAAGATTCATGCATTAAGCCCACAGGAGCTTTTTCACAATATGGCTGCCAAACAACTCAAAGGGGTATTATTTAATTGATTTCGCATGACTATACCTGCATGTATGAAATACAGGCCTAATTGTAATATGCCCAATAATATCTAAAAATGTTCATAGTGATGTGGAATACACAACCAAATGTGCCTAATATACAGTACCAGTGACAAGTTGACACACTTACTCATTCAAAGGTCTTATTTTATTTGTACTATTTTCTACATTTTAGAATAATAGTGAAGACATCAACTATGAAATAACACATATTGAATCATCTAGTAACCAAAAAGTTGTTAAATCAAAATATATTTGAGATTCTTCAAAGTAGCTACCCATTGCCTTGATGACAGCTTTGTACACTCTTGGCATTCTCTCAATCAGCTTCACCTGGAATGCTTTTTCAACAGTCCTTAAAGGAGTTCCCACATGTGCTGAGCATTTGTTGGCTGCTTTTCCTTCACTCTGCGGTCAAACTCATCCCAAACCATCTCAATTGGATTGAGGTCAGATGATTGTGGAGGCCAGGTCAGCTGATGCAGCACTCCATCACTCTCCTTGGTCAAATAGCCCTTACTCAGCCTGGATGTGTGTTTTGGGTCATTGTCCTGTTGAAAAATAAATGATAGTCCCACTAAGCGCAAAACAGATGGGATGGCGTATCGCTGCAGAATCTTGTGGTAGCCATGCTGGTTAAGCGTGCCTTGAATTCTAAATAAATCACAGAGTGTCATCAGCAAAGCACCCCCACACCTTCTCCTCCATGCTTATTATTATTGGTGTTCTTTAGTAGTGGTTTATTTGTAGCAATTCAACCACGAAGGCCTGATTCACACAGGCTCCTCTGAACAGCTGATGTTGAAGTGTCTGTTGAACTCTGAAGCATTTTTTGGGGCTGCAATTCCTGAGTCTGGTAACTTTAATGAACTTGTCCTCTTCCTTTCCTGTGGCGGTCCTCATGAGAGCCAGTTTCATCATCGCGCTTGATGGTTTTTTGCGACAGCACTTGAAGAAACTTTGAAAGTTCTTCAAATGTTCCGGATTGACTGACCTTCATGTCTTAAAGTAATGGACTGTCATTTCTCTGCTAATTTGAACTGTTCTTGCCATAATATGGACTTGGCATTTTACCAAATAAGGCTATCTAATGTATACCACCCCTACCTTGTCACAACCCAACCCAACTCAAACACGTTAAGGAAAGAAATTCCACAAATGAACTTTTAACAAGGCACACCTGTTAATTGAAATGGATTCCAGGTGACTACCTCATGAAGCTGGTTGAAAGAATGCCAAGAGTGTGCAAAGCTGTCATCAAGGCAAAGAGTGGCTACTTTGAAGAATCTCAAATATGAAATATATTTGATGTGTTATTTCATTTTTAAATGTCTTCACTATTATTCTACAATGTAGAAAATAGTACAAATAACCCCAAAAAACGTGGTTTGAGTAGGTGTCTCAACTTTTTATTGGTAGTGGTATATTAACATTAAATTCCCAGAATTAAGAATGTGCCCAAAAAGCTGTCAGAATTGCTTATTTCTGAAGATGTTATGATCAATAATTGCAATATCTTCAAACATGTCAAATGTATATATACATGTGAGTAGTCATGGATGTGAGCTGACCAAAATATATGCAATGTTATCCTATTAACTGTTTTCATAAAACAGAGGACTACAACTTCTACAATTCCATAGGAATACCAATCAATTTTAAAGTGAGCTCCAAAAAGTATTGGGACAGTGACACAGCTCTGTACTCCAACACTTTGGATTCAATACAATGACGGAGGTTAAAGTGCAGACTGACTTGTATTTTCATCCATATCGGGTGAACCGTTTAGAAATTACAACACTTTTTGTACATAGTACCCCCATTTTAGGGGACCCAAATTATTGGGACAAATTAACTTATGTGAATTAAAGTAGTCAAAAGTTTAGTATTTGGTCCCATATTCTTAGCACGCAATGACTACATCAAGCTTATGACTTTACAAACTTGTTGGATGTGTAAGAACATTCAAAGATCAATATACAACGCAGAGGATTAAAAGGTCAAGAGGGAATTAATGATCAATGGAAATAGTTGTTTTTCAGTTCAACATCTGTTTAGAATCTGTATAGGGGTTTCAGCCCGGACTCATAGCTACATATGTCAAGTTCTCATTAGTTCAAATTGTTTATACATTGATCCTGAAATGGAATACTTGTAATCTGGCCATTTGGACAATTTTATTGCAGGAAATGGTCAACCACAGGCTAGGGTTGGGGGTTTAAAACTAAATCCTGTCTCTTTGTTCAGTGGAGAGAAACACTGAGGACAGGGAAGAATGACCAGCTACTTCCCAACATAACAACCATGATTTGTTATCTTTAAATAAATATATTTTTCTCCCCCCTGATTTGCTTTGCGGCCCGTGTTATCGAAGAATAACATCAACACTAATACTCCAGGTCGCAGTTGTAAATGAGATCTTGTTCTCAACTGGCCTGCCTGGTTAAATAATGGTGAAATTAAAACTTGGTGCCGTGAACCGGATGAATTGGTCTCTAACAACAACAAGAAGAAAACTCAACCCACTTTCCACTGTGGTGTTATTTCCCCCATTGACTTCTTACCTCAAAATTGCCTTGCTATTCATGTTGAATAAATTAGTCTGTTAATATGAACTAAGCAAGCTGATATATCATTCAGTTTACTGTAGACTGTCTGAAATTAGATGTAGACCTATCAGGGGCTATAGGGTACCTGTCTTTATCAAAGCAAACCATGGCAAAATTGAATAACATTCATAAACCTAGATTTTAGTCTGCAGCCTATGACTATTGAAATGACAAGTTAATCTCGCAAATGGGCCATTTATAACGGTTTGTAGTCTTAACATCTGGCATATAATAAAATAACAATTGCCAAAAACAGCTTAAATGTTGTTATTTTATGTTTGTCCAAGTGTTTCTTGCTCAGAGATTATCTGTCCAACTTTCATCACTCAAACTCTCCTGTCGGATGTATCTACAGTTATGTGCATGCGCAAAGAGGATTAATTTACAATTATAAACCTGTTTCGAGCCCTGAAAGCCGTGGTATATCAGGACATATACCACTGGTATGACAAATTACTTTTTACAGTTGTAATTACATTGGCAACCATGTATATTATAGCAATACGGCACCCCAGGGGGTTGTGGTATATGGCCAATATACCAGGGCTAACGGCTGCATGCAGGCACTCCGCATTGCGAGATACATAAGCCGTGGTATATTGGCCACATCCATTGATGGAAAATGATCTGGCGAGGCAAATTATATTTTCTCTTGACACATATTCAAATTCCTTTACCTCATAGCTTGCAATAATTAAAAACATTTTAGGAAAAACGAATTATGCTTCTAACGTCGTTACTATGATATTCCTTAATTGACTCGATATCGTTATGGGAAAAGGGTTTGTTTAATATGCAATTCTTCTCTTGCTTAGATATACAATCCGAATAGTTTCAGGCCTTTTGTCGGGTTTTGAGTGATCATTGGGCTTGAAATTTGAGCTTGACCTGGCAACCCTGGTTACATGGATAAAAAGTTTTCCCCATTACAATCTAGTGTAAACAGTAGGCTATAACACCAAATGGTAAGATTCCTGTATTGCAAGTTCGCCTGACCCTGTCTTTTTACTGATTTTGATGTAAGGACAAAACGTGATACAATATATTGCAACTATCCGTTTCATAGTGCCTATTGAAAGCGAGCAATATGTTACGCCTAACACGGACAATGTAAACTAAAGCCTGCTGAAAGTCGAATTATGATAGACTAATGAGAAACACTGTGAATTTTGTCAGAACTAACAGTCAGACTTTCCACTTGCATTAGGTTTGGAGCTGTGTGTAAATTCGGGTAAAAATGTATATTTTAATTTATTAAGTTCTATAGCTCTCACCTGTATTTTCCCCTCGAGTGAATCGCCTGTATAGTATTATTCCTGTTCTTCCGGTGTGGTCTTTGAAGGCGTGGGCTGTCAAACCAGCTGTTGCAACGCTGTAACGTTATTCGTAAACCATTTTTAATGTGTCCATGGTCGTCAGGCTGTCTCTCACACGACAGCGGTATGCCATTCTCTGATATATTTTAATTCACACGGTAAGGCCAAAAATTATTGGAACTAAATCAAGATAAACCACAGCCTGTCGTTTAAAATGGAAACAAGGGAGTCATAGTGGGCAGAGCCAAGCACGAGCTAGCGAGACCCTATTGGTGCCTTATAACCTATATTTGCATATTTCCGTTAGGGAACGTCTACTCTGCGAAGTGCGCGTATACAACAACGCATTTTTAAAAAAAACTTTGGCAAGGGGTAGAGTCTAAAAAAATTACTCGACTCTGTTCGTAAAATATTATAGTTTTGAGAACAGACATTTTTTTAATCGATGAGAAAATGTGCAGAATGTCGGACAAAAGCCATCTCGTTCCAGCTTCTACTGCCGGCTAATGGGCTTCCTCTCAAGTGGGTGGAACCGCCAAGCGGATGCTTCACATTTCTTCATCCGGTGAAATAGCTGTCTCATTGTTTTGTCTGTGACAAGACTTTATGGACAGGTCTCGAGAGTATGTACACAATTTTGTCCTATTTGTTTGTTTTTCCTCGTGTTTTCATGTACCTGCAAATGCATCAATAGGCAACCAGTATCCCAAACGGACCCTTTAAAATCTGGTTATTTAAAGACAATCTATTATAGGTAATGCTATTAAAGACCTTTCATAATGGCAAAATATTATCAGATTGTTAAATATTATTACATAGAAGAGGTAGGACTACAAATGTGAGAAATGATATACAATCAATACTTTTGATAGTCTAGTTAATACAAAGCCATTCCATATCTTTCATTTACCCCATCATGAACTTTCACCTGACCCACCTACCATGGACATGAACCTTTGTGTAGACAAACACGTAGCTTGTGTGTTGCCATTTGTTATGGCTCAGTTCAGCACTCATTCCACAGTGCAACAGTGTGAACAATTGACTATGTACTTCTCACTCATATTCAAATATAGATTTCCATTCTTGTAAGACGAGGAGTAGCATGTATGTAGCTTATGCTGAAAGCTTTGTTGATTTATCTAAATTTGTTGGGTGTGTCTTGTATGCTTGTCACAAGAATTATAAATACTTACTTACTCACCTTAGATTGCTATTGTCTAGTTCTTATGACTCCTATCTAGTCTAACTTTCTGGTTTGACCAGAAGTTTGTCTGTCTCTTCCAGCCAACACCCAGAGGTGAGGAGAATGAGCCAGAAAGAGGGTCTGAGGGCCAACTCCTTTCAGTTCACTCTGGAGGGAGAGCCCTTTCACATCATGGGGGGCTCTATCCACTACTTCGCGTCCCCAGAGCCTACTGGGAGGACCGGCTGCTGAAGATGAGGGCCTGTGGGGTCAACACTCTCACCACGTAGGGACACACAGAACACCTCATGTTCTCTTATACCACCACTCACTGCTGCTCAACTATGGAGAGATACTGAGAATGACTGCTTTATCTTTCAGATATGTGCCATGGAACCTTCATGAGCAAAAGAGAGTGGTTTTAAAGTAAGGAAGACGTTTATATGATTTTGTGGTAAATGTTTGATAAAGCTGTTGAGCTTTGTCTCTCTGCTTTTCTCTGTGTCTCTCAAGGGCGTACATCAGCCTAGCAGCAGAGTTGGGGCTCTGGTTTATTCTGCGGGCAGGACCCTACATCTGTGCTGAGTGGGACTTAGGAGGGATGGCCAGGTTAGATGTTCCCAGATTTTAACATTTTAGCCCAGTTTGGTTTCAACTCCCTGTTGGATAGGTCCCCCTATACGACATCTCATCAATTTTTCCTCATCAATTTTTGTGATGCTCTTTTCCAGTGTGGTGTTATTTCCCTCATTGACTAGTCAGTTATTCAATCAGCTAGATTGGTGTTTACAGTCAGGTCTCTGTAAAATAGTTACAGTCCCACATTCCTTAGTAGTGTGGATAAATAGAATTATAGATCTAAAGGGAAAAAACAATATTTCTCACACACAGAGAGAATGAAAACAGTTATTTCCTGAGCTTCCCCCTTCAATGAGAGTCATTTGACTGACTCTGATCATCATCTAAAATTGATTGAGGAAGGGTAATTGATCCAGAAATATCCCAGTATGTACCACTAGGTTAACCCGATTATAGATATTTGGAAATCTATTAAACTCACACGGTTATGAAGCACATTAACAATCAATGCAGTCATTATGCATGAATGCCATCAGTGCAACCTGTATTTAAATGTAACTGCATACATTGTTGATAACATTAGAGTTAAGTATTGCTTTCTTCCTAGTTGGTTGCTGTGTGATCCAGACATGAAGTTGAGAACAACCTACCCAGATTTCACAGAAGCAGTTGACTCCTTTGATCAACTCATTCCAAGAGTTGCACCATATCAGGTAATCTTTTCTCACTTTCTCACTACTCTTCTATTAATTACACTAGGGTTTCCATTTTTCCTGTTAATTTGTGGTGGTTGTTGATTATGGCTATCAAAATACAAAAATATTCTTAAAATGTGAAGCTTGGTGTTTTATCAATCCCAAAGGCTTTGAAAATATATGCTTAACTTATTCAGGAGTCATTTGAAAGCTCTCCTCTTATTTGATTTATTATTTTAAACTTTCAGTTCTCCAAGGGGGGCCCAATTATAGCAGTTCAAGTTGAGAACGAGTATGGCTCTTATGCAAAAGATGTTGAATACATGCCATACATAAAAGAGGTAAGACAGTGCAGTGCATCTGCTTTATTACACACACACACACACACACACACACACACACACACACACACACACACACACACACACACACACACACACACACACACACACACACACACACACACACACACACACACACACACACACACACACACACACACACACACACACACACACACTCTGTTCATCACTTTATCTTGATTTCACTACAACTATTTGCATTTGCAATAGTAGGATATCTACTTGGAAATATGAGCATGATTGAAATGAGATCCTTGTTCTAGATACTATTGTCCAGTGGGATCGAGGAGCTGCTCCTGACCTCAGATAACCAGGATAGGCTGAAGCACGGGGGAGTGAATGGAGGTATTATACTGACTGGACAAACAGACAGACAGCTGCACAAAAGTAGAGCCTCTGGCCCATCTGACACTGCAGTCTCTGCCTGAACTGTAGTTGTTATTCTCCCATAGCACAAGGCCTCTGTCTGTGCCAAGGACAGATGTGTGTGTGTGTGTGTGTGTGTGTGTGTGTGTGTGTGTGTGTGTGTGTGTGTGTGTGTGTGTGTGTGTGTGTGTGTGTGTGTGTGTGTGTGTGTGTGTGTGTGTGTGTGTGTGTGTGTGTGTGTGTGTGTGTCAGGCCGCTAATGTTAAGCTTCATTAGAACTGCTCCTTGATTAGTTCCCTTTCCACTTGAAGCCTAAACACAAAGGAGATCGATGAGATGAGGGAATGTGCTGTTTACCTAGATACAGATTAAACTCGGGAGAAAACAAGGCAAAAATAGGAACTGTTAAAATGCAAAGCTGTTTCCTGAGCATGGAAGTCACTGTAGCATCCCACTGGGCACACACTGGTAGACTCAACGTAGAGGACATAAAGTAATTGCATAAAATACACAAATAAAATACAGCATGACAGTATCCCACTGGGCACAGACGTTAATTCGAACTCTATTCCACATTGATAATTTCAATGAAATGACATTCAACCAACGTGGAATAGACGTCGAATTGAGCCCCGAGGGATTCAAGTATCTTGATGCAATTCAAGTGAGCGAATGTATTGACTTGTGTTCAGACGATCATCTACTGATATTTATCATTAGATTTATCCAGCTCCAGTTTTGTAATTGATCAGTTATTCAGTTTCATCTGACACCTGTAGATAAAACAGAGGATATTAGCTATTTAGTCTTAATCTGTGTAATAAATTGCTTTGAATCACAGTCTTGGGATGCCTATAGTCTGGGCACAATTTTTCAGAAGTTATCTGATCAGCAATCGGAAAGGATTACATGCATAGAAATAGCTATGCATTTAATCCTATCCGATTGCCAAAATCCAATCAGATAATAAAAATAAAAAACTGGGCCCTGATGTTCAAGGAGTAAATACTGTGTCTACAAGGAGTAATATATATTTAGTTGATTTGTACTTCTCTGTTGAACATTCCCCTTCCCATTCTTCTAGCCTCAGAAGTTCAAGATGGTGATGGAGTATTGGTCTGGGTGGTTTGACCTCTGGGGTGACCTTCACCATGTTTTTGCTGCTGAGGGTAAGTCATATTTCCTCAAGCAGTAGGATCTCTTTGCCACACCGCATGAGTCACACTCAATAGATTGGTCACATGGTGCTTAGCATATGGTCAGTTCTCCTTTGTGGTATATTTCTGTCAGAGATTAATATGCTTTCCATGTGTGCTTGTTTCCAAGCCAAGCATCATAAACCAGAGTTGGTCTTTATTCCCCCTAAAATTAGATTCAGATGCACGTAGTCAATTTCAGCTGAACCAAGCTGTCTTTTGTATACTGTCTTATACTGTGTTATGCTTTTGTACTGGCCTTCAGTGTCTACAGGGCTCTCCAACCCTGTTCCCGGTGAGCTACCGTCCTGTAGTTTTCACTCCAACCCTAATCTAGCACACCTGATTCTAATAATTAGTTGGTTGATAATCTGAACCAGGTTAGTTACAACTGGGGTTGGAGCGAAGACATACAGGAAGGTAGCTCTCTAGGAACAGGGTTGGACACCCCTGGTCTAGAACCTTAAAAATAAATAGAAACTGCAAAGCCCCTATTGTTAACCTACATGCACTGTACATGTGTGCAGCTTGTTAGATAAGAGTGACTCAGCCCCTCTCAGAAGGGAACAGTACAGTATGTGAAAGGGCCACTGACTAACCATTTAATACACACACACACACACACCAATCACATAACACTGTAGCCACTGCTAGCTTTGAGATACTGTGGCCATATATTACACATTACATGATGGTGAATCCTTAAAAAAAAGCTTAATTTTCAAGATCCTCTCATTAGACAATGCATCACTGCAGTAAATACTTGACAGTTGTCACACAGCTTGGCACACAGTTGTAGATGTGTATTAATGTCATGAAGATTCTCCAGACTGTCCTTATGTTGAACAACAGCCACTGATAACTCTGGTCCTCAGGCCTGGTTTTGTCCTCCTTTCATTGCCATCAGCATCCATGTCTATCTCGCACACGCAGGATGCTAATCAAGTCGTGCTCTGTCACTCCATGCTTGTTATTCATTATCCCGCTGTCCTTGATTTAAATCAGTAAAGTCAGCTCAATTTGAATGTCTAATTAAACACGTCATTATGTCCTATGACAGGGGTTCCCAAACTTTTTCACTCGGGGGTGGGGGTTTTGAGTTTATTTCCTGAAATTCTACACATTTTGTCATGGGGTGTAAAGAACATTTATCAGTTTTTAACTGAAATATTATTGAAATTCTATACATTTAGTAAAGTATGTGCATTCAAGTGATATTTGAGTGACAAAAACAATTACAACAATATCTATGGGCAAAAAAAGCAACAACAAAAAACATTAGCTTCTTGGGCTAGTTGATCTGGACATTTCTGACAAATTATAAATAGTTCTCTAAGGTATGCAATGACTAACAGGACAAAATAAACTGCTGATGAACTACCCAATTTCGAATTTGCACCTTGTGATTTCTATTAATGACTTTCAAGAGTAAGTTTAAAGACGGACTGAGTTCCTTGAAAAAACACACCCCACAGTTGGGAACCACTGTTCTATGCAATATGTGTAGCTAATCAGTATGGTAAAGGAGGTGATTTTGAATGGGGATCTGGTGGTCCCTTACAATGAGTTATAGTTAAATGTAATAAGGTGTGGCAGGGTTTTAATCCATGTTGCAATTGAACTGAACACTTATCTCCCTCACTAGCTTTAAGCACCAGCTGTTAGAGCAGCTCACACATTACTGCACCTGTACATAGCCCATCTATAATTTAGCCCAAACAACTACCTCTCCCCCAACTGTATTTATTTATTTATTTTGTTCCTTTGCACCCCATTATTTCTATCTCTACCTTACACATTCTTCCACTGCAAATCTACCATTCCAGTGTTTTACTTGTTATATTGTATTTACTTCGCCACCATGGCCTTTTTTTGTTGCCTTTACCTCTCTTATCTCACCTCATTTGCTCACATTGTAAATATACTTACTTTTCAACTGTATTATTGACTGTATGTTTGTTTTACTCCATGTGTAACTCTGTGTTGTTGTATGTGTCGAACTGCTTTGCTTTATCTTGGCCAGGTCGCAAACTTGTTCTCAACTTGCCTACCTGGTTAAATAAAGGTTAAATAAAAATATGGGCAATAGGATGCTTGGAACGAGGTCGGTTGCTTGTCAAATGTTATCATACTTTTTGTTTTACATTGGGCTACCTGCCACAGTTCTTGTATATAGAGGTAGAGTTTATAGCAATGGATATTATACAGCTCTTACTCTGTCTCTATACCCACCAGTAGTGAGTTCTCATTTGTTACCCTCTGTTTGGCAGACATGGTTGCTATTGTGACGGAAATCCTGAAACAGGATGCATCAATCAATCTCTACATGTTCCATAGAGGAACAAATTTTGGCTTCATGAATGGGGCCTTTGCAATTGCCACACCCATGCATAAGTCAATGGTAACAAGCTATGGTACATTCTATTTGCATCTTTATATTACTTGCTGTCCACTTGTTTTATAATCAATGTGTTCGCATAGTTGATCTTGTTATTTCGCTTTATTGAAACATAACTCTGATAAGGACTTTACACCAGCCATTTCCCAAACGTTTTCACTCGGGGGTGGGGGTTTTGAGTTTATTTCCTGAAATTCTACACATTTTGTCATGGGGTGTAAAGAACATTTATCAGTTTTTAACTGAAATATTATTGAAATTCTATACATTTAGTAAAGTATGTGCATTCAAGTGATATTTGAGTGACAAAAAAACAACAACAATATCTATGGGCAAAAAAAGCAACGACAATGTTACAAGCAGGATTACAGTAATATACTGTCACCTTACTGTTAGTAAAGGCCAGTAGATGGTGCTGTCACTCCTCCACCGTGCTTGACCTCAGGCTGCATTTTAACACTCACTGCATAATTAATTCATCAGCTAATTAAATGCATGGGAAATGTAAATGAAAGACGGCATGATGGGTTTTATATCCTCTTTGCAACTGTTGACACTGTAATGACCTTGCTCCTCAGAGGAGAATGCCGTTGATGTCAAACATTAGTAACATTGGCACCTGCTCTTTGACCTTCAAGTTTAACAGTAGTCTCTATTTACATTTTATTTCCTCGACTGCCTCTTGCCTCTATCCAAACTCCTGCAGCCGCATCTGTCAAGATAACCACAAAATATGTCTCCTGCTGGCTTGAGATGTTTGATAGGAGCAGAGAGAAACTCATCGGACACGGGAGGAGGTATCCCCGCCTCTCGCTCCTCGTGCCTCTTGCTGTTCTGATAGTGGCATTATCTTTTCAGATTACGATGCTCCTTTATCTGAGGCAGGGGATTACACCACCAAGTACACTCTTCTGAGGAATGTATTGAGCCACTACCACAGTGATTGTCGCCGTGAGGGGCTCTTCCTTGTATCGTTCTCCAAAGTCAGTTAGTAAGGCCCTATGGGGAACATTGAGTCTGTCTTGCCCAATCAGAGATGAGTATGTGTGAGATTGTTGCTGGGTATGGTGGACCCCCCCCCCCCCTCCATGACTATAGTACAGTAAGAATAGGAGGGGGCATCAGATTAACGGTTTAGGAACATCTCCCACCCATCAAACATACAGTCAGAACAATTTTACACATATCCAGCCTAGGCTCCCGGTAAACTAAGATCTTCAGGGCTATCTTAGCGCGTTTCATCCTTACGTTGTGAAGTATGTAGAACAATGAGCATTGGCCTGGATGAGAGCAAGCACTAAAGCGTAGGAGAGTGTCTATGTTATATTCAGCACCACATATACATTACCTAATACTGTATTTAGATCCTACTTGATATCTGCTGTTTGGCTCTCAGCTCATGAGTCATGCATACCCTGTGTACGTAAGTAGCCTTGCACGAGCCATGGCTTTTGCGGGCAGGAGCCTATGTCCTGTTTCTATAGCATCAGGGACCTGGATGTACAAGTACACCTAATTCTGTATTCAGAACCTACTTGATATCTGCTATTGTTTGGCTCTCATCTCATATGTGTTTTGTGAGGAATGCGTAACCTGTGGTCACAGACTAAAACATTGTCTATAATAATTGTCCATGAATAGAAGGAAAATACTTTCAATTGAATATCTAACACTTGGTTTAATAACAACATTAAATAGTCTTGTTCTTCAAAAAGGACAACAGTCGGAGAAAATCAAACTTTATTTGTCACATGCGCCGAATACAACAAGCGTAGACCTTACCATGAAATGCTTACTTACAAGCCCTTAACCAACACTGCAGTTCAAGAAGAGTTAAAAAAATGTTTACCAAATAAACTAAAGTAAAAAAAAAAAAAAAAAGTAACACAATAATATAACAATAACGAGGCTATATACAGGGGTTACCGGTACCAAGTCAGTGTGCGGGGGTACAGGTGAAGTGGCTATGCATAGATAATAAACAGCGAGGAGCAGCAGTGTACAAAACAAATGGAGGGGGGTGGGGTCAATGTAAAAGTCCGGTTGCCATTTGATTAATTGTTCAGCAGTCGTATGGCTTGGGGGTAGAAGCAATTTAGGAGCCTTTTGGTCCTAGACTTGGCGCTCTGGTACCGCTTGCCGTACGGTAGCAGAGAAAACAGTCTATGACTTGGGTGACTGGGGAATAGATGTTGTCGTGCCTTCTTCACAAGTGTCTTGGTGTGTTTGGGACCATGATAGTTTGATGATGTGGACACCAAGAAACTTAACTCTCTACCTGCTCCACTACAGCCCCGTTGAAGTTATTGTGGGTATGTTCGGCCCGCCTTTTCCTGTAGTCCACGATCAGCTCCTTTGTCTTGCTCACATTGAGGGAGAGGTTGTTGTCCTGGCACCACACTGCCAGGGCTCTGACCTCCTCCCTATGGGTTGTCTCATTGTTGTCGGTGATCAGGCCTACCACTGTTGTCTTTGCAAACTTAATGATAGTATTGAAGTCGTGTTTGGCCACATAGTCATGGATGAACAGGGAGTACAGGAGGGGACTGAGTATACACCCCTGAGGGGCCCCAGTATTGAGGATCAGCATGGCAGACGTGTTGTTTCCTACCCTTACCACCTGGGGGAAGCCTGTCAGGAAGTCCAGGATCAAGTTGCAGAGGGAGGTGTTTAGTCCCAGGGTCCTTAGCTTAGTGATGATCTTCGTGGGCACTATGGTTTTGAACGCTGAGCTGTAGTCACTGAACAGCATTCTCACACTCATTCTAGCACTCATGTCCAGGTGGGAAAGGGCAGTGTGGCGTGAGATTGCGTCATCTGTGGATCTGTTGGGGCGGTATTTGAATTGAAGTGAGTCTAGGACATCCGGGAGGATGCTGTTGATGTGCGCCATGACCAGCATTTCAAAGCACTTAATGGCTACCGACATGAGTGCTACGGGGCGGTAATCATTTAGGCAGGTTACCTTCACTTCCTTGGGCACAGGGACTATGGTGGTCTGCTTGAAACATGTAGGTATTAGACTTGGTCAGGGAGAGGTTGAAAATGTCAGTGAAGACACTTGCCAGTTGGTCAGGGCATGCTTTGAGTACACGTCCTGGTAATCCATCTGCTTTGTGAATGTTGACCTGTTTAAAGGTCGTGCTCACATCGGCTATAGAGAGCGCTATCATACAGTCATCCAGAACAGCTGGTGCTCTCGTGCATGCTTCAGTGTTGCTTGCCTTGAAGCGAGCATAAAAGGCATTTAGCTCATATGGTAGGCTCGCGTCACTGGGCAGCTCGCGTCTGGGTCTCCCTTTGTAGTCCGTAATAGTTTTCAAGCCCTGCCACATCCGACGAGCGTCAGCGCCTGTGTAGTAGGATTCAATCTTAATCCTGTATTGAAGCTTTGCTTGTTTGATGGTTCGTCTGAGGGCATAGTGGGATTTCTTATAAGCATCCGGATTAGTGTCCCGCTTTCATCTCTAGCCTTTAGCTCGATGCATGTATTCCATGGCTTCTGGTTGGGATATGTACGTACGGTCAGTGTGGGGACGACGTCGTCCATGCATTTATTGATGAAGCAGATAACTGAGGTGGTATACTCCTCAATGCCATTGGACGAATCCCGGAACATATTCCAGTCTGTGCTAGCAAAACAGTCCTGTAGTGTAACATCCGCGTCATCTGACCACTTCCATATTGAGGGAGTCACTGGTACTTCCTGCTATTAGTTTTTGCTTTTAAGCAGGAATTAGGAGGCTAGAATTATGGTCAGATTTGCCAAATGGAGAGCGGGGGAGAGCTTTGTATGCATCTCTGTGTATGGAGTAAAGGTGGTCTAGTTTCATTTTTTTCTCTGGTTGCATATTGACATGCTAGTAAAAATTTGGTAAAACTTATTTAAGTTTGCCTGCATTAAAGTATAGATGAGAACTCTCTTGGTAGATAGTGTGGTCTACAGCTTATCATATGGTACACTACCTCAGGTGAGCAATACCTTGAGACTTCTTTAATATTTGACAGAGCAGTGGTTAAAAGCCAAGGTAATACGATTTGATTATGCATGTGGCAGGAAGTCTAAATTGCACAACATTCTTTAAATTGAGCTAAATCTTAATAAATTTTCCCAAAATACCAATCCACTGTAGAATCCAATAACATGAACATTTCAAGTTTATATAACTGCAGCTGAAGATAACTTTGTCAGGCAGCTCACACAATATCAAACAACAGCAAGAGTGTGAAACTACAATTTGCTCCATAAAAATACTCTGCCTGTAAACACAGAATGCCATTTCAGGGCTAGGTGATTTCTGCCACCCATTATCCACTTTTGAACATATTGGGAGGGGAGCACGTTCCAGCAGGAACCCCGAGTGGCTTCAGGTTTCTCAGTTCTTCAACACCTTAAAGAGTGCTGGAGGACATCTCTTAGAAAGCAACAAACAATCACCTCAAACAGTTGGAAAAGGGAGGATGGGTATGATTGTGTGATGTACTACCAGCTGCTGTCAAGCTCAGATGCTTTCCCAGAAATGATCTTAAAAGCAAGGGTTATTTCCTGAGTCACAGATGTTTTCCACTTCTGTATTGATCTAGAGTTGTCATTTGTCACATACCACTTTTATGCAGAGGTCAAAATTATCATATGAAATGATTATGTTGTGACAAAAATAAATTGATGTAATTGTCTTGTAACTGATCATTTATATTGTTACCTAGCAACCGCTCAGTCCAGTTCATTTTCAATATATAGCTAACAGTTAGGGGCTCTATTTTAACAAACCTAACGCAATGATAAATCTAAGGGCAGGCGGTAGCGCTATAGGTTCAGTGGTATTTTTTATATTTTCACTATTACTATTATTGGCGCAGTTGCTGGCGTTGGCGCGAATGGGCTGAGTTTTGATGATTAAATAAGTTGTGTGTGTGTTGAGGCTTTTGCCCATTACTGGCCAATCAGAACGTGCTAAACATGGCGAAATATGTGGTTGCATATCTACGGTATGTTATGTATTACCTTGGAATCAATTCCAATGTTAGTCCGTTATAGTTTGTTAACGGCTTACAGAAACGAAATAACCAAATGTAGACCTATCTTTACTAAATACGTTAACTTGAACCCATTCGCAGTCCACATTGTTCTAAGTAATTGCATGGCTTCAGTAGCATTTACACTGATATAGAGACTAGACCTACTGTACATTGCATTTTGTCTGAGCATGGACATACCAAACATTGTCAATAAGCAAGATTAATTTAATTATTGAATAGGCCTAAAAAGAGAAAAAATAATTTGAATCAAATTCCAAAACAAAACAACAAGTTGTTATCAATAGATACACTTAAAGGCAACATAATGTCTCCCTGTGGGCATATAATATTAAAACAACGCAGACTATGGAGAGTTTTACGCACATCCAAACTTTACACATGAGCTGGATAAAGATCCAATATAAAGAGAAAGCAGGAATGTCCACTCACCGTTAAACTGCCTCCAAATAGGCTTATTATTTACCATTTTACAGATCACATCGCGTTCACACATCTCCAGAAGTTGCATAGCATGCGCGCTACGGACGCTGTAACCATACAACCAGGAAGGTGAATCATTCTAATAAGATTGTTTGTTTGTTTTTCGTAACATTTTATTACAAAGAATCTTTTTTATTTTAACAACAATAAATAAATACATGTAAAATGAATTAATATCATAAAATCAGCAGGATAAAAAGACACTCATTGCTGTTGAACCAGCAGTTATAGTAGTCCTAAGACAGGGTTTGGGTTTTGTGCTTACTGTATGAAACGGAAATCAAACAATTGTTACATGTTACAGATAAGTTCTAAATAGGAGTTTCACCGGTATTTACCTGACGTTCTCATATCTCGTTTCCCGATGGGCATGAAAAGTAGCCTACGTGGAGGGGGTTTTACGCATATCCATAACGGGACCTACATGGCTAAAATAATGTGGTCCTGTCTATAATGCATAGACAAAAAGGGAATGGCAGCTCAGTGTTTTACTCCTCTCAAACTTTATATTTTAATAATGCTTTTGTGATTAAGATTTTTTCCAAGTGGTCTCAGGAGCCAAACCCTTTATCGAAAGTTGACAACTTCGCGATTGCATTGGGCAGGGGGGCAAAAGCCTTAACTGAGAAGAGGGGAAGCTATGCTTGGTTTTTACCGAAATTAAATTAAATAGCCAAAAAGCATTCGTTTTTATGTTTCTAAATACTGTACGAAGTATACAGGCACCATAAGCACATTCGACTACTCTTGTTCCATGCGCATAAAGGCAGTGTGCGTCACAGGCTGCGTTCCACTGTCAATTCATGCCATAACCATCTGCATTACCACTAAAATCTGCTTTAGGTTGATCGTAAATATCCCTACCAGCGGTGCCTAAAATTAGCACTTTTTTCATGTTTTAAGGACACGTCTAAATTATTTCCACCCCTCCCTTCTGAGTGCTAGCTTGCTTGATATAACAGGGGTAAATTGCGATTCTAAGGGACTGTGACTGACAAGGGCCCTACAAAATGATTAGAACAATATTAAATTGTTAACCTATTATAATTAATATAATATTTAATATTTTATTTTACATCAAGAGAGCCTCTGTATTGGTCCATAGTGAAATAGGCTACTTTTGCGCCTGAACGTTAGTTACTGAATATCTTCACAAAAAAATGTGTTTTCAGCTGACATTTAATCAATGCAGGCAAACTTTTAGCAAGCTATTCAAACTAAATCAATTGTCCCTGCCCCTACCGGGTGCCAACAGATGCAGCTTCAGCCTCACCAGCCCTGTCTCCCCATCCCCATACCTCTGAACCAGCCCTGTCTCCCCATCCCCATACCCCTGAACCAGCCCTGTCTCCCCATCCCCATAACCCTGAACCAGCAGTGTCTCCCCATCCCCATACCCCTGAACCAGCAGTGTCTCCCCATCCCCATACCCCTGAACCAGCCCTGTCTCCCTATCCCCATACCCCTGAACCAGCCCTGTCTCCCCATCCCCATACCCCTGAACCAGCCCTGTCTCCCCATCCCCATCCCCAAACCCCTAAACCAGCCCTGTCTCCCCATCCCCATACCCCTGAACCAGCCCTGTCTCCCCATCCCCAAACCCCTGAACCAGCCCTGCCTCCCCATCCCCATACCCCTGAACCAGCCCTGTCTCCCTATCCCCATACCCCCGAACCAGCCCTGTCTCCCCATCCCCATACCCCTGAACCAGCCCTGTCTCCCCATCCCCATCCACATAACCCTGAACCAGCAGTGTCTCCCCATCCCCATACCCCTGAACCAGCCCTGTCTCCCCATCCCCATCCCCATACCCCTGAACCAGCCCTGTCTCCCTATCCCCATACCCCCAGCCCTGTTTCCCCATGAACCAGCCCTGTCTCCCCATCCCCATACCCCTGAACCAGCCCTGTTTCCAGCCCTGTCTCCCCCATCCCCCCCTGAACCAGCCCTGTCTCCCCATCCCCTGAACCAGCCCTGTCTCCCCATCCCCAAACCCCTGAACCAGCCCTGTCTCCCCATCCCCATAACCCCCTGAACCAGCCCTGTCTCCCCATCCCCATAACCCTGAACCAGCCCTGTCTCCCCATCCCCAAACCCCCTGAACCAGCCCTGTCTCCCCATCCCCATACCCCTGAACCAGCCCTGTCTCCCCATCCCCATACCCCTGAACCAGCCCTGTCTCCCCATCCACATACCCCTGAACCAGCCCTACTCCCAACTGAAGGAGGTGAGCAGCATTGTGTTGAATGACATGTCAGTTTGCATAATTGCAGGTACTGCAATGCGTTGAGGACAGGAATGTGATTATTCAGTCAGGAAAAATCTCACTTGAGACACAGAGACATCCAATATCAGAGCCTTAAAGGAAGAGATGCAGGCTCTTAGAGATGGATGGGAGTCTCTCCTGTCTGAGGCAACACTGATTGCTACGCAAATGGATGTTCCACCTCAATTTAGCAAGGAACACAGCCGCCAGAGGAAAAGGAAGAGATTCCATGATGAGACCTCTCAAGAGGAGACCGCTCAGGACAGTGCAGCAACGTTTTTTCAGAACAGTGTTTTTTACTGCTATAGACAACATAAGTGACTTGGGCACTAGGTTCCACACCACTTCAAAAATTGTTGAGGTATTTTCTGTTCTGAAAGTTGGGGAGATTAGTGAGGATAAAGTCCCTTCTGTGTGCCAACCACTGATCATTAATTATTCCAGAGACCTTACACCTGAGTTTCATAATGAAGTAAGACACCTGAACACTGTATATGCTGCCACTTTCCCCCCTAACTTGTCCCCTCTTGGTCTCCTGAATGCAATTTGTAAGATGCAAAGCATTTTTGGAAAAGTGTGCATTGCTTTACGTATATTTTGCACACTGCCTGTGACTGGTGGTGAGAGAGCTTTCAGTAAGCTTAAACTGAAACTATTTTAGGTCCACTATGTCCCAGGACAGGCTTTGCAGTCTTGCCATGCTGTCCATTGAAAGTTATTTAGCTAGAAAGCTGGACTTCAAAGTCTTGATCAGTGACTTTGCTAGCAAGAAGGATTGGCACTGGGCTCTTGGTGAGTAAGGCTGAGCAAGGACCAGTGATAACTGTTAAATGGCATGGCTATGGGTATTGTATCACTACACACATGATGCCTACAGGCTGAGAACAAGACTGAGAACAAGATAGATCTCAATGTAATGGCTCGATTGCCATATAAATGGTTGTGCACAATCAATACCCCTTGTGGAAGAAACCTATTGATTTGGTGATCACTTGACCTTTCCTCTAGCGCCACCATCAGTCCTTTTCATTTCCATTTCGTTTTCCACTTTTACAGCTGCTTATTTTCTAGTTGGTATGTATACTTAGTTCAAAAATCTGCTGCTGATTTTATTTGGTTTGTTATATCATTCTATAGATGATTAATGTTAATTTATTTTAATTGAGGAGTTTAAAGTATATTTAAGTTATATTTATTTCAAGTTATTCATTAATGTTTGGAGAATTTTCAATTTAAGAAAATTCATCAATCAGTCTTGTATCAAATAGTGAATTCCACTGTATGCAGAATGTTGCATGCATGTCTGCACAGTGTTATATTTTCACAGCTCACTGTCAGTAAATATCATACAGTAAATATTGGACTACAAGAGAGTTGCAAGCCTGCAAAGGTAGAGTTATTTAAAGCTTTGAATGGGTCCATTGGGTTCTGGAGGTGTGTGGTTACAGCAATTATGCATGGTTGGTGTGGCCTGTTGTGGTGGGGCCCAATGTGATATCTTTTCAAGGGGCCCAAAATCCCTGGCGGCGCCCCTGCTCAGGTGAGAAGCTTCCTGAGGTTTCCTCTCTCCAGGCCAGGAGAGTGTATGAGCCTGTCATGATTCAGCAGCATCTGTCACTGTGGGAGAGCCTGTAGTTTACTGAGAAGGTGAGCCGCTAGAATTGGTTGTATACTGTATCCCTAGAATTGGTTGTATACTGTATCCCTAGAATTGGTTGTATACTGTATCACTATACTTGGTTGTATACTGTATCACTATAATTGGTTGTATACTGTATCCCTAGACCTCCTTACATGCTCTCTTCATTTTTTATTTTGTGGGCAGATGCAGCAGCACGTCTGGTACTTGCTTAGACCATTAATTATTCACTAGCCGCTGCTGTAATTTGCTCCCTTCTGAGACAATTATTTTCACAACATCTAGATCCAGACACACTTGTAGAAAAAAATGTATTTCAGATTTATGGTAATTGGCTGTCTAAAAATAGAGCTTGACCTTTATATTAAATATACAGTGCCTTCAGAAAGTATTCATAGCCCTTGACTTATTCCACATTTTGTTGTGTTACAGCCTGAATTCAAAATTGATTTAAATATATAGTTTTTCTCACCCATCTACACACAATAACCCATAATGAGTTATTGTGTGTAGATGGGTGAGAATATTGTTTTTAGAAATGTTAAGTATTCAGTATTCAGATGAGTTACACATTCCCATGTGTAACTCTGTGTTGTTTTTGTCGCACTGCTTTGCTTTATCTTGGCCAGGTCGCAGTTGGCCTACCTGGTTAAATAAAGGTGGGGGAAAAAACCTGAGTCAGTACTTTGTAGAAGCAGTTTTGATGGCGATTACAGCTTTGAATCGTCTTTGGTATGTTAGTATCAGCTTTGTGCACATCTGGATTTGGGGATTTTCTCCCATTCTTCCTTGCAGAGTTTCTCAAGCTCTGTTAAGTGCGATCGGGAGTGTTGTGAACAGCAATCTTTTAGTCTTTCCACAGATTTTCAATAGGATTCAAGTCTGGGCTTTGGCTGGGCCACTCAAGGGCTTTCACATTCTTGTTCTGAAGTCATTCCAGCGTTGCTTTAGCTGTATGCTTGGGGTTATTGTCCTGTTGAAATGTAAATCTTTGCCCCAGTTTAAGTTTTTTTACACCCTGAAACAGGTTCTCATCAAGGATGTGCCTGTGTTTGGCTCCATTCATTGTTCCCTCTGCCCTTACCAGTCTCCCAGTCCCTGCCGCTGAAAAGCATCCCCATAGAATGATGCTGCCACCACGGTGCTTCACGGTAGGGATGGTGTTAGATGGGTGATGAGCTGTACCTAGTTTTCTCCACACATAGCGCTTTGCATTCAGGCCAAAGAGTAACATTTTTGTCTCATCAGACCATATAATCTTTTGCCTTATGCTCTGAGTATTTCACGTGCCTATTTGCAAACTCCAGGCTTGCTGTCATGTGCCTTTTTCTCAGGAGGGGCTTCCGTCTGGCCACTCTCCCATAAAGCCCAGATGTTTTAAGTGCTGTGGAGACTGTTGTCCTTCTGGCAGGTTCTTCCATCTCAGCCAAGGAACTCTGTAGTTCTGTCAGTGTTCATTGGGTTCTTGGTCACCTCCCTGACCAAGGTCCTTCTTGCTCGGTTGCTCAGTTTGGTCAGACGGCCAGCTCTAGGCAGAGTCTGGGTAGTTCCATATTTTTCAATTTCCCAATGATGGACACCACTGTGCTCTTAGAAACTTTCAACACTCTAGAAATGGTTTTATACCCTTCCCCAGATATATGCCTCATCACGTAGATCAGAGAGCTACGGACAGTTCTTTGGAATTCATGGTATCTTATATAGACAGGTGTGTTTCTTTCTAAATCATGTCCAAACAATTGAATTGGCCACAGGTGGAATCCAATCAACTTGTAGGAAATTGGATGCACCGGAGCTCAATTTGGAGTGTCATAGCAAAGGGGTGTGAATACTTATGAGATATTTCAATTAAATTTGCAACAATTTCCAAAAATTATGTTTTCACTTTGTCATTATGGGGTATTTGTGTGTAGATGGGTAAGAAAATCCATTTTGAATTCAGCATGTAAGACAACAAAATGTGGAATAAGTCAAGGGGTATGAATGCTTTCTGAAGTCACTGTATCATGTAATGTATAATCATGTCAAATTAGAAAGAATGTTGTTGTTGTTTTGTCCTGCTGTAACCCTTGAAGTCAGAAACCAGTCAACATGGAGAACTCCTATGACTACACTTTAAATGAGACCACCATCAGCAGTGTAGACCTTCTGAACTCCAGGAACAATGTTCGAGACGGAGCCCTGGTGAGTACAGACAGGCACCGCTACATGATATTATTACATCATGTAATTATGTCAGGATATTAGAAAATGTCAAGTACCCTATGATGCACACACTGTCAGTAAATTATTTCTACTAATAAACTTGTCTTGTCTTCTAGGTGTTTGTGGACTAACTATTTGTTGGAGTTCTGGACTATAAGATTCTGGAGTTTGCACTGCCTAGACGGGAAGGTGTAGTGATAGTGTGTTTCGGGCGACAGGTAGCCTAGCGGTTATAGTATTGGGCCAGTAACCGAAAGGTCGCTGGCTTCGAATACCTGAGCTGACAACGTGAAAAATCTGATGTGCCTTTGAGGAAGGCACTTATCCCTAATTTGCTCAAGGGGCACCGTACTACTATGGCTGTCTCTGTAAAACAACACATTTCCTGCAGCTTTCCGGTGTATGTGACAATAACACATTCTAATATATAATATTCTATTCAGTCTATAGGTGTGCTGCTGAGCTGCTTTCTAAATTGGCTAGTTTATATTCAACACCACATGATAGAGGGGAAAGCTTCTGGTGATGCTGATAAATGCGGTTGTTACTAAGGTGCCAGGATTAAGCCAACAGAAAGTTCTCAGACAAATGTTGTTCTAACAAAGAGGAATCTCAATCACTAACTTTGCACCTGCCTGTTATTGGAAAACAAGTCCACGCTGCTTACCCTATCGCACAGAAGCAGATTGGACTTGATCAATTATTATCTTCAGTTCAACTGAAAGCCACGTTTCCTCTATTGTCTCTAGTTAGTCTACTTTGCATTGTGGACTGTAGATAGTACGTCCAATTGTTTCCACATCTTTTATGTACTTTCCATTGAAGAGGACATTGAGTTTACTTGTGGAGAACTCTGGGAGAGCGAACTGTGGTAAACTCCTAGATGAACAGCGTAAAGATAATTCGATAGTTTTACCTACTGTTTCTGGGTCAGTGATAGCCTTGTGGTTGTATAACTAGACACATATATTGGTAAATCCTTTCAGAATAGGTGCTCAATAGCAGCTAATTAACCACAATGTAGAATATCAAAGACCGCCTTGGCTTATTTTTCAGGTCTTGTCAGAGACATTGAGTTGACCAATACCCCGCTACGAGACTTTATCATTCATAGTCTAGATATGAAGCCTGGCTTTGTAAATAGGTTTGTACTGATCATGAACATCTTTCAATTTCCGTCCCCATGTATATTTGTTCTGAGTCTGTCATTGCTCCTGCCTAGCTCGGATTCTGTTGATTATCTTCTTGGTTCTCGCTGAGCGTAGAATTACAATGCCAGATTGCAGAAATAACAGATTTTTCATGTGGTTTCCCACTACCATGTTAAAAACCCATTATACTCAGCTGCGAAATTAACGCTGTCTTGAAAATGCTTGCCCACTAAGAACAACACTACATCTAAAGATCAGAAGTGGAATAAAAACATTTATTTTTCCACGACTGAAGTCATGCCATTGTACACTCTCACAAATGATCTCGTTACATTAATAAATATGACGAGGAATCATATTAGTCAGTGATTTCCTGTTTTATAATAGTGTGATCTCCTCCTATGTTTCAGACTGAGTGCAGCAAGCCAGTGGAACTCAGTCCCCCAGAAGCCTTCCTTCCCAGGGTTCTTCCAGGGTATGCTGTATGTGGACGGCCATCCCAGAGACACCTTCATAAGACTGCCTGTGTGTGAAGCAGCCCAACAGGCTCTGTGCTTATGAAAGAGAGTCCCACCTGTCCATACTTTTTATTGATGTGTAGTATAGTAGAACTATCTGGTTTATTGATAGCTAGTGTAGTAGTCATATCACACATCAGACCAACATAGTGATGAAAGAAGGTCCTAGAGAAATGCTAAACTCTGACATGCTGACCAGACCGCTCACGCACGTGCTAATTTTGTTCACCCACACGCAGGTTGAAATATCAAAACAAACTCTGAACCAACTATATGTATTTGGGGACAGGTTGAAAAGCATTAAACATTGGCAATTTAGTTGGCTGTTTTGCTAATTTATACCCTGGTATATAAACATTGGGATGTTATTATACCTGAAATGCACAGGGTCCTCTACTCCGACAATTATTCCACAGATACAAGGGTAAACCGAGTTCGTTGCTAGTAATCTCTCCTCCTTCAGGCTTCTTCTTCTTCTGTAGACTTTATATGGCGGTTGACAAACAATTTGAAGGTGCATTACCAGAACCAGCTGGATTAGAATGTGGACCTCAGTTAATCTTTCAATCATGCTCCTAAAAACCAATGAGGAGATGGCACGTGGGTATATGCTCCTAAAAACCAATGAGGAGATGGGAGAGGTGGGACTTGCAGTTCATCAAGTGTTACAAATAGAACCATGTTCTATGTTAGTCACTGATTAGTGAATTCCATTCATAGGGCTGGAGTAAAGGAGTGGTCTTAACCAACGGGCAGAATCTTTGACGCCACTGGTCCATCGGTCCCCAGAAAACCCTCTACCTCCCTGGACCTTGGCTTAACTGAGGAAATAATCAGATATTGATGCCGTAACTGTTACTGCCTTTCTGTCTAACTAGTTCCCTGGAAAATCACCCTACACAGGAGTTCACTCAGATGCCTCTTGTTAGGAACATCACAAATGTTGATGTACAGCTGCAGTGGCTGGGCCACCCTGTGGGTTTGATGATATTGAACTTGGCAGTGCTTCGTGGGAATAGTCCTCAGGCGACTTCTCTTCCCTCTGAACGTGTTGGTTCCACGCCTCGGCTGTATTGACCTCTGCTGTGATTCAAAGCCTTTTGTTGATCTCAGGTCATTGTGTTTGAGGAGCAAGAAGTGGATGGTAAAATCCAATTCGCCAGAAAGCCTGACCTTGGAATGACTGTTGACGTATAGTGAGGATGGCCTACTGGAATGAAGGTATGGTTAGGACTTCCATCCTCTCACATTTTCACACTCTGCCTGCCTTCAGGGACCTAGCTAGATAGCTACTCAGAATCGGTGCACATCACTGCACATGGCATTTATTTCCTGTCGGGAAGCCCCACCCTCTGAATGATCCAGACTAATAAAGCATCATACTAGAGCTTGACAATGTAACTGTGCCTTCATTATATATGATGGGCCACTGCAGTATCTGTACTGCAATATCTGTTTTGTACTTGTTGTTTGTGCATTACCATTCCATATGTGTATTGTGAGAATTGTGTCAGAGATACTAATTTAGAGATTTCAGGTATTTGAATGTATAGGTGTTTGTCCGGATTCAAGGACACATCTAGTTGACATTGTATTTCTTTGAATGGACAATTAAAACAAATACACAGATTGTTCTTTTGAGATTAACCAGTGACGTGTGATGGTGAATTAAACTGAACCATCAGTGCAGTGGATACTCTCAAATACAAAGACATTTGTCAAGTACTTCACTTTTCAGTTGTTTATTTTTCTTGATAAATGCCATTAGGTATCTCTGAGATGGAGTCTTGAGGAGAAATGAACAACCTTTAGAGTTACATGCAGAAGAAGTGATTCACACAAGGATGGAAGATGACTGTGGATCAAAGTAGGTAAAGGAAGGGGAGGAAATAGTGATTTGCCCTAAGAAAGCATTTAGGGCCTAGTATGAGCCATCACCTTTGTTACATTATGTATGTACCACTACGAAGCTAAAACACTGGATAAGGCTGTTCCATTACATTAAAGCCGTTTCTGATGGTCAGAACAGTATTGCTCTTTGATCGAACTGTGAGAGTGTGAGAAAGCCAGAAATGGAAGGAGAAGTTTGAGTTTTGTACCGTCAGAGTACTACAGCTAACTTATGATGATTTATGTGATTACAACAGTGTAGGCGCAAGCTCCATTAAATATCCAAGAGTTGAAATTGCACTTTCATTATGTATAACTCATGTCTTAGTGTTTTCTAGGTTCATCTCTGCTGGGCTCTCTAGACAGGCCCAAACATTTTTCCTAAAATCACATGAACATGAATGAACACAATCAATTCTAAGAAAGTTAATTGAAAATGAAGACTGTTGATGGCAATTGAAGTCAGAGAAATACAGAATTAATGGTAAATAATGAAATGTTGTGTCTCAGTTGTTTGGTGTTGCCCACGGGCTTGTCTGTGTGTGGTTTCTGAACCTCAGTGACTGAGAGGCAGCGATGAGAAAAGAGGGTGGGGGCAAACATGAACAAAGAAATGTTCAATTATAATTCAATTTGACAAGAGGACATTCATACTTCAAATAAATACATAAATAAATATATTAATTTAGATTTTCACATAAATAGACAGACTTCACTTGACATTTTGGAGAATGGAAACAGATCAGAAGACATTGATTATTTCCTAATGATCTTCATGGTACTGCTGTGCAATCCAAAGTCTAAAGATGAGGTCAACATGAACGTTTAACAGCCACACACATTGTTTGATCTCAAAACATTCGGTTTGACTTCCTCAATGAAACAATACTATTGAATAGAAATGATCAAAAATTCCATGTTAGTATGTCCACCTGACCTGATGGGGGAGCATATTTTTGTGGGGAGCCATATCCGATGGGGGCACAGTACCTGATGGGAAAGCGTATCTGATCTCATACTACTTTGGATAAGTTAATAGGCCGTAACTATCCTGTTCATTCATATTCCTTTTTCATAGTTTGCCATTAGTGTTTTCCCCTACATAAGGATCAATGAAGAAATTGAAACGGACATGAAATCTTAATACTGTAGCTGAAGGTGTAGCTGAGCATGACACCAATTAAATTGTGCTTGTCATTAAGTTTTGCCTGCTATTGCCAAGAATTGTCACAAACCTAACTTCAACCCGTATATGGTACAGTTTTGTCAGGGCAAGAAACTAGGATTGAGAATTCATGGATAGAATGGTGTTGCAGACCGGGGTTCTAGCATGGGGTATCTTGCTAGTAGTTGTCCAAAGCTGAGGATCTTCTTCTAGTTTTCATGTTTTTTTTATGTTTAATTTGCCTTCTTACTCGCCTACAGTTCATAGATCCATTAATGAATGACGGATGTTTCTTGGAAACATTTTAGAATGATTCTGTCTACCTCTGATCAAACGGAGGTTAAGTATTCAGCAACATTTCTACACTGCACTGGGCTTATAGATGTAGCACAAATATCTAACTTACGTAGGCAATACGCACTGTGAACCTGGATACTTATGCAGATTTTACTGTATATCTCGACTTGCACTGTCAGTGCCTTTAGCTTGGATAATGTCAATTGCTTTATTTTGTCCTACTCTATTAGTTAGCTACTGTGGTTTTATAAACCAGCATACTATATGGCCATCTGCCAAAGTGCTCATCGCTGGGTAATGGTTACGTTAGGTTTAACCCAACTTGGTGATGTGTCATTATACTGTCCATGTCATGTGATGGAAAAACAGGAGAACATGTGCTATGCCAGTTGTCATACAGTGAGGTGTTATTGGCAATGCCTAAGTCAATTCTTAGTTTTGATTTTTACATTTATATAAATACAGTTGTTACATTTGATCTAAGAGGACCTTACTATGAGTCCTCTAATTGTTCCTGTGTTAAATTAGTATGTACACGTGTTGCCACTTAGGAACACAGTCACTGGTGCTTTTAAGTGTTAAATTCAGTTTTGGGACGTTGACCTGTAATATTGTGTGCCTCCCAGGCATTAGGAGCCCATCTTGATGTCAGTTATTTCAAGTGAATAGCTTCAGTACACACTGAATTACATGTCTGAGAATGACACTGAAAATGGATGGTGCCACATCTTTAGCTTTCAAAATGGAGGCAAGAGTCAAGTCAATAGTATTGAACTAGCAAGAAAATGTATTTAAACACCAAAAACAAACAAATTAAATAAAAGCAGACAGTTTTAGTTATACAAAAAGGACATTCCTTCCCTTTTGAAATTTCAGTGTTTGCTGAAAGTAGAATTGATTTTCTGAGAGATGACTTGCTCGGATTCTCCATTATTGTTCGGTCTGAAGACGTGGAGGACATTTCAGTACATGTCTATTAAAGGTGTCCAGGGGCTCAGTGTTCAATCAGATCCTCCAGTCTCTTACAGACCCTACTAAGATCTCAAGATCTCATCCCCTGCCCTGTAGATCCACGTCTATAGAGGGCAAGACAATGGATATCTCATTAGCCTGTTCAGGCCAGTAATGTTCCATCTCATTGGCTGCTTAACTCCCTCTCTCCCTGCAATGTTTGTGTTGTGCTGTCTCGTGTTAGGACACTACAGACGCAGTATGGTACCATGCAGGTTCCGAGAGCATCTCCCGTTGATCCTTAATGACTCAGCTCTCACCGTCTGCTTGATGTTGGTGCTGCTAGCAACAATTAACCTGATAAATATTGCCATCTTGAACTAATCTGTGCTTTAATATGATACATTTGTACTGTTTTAATCTCAATATTAAAAGTGTTTAGTTTCAGTCAAGGGGATTAGGATTTTGCTCCCGAGGCAGTCTTTTCTGAGATGATTAAGACATGAACACTGTTTGCACTGGGAGATGGCCTCTTTTTCTTCTCAGGGTCCATATTAGACAACCACCTGGAACAGATAGTAGGGACTCACTGAGAAATTACACACATTCATAATTAAGTCAATTTGCAGTACAGATCAATTGGATGTAATAACGCTTACAGTTATTGGTGACCTTCTTAGCCCAAAAATGTGGGTGTGAAACAATATCCCGAAATGTGCTTATCATTGGGACGCTTACCATTTTCCTGTTCGCCAGAGTAAAATTTTCCAAAAGTAAAATAAGTCTGAGATGTGACCTCATTTGAATAATTTCTCTCTTTACCATTGCCCGGGGAGACAACGTCAAATCTCGACGTTGGGGTCTGTAAATCCTTTTTTCCCCTCATTTACAAGGACAGGTTTTTCTGTCCTAGTGTGCCAAACGAGAATCTGTAGAGAAATATCAGAGAAAAGAATCAGCATCAGGCAACACTCTCTCGATCGAACACACACCCATTCACTCATCCTCTCTCCTGATCCCATTCACTCCTCCTCTCTCCCGATCCCATTCACTCCTCCTCTCTCCTGATCCCATTCAAAAACCCTTGGTTAACATAGAGATTATGGGAACATCAGTAGGTGGGGGGAAATTAACTATATTCTGGTAATCCGTACAATTGAACATATGCAGTGGTACTTAATGAATATGATGTCAGTTCGGTTGTCATCTGAAACATTCTCATCAATGATAAAATGACAAACTCTACAGTGGAAAGTCTACACATCAGAGTTATCGGATTCACATGGAATTGTTGTTCAATTTAAATGTTTGAATATTAAATTACTTGTGATGGGATGAAATGTGATTTTAGCTTCTAAAATGTGAGATGTGGGTTTTCATAAGTTAGGGCTGCTCACTCAGTGGCCTGCCCACGTGAAGAGACAGAGGTTGTAAACTATGAAACACACCCCTTTTCTTCCTTTCTATATAAGCCCTTGACGACAATAGAACTTCCTGTTCAGAAGATGCGGGGACGACGGGCCTATGTCAGAATGGTTCAGATAATAACTACAGAACGAAGCCAATATCAGCATGAGCTTTGGTTGCAAATGGCATGAACTTTGAACTCTTATTCACTACAGAAGTGATACCTCCTAGCCGTTGAGTTAGCAACAGCAGATGCAACAAGGGTTAGGAAGGAACAGACAGAGTATTCCATCTATCACCCAACGACGTTACTACAACGTATCCAATTGACAACCAGAGACATTCTTCATAGGACTCGGTTTGGCAATACGGCCTTCCATCTACCACCAACCTACTGAAGCGCAGCTCAGAGTAAATATTTATTGCATTTTCCTTTTTCAAATGGGCGGTAATTTAGAATGCATAAGATACTGTATTTACGATAGCACAGCTTTTTCCCTTTGTTCCTCAGTCTCCCACTCTTTCACTCAACCCAGCCCCGTTTCCTTTGTGTAACAAGCTATCATATCTGTTTCGCCCGCTAGGGACGTTTTCCTTTATGACGTAATTTGTAATCTAGTTATGATTAATTGTGTGTATGTGAATTCTGTGTGATTAGTTAGGTATTTAGTAAATAAATCATTAAACCCAATTTTGTATTGCTGATTCAACTTGTTAGCCAGGGTTCTTGCAGATAACCAAGAATTTACAACTTTCAGATTATGAGACTGAAGTAAGATGATGATTGATATTGACTGCTATTGATGTAAAATATTGCTAGGTCTTTAAGAGTTTATTCGGAAGATAACAGCTCTATAAATATTATTTTGTGGTGCCCGACTCTCCAGTTAATTACATTTACATGATTAGCTCAATCAGGTGATATTAATTACAGAGAAATTATTTTATAGAATAGCATGTCTTATCAATTAATCTGGCATAGCCAAAGACACGACACCTCTCTCCTCTTCGCAAGGGCTGCGGTGATATTCTTCTACTCCCATATATAGCAACAAGAGCAGTACAGATGGTACAATAGGAAACCTATCTGTAAGAATGTACTCCGGCGTGTCGGCTCAACATTATATGACAGTGAATAGAGAGTGCACCCATTTTGGCTGTTTGTAAGTGATGCAGCTCAGTTATTTTGGGTATGTCACGTACCGGTAACTATAGCCCCAATCAAGCCTTTGGAGTGGGATGAATTGGCCCTGAAAAATGGACACACATCCAGGAGATTGATGGTGGAAAAGAATCGACGTATAGAGCTCATTTTCTTCCCCTCAGTCTCTGAGTAGCCCTGCCTTTCATCTCCTCCACTTCAGTAACAAATTATGCATGAGGTGTGTTTGAGCTGCCTCCACCAGAAGCCAACTAACTCTCCCTTTACCCAGGTGTAGATGAGGTTAATAGTCACACTGGCGTCTGAAGAGGTAGATTATAAGGAGGAGAGGTGCCGGAGCACGGCTCATCCCCCATCCCTCTCCCTGTGCTCATCTGGGCTGAATGCATGCTAGGATGCCACCCGCTCCACCCCCCCTTTTCATCTACTGCCCTCCAGGAGTCCTGAATATAATCAGGCTGAATATCCCATCCTGTGAGTGTGAGTGGTGGTGAGCTAAGGCTCCTGTCCGACTCCTCTCTGCCCAGGGAGAGGCTTAGCGGCTGGGTCTGGGGCCAGGGCCAGACGGGAAACAGCCAGGCCGGAGATGAAGTGGGTATGAAACACCACACTGTGCCCTGAAGCCTTTTACAATCACACCCACTATGTGTGGGGAGCCTGCCAGTGACCTAATGGATCCGCTGACGTTTTTAGCACCTGGTTATATATAAAGTTATTTTGGAGAGAGTAAACTTGCCACTGCAAGATCCACCAGAGGATCATCAGAGTATGGATTTCTCATTTGCCTGACATTATATAAAATACCAATAGATAAAATGAGGATATTCTGGTGTAAAATTACAGAGTATAACATGTAAAAAGAAAGCATCTATTTTTCTCCATCTGCTGTGCTTTACCTTAGTGCAATTAGCAGCTTTGGGCTCCAGGTCATTGAGTGTGACCAGCTCTCGGAGCAGGCTGCTCTCCTGGTAGCCTCCCTTCACTCCCCGCAGCTTGAAGTAGGCCTGGGGCTTGAAGAGGATGAGCCGCAGGTTGATGGCGAAGCCTGCCATGTCGATGGCAAAGGGCCGGTGAGGGTCGAATACAGTCTTCCAGCCGTACACCTTGCCCGCTGCGTTGACCTTGGGCGACTCGTAGCGCAAACCACCAACGAAGGCCACGGGCCATACAGATACCTTCCTTGTTGACCTCATCTGGATGGAGAAGAAGAGAGGACAGAGAAAGTTAAGCATCCTTGCGCTGTTTGTATTTTTAATTAACAGGATCAGTGTATCAGTGTCTATATGAGATGTGCCAACAAAGCAAAATACAGTCATTATAGTTTTCATTGCAAACAATGATAGAAATAGAGTCAGAGAAGCTAAAATGTACAATGTGTATGTTGCATGTATCACAGGAGCCTTGCAGGGCCACCGTGATGGACCCACCCTAAGAAGAGTAAACATGGACAGAGCTAAGTGGGTTTGAGGACCAGGGCCATTATACAGAGTGGATGGGAGTAGAAGAGCAGGTTGGTTGAGGAGATGCTTGAAAGGAGCCGAGCCTCTTCCATTCCTCAGAGGCTCAGGTTTGTCCTTTAATCTTCTAGCATCAAACGATCTCCCGGCAGCCCATTCTTTGTCAACTGTGTTTCTGCACCACTGGCAGCGAGAGAGTCATGAAAGGAAGTTTTCTAATGAGGGGTGAACTGTAGAGTAATGTATCCACACTCAATGCAGTAGAAATAATAGTGGTGCTGGTGTTCTGTTGTAGAAGTGCTTTTTAAATGAGGTGTGTAGTGGAGAGAGGAGGTATGTGGTGGGTGGGACAACACTGTGGAAACAGGTCTCTCCCTGTGTGTGTCCCAGTATTCTAGCCTTATCTGATGATAACCCATCAGTCCAGCGGATCAGAGAGGAGACGTGTCTGTGTGAAGTTTGGAAACACATCTGGGCCACCAAGAACAGGACTCGGCCAGGCTAGCCACCCAGATAATATTTCACTTAATTGTGTGTTAGGGATGACATCACCTTCTCTCAAGGGTCATGTGTGATTTCTGATCATTAGAAAACTGACCTTTATCACTAGTTTAGATCATGCATCTTTCCTATGAGTGAAATATCTGTTTTTCCTCAAGGGTTTGGTTCTTGAATGAAACTGTCTCAGGCATCATCAGGGGCGTTGCCTCTCTCCCTCCATGCTACAATGTGAAAATTAATGTTTCCAAGGCTGCCACTAATGGGAATCAGCGCTAAAATGGCACCCAGTCTCTCCTCAGTTTAGAGCTGAGCTGATGGAAATGCCACAAAGTGCTACCCCATTTTTGTGGATTTGAAGTGTTTCTGCTAAGTTTCCTCTTGTCTCTCTCTCTTTCTCTCTGTCTTTGTGTGTGTAAACTCTTTCCTTTACTGGGGCGATGCGAGTGATGGGGAGGCCCACAGAGACAGCTTGCCTATGTTCTTGAAGTCTGAGCACAACAAAGGAAACTAATCCAAAACTTTAAAGAGAGACGGTAGACGTCGAGGTGTATTAATCAATCTGGAGCACAGGCGAGGGTGACGAGATGAGGATCTGTACTGGTTCACAGAAGCTCTAAAGTGAGTTGTCATCAGAAATAGGCTGATACTGCTTGCGGGTAATTATACTGCTATAGGTTGATTATCTGTCTTTAATACATGGAATTGATGGCTTAATTCAACTCCTAAACGGTGCCCCATTATCATCAGTACACCCAATGATGCCTAAACCAGAAGAAATATCATATATCAATAAATATCAAATACTTATTTTATGATCTAAAAAAACTATTCAATTTAGGTGATATATTCTATTCTAAGTGATCTGGTTCACAATGTTGAATGTGGATGCTGAAAGAGAAGGCTAGATATGATAAAACGCAGGCGCTGCCGGTAAGTATTCCTTGTGGCTTTGGAAAGGCAACATAAGCATTTTTTTATGAAAGCTTAATAATTAATGCACCCCTTTACAGTGATTTAGTTTAACTATGGCAGATGCATATTTCATGAGCTATTTTAATTTTCACAATTTACAGCAGAGTCTCTGCCCATGTCTCTCAACATGGAATGTTTCCCCATGGTCTGGTTTGCTCTGGGTAAGAGCATCTGCTTAATGTTATGTAATGGTGCAATACCAGAAGGCTAGGTTGGCCATTACAGTTCCTTGCTGTACGTATTTTATTCAGCTGTTGTATTTGTAACCCCTGTTTCCATATTGAATTACTGCCAAGTCTGGGCAAGAGTTCATGACAATGAATGATTTAATTTGTAAAATGTTTCATATTTCAAATGTCAGGTCAAGCTGAACAAGCTGGCATCTTTCCAGTCAGGTTAATTCATGTCCAGATCATAACAACATGCAATCGCTTGGATGGATGTCTACTTTAAACCCCTTCACATGTAGCTGTTTTCTGCCTTGTCTCCAAAGCCATCCCCTCCATGACTTACACCTGATAGCAGGTCTATGAGAATGGTTCGATATTTACTGCTCTGTCAGTTGAGTCTGAGTGGTTTCTCACTGACTCTCTCTATCGGTCAGCCCAAAGGCAGCTAGCTCAAGCTCAGCCCTATAGGTCGTTACTCTCCCCTATAAAGAGTGCTGGTGCTGGGTGTAAGTGATGGAGGGCTACTAGGGAGAGGGAGAGCACTCTACCTTTCCCTGGAAATCAGGCAATGACAGGTCCATCGATACAGAGCGCATCATTTACAACCTGCCCCATTCACACTAACAAGACCTGAGGCTAATGCCCCAGGGCCCAACAGCATCCATTCAAGCCAAGCCAATGTGTCCTGAGTCAAAATGGATGACCTGAGGCACTCATTACCAAGTTCAAACTTATCCTTGGACCACTGTTGTTGGTAATGGGAATCAAAATACTTCAGCCATCATTCAATGTGCAAAAATTGTTCCAAATTAAAATAAATGTGATGAATTCTTAAATTATTTGCTGTAAACTCCCCACTACCATTGTGTTCAGTGTTACTAAAGGGAATATAGTGGACCAGACGTGGCAATGAGATGCCACTGAGCCCCAGGCCTGGACTGACCTCCTCAAATAGCTCCAGGCTATAGGTGTTGTCGTCATCAGCGAAGTAGACAATGCCCGCCTGGCTGCTGTTGGAATTGAAGGTCTCTCTGAGCCAGCGCAGCGCCAGGTTCCTCTGCATGGTGCCCCGGGGTATCCTGGGGTCCCGCGTGTCCCCACGCAGCTTATAGTTCCTGGGAGTCTCCACGTTCAGGTGGGTGTAGTTGAGGCCCGTTTCCCTGAGCATGCGTGTGACCAGCGGGGTCCTTCTCTGAGAGTCCTCCACCAGGATCCAGTGCAGGTTGGCCACGTGGAGGAAGGTGTTGGCCAGCCGCGTCAGCTCTGCCTTCTGGACCGGGCGGCTGTAGGTTGGGGTGATGATGTGGATGGTGGGCAGCACGTCGGACCATGGTGGCGGCCGTGTGTACACGTACTCCGTCCTCACCACCTCAACTATGTCCTTATCAGAGGAGCAGTACTCCTTAGAGTCGCTGGCCTGGCCCACGTCCCTCCGTCCTCCGTCGGCTCCATCATCTGCAGGGGAACAGGAAGACATATAAGGCCGCGGGGGAGGGGTTTCCCACTGAATAATCTCAAGTGGCACAATCCAAGAGGCAAGTACCTGAGAGTCAGTGCCGATGTACTGCAAGCCTCTCTGGTATGATAAAGATCTCTTTTACTAGGTGGTGACAGGCAGCAAAGAGTGAAAGCAGGCAGCGTGAAGTGAGCGGACAACATGGCTACAGTTTAGTTAGGGCAGCGGCTCCCCTGGCTGCCCCTACTCATTCAGCTGGAACAGCCATGGCAGGGACAGGGTCTATTCCAGTAGTGGAGCTATGATTATGTGGCCCCCATAGCCCTCTATGATGGATCTAATATCATTATTGGATCATTAAGGTAGTTCATTTCTCATTTCTCCACATTGTTCCATAGTTCACGGCAGTCTTTATCAGTGCTCAGTTAGAGAGGAGGTTCTCACCTCAGACAGAAACATGATATTTCTACATCACACAGCAGATTCACACAATCTCCTGAGGGCCAGATGTTCTGTGGTGGCTGACAAAAAGCATTCTGGCAAACCCCTGCTACTCTTAACACAAAACAAAGGAAAGGCTCCAGTTGATTTGTGGAGACCTGCCTATTTTACATCTTACATTTCACCTTGATGCCAAATGGAAGGAGGCAAAGAACGCTATTGATTTACGGTCACCTTAAAGACCCAGTGAAGTCAAAAAAAATATTTTTCTGTGTTTTATGTATATTTCCACACTGAGGTTGGAATAATTAGGCCCCTCACTCAGACCACTCCCAGACAGTCCTAGCAAAATTCTTGATTGCTATTTTTGACCATTTTATTTGAAAACAATCACAGTGATGTGATATTGAGATAAAAACAAACAAGATGCATTGGGCCTATTAATATGGTTCTGTTCACTAGACAAGAGTACTGTACTTGACATATCAGACTGTTGGTTTATTAAGGTCACGTCTCAGGCTTGTGAACAGTATGTGGGAGCCACATAAACACCAACTCGGGAGATTCTATAAAGCCTGACTGGGAGCTTTTAGGGAGCAGTGATTATTATGATTATTACTATTTCAGATGCTGATTAAAGGGCATTTGAAATGAATCTAGTCTCCTTTTGATTTGAAAAGTCTTCTACAGTTTAACTGCTAAATATATTAGCTGAATGACTGCTGAAGACCATATGCTGCGTGTAAATTAGCTTTACTCCAAGCACAAGCTGCGGATGGGACTGTGCGAATCAAAGGACACTTACCAAGAAGTTAATTTTGGATAGCCTTAACTGACAATTGACCTATATTACAATCTGATGATGCACACCACCACATAGGGATCTGTAACAGACCCTGCGGAAGGCATGTGTTGTACTGTATGTACTGTACCATTATGTTCTGTGACTGGGCATGTGATTGAACTGGATTGTATACATTGGCTATTGAATGCAACAGAGGACATATGAGAAAGTGGAAGATTGAGTATGTACCCTTGCGGATGGCGAGCAGCGGAGCGATTGCACTTTGGTGCCAAACGGTGATGAGCAGAGTCCACGGTAACACTATCAACACGATGGCAAGAATGTCTCTTCTCTTCGGCATCTCCAGGATTGGTTTTATGTCTCGTCATTACCTGCCGGGAGAGAGGAGGAACGACAAACATGTCAACAAGGGCCGCTAGCTAAATGATCCACTCTACAAGATGTGGTGGCTTGGCTGAGAGAACCACTAACTTATTTTACCATGAGGAAGGGGACAGTCTTTTAGCACAGCAACAAAATACCACATCAATTCTGTTTATCTTCCAGGCGTAGAAATACTCAATTGATACAAATCTTGTCATGCAAAAGACATAAGCCCCATAAAAGCCTTCCTCTGATAAAGAAATGGGTCAAGAAGACCCTTTCATGCGTGAGTTCCAAATATTTCTAACGGTCGCCCCAGCGTGAGTTTTTTTAAATGCACGTGATGTTAGAATGTTCTCTCCATTCCAGAATGTGATTTAAACGTAAACAGTACATTTTACCCACGCGCAGCCTGTTTATATTTATAGGCTGTTTCAACTTCAATTTCAAATTATTATTTTTATTTTCTAAAAACAGTTTGTATTTAGGTGTGTTCCGCCTCCTCATTCATTCACATAAAAATAGTCATTTTTACTTTTGCGGACAATTACATTGTTGGGACATTTCTGACACGGACAAAATTCCCCAAGCACTTCCCAATTGTTTGTGCAGTTCACATTTGCAAACATTTGCTCATCTCCCGTCAGAACAGGATCTGCACACGTGTTCACATTTTCCATTCCACATTTATATTGTAGCGTACTGTATGTATGGAGCATAATATATTTGTCTATATTCTTTATAACCGCGGACACGTGAGGAAACGTTACTCATTTCATAACCTTTATGGTGTTATAGTCAATCGTGCTTATGTAGCTACATTCGTCTATTAGCTCTGTAAAACAATGCTAATTGCGTTAGAGAACTATTATCTTGTGTTGTATTTTGAAGCTATGTGGCCTTATGACTCCCAAGTGGTGCAGCGGTCAAAGGCACAGCACATCAGTGCAAGAGGCTTCACTACAGACGCGGTTCAAATCCAGGCAGCGTTTCTATCAAAGTAAGTGCCTTATTACGTTATAATCGTTTCCGTATGCCGTTTCTGCTGTAGCTCACTGTATGTATGGATCATAATATATTTCTTATAACCGCGGACACGTGAGGTAACGTTAGACATTTTATAACCATTATGTTGTCATAGTCAATCGTGCTTACATTATTCTATTAGCTCTGTAAAACAATGCTAGTTGCGTCAGAGAACTATTGTGTTGTATTTTGAAGCTACCCTGGACGTATGACTCCCAAGTGGCGCAGTGGTCTATGGCACTGCATCTCGGTGCTAGAGGCGTCACTACAGACACCCTGGTTCAAATCCAGGCTGTATCACAACTGGCTGTGCAGCGCACAATTGGCCCAGCGTTGTCCGATTTTGGCCGGTGTAGGCCATCATTGTAAATAATAATTTGTTCTTAAATGACTTACCTAGTTAAATAAATAAAAATATGACCATGGTTTGTTTATTTGGTCTATTCTGCCCTGCCTTGCCCCCCATGTGGAACTCAAAAGTTAGTTTCTTACTGTTATAACTAAAATCTGTGATTTTGTCAATGCAATAAACTATTTTTTATAGCAGTGTTTATTATGTTACTTCTTTGTAGTATTGTTTTATTGCTATATCCTTATATTGTATTCTAATGAATAATTCGTATTTATTTTGTACTTTCAGAAACCACAAACATTATTTTCCAATATCATAACTGGAGCTGGACATCTTTGGAGCTGAAGAATGACAGCTTTTGTATGCTAACGTACACTCCTTAACAGTTGTACTGGATGAAAACACAGCAAGAAAACACATATGCCAATATGTAATAGTCATCTATTTTATTGCAGTATTGGTAGTTGGTTCAACAACTTGTTTTACTAGAGGACAAAAAACAGAATATGCATAACCCATATTTAATATCCATGCAGTGACTGAACAACAACTGCATTTCCACCCCCATCTCTAAAGGCATAGTATCATGGCTGGTCACCTGTCAGGTCAGTCAGTCACTTATTGCTGCAGATGTGCTCAATAATGCCTGAGCATGTGATACTCCTCAAAGCATGGTGAAATACATAGAGGTGTATTACAAGCTAAACACATGTATTTTGTCATCTTCCTCTGCTTACTTCTCCTGGCGCCAGACAGGCAGACTTTGCAGTGCCTCCGTGTGCGACTACCTTGAGCAGCAGTTTGAGGGACATTGCAGGGAAAATGCCGTGCAGTGAGGCGTAGGGGATTGTCTACAGCAGGACGACCCCCAGTGGATGGGCGCCAAGGGGTGTGGTGCTCCTCCAGCAGCTCTCATGAGGTTCTCTCTGTATTTTTGGTAGGTAATTACTTTACCTATGAGGGAGTGGGGAGGATGAGGAAAGTTAGAGGATGATGAGGCAGTGAGTAGGTGGGTGAGATATTGTCACTATAATTGCATAATGGATTTGTATGTGAACTGTACATCCAATTACAAAAATACCTTGTTCAGTAATCATCTCACCTGTTAGTTGGCGGTGAACTACGCTGCCGTTGAGGACAGCAGTGTCGATCAGATGGAAAAATATCTTCTTATACCACTTGGTCGTTTTCCGTGTGCATTCCACAAAGCTGTTTATCATGTCTGCCTTATCCACAGCCCCCATTTTGAGGTTATAATCAAGCACACAATCTGGTTCGATCTTTCTCTCTCCCGTCAGGTGGTCCACCTTCCCTGTTGCCGACATGGTTGCTGTATGGACAGTGGAGAGGACATGGACGTCTCGTTTGTCATGCCACTTTACTGCCAGCTGTTGACCGTTCTCCTGGAACTCCACCTCCCCTCTCTGCATCTTCCTGCATCCGAATGCCGGCATCCCCTTCCTGTTCGACACGACTGTGCCACAGGCCCCTGTGCTGTTGGAGAGCAGATGCTGGAAGAGTGTGGGACTGCTGTACCAATTGTCCACATGCAAAGTGTGTCCCTTGCCAAGATGAGGAGCCAGCATGGTCATCACCACGGACCCGGACACCCCAAGCCCCTCATAATGTTTTATGTCAGTGGTGGACCCTGTGTAAACTATAATATCCTGGACAAATCCTCTCTTCACGTCGCACATGACAAGGAACTTGACTCCAAACCTGTGCCTTTTGGAGGGAATATATTGACGGAATGCCAGCCTACCTTTCCATAACATCAGGGACTCATCAATGCATAGGTCCTTGTATGGCACAAAGACCTGACCAAATGCTGATGTCAGGCTGATAAGAACATTTCTTATTTTGTATAACGGGTCACTTAGGATGGCAGTAGCATTGTTGATGAAATGCAGGCATCGCAACAGAACTAGGAAGCGGTCTTGGGAAAAGAGGGTGGCAAAGAAGGGAGTTGCAAACATAGGATCTGTGCTCCAGTATTCTCTTAGAGTTCTTCTTTACTATCCCATGAGGAGAACTGTCACCAGGAAGGTATACATTTCACTAATTGTGGTTGTCACCCTTTTAGCGAGTTTCCCCCTCACTCCTGGCTCTCATCTCCTGTAGCTCCAAGGCATAGCGATTGGTCTCTTCTACTATGTTTCCCACCAGCTCCTCTGTCAGAAACAACTTGAAGCACTCTGCCTCAGTTGGAAATGGCAAGGGGCGTTGCACTCCAGACTGGGACTCGTCAAAGCAAACAGCAGGTCCAGGAGGGGTGAAATGACTGGTGGCCTTCCAGGTACCACAGAACTCCTGTACTTCATCCACTGTTGGTCCGCCTCCATCACCACTAGCATCTTCAAAGGGACCTGGTACTTCGTCAGTTGACAAGGGAAATTCAGATTCAGGGTTCTCAATGGCTACAAGGTTGGGGGGCAGCTCCTCACTGTCACTGTCAGAATCTGATTCCTGACTTTCATACTCAGACTCATTGTCAGAATTGTAAAAAATCTCCAGAATTACCACATTTGTGAGATGTCTCCTTTTGAAAGACATTGCTAATGCTACAGCTTAGCTCACTAGCTACATACATAAACAACACTGAATGACGCAGAGTGAGAGGTTACGTGGTTGACTGCCGGAACGCACCACTTGTATCAATAAATCACTCAGAAAATGTTGTGTGGCAATTATTTGTGTATTTACGGTTTTATTCACATGTTTTCAATTCTAGGTGACAAATCATGCATTCCGATTCTTACACAGATTGTAATGGGCACATATTATGTGTGTAAAATAATTTTTTGAAGGTTGTACTGATTATGATGAGCTAAGCTAATTCCAGCTGTGTAGCCATGTTTGTTGACATACAATGCATTCTGGGTTTCACGTCTGTTTGACCAAAGATGTTATAACAAAATGAGGTGAGAGTTCACACATTTTTTGAGGACTTCCGGAAATTAATGGTGGGATGTGAACCACGGTAGATGACACACCCCTTCAACATGCATACTATAAACAGACCAAACTCATCCCGTGTTCTCTTATTATCTTCGGTTTCTGTGAGGAAAAAATGCATGGCTGCGCCGTGAAACTAATCGTCGGATTACTTTCGATTTCTATAAAAAATTTTTTTACCTAGTTATTTCGATCAATGTTGAGCTCACCTGTGATGTGAGTAATTATACATAGTAATTGCTATTAGCTAATTCATATTGTAGTTTATGTCAGCCGAGAGTTAGAAAATATGACTGCTTGTGTTGGGTCAATATTTCCTCAGCTAGCGCTAGGACAAATGTAGCCTACATTTTTCCGGTTAGGATGACATTCTGGACATAACTTTGAAAGGACTGTGTTCGTTTAAATAGTTTCTGAAAAAAGTGTGGCCAGCTCAAACGCTGATTGTTGAGTCATTCGAAACTGGCCGTTTTAAACGAGCGTTCTAATCACGTGGTACAGGAGTCGGGTGGCACCTTAATTGGGGAGGATGGGCTCCTGGTAATTGCTGGAGCAGCAGAATTAGTGGAACGGTATCAAACACATGGTTTCCATACAGTTTTAGATACTCAGGCAGCTCAATGGCAATTTCCACTGAGGACTTTCCTGTCTACTCTCCACTGAGGCAGGAGAAAACTGCCCTTTCACACGGGTGTGATCGTTCTGAAGCTACGATCACACCCGTGTGAAAGGGCAGTTTTCTCCTGCCTCAGTGGAGAGTAGACAGGAAAGTCCTCAGTGGAAATTGCCATTGAGCTGCCTGAGTATCTAAAACTGTATGGAAACCATGTGTTTGATGTATTTGATACCGTTCCACTAATTCTGCTGCTCCAGCAATTACCAGGAGCCCATCCTCCCCAATTAAGGTGTCACCCGACTCCTGTGGTATACAGACAGGCACTATCTGGAACAAATAATTAAACAGTTTTTGCATATACACATTTCATTGCCTTGGAATATCAGTTTGATTAGTCTGATGGATTAATGTGTTTGTGCTGTGGAAGGAATCTATGCGGTGAGACTGGTATTTTGCTTTCATTAAAGCCTGTCATGAACAGACCTATGGCCATATAACAACAATGGCTGTAATGTATTGTGCTGAACATGTTGATGATTATGGTAAATGACTATGATTCCTCACCCACAGTTAGAGCTGGATCATGGCACCATCAGTGATGCAGTGGTGCAGCTGGAGGAGCCAGGCCCGCACAGCAGCAGCACGTCGAGCAGAGTGATGTGATCGTCCACGACATCTCAGCAAGCCATGCCTCCTCCTCATACAGCCAGGAAACACCACCCTAAGACCTGGATGGAAGACAACTGGCCAGGGCTTAGTCACCGCATGACGTCATCCGTCAGTCACGTTATAGGAAGACATGACATCAGTCACATTAGGATGCCATTCAGACCAACTCTAGGCATCAATAACTGTACTGACAAGGTTGCCAATCAATCTACCTCAGCTGCATGTGCATCCACAATGTAATATCCCTGTCTCAACCATCACAGAACTACTGTTCAAGAGCAGGCACAGCAGAGGACTATAGTACAGAACTCCCATCAACGTCATTCTCCACTTGGCAAAAATTGGTTGAATGAACGTTGTTTCCATGTCATTTCAACCCCCCAAAAAATCGATGTGATGACATTGAGTCAACATGGAAAACGTATTGGATTTGTAAAAAGTCATCAACAAAAGGGCATTTTAACCTAAATCCAATGACATGGTGACATTTTTTTTTTGATTTCATGTTGAATTTAGGGTATTTGACAACTCAATCAAATGTAAATCAAAACTAAACATTGAACTGATGTCTGTGCCCAGAGGGTCCTGTTTACAGGAGGTATATGTGGCAGTGACAGGTTATTTCCATTTCTCCCTAAGATGTGGAGACTGGGAGAAACGCATACAGCCTTGTCACTTGATAAGAGTCTGGTGCTGTGGATGGAGATGGTGATGTTATGAAACAATTAGCATCCTCTCTCATCCAAAATCATGGGAATTAATGAATGACAAATGAATTAATGAATGCCATGGAACGCTAAACTGAGCCAGGTTGTCTGTGTAGGCTGCAGCTCAAATATTGGTCGGCTGCAGATGCGACTGGGTGTATATTTTTAGACGTTTGTGATGGAAGATCAAATGAACTGCAAAGATGTTTATTTTATTTTTAGAGAGAACAGCAGGGGCCCAGTCTTATTAAGGCATCGTATGAATGCAAATTGCCTCTGACCTGGTAATTTGGTAGGGAGGGTATTTGCTTGGTAGGGAGTGTATATGCTTGATAGGGTGAGTATATGGTCGGGTGTGTATATGCTTGGTAGGGAGTGTATATGCTTGATAGGGAGTGTATATGGTAGGGAGTGTCCTTGGTAGGGAGTGTAAATGCTTGGTAGGCAGTGTATATGCTTGATAGCGAGTGTATATATGTTTGGAAGGGTTTGTAAATGCTTGGTAGGGAGTGTATATGCTTGGTAGGGGGTGTATATGCTTGTGTAACAGTATAACTTTAGACCGTCCCCTCGCCCATACCCGGGCGCAAACCAGGGACCCTCTGCACACATCAACAACAGTCACCCTCGAAGCATCGTTACCCATCGCTCCACAAACGCCGCAGCCCTTGCAGAGCAAGGGGAACCACTACTTCAAGGCCTCAGAGCAAGTGACGTCACCGATAACTAAGCTAACTAAGCTAGCGTTTCACATCCGTTACACTTGGTAGGCGGTGTATATGCTTGGTAGGGGGTGTATATGCTTGGTAGGGTGTGTGTATATGCTTGGTAGAGAGTGTGTATGGTAGGGAATGTATATGCTTGGTAGGGTGTGTATATGGTAGAAGGGGCTTGATAGGGAGTGTATGCTTGCTTGGTAGAAGGTGTGGTAGAAGGAGTATAGTGTGTATGGTAGGGAATGTATATGCTTGGTAGGGTGTGTATATGGTAGGGGGTGAATATGTATTTTCTTGAGGGTAGGGGTTGTGTATATGCTTGGTAGAAGGAGTATATGTCTTGAGGGTAGGGGGTGTGTAGGTGTGTGTATAAGGGGGTAGGGTAGGGTGTGTATATGGTAGGGAGTGTATTTTCTTGGTTGGGTGTCTACATGCTTGGTAGTGGGTCTATATGCTTGCTTGGTGTGTATATTGTAAGGTGTATATGGTAGGGTGTTAATGCAAATAACAGGTTGTTTATGGTAGGGGGTGTAAATGCTTGGTAGGGAGTGTTAATGGTAGGGATTGTATATGGTAGGGTGTGTATATGCTTGGTAGAAGGTGTATATGGTAGGGGTTGTGTATATGGTAGGGAGTGTATTTTCTTGGTAGGGTGTGTATATGGTAGGTTGTGTATATGCTTGATAGGGAGTGTATATGCTTGATAGGGAGTGTATTGTCTTGGTAGGGTGTGTATATGGTAGGGTGTGTATATGCTTGGTAGAATGTGTATATGGTAGGGGGTGTATATGCTTGGTAGGGTGTGTATATGGTAGGGAGTGTATTTTCTTGGTTGGGTGTCTACATGCTTGGTAGTGGGTCTATATGCTTGGTAGGGGTGTATATGCTTCGTAGGGTGTGTATATTGTAAGGGGTGTATATGCTTGGTAGGGTGTTAATGCAAATAACAGGTTGTTTATGGTAGGGGGTGTAAATGCTTGGTAGGGAGTGTTAATGGTAGGGAGTGTATGTGGTAGGGTGTGTATTTTCTTTGTAGGGTGTGTATTAGAGGTCGACCGATTATGATTTTTCAATGCTGATACTGATACAGATTATTGGAGGACCAAAAAGGCCGATACCGATTAATCGGCCAATTTCTATTTTATTTTATTTGTAATAATGACAATTACAACAATACTGAATGAATACTTAATTTAACTTAATATAATACATCAATACAATCAATTTAGCCTCAAGTAAATAATGAAACATGTTCAATTTGGTTTAAATAATGCAAAAACAAAGTGTTAGAAAAGTGCAATATGTGCCATGTAAGAAAGCTAACGTTTACGTTCCTTGCTCAAAACATGAGAACATATGAAAGCTGGTGGTTCCTTTTAACATGAGTCTTCAATATTCCCAGGTAAGAAGTTTTCGGTTGTAGTTATTATAGGAATTATAGGACTATTTCCCTCTATACCATTTGTATTTCATTAACCTTTGACTATTGGATGTTCTTATAGGCACTTTAGTATTAACAGTGTAACAGTATTGCTTCCGTCCCTCTCCTCGCTCCTCCCTGGGCTCGAACCAGCAACACAACAACAACAGCCACCATCGAAGCAGCGTTACCCATGCAGAGCAAGGGGAACAACCACTAGAAGGCTCAGAGCGAGTTACGTTTGAAACTCTATTAGCACGCGCTAACTAGCTAACCATTTCACTTCAGTTACAACAGCCTCATCTCTGGAGTTGATAGGCTTGAAGTCATAAACAGCACAATGCTTCACGCACAACGAAGAGCTGCTGGCAAAACGCACGAAAGTGCTGTTTGAATGACTGTTTACACGCCTGCTTCTGCCTACCACAGCTCAGTCAGATACTTAGATACTTGTATGCTTAGTCAGATTATATGCAACGCAGGATACGCTAGATAATATCTAGTAATATCATCAACCATGTGTAGCCGTTCTGCCCCTGAACAGGCAGTTAAGCCACTGTTCCTAGGCCATCATTGAAAATAAGAATTTGTTCTTAACTGACTTGCCTAGTTAAATAAAGGTTAAAAAAATCAAAACTAGTGATTATGATTGATTGTTTTTTATAAGATAAGTTTAATGCTAGCTAGCAACTTACCTTGGCTTACTGCATTCGCGTAACAGGCAGTCTCCTTGTAGAGTGCAACGAGAGAGAGGCAGGTTGTTATTGCGTAGGACAAGTTAACTGTAAGGTTGCAAGATTGGATCCACCGAGCTGACAAGGTGAAAATCTGTCGTTCTGCCCCTGAACGAGGCAGTTAACCCACCATTCCTAGGCCGTCATTGAAAATAAGAATGTGTTCTTAACTTACTTGCCTAGTTAAATAAAGGTATAATATATATATATTTTTTTATTGGCAAATCGGCTTCCAAAAATACAGATTTCCGATTGTTATGTAATCGGCCCTAATTAATCGGCCATTCCGATTAATCGGTCGACCTCTAGTGTGTATATGCTTGATAGGGAGTGTATATGGTAGGGTGTGTATATGCTTGGTAGGGGGTGTATGTTCTTGGTAGGGTGTGTGTATATGCTTGGTAGGGGTGTGTGTATTCTTGGTAGGGGGTTTATAAACAATCCTCAAATTGAAGAATGTCTTCTGAGAATTCAGACCAATCAGATGGAAGGATGATAATCATGAACACTATTTTGAATGGACTGACTAAAAGTGGAACTGATGGATAATACTTCAATGTATTGAAGAAGAAAAAAAAGATCCATGCTTGCTGCTATTGTCACTGAATCCATGCTCACAAAACACAGTGATGCAGGGTATATGTTTCTCAATGGGAGAGCTGCAAGAACACCTTCCCTATCCACAGCTCAACACATTGTGATGGACCAGAATAAGATGAACAGAATCTGGACATTGTGCAACACAACAAGTTGTCAACATTTCACTCCATTTTTTCTTTTTCAAAGACAACTAGAAAACAGATGCGTCCTTGTCAGCCTTCATCTTCTCTCTACAGTCTTATGTTATAAATCTTAATTGAATATGATGAAGCTATGGTCTTAATCATCAAGAAATCTTTAGAAAAATCATGTCAGCACATTCCCAAATTCCCATCTGTTGATATGAGAAACGTGACAACTCTGGAGTCTAATCTCAGCATGTCTCTCAATGCCAATTTCTGAGCTCAATACCAGGAAGACTAAATGGTAGTCCCAGCTTAATACCAGGTAGACTAAATAGTAGTCTTACATATCGTTCTCATCTCTCACCCCTTTTACACTCTCATATAGACCGGAGACATGGATGTCACAATATACCACAAGACTGTTATCAATCAACAATCACCACTAGCCGGCCTCTGGTCAGTACACTGCCCTGAACCTATGTGTTGTGATAATTGCATTGTTTGCTCTATAACCTGTTAATTCATATGCCTTTTGACCGTGATAGATAAGCCCAAAGGCCGAGACAATGAGAAGACACAGTGGCAGAATAAATTCAACCACACCTTTTGTTTAATCACAAAACCGAATATCAACCCATGTCCAGTGAAGTCCACAAAGCATATTGCATGTACAGTAACAGACAGTTACATGACCTACAACATGGTCAAGCAAGGTTATGTTTCGGACATTATGTTTCGGACAAATGAGCAACTATTGATTTAGAACCACAGAGAGTTACCACAAGTCGTAAAGAAAACAGGAGCCGCCTCCACTATTCCAGCACATTTCACCATCATCAAATTACCTCTATTTAGTCGTATACAGTGATAACTAAAAGATACCAAAAACGTTTTAGTCCGATCAACGTAAGCTAAATATGTTGTGGCTGTCCATGGATGGTTCTGATTTCTGTGCGTGTGTGTGCACATTCGTGCAAGTAGAAAAACATCTGAACTCAACATAGTTGTTGAGAAACAGCAATGCCATCCTCCTCTCTTTTTTTGTTGACAAAATGGTCTATCACTCTGTCATACAGTACACGCTTTTATTTTTTTGTTGTCCTAGGATACCTGGCTAAAATGCTTGCTCGCTAGCCTAACTTCCATTCATGGGCAAAGTTAGCTAGTTAACATTAGCCTTCTGGCTCTACATCTAGCCACATATTGAACTTCCATTCTCTCAGGCCAGGGGCACAACAATGTATGAATTAATGGTTGGATAAGAATCGCCGTTATAATCATTGGCAGGTATGGAGATTTACATAAAACCACAAGTCCAAATACCTATCTCCATCCATGGCTAATTTAGGAAAGGGACAATTTTGGCTAGCTGGCTGGCTAGCCACCAGAGGACAACAACAACAACCAGATGCAACAACTCAAGTTTTTCTGTCAATGACGTACGCTTTCAATGGGATTTGATAGGAGTGAAGCCAAATCAAAACTCACTTTTTTTTGTGTGCGCCAGTACCATTCACAGTTGAGCTTGCTCAGTTTAGCTCAACACTGATTGGCTAATTTTGTAGGGGCGTTGTTTCGCTCGCTCGGATGCTTTTTCCTGTGAGATACATTCAGCCTCTTAAGAATTGTAGTAAAATGATGAAAGCGAGACGAAATATATATTTGATTTTGTATTTTTTTTTGCAAATTTCTTGGGGGAAGCCAGGCTTTCCTTTGCATCCATGAATACATGCCACTGGCATCGGACTGTTAAACAGTCATCACTAGTGGGCCTCCGCCCAGTTCCCTGCCCTGGACCTCAGACACTGTCACTAGCTGACTAAAACCCTACACCTTGGAGACCGCTGCTCTATGTACATAGTCATGTACACCACTGGTCAATCACATTTTTTACATGCTGTTTTACCCACTTTGAATGTACAGTATATACTGTATTCTCATCATGGCTCATCCTATGTAACTACTGCTATACACACCTTTTCTATTCACATACTGTCCATACTGTCTATACAAATCAATCTCAACATGAATATTATTTATATTTTGGATTTAGGCCCGGAAGCAAATTTCATACAATTCTATCCGTTTTGTACTGTGTTATTATGTAGTGTGCTCTCAACATAGCTCATTCTAATATTTCTACTACTGTTCATTGCATTTTAGTTACACTGTTTATACACACTACATATTTATTTATATACTGGATTCTTGACATAGCTTACTCTAATATATCTACTGCGTACATATCATTCCTAGTATATCTTGTGTAGATTAATCCCGTGTACGTACTTATAGATTGCATTTGGATTACTGTTACAGTATTATTTGGGTTGATAATTAGATCTGTTTCAACATTTCTTGTTGATCTTTCTGTTTTTTTTGTTGTTTTTATTGATTATTGCGGACCTGTTTGACATTTTACTGCATTGGTAGGAGCTAATAACAAACATTACATGACCAGTGAACTTTGATTTGATTTATATCCTAAATGGAACAGCACCCTTCCCTCCCCTCCCTCAATGACTAATTCTTACGTATCTGCAAGGACAGGGTAGATGAAGCCATTATGGCAGACACTCCTGTTGCCTTTTGGAGAGTTACTGTAGACTCCTGTTGCCTATTGGAGGGTTACTAAAGTGATCGAGCCTTCCTCAGACTTTTCCCGTTGGCCCCCATCTGCTCCCATCCCATTGGCTCCCATTTTGTATTTCTGGAATACGAATAATAATACCATATTTTCCAAGTCACTTCACCAGGGCATCATTTTGATGTAGTCTCTAGTCAGTTGGAGAGCCACAGAGGGAGTATTATTATGTCCTTGTCTGTCCAATCATTCACTCCTACTTATTAATGTATTGGTCTCCTACCAAATGGCCAGGATTTGGAACAGTTTTCAATGACGTCTTAGGGACTTTCTAATAGAGGGGCTGCAACAGGTCATTATCGATGTTCCTGTCACAGACCAAAAAAGTACTTCGCCTGCAGGTGTCATTAAATGTTAATTCTGGATTTGTGAAGTATTGATTCACATGGCCTTAATTGCTTTAGAAATGACCAAGAATGGACAGCCTGTCTGAGTGGTTTCTACAGTCTACTTTTCATTGTGTTCTCTATTGTGCTTGTATTGGATTCAGAGAAGAAGACAGAATTAATACAGCTATAGAAAACCAAGATGGGCTGTATGAAACATAGATTAACATATGAAACTCCTGTAAATAATAGGTTCCATAATTCAAGAACGAGCATAGTTTTCCCTGTGTGTGTGTGTGTCCATTAATGTGCTCATGTGGGTGCACATACAGTACTAGCACGAGGGTTTGTGTTATAACTTCATCTAGGCACTTCATACAAAGAAATACTGTAACATAATGAGCTACAGTAAATATAAGGAACAGAAGCACACCAAGTTCTATTTACCTTCTGTTTACTGTACATACAGTTGAAGTCGTAAGTTTACATACACCTTAGCCAAATACATTTAAACTCAGTTTTTCACAATTCCTGAAATTCAATCCTAGTAAAAAAAATCCCTGTTTTAGGTAAATTAGAATCACCACTTTATTTTAAAAATGTGAAATGTCAGAATAATTTTAGAGAGAATGATTTATTTCAGCATTTATTTCTTTCATCACATTCCCAGTGGGTCAGACGTTTATATACACTCAATTAGTATTTGGTAGCATACAGAATGGTGTCGTCTGCGTAGAGGTGGATCAGAGAATCACCAGCAGCAAGAGCGACATCATTGATGTATACAGAGAAGAGAGTCGGCCGAGAATTGAACCCTGTGGCACCCCCATAGAGACTGCCAGAAGTCCGGACAACAGGCCCTCTGATTCGACACACTGAACTCTGTCTGAGAGGTAGTTGGTGAACCAGGCAAGGCAGTCATTTGAGAAACCAAGGCTGTTCAGTCTGCCGATTAGAATGTGGTGATTGACAGAGTCGAAAGCCTTGGCCAGGTCGATGAATACGGCTGCACAATGTGTGAAGGTAGGCCTTGAAATACATCCACAGGTACACCCTCCAATTGACTCAAATGATGTCAATTAGCCAATCAGAAGCTTCTAAAGTCATGACATAATTTCTGGAATTTTCCAAGTTGTTTAAAGGCACAGTCAACTTAGTGTATGTAAACTTCAGACCCACTGGAATTGTGATACAGTGAAATAATCTGTCTGTAATTAATTGTTGGAAAAATGACTTGTGTCATGCACAAAGTAGATGTCCTAACCGACTTGCCAAAACTATAGTTTGTTAACAAGACATTTGTGGAGTGGTTGAAAAACAAGTTTTAATGACTCCAACCTAAGTGTATGTAAACTTCCGACTTCAACTGTACATCTCAGATGCCTCCATTGTGTTTATATTCTTCCCTATCTCCAGAAGCCATGAAGGTAAATGGAAGAAAACAACTTAGGCCTATAGAGTACCCTTGGAGCAGAGTAAAATGCCACAGCATATTGGTCCAATGGTTATGATTCACAGAGAGTGACAGATTCAAACAGGACTTTTTTCCAACCAGGTCTGGGCAGATGTTGTGCTGATGCTCTGAATTTCATATTACCAAGACAAAGTGACAAAATACTTCTCCCCCCAATATAGGCATTATACAGAAAGAATTTTCAATTCATTATAAGAATGATAATTTCCCTATAGTAGGCTTATGCTGCCTGGAATATGGGCAAGTTGACATGTAATCAAAGATAATCCATCTCTAAATGTGCCTAATGGATGGGGGGATGCAAGACCGCCTCATTTCCACCTATTGTTAAGTCAGCCCATGTAGATTTACACTCTTCGCTTTGCTTAACGCGAGACCAGCGCACTGTCCACTTTAATGCTGCATAATAACTTAATCATTCCAAAGAGCGACTGGGAGTATACTTTCCCATTTGATTTAGATGAGAATGGCTGTTTAATTTTCAAGAAAAGTTAAGTAAGCCATTTTCAGCGCGCTTTGCACTTGATTGATGGCCAGCTTCCTCAGCATTGATGAAAGATTTAGGTGCCCATTCCAAGGCAGGTTTTCTCTCTGCTGATAACCACAGGCCGAGGCTAGCCGGTCTACCACTTTCCTCTCAAATTTATTTGCAACAGCTCAGCCAGGGACTTCTTTTGGCTGAACCTGAGATTAGGCACTCACACCTGGGGTAGGAAGAACACAGCCGTCCCATAGGACCATGGGGACTAAAACCGAAACCTTGTGCAAAGGGTAAAGATCAGGTCATCACATGTCTCATGTTATAAACTTGGAGGTTCAAGCCCTGAATGCAGATGGCTGACAACCGTGGTATATCAGACCCGTATATCAGGGGTACGTCAAAACATTTATTTTTACTCCTCTAATTACATTGGTACAGTTTATAATAACAATTAGGCCCCTCGGGGATTTGTGGTACAGTTAAAGTTGGAAGTTTACATACACCTTAAGCAAATACATTTAAACTCAGTTTTTCACAATTACTGTCATTTAACTTCTCTAGGGTAGGGGGCAGCATTTGGATTTTTGGATGAAAAGCATGCCCAAATTAAACTGCCTTCTACTCTGATATGCATATAATTAGTAGATTTGGATAGAAGACACTCTAAAGTTTCAAAAACTGTTAAAAATAATGTATGTGAGTATAACAGAACTGATTTGGCAGCTGAAAACCTGAGAAAAATCCATTCAAGAAGGACTTTTTTTTCTTTTTTTTCTTCTATTCAAGGCCATTACAGTATCCATTGACTTAGGACTCAAATTGCAGTTCCTATGCCTTCCGCTAGATATCAACAGTCTTTAGAAATGGTTTCAGGCTTGTATTCTATAAAATGAGGGAGTCAGAGCAGTCTGAATGAGTGGACGCTGCCGTTTCACATAGCTTTTTCATGCACGCGACCAGAGAGAGTTCCTTTCTTGTTTACCTTTTATAGTGATGACATTATTGTCCGGTTGAAATATTATCGATTGTTTAGGCTAAAAACAACCTGAGGATTGAATATAAACATCGTTTGACATGTTTCTATGAACTTTACGGACGCAATTTTGATTTTTTTTGTCTGCCTGTTGTGATTACATTTGAGCCTGTGGATTACTGAAGAAAACGCGCGAACAAAACAGAGTTTTTCAGATATAAAGAGAGACTTTATTGAACTAAAGGAACATTTATTGAATAAATGAGTGTCCTCTGAGTGCAAACATATGAAGATCATTAAAGGTAAGTGATTAATTTTATCTCTATTTCTGACTTGTGTAACTATTCTACTTGGCTGGTTACTGTTTGTAATGATTTGTCTGCTGGGCTATGTTCTCAAATAATTGTAAGGTATGCTTTCGCCGTAAGGCATTTTTGAAATCTGACACCATGGTTGGATTCACAAGTAGTTCATCTTTAAACCTATGTAAAATATTTATAATGAGTATTTCTGTATTTGAATTTGGCGCTCTGCAATCTCACTGGATGTTGGCCAGAGAGGTTAATCCTACTAAAAATTCCCTGTTTTAGGTCAGTTAGGATTACCACTTTATTTTAAGAATGTGAAATGCCAGAATAATAGTAGAGAGAATGATTTATTTCAGCTTTTATTTCTTTCATCACATTCCCAGTGGGTCAGAAGTTTACATGCACTCAATTAGTATTTGGTAGCATGGCCTTTAAATTGTTTAACTTGGGTCAAACGTTTCGGGTAGCCTTCCACATGCTTCCCACAATAAGTTGGGTGAATTTTGGCCCATTCCTCCTGACAGAGCTGGTGTAACTGAGTCAGGTTTCTAGGCCTCCTTGCTTGTACACGCTTTTTCAGTTCTGCCCACACATTTTCTATAGGATTAAGGTCAAGGCTTTGTGATTGATATGCTTGGGGTCATTGGAAGACCCATTTGTGAGCAAGCTTTAACTTCCTGACTGATGTCTTGAGATGTTGCTTCAATACATTTACATTACATTTAAGTCATTTGGCAGACGCTCTTATCCAGAGCGACTTACAAATTGGTGCATTCACCTTATGACATCCAGTGGAACAGTCACTTTACAATAGTGCATCTAAATCTTAAAGGGGGGGGGGTGAGAAGGATTACTTATCCTATCCTAGGTATTCCTTAAAGAGGTGGGGTTTCAGGTGTCTCCGGAAGGTGGTGATTGACTCCGCTGTCCTGGCGTCGTGAGGGAGTTTGTTCCACCATTGGGGGGGCCAGAGCAGCGAACAGTTTTGACTGGGCTGAGCGGGAACTGTACTTCCTCAGTGGTAGGGAGGCGAGCAGGCCAGAGGTGGATGAACGCAGTGCCCTTGTTTGGGTGTAGGGCCTGATCAGAGCCTGGAGGTACTGAGGTGCCATTCCCCTCACAGCTCCGTAGGCAAGCACCATGGTCTTGTAGCGGATGCGAGCTTCAACTGGAAGCCAGTGGAGAGAGCGGAGGAGCGGGGTGACGTGAGAGAACTTGGGAAGGTTGAACACCAGACGGGCTGCGGCGTTCTGGATGAGTTGTAGGGGTTTAATGGCACAGGCAGGGAGCCCAGCCAACAGCGAGTTGCAGTAATCCAGACGGGAGATGACAAGTGCCTGGATTAGGACCTGCGCCGCTTCATGTGTGAGGCAGGGTCGTACTCTGCGGATGTTGTAGAGCATGAACCTACAGGAACGGGCCACCGCCTTGATGTTAGTTGAGAACGACAGGGTGTTGTCCAGGATCACGCCAAGGTTCTTAGCGCTCTGGGAGGAGGACACAATGGAGTTGTCAACCGTGATGGCGAGATCATGGAACGGGCAGTCCTTCCCCGGAAGGAAGAGCAGCTCCGTCTTGCCGAGGTTCAGCTTGAGGTGGTGATCCGTCATCCACACTGATATGTCTGCCAGACATGCAGAGATGCGATTCGCCACCTGGTCATCAGAAGGGGAAAGGAGAAGATTAATTGTGTGTCGTCTGCATAGCAATGATAGGAGAGACCATGTGAGGTTATGACAGAGCCAAGTGACTTGGTGTATAGCGAGAATGGGAGAGGGCCTAGAACAGAGCCCTGGGGGACACCAGTGGTGAGAGCGCGTGGTGAGGAGACAGATTCTCACCACGCCACCTGGTAGGAGCGACCTGTCAGGTAGGACGCAATCCAAGCGTGGGTCGCGCCGGAGATGCCCAACTCGGAGAGGGTGGAGAGGAGGATCTGATGGTTCACAGTATCGAAGGCAGCCGATAGGTCTAGAAGGATGAGAGCAGAGGAGAGAGAGTTAGCTTTAGCAGTGCAGAGCGCCTCCGTGATGCAGAGAAGAGCAGTCTCAGTTGAATGACTAGTCTTGAAACCTGACTGATTTGGATCAAGAAGGTCATTCAGAGAGAGATAGCGGGAGAGCTGGCCAAGGACGGCACGTTCAAGAGTTTTGGAGAGAAAAGAAAGAAGGGATACTGGTCTGTAGTTGTTGACATCGGAGGGATCGAGTGTAGGTTTTTTCAGAAGGGGTGCAACTCTCGCTCTCTTGAAGACGGAAGGGACGTAGCCAGCAGTCAGGGATGAGTTGATGAGCGAGGTGAGGTAAGGGAGAAGGTCTCCGGAAATGGTCTGGAGAAGAGAGAAGGGGATAGGGTCAAGCGGGCAGGTTGTTGGGCGGCCGGCCTTCACAAGACGCGAGATTTCATCTGGAGAGAGAGGGGGAGAAAGAGGTCAGAGCACAGGGTAGGGCAGTGTGAGCAGAACCAGCGGTGTCGTTTGACTTAGCAAACGAGGATCGGATGTTGTCGACCTTCTTTTCAAAATGGTTGACGAAGTCATCTGCAGAGAGGGAGGAGGGGGGGGGGGAAGGGGGAGGAGGATTCAGGAGGGAGTAGAAGGTGGCAAAGAGCTTCCTAGGGTTAGAGGCGGATGCTTGGAATTTAGAGTGGTAGAAAGTGGCTTTAGCAGCAGAGACAGAGGAGGAAAATGTAGAGAGGAGGGAGTGAAAGGATGCCAGGTCCGCAGGGAGGCGAGTTTTCCTCCATTTCCGCTCGGCTGCCCGGAGCCCTGTTCTGTGAGCTCGCAATGAGTCGTCGAGCCACGGAGCGGGAGGGGAGGACCGAGCCGGCCTGGAGGATAGGGGACATAGAGAGTCAAAGGATGCAGAAAGGGAGGAGAGGAGGGTTGAGGAGGCAGAATCAGGAGATAGGTTGGAGAAGGTTTGAGCAGAGGGAAGAGATGATAGGATGGAAGAGTAGAGAGTAGCGGGGGAGAGAGAGCGAAGGTTGGGACGGCATGATACCATCCGAGTAGGGGCAGTGTGGGAGGTGTTGGATGAGAGCGAGAGGGAAAAGGATACAAGGTAGTGGTCGGAGACTTGGAGGGGAGTTGCAATGAGGTTAGTGGAAGAACAGCATCTAGTAAAGATGAGGTCGAGCGTATTGCCTGCCTTGTGAGTAGGGGGGGAGGGTGAGAGGGTGAGGTCAAAAGAGGAGAGGAGTGTAAGTCGCTCTCGATAAGAGCGTCTGCTAAATGACTTAAATGTAAATGTAAATGTAAATGAGTGGAAAGAAGGAGGCAGAGAGGAATGAGTCAAAGGTAGACGTGGGGAGGTTAAAGTCGCCCAGAACTGTGAGAGGTGAGCCGTCCTCAGGAAAGGAGCTTATCAAGGCATCAAGCTCATTGATGAACTCTCCGAGGGAACCTGGAGGGCGATAAATGATAAGGATGTTAAGCTTGAAAGGGCTGGTAACTATGACAGCATGGAATTCAAAGGAGGCGATAGACAGATGGGTAAGGGGAGAAAGAGAGAATGACCACTTGGGAGAGATGAGGATCCCGGTGCCACCACCCCGCTGACCAGAAGCTCTCGGGGTGTGCGAGAACACGTGGGCGGACAAAGAGAGAGCAGTAGGAGTAGCAGTGTTGTCTGTGGTGATCCATGTTTCCGTCAGTGCCAAGAAGTCGAGGGACTGGAGGGAGGCGTAGGCTGAGATGAACTCTGCCTTGTTGGCCGCAGATCGGCAGTTCCAGAGGCTACCGGAGACCTGGAACTCCACGTGGGTCGTGCGCGCAGGGACCACCAGATTAGGGCGGCCACGCGGTGTGGAGCGTTTGTATGGTCTGTGCAGAGAGGAGAGAACAGGGATAGACAGACACATAGTTGACAGGCTACAGAAGAGGCTACGCTAATGCAAAGGAGATTGGAATGACAAGTGGACTACACGTCTCGAATGTTCAGAAAGTTAAGCTTACGTAGCAAGAATCTTATTGACTAAAATGATTAAAATGATACAGTACTGCTGAAGTAGGCTAGCTGGCAGTGGCTGCGTTGTTGACTTTCTAGGCTAGCTAGCAGTGGCTGTGTTGTTGACACTACACTAATCAAGTCGTTCCGTTGAGTGTAATAGTTTCTTCAGTGCTGCTATTCGGGGGCTAGCTGGCTAGCTAGCAGTGTTGTTTACGTTACGTTGCGTTAAGAGAACGACAATAGCTGGCTAGCTAACCTAGAAAATCGCTCTAGACTACACAATTATCTTTGATACAAAGACGGCTATGTAGCTAGCTACGATCAAACAAATCAAACCGTTGTACTGTAATGAAATTAAATGAAAATGTGATACTACCTGTGAATGCGACCGGGTTGTTGAGTTCTATTCAGAAGACGTTGGCTAGCTGTTGGCTAGCTAGCAGAGTCACCTACGTTAAGGACGACAAATAGCTGGCTAGCTAACCTCGGTAAATTAAGATAATCACTCTAAGACAACACACTCTAAACTACACAATTATCTTGGATACGAAGACAGCAAAGACAGCTATGTAGCTAGCTAACACTACACTAATCAAGTCGTTCAGTTGAGTGTAATAGTTTCTACAGTGCTGCTAATCGGTGGATGTTTGCTAGCTGGCTAGCTGGCTAGCTGCTGGGCAGAGCAGTGAAGACTACGTTAGGACTACGTTAGGACGACGAAATACGATAATTACGCAATTATCTTTGATACAAAGACGGCTATGTAGCTAGCTAAGAAGAAATTGCTAAGATTAGACAAATCAAACCGTTGTACTATAATGTACTATAATGAAATGTCATGAAATGTAATGAAAAAGTTATACTACCCGCGGAGCGAATACATCCACATAATTTTCATGCCTCATGATGCCATCTATTTTGTGAAGTGCACCAGTCCCTCCTGCAGCAAAGCACCCCCACAACATGATGCTGCCATCCCCGTGCTTCACGGTTGGGATGGTGTTCTTCGGCTTGCAAGCATCCTTCTTTTTCCTCCAAACATAACGATGGTCATTATGGCCAAACAGTTATATTTTTGTTTCATCAGACCAGGGGACTGATGAAACCAAAAAGTACGATCTTTGTCCCTATGTGCAGTTGCAAACCGTAGTCAGGCTTTTTTATGGCGGTTTTGGAGCAGTGGCTTCTTCCTCGCTGAGCGGCCTTTCAGGTTATGTCGATTTAGGACATGTTTTACTGTGGATATAGATACTTTTGTACCTGTTTCCTCCAGCATCTTCACAAGGTCATTTTCTGTTGTTCTGGGATTTATTTGCACTTTTCGCACCAAAGTACGTTCATCTCTAGGAGTCAGAATGCGTCTCCTTCTTGAGCGGTATGATGGCTGCGTGGTCCCATGGTGTTTATACTTGTGTACTATTGTTTGTACAGATGAACGTGTTACCTTCAGGCGTTTGGAAATTGCTCCCAAGGATGAACCAGACATGTGGAGGTCCACCATTTTTTCTGAGGTCTTTTCTTTTGATTTTCCATGATGTCAAGCAAAGAGGCACTGGGTTTGTAGGTAGGCCTTGAAATACATCCACAGGTACACCTGCAATTGACTCAAATGATGTGACTTCTGCTTCTGAAGGCATGACATCATTTTCTGGAATTTTCCAAGCTGTTTAATAGGGTATGTGGGACGCTAGCATCCAGTGAAATTGCAGAGCAATTGGAAACTTTAGATTGTTTTCTATATGCATATCCTATCTTCTGGGCCTGAGTAGCAGGCAGTTTAATTTGGGCACGCTTTTCATCCAAAATTCCGAATGCTGCCCCCTACCCTAGAGAAGTTAAAGGCACAGTCAACGTAGTGTATGTGAACTTCTGATCCACTGGAATTGTGATACAGTGAATTATAAGTGAAATAATCTCTCTGTAAACAATTGTGCCTGACACAAGTATTTTTTCCAACAAAGTAGATGTCCTAACCGACTTGCCAAAAACTATAGTTTGTTAACAAGAAATGTGTGGAGTGGTTGAAAAACTAGTTTTAATGACTCCAACCTAAATGTATGTAAACTTCCGACTTCAACTGTGTTTGGCCAATATACCACACCCTCTCGGGCCTTATTGCTTAAGGGGCCCATGTGTGGCCGTTCCTAATATGATTAGCAAAACAAGTAAAAGGTTAAGTCTTCTGTCTCTTGTTGGAGATCGTAGGACAGAAAGAACATGTACATTCTATGGGGGATACTGGTTGCCATCGTTGTCCTCACAGAGCACCATAATGCAGCATGAACAGTGACGTGCAACCAAGCATAATCTTTTCACAAAAAGATCCATAGGCTTTATTCACATAACACTGTATTCATTTCATCCTTCTTTTATTTTTTATTGTGCACTTATTTGAGTTGTCTGATACAGTAATACACCATACGTTACATTGCATACCAGCTCATTTTTAAAATGCTGATTCTCAGTCCTAAAATAACAGTATTGCATTTTCAAGCTCTTATTTCGCCGTGTCTAGCTGTATGCTGCTGATCCATGGCTATTCTACACCACAGGCATTGGACACGCTGAAAAGCTTGTTTAGCAATAATTTGTTCCATGACATCTACAAAATGTGAGATGAATCTCAAATAAACGTTTCATGAGCTACCAGCATTATACTAAATTAGATTACAGAACATTTTAAAATGTAATGGGTATCAGAATCGGACCTTTTGGTGAAGAACGGTAGATTGTACACTTGTTCAGTTCATTGCCATAATCATTAACCATTTTGAAGTAAATATAGTAAGGTCCCAGTGTTCAGTGTGGAACCCAGATTTATGATGAATCTATCCATAGACCAGGCCCACTCATAAACATGGACCAAGGGTTAGCACCAAGAGCCTCCTAGATAGATTCACGAGTTCATTAAAGTTAGTACACTGAGTGGGAGTTTAGGCCAACATTCCCCACTGTCCTCTCCTCTCAGACACCACAACATGGCCTGGTGGTAGCTAGTGCTAGCTCTACTCTAGGTTTCCCTGATGAGGGAGAGACAATGGATTGTTCACATAAAGCGTTCTCAAGAGCCAAAGTCCCCAATTACTGTATATGCCTGTGTGGAGGGGAAAAATGTATAATTATGAATCTGATCATCACTAATTAAACCAGGGGGATTTCATCCAAGGCTGAGGCAGCCAGCACATGATTTTTGTTGGGCTTTGAAAATAATTGGTAGAGGAATGATAAAGAGAGAGAATAATACCAGAACAGACTAAAACTGATAGCTGCGGCTGTGTTAATAACAACCTTTGTTAAATAGTAACACTCACATTGATGGTGTTTATTTAATGACTGTAATACCTTAAGTGCAGGGTAATCTAACATTAACATCAAATAGCACTAAGCAGCTATTGTAAATGCCTGGACAACATTATGAATGTTGCTCAGAATCTGAATATCAACTACATCGATGGCGACCATTATAAGGGGGATAAGCTTTAAATGGACATTGATTTCAATGTAGACTTGCATTAGTGTGTCACCATACACATCATTTACCAGTCTACATGGGCACCATTTCTGTACGTCCCTGTTGTTTTCTTAGTTACATAATTTGTGAGACTGTTGGTATGACATGCTGTCATTAGCTTATAACCTCTCACTCAAATTTGAACCTGTCACTCAAAGGCAGCCCCTGAAGTAAACAATTTTATGGTGAAATTTTATTGATTGCCTTTGCTAATTAGAGAGAGAGCTCAGTTGTTTCCTGCACACTTTTTCTTACTATATGAGAGTGATTCCATTTGGTAATGCAGCCTGCAGGAATACATGTTGACCTTCATAACACCCACTGGATTGGCTACTCTGGATCTAGAGTTGTGTGTTGTATTTACACGTCTAGCTGCTGATTTTAGTCTAAATGAAAAGCTAGTATAAATGAATGGATCTCTTTCAACACAGAATAGTCAAAGCAGAATGATGGGGGGCATGGGCATGGCCTATCAAGCTACTCAGTAGTGAACATTACAGTCAAAGCAGAATGATGGGGGGCATGGGCATGGCCTATCAAGCTACTCAGTAGTGAACATTACAGTCAAAGCAGAATGATGGGAGGCATGGGCATGGCCTATCAAGCTACTCAGTAGTAAACATTACAGTCAAAGCAGAATGATGGGGGGCATGGGCATGGCCTATCAAGCTACTCAGTAGTGAACATTACAGTCAAAGCAGAATGATGGGGGGCATGGGCATGGCCTATCAAGCTACTCAGTAGTGAACATTACAGTCAAAGCAAGGCCACCATCTATTTTGTTCAGTAAAGAAACATGTCATTGCACACAACAAAAACCATCATATTTATTTATTTATTTATTTAAGCAGGGAGTCCCATTGAGACAAAGGTCTCTTTTGCAAAATGTCACAAATGTCACTTGACCATACTAAGTGACCTTTATATAAACCATTTTTGTATAAAGAAATGCCTAGCCTCTCCTTATAGCACTGCAGGATAAAGAGAGATTTTTCTTTATATATATATATTTAAAGTTTTAATGGTTTCTTTCAGGTAAACCTACTGTAGCCAATTCATCCAGCGTAACTGACACAGTCTCAGCAATTAATAGACAGGTTGGTTGTTTAGCAACAAAACCGACGTGTGCCTAACTATGGGGCAAAACTGACAGGGTTTGTAAACTATATTTCATCTTCGATTTTAATTGACAACAGATATACATTTACACAATGAGCGCTTGACTCTCAAATACATTGTTACAGTTGTTGGTTAGCTAGCAAGCAATTTTTTTGCCATATTAGCATCGATGTGACGTCAGTCAAAATACCTCAAAACAAGACATGTTGTCAAGAACAAGATAAAACTAGCTCAAACAAGCCACCTGCGATTCCCCACATGACAGCTTCTGATCTGGCCATCCAAAATCACAACAACACACAGCCTTCTGGCCCATTGAAACGTGCACATCGTTTTAGTGACGTTGTCATAGACCGTTTAGAGAGTATAGAGTTGAGGCATTTGCTCAGAAACTTCAAAGTGTACTCTGCACAGACTGGCATTTTAACATTTTGAGAAGCAATGGAAAAGCATTTTGAGAACGCTTGGTGAAATGCCAAATAAGTGTCACACTGGATGTAAGTGTTAATTAATAAGTCCTATTTGTTTAGTCAATCCAGAGGCCTAACTGAAAATGACTTGACTTCAATTTAAAGTCACTTCTTAACGAGGGGCCTCTGACATTTCAACGCTCATCTCTCTTTACTCCACTGTTTTTGCCCTCTCAAATTTCCGACTGGTTGGCATATTTTTGTCAGCCCTTTTACCTCTGCTGTCCTTGTACATCAGGGGTGCAATCTAATACACAGAGTCACATTCCAAAGCGCTGGGGGGGGGACAGAAAAATGACACATGCAGAACAGTGTTGACAGAATTTCGAGCATCTGCTGATGCTACAGAACAGTATACTGTCACTGACTCGGTTGGAAGATGCCTTTGCAGAGAGCTCACCGTTGACTTTGATCGCATGCCCTCCTCTGGCAATTCCAACAAACTCAGAGGCTATTTCCAAGTCAGGATAATCTAGTTTTGCCAGCCATCATCAAATCTCGAGATAGCTATCTAATTTGAATGTCTGTAAGTGAGACTAGGATAATCCGATGCATACAGTACAAGGACTAGAGATAAACCAGGGGATTGTTCAATAGTTTGACTAACTGGTAGTCTATAGATAACAAAGAATCATGCACCAGTGTAACCATGGCAACATTCCCCTTCACGACCAGGTGGCCCTGATACATCTGAGAGGATTTCTTAATACAACTCTTTGTTTCCATGGACCCTCTGTCTCCAACACCTATCCCCTTGGAAAGACCCTTGGAAACTAGAGTATAGCGATAGGATCACACAATCAAGACAGCGGGACAATTGTTCCTTCCTTCACACTGTCTATTACAGAAGATTTATCTGGCTTGTGGGAGCAGGGAGGATGCAGTCTGTCTGGCCGGCAGGCTAAACCATGGTGCACCCAGGGGACCCAGTAGCACTAACGAGGACCCCAGGGGATGCAGAATTACCAGTGGAAATGGATTCAATTAAAACTTCCAGACGTAAATTCCAGGGGATGGAGGTAGAACATTTCACTTTAATTAAGTTAGTGAAGGTTATGGATGCGACCACGGCAACTGTAATCAGGTGCCATCAGCGCTGCATTCAATCACACAATCCTATATCTGCAGACATGGTACTTTTCCCTCCGTTAAGGCCTCCTGATTGGGCAATTAAAATGCTCTTTTCCCCCCTCCCCTGCGTGGTTTGTTTAAGTGACACAAATCCAACGATTTGGATTCTGACTTGATGTATGCCATGCTTGAGATATGAATCCGATGTTCCACTGAAATATTGCCAATGCCACAGAGGCAATGTGTGATCATTGTGATTATTATGCAGTCACTTGTTTTCTTCATCAGATGCCATCTACATGCTATGTCTATGCACATATCTGTCTGAGTGGGTGGGTGGTGAGTATAATAAGAGTTATATTCACTGAACATTTTCCACTGTAAATGTCCTGTAAATCCTGTTCCTGGATTGCCACAAATGATACTTGCCTCTTTTAGCTTGATGAATGAATACATCTACTCTGAGTATATGTTTATTAACCCCATGGCCCTAACCTATTATACTAGAGTAATGATTTGTGCTGTGGTATTTATTGATTGTACTCAACTCATTGCAGACAAGTCAGCCCAAATCATTCACACAATTACAATAATATAATAATCCTGTATGTTTAAGGGGATTATGTGGACACTGACAGTATGCACTGTTTAAGGATTACAGCTGTGGATATGTTCTGTTGCCCAGCTTGTCCTTGTCAGGTGGGGAATGCAATAGTAGAATGCACACATTCGGCAGGGGAATGGCTCCTATTCTCTCGCAGGCTGCCATATTGTGGTAAAGACCTTTACTCTGAGAATGAAAAGGGTCTGCTGCCGCTCAAGAATATATTGTAATTCCTTCTCCAATTCACAGGGCTCAAACTGAAGAGAACAGATTGATTTTACACATCTCAGGGCCAGAGGAGATTCAAGGTTTCTCCAGGCTCAACAATACACAGATCCCTGAGTTATGAGGGAAATCTCCACGGCTCAAATTGCTCGAGTGCATATGTGTATGTAGTGTACCTTAGTCTGACTTTACAATCCATATTCTTCATCCTATCTCTGACTCATTAATCATGTCGCAGTTCTTCATCCTAACTCTGAGTCATTAATAATGTTGCAGTTCTTCATCCTAACTCTGACTCATTAATCATGTTGCAGTTCTTCATCCTAACTCTGACTCATTAATAATGTTGCAGTTCTTCATCCTAACTCTGACTCATTAATAATGTTGCAGTTCTTCATCCTAACTCTGACTCATTAATAATGTTGCAGTTCTTCATCCTAACTCTGAGTCATTAATAATGTTGCAGTTCTTCCCCCTAACTCTGACTCATTAATAATGTTGCAGTTCTTCATCCTAACTCTGACTCATTACTAATGTCGCAGTTTATTTTTTTATTACAACAGTTACAGTACATTACAGTCACAGTACATTGTTACAGTACATTTTAATTAGAAAAGAAGCAACGCATGCCATGTGCTAATTGGTTTTCAACCGCACTGCGTTATAGAAGTCTAGTAATCACTTGGGGCCTGAGAGCCAATCCCTTATTTTCGAACCCCATAAACCGTAACACAGTGGCCATATGTTGAACCAGAAAATAAAGTAGCTGACATGAGATTGCATTAGCGGGGATTGTTACTGAAGTATTGCTGCGGGGCACCCTGCACAGCTGCCGAAAAGTTGGGCATCCATCTCCCCCGGTCGGCCTCTATGAGATGCAGAGAATCTGGGAGTTTTGTGTTTCAGATCTGGCTGGCTGTCTCCACTACCTCCACCTTCTGACTTCTGATGGTTGGCTGTGAGGCTGTGATCTGCTGCAGTGAGATTAAGTCGCTTCATGCAGCAGGTCTGTGGGATGTCACAGGCAGCACCTCACAGCACAACGCCTAAGCAAAGGACTCGTTATCTTATCTTACAGGGATTACAGTGTGCAGGTACTTTAGCATACTGCCAACTAGTGCTGGGGTACATCCATGCAGCACCGCCTCACATGAATTAGACTGAACAGGTTCACTCCTTATTTGATTCCTTCCTAACTCAGTTGCCGGTGAGAAAGGAAACCGCTCAGGGATTTCACCATAAGGCCAATTGTGACTTTAAAACAGTTACAGAGTTTAATGGCTGTGATAGGAGAAAACTGAAGATGGATCAACAACATTGTAGTTACTCCACAATACTAACCTAATTGATAGAGTAAAAAAAGGAAGCCTGTACAAAATAAAAATATTCCAAAACATGCATCCTGTTTGCAATAAGGCACTAAAGTAAAACTGCAAAATATGTGGTAAAGAAATTAATTTAATGTCCTGAATAAAAAGCATTTATGTGTGGGGCAATTCAAGTCATCACTGAGTACCACTCTACATATTTTCAAGCATGGTGGTGGCTGCATTGTCACGCCTTGGTCTTAGTATTTTGTGTTTTCTTTAAATATTTGTTCAGGCCAGGGTGTGACATGGGGTTATTGTATTGTCTTATTGGGGTTTTTGTAGGCATTCGGATTGTGGTTGATTAGGGGTGTGTCTAGTATAGGCTTGGCTGCCTGAGGCGGTTCTCAATCAGAGTCAGGTGATTCTTGTTGTCTCTGATGGGGAACCGTATTTAGGTAGCCTGGGTTTCACTGTGTATTTCGTGGGTGATTGTTCCTGTCTCTGTGTAGGTTCACCAGATAGGCTGTAATTAGGTTTCACGTTCCGTTTGTTGTTTTGTATTTTGTATAGTTATTTCATGTGTCACTTTTTCCATTAAAGTCATGAGTAAACACCACGCTGCATTTCGGTCCGACTCTCTTTCTACAAACGAAGAATGACGTTACATGCATCGTGTTATGGGTATGCTTGTCCTTGGCAAGGACCATGGAGTTTTTTAGGATAAAAAAACGGAATAGAGCTGAGCACAAGCAAAATCCTGGAGGAAAACCTGGTTCCGTCTGCTATCCAACAGACACTGGGAGACAAATTCACCTTTCAGCAGGAAAATAACCTAAAACACAAGGCCAAATATACACTGGAGTTGCTCACCAAGATGACATTGAATGTTCCTGAGTGGTCTGGTTACAGTTTTCTGAAATAAATGGATTTCACATGAATGGGAATACAGATATGTATCTGTTGGTCACAGATACCTTAAAAAAGGTAGGGGGCATGAATCAGAAAACCAGCCAGTATCTGGTGTGACCACCATTTGCCTCATGCAGCTCAACACATCTCCTTCGCATAGAGTTGATCAGGTTGTTGAAAAGTGGCCTCTGGAATGTTGTCCCACTCCTCTTCAATGGCTGTGTGAAGTTGCTGGATATTGGCGGGAACTGGAACAAGCTGTCGTACACGTCTATCCAGAACATCCCAAACATGTTCATTGGGTGAGTGTGCAGGCTATGGAAGAACTGGGACATATTCAGCTTCCAGAAATTGTGTTCAGGTCCTTGCGACACGGGGCCGTGCATCATCATGCTTTAACATGAGGTGATGGCGGCGGGTGAATGGCACGACAATGTGACTCAGGATCTCATCACGTTATCTCTGTGCATTCAAATTGCCATTGATAAAATGCAATTGTGTTCGCTGTCTGTAACTTATGCCTGACAATACCATAAGCCCACCGCCACCATGGGGCACTCTGTTCACAATGTTGACATCAGCAAACCGCTCGCCCACACGATTCCATACACGTGGTCTGCAGTTGTGAAGCCGGTTGGACGTTCCGACAAATTCTATAAAACGATGTTGAAGGAGGCTTTTGGTAGAGAAATTATCATTCAGTTCTCTGGCAACAGCTCTGGTGGACATTTCTGCAGTCAGCATGCCAATTGCACACTCCGTCAAAACTTGAGATATCTGTGGCATTATGTTGTGTGACAAAACTGCACATTTTAGAGTGGCCTTTTATTGTCCCCAGCACAAGGTGCACCTGTGTAATAATCATTCTGTTTAATCAGCTTCTTGATATGATACATCTGTCAGGTGGATGGATTTTCTTTGCAAAGGAGAAATCCTCACTAACAGGGATGCAAACAAATTTGTGCACAAAGACATTTCTGGGATCTTTTTCAGCTCATGAAAATTGAACACTTTACATGTTGCATTTATATTTGTGTTCAGTAAAAAACTTGACATAGCTTGAATAATTGTTTAAAGAATAATATTGTACAATTTGCATTTATATTTATTAAGGATCCCCATTAGTTCCTGCCAAGGCAGCAGCTACTCTTCCTGGGGTCCAGCAACATTATGGCAGTTACTGTATATACAAGTTAAAATATCACATGACATTACATTTCTTCAACACTTTTCACAACATATTAAGTGTGTTCCAGGTGTGCAAAGCTCTTAGAGACTTACCCAGAAATACTCACAGCTATAATTACTGCCAAAGGTGATTCTAGCATGTATTGACTCAGGGGTGTGAATGCTTACATAAATGAGATATTTCTGTATTTCATTTTCAGTAAATTTGCTAACATTGTTTTAGCTTTATCCTTATGGGGTGTTGTGTGCAGATGGGTGTTGAAAAAAATCTATGAATTCAGGCTGTACCACTACAAAACGTGGAATAAGTCAAGGGGTATGAATACTTTCTGAAGGTACTGTAACTGTAACTGCAATCCCCACATGAATCAGATTACTCCCAAGATCTGAACTGCAGCACACTAAAGAATTATCCAGGTTCTAAATAATACTGTAATAATTGTTATTTGGCCACTGATGATAAATCAATGCCTATGTATTGTAGGGGTATTTACTGTATATTACAAAATGGCATGAGTGCACAATTTAGCCTTCAAACTACTGGAAACAGTTTGCTGAATGTTAAGTGCAGTCAGAGAGTGGATGGGTCATTATAAACAAACAGCACATAACTTTTGGTAGAAATGCCAAAGAAAGTGACTACCAATCAGTGCGTTCCCTTTCCCTTTCAAACCAATTTGCAATGTGTGACAGACCATGGGGCACTCTTGCCATAAGAAATAGCAATCTAAAGTGTTTTAAGGGCAGCAGCCACTTACAAATGTCTAGTTCAGTTATTTGTACATGGAGCTTTAGTCTCCATCTCCTAAGCTTGAATTGACACTCGAGAAAATGACCATAATGTATTGACTATAGTGTAGGTGGCAAAACCCTCTTAATTAAAATGATGATTAAAGTACATTACTTCTCATATCATTGATATGTGTTATTGCATGTATTCCTGCTATTATAAAGCCAGTACTAATTGAAACAAATCGTTCACCCCGCCTCTGTTTTGGTAAAATGCTGAGGGATCAGCCTGGAGAAATGTAACCACTCTCAAATTCATAGACAGAGCTATGGATGCAAGGACTGACCATCCATGAGATACAAATAATAGTTTCATCCATGTCTTGAGGCTATAAAGTGTTTGCAAATGTTTACATAGTTTACAAACATTGGAGTAAAACAAGCTTATATTTTGGTTTCTGATGGGGTACGACAGTTGAACTAAACTCATGAGGCATTTATACTGTAAGGGATTTTCTTCAAGAATCAATAGGTATATGTCATAAAAAATTAAGGGAGAAACTGTACACAAAAACCTCTGTCTCTGGGGTGTTTCTCATCCAGGCCAAGGGAGAAACTGTACACAAAAACCTCTGTCTCTGGGGTGTTTCTCATCCAGGCCAAGGGAGAAACTGTACACAAAAAATTGTCTCTGGGGTGTTTCTCATCCAGGCCAAGGGAGAAACTGTACACAAACACCTCTGTCTCTGGGGTGTTTCTCATTCAGGCCAAGGGAGAAACTGTACACAAACACCTCTGTCTCTGGGGTGTTTCTCATCCAGGCCAAGGGAGAAACTGTACACAAACACCTCTGTCTCTGGGGTGTTTCTCATCCAGGCCAAGGGAGAAACTGTACACAAACACCTCTGTCTCTGGGGTGTTACTCATCCAGGCCAAGGGAGAAACTGTACACAAAAACCTCTGTCTCTGGGGTGTTTCTCATCCAGGCCAAGGGAGAAACTGTACACAAACACCTCTGTCTTTGGGGTGTTTCTCATTCAGGCCAAGGGAGAAACTCTGTACACTCCAGCAGAACGGGAAATGCAGTTGCATCTGATAGCAATTCTTCTGGGGTGGATGTGGACTAACTTAAGGAAACATCTTAGTATGTACAGTATTTGTGATAAGGGGATATTATGTAATATTTTAGACCTTAGAAGCAGCATTAGAAATGAGTGGCCCTCCAAAATCCATCTCCAGCACATTGCAGCAACCCAGCATCTTATTCCAACAACCAGCTACCAACATACAATATGAGTGGTGAGGAATTACTATGCTAGCCAGCTGTATTCTTGTCATTGTGGAGGTAATACACTGAGTTATATTACAATACTCAATTAGTTTGTTTTCCTTCTTTAAAACATTATTACGTATTTAACAGGATTGACCCCTACATGCTTTGGTCAGAGCGGGACAGGAGCAGAGATCGCAGGGTTCGAGGGTCTGCAGATCTGCAGGGCAGATGTTGTATTTCTGCTGTTAATAAACAAGCAGGGTTGCTGAAGGGTTGCAGACTGGGCTTCCAGGAAGTTGCAGCCCTCTCTTTTCTACTCTCCTTCTCTCTGTATCTGCTCTAAAACAGTGGGGGCGGATGTGTCTCTGTGGTCCTCTGCAAAGCTGGAAAGGACATCCTCTCAGTTTGATTCAGCTCAACCCGATCTCCCGGTGCTCTAGGACTCGGTGTGTGTGTGTGACAGCTCTCTCTCTCTCTTCATTTGAATCTGTCTGTAGCAGGAAGGATTCTTTCAACGTCTCATTTCACTGGGCCCACAGATTGGCAGAGCTAAACTAGCCCTCACAGCAGTCAATCACGGTCTGTAAATCTGACGAGAGACTACCAGATTGGTTGGTCTGAACCGGCTATTCCCAAACTGGGTTACGCAATGCCGTCGGGGGAACGCAAAACAGTCCATTTAGATTTTCCGGAGTAGCCTCCTTTCACTGCCCTCAAATAATGAAACCATCTCGTCTTCAGCAAAATAACAACACAATGTCAAATACAGGTAGCATAGTCAAATAATTAACATCCAATCACATTAACCATTACTCTCTCACGGGAATTCCACTAATGGTCCGTATGTAGCCAAACGTAGCTGATGCTCATTCTGTTTGCTTGAAAATGGATGAATGGTTAAAAAAGTAAGGCCCGCGTCCATAGAGACACATACCAGCTCTACTGGTAGTACTGCTACTACCAGCAGTACTACCAGCAGTACTGCTATTAGCAGCAGTACTACACAAACACCTGTCGACAGCACAAGTTGTTCTACTTCCATGAGCACATCCAATGCTAGCATCAGTAATTCTACATTTGTTGCTATCCCAGCTAGCATGGACACTGACATCTGATTCAGCTGAAGAGCTACTGCCCACTTACCCGGGAAAGCATCAAACAACAGACAGGGACGTTGGACCATCAAAGAGGTGCAAATATGATGAGAACTACATTGACTGGGAGTTCACTTATATTGGGAGTGGTGCCTTTCTTCAGCCACAGTGTGTTATATGTGTAAAAGTACTATCTCACAACTCGATGAAACTCTTGCGCAGACATTTAGAAACAAAACATGCCAATTAGAAAAATCAGCCACAGGAGTTTTTTGAGCGAGAATTAAGATGACTTTTGAATAGTAAGACATGTATAAAAGCAACAGATACCATTAACAAGAAGGGGCTCGAAGCGTCTTATATGGTGAGCTACTGAGTGGCTAAGACAGGCCAGACCCATACTATTGTGGAAGACTTCACTCTTCCTGCTGCTGTGGGTATGGCTGGGACAATGCTGGGGGAAAAGGCCAAAAAATACTATACAGACAATACCTTCATCAAACAACACAGTGACAGTGTCATGGCAGGAGATGTTTTGAAACAATTACTGGTTTGCATACAAGCAAAGTGAATTATATGCGTTACATCTGGATGAGTCAACAGACGTGCCGGGCCTGGCACAGCTCCTGGTATATGTCCGTTATGTTTATGGGGGCTAAATTAAGGAAGACGTCCTCTTCTGCAAACCAGGACAACAGGAGAAGATATTTTGAAAGTACTAGGCAGCTTTGTGACATCAAATGGACTTGGTATCTGTACTGATGGCACAAAAGTCATGACAGGGAGACAGTAGTGGAAGCAGTTGCTCCCGACGCCACTTGGGTACAATGCAGCATCCACCGAGAGGTTCTTGTTGCCAAGGGAATGCCTGACAGCTTGAAAGACGTTTTGGACACTACAGTGAAAGTCGTTAATTTTGTTAAAGCAAGGCCCCTGTACTCTTGTGTATTTTCTGCATTATGCAATGATATGGGCAGCGACTATGTAACGCTTTTACAACATATGTGCGCTGGTTATCAAGGGGCAAGGTATTGACACCTTTTTTTAGGGGTGCACAATTAGGCACTGGGAACAATACATCCAATATTCCTTTGTACCTTTTGTTTCTAACAATTAAGATCTCACCTAACAGGAGTAGTAGTTGTCTCCTTGGGTTCTGTAGTAAAATTATTTTATGTATGTTTTGTAGACAGCGTGCTGACCAGACTTATTTCAGCATTGTTTATTTGTATCTGGCAAGGCAGGGGGGAGAATGAGGAATGCATTCATCTGGCCCAAGGCTTTTAAGTCGAGAAGCACAATATTTCCCTCCGTACCCAGGAGACGACAGGCAGCACCCACAGGCATTTTCCATCCGCCAGCTTACTCACTCCTCTCCACCTCCTTCCACCTCTGAAGTTTATTTCTCCTGATTTTCTATGACATTCACCAACATCTTCCTTCCAGACCTCCTTCTCCTCTCAAGACAATGTCTACCTCTTCAACTCGGAGGTATCTGGCTCTAATAATATCAGGACCGGGGGCTCACAGATAGTTGAAATAAGTGGATCTGTCAGATCATTTCGCCCCCTGTCGTTTTCCTAATCCCTCCATCCCCACATCTTCCTGTGAAAATGGAATAGTGCACAGAGAGGAGGAGGGGCGGAGGTAGCCCTGTACGAACCTACATCTTCCCACTTATCACATCCCCGATATAGACGTGATTGTCATAACTTTTAAATTCAGCTGAAAATGCTGATAAATAATTCAGCAGTGCATTTGTTCATCTGCTATGAAACAAAACAGAGGGCAACACGACACAGGGCAGCATGAGCCTGACCGTTTCTGCTCGGTGTGTGGATACAAAAATCGTAGTTTACGGAGGGATAAGAAACTGCACACCTATTAGCAGGCCTCTGGCCCCATAATGGCTGCCTCCTGATATACAACTCATTCCATTGCATTTTTTTTCTAGGAAACTCAGTGTTGAATTAAATAGTTGTGGTCTGTTTTGGCTAGAGACAGTGCATTCCCTACGTACAGTACTTTTGCTCCTTTGGAAAATTACTGGTGTGTGTGACCAGAATGGCAGCTTTACCACTGGTGAGAAATTAAGATTTATGTCAACAAAGAGCAATAAAGATACTCACAATCAACAGTGTTCTGCCCATCTGCAGCTAGCAAGGATCTCGCCAGTTTTTTTCTAATGTGGTCTGTAACCCTGGCCTCTTAGTCTTCACACGTCCCTTAATTGGACACACTTGGAGAGCGGTGGGGATGGGCGCTGTGGCTGGTGACGAATTGAAGTGGAAATTTAGCTGTGTAGCATAGCAGGACGGCTGGTGGCATCCAGACCATGTGCACTGTCACGTCGTGAGGGTAGGTTCCTACAGAAACAAGAAGGGAGAGCAGGGAGTATTAGAATGGCCCTTCTCATTGTTAAACAATGGGTTTCATTGAAGGACTGGGATGGGATGATGGCGCTTCAGTGGGCAGGGGTCGGGAACGACAAAGCTGCCATTGGGTGAATGTTTTCCTCAGAGTTGTAGCCCTGATGATGTAGAGATACATTTTAGTTCACAGGCAGGAAATGAGGGGAATTTAAATAGTTTGTTATGTGGGTGTGGCAAGAGAACAGCGCACATGTATAGTTATTCAGGACACAAGTGGATATTGGCTTTGACATTTTGTTCTAATTCCAAGTGGAAGTGCTGATTGTCAACCAACTTCCATGACTTTATTATTGGATAAATCATTTATTTGTTTGTTTCTCCAAGGACAAGACAATAGAATCAAGTTTACAGGACAAAGCCACAGAAAAAGCCAAGCCGTCCAAACAGAAATCTGACAAGTTATTCAGACTTATCTATAAATAGCACTTTCCTCTGAGTGTCACCTCTGGGGAGCGACATTTGAACATGTCCATTTCTAAGAAACATGACAAACACGCCAGCAGCTCTTCTGGCCGATTCTCTGCAATTTCTTCACACGCAAAGGATGCTACCCATCCCTTTTCATTATTAGTGAGGGCTGGTCTGTATTTTACGCCATCCACAATATTATATCTGCTGTGTTTGTCCGATGGCAGTCACTGCCACAGAGGAAGGCTGAATGATGCCGCATATGAAATATAAGGGTGGCTGAAACCAACACAATTAAAGCTTACTGACAAGAAAAACAACAGAGGTTGTGTAATGACATGCTGTTGTTATCATCCTGATCTGTATCCAATAAGAGGGAGATTACTTATATTAACCCAAATCATCTCAACCATGACCAAAATATGATTTGTTTTTACCCAGCTAGCTAATTCCAAACCACGTAGCTTGACTCAAGGTCCTCCAATGGCAGGAGAACAACATACACTGTTACTACTCATTGACGTATAATATTTCTCATTCAAATTCTGATACTCATAAATACAACGTTGCTAACATAGCACTCAGCACTCAGTGGAGATGGTCATCTTTGTGGCTTTCCTAAGCTTTCAAAACTTGGTGAACAGTGACAACCTGTTGGTGGTACTTCCACTATGGTCCTCTTCATCTCGGCTGACCACCTTTTTTGTCCCTCCAGTGTCTCTGACACCACTGTAAATAGGCTAACAGAGCCTGCTCGTGAAGGGGATGAAGAAGACTGACACCCATGGTGACCCCTGAACTTTTTGTATATAAACCTAATTCCAAACATTGATGATATCAGACTACAAAGGGAAGCACAGCCACAGGCTGCCCATTGACACAAGCCTACCATATGAGCTAAATGACTTCTATGCTCGCTTTGAGGCAAGTAACACTGAAACATGCATGAGAGCATCAACTGTTCCGGACGACTGTGGGATCACACTGTCCGTGGCCGATGTGAATAAGACCTTTAAAAAGGTCAACATTCACAAGGCCGCAGGGCCAGATGGATTACCAGGACGTGTACTCCGAGCATGCGCTAACCAACTAACAAATGTCTTCATTTTCAACCTGTCCCTGACTTAGTCTGTAATACCAAAATGTTTCAAGCAGACCACCATAGTCCTTGTGAACAAGAACACTAAGGTAACCTGCCTAAATGACTACTGACCCGTAACACGCACGTCTGCAGCCATGAGGTGTTTTAAAAGGCTGGTAATGGCTCACATCAACACCATTATTCCAGAAACCCTAGACCCACTCCAATTTGCATACCGCCACAACAGATCCACAGATCCCACCTGGAGAAAAGGAACACTTATGTGAGAATGCTGTTCATTGACTACAGCTCAGTGTTCAACACCATAGTGTCCTCAAAGCTAATCACTAAGTTAAGGACCCTAGGACTAAACACCTCCCTCTGCAACTGGATCCTGGACTTCCTGACGGGCCACCCACAGGTGGTAAGGGTAGGTAATAACACATCCGCCACTCTGCTCCTCAATACGGGGGCTCCTCAGGGCTGCATGCTCAGTCCCCTCCTGTTCACTTATGACTGCATGGACAGGCACGACTCCAACACCATCATTAAGTTTGCCGATGACACAACGGTGCCTGATCACTGATAATGATGAGACAGCCTATAGGGAGGAGGTCAGAGACCTGGCCATGTGGTGCGAGGACAACAACATATCCCTCAACGTAAACAAGACAAAGGAGATGATTGTGAACTACAGGAAAAGGAGGACCAAGCATGCCCCCATTCTCATTGACCAAGCTGTAGTGGACCAGGTTTAGAGCTTCCTTGGTGTTCACATCACCAACAAACTACCATGGTCCAAACACACCAAGACAGTCTTGAAGAGGGCACGACAAAGCCTATTCCCCCTCAGGAGACTGAAAAGATTTGGCATTGGTCCTCAGATCCTCATAAATTTTGACAGCTGCTCCATCAAGAGCATCCTGACTGATTGCATGGTATAGCAACTGCTCGGCCTCCAGCAGCAAGGCACTACAGAGGGTAGTGCGTACGGCCCAGTACATCACTGTGGCCAAGCGTCTTGCCATCCAGGTCCTCTATACCAGGTGGTGTCAGAGGAAGGCCCTAAAAATTGTCAAAGACTCCAGCCACCCTAGTCATAGACTGTTCTTTCTGCTACCGCACGGCAAGCGGTACCAAATCTACGCGCCAAATCTATGTCCAAAAGACTTTTTAACAGATTCTACCCCAAGCCACAAGACTCCTGAACAGCTTATCAAATGGCTACCCAGACTATTTGCATTGCCATCCCCCCTTCCCCTCTTTTACGCTGCTGCTAATCTCTGTTTATTATCTATGCATAGTCACTTTAACTCTACCTACATGTACATATTACCTCAATTACCTCAACTAACCTGTGTCCTCGCACATTGGCTCTGTACCGGTACCCCTTATATATAGCCTCGCTATTGTTATTTGTCTGCTGCTCTTTAATTATTTGTTACTGTTATATTGAATGTTTTACTTATCTAATTTTTACTAAACACGTTTTTTTCTTCGAGCTGCATTGTTGGTTAAGGGCTTGTAAGTAAGCATTTCACTGTTGTATTTGGCGCTTTAGACAAATAATTTGATTGGATCAGTGGCCAACTCAGATGACAGAAAATGAATGAGACTCAATAGCCCTATATGATACAAGAACATTCTAAATAGGCTTCTTCTGCAAGACCATTTTGATTCACATGGATCTGTGAGCTTGTTTTTGTAATTTTGGAGAAAATCCATGACTTCAAACATTGTCTGGAAGTGTAGCTGGTATTAGCCCATGGGGTCCACTCCATTTGAATTCAGACTCTACCTGATGTGGATGCAGGGAGCGGTGTAGAGGACAACGCTTTCTGGCCCTGGGCAAAATGAACACCAACTGCAAAGAACTCTAGGACGGAAGACTGTGATCCTGCACACAGGTCCATCTCAAATAGTCACTTCCTCTCATAATCACCATGGTAACCACTTTTAACCTTTGATGGGCATGGTCTCTGGAGGTTTGTGGACGATTTCCTCAGCCCCTGTCTTCAGAAAGTGCACACAGATAATCCTGCCCTTCTCAAAGCTGCTCATGCGGATCGAACCTCGCTCTGTATGGAACAGTCACACAAGCCTTGTAAGGCATACGGACACACTTAATATCATTGGCTTTCATAGGAGAGAGCCTATGGACCAGATTGCATATTGTAGGAGTTTATTCAGCAAGTAACAAAATGCGACGGTGAAGAATAACAAAGGCTGACGTCTATTGAATCTCTGATGCAGGGGTAAAGTGATGTTTGAGATAATGATAGGGGTGGCCCATGCTGAAGACATCTGTCATTCAAGTGAATTTTGGTGGGTTTGTAATGAAAGATAATTCATTGCGCCTTTGAGCACCATCTCTATTATTAATTCAGGCATGCCAATGCTGGGTAAATGCTTCTTTACTCCCTCATAAATGGTCGATATTAATAATGCACAAAGGGCCAAGTTCAGCATTAGTCTTTGAAAAGTTATTGCATTGGCAAAATGTAAAGGTTTCATTAGAATATTAGCCACCTCATCTCTTTCTCCTCTCCCCTGCCCGTAAGGGAAAGCCGGCGCGGTCTGGATCTGACAGCTCTTCTGATGGAATGATCTCAACTTTCAGTGGTAATTGGAGGTGCTGTGGGGTTGGGTTTCTGTGGTAGGGCGGGAGGTAGTGGCTTGATCGATCCCTAGGATGGCTGAGGGTAGGCACCAGGCAGCTTGTCTTCCACCGTTTCTATCTGTGGAGGTTAGGAGAGAGGCACCAATATTGCTGTCCTCTCACACACTGGACAATCACCCAAGTTGAGGGTTGCCTCTGCTCAGAGCCTAAGCTACACACGGACCCATCTAATTAGATTAAATCATAATTAACCATTTAGTTGGATGGAAGCAGGTTCTAATTATCTCATTTAAGGATGCTTTTAATTGTTACTTGTACATTATAGGACTTAAATCACATTAGCACCTCACTTGAAATGCCTATGGTTTATAACCTAATGTCATAATTCTGATGGCATTTTAGGAATGTTAAGTGTATGATGCAAGATTGTTTGTACATCGTATTCTGCTCTACATGACAGTTTAAAGAGTGATCACGCTGTGTTTCCTGTCTTCATTAAGGCTGTGACAAACAGCCTCCTGTTTGTTCCTTGCCTTGTTAATGATTTACTGAAGAAAATAAGAAATCTGTGGTGAGCTCCCCGACCAGGCCAGCCGTGGTTGCCATGGTGACATGTTAACTCTCCCAGTCTGTCACGGTTTTCATGTGGTGAAGGAGAGTCGGACCAAACTGCAGCGTGTATATTGCGATCCATGTTTAATCACACAACGTAACACGAATCCAAAACACAAACTCAACAAAACAATAAACGTAGTGAAAACCGAAACAGCCTTAACTGATGCAAACTAACACAGACTAAGGACATCAAGACACTAAGGACAATCACCCACAATACAACCAAAGAATATGGCTGCCTAAATATGGTTCCCAATCAGAGACAACGATAAACACCTGCCTCTGATTGAGAACCACTTCAGACAGCCATAGACTCTCCTAGAACACCCCACTAAGCTATAATCCCACTAAGCTACACACCACATACAAAAACCCATGTCACACCCTGGCCTGACCAAATACATGAAGAAAAACACAAAAATACTTTGACCAGGGCGTGACACCGTCATCTTTACGCTGTCATTGGGAATGCTTCTCAGCCAGAGGTTTAACCACAACAACCATTTACTCTCTAACTGATTGTCTTCACCATCACTGGACCCCCCCCATGTTAGCTTATGGCAGATAGGAAAGGCAGAGGCTAACAGCACTGTTTTCGTGTGTGGAAATCCAAAAGGACAATGCCTCTAATCTCTGAAGAGTCTCTTTCCCTGGCACCTCATGAAATGCCATTTGGTTTTGAGATGTCCAGTGATTGCTTACAGGCAGAGATAATCTCACTTTATACACTCTGGATAATTGGAACAGTGAGGATCTGATTGAGGGCAGACCCATTCAGAGGACGAGCACATTCGTCATATATGGCCACTATGTAAAAGAAAAACAATGTACTACCCATGTCTAGTTTCCCTACCATGCCTTGGGCTGTGTTACTCATATACCGCACATTACAGCATCTGTATAGAATACACAATCATATCATGGAGAATTCTGAATGGGAGAAACGATGAGGTGAATACTAAAAGTCCAATGCATGCCTCTCATGCACATTCATGTTGATGCCCATATTCATACTCAAAGGACAGTGGAAGCAACTTGGTTTGTCTGATGATATTTCCTCCACTTTATCAGCACTTGTCAGTGTTGTTAGGTCCAGACCTAAGACCAGTAATATGTGAAAATAAATCAATTTATCTGCCGCTCACCATGCCGGAATCTTCTAAAACTCCCAGATTAGAGAGAGGCTGCTATTAAACCTCCCCGGCTGTGGGCACAGCGATAGCAGGGAGAGAGGTAGGCAAGCAGTGAGGCAGGCAGGGAGGGAGAGAGGCAGGCAGGAAGGCAGGCAGGCAGGCAGGCAGGCAGGGAGAGCTTGGTATTAGCTTCACCAAACCCGGTCCCTTCAGGAGGTTGGCAAGCAGTCAGGCCATGGCTCTAACCACCCCCCCCTTCCCTGCTCTCCTCTTTCACCCAGTCCTCCTCAGAGTGGGCTCAGGTTGTGCCAAAGACAGAGGACAGGAGAAGGTTGTGGCATTACAGCAATCTCCTCTCACTACACACGCGTACGCACACACACACACCGCTTCCCTTCCTCGTCTCCTCTTCTGTAAAAAGATTTGCCGATCTGCGCATAGAAATCCAAGCCCAAGGCAGAACAATAGATCTGTACAGGAATAACACAGCCCAAAGGTGGTGTGTAAATTAGACAGGATCCTACTGCAGATCCTCCCTAAGGTGTAAATAAATACTGGCCCCTGGATGTACTGGCTCCGGGGATGATGACATGATCTGTGCTTCGGGAGGCCCAGTCCCCTGCCAGTCGGGAATGTTTATGAGGGTACCATTATTGGCTTCAATAATAGACCTTTGGGAACAATGGGAGATGGCATTGTGAAATATGTATCACTTTATCATCCCTAATTAGTCCTTCACAGCACAGCATTCAATTATTATTTGAGATAGTAAAACATTGTTCAGGAGAGGCCTGCTATGTGTTGAGAGAGTTTGTGGTCGACAGAACATAACTTGCTGTCATGCAAAATGCATGGCCATTGGCCAAAATCACACTCAGTTTGAAGCAACTGAAGACACGTTATGTCTCTGTCTGATACGGATTATGACTTGGGTTGTCTTAAAGTACACTTTTAGCTATATTATTGAAAAGTTCACATCAGCCAATCCCACCCACAATGATCAACACCTCCACATCACTCCCTGGCAATCTGAATATGTCAAGGGAGGGTTTTAACTCTGTTCTTCTCCTTTTAGAATCATTACAGCCCTTATTCAATTGGATGTTTGATTTTCTTCAAGGAGCTCCTTTTTAATGTTTTATCATATTTATATAATCACATTGGGAGAAGTATTTCTGTGGCTTTTAATGAGGTACGGGCTTGTCAATTATTTCCTGATGATTTCTCTCACGTGCATAATGTGGTTTGTATGTACTGTACAGTCTAGCTAGCACATTACATTACGCCAGTGAACACATCCCACAACAATGTGATCTTTAATCACGTATCATATTACATGTTTCCTTCCACAGCTGTGAACCAACGGCAATCCGGGCACGTCTGTGGCTCCAGACACAGTCAACCACAACAATGAGAAAATCCCTTTTACATGCTCCAGCAATTGAATTCAACGTGAGTTGAAATGATATGCTGCCTCTCTCGGAGGTACCCCACTGGACGCCTTAAAAGGTAATATACCTTCTGCCACAGAGTGCAATCACACGGTTCACACCCTGACTCTGGATAATAAGATGGGCTTGGGGAAATAAGAGAAGCTGCACTTGCCGTAAAACAGAGGCTTAAGTAATCTCCCTGAGATGAGACACATTAAAAAGAACACTGTGTTGGATCAGTGGTCTAGCATACCGTGAACATCCTGCCAGTGTTGGGATAAAGACGTGGTTGGCGGTTACCTCTCAGCAGCAGTTGACAAGCTGTGCTGCTTAAAAAATATGAGTAAAAAGACTCCTACACCAGCTTTAAATATAACAGATGCTTTATGTAAGGATGAGTAACTTGAAAGCTACTAACATCAGCGTATTTCAGGATATAGTAATACTCTTCTCTCAGACTCATGTTAAAAACAACGTCCATTTGATTTACACAGCGTCCTCTTTTGGGATGGGGAGACTTGAGTGTGCTGTGTGAGTGGACATAATGCACTTTTCTCACTGCTCAGCTCTCCCCTGACAGGCCCAATCAGGTCGGAGATGAATGACAAGGCATTCACCCCTGTTTGTCTGTCTGTCATCAGCAGTGTTGACTGAGAGCCTTCTACGAATAGTTCAGTCAGTGCTGTTCTGGTAGACACAGTACTTCACGTTCTCCTGGGGATCTGATGACTACTTGGTCCCTGTCATCCCCGACAGACTACTAGTCTGCCGGCCGGGAACAGTACTGACTTGGCATGACTGTAGATGGCCTAGGAACTAAAGTCACGCCGGGAGTAGTCCACACACTTAATCTTGATTTGATACAGTTGATACGCAGGAACTACAAATAACAAATTAATCGACTGAGGAAATTCTAAAATGCACTTTCTGGTGGGGGGATAAATATTCAGCTGATAGCTGAATCAACAGAGAGTCTATGGACTGAACTTGTGGATGATATCTGATCGTTTATATCACTCTGATTCCTTTAGGACCTTGTCCTCCCTGTGTCCCTCAGGCTCTATTTCTCCCATGTCTGTCTCTTCTGTTTATCTCTTGGAGCCTCTCAGCAGAAGTCAATCTATCCTAATCAGGCTCCTGCCTCGTCTCCTGTCCACCCTTCCAGGCACTTCTTATAGCATTAACATGGGTGTTATTGTCAGGGCCTGGGACTGAGCACTCATGCCATGGACACCCAGGCTCAAAGTGTTCAGGCCCAGTAGAGAAGCTCTCTTTTGGGCTCCAAATGACTATTCCTGTGCCAGCTCCCTGGAGAGCCTGGGGAAATGAATCTGTGCCTGTTTCTTGTTGCCTCTCTCTTTCCACGTTACAGCACAGCACTGATGTTTTAGTTTAGCTGTTCATGAGAAGCCTCCCTCTGACAAGACTAGCAGGTTGAGCTTTTCTGCCTTTGAGCAGACCCACAGTCTAATTGCCATCAGTTTGAGAGAAAGAGACCCTAATGAAGGAGAGACGTGCCCACGTAGCAGATCACATTACTGACACACTGAGAGAGAATGGTGGCTAATTGCCGAATGGAGGAAAAATGCCATTGCTTAGAAAGTTCAGATTTTTTTAATGAAGCAATGGACTACAGATGTTGCAAAGAGTATAATTTTACAATCATTTGGTGGGTGCTTATATTTGTCCTGTTTCATTGAAATGTGTTTTTAAAATTTCCCAATGCCCTCTGAGACAGGTCACGGCCAATTAGCGTTAAGTGCCTTGCTTAATGGTACGTCAATGGATTTTTTCACCTTCTCGGCTTGAGGATTCAAACTAGCGACCTTTACGTTACTGGCCAAATGCTCTAACTGCTAGGCTACCTGCCGCCCAATGCCTAGCCTACTGAACATTGATGTGGGACCACAAGATGATTATCTGACTGACCTAGCTAAACTGCACAAAATGTCACAGGAATAAATATGTGAAATGTACTGTACATGTTCACCTGTTTGTGTATTTAATAGGATATAGAGAGTGCAGGTCATTCACACTGTTTGTACGTATTGGGAGTGGCCCCTATTTGAAGGTTGACCTGTCACAGGGAGACGGCATGTTCACTGGAGCTCCCTGATGACACTCAACCATGTGTTGCATTCGCTCAATGCAAAAAAAGAGGGACTTCCTGGAATGAGTGATGGGATGTCAGTAGATATGTGGGCTAGAACTCTCCACACGCTGTTAGAGAATGGATGCCCTTCCCGCCACTGGCGCACATTGACAGGAGGACACGGTTGCCTCCAGCACTCTTGTTTATCAGCTCACCTAGGGATTGCAGCACACACACACATGTACACACACACACTCCTCACCATTGTGTGCCCCATCAGCCTCCCTATGCTCAGAACAGTCAATATTGTGTGCAGGGTTTCCTTCACCTCTGTATTTTTCTGCAGGTAAGCAGTGCACACCTCCTAATGTTGCACCGCAACACCTTCTTGCAAGACACACTCATGCCTGCCAAGCTCCCAACCTCAAGGGTAGCGAGAGGTGCGGGAACATCGCCATACAAGGCAGAGATCATGTGCTGTACTGTATCTCTCTGCTGTTTTCAAACATGCTTGTCTGCTTGATTTAGAATGTGTATGTCTGCTTGATTTAAAATGTATTTGTCTGCTTGATTTAGAATGTGTTTTTCTGCTTGATGTAGAATGTGTTTGTCTGCTTGATTTACAATGTGTTGTCTGTTTGATGTAGAATGTGTTTGTCTGCTTGATTTACAATGTGTTTGTCTGCTTCATGTAGAATGTGTTAAAAAAAATCTAAATAAATTATGAATATTTAAAACATACAATATACATGCAGTGAAGCTGCTCAACAACTACACCACAGTAGTCATCTAACAGACTCACATCTAGAGCGACACACAGAAGCAACCAGCATCAACGCCCTGTTCAAGGGCACGTCGACAGATCTCCCACAAGATATCAAACTGGGAGCCGAACCAGCGATCTATCAGCCATGGGCCCAACCTCCCAACCGCCAGGCCACCAGCACTCCAAGACCCCCCACTCCCACAGTCCCCCCCCCATAAAAATACAACAAATTATTCCATTGCCCACCCCAAAGACCCCCCATGCACCAACAACCAACAAAATTAACAAAGGGGAAAGACAAAGGAAAACAGAAAACAACAATGCAAAAAAACAAAGGACAACAAAAATCATAACAGCAAGGCCAACTGAATATGTTTGAGTGCATGTATTGCACTATTTACATGTGTGTGTGTGTCCACATACAGTGGTTGCTCAACTAAAAGTTTTGAGATTATGCTGCGGGATTTAGAGGTAATTTGTGGTTTAGCACGATACCCTGTGTCACTACTTCATTGCTCCAGACCAGCGCAAGAGAGAGTTAGAGCACTGATTATGCTTACTGGAAAATACTCTTTCAAAATTAATGGAAGAGAAAAGTGGAACGGGGGAAAGACAGCATTCAGATGTCAAGACAGCGCTGCTCTGAGACAAGCATGGGGACTGGTCTTGATAAATCAATGCTATTTTTGTTTTCACAGAATTTCCATTTGGTTGTTGGTTAGACTACAGTTAGGGTGTGGAAATGTTAGGATTATTTTTCTTTTACTGTAGTAATGTAGCTTACTCCCGACCGGTTATGCTGTACAGCGCCATTATGGGCTATTAGCAGGACAATAGACTCTTGCCAAGAAGGAGGGTAGGGGGATAATTGTATCGTCAAATACATTTCTTAGTTAGGTTGGTTGTATCACAACTGGCCATATTTGGGAGTCCCATAGGGCAGCGCACAATTGGCCCAGTGTCATCCAGGTTTGGCCGGTGTAGGCAGTCATTGTAAATAAGAATTTGTTCTTAACTGATTTGCCTAGTTAAATAAAGGTCACGTTGTACAGCGCCATATTTTCCTAACAAAAACTCTGAGGGTTTAGTTTTTCCTTTTTCTTGGAATAGAAACACCATAATATTAATCAAATTAAATTCTCTGGTACAGCCAATAACTTTCGGTTATTTGAAAAAGCAATAATCTTCAAAATATTGTTTATGTTTTCAAACACTTGTTTTTCACAAAGGCTATTTGCAGGACAATAGACACAATGTGGTCCCAAAAACACCTCTCTGACATAGGGTCCAGCATATATCTTGCTGATGTCATTGAATGTCTCTGTTTAAGTAGTATTTTAGTATTTTGTTACTTTGTGCGAGTCAATTAATCAGCATTTTGTGGATGGGGTCTCCCGAGTGGCACAGCAGTCTAAAAGACTGCATCGCAGTACAAACTGCGTTGCTACAGATGCTGGTTCGATACCCATGCCAGACGCGATCGGGAGGCACATGAGGTGGCGCACATTTGGCCCAGCGTTGTCCGAATTTGGCCGGCCGGGCTGGTGGGCTTTTGGTTTCTCTCCCTCTTAAAACAGGGAGAGAAAACAAGCGTAGCAGGCTGTGAATTCTGCAAACAACATTTCTAGGATGGGCTATTAGCAGGACAGATTACAATCGCTCACTTTCGGTTATTTGAAAACAAAATAATCTCCAAAATATTGTTATTTTTTAAAGGACTTGAAAATGAGATCGTGAACTCTGCAAACAATGTTTTCAGTCTGAGAATGAGAATGGTAAATGACTGTAATTAATACATTCGTTCAATACATTAGAATACAACATAAGCCATCCATCCACCAATATGGGCTATTAGCAGGACAATAAACTCTTGCCAAGAAGGATGGTAGGGGGAGAATTGCATTGTTACGGATGAATGTTTTCAGTTGATGCCAAACAAGTTCAATCGGGTTTAAATCAGGAGACCTACATGTAGATATGAAAAACATATTTGTAGATATACTATAGGGCTACCGTAGGTGTTGTAGGTTTTTTATTGTTTTATTTTTGTGCTACCCATTCCAGTGTTAGGACTGTAACCACCAGAGGACTTAAAAATGAGCCGGAGCTGAGAGGATCACAAGTTATTTTGGTTTCAGTGCATTTTCTTTAAAAAAGATGTATATAGCCTATCAATGTGTAGGCATACTGTGTCATAAAATCGATAATTGTGTACTAAAAACATGAATGTGTTTTTGCAGAGCATACAACCATGCCGACAACCATCCGTGCAGATCAGTGGACAAAGGGCTGGACAACGGGCCACACCCCAAAAAATGGATGGTTCCACAGAATACCAACTGGGATGGATCACGAGGCAAATGTGCCTTCTTAATCATCTTTATGCTTTCGTTAATAAAATAATGATACAAAAACTCTCACCAGCTTTTATCTATGCCTGGGCCTGCAGGATGCACATTTCTTTGTAGGTCAGACTAATCTCCGAAACTACAGAACGCTACAAAACAGATGGTTAATGTTCTGAAAAAATATATATATTGGTCGTATTGGTCATGGCTCCTGAGTGGCACAGCGGTTGCATCTCAGTGCAAGAGGCATCACTACAGGCCCTGGTTTGAATCCAAGCTGTATCACATCCGGCAGTGATTGGGAGTCCCATAGGGCGACGCACAATTGACCCGAAGTCATCTGGGTTTTGCCTGGGATTTGTTCTTAAAAACTTCTTATGGATCAGCGTCTCATCAATGGGACAGTTGTTGGTCAATATGCATAATGCGATTAAACAAACAAAAATCTGTACATATAAATGTCTTATATGGGCAGATATCTTAAATTCTTGTTAATCTAACTGCATTATCCAATTTACAGTATCTTTACATCGAAAAAATACCATGCTATTGTTTGAGGAGAGTGCACAACAACAAACCACTTTTTGTACTGACTTGCCTGAAAAATGGCGCCGGAGGATGTGGCCACCGTTTTACGGTCTCCTAACCAATTGTGCTATTATGTGTTTTTTTTGTGATATTTGTTAATTATTTTGTACAAAATGTTTCTGCAACCATATCTTACGGCAGAAAAGAGCTTCTACATATCAGGACAGAGATCACTCACCTCAGATTAGATTAATATTTTTTCAACAACAACAACAGCAGCAAGCAGGACTCACACGATATCCTCCTAACACCCCACAGGGCAGACATCCCAATTATTTGCAAATGGAAGCGACGCAGAGGAAGTAGAGCCGGATGCCTCATCCGGACCCGCAGAAGGCAACTAGGGAAGCTGACGTTACCGTCGATATTACTCGCCAACATGCAATCATTGGACAATAAACTAGATGAGGTACGATCACGAATATCCTACCAACGGGACATCAAAAACTGTAATATCCCATGTTTCACGGAATCGTGGCTGAATGACGACATGGATATTCAGCTAGTGGGATACACGCTGCACTGGCAAGATAGAACAGCACACTCCGGTAAGACCAGGGGGGGGGGAACAGTCTGTGCATATCTGTAAACAACAGTTGGTGCACGAAATCTAAGGAGTCTCTAGATTTTGCTCGCCTGAAATAGAGTATATTGTGATAAATTTCAGGCCACACTACTTGCCTAGAGATTTCTCAGCTATACTATTTGTGGATGTTTATTTACCACCACCATCAGATGTGGGCACTAAGACCGCACTCAGTCAACTGTACAAGGAAATAAGCAAAGAGGAAACCATTCACCCAGAGCGGCGCTCCTAGTGGCCGGGGACTTTAATGCAGGGAAACTTAAATCAGTTCTACCAAATCTCTATCAACATGTTAAATGTGCAACCAGAGGGAAAACAATTCTAGATGTACTCCACACACAGAGATGCATACAAAGCTCTCCCTCGCCCTCCATTTGATAAATCCAACCACAACTCTATCCTCCTGATTCCTGCTTACAAGCAAAAATTAAAGCAGGAAGCATCCGTGACTCGGTCTATAAAAAAATGGTCAGATGAAGCAGATGCTAAACTACAGGACTGTTTTGCTATCATAGACTGGAACATGTTCCGGGATTCTTCCGATGATATTGAGGAATACACCACATCAGTCACTGGCTTTATCAATAAGTGCATTGAGGACGTCGTCCCACGCAGTGACTGTACGTACTTACCCCAACCAGAAGCCATGGATTACAGGCAACATGCGCACAGACCTAAAGGGTAGGGCTGCCGCTTTCAGGGTGCGGGACTTTAACCCGGAAGATTACAAGAAATCCCGCTATGACCTGCGACGAACCATCAAACAGGCAAAGCGGCAATACAGGGCTAAGATTGAATCATACGACACCGGCTCCGATGCTCGTCGGATGTGGCAGGGCTTGTAAACTATTACAGACTACAAAGGGAAGCACAGCCGCGAGCTGCCCAGTGACACGAGCCTACCAGACGAGCTAAATCACTTCAATGCTCGCATTGAGGCAAGCAACACTGAGGCATGCATGAGAGCATCAGCTGTTCCGGATGACTGTGTGATCACGCTCTCCATAGCCGACGTGAGTAAGACGTTTAACAGGTCGACATACACAAGGCTGCGGGACCAGATGGATTACCAGGACGTGTGCTCCGGGCATGTGCTGACCAACTGGCAGGTGTCTTCACTGACATTTTCAACATGTCCCTGACTGAGTCTGTAATACCAACATGCTTCAAGCAGACCACCATAGTCCCTGTACCCATGAACGCAAAGGCATCCTGCCTAAATGACTACAGACCCGTAGCACTCACGTCTGTAGCCATGAAGTGCTATGAAAGGCTGGTAATGGCTCACATCAACACCATTACCCCAGAAACCCTAGACCCACTCCAATTTGCATACCACCCAAACAGATCCACAGATGATGCAATCTCGATTGCACTCCACACTGCCCTTTCCCACCTGGACAAAAGGAACACCTATATGAGAATGCTATTCATTGACTACAGCTCAGCGTTCAACACCATAGTACCCTCAAAGCTCATCACTAAGCTAAGGACCCTGGGACTAAACACCTCCCTCTGCAACTGGATACTGAACTTCCTGACGGGTCACCCCCAGGTGGTGAGGGTAGGTGGCAACACATCTGCCACACTGATCCTCAACACTGGAGCTCCCCAGGGGTGTGTGCTTAGTCCCCTCCTGTACTCCCTGTTCACCCACGACTGCATGGCCAGGCACGAGTCCAACACCATCATTAAGTTTGCAGATGACACAACAGTGGTAGGCCTGATCACCGACAACGACGAGACAGCCTGTAGGGAGGAGGTCAGATACCTGGCCGGGTGGTGCCAGAATAACAACCTATCCCTCAACGTAACCAAGACTCAGGAAAAGGAGCACCGAGCACGTCCCCATTCTCATCGACGGGGCTGTAGTGGAGTAGGTTGAGAGCTTCAAATTCCTTGGTGTCCATATCAACAACAAACACACCAAGACAGTTGTGAAGAGGACACGACAAAGCCTATTTCCCCTCAGGAAACTAAAAAGATTTGGCATGGGTCCTGAGATCCTCACAAGTGTCACGCCTTGGTCATTGTATTTTGTGTTTTTGTTATATGTTTGGGTAGGCCAGGTGTGACATGGGTTTATATGTTGTGTTTCGTATTGGGGTTTGTATTATTTGGGATCGCGGCTGATTAGGGGTGTGGTATAGGCTTGGCTGCCTGAGGCGATTCTCAATTAGAGTCAGGTGCTTATCGTTGTCTCTGATTGGGAACCGTATTTAGGCAGCCTGAGTTTCGCTTTGTATTTCGTGGGTATTTGTTCCTGTCTTTGTGTAGTATTCACCAGATAGGCTGTAATTAGTTTCACGTTCCGTTCTGTTGTTTTTGTATTTAGTTAAAGTTATTTCATGTACCACGATTCTTTCATTAAAGTCATGAGTAACCTACACGCTGCATTTCGGTCCGACTCTCTATCTTCAACAGACGAACGCCGTTACAACAAGGTTCTACAGATGCAACATCCAGAGCATTCTGACCGGTTGCATCACTGCCTTGTATGGCAACAGCTCGGCATCTGACCGTAATGCGCTACAGAGTGTAGTGCGTACGGCTCAGTAGATCACTGGGGCCATGTTTCCTACCATCCAGGACCTCTACACCAGGCGGTGTCTGAGGAAGGCCCAAAAAATTGTCGAAAACCCCATCCACCCCAGTCATGGACTGTTCTCTCTACTACCGCATGGCAAGCGGTACCGGAGTGCCAAGTCCAGGATCAAAAGGCATCTCAAAAGTTTTTACCCCCAAGCCATAAGACTTCTGAACAGGTAACCAATTGTTACCTACACTATTTACATTGTGTACCTCCCCCTAACCCCTCTTTTACGCTGCTGCTACTTTCTGTTTATCTTATATGCATAATCACTTTAACCATGTACATACTATCTCAATGGGCCCGACCAACCAGTGCTCCCGCACATTGGCTAACTGGGCTATATGCATTGTGTCCCACCTCCCGCCAACCCCTCCATTGATGCTACTGCTACTCTCTATTCATCATGTATGCATAATCACTTTAATAATGTACACCTTAATATGACATTCCTGGGAGTGTGTAAATTTGTATTTGTTATATTTTGTGTGTTTTCTATAGTTATGTTCTTGAAAATGTATCAATTTACCTATTTGGCCACTTGGAGGCCACTTGGGTACATTTGGGCAAATCATGAAGGATACCTGGGTGACTTCATACTAAATGTCTTGAAGCTTGCTCATTCTTGAAGTTTTCAGTAAAACTTTGCACATACACTGTTGCCCTCTTGTGGACACCATCTAAATTACCTCCAGCTTCCTAGCTGAATGTTTGTCTTTTCTCTTGCATTTCAAAGATGATCGTACAAAATAAATGGTTGTCTTTTTCTTTGTATTTTCTTTTACCAGATCTAATGTGTTATATTTTCCTACATCAGTTTCCTTTCAAATGGTATAAATAATATGCATATACTTGCTTCAATGCCTGAGCTAAAGGCAGTTAGATTTGGGTATGTCATTTTAGGTGACAAAAAGGGGCTGATCTTTACTGACTTGCCTAGTTAAATAAAGGTTAAATTATTATACATGTTACAATTTTGTAATGTGTTTTGTTTGGTAAATTGTTTTGTAAATATTCATTCACATTGGTGGTTCGTCTAAATAAACAATGAATTATTTAAATCAATATTGTCAATATTTTTATTATTAAAATATTGTTATATAATGGAGAGAGGGTGTACAGGGTTGATTGCCGCACCCGCTTAAGCCATTAGGCACGGCCGCATGGCGCTCCTCCTTTCCCCAATATGCACAGCCACATGGCACACCCCCTTTCCCCATTTGACACGCCTGCATGGCTCACCCCCAATATCAAGGTGTGTATGGGCCTATTTATATAATGAATATGAATTTTATTAAATTATTAAATATTAAAGCATTCGAGTTATTAGAATTGTGTGTGTTCAATTATTTGTGACATTTAAAGCATATCGAAGTTGGAAGCAATAGTATTTGAAGCAAAAGCCTACCCGCATGTGATCATCTATTTCAGCACCGTTTCGCGCTGCTCTGACACAAGCATGGGGACTGTTCTTGATAAATCAATGAGATATTTTTTCACTGAATTTCCGTTTGGGTATTGGTTAGACTATAATTAGTGTGTGGAAATGTTATAATCTTAGCACATGTTGTACAGCGGAAACCCTGCATTTTTTTTCTTGGAATAGAAACACCATAATATTAATCAAATGAATTAAGCAACATTTGTTAAAATCAATCCCATATACTATGTTCTTACAAAAAAAGGTTTTAAATTCTCTAGTACAGACAATATTGAAGACTGTCAAATGCTTCACAAAGATGCCCTCTGGTGGTCAAACTAGCACCAACTAGCATTAATGGCAACATTGGCTGACAATTAAATAAGTTGCCATAGAATTCTGTGGCAGCCCGCAAGGTGTGCCGCAATATGACACAACTGTTACAGGATGAACCACTGTATGTGCACATGTGTGCATTTGAATGCGAGTGTGTGTATATGTACAAACAACTGCACTGAATAAGCCTCAGGCAAACCGGCATTAGCTGTAACAACATTGCCCCTCAGTGTCATTCAAACATACTTTTTGTTATTTTTTATTTTTTAAACTTTTATCTTTGACCGTCATTCTATCCTCCGCTAAGCAACTCCACTCCCACTTGTCTCCAATTCCACATCTCAACCCTCAGCTTCCCTCAGCCCATCCCACCTATCTCTGCTGGCCACCCTCTTTAGATTTCTATGCATCATACTATGTATCTTTTAACTATGCTGTGATGTTTAACACACAATTTCAATCTATCTAATCGAACAGAATCCACAGATTACAAGTTGAAGATTAATACATTTACTAAGAATATTAGTAATTGACTGACCCGGTCTCTCCAGATCTCCCAAAAGTATGATTTCCAGGGTCAATTTTAGTTCAATGTTATGCATTTCCATCCATTCCTGAACCTGAGACCAGAAACATTCTACCTGAGGGCAATACCAAAATGAATGGTCTATTGATTCTGCATTCTCACAACAAAATCTGCAGAGCTTTGATAAATGTATGCCCCAAATACTCAACATTTTGTTGGTGGCAAGAATTATATATAATAATTTTAGCTGAAAAAGCACAAAGTCTTGAATCTTGCATCATTTTATATATCAACTCATACACCCTGTACCACAGAATCTGTACATCAAAAATCTCTTCCCAACTATGTTACAATCTGTATGGCACAGCTGTCAACATCCTGGTCCTCAAATGAAACTGGTATACTTTCCTATTTATGGTATTTTTATTACTCTGCCAGTTTTGATCCTTTATATTGGGCAGACAAACCAGTTCCCTACCTCCTCCTGCTGCCAATTGCTTCTTCCAATTTTTGGGGTAATGCTGTAATCAATTGGTTGTAATATTTGACTGAGCAGACCTTCCCGTACAATTCTGAACTCAATGAAAGACATAACTTACCATTGCGATTTACAATATCATTTAAAAACAAAATACTCTTTTCAAACATCTTTCCCATCAACACAGGTATTTTATTAACCAGCAAATTTGAATTCAGCCATAATATCTGTTGTAATATTTGTTCTATCTTTTCTGGGGATGAAATTGAAACTGTAGCCAGCTCTGCAATGCTTCTTTAAAACCTGTTGTGACTAGGGGGCAGTGTTTTCATTTTTGGAAAAACAACATTCCCAAAGTAAACGGGATATTTTGTCAGGACAAGATGCTAGAATATGCATAGAATTGACAGTTTAGGATAGAAAACACTCTAAAGTTTCCAAAACTGTACAAATATGTTCTGTGAGTATAACAGAACTGATATTGCAGGCGAAAGCCTGAGAAAAATCCAATCCGGAAGTGACTCATGTTTTGAATGCCCTGCGTTCCGATGCGTCCCTATTGAGCAGTGAATGGGCTATCAACCAGATTCCTTTTTCTATGTATTCCCCAAGGTGTCTACAGCATTGTGATGTAGTTTCACGCCTTTATGTTGAAGAATACCCGTAAGTGGCTACATTGTGCAAGTGGTCACCTGATGGCTCTCAGAGTGATTCTTGCGTAAAATACAGAGGTAGCCATTTTTCCTCTCGCTCCTACTGAAAAACCAATTGTGCCGGTGGATATATTATAGAATAGATATTTGAAAAACACATTGAGGGTTGATTATAAACAACGTTTGCCACGTTTCTGTCGATATTATGGAGCTAATTTGGAATATTTTTCGTTGTCGTGACCGCAATTTCCGGTCGATTTCTCAACCAGACGTGAAGAACAAACGGAGCTATTTCGCCTACAAAAATAATATTTTTGGAAAAAAGGAACATTTGCTATCTAACTGGGAGTCTCGTGAGTGAAAACATCCGAAGCTCATCAAAGGTAAACGATTTAATTTGAATGCTTTTCTGATTTTCGTGACCAAGTTACCTGCTGCTAGCTGGACATAATGCTATGCTAGGCTATCGATAAACGTACACAAATGCTTGTCTTGCTTTGGCTGTAAAGCAAAATCTGAGATGACAGGGTGATTAACAAAAGGCTGTGTTTCAATATATTTCACTTGTGATTTTCATGAATAGGAATATTTTCTAGTAATATTTATGTCCGTTGCGTTATGCTAATTAGTGTCAGATGATGACAATGATCCCGTTCACGGGATGGGAGTTACAACAAGTTAAAAAAAGAGATAATTTGAAAAAGTATTGTTTTAAATTAATAAAAAATGATCTGCACAAAGGCAAAAAGGACATTCTTAAACAATAAATGAGCTTTTCATAGAAATTTACTTTAGAGTAAAACTTTTGAATATGTGAAGCTTTTAGAGAAAGGTTTAGGACTTTTATATTTAATAATCTCTACCCACCCAATTCATATTCATTATATAGATAGGCACACCTTATCTGGTCTGGTTTAGTGTCCCAGATAAAGCTCATATGATTTGAAAAACGAATCATCAGGAGTAGGCAGCGCCATAAGTAAGTGAGTAAACTGAGATACGACTAAGGAAGAGAGATACTTTGAAATCAGGGTAATATTTCAATAATTATGGTTGCAGGATCTTGTCTATTTTTTATACGTTTTCTATTGAAATTCACTGTGGAGAGCTCATTTAGATCTTTTATGATATGAATACCAGTATGTCTACTTCACTGTCAGCCCATTTTATAAGTAAACTGCAGGGTAATGTAAAAGTTGTATTTTTTAAAGATCCCAATACGTAATATTGTACACAGGTGTAGAAAAGTTATTTAGATCTTCAATGAGACATTGCAGGGATCTAGCTTGTGGACTTAATATAAAACTTGAGTCAACGGAATACATGGACACCTTTGTTTTGAAACCTTTGATCTGATTTTAATAGCTAGCATTTCAATGGCCATATCGAATAGATATGGTGACAGCAGACACCCTTGTTTAACTCCTCTTGACAAAACTCAAAACTCGGAGAAGTAGCCGTTATTTACTCTTTTACACCTGGGGTTGCTATAGATGACTTATACCAATTTTATAAGAGAATCACCAAATTGAAAAAATCCAGGCATTTCTAAATAAAATCCAGTCTTACTTTATCAAATGCTTTTTCAAAATCCGCTATAAATACCAGGCCTGGATTCTAAAATGTTCCATGATGTTCTATTATTTATAGTAGTTGTCATATATTAACTCCAATGTATCGTCCATGTAAAAAAACTTGTCTTATCAGGATGAACAATACCTTGTAAAACCAATGTAGAATGTGTTTGTCTGCTTGATTTAGAATGTATTTGTCTGCTTGATTTCAATGTTTGTCTGCTTGATTTACAATGTATTTGTCTGCTTGATTTCAATGGTTGTCTGCTTGATTTTCAAATGTGTTTGTCTGCTTGATCTACAATGAGTTTATTATTCACTTCTGCCATTTGTTTCCTGAGAGGCGGGGAGAGGACGTCTTCTGTTAGTAAGGTTTCATAAAATAAAACAAATATTACAGGAAGGTTCTTTTGCATACAGTAATGCACTCAGGTAAAATATGCTTTTCATAAACAATACTGTGATAGATGAATTATTTGTATTGATATGTCAAAGTCCAACGTGTCGTCAAACTAAAAGCCAAAGTCAAAGCAATTTAAGCATTACGCTGATCTGAAGTCAAATCCAATAAAATCCATAATCGGATGGCTTTGCTGTGAGTGGGTGCCACAAAATGTAATTAAAAGGTGTGTGTGAGCTTTCTCTCTAAACAAAGCTGAACTTGCATTGCAGGCAATAAATCGACTGTGATTATTTATTTTCTCCTCACTACCCCGAGGACTCAGGAAAAATCAATAACATATGCAAACATCCAACCAAACAAGATTTGCAAATCGGACTCCATAAAACAAACGCAGAGCTAAACCAAACAGAGAAACTCACTTGTGTGATAAGTATTAGTCCGGGATTTTTTTTTTTTACAGATTCTGTTTCATTTCGGCATGGGCGGTTTAAGCTACCGAATGAAAGTCAGAAATGAATCATTTAGCTAACATGGTGTGTGTGTGTGTGTGTGGGGTTTCTCTTCATGTGTGAAGGACTCATTTGGTCCGGCCCAGGATTGCTGTGGCAGTTAGAAACATTAACGTTTCACACTTCCTTGGCCTTTTAAAACTGAGAATAAAATCATGAGAATCCATCTTTTACTGGGAGCACTTGACCTCAGTCATCCATGTAACTCCTTCCTTCCTACCATGAGTTAACAGAACACTGGGGGCTTGATTAGAAGGAAAATATAATGGATTTAGTTATTTATAAGGTGTGAAAATTAGCTGTCAAATAGCACTAGAGAGTCCAGTGCTGTCAGCAATGGAAAGGATGGGGAGGAATACCAAACACCAGGAGTGACAGGATAAATACAGTTTACACAACCACAGTACAACTGAGGGCCTCACTTTCACCATATTTTGTAACAGAGAAAGAGAGAGAGGGCAAGAGAAAGAGGGCAATGTCCCTGTCATGTTTGAATTTAGCCATCTGCCCAGTCACATTTTTGTTGAGGCAAAAAACATATTATTCTAAGCCCTCTTCCTCTGTGGCTGCACATAAACAGTTTATTTTCTTATCTTTAAAGTAAGGTGAAAAGAGACAGGGGTAAATCCAGCTGAATGCCCAAAGAGATGGGAAAAAGGGCTGGTTTAACAGGGCAACAGATGTACAGTTGAAGTCGGAAGTTTACATAAACTAAGGTTGGCGACATTAAAACTAGTTTTTCAACCACTCCACTAATTTCTTGTTAACAAACTATAGTTTGGCAAGTCGGTTAGGACATCTAATTTGTGCATGAAACAAATAATTTTTTCAACAATTATTTACAGACATTATTTGACTGATCACAATCACAATTCCATCGGGTCAGAAGTTTACACACAATAAATTGACTGTGCCTTTAAACAGCTTGTAAAATTCAAGAAAATTATGTCATGGTTTTAAAAGCTTCTGATAGGCTAATTAACATTGTTTGAGTCAATTGGAGGTGTACCTGTGGATGTATTTCAAGGCCTACCTTTACACTCAGTGCGTCTTCGCTTGATATCATGGGAAAATCTAAATAAAATCAGCCAAGACCTCAGAAAAGTCAGGTTCATCCTTGGGAGAAATTTCCAAACACCTGAAGGTACCACGCTCATCGGTACAAGCAATATAAATGCAGGTATAAACACCATGGGACCACGCAGCCATCATACTACTCAGGAAGGAGACATGTTCTGTCTCCTAGAGTTGAACGTACTTTGTTGTGAAACGTGCAAATAAATCCCAGAACAACAGCAAAGGACCTTGTGAAGATGCTGGAGGAAACAGGTACAAAAGTATCTATATCCACAGTAAAACAATTCCTAGATCGACATAACCGGAAAGGCCACTCAGCAAGGAAGAAGCCATTGCTCCAAAACCACCGTAAAAAAAGCCAGACTACGATTTGCAAATGCACATGGGGAAAAATATTGTATTTTTTGGAGAAATGTCCTCTGATCTGATGAAACAAAAATAGAACTGTTTTCACCATAATGGCCATCGTTATGTTTGGAGGAAAAAGGGGGTGTAACGGCGTTCGTCTGTTGAAAGAGAGTCAGACCAAAATGCAGCATGGTGTTTTCTCATGTTCTTTAATAAAATAGAACAATACATGAAATAACTAATTAACAAAACAACAAACGGACCGCGAAAACCTATACAGCCTATCTAGTGAAAACAAACACAGAGACAGGAACAATCACCCACAAAACACACAGTGAAACCGTGGCTACCTAAATATGGTTCCCAATCAGAGACAACGAGAATCACCTGACTCTGATTGAGAACCGTCTCAGGCAGCCAAGCCTATGCGAGACACCCCTACTCAGCCGCAATCCCAATGCCTATAAAACCCCAATATGAAACACAACAAAATAAACCCATGTCACACCCTGGCCTGACCAAATAGATAAAGAAAACACAAAATACTAAGACCAAGGCGTGACAGGGGGAGGCTTGGAAGCCGAAGAACATCATCCCAACCATGAAGCACAGGGGTTGCAGAATCATGTTGTGGGGGTGCTTTGCTGCAGGAGGGCCTGGTGCACTTCACAAAATAGATGGCATCATGAGGTAGTAAAATAGAGAAATTGAAGCAACATCTTAAGACATCAGTCAGGAAGTTAAAGCTTGGTCGCAAATGGGTCTTCCAAATGGATAATGACCCCAAGCATACTTCCAAAGTTGTGGTAAAATGGCTTAAGGACCACAAAGTCAAGGTATTGGAGTGGCCAACACAAAGCCCTGACCTCAATCCTATAGAACATTTGTGGGCAGAATTGAAAAAGCGTGTGCGAGCAAGGAGGCCAACAAACCTGACTCAGTTACACCAGTTCTGTCAGGAGGAATGGATCTAAATCCACCCAACTTGTTATGGGAAACTTGTGGAAGGCTACCCAACATGTTTGACCCAAATTAAACAATTTAAAGGCAATGCTAACAAATATTAATTGAGTGTATGTAAACTTCTGACCCACTGGGAATGTGATGAAAGAAATAAAAGTTGAAATAAATAATTCTACTTTTATTCTGACATTTCACATTCTTAAAATAAAGTGGTGATCCTACCTGACCTAAGACAGAGCATTTTTATTCGGATTAAATGTCAGGAATTGTGAAAAAATGAGTTTAAATGTATTTGGCTAATGTGTATGTAAACTTCCGACTTCAACTGTAGCTGCAGTGTTTAAGGGCGCTTCAGGATAGACATGGGCAGGCAGGCTGAGCTTTGAGTGGGAAAGAGCCTCTCTCTTTTAGCTTGTGAGACAAAGAGCCTAACGTCCATTCACACTGTTCACTGGTAATGTGGTGGAAAGAGCTCCAGGGATGTGGTGCATTCCAGCTGTCCTGGTTACGCTGTGTACTCGTGCTACACCTCTGTCTCCAGGCCCTGGGCCTTTGTAGTATATGGCTGAAGGGAGAGAGGGAGGCCATGCATGATAACGGGTTCGTTGTTTCTTTTTCCCTGGCTCCTTCCATAAGGTAGTTACATATAGTAAGTGTTGAGAATGGACTCTGTTACGTTCCCCAGTTTCTGTGTTGTTGTGGGTTTGTATGTATGTGTGTGTATTTCAGGATGGCTTCCTGGATTCCAAGCAGCGGATTGGTCGGCACATCACTGATTGGATCTCAGGCCCGCCCTCTCGTCAGGGGAAACAGCTGGCTTATCAAGTACAGACTCCTTCTCCAGCTTGATAAAAGCCAGTGTTCCTTTGTCAGGAGAGAGCTTCTTTGTATGTCCTGTGTAAGTTGTTGAATGTATTTTGTAGCTGCTCCTGCAGAGGTATGTGTATGCCATAGGACTTAGTGTTTTTGATTTATAGAAACTGTTCACTAAGTATTGGAGAATTATTCTGTTTAATTTGTTCCAAGGGTGGGAAGAGGAACGCTCCTTGGGTGTGTTTAGGGAAGAGGCCTGCGGGCAAACAACCCGTAGTATTGAATCTATGGACACTAGGTAAGACCTGGGCAGGCCACCCCTGTATTTGAATTACCTGTATACCTTTGAGTTGATACATTTAGCATTCTTTACAAATGCTTGAAGGTTAAACATTGGTTCTAAAAGCAGGCTCAGATTATGTCTCATTTCTTACCAACATAAATGATGTACAGTGCCTTGCAGTATTCGGCCCCCTTGAACTTTGCGACCTTTTGCCACATTTCAGGCTTCAAACATAGATATAAAACTGTTTTTTTTTGTGAAGAATCAACAAGTGGGACATAATCATGAAGTGGAATGACGTTTATTGGATATTTTCAGATCTTTCCACAGATTCGATTGGATTCAGGTCTGGACTTTGACTTGGCCATTCTAACACCTGGATATGTTTATTTTTGAACCATTCCATTGTAGATTTTGCTTTGTTTTGGATCATTTTCTTGTTGGTCTCCATCCCAGTCTCAGGTCTTTTGCAGACTCAGGTTTTCTTCCAGAATGGTCCTGTATTTGGCTCCATCCATCTTCCCATCAATTTTAACCATCTTCCCTGTCCCTGCTGAAGAAAAGCAGGCCCAAACCATGATGCTGCCACCACCATGTTTGACAGTGGGGATGGTGTGTTCAGGGTTATGAGCTGTGTTGCTTTTACCAAACATAACGTTTTGCATTGTTGCCAAAAAGTTCAATTTTGGTTTCATCTGACCAGAGCACCTTCTTCCACATGTTTGGTGTGTTTCCCAGGTGGCTCGTGGCAAACTTTAAACAACACTTTTTATGGATATCTTTAAGAAATGGCTTTCTTCTTGCCACTCTTCCATAAAGGCCAGATTTGTGCAATATACGACTGATTGTTGTCCTATGGACAGAGTCTCCCACCTCAGCTGTAGATCTCTGCAGTTCATCCAGAGTGATCATGGGCCTCTTGGCTGCATCTCTGATCAGTCTTCTCCTTGTATGAGCTGAAAGTTTAGAGGGACGGCCAGGTCTTGGTAGATTTTCAGTGGTCTGATACTCCTTCCATTTCAATATTATCGCTTGCACAGTGCTCCTTGGGATGTTTAAAGCTTGGGAAATCTTTTTGTATCCAAATCCGGCTTTAAACGTCTTCACAACAGTATCTCGGACCTGCCTGGTGTGTTCCTTGTTCTTCATGATGCTCTCTGCGCTTTTAACGGACCTCTGAGACTATCACAGTGCAGGTGCATTTATACGGAGACTGGATTACACACAGGTGGATTGTATTTATCATTAGTCATTTAGGTCAACATTGGATCATTCAGAGATCCTCACTGAACTTCTGGAGAGTTTGCTGCACTGAAAGTAAAGGGGCTGAATAATTTTGCACGCCCAATTTTCCAGTTTTTGATTTGTTAAAGTTTGAAATATCCAATAAATGTCATTCCACTTCATGATTGTGTCCCACTTGTTGTTGATTCTTCACAAAAAAATACAGCTTTATATCTTTATGTTTGAAGCCTGAAATGTGGCAAAAGGTCGCAAAGTTCAAGGGGGCCGAATACTTTCGCAAGGCACTGTAGATGCTTCTGGTCTAATGTGTCTTTTCATCCCCTCTGGGACCATCTATTCACATTCTAACAATCATGTTTTCCATCTATTGAAATCTCCACTTTATATGGAGCTTAGAATGAAATCAGTTCTCCCTGCTCCCTTCCTCCTTGCGGTTTGCAATGTGTAACGCAATTTGCGTTGACACGCATCTCCACAGCTTGCATATGCATCTGCCTCGCTCTCACGAGGCATTTAAGTGGCAATTTGGACCTTATTGAACTCTGCTAAAAGCACAGAGCAATTTGTCATTCATTTAATTTCCCTAGACAAATATTTAGAGGTAATATTGGACATTTTATGAACTGAGCAATATGGGACTGGGAGGGAGTGTTTGGGGCTCAAGTGTTAAGGTTTGCCCATTTCAGCCACACTGGGATTCCCCCATTCGCTATCCTCCAGCCGGTCTTGGTCCTCATTTTTCACTGAGGCCACTAGGCCTGAACAGTTTGTCTGGCTTTGATGAATGTAAGAGGGGCCTCCCTCTTCACTCTGTGATCCATCAGGGCTGATAGGTGTACAGTACTGAACCCTACAATGACATTCGGGACAACAGACTTTGTCTTGGAGTCTCAGGAGACACAATGAGAACTGACCACCTGCTCTCATGTAAGCCCTCCCTGGATGGTGGTAGACACAAGCATGTTAAAAATGGAGAACACTGTCTGTACTGCAGAGCCATTTGAGCAAGCCTAATGCAGCCGGAGCAGAATACTGTGTCCTCATGGGAGACAAATGTGTAAACTCTGCTTTACTCCCTGAGTGATGGAGCTACATACAGCGGTCTCAGCTCAAATTGTGCCTGTGTCTCACCAGGGAATTCAGGGAATTACTGCACAAGCTGTAAATGTGATTTGGATTCATCCTTAGCAATCAACACAAAGCAGGAAAATCCCATAGAAAAAATTGAAAGGATCATTAATTTATTCCAGCTCGTCGTTCTTCTTGAGACACACGCAAACTTGTCAAATAAAGGATAGAAATGGAGAGCCTTTTTTTTATATCATTAAAGCCGAACTCCCAGGGAGTCAATGCACCCTCACTTTAGCTACACCTTAAACCGATCATTATATTTCCTTTCCCCCTCAATTGAGACAGCATCTCCATCCATCTTCCAAATGATACAGTGGAATAGGGCCTGTCTGTCAGCCTTGACATGGAACCAACTTTCACTGGCCTGCAGAGAAAGGTCAATCTCAGAGGAGCCTAGACAAAAGGTGCATTTGTCCGCCTCTCCATCCTCATCACAGCTGACCATAAGTATCAGGAACTCTCCTGTCTCCTATTTATTCAGGCCTTTCTAGCAGTTCAATTAGGTGTGATAGAAAGTACATGTATCCTCTCTCTCCTCTCTACTCATCCTGACAGATGAACGCTGGTCATAGTCCACCCTAAACACAAGGTCATATGAATTACATCATGCCGTCCTGTGTATGAATCTCTTTATCACTATGAACCAGTAGGCAAGTTGAAGCATTATAGCTGACAGATTGTATCTGTCGATTCACCTTGGGCTTTAAAACCTCTACAGGATCGGTGGGTCCCCCACAGGATGGTTGAGCTAATGTAGGCTAATGCGATTAGCATGAGGTTGTAAGTAACAAAACATTTCCCAGGACATAGACATATCTGATACTGGCAGAAAACTTAAATTCTTGTTAATCTAACTGCACTGTCCAATTTACAGTAGCTATTACAGTAAAATAATACCATGGTATTGTTTGAGGAGAGTGCACAGTTATGAACTTGAAAAATTATTAAACTCATTGGGCAGTCTTGAAACAATTTTGAACAGAAATTCAATGGTTCATTGGATCAGTCTGAAATGTTGCAAATACACTGCTGCCACCTAGTGGCAAACATCTAAATTATGCCTGGACTGGAATAATACATTATGGCCTCTATTGCATTTCAAAGACGAAGGTACAAAAACAAAATGCATGTCTTTTTCTTTGTATTAACTTTTACCAGGTCGAATGTGTTATATTCTCCTACATTCATTTCACATTTCCACAAATGTAAGTGTTTTCTTTCAAATGGTATCAAGAATACGCATATCCTTGCTTCAGGTCCTGAGCTACAGGCAGTTAGATTTGGGTATGTTATTTTAGGTGTAAATTGAAAAAAAGGGTCTGATCCTTTAAGGCAGAAAGAGAGCAGAGTTGTAGGTCAGGATCATGGTTACGGCTGCATATGGCAAGGCTGGGTGAAGATGTAGGCTGGTACCCAGTGGATGAGGAGCTGCAGGCAGATCTCATGTTTTATAGGACACACATCATGTGCTGCTTTTCTCATCCTTGAGAGGTTGCTTCAGTTAGCTTTGTTTAGGTTCACAAAGCTAGTCTCAGGAGACACCATGAGGACTTACCATACCTTTTTAAAGTAATTTATGCTATTTAAAACACACACACACAAACCTCTATGGTCCCTCTATATGTATGTTAATCTGAGGAGAAAAATAGCTTTAATCTTTGTTTCTATTTTGTATTGTCAGGGTTAATTCATGCCTTATCCTGGATCTGCTGACAAGTCTGTCAAATCAAATAAAGGTTTATTGGTTGTGTATTAGATTTGCAGATGTTATCTCAAATGCTTGTGTTTCTAGCTCTAACAGCACAGGAATAATAAAAAAAGAACAAGCAATTTCCAGGGTCCAGAAAGTATTCAGACCCCTTGACTTTTTTCACATTTTGTTGTATTACAGCCTGAATTTAAAATGCAATACATTTACATTTTGTGTTACTGTTCTACACACAATACCCCGAAATATCAAAGTGGAATGATGTTTTAGGAAACGTTTACAAATGAATTACAGATGAAAAGCTGAAGTGTCAATAAGTATACAAAACCTTTTGATATGGCAAGTCCAAATTAATTTATTTTACTATTTTTACTTGTTAATTTAGTAATTTTGTCCCCAACTAATTTTTTAAACTGCATTGTTGGTTAAGGGCTTGTAAGTAAGCATTTCACGGTAAGGTCTACTACACCTGTTGTATTCGGGGTATATGACAAATACAATTTGATTTGATATTATGTCAAATGTCCTTTGAGTGGTGGACCATTCTTGATACACACAGGAAACTGTTCCGCGTGAAAACCCACACTGTTCAAAGGCACTTAAATATTTTGTCTTGCCTATTCACCATCTGAATGGCACACATACACAATCTATGTCTCAATTGTCTGAAGACTTAAAATCCCTTCTTTAACCTGTCTCCCCCCTTCATCTACACTGATTGAAGTGGATTAAACAAGTGATATCAATGAAAGATCATAGATTCCTGTATTCACCTGGTCAGTCCATGTCATGGAAAGAGCATGTGTTCTTAATTTTCTTTCCATGAATTGAGGCTGTTCTGAGGGCAAAAAGGGGGTCAACTCAATATTAGGAAGGTGTTCCTAATGTTTTGTACACTCATTCTATATACTGTATAATGGTGTGTATTGGCAGTATATGAATAGAACAAGTGTGTACAGCAGCAGTTATATACTGTAGGATGAGCCATGACTAGAATAATGCATATACATTCAAAGTGGGTGAAACAGTATTTAAACATTATTAAAGTGACCAGTGTTACATGACTATGTACATAGGGCAGCAGTCTCTAAGGTGTACCGGGTGGTAGCCGGTTAGTAACAGTGGTAGCCGGCTAGTAGCAGTCTGGTCTTAGCTTTAGTTGGCTAGGTAAATTACACTGTTGATGGTTTTGTTGTTTATGTTGCACGTGGCCATGTCACTGCATATTTCTTGTGGTTTATAATTAACAACTAATGTACAACACGCTTGCAGGGATCAATGAAATACATGGTCCTCAAATTAGGAGGCTTCACATATTTTGAAATCCACAGTAACCTGTAAAGTGTGAGTGACAGAAACAATCAGATTGGGATGGGCAAATGTAAAGCAATGACTCATCAGTGACATCAGTGTGACTCATCGTACCTTTAAGACACTTGATGAATGATGAAAGCTGGTTGGCTCTGTAAAGTATAAGAAACACTCTGATGAGTCTGTATACAGACTCTAAAGAGTCATCTGTTTGGAATAGAAAAACAACCCCTCCCTAATAAGATCAATGATGCAATTAAACATGGGTCTCCTTTTCAGGATGAATGTACCAAATTAACTGCCATTATGAATGTTGGCTATATTTACTGACTGCAAGTGTTTATCGCTCTAATTATTAATAATGTATTATTTCTTGCAAATTTGAATATCCGTTTCAGAACCTTTGCTAATAACACCCTCCTTGTGCCACTCAGTTACACAGGTACAAGAGCAACTTAATGTTAAGTGTGTTACAAAAACAGCTAATGTAACATTGTCTCCCTTCTCGCATTGGGAATATTTCAAATGAGAGTACTTCATGCCAAGCTTATTGCATGGTAATTGCCAAATGCTGGGGCTGGTTTCTACTATTTCAGCGCAAAACACTTATCAGATTTATGTGAAGCTTAGTGCAAGCCCCACTTTAAAGGTAGCCAACTATTTCCTCTATATTTAAATGGCTTTAAACTGCTTAGCCTTAGCCCATTCACTCTGGCAGGATGCAGTATCTCTAACATTTCGCATTACACCACATTTTAAAAGGACACGCAAACAAAGAGGCAGAACGCAGTAAAGCCACCCAAAGTCCCTGGGTGGGTGGTTGTATTTCTGACATTACAGTACATACTCATGTCCATCCTGCTAGGTCCCAAATCTGCTTATACTGTAAGTGCAGATAATGTTTGCTTGCCACAACATAAGAGGGATAAAATCATCAGAGGCCAGACATTGTGTGTTGGGATGGGGATGCTACCACTCTACTCAGTTCCACGCTCTGAGATCCAACTCGTGTTTTATGGACCACAGGAGAGACTGGGCACAGGCAGTCCATGAAAGCTTGACTGTTAGGAGTAAATGTGTAAAGGTGACATGACCCTTTGTATGGGAGAAAAGGTGATCCTGACTTCTATTCCCCCCTTTAATCCTTTACCACCTAGCAACGCCTCTCATACACCTGTGACCAATCGCAAAGGGAGGTTGGATGTGCGTAGAGACAACATGTCTACGAATACTACCTCACAGCAAGGAGATGGATATAGCAATTTCAACCAGCACTACAAAGAGAGAGTGACACGCTCATACACACATGAAGTGGTTAAGTTTTTAGCTATGGAAGTGGAACCACTCTGTGAAAGGTATGAATTTCAAAAGAATTGTGCATGAAATTCAGCTTGAAAAAATATGAAGCTCCTTCTTCTTTTGTAATTTTAAAGTTAAAGTTTCAGACATCCCTCAAGGCAGTAGAGTATCCGGAATGTAACTCTTAAATCAGACTGCAGTGTCGGAGAAAGGACTGGTCTACAGAAGCAATTTATCCTGGGCTGTAAGCAACACCCACAACAGGCCTTTCTTCTTCCAGTCCAGACTGAAGGAAGCAGATTGGTGCTTCTGACACCAAGCCTCACATAGTCTGGAAAACCTGACTCCAGCCAAGAGACTATCGTTTGGTTTCAACGATGGATTATTTTGGAAACTTTAATAAGGTAAAAATAAGGTTTCTCAAACTAGACACTAATGTACTTGTCCTCTTGCTGAATTGTGCACCAGGGTCTCCCACTCCTCTTTCTATTCTGGTTTTAGCCAGTTTGAGCTGTTCTGTGAAGGGAGTAGTACACAGCATTGTACGAGATCTTCAGTTTCTTGGCAATTTGCTGGCTTGGCTGTGGAATAGGAAGCTGAATCAAGATTTAATTTTGGATTGGAGATGCTTATTATGAGTCTGGAAGGAGAGTTTACAGTCTAGCCAGACACCTAGGTATTTGTAGTTGTCCACATATTCTAAGTGAGAACTGTCCAGAGTAGTGATGCTAGTCGGGCGGGCAGGTGCGGGCAGCGATCGGTTGAAGAGCATGAGTCTCGTTTTACTTGCATTAAAGAGCACTTGGGAGACCACGGAAGGAGTGTTGTATGGCATTGAAGCTCGTTTGGAGATTTGTTAACATAGTGTCCAAAGAAGGGCCAGATGTATACAGAATGGTGACAGATGGATCAAAGAATCGCCAGCAGCAAGAGCGACATCATTGATGTATACAGAGAAGAGTCGGCCTGAGAATTGAACCCTGTGGCACCCCCAGAGACTGCCAGAGGTCCAGACAACAGGCCATTAGATAAGTCATTAGATAAACCATGGCTGTTGAGTCTGCCGATAAGAATACAATGATTGACAGAGTCAAAAGCCTTGGTCAGGTCGATGAAGACGGCTGCACAGTACTGTCTTTTATGATATCATTTAGGACCTTGAGCCTGGCTGAGGTGCACCCATGACCAGCTCGGAAACCAGATTGCATAGCGGAGAAGGTGCGGTGGGATTCGAAATGGTCGGTGATCTGTTTGTTAACTTGGCTTTGAAGACTTTAAAAAGGCAGGCCAGGAAGGATATAGGTCTGCAACAGTTTGAGTTTAGAGTGTCTCCCCCTTTGAAGAGGGGGATGACCGCGGCAGCTTTCCAATCTTTGGGAATCTCAGACGATATGAAAGAGAGGTTGAACAGACTAGTAAATAGGGGTTGCAACAATGGCGGCAGATCATTTTAGGAAGAGAGGGTCCAGATTGTCTAGCCCAGTTGATTTGTAGGGATCCAGATGTTGCAGCTCTATCAAAACATCAGCTGTCTGGATTTGGGTGAAGGAGAAGTGGGGGGCTTGGGCCAGTTGCTGCGGGGGGTGCAGAGCTGTTGGCAGGGGTTGGGGTAGCCAGGTGAAAAATACGGCCAGCCATAGAGAAATGCTCAAAGAAATTCTCGATTATCGTGGATTTATTGGTGGTGACAGTGCGTCCTAGCCTCATTGCAGTGGGCAGCTGGGAGTAGGTGCTCTTATTCTCCATGGACTTTATAGTGTCCCAAAACCTTTTGGAATTAGTGCTGCAGGATGCAAATTTATGTTTGAAAAAGCTAGCCTTTGCTTTCCTAACTGACTGTGTATATTGGTTCCTGACTTCCCTGAAAAGTTGCATATCGCTGGGACTATTCGATGCTAGTGCAGTACGCCACAGGATGTTTTTGTGCTGGTCAAGGGCAGTCATGTCTGGAGTGAACCAAGGGCTATATCTGTTCTTAGTTCTACATTTATTTAAAGGGGCATGCTTATTTCAGATGGTGAGGATGGCCCTTTTAAAGAACAACCAGGCATCCTCTACTGATGGGATGAGGTCAATATCCTTGCAGGATACCCGGGTCAGGTCGATTAGAAAGTCCTGCTCGCTGAAGTGTTTTAGGGAGCGTTTGACAGTGATGAGGGGTGGTCGTTTGACTGTGGACCCATAACGGATTTCGGCAATGAGGCAGAGATCGCTGAGATCCTGGTTGAAAACAGCAGAGGTGTATTTAGAGGGCAAGTTGGTCACGATGATATCTATGAGGGTGCCCATGTTTACGGATTTAGGGTTGTACCTGGTAGGTTCCTTGATGATTTGTGTGAGATTGAGGGCATCTAGCTTAGATTGTAGGATGGCCGGGGTTTTAAACTGGGATATGCTTATATCACTCAACAGTATGAACTCTGACGATAGATGGGGGGCAATCAACTCACATATGGTGTCCAGCGCACACCTGAGCTGAGGGGGGTATATAGCAATCGGCAACAGTGAGGGACTTACTTCTGGAGAGATGGATTCGAACTGTTCAAACTGTTTGGGCATAGACCTGGATACTATGACAGAACTCTGCAGGCTATATCTACAGTAGATTGCAACTCTGCCCCCTTTAGCAGTTCTATCTTTACGGTGAATGTTGTAATTGGGGATGGAAATTTCAGAATTTTTGGTGGCCTTCCTAAGCCAGGATTTAAACACGGCTAGGACATCAGGGTTGGCAGAGTGTGCTAAAGCAGTGAATAAAGCAAACTTATGGAGGAGGCTTCTGATGTTAACATGCATGGACCCAAGGCTTTTACGGTTACAGAAGTCAACAAATGAGAGCACCTGGGGACACACAGAGCCTGGGTTAACCTCTGCATCAACAGAGGAACAGAGGAGGAGTAGGATGAGGGTACGGCTAAAGACTATAAGAACTGGTCATCTAGTGCGTTGGGAACAGAGCATAATGTACAGAGGCATAATGTACAGACAAGGATAAGGATACAGTGGAGGTAAACCTAGGCATTGAGTGATGATGAGAGAGGTTGCATCTCTGGAGGCGCCGGTTAAGCTAGGTGCGGTCTCCGCATGTGTGGGGGATGGGACAAAGGACCTGGGGATTTGGCGTATTATCAGAAGATCTGGGAGTTTGGTAAAAAAACAGTAAGTTTTTGGGTGCATCTTTCTTTTTCCCAACGCAGTTAAGCCAAAACCACGCCCCGTTATTCAGAGGGGTGTTCTACAATGCTTTGAGCACTCTCCAAGTATCCAAGTCCGGAAGTGAATATCACGTAGCTTAAAATTTCAGTCACTGACTAATAACATTTGCCCTTGTATTTCCAGATTGAAAAATATAATAGCATAATGTCGTGGACCGAACTAGCCATTAACATCCCTTAACGCTCAAAGACAGATTAATTGTTGTAGCTTAGAGTATACGACTGAATGATTAGCTAATAAATTATGAATAATAAGCATATGCTTTTACCTGTTAACAGATTACTAATGATAATATAATAACTTCAAATACCGAGCTAGTAACATTAAGTAGTCTAGTCTTAACTTAGGTTACTGTCAATTGAGGGAATTCAGCATAGTCCGCTGAGACATTTTTACAACTCATTGAAACTCTGAAAATAAATACATAGGCAAATGTTGCCTAACATGATAATAATAGGCTTGCATTACAGTAGGCAGCTAATTGTTAAATTAGACATTCCATCCTTACCTTGGAAGGTCACTGTCTCTGCACTGATTGCCTGTGAGTGAGACAACCGCTAGCTAGCCAATGGGAGCGTACTAGAACACCGCTCTGAATAACGGGCCGTGATTTTGGCTTAACTGCGTTGTTAAAAAGAAAGACGATTTTTGGGCTCGGATAATAACCTTCCTGCCAAGTAAATGTTGCTGACATGGCAGATTCGGATGGGTCTAAAATGATAGATGTGGTGATTTGTGCTCGTGCACACAATTCAACTACCTGAGCTCCCCCAGTAAAATGTATCCCGTCTGAAAAGGGATTTAGCCTCACAGTGTTCTGTTGTACCTAGAGCACTTTGTGCATTTATAAGATTAACAATACAAATCATATTTTTACAATGACAAATGTATGGTATCCTGTAAGATCAGGTTGGTAGAAATAATCCAGTTTACATCAGGGTTGGGCTCAATTCGAATTGAAGGCAGTCAATTCGGGAAGTCAACTTTTAAAATTTCAGATTTAAAAAAAATTGAAATCACTTCCTGAATTGACTGCCTTTAATTATTATTGAGCCAAACCCTGGTTTGCATCCCCCTCAGCATTTATTGTTTCTGAATCACTAGCTCTCCAACTGACACAACCACCTGCTGCCATGTAAAGCATCGTGGTGGTCTAGGAGATGCAGAACAAATGACATCTGGCTGCTAAACCAACTCTCTTCTACAGATTTGCATATTGAGATGCATGTTTCCTATACCATGCTGAAACCATGCAAACAACCTAGTGATAGTGTATATTGTGATGGATCCTCAATTTCACACGGTCTCGTCTCCTGACATACATAGATAGATACATATCTGTAGTCATGTACTGTATAGTCATACTGGGGAAAACAATGTTTAAAATCAACCGCTAACATGTTGTTTCCCAACTATATTTTCCTGTGCTGCTACTCTCCCACAACAACACAACCACCCAGAGACGGTCACCCTGGACACAGGATGAAGAGATCTACGGCCAGACGGCAATGCCTTGCCACGGCCAAGATTCTGCTCGGCCCCAACACCACCGACCATTCAGTTCCTCCCTCTGCCTAGACTTAGTCATGCATGATCTGCACAGTCTGCATTCACAGGCAATGCCACTCACAACTGACTCACTCCCATGTGAAGTAGCATTCGCATGCCCCCATACACACATACTGCCCCCGTACCATCGCTCCTCCCAGACGACCATCCCGTACCATCGCTCCTCCCAGCCAGATGCACCCAAGATGCCTTACAGATGAGGAATGATGTGAAATGTATCATGGTTTGTTCTATTCTCCATCTCCCTCTCCCTCACTGCAGTAAATATTGTAATGTTGTTCCTTTCTCTTTGTTTAGTGCAGTCTGTTTGCCATTCAGAGAGAGTGTCACAATTTTTAAACAGCAGTCTACATTCTCTCTCTACTCTCTCTCTGTACTGTCTTCACCTAAGGCCCCAGATAGCTGCTAGGCATGCAACAGCAGCTGCTGCAGTGGCCAGCCTCATACAACCTGAGGTACCACCAGGCATGCAGACAAGTGTAATTGCAGGAGACCGTGAATTAAATAGTGAAAGTATTTTCTTTGAATTCTTGTGTTTTGAATCAACATGGAAAACAATTAATGTAAGACATCCACTAGCGAGCCATAGAAGGTTTGATAAAGCATGCTGTGTCCAAGAAAGCACTATATACTCTCAGTATAATTGACAGATTCGGTACTTAGTGTATACAAAAAGTACATGCTTTAAACAAAGATGACATCTTTCTGTATTAAGTCAACAACCCCGTGGTGCTATATCACAACCAAATATAAACCCAAGCAAGGGCAGTTTTTCTCACCCCTCCACTGTTGAATAAACACCCTGGCATGGCAGCCCTAATGTGCAGAAAATGCACTTACCCTCCCCTTAGCTCATCAATCACCCTTCTGCAGTATATTCAAACCTTGGGAATAAAACATGCACATTCAGAAATTCATACCCGTTATCGTAGCCAGTATGTGTTTCATTTGCCATACTGGAATGGCTGGAACTGTATTGATTTCTTCCTTTTTCTCTCCCTTTTGTGTGAGGAGTGAAAAGCTTGTTTTCCTCCACATCTGTATGAATTCATTAGCCAGCCTTTGGAACACATCAGTGTGGTTGGTGCATATGGGCAACAGGCCATGTTCATCTATTACCATTTTGTTTTCCTTTTCCATTTGAACCCAATACCTTTCTATCACCGGCTTTGTTTTTGAACCTTGCCAGTCTCTGCCGTAATGATGGGTACTAAGAACATGTGAATGCTTTATATACACACACACACACATACATTGTAATTGCCAATTGTTGTGACAGTCGAAACAAACAGGCTGAAATAGTCCGTGTAAATGTCAGCCTCACAGGATGATGCAGGAAGTAGGCTGGAAACAAAAACAGGCCTCTTCCTGTGAAGTGCTCATTATGTGGATAAATGAAAACAACCTCAATTTGATGATCTGACATTGGAAGAGATACATCTTAAGTGATTGGAGACAAATCAAATATACTGTTGGCCTTTGGAGAAGAATATCTGCAACCCCCTTATTCATCCAGGAGCTAGCATGTAATTTACAGCTTAACGACAGTATTTCCCCAATTTTCTCTCTCTCTCTCTCGACTGATGCCTCACCCTCTGTGTCCTTAGCTGCACATAAAAGGCCTGAGTGACACAATCATAAAGCAATCAATTAAAATATTCCATTTACCTGCAGTGAAGCCGCTCAACATTTAGATTACATTCAGTCATCTAGCAGACACTCGCATCCAGAGCGACCCACAGAAACAACCAGAGTCAAGCACCCCCCCCAAGAGCACGTCGAACAGATCTCCGACCAATTCAAATCGGGGAGCCGGACCAGAAACCTATCGGCCACCGGCCCAAGCTAACTGCCTCTTTGAATATCTTTCCAATTGTCTCCCAGTCCCGTTGCTATTTGCTTCCATATGTCTTATCTAAAGTGTCCAGAAAGCGTCATCACTGATTACAATGGCCCCAAATTCCAAAGAAGTCACACTTTAAGATTTAAGCTTTTTTAGGAACACTTTTTTTTTAAAGGAAAGTTAAAGGACATTGCTTGAATCTGAGGAGCTGGATGTTTTTATCACTGAGCTTTTAAAACATTTCTAGTAGGAGAAGAAGACTGCAGTTCAGTTCTCAACCAGCACCGGGCAATTTACTTTTTCATATCTGCTGCTTTCAGGTAAGTAAGGATGAGAAAGTGGCAGATACCTCAGCCTCCCCGGTTCAGCTCTTGCTCTCTCTGCATACGATAACACTAGTGAGTCAAAAGCTTAGACGGGCTTGGCCTCACGCATGGCGTCCAGGCCTGCATATCCTCTTAAAGTTATCCCACTGAAGCATGGAAGCTCTAAATGGTCAAGCAGAGCGCTGGTGCATCAGTACGACTCTCAATAACCACTGGGCCAGGGGACAACCACGGCTCTAATTTAGTTTGTCAGTTAACGCACAACAGTGGAAGGTGCAGAAATGATCTCTATCACTCTTTTCTGAACCCATCAGCAGAGGCAAGGCACTCCTCCTTCTGCAGCATCTACACAGTGAGCCTTTTGCCGCAAAGTATTCACACTGTTGCTGTCAAATCAGCAGTGTTCTATTAACTGTGGTTAGTCAACTAATCAACAGTCAATATGTCAGTTCCCATAGCTTGTGTTGAGTCACTATTGACCCGGACTGCAGTGAAGGGTGAAGCAACAATGTGATAGAGCAGGACACTGCACTTAGCCAAAAAAGCACAGCTTGTTTATTGGCCTTGGAATATGATATGTCGATACCCCCAACGCACACCACTGCTTCCCCTCTGGCATGTTTTCTTGCCTACAGTATTGATTGGCTCTCTGTTTATCTCATTAGTTGGAAGCATGTAATCAATTACACAAGGTCATCTGACATAGCTCTCCTACCAAATGCAGCATAATGCCACAAACCATCCCTTTCATCCAACTTACCCTAAGTATGGCCTCAGCTAACATTACTAACTGTAACTTGGCTTCCATTCGAATGATCCTGTTTCAATAATGGTAAGTGATGTTGTGTTTGTACTGGGATGGAGGGAACACACAGAGTCATGGCCGACTAATATGGTCATCTTTATGACGAAGGGTTTAGAAATCACCTCTCTGGAGAGAAATTAAAGCCAGCTTTTCACGGCTCTTGTAAACATCATTTGCATTACTGATGGCTCTTAATGTGTTCTTTTCCACTATTCATTACTAGTGGAAAAGCCTCAACAGGACCAGTTCCCCTCTCTCTGGCAACCTACAATCAGCTGTCTGCAGTCAGCTAGCCGCAAAGTCATACTAAAGCTCTCGCGGACAAATCAAACGTGAAGAAGTATTACTGAGGTGTTGATATTGTGTCACACCAATCAATGCCTAAGTGTAGAGTCTTGCCTGAGTATAAATAGCATGTGTTTCTCATGTGAGCTGGAGCCCTAAGGAGAGGAGGGTAACTACAGTACAACTGGGTTGTTCAGAGGTCAGGTGAGTGGTTAGAGTGTGTGGGTTTGTGTTGGACATCAAGCACAGTCACAGTAAGCCTAACCACTACTGCCCATGAATGTGGATGAATGTGGATTTGGGAGGTGCAGTTAGCTCTATCATGTGCATGTATGGGTGTGCAAGGCAAGAGCAAAATTGGGGATAGCATGAGAGATACTCGCCCCTTAGGCATCGTGCATGTTCTGCCTCTGCAAACATACTGGATCATTTCGGAAGTTTCAGATAGTTGTATAGAAATAATCGGTCCACTGTTAAAAAAATCACCAGCTTTTGAGTATTTGGTTTGATTGTCATAAATATGAGATTGTATCGGAATATGATCTTTTACACTTGAAGAGAGACAAAAATTACAGGTTAAACTCAAAGCACACTATTTAATGGCAAATAAACCTGGTAAACACCTCACTGCCCCCACAAAACGAATTCACACCAAACCAGTTATAATTTTAAAAGATAAGGATGCAAATGATTTAATTAGAAAGAACAACGCTATTAATTTGGCAAAGTGGGTGGGGTTATATCCTTCCTGTTTGGCCCTGTCCGGGGGTATATATCTATTTGGAGATAGATTAATGTAGGGGTTTTGGTTAAGTGCGTGTCTCATTGGTTCCATGTTTCTCTGTGCTCCACCATTGAAATGACTGGTGAAAATATACTTTAGAAGTAGGAAAAGGTTGTGACACATTCATTTCAGGAGGAGGAACCGTGGTTACATACTAGGTAGAGACGGGTTGGCTGTGTGTGTATGCAGGTGTGTGTGTGTGGGCGCTAAAAAATGGGGGCCAAACAAACAAATGGCCATCAATCTAATACACTCGTTCAAACAGGAGTCACTGCGCAGTCAAAATGATCAATCTCATGAGCTAATAACTCGCACACGCATGCACAGGAACACACACATCAAGTTTCCCCTGGCAATTTCAGACTGTAGGCATACACTCTTCTAAACACAATGGTGCATTAAGAGCAAAAACTAAAAACGTTATTGATACAGTCACTGAATGCGAAGAGAACTGGTTTTGAGTCCCTGTCAGTCTGCCCTCCGAATTCGCTACAACGTTCTGCTGCGTAGCCAAGGCCAACACCATGGCAACTATTTACTAACAGTAGTATTTCTCCCTTATGGCAACTATCCTTCTAACGACTATAGGCTAGTAGGTTACGTGAGCACACCCAATAAAACAAATGATCTTGGGATCGTGGAGACCGGGGGCTATGCGTGTGTATGTGTCCCATGTCAAGCTGCTCTCCAAATTCACTACAACACCGTTATTTTGCAGCCCACTAGATTGAGTACCCTAACCTGTAGGCTAATTGTACGTTACAGAACAGTGGGCAAGTGGAAGTAAATGATAGGCCTATCCAACGACAGTGGGAGGAATGAACAATGAAGCAGGGGTTTTACGAGTGTCTTGAAATAATCACTTTCTTAATATAGGCCTATTTGACAAATGATGATAGGCTATAAATAAATAATCACTGTATAGAAATAATCAATGATCTGACATGACTTGGTTGGTAGCCTAGCATAATATAAACTTTCATAATCCATCTATGTCTTCAAGGATGGGAAGAATGAAGGATGCATACTGTAGGTTATCCCAAAACAGGGGCATAGTCTCCGTTGTCTTTATTCTCTAAATATTGCCAGTTTATTTTCAAAATATTGCCACTTTATTCACAAAATCGACTCTATTCGCGAGATATCGGCACTTTATTCTTGAAATATTGCCACTTTGTAGAGTAATATTGTGACTGACCAATCTAGACATTTTCAAATATATGCAACCTGCAGGTTTTATATCACACCATATTCAACTGAAAGCTTTTGGACATAAGAGCAATGTTGAGGGAATCCTATTTGAGTCAGAAAAACATATTTTTATGATAGGCAAACCTTGCAGAAGGCCTATTCAACTGACAAAATATAAACTAATGGAACCAAGACTTTAAAATAACTGATATTGGCACAAGATGGAGGGAGTTTTGGAACATAATGAATGACATTACAGTTAATGAAAATGTATACTTAATCCAGTATAAAGTAATGTACAAAATTGATTATACAAGTGACAAAATTAGAAAGTTCTACAGCACAGTGGCATGTATTAAGTATAAAACTAATAATAGCTAAGTTTCCATCCAATTTGTGACAGATTTTCATGCGAATATTAGAACGTCTGTGCGTGATGACATAGTGCACATAAAAATAACTTTTGCCCTTAAATTCCCATGTACCAAATGAAAAATACAAGTTAAATGGGTTTCCATTGCATTTTCAACCCTACTGATGGTTTTGTCACAAACACTGTTGCTTTATATAGCAAATGTGTCCACTCTGGCCCTGGCACACGCACTTTAATCAACAGCTCGCATGTACAGTGCAGGTAGGCTACCTACATTATTACATTATTATGGATAAAAGCGACATTATTTGTATTCATCAAGCAGCCAAGAATCAATCATCATATCACCAGAATAAGACCCTCTATATTTATTGGAAAGGAGCCTCAAGCTCATCACCTTGCACTTTCACCACCTTGTGAAGTCCCTCATCATTTATTTAACCTGTAGCCTAATCAATTCTATGCTTTCCCAAGTCGTAGTGGGAGGACCACACAACATATCATTACTTATGATGGTTAGAATATCAATATTTGTGCATAAAGGCGTTTCTACCTCAATTTCTCGCATCATTGATTTTACAATGTAAATGTACTTTTAATCTGTCTATCTGCATATTCAAAGACATGGCGTATGGGGTGTCGTGAGATACCCAATGGACTGGACAATATTTTTTGTCACTTATAGAAGCTATTACTTAAATACTGGAAGTAAAATGATACTCCAACATTAAGAGAACAGAAAAAGCTCATGTTTTATTACTTAACCATTGAAAATAATCTGGCTACAGACAGAAAAAACATACAACTATTTGAAATCATATGGGGTTGAGTCTTACAAGTATAAGAAACAACATTGGGTGTGAATATGGTGGAAACAAGTGGGTCTGAGCAAGTGAAATGTCATTAATGTTTGGGGAAATGTATGTGTGGAAATGTTTAAGTTGTTTATTGTTTTTGTCTATGTATGTTTTTCTTTATATATAAAAAATAAAATAAAAAATAGAAATTCTAGATTGTAAATACCTCACAGATAGATCCGTTATAACCAATCTATTACTCTGTCTTTCTCATAAACACAGGAAACAGATCTGACTCAGATTGGGGACTGAAATATGACAGTTTAATTTGTGACATTATTTACATTGACTGAGAGTGAGTGGGAGTCAATTTCATTTCAAGGACACTCACAACAGATTAAAACACACACCTACACATTTATTTAATCAAGAAAAGTGCTGCCAACTTTGAAATTTGCATTGCTCACTCACTCACACAGTAATATAGATTTGCTATTTATTCCTTCAGCTAATGCCATGTTGTTAATACATCGCCTCCTTGTAAGTTATTCTCCACTGTGAACCCTGTCCTCAGAATGATAGTTAGTGCCTTCTATTCCTTCATAATTACCACAGTCAGAATATTTTACTCATGACTGAACTCAATATATTCTCACAAATACTCAGTTGTCAGCAGGATAGGCTGTTTGAGAAACAAGGTTTAAAAACCACTTGCCAGTGCAGTCATGCATACAGTACCGTCACATTTGACATTACTTGATTTGAATCAAACACTTACATGATGAAAGTGACTCAACTTTTATAGCTATGTGTTTCGATGCTGCTATTGGATACACTACTGTTCAAAAGTTTGGGGTCACTTAGAAATGTCCTTGTTTTTGAAAGAAAAGCAATTTTTTTGGTCCATTAAAATAACATCAAATTGATCAGAAATACAGTGTAGACATTGATAAAGTTGTAAATAACTATTGTAGCTGGAAACGGTTGATTTTCTTTGTGGAATGTCTACATAGGCGTACAAAGGACCATTATCAGCAACCATCACTCCTGTGTCCCAATGGCACATTGTGTTAGCTAATCTAAGTTTATCATTTTAAAAGGCTAATTGATCATTAGATAACCCTTTTGCAATTATGTTAGCACAGCTGAAAACTGTTGTCCTGATTAAAGAAGCAATAAAACTGTCCTTCAGATTAGTTGAGTATCTGGAGCATCAACATTTGTGGGTTTGATTACAGCCTCAAAATGGCCAGAAACAAAATACTTTCTTCTGAAACTCATCAGTCTATTCTTGTTATGAGAAATTAAGGCTATTCCATGTGAGAAATTGATCATACAACGCTGTGTACTACTCCCTTCACAGAACAGCGCAAACTGGCACTAACCAGATTAGAAAGTGGAGTGGGTGGCCCCTGGTGCCCAACTGAGCAAGAGGACAAGTACATTAGAGTGTCTAGTTAGAGAAACAGACACCTCACAAGTCCTCAACTGGCAGCTTCATTAAATAGTACCCACAAAACACCAGTCTCAACGTCAACACTGAAGAGGTGACTCTGGAATGCTGGCCTTCTAGGCACAGTTCCTCTGTCCAGTGTCTGTGTTCTTTTGCCCATCTTAATCTTCAATTTTTATTGGTCATTCTGAGATATGTCTTTTTCTTTGCAATTCTGCCTATATTCTCTCAGTTGGTAGTGGATGTAAATGCCACTTGGTTATTTTAGCATATTGGACAAAAGGCTTGTGGGTTGTAATTTGCAATGAGCATTTCTGAAACCCAGTTTTGTTTCTGTCATTCTGAATGAGAAAGTACCACACCGAGCAGTGGAAGTTATTTTCTGCCTCATCTACTGGGTACAAAATGACTATAATCTTTTTCAATCATCCCTCTCTTCCTTATGCACCTTTGGGAGGAAGCGCAATGGTTCCCTAATTACATTGTGGGATACGTTAAGCATGGAGGAACAAGTTTGAGATGAGACCAAGCGAAATCTTGTAAATCAATGACTTGTAAACATCTGTAAGCATCGCTAAACTGTTCACATTATGCTCGACAATACTTTCAAACGAGACAACTGAACCAACCTGTATTTTCTTCTGAAAATAACAGCCAAAAAGAAGAACAGAGTACCCGTGTTGCCAATGCGACAGCAGATGTAGCTACTCGCTTACCATAATGAAACCCCCTAGTGGTTAGAGCGTTGGGCCAGTAACCGAAAGGTTGCTCGATCGAATCCCAGAGTTGACAAGATAAAAATCTGGTGTTCTGTCCTTGAGCAAGGCAGTTAACCCATTGTTCCCCGGGTGCCAAATACGTGGATGCCGATTCAGGCAGCCCCCCGCACCTCTCTGATTCAGAGGGGTTGGGTTAAATGCGGAAGACACATTTCAATTGAATGCATTCAGTTGGAACTGACTAGGTATCCCCCTTTCCTCTTCCAGTGGACAGTGTGAAGTTGTCCTTAAGGCCATTTCTCCAGATCAGCCTAATGGATTTAGCAAGGCAGAGGAGGACCTGATGTCCAATTGATGACTATGGACTGCAGACATCTATCCAGGGCCTCTCCAATGAATGCACAAGTCAATGCTAACCTTCTGGCCCAATTATTCCACTATATTCACACTGGCCTTAAAATAATGAGCTGGCAACACATCGGCAGGGTGAGGGCATTGAGAAATAGAGCATAAACAACTACAGGACAAACTGTGTAGCAGTGTATCCATCTAGACTGAAGACATATATACTGAAAACTTAAGCTCATGATTAGCTGTAAGAGGGAGGGTGAAAAGGGGTGATTTTCAGGCCTGGATCAAATACCATACATATGTCAAATTCTTGAGCTGTGCTTGATTTACATTGCCTGTTACATTGCCTGTTGCAATGTAATCAAAGTGATAGTCTCCCAAGTGGAAACGTCAAGCTAATGAGTTTATTTTTCATTTTTGTTTCATACATGAGCACATGATTTGGAACTGTTGGGAGTCCACAAGAGAATTATGGCATGGTACAATACCACATTACAGGGAATTTGTGTGACATATTATTCATTCTGAACATATTTAACTGTGAACATTAGACTGTTTTACAAATGATAATTCTCTCTCACATCCTAAAAGTGGAAGAGCTTAGTGATTTGATTCTGGGACCAGTGGGTTCAGGTTAGCTGCACAATTCTCCTATAGAGCTGTTAATTATAGGCTGGAGGAGGAGACACTGAAGGCACAGTGGACGCCAACAGGTCTGACTCTATGCTTTTAAAAACTTTATCTAACCCTATCACTCCAGTATCCCTGCACATTGTATGGTATTGGCACTGACCCTGGATCTGACCCTGTATATAACTTACTTACTTTCCCATCTTCTTCTTATTTCTATTTATTGTGTGCTTTTGTTCTAATGTATTTCTAATTTTATTTTTATTATTTTTAATATCTTTACTAGTGATATTGATTACTGCATCGTTGGGAAAGCGCTCACAAGAAAGACATTTTACTGTACTTGGCATGTGACAATAAAACTTGAAACTTTTGAAATGTATTCAATGTAACAAATATTTTGGAGTTTCCTCATCAGCCAGACAGACTTGATCACGCCCACAGTATGACCAGATTCTCTTTGATCTGGGCTTGGGAGAGGTCAAGCGGGTGATTTAGCAATGCCTGCCTGGTTAAATAGGGTCTTGTCAAAGCTGGAGTGACAAGGCCGGTTGGGTTTGAAGATTTAATGGTGCATTAGTCGAACAGGTCTGCGTGAGGAGAAGGGGCCTTAGTCCTCAGTTTCTGTGCTGGTGTGAGACGAGCCAGTGTGAGCCATCAGACCCGGCACAGCACAGCGTTGAAAGTAATTGGGGCCTACTTAAAATGCATCTGAACAACAACATCAACAGAGCTGTTCTCTGACCTGTCATTTCTCACTCTCTGCTCATGACACTGTTTGACAGGGTTGAACCGGGTCTGATGCTGATGCACAAGCCTCTCTGCTCTTCCACACCAAATCACATTTTGTGTCACCAATTGGAGAGTTTACGCAGAAGCATTATTTTCTTTTCACAGCGACTAAACGTCAAACTATAATTGAATCAATAACCAGGCGTAGCGAGAGGTGGAAGTTTAGGATTGATTAAACAGAGCTCCTGCTATGAGGCGAGGGAGTGCATGTATTGACATTATGCAATGTACAGTTGAAGTTTGAAGTTTGCATACACCTTAGCCAAATACATTTAAACTGAGTTTTTCACAATTCCTGTCTTTTAATCCTAGTAAAAATTCCCTGTTTTGGGTCAGTTAGGATCACCACTTTATTATAAGAATGTGAAATGTCAGAATAATAGTTGAGAGAATTATTTATTTCAGCTTTTATTTCTTTCATCACATTCCCAGTGGGCCAGAAGTTTACATACACTCAATTAGCATTTGGTAGCATTGCCTTTAACTTGGGTCAAATGTTTCGGGTGTCCTTCCACAAACTTCCAAAATATGTTGGGTAAATTTTGGCCCATTCCTCCTGACAGAGCTGGTGTGACTGAATCAGGTTTGTAGGCCTCCTTGCTCGCACATGCTTTTTCAGTTCTGCCCAGAAAATGTTGTACAGGATTGAGGTCAGGGCTTTGTGATGGCCACTCCAATACCTTGACTTTGTTGTCCTTAAGCCATTTTGCCACAACTTTGGAAGTATGCTTGGGGTTATTGTCCATTTGGAAGACCCATTTGCGACCGAGCTTTAATTTCCTGATGGACGTCTTGAGATGTTGCTTCAATGCTTAAATATATCCACATAATTGTCATGCCTCATGATGCCATTTATTTTGTGAAGTGCCCCACAACATGATGCTTCCACCCCCGTGCTTCACGGTTGGGATGGCGTTCTTCAGCTTGCAAGCCTCTCCCTTTTTCCACCAAACATAACGATGGTCATTATGGCCAAACAGTTCTATTTTTGTTTCATTAGACCAGAGGACATTTCTCCAAAAAGTACGGTCTTTCTCCCCATGTGCAGTTGCAATCCAAATTCTGTTTTTTTATGGCGGTTTTGGTGCAGTGGCTTCTTCCTTGCTGAGTGGCCTTTCAGGTTATGTCGATATAGGACTCGTTTTACTGTGGATATAGATACTTTGTACCTGTTTCCTCCAGCATCTTCACAAGGTCGTTTGCTGTTGTTCTAGGATCGTGTTGCACTTTTCGCACCAAAGTACGTTCAACTCTAGGAGACAGAGCGCGTCTCCTTCCTGAGTGGTATGACGGTTGCGTGGTCCCATGTTGTTTATACTTGCGTACTATTGTTTGTACAGATGAACGTGGTACCGTCAGGCATTTGGAAATTGCTCCCAAGGATGAATCAGACTTGTTGAGGTCTACAAATATTTTTCTGAGGTCTGACTGATTTCTTTTGATTTTCCCATGATGTCAAGCAAAGAGGCACAGTTTGAAGGTAGGCCTTGAAATACATCTACAGGTAAACCTCCAATTGAGTCTAATTATGTACATTATCCTATAAGAAGCTTCTAAAGCCATGACATAATTTTCTGGAATTTTCCAAGCTATTTAAAGTCACAGTCAATGTATGTAAACAGTCAATGTATGTAAACAGTTAATGTACGTAAACTTCCAACCTACTGGAATTGTGATAAAGTGAATTATAAATTAAATAATCTGTCTGTATACAATTTTGCTTGTGTCATGCACAAAGTATATGTCCTAACCGAATTGCCAAAACTATAGTTTGTTAACAAGAAATGTGTGGAGTGGTTGAAAAACGAGTTTTAATGACCCCAACCTAAGTGTATGTAAACTTCTGACTTCAACTGTATCAATGCGTGGGTTTGGTTTTTGTGGTGCCATGGCAAATACTGGCTTTGTGAGTCCAGCGCTGCACTGAGAGAAAACACTATCTTATCAATAATTCAAATGGACTATATATCTCTGCTGTAAATACAGCATGTGTATCACTGCTATTCAACAACGCAAAAGATGTTGTCTACATTAACCTCAAGTAACTCCAGCAAAATGCGAAAGTCAGATTGCATCCTGTGCCAATCCTGTTTCATACTGTGTAACATGGATGATTGAGCCGCTGAAGCAGAAAATGAGTTAGCATTCAGGGCCCGTGGCGAAAATGGTCATGGTCTTAGTAATGTGTTTGTGGGGGATTAGTAAATCTGATTGGTCTCAGATCTAAAAAAAAATTGTCAATGGATGTCGAAATGGACTAACCCTGTTTATTACTGCTGCTGCCTTGTCAGCTTTTTACAGGGAGAGACCCTGTAAACTGTGGATTGAGCAACACAGGTGGAAGTGAGAGTGCAATGGTATCTGTATGCAGTGGGGAACCAACTGTGAGGACCTTCTAATGAGGGCCTTCTACGCCTTCAGAGAAAGCCTAAGGATTAACAAAATAATTTCTGTAGTTTTAAAATATAAATTTCCTTTTAATTAATATTTCATATTTTAAATTATATTTAAATGATATTCTAATCATATTATTATTTTATTATTCTGATTTAAAGGGTTAATTTGGTATTTTAAATTCAGGCTGTAACAACAAAACGTGAAAATAGTCAAATACCTTCTGAAGCCACTGTAGATAGAAGTCATCTGCCATCAACTGTATAGACGGGTGGGTTGTTTAGCAACAAAACCGATTTGTGCCAAATCATGTAGAAAAACAGGTAGGGGTTGCCTTAGAATTAAATGATTGTTGACAACATGTAAACTATATTTCCTCCCCAAATCTTTACTGAAAAACATAAGTACATTTGCACAATGAGCACTTGTTGTCTCTCAAATACATCATTACAGTTGTTGGTTAGTGAATTTTAGCCATATTAGTACAGATGTGACAAGAGTCAAAACACTACAAAACAAGACATGGCATCAATAACAAGATACAAGAAGCTGAAACGAACCACCAAGTATTTCCCACATTACAGCTTCTTGCCATTGTTGAGAGCTATCTGACCATCCAGAATCAGCACACGGACTTCTTCCCCATCGACGCGTGCACATCGTTTATGTGGCGTTGTCAGCTAACTCATCTATTGAGACAGAATTTTGGAGTGACAGTGGAATCAACCAATTACATTTTGACTTGTAATGGGTGGGACCGTTTTGACAAAAACTAATGTGAGCAGTAGTTTTCCCGCGGTCTAGCTAGCGAGGATGTTGTTTCCAATTTGTTAGCTTCACCCATTTCAAGATTCATTTTAAGTTTAAAATTGTCATCATCTGTTGAGTGGCCGGTCGGCCTTGTCTCAGATCGGCCTTGTCTCAGGATGGTAAGTTGGTGGTTGAAGATAACCCTCTAGTGGTGTGGGGGCTGTGCTTTGGCAAAGTTATATCCTTCCTGTTTGGCCCTGTCCGGGGGTGTCCTCGGATGGGGCCATAGTGTCTCCTGACCCCTCCTGTCTCAGCCTCCAGTATTTATGCTGCAGTAGTTTATGTGTCGGGGGCTAGGGTCAGTTTGTTATATCTTGAGTACTTCTCCTGTCCTATTCAGTGTCCTGTGTGAATTTAAGTGTGCTCTCTATAATTCTCTCTTTCTCTCTTTCTTTCTCTCTCTCGCTCGGAGGACCTGAGCACTAGGACCATGCCTCAGGACTACCTGACATGATGACTCCTTGCTGTCCCCAGTCCACCTGGTCGTGCTGCTGCTCCAGTTTCAACTGTTCTGCCTTATTATTATTGGATCATGCTGGTCATTTATGAACATTTGAACATCTTGGCTATGTTCTTGTCACGCCTTGGTCATTGTATCTTGTGTTTTTGTTATATGTTTGGGTAGGCCAGGGTGTGACATGGGTTTATATGTTGTATTTCGTATTGGGGTTTGCATTAATTAGGAGTGTGTATTAGTAGGGGTGTGTCTAGTTAGGCTTGGCTGCCTGAGGCGATTCCTAATTGGAGTCAGCTGATTCTCGTTGTCTCGGATTGGGAACCGTATTTAGGCAGCCTGAGTGCGCGTTGTATTTCGTGGGCGATTGTACCTGTCTCTGTGTTAGTCACCAGATAGGCTGTAATTAGTTTCACTCGTTTGTTGTTTTCGTATTTTCAGTTATTTCATGTACCGCTTTATCTTCATTAAAAGTCATGAGTAACCTACACGCTGCATTTCGGTCTGACTCTCTTCAAATGACAGACGAAGTTCATTACAGTTCTGTTATAATCTCCACCCGGCACAGCCAGAAGAGGACTGGCCACCCCACATAGCCTGGTTCCTCTCTTGGTTTCTTCCTAGGTTTTGGCCTTTCTTTGGAGTTTTTCCTAGCCACCGTGCTTCTACACCTGCATTGCTTGCTGTTTGGGGTTTTAGGCTGGGTTTCTGTACAACACTTTGAGATATCAGCTGATGTACGAAGGGCTACATAAATACATTTGATTTTATTTGATTGGAGTGGAACTGTGTTTTCTATTGCAGCTCACTTGCTATTATTAGCTATCGCTTTGAAAATAACTTGTGTGTGAATCCTTGTTGCATTTAAACTTTAGGTCACCGGTTACTTTGTGTGCTGATTGCTGAAAGGGAAAAAGATGTTTGCAACGGGAAGTAATAGTTGTACATTTCGATTAGGAAATGCTTAGCCTAATGGTTGTGTTTTTGTATCCGTATGACTGGGACCTACTGGTTTATTATTTCTGAGTGAATGGACTGCTTATCATTAACATCATGCTGTGTGTGACTGCTGTCTTTTTGTCAGCCCTATGTGTTTTCCAAAATCGAGCTCTCATACTACGATCGCTGTCCTTTCAGCATTAAGGAGCCTGTAACATTCACATAATTTGTGTCAAATGTTGTTGCTTTTGGTGATAATGATGGTATTGTGTAAGGAGTGTGGTTGTTGTTGCTGGTAGCATTATCCGTGCGGGTGCTGCTCTGTGAGAGTGGCAGCCCAAACCGTTGCTCAGCCTCAGGCCTGTTTGATTCAGTTGGGCGCATTTAGTGATGCTATGTTTCTGTTATTTTTCTTTCTTGATATTTTAGTTAGGTGCAATGTGTTCAAAGACCCCCCCCCCTCCCCCATTGAAGGTCTAGAGGTCCAATAGCCATGGTTCACCACTGTCTGTATGTATCCTGTCACTGGGGCATTTCTGTGTGGCTCTGGCTCTCTCTCTATAGGGGTGGAGGTTTCTGCATGAGGCCATTATAGAGTGTGATTTGTTTTCCCTCTTTATTGTCTTGAAAGGTCATTGGCTTTTTCTCCCTCCATCCATTTAGTCAGAAAATGGCGCCTAATTCTTTGTCAAATCTGATGGATTTATAGCATGGCCCTTGGCTTTTGTCCCCAGTGTTATTAAGGGATGTGTGTGTATTCCAGGGCTTATTGTGGTCCGCTGTTGACATTATTACGGTTTAATCTGAGTTATCACAGCAAGGATGTTTTAAAATGACATGATGTGTGTCAATGATCTTACAAGCCTCCTAGGCACTCATAGTGCTCCTTCTTTACACAATATCTGCCTGTAAAACGTATTAGAATTCGGCGCAGAATGCAAAGCTTTCTGTACAATGGCATGGGACAGAGACAATGTAAGCTGCCCATGTTGGACAACGACATCAAGACCATAGAACAGAACATGCTGTCTTTGTCGATACATTAAGGGATCCTCGCAGCTAGCCTCCACACTAACCTACTGTACCATACTGTCACCCTGTCAGCAGTCTAGTCCTGCACGTTGCAGCCTATATTCTTCTCTAAGCTCCCCGTTGAGAGGAGCACTCTACAGCCTGCGAAACAAGCTGTGAAACTAAATTATAGGTTGAGGTCATTCTGTAAGAAGGAAAGATGGGTGCAACATAAACACTTCTGTTATGTCAGTGTTGGAGAAACACTTAGGCAGTAGACTGCTGTGGATAGAGGAGAAAACACAGCCATGCTACTGTGCCATCCTCTCCTCTCCCATGTAGGCAGAATACAGTGTGACAGCAACAGACAGGGGTGCAGTGGGGCAGGTGCTGGAGTCAGGGGTCAGGGGCTGCACTTTATTACTCTGCCCATAGCTACTCAGCTATTACTCATGTGTTTGTGATGGTGATATGCCTCTGACTCAATGTTCTGTGTGTGTGTGTGTGTGTGTGTGACACGTGTGTCAGTGATTGTGTGTGTCTGCATGTGCCTCTCATGTGGAGCTGCTGCTAATCTCCAACAGACATGCAGACAGGCCTGATAGATGTGAACATGACTGATACTACATTGCCAGCTGTCTCTAATACCCCCTATCCGTCCTCTCCTCTGCTAACACAGCCCCAAGGGGAGATCCAAGTGCGAACACAAAATCAGCATAATGAGATTTATGCATAAAATACCTGGCTGCCAAAATCCATTAAGAAAAAGGTGAGACATGTATGAATGGATCAGCCTCATTGGCTGCAGTGGTAAACAATATCCAGCGAGCTTGGCCAGCGTTAGTGGGGGGTGAATCACACCTGAGACAGAAGCGTGAGTGATCATGCGATACAGTACACAGGCCCTACATGGAGGGGTCAAATTTGGAACTCAAGCTGAAAATGCTCTGGTCTGCCCCCCAGCAGCAATAACAGCAGCAATAACAACAGCAATCACAACAGCAATAACAACAGCAATAACAACAGCAATAACAGCAGCAATAACAACAGCAATAACAGCAGCAGTAACAACAGCAATAACAACAGCAATAACAACAGCAATAACAACAGCAGTAACAGCAGCAATAACAGCAGCAATAACAACAGCAATAACAACAGCAGTAACAACAGCAATAACAATAGCAATAACAACAGCAATAACAGCAGCAATAACAACAGCAATAACAACAGCAGTAAGAAAAGCAGTAACAGCAGCAATAACAACAGCAGTAAGAAAAGCAGTAACAGCAGCAAAAACAACAGCAGTAAGAAAAGCAGTAACAGCAGCAATAACAACAGCAATAACAACAGCAATAACAACAGCAGTAACAGCAGCAATAAAAACAGCAATAACAACATCAGTAACAGCAATAACAATAGCAATAACAACAGCAATAACAGAAGCAATAACAACAGCAATAACAGCAGCAGTAACAACAGCAATAACAATAGCAATAACAACAGCAATAACAATAGCAATAACAACAGCAATAACAGCAGCAAAAACAGCAGCAATAACAGCAGCAATAACAACAGCAGTAACAACAGTAATAACAGCAGCAATAACAGCAGCAGTAACAGCAGCAATAACAATATCAATAATAACAGCAATAACAGCAGCAGTAACAGCAGCAATAACAGCAGCAATAACAACAGCAATAACAATAGCAATAACAACAGCAATAACAATAGCAATAACAACAGCAATTACAACAGCAATAACAGCAGCAATAACAACAGTAATAACAACAGCAGTAACAACTGTAATAACAGCAGCAATAACAACAGCAGTAACAACAGTAATAACAGCAGCAATAACAGCAGCAGTAACAACAGCAATAACAATAGCAATAACAACAGCAATAACAATAGCAATAACAACAGCAATAACAACAGCAGTAACAGCAACAATAACAGCAGCAATAACAACAGCAGTAACAACAGCAATAACAGCAGCAATAACAGCAGCAATAACAGCAGCAGTAACAGCAGCAATAACAATAGCAATAACAACAGCAATAACAGCAGCAATAACAGCAGCAATAACAACAGCAATAACAACAGCAATAACAACAGCAGTAACAGCAGCAATAACAGCAGCAATAACAGCAGCAATAACAACAGCAATAACAACAGCAGTAACAACAGCAGTAACAGCAGCAGTAACAACAGCAATAACAACAGCAATAACAACAGCAATAACAGCAGCAATAACAACAGCAATAACAACAGCAGTAACAACAGCAATAACAACAGCAATAACAACAGCAGTAACAACAGCAATAACAACAGCAATAACAGCAGAAATAACAAGAGCAATAACAACAGCAGTAACAGCAGGGGCACAGCTGCTGTCTATGGAGTTAAAGGGCTTTCTGGAGGGGGAGAGGTAGAGAGGGGAGGGAGAGAAGGGAGATAGGAAGGGAGAGAAGGGGAAAGAGAGAGAGGGTGAGAGGGGAGTAGGAGAAGGGGAAAGGGAGAGGGAGAGGGAGAGGGAGAGAGGGAGAGAGAGGGGAGGAGGAGATAGAAGGGTACGATAGAGCAGAGTACAGATTCTCTTCTCTTGGTGGGCAGCCAGCAGACAAACACAAGCAGCAAGCACAATGCCCCATGGAGCCACAACATCCTCCTCTAGCTCTAGGCCTGACAGCTTGTTTTGCAGAGTACATTTTATTCTAAGTTTGCTTTTCAGCTGTTTATTAAAAGGCCAGTGGAGAGTGGTGGCCAGATAAGAAGTGGAGAGTAAAGTAAAGTAATCCCTCCTTCCCTTCCTCTCTCCGTGCCTTGCTCCATCCGTCCCTGAGGTCGGCATTTAACTGGTGGTGGCAGCTCTGAGTGAATGAATAATGTAGCACAAAGGGGTCTGGCCACGCTGACGTCACTCTGGGAACAATCGCTGTGGTTAATATTCATTGCATGGAGATTTGCAGGGTAAAGGGAGAGCCCCTGTGAATCACTTTACACTCGGCTTCTGTACAGCAAAATTCCTCTAGCTCTGTAATCTGAATGGGAAGGTGGCAGACGCCATACCACTGGTGGCAAGTCTGCCCTGGTTTTATTGTTGCCCAGACTGGAAGAGGATGAATGCAGACTGAGGGGAGAGTTTCTCTCTTAGAAATGGTGCAGGTGTGTGTGAAGAGTGCAACATTATGCTTGCTCCTGTACCCTTTCCACACCTTGTCTTACGATGGTAAAGTTCCCTGAATCTGCGGAAACCACTACTGCGTTCAAACAGCAAAACAACATGTTTTGAGCTGGCATCAAAAGAGTTGTGAACTGCACCCAGTGGAACAAGGTTGAAGACTCATATCAGTGCAGTCAGATTGAAAGTAGATGGTCTTTACAAGCAGCCACATGCTGGTCTTACTTTTCGGTAGCTCTAGAACTCTGACAATCTCTTTTTAAAACTATCTTGCAACGTTTTGGCTACAGTGGCGAAGTCTTTTCTCCTAACTCTGGCCTGGCGGTGATATACATGTTAACCCATGAGTTAGGGCTGACCGTTTTATGGGTATTTCTTACCATCAGCATTCTACACTATGTACTGTTGGTCCCAAAGGGTACTGTATGACACATAATCCAATGACAGGCTCTGCTCAATAAATTAGATCTCGATGCCATTTGCTGACATAGTTGGACTGAAGCAGGGGCTAAATATGTCCAGGCTCACACAGACAAGCAAACAGACACAGAGATAGTCAGAGAGGGAGAGAGAATGGTATAAGCACACTGTTACACAGGTGAGAGACAACAGAATACCCCAGGAAACGACATATATACAGTTGAAGTCGGAGGTTTACATACACTTAGGTTGGAGTCATTAAAACTCATATTTCAACCACTAGTTTCTTGTTAACAAATTATAGTTTTGGCAAGTTGGTTAGGACATCTACTTTGTGCATGACACAAGTAATTTTTCCAACAATTGTTTACAGACATATTATTTCACTTATAATTCACAGTATCACAATTTCAGTGGGTCAGAAGTTTACATACACTAAGGTGACTGAGCCTTTAAACAGCTTGGAAAATTCCAGAAAATTATGTAATGGATTTAGAAGCTTTTGATAGGCTAATTGACATCATTTGAGTCAATTGGAGGTTTACCTGTAGATGTATTTCAAGGCCTACCTTCAAACTCAGTGCCTCTTTGCTTGACATGGGCAAATCAAAAGAAATTAGCCAAGACCTAGATTTTTTTTTGTAGACCTCCACAAATCTGGTTCATCGCCTGAAGGTACCACATTCATCGGTACAAACAACAGTATGAAAGTATAAACACCATGGGACCACGCAGCCGTCATACCGCTCAGGAAGGATACGCGTTCTATCTCCTAGAGCTGACCATACTTTGGTACGAAAGTGCAAATCAATCCCAGAACAACAGCAAAGGACCTTGTGAAGATGCTGGCAGAAACAGGTACAAAATAATTTATATCCACAGTAAAATGAGTCTTATATCGACATAACCTGAAAGGCTGGTCAGCAAGGAAGAAGCCACTGCTCCAAAACCACCATAAAAAATACTACGGTTTGCAACTGCACATGAGGACAAAGATCGTACTTTTTGAAGAAATGTCCTCTGGTCTGATAAAATACAAATAGAACTGTTTGGCCATAATGACCATCATTATGTTTGGAGGAAAAAGGGGTAGGCTTGCAAGCCGAAGAACAACATCCCAACCATGAAGCACAGCGGTGGCAGCATCATGTTGTGGGGGTGCTTTGCTGCAGGAGGGACTGGTGCACTTCACAAAACAGATGGAATCATGAGGCAGGAAAAGTATGTGGCTATATTGAAGCATAATCTCAATATATCAGAATATCAGAAGTTGAAGCTTGGTCACAAATGTGTCTTCCAAATGGACAATGACCCCAAGCATACTTCCAAAGTTGTGGTAACATGGCTTAACTTGGGTCAAACGTTTCGGGTAGCCTTCCACAAGATTCCCACAATAAGTTGGGTAATGTTTGGCCCATTCCTCCTGACAGAGCTGGTGTAACTGAGTCAGGATTGTATGCCTTCTTGATAACACACGCTTTTTCAGTTCATGCCAACAAATGTTCTATAGGATTTAGGTCAGGGTCACTCCTTAAAACCTGTTAGGGATAGGGGGCAGTATTTTCACGTTTGGATGAAAAGCGTGCCCAGAGTGAACTGCCTGCTACTCAGTCCCAGTTGCTAATATATGCATATTATTAGTATATTTGGATAGAATTCACTCTGAATTTTCTAAAACTGTTTGAATGATATCTGTGTGTATAACATAACTCATATGGCAGGCGAAAACCTGAGAAAAATCCAACCTAGAAGTGGGAAATCTGAGGATTGTAGTTTTTCAACTCTTGGTCTATCGAATACACAGTGTCTATGGGGTCATCTTGTACTTCCTAAGGCCTCCACTAGATGTCAACAGTCTTTATAACCTTGTTTGATGCTTCTACTCTGAAGGAGGGGGGAACGAGGGCTCTTTTAGTCAGTGGTCTGGCAGGGTGCCACGAGCTGGTGACGGGCGTTCACGTGAGAGTTAAATTGAGTTCCATTGCATTTCTGACGACAAAATAATTCTTTGGTGGGAACATAATTGAAGATTTATGTTTTTTATTTTTATATATATATATTTTTACCCCGTTTTCTCCCCAATTTCTTGGTATCCAATTGTTTTGGTAGCTACTATCTTGTTTTATCGCTACAACTCCCGTACGGGCTCGGGAGAGACAAAGGTTGAATGTCATGCGTCCTCCGATACACAACCAAACAGAGACGCACTGCTTCTTAACACAGCACGCATCCAACCTGGAAGCCAGCCGCACCAATGTGTCGGAGGAAACACCGTGCACCTGGCAACCTTGGTTAGTGCGCACTGCGCCCGGCCCGCCACAGGAGTCGCTGGTGCGCAATGAGACAAGGATATCCCTACCGGCCAACCCCTCCCTAACCTGGATGACGCTAGGACAATTGTGCGTCGCCCCACGGACCTCCCGGTCCCGGCCAGTTACTTCGTTTGACATGTTTCGACGGACTATAATGGAACTTTTTGACTTTGACTGCTCGCGCATCGTGAGTTTGGATTAGTTTACTAAATGCACTAACAAAAAGGAGGTATTTGGACATAAAGATGAACTTTATCGAACAAATCAAACATTTATTGTGGAACTGGGGTTCCTGGGTGCATTCTGATGAAGATCATCAAAGGTAAGTGAATATTTATAATGCTATTTCTGTTTGGCTTGATTTGTTGTCTGAGCGCCGTACTCAGATTATTGCATAGTTTGCTTTTTCCATAAAGTTTTTTTAAAAAGTATATCTTTAATTCTGGGAAGAACACTTGTATCATTTATCAATGTTTATTATGAGTATTTTTGTAAATTGATGTGGCTCTCTGCAAAATCACCGAATGTTTTGGAAGCAAAACATTACTGAACGTAACGCGCCAATGTAAACTGAGATTTTTGGATATAAATATGCACTTTATCGAACAAACACACGTGTTGTGTAACATGAAGTCGTATGAGTGTCATCTGATAAAGATCATCCAAGGTTAGGGATCGATTTTATCTAGATTTCTGCTTTTTATGACTCCTCTGTTTGGCTGGAAAATGGCTGTGTGTGTTTTTGTGACTTGGCTCTGACCTAACATAATCATATGTTGTGCACTCGCTGTAAAGCCTTTTTGAAATCGGAAACGATGGATAGATTAACAAGAAGTTTCTTTCATTTGGTGTATTGCACTTGTTAATGTATGAAAGTTACATATTTCTAAAAAATATTTTTGAATTTCGCACACTGCCTTGTCAGCGGAATGTTGTCAAGGGGTGCCACAGAAACACTTCTGGAGAACCCTGTTTGCCTCGAGAGTTCGACGCTTTCGGCTTATAGGCCTACATTTAAGCAGTGCCGCTAGCGGAACCCCTAGCCATAAGAAGTTTTTAAACAACATGATATGCCAGGAAACAACATGGATATGACTGGAAACAATATGGGTATGCCAGGAAACAACATGGATATGCCAAGAAACAACATGGATATGCCAGAAAACAACATGGATATGCCAGTAAACAACATGGATATGCCAGGAAACAACATGGATTTGCCAGAAAACAACATGGATATACCATTAAACAACATGGATATGCCAGGAAATAACATGGATATGCCAGGAAACAACATGGATATGCCAGTAAACAACATGGATATGCCAGGAAACAACATGGATATGCCAGGAAACAACATGGATATACCAGTAAACAACATGCATATGCCAGGAAACAACATGGATATACCAGGAAATAACATGGATATGCCAGGAAACAACATGGATATGCCAGGAAACAACATGGATATGCCAGGAAACAACATGGATATGCCAGGAAACAACATGGATATGCCAGGAAACAACATGGATATACCAGGAAACAACATGGATATGCCAGGAAATAACATGGATATGCCAGGAAACAGCATGATATGCCAGGAAACAACATGATATACCAGGAAACAACATGATATGCCAGAAAACACATTGATATGCCAGGAAACAACATGGATATACCAGGAAACAACATTATATGCAAGAAAACAACACAAATATACCAGGAAACAACATGAATATGCCAGGAAATAACATGGATATGCCAGGAAACAACATGGATATGCCAGGAAACAACATGGATATGCCAGGAAACAACATGGATATGCCAGGAAACAACATGATATGCCAGGAAACAACATGAATATACCAGTAAACAACATGGATATGCCAGGAAATAACATGGATATGCCAGGAAATAACATGAATATACCAGTAAACAACATGGATATGCCAGGAAACAACATGGATATGCCAGGAAACAACATGATACGCCAGGAAACAACATGGATATGCCAGGAAACAACATGGATATACGAGTAAACAACATGGATATGCCAGTAAACAACATGGATATGCCAGGAAATAACATGAATATACCAGTAAACAACATGGATATGCCAGGAAACAACATGGATATGCCAGTAAACAACATGGATATGCCAGGAAACAACATGGATATGCCAGGAAACAACATGGATATGCCAGGAAATAACATGAATATACCTGTAAACAACATGAATATGCCAGGAAACAACATGGATATGCCAGGAAACAACATGGATATGCCAGGAAACAACATGGATATGCCAGTAAACAACATGGATATACCAGTAAACAACATGGATATGCCAGGAAACAACATGGATATGCCAGGAAACAACATGAATATACCAGTAAACAACATGGATATGACTGGAAACAATATGGGTATGCCAGGAAACAACATGGATATGCCAAGAAACAACATGGATATGCCAGGAAACAACATGGATACGCCAGGAAACAACATGGATATGCCAGGAAACAACATGGATTTGCCAGAAAACAACATGGATATACCATTAAACAACATGGATATGCCAGGAAATAACATGGATATGCCAGGAAACAACATGGATATACCAGTAAACAACATGCATATGCCAGGAAACAACATGGATATACCAGGAAATAACATGGATATGCCAGGAAACAACATGGATATGCCAGGAAACAACATGGATATGCCAGGAAACAACATGGATATGCCAGGAAATAACATGGATATGCCAGGAAACAACATGGATATGCCAGGAAACAACATGGATATGCCAGGAAACAACATGGATATACCAGGAAACAACATGGATATGCCAGGAAATAACATGGATATGCCAGGAAACAGCATGATATGCCAGGAAACAACATGATATACCAGGAAACAACATGATATGCCAGAAAACACATTGATATGCCAGGAAACAACATGGATATACCAGGAAACAACATTATATGCAAGGAAACAACACAAATATACCAGGAAACAACATGGATATGCCAGGAAATAACATGGATATGCCAGGAAACAACATGGATATGCCAGTAAAAAACATGGATATGCCAGGAAACAACATGGATATGCCAGGAAATAACATGGGTATGCCAGTAAACAACATGGATATGCCAGGAAACAACATGGATATGCCAGTAAACAACATGGATATGCCAGGAAACAACATGGATATGCCAGGAAATAACATGGATATGCCAGGAAACAACATGCATATGCCAGGAAACAACATGGATATGCCAGGAAACAACATGGATATACCAGGAAACAACATGGATATACCAGTAAACAACATGGATATGCCAGGAAACAACATGGATATGCCAAGAAACAACATGAATATACCAGTAAACAACATGGATATGCCAGTAAACAACATGAATATACCAGTAAACAACATGGATATGCCAGGAAACAACATGGATATACCAGGAAACAACATGGATATACCAGTAAACAACATGGATATGCCAAGAAACAACATGAATATACCAGTAAACAACATGGATATGCAAGGTGCTGACACCAAATAATGTGTCATGTAGTGTAGTTTGGATTAAATGTAAATAATATGTCCAAGTATGGAGTAAGAACACTGACAAAATACAATTTTACAGTGGCTTGTTTATGCCAACATGAGAGCTACAAAAACATGTTTGTCCAGCGTGCATGATTTCATGATGGGTGTCAACATATTTGGACAGGACGAGTCAGAGCTTCCAAGGAAACTTGGCTGATCCAGCTTGACACGTGTATGGACTTGGGACAGTGTCCCTGACTGGGGTAATTGCAGCCACATCGAGCTGTATTTTCTATGAAAGAACTGGGAGCCTTGTTATTACCTTTAGAACACTACCTTGTGGCACAATTGTCACTCTAAATGAATGATTTATACAATTAGCTATTGCACCCAGCAAGATTATTACTGCTTGTCTTCTGTCCAGACGATCCCGACCATCCTAGTGCTGCCAGTGTAAAGAAAATGGGGAGGAGTTCGAGTCCATCTCATTAACTTCGGCAACATCATCTTATTAGTATAACAGGCTCAACATGCTGCCCGTTGTCCTGATTATGTCTGGAATGTAGGAAAGAACATTAGACAATGGTTTTCTCTTTACAGATCTGGGAGGTGCTGGATGTGTTGTAGGGGAAACCGGCGCACAAAGTAACTAAATAACTCAAATTAGAAACCACAATGTGCTAATGCTTGATTAGTGTATCTACTTGCCTAGGAAGCTTTGAGTCAATCATTTTTTGTTTTATTGACAAAAATGTTTCATTCCGGCCGAATTCTACATTTTCTTGCCGCCTCTCTTTTAAAAAGAATGATTGACCCGTGGAACATTCCCTATGCATCTAATCATATATCATTTTTTATCAGTAAGAAATTGTCTTTTGATTGGCATTGTCGTTGACAATAATTATTGTATTTTCTCACAAGAATCAGATTAGACTCAGACTTGTAATGGCTGTACATTGTAACATTTGTTAAAATGAACTCATTACCTAAATTCTATGATATTTTATATGATATTTAGGCACATTCACATAATGATATAAAATGTCACTTCTTTACATACATTTTACCAGTACTACTAAGATACTACCTTAGATTTAAAAAAAAGTAATATTCATGCTTTTAAATGCTAAAAGTATCTTACGTAAAATATATTAATTTGACTACTCTGTTTTAGGTCAATATATATACAGCACCAGTCAAAAGTTTGAACACACCTTCTCATTCAAGGGGTTTTCTTATTTTTACTATGTTATACATTGTAGAATAATAGTGAAGACTTCAAAACTATGAAATAACACACATGGAATAATTTAGTAACCCCAAAAGTGTTCAACAAATCAAATGTATTTTATATTTGAGATTCTTCAAAGTAGCCATCCTTTGCCTTGATGACAGCTTTGCACACTCTTTGCATTCTCTCAACCAGTTTCACCTGGAATGCTTTTCCAACAGCCTTGAAGGAGTTCCCACACATGCTGAGCACTTGTTGGCTGCTTTGCCTTCACTCTGCGGTCCAACCCAAACCATCTCAATTGGGTTGAGGTTGTGTGATTGTGGAGGACAGGTCATCTGATGCAGCACTCCATCACTCTCCTTCTTGGTCAAATTGCCTGTACATAGCCTGGAGGTGTGTTGGGTAATTGTTCTGTTGAAAAACCAATGATAGTTCCACTAAGCACAAACCAGATGGGAAGGCGTATCGCTGCAGAATACTATGGTAAACATGCTGGTTAAGTGTGCCTTGAATTCTAAATAAATCACCAACAAAAGCACCCCCACACCATCACACCTCCTCCTTCATGCTTCATGGTGGGAACCACACAGGCAAAAATCATCTGTTCACCTACTCCGCGTCTCACAAAGACACGGTTGAAAAAGAAAACTCTCACAAAGGACAGATTTACACCAGTCTAATGTCCATTGCTTGTGTTTCTTGGTCCAAGCAAGTACCTTCTTATTATTGATGTCCTTTAGCAGTGGTTTCTTTACAGCAATTCGACCACAAAGGCCTGATTCATGCATACTCCTCTGAACAGTTGATGTTGAGATGTGTCTGTTACTTGAACTCTATAATTTATAATAATTTAGAATAATTTATTTGGGGAGCAATTTCTGAGGCTGGTAACTCTAATGATCTTATCCTCTGCAGCGGAGGTTACTCTGGGTCCTCATGAGAGCTTCATCATAGCGGTTGATGGTTTTTGGGACTGCACGTGAAGAAACTATAAAAGTTTTTTACATTTTCCGGATTGACTATCTTCTGAATACTACCCCTACCTTGTCACAACAAAACTGATTGGCTCAAATGCATTAAGGAAAGAAATACCACAAATTCACTTTTTAACAAGGCACTCCTGTTAATTAAAATGAATACCAGGTGACAACCTTATGAAGCTGGTTGAGAGAATGCCAAGAGACAAATCAAGACAAAGGGTAGAATCTCAAATATAAAATATATTTTGATTTGTTTTATGCTTTTTTGTTTACTAAATGATTCCATATGTGTTATTTCATAGTTTGATGTCTATAATTCTACAATGTATAAAATTGTGAAATAAAGAAAAAAAATTGAATGAGAAGGTGGATCCAAACTTTTGACTGGTACTGTACATCCCTAGCAGATAAAATGAAAATATGTTTTGTCCATACTGTATAGTGTATTTTTGATCCAAATATCAGTTTTAAATCAGAGAGTTTTCAATTACCCCTTATTTTTTACCAATGAAGACTGTGTTCTGTGTGTTATGGTAGCTAAGATATGTGTGTTGTTTGGATAAAAATATTATGAAACTAAAGTACCTCAAATAATATTTTCAAAATAAGAAAAAGCCTAAATGTGTTACATTGTGCCCTGGTCTCCCCTACACATCCACTGTGTTAGTACATAATCAACTGTGTTAGTATATAAGCGACTGGTAGTACAGTGTTAGTACACCGACACCTGTGTCTGACAAGGAAACAAACACAGAAACTGCATCAAAGCCCAAGGAGTTGCAAAGGTAGCGTACCTATCGAAAATGACAAAATACAACCCTCTCTCCAGAAATAACCAATAAGTTTGCCTTGTTTTTCTAAGCCCTTTTGGTTTCGTTGGACACACTTGTTATTTCTTGTTAGAGGTGGTGAAGGGTTCCCCTGAGTCGCCAGGGAAACTGTGTTTCCTGATGGTCGAGGGTACAGAAAACAAGCAGTGCATTCTTACTCTTAATGTGTTTGTACACTCACTGTGTCATTGCATTCTGTACTGTGATACTGCACACAGTCCTCAATGGGAAATACATGTAACAAAAAAATAATACTTCATATTGGACATGCTAGATCACCAATTCAAAGACACACTATAACAAGACCCTCAGCAACAAACAAAGCTTTTTAGTCAAATTGTCAGTTTGATTGACGGTAGCCGATGAAAGCTCTCCATGTGCTCTTGCTGTCTCCTGTTATTTGAGCAGGAAGGAACATGATGATTATCAGTGATTCCTCATGTCAGTCAGTCACTCAGTCAGGCCACCATCAGGTTCCCTGCTCCTTCAGATGACCCTCATGGCTCTGTAGTCTACTGCATACAATATGGATGGCTTAAATCTCCAACACTTCCACAATGCTGCTACAGCTACATGCATACAGGGAGGGACTCAGGACAAAGATGGCAATCTTCCTTCATGTTAGGATCTTTATCAGCATGAAACATTTTTAATCTTTCATTATTATGTCTCTGTTTGTGCTCCTGCTGCAAGCACCTCTTTGAATTTCTATTGAAGGGTGTAATCAAGCATGGAGAGAGAGAGAGAGAGAGAGAGAGAGAGACATAAATATGATTTACCGTGGGCTTCAGTGATGGACTGCTATTCCTAACACATGCTGTGGAAGGACTCCCGTTCATTATCAAAATCCTGGTTTTGTCCCTGCTTGTTTTGCCTCTTTCTCCTTCGCTGTGTGACTTGTCATATACAGAGACAACATTCAAAGCATCCCTTTATTTGATCCCTCTGTGGCAGATGACACCGGTATTCAATCCTTGGATGATGGATGGAGAAAAGAGGGAAAATAAAAGAGAGAGGGAGAATTTCCCCGGCTTAATTTTCTGTCCTCTCCTCAGCTCAGGATCACACACAGATACACGCAAGCAAGGGGGGATGTCAGAGAGAGACGGTGATGTGTTTTGCTCCGTGGTCGTCCTTCTCCCCTCTCTATCTGTCCCTCCCTCTTTCTTCCTCTCACTCTGTCTATCCCTGTCTCTGTTGCAGCGACTCAGCGGTTGTCTTAGAGGCAGACTGTGCTGTGCGGTCGTAACGGGGGAGATGGCTCTTCGCGTGTAGAGACATCTGTGAATGTGTTTATGTGGGACAAAAGTAGCCTCTTAGCCGAGGCAGAGACCCCCCCCCCTCCTTAGTAGAGATGGTCTCGCTAATGGCATGTACCATTAAGGCTCAGAGCAGGGTGGGCTGCAGCAGAGAGAGAGAGGGAACAGGGAGGGGGGATAGTGAGAGGCAGGCAGAGAAAGGAAGGAAACATGGTGAGCTGAGCGTATTCCTCATCTATTCTCACCTCACTCCTTTCTGGAAGCTTTCTCCTTTTCCTCTAATTTATTTTTACCTTTTACATGAGAGTATCCTTATTATGCACACTGTTTCCCTGTCAATGATCCAGCCAGTTAACCATACTGTATGTAAATCCCCCTACCACTACCGAGGCTGTTTTATCACAAAGCCTCCAACCCCATTTTCACCCTGCTACATGTATGACTTCACTTTCAGAATTCCCCATCCCCAATAAATCTGTAGATTTTTTCAGGGAAATGCTCTGAATTATTGCATAACAGAGCGTATGTTTGACAAACCCAATATTTTGGCATAAATCTATGTATTATTTCTGGAAGAACTGTAATTGTGTCGCAAATAAAGCATACATACACACGACTGACTGCACAATCAAACACGTGTGCGCACACACAAACATACGGGCGCCAGCACCCGACTATGCACATGGGCACCATTGGATGGAAAAATATTGTGGATGCAGTGTATTGTAAGACTCTCATCTCAAACGTTATGACAAGCTGTCAGTACGTACACGCTAAAATCAGATTTAAATAGCTAAGGTAATAGCAATAATTGTCAAGGATTATCCTTGTCGTCATCATTCATAACAATTTTTCCATGAACATGTCAAGCAGTTTGTTTACAGAGAGACCCAAAAAGAAGGGAAGTGTGTGTCTGCTTCAGAGTTGAGACAGCGTCTGTTGTGAAGATTTAAAACCCAGCACCACCACCTCAGCTCGGCCTCCCTCCTCAGAACAGTGTGAGCAGCCTGGCTCTCTGAGGAGCTCAACTAGGTCACCCAGCCCAGGAGAGGATACTGCTGTCAGGCCAGAGCAACACAGGGAGGCCCCTGCCCATGGTTAGTTTGGGTCTCAGACTAACATGTCAGCACCTGTAGGGGCAGGACCATAGAGACGCAGCCTATAGCGGCAAGAGCTAACAATGGCCCCAGGTATCCCCTAAAACCCTCCTCTAAGGACCCTTCAGTTCACACAGATCTACAGATCCTTGAGAGCTCTCATAGTGCACAGGAAAATGGACGCTCTGGGATGAAGGATATCATAGAGAATGTGATTACAGATTAAGATTACAGTAACTCCTCATCAAACAAAGTCTGGGCCAAGGTGTCACTGACATTATTTTAGGTAAGCCAACAATCACAATATTACTGAAAGGGTGGTCACTAGAAGATATATTCGTTACAGGGATTATATGTTTTGATTATTAAATTTTTATTTTTAGTGTATGGTTTAAATACACAAGATTAATTTTGAATTCATTGCCTGAGATAGAAAATGGTCAAGGTTGAGAGAACAACAGGGATTTCAACCTGGATGAAGCAAACATAACCTCACAAAAAGCGCCATTAATGCAATGATATTGGAGAGATTGTAAGCTCCAAGGAGCAGCAGAGAAAGCGCTCAGATAAACTAACGATTGTGTGATACATTTCACCGAGAAGCGTCAAGCAGTATTTCCGGCTTGATCTCATCAGAGCTTTGGACTTGAGTCACTCCATGTTTCACATGGTGGGGGAGAAACATGTATTTGATAGATGCATGCTTTGGGGATCTACTGATGTCACAGGAATGGGAAAGTATTATATGAAACAAAAAGGGGCTGTTTTATGTGAGAGACTCATTTTCAGTCAACATTTTAAAGCAGTTGTTGTTTGAGAGGTAATAGAGGATCCTTTGGAGCAGCTTTTATCCTCTCTTATCCCAACTGAAATAATGGGGCCACATACATAAACCCAGATATTTAGATTGATGTATTATGTGAAAATCTGAAGCAGTTTCCAATCAGACTCAAATTGAGATGGCTACATACTCTGTTTTTTGAACTATCACATATATTATTCCACACCAGATTTGTCTGTCTTAAACATTCAAAGGATCAGTGATCCTACTTGTTGTTTATTCACAGGGCATGTCTACACACATGGTGCCTCTGAGCTTCGGTAGATATGAAGGTCATGTGCGAGGTAAATATATTAGTACTTCCATCTGAGTCTGATCCGCAGGTTGGCATTTATTGTAATGAATCTTGCCCTGGAGGCATCTCTGCAGAGTGGTAACTTGTTGGATTTTTCACTGGACTTTTCATCGGGGGTCTTAAATCTTTCAGCGCCCATTATTGCTTTGGGGGTGGCTTTCCACTTTTTGGAGGAGTGTGAGTTCCCACAAGCCATCTGTTGTGTTTTTTTGGCCTAATGTGAGAGGGACATGAAGACATTGGAGCACCACAGGCAATACGGGTGGTGTTCACATGAGGAGGGCAGGAGCAACAGATGGAGAAGGCTCTGATATGGTGTCACATACATTCTGAAAGTGGTCCCGGCGTCTTTGACCCATTGATTTTTAATGCTCTGACATTTTTTCCTTTGAAGAATAAGCACTCAAATAATGAACTACCGTAGAAGGCATGCTTTGTAGTACTTTAATCAGTTTTATTCTTCATCTATCTTAGTCTTATAAAAACTATACCAAACACCTCTATACAAAAATGTGTCTTTACAATAGGCTACAAAGGTGATCTATTGAAATCAGGGGTTGGAATTATTTTACGAACGATGAGTCCTCAGAAGAGAGAGCGGGAGCGCCGAGCTCTGAGGGACTGGGCAGCATGAATTAACAAAATGTCCAGCAACCTTAATCGTTACAGGGATTATATGTTTTGATTATTAAATTTTTATTTTTAGTGTATGGTTTAAATACACAAGATTAATTTTGAATTCATTGCCTGAGATAGAAAATGTTTAGTACGGAACAGACCCCCCCACAAAAAACAATAATAATAAAAAAAATAATGTTCTGTTCCACTGTTCTGACCAGCAAAACAAGGTTCTGAACCAGTTCAAACCCAATTGTTTTTACCGGTTCATATCTTTCCTTTCAGTTCCTTTTTTAACCTGTGAAATCAACAGGTTTCTTTTTTACATTTAGCTCATTAAATTACTTCACCAATCAGTGAGGATAGACCAGGCAAGCTAGTTGTTTACATGCGTGATGGACAGACTAGCCTATGCTGCAAGATGTGACTGAAATGTTGCGGGTGGGGAGAGAGCCAGAGAGGGTTGAGGAGGAGGCTTGAAGCTCTGGGCATCTTGTTATGACATGCATTATCTGAATTAGGTCTACAGAATTATACCTAGGAGGAGAGACTTCTATGGAGGAACTGTGAATGTCCTTTGAGCTAGCTAGCTAACAAGCTTGTGTGTGTAGAGGCACCAGAATTAAAAATACATCTTACCTTTTTGTAGTTAATAACTCCAACATGAAATGAGATAGCTCAGCCTATAGTGTCATTAACTAGCATTGAAAAAGTGAATCCCTTCATCCCTAACTAATTAAAAATCTCTCTCCCTATCTTCTGAATCAAGCTTGTAACGTCAGTACAGTAGCCTATGCTTCGAAGGGGGAGGTGCAGGTAGCCTAAACACGCACACACTGGCAAATATTTTCAGCTTGCAGGCAGATGTTGGAATAAGTTTCTGAGTGGCAGAATAAGTGCTTTGTCGCATGTTTTTGTGGGACAAAAAAATGCCTGGAATGTAAAATAACGTTATTTACTGGTTCGCATGCTTTTAAAATAATAGTTCTGTTCCGGAACAGTATGGATCACTTTCGTTCCTGATTCCGTTTCTATTCCTTGTTGTTATTTTCCGGTTATAGGTTCTGTTCCCTGAACCGGTTCCAACCGCCGATTGAACCACCGTTTGTTTCACTCTTTAATGAAATGTGGAACTATAATTTCCTTCATTGTGACAAACAACAATAGCCAAGTAATTTTTGTTCACTACACAAAGAGCCACTAGTAAGATGGTGCGGACAGACATGGCATCTCTGCTTCTAGCTCCTAAGCAACTTTGCAGTATATTTTTTATTTCCTATTTCCTTTTATTTCCTGAGTGGCGCAGTAGTCTAAGACACTGCATCTCAGTGCAAGAGACACCACTGCAGTACCTCGTTCGAATCCAGGCTGCATCACATCCGGCCGTGATTGGGAGTCCCATAGGGTGGCGCACAATTAGCTCAGCGTCATCCGGGTTTGTCCGGGTAAGCCGTTGTTGTAAATAAGAATTTGTTCTTAACTGACTTGCCTAGTTAAATAAAGGTTAATAATAATAATATTAATAATTAGCTCAGAAACCTTTTTGTGTTATTACATACACCCGAAGTAACTTTTGGATACCAGAGTGGCGGAAACTCACCAGCATTCCAACTAGAATTACGACTTGTCAAATTGAATCCTTTGTTCGTACCCCCCAAGGCAATTGAACTTATCCCAGATGCTGCTTCAAGACGGCACCCTCAGAGAAGAGGTATTCGGAGGGGACTTGTAGTCCGACCAGGAGGCGTGCACACCATCCACCGCTTCTGAGTATATTACTTGCTATAGTTCTGTCCCTGGGCAATAAAGTAGACGAGCTCAGGACGAGGATCTTCTTCCAGAGAGAGATCAGGGATTGTATCATACTCTGTTTCATAGAATCATGGCCTTTTCCGGATAGACTGTCCCCATTCATTTAGCCAACTGGATTGTACATCGCGCAGACAGGAATAAAGAACTCTCCTGAAACTAAAAGCACATACCACCTCATTTAACCATGGCAAGGTGACTGGGAGTATGGTCAAATACAAACAGTGCAGTTATGCATGCCGTAAGGCAATCAAACAGGCAAAACGGCAGTACAGAGACAAAGTGGAGTCACAATTCAACGGCTCAGACACGAGATGTATATGGCAGGGTCTACAGATAATCACGGATTACAAAGGGTTAACAAGCCACGTCGCAGCATCGACGTCTTGCTCCTGGACAAGCCAACCACCTTCTTCAACCCACTTTGAGGATAACACAGTGCAAATGAAGTGGGCCACTCCCAATGACTGTGGGCTCTCATTCTGATTAAGACATTTAAGCGTGTTAACCCTCGCAAGGCTGACGGTCCAGACAGCATCCCTAGCCGTGTCTTCAGATCATGCGCAGACCAGCTGGCTGGAGTGTTTACGGATATATTCAATCTCTCTGTATCCCAGTCTGCTGTCCCCACTTGGTTCAAGATGTCCAACAGATACGCAACAGCCTTCAGCAGAAGAAATTAGACTTGGCCCCTACGACCCTCACAAACTTTGACAGATGCACCATTGAGAGCATCCTCTCGGGCTGTATCACTGCCTGGTATGGAAAATGCACCGCCCTCAAGCGCAGGGCTCTCTAGAGAGTGGTGAGGTCTGCCCAATGCATTACCTGAGGCACACTGCCTTCCCTCCAGGACACCTACAGTACCCGATGCCACAGGAAGGCCGAAAAGATCATCAAGGAGATCAACCACTTGAGCCACGGCCTGTTCACCTCGCTATCATTCAGAAGGCAAGGTGAGTACAGGTGCATCAAAGCTGGGCCCGAGAGACTGAAAAAGAGCCTCTATTTCAAGGCCATCAGACTGTTAATTTCTAACTAGGGGGCAGTATTTTCATTTTTGGATAAAACACGTTCCCGTTTAAAACAAAATATTTTGTCACGAAAAGATGCTCGACTATGCATATAATTCCCCAAGGTGTCTACAGCATTGTGACGTCTTTTTCCTAATTTCTGTTGAAGAATAGCCGTAAGGGACCACATTTAGCAAGTGGTCACATGGTGTCTCCCGCAGAAAGTCTTGCGTAAAATACTGAGGTAGCCATTTTTCCAATCGCTTCTTATGAGAAACCAATTGTCTCGACGGATATATTATCGAATATATATGTTAAAAACACCTTGAGGATTGATCCTAAACAACGTTTGCCATGTTTCTGTCGATATTATTGGAGCTAATTTGGAAAAAAGTTTGGTGTTGTAGTGACTGCATTTTCCGGTCGATTTCTCAGCCAAACCTGACGAACAAACAGAAGCTATTTAGCCTACAAAAATAATATTTTTGGAAAAAAGGAACATTTGCTATCTAACTGGGAGTCTCCTGGGTGAAAATATTTGAAGTTCTTCAAAGGTAAATGATTTAATTTGATTGCTTTTCTTATTTTCGTGAAAATGTTGCCTGCTTCCAGCAGAGCCTAGCCATAGCATTATGCCATGATAAACTTACACAAATGCTTGTCTAGCGTTGGCTGTAAAGCATATTTAAAAAATCTGAGATGACAGTGTGATTAACAAAAGACTAAGCTGTGTCTCAATATATTTCATTTGTGATTTTCATGAATAGGAACTTTTTCTATGAAGATTTATTTCCACTGCATTATGCTAATTCGTTTGAGGCTACGTTACGCTCCCGCATGCGGAATGGGTAGTATCAATAAGTTTTAAATAGCCATCATTAGCTGGCCTCCACCCAATACCCTGCCCTGAACTTAGTCACTGTCACTAGATGGCTAATACTCGGTTACTCAACCCTGCACCTTAGAGGCTGCTGCCCTATCTATATAGACATGGAATCACCGGTCACTTTAATAATGGAACATTAGTCACTTTAATAATGTTTACATGTTGTTTTGCTAATTCCATATATACAGTAAATACTGTATTCTAGTCAATGCCATCCTATTCAACTATTGCCTTATGTATACTGTTCTTTTCTACATATTTTACAGATATACTAAATATTATATTCCCATACTATCCATATTGTCTATAATGTCTATACATTTATAATTCAGACTATATTTATTTATACTTCAGACTGACATTGCTCTTCCTAAAATGTATTTTACTTTTAGGTCAGTGTGTGTTGTTGTGAATTGTTACATGTTACTGCACTGCTGGAGCTATGAACACAAGCATTTCACTACACCCGCAATAACATCTGCTAAATATGTGTATGCGACCAATAACATTTGATTTGAGCTGTTGTGTCAAATGTGTCAGAGTTCAGACAATACAGAAATGTTCTACTATTTAACACAATCGTTAGTCTTCAAATGTTAAGGTAGTGTATGAGCACAGCCTGGACTCAGGGGTAGACATAACATAATAAAGATAAATCCAGTACACTCCATTTAGTATCATATGTTTCATATGGTATGTATTAATTGCAATTTTGGATGATTTGTTACAAATTGCAATTCATACAATATGTTATGAATTTGCTAAATGTATGATGTGTTACAAATGTAAATTTGTTTTGTGGCCAATGTTAGCTAAGAGTTAGCGGTTAATGTTAAGGTTGGGTTTAGAGGAAGGGTTAGCTATCATGCTAAGCAATTGTAAAGTAGCTAAAAAGTTGTAAGTCGTAGCAAAGTTGCTAATTAGTTGAAATGTTAAAGTTGTCCGTGATGACATTCAAACACGTAACCTTTGGGTTGCTAGACATTCCAGTTATATGCCTATCCTTCCAACCTGACCAACCAACCAGTTTTCGTTTTTTGACTTATTTATCTAACCATACCAAACTTTTATGTTACTATGTGATATCTAGTCTATGAGACCAGGCTGATGAACATAATGTATATTATTGCGAATAGAAAAGCAAAGGGACATTTTAATAAAATGGTATCAGCGTTTGTCAAATGCAGAGAGAATGTGGAGGGTTGTGTCCAGTATGCTATACACCAGTCATTGCATAGTTTAAAAACTATACGGCTGAGCTCTATAAAGGACACAGCGCTTAAGATTGGGCTAAAAGGAGCTGGGGTACATACAGCACTATTCACAGTATTCCAGAGGAAGTCCAACCGATAACTGATGGTCTGGTCTAGAGAACATGTCTGTAACCCTCACATGTATTGGGATGAATGAGGCTATATGGGTGCTACACTTCTGTGTAGTGGACGAGCCAGCCTACCTACGAAGGAGGAGCTGTGAAAGTCAAAGATTATGATGTCCCGAGGAAGAGCTCCGGGCCTGTCTGTCAGATGTTTTCTACCTGCCTGCCTGGCAGCACCATCAATGCTCCCTCCGCTCAAGATACTACCCTTCTGAACTGCCTATCAAATAAAGTTGAAGTGGAAGACCATCGCCCCCGAACTGCCAGATCCCTACATTTATTTTGTTAAATAGTTTTTAAATGACTTTGAGATTCTATTTGTAACAAAAAGTGCTATATAAAATGCATCTATTATTCTAATTATTCTAATTATTAATATTATATGTGACGATTTTAATACTTTAAATTGTTTTGTTGTTATTTTTTATTTAACCTTTATTTATACAGGTTTTTCCTATTGAGACAGCATCTCTTTTCCAAGAGAGACCTGGTCCAATAGCAGCCGGGGGAACAACGTTTCAGACAAAACAACTTACATACACTAACACATCACTAAAAAAAACTATAGACACACATACAGTACAACAATTACATACTACGTTAGTCTTGACTAAAAAACAGCTGTCCTAAATACAATTACACTCCTATATGACATATACATTGACCAAGTGTTGGCCTTCCCGTGTTCCTGGCCACCTGGCCTTGGGCACTATCATTAGAAAAAGTGAATGTATTTCCAGGTGACCTCCACAAGTACTACAGGTGACTGATAAGGGGGAAGATATAATAGCCCATTTCAATAAAATAAATGAGTGGCCTTATGCAGGCTAAATTAGACAGAAGAGTGTGGAGGGGGGGTTCACCTCATTTGATAACAATGTTATGGGAAGACTGGAAATTAAAGTTACGATAGCCTTCACCTTGAGTACAGTTATGTCATACAGTATTATACAGCTCATAGTCACCCGTTTGGGGCACATTGTACTTGTGGTAGCTTGACCATTAGGAAATGGTTAGGGTGGTTTGACTACAGTGACTGAGTCTTATATCCCATGGGAAATTAAGGCTGATTTTATGTAGCAGTGTGGAAATGGAAAAGAAACTGCTATAGGAAGTGTCATGGAGGATAATGACGCTATTAATCTGATGAATGTATAGAGTTTGATCAAAGATTATTTCTGTAATAACAGTCAATCTTCCTCTTTAAGGCTAGACAACATCCGCTGAAATGGCAGAGCGCGAAATTCAAAAATATATTTTTTAAATATTTAACTTTCATACATTCACAAGTGCAATTCACCAAATTAAAGCGTAACTTCTTGTTAATCTAGCCATCGTGTCCGATTTCAAAAAAGGCTTTACAGCAAAAGCACACCATACGACTATGCTAGGTCAACACCTAGTTACAGAAAAACATACAGCCATTTTCCAGCCAAAGAGAGGAGTCACAAAAAGCAATAATCTAGATAAAATTAATCATTAACCTTTGATGATCTTCATCAGATGGCACTCATAGGACGTCATGTTACACAATACATGTATGTTTTGGTCAATAAAAAAAAGTTCATACTTATATCCAAAAATCTCAGTTTACATTGGAGCTTTATGTTCAGTAATGTTGTGCCTCAAAAACATCCAGCAAATTTGCAGAGAACCACTTCAATTTACAGAAATACTCATCATACACTTTGATAAAAGATAATGTTATGCATGGAATTAAAGGTATACTTCTCCTTAATGCAACCGCTGTGTCAGATTTCAAAAAAGCTTTATGGAAAAAGAACACCATGCAATAATCGGAGTACAGCGCTAAGCCACAAAAACAAGCCATACAGATACCCGTTGTGGAGTCAGTAAAAGTCAGAAATAGCGCTATAAATAGTCACTTACCTTTGATCTTCAACAAAATGCACTCCCAGGAATCCCAGTTCCACAATAAATGTTTATTTTGTTCGATAAAGTTAATCTTTATGTCCAAATACCTCCTTTTTGTTAGCGCATTTAGTTTACCGATCAAAATTCAAGGCGCGGGCGAGTCCAGACGAAAGTCCAGATGGAAACTCAAAACAGTTCTATTACAGTTTGTATAAACATGTCAAACAATGTATAGAATCAATCTTTAGGATGTTTTTATCATAAATCTTCAATAATATTCCAACCGGACAATTCCTTTGTCTTTAGAAATTAAAAGGAACGCAGCTCGCTCTCACGGCCATGCGCATGACTTAGCTCAAGGCATTCTGCCAGACACCTGATTCAAACAGCTCTTACTCGCCCCACCTTCACAGTAGAAGCCTGAAACAAGGTTTTAAAGATTGTTGACATCTAGTGGAAGCCTTAGGAAGTGCAATATGACCCCATTTACACTGTATATTCGAAAGGCAATGACTTGAAAAACTACAAACCTCAGATTTCCCACTTCCTGGTTGGATTTTTTCTCAGGTTTTCGCCTGCCATATGAGTTCTGTTATACTCACAGACATCATTCAAACAGTTTTAGAAAATTCTGAGTGTTCTCATCAAATCTACTAATAATATGCATATATTAGCTTCTGGGCCTGAGTAGCAGGCAGTTTACTCTGGGCACTAAAGATAATTTAAGATAGAACTTAAATATATTTTCACTACTGTACCATCAATAAAATTATTCTGATTAATGTAAATGAAATAATATAATATCTCTCAAATGTAATGAGAAAAGCAGTTATATGTATTACTGAAAGGTTAGGGCAGTTGATTCAAGGACTGCACATTAGTGTGAGTACAGCTGATTGTCAAGGTATTATGAGTTCCAGTGCATTCCCAAGATAGCCTAAATCATCCCTCTACCCCTAATTTAGAACCATATAATGAGTATCATCATTAGATACTGTATATACATCTCAATGACTATATTTTAGCTTCCCCAGAGGACTAGTTTGTCTGCAAAGCTAGGGCTTGATGTATACTATGTCTGATGTTTGTGACTCTTCGCTGTGATCAAGCTGGGTTTCAGACATGCAGAAAATAGGTGACGTAAAATCACTGATTGTCTCCTTAGTCCTCTCAAACGATCAGAGATTCATTTTATGAACAGTACTGTCTCCTTTGAAAAGAAAGGCTGTTATACACATCCAAGTGAGGTATTTGAAAACCATTCTCATCACTGTGACTATTTCCCTTCCGTTTGAATACATTCATTATTTTTTTCTTCATTTGGAGGCATTGACTTTGCCAAGATATCTACAGATGATTATTATCAGGTTTTGTTGACAGGAAAAGATAAAAAAAAGCTCAGATTGTCAGGTTGTAGCGACGCCTCAGGGGGTGGTTTGAAGTGCCATTTATTTTCTTGAGTTTTCCATAGCATCATGGCAAAATATCATGGGACTATTTTCTGTTACATCTGAGAATCTCTTAGCTTTACAGTACCATACTGTAGGTGTTGAACAAAACAACTTTTCCGCTGGAAAGTTAATGTCTTCAACAGAAGCAGATGTACTTGGTCTGTGTGTGAAGTGGCATTTTGTAACAATATCAGCTAAGATATCAGTGATAAGAGAATGCAGCAAAAATTTGATAAATGTTATTTATTCCTGGATGCATTTTTATTTTTTAAATGTATTTAACCTTTATTTAACTAGGCAAGTCAGTTAAGAACAAATTCTTATTTACAATGACGGCCTACCAAAAGGCCTCCTGCGGGGACAGGGGCTGGGATTTAAAAATCGAATAAAACATAGGACAAAACACACATCACAACAAGAGAGATAACACACCACAACATAAAGAGAGACCTAAGACAACAATATATTATGGAAGCAACACTTATCAACACAACATGACAACAACATGGTAGCAACATAACAATGACAACAGCACAACATGGTAGCAGCACAAAACATGGTATACACATTATTGGGCACAAACAACAGCACAAAGGGCAAGAAGGTAGAGACAACAATACATCCCACAAAGCAGCCACAAATGTCAGTAAGAGTGTCCATGATTGAGTCTTTAAATGAAGAGATTGAGATAAAACTTTCCAGTTTGAGTGTTTATTGAACCTCGTTCCAGTCGATAGCTGCAGCAAACTGAAATAAGGAGCGACCCAGGAATGTGCGAGCTTTGGGGACCTTTAACAGAATGTGACTGGCAGAATGGGTGTTGTATGTGGAGGATGAGGGCTGCAGTAGATAGCTCAGATAGGGGGGGGGGTTTGAGGCCTAGGAGGGTTTAATTAATAAGCATCAACCAGTGGGTATACAGAGATTACCAGTTTACAGAGAAGTACAGGGTGCAGTGATGTGTCCTATAAGGAGCATTGGTGGCAAACCTGATGGCCGAATGGTAAAGAACATCTAGCCGCTCGAGATCACCCTTACCTGCCAATCTATAAAGTATGTCTCCGTAATCTAGCATGGGTAGGATGGTCATTTGCATCAGGGTTAGTTTGGCAGCTGGGGTGAAAGAGGAACGATTACGATAGAGGAAACCAAGTCTAGATTTAACTAGCCTGCAGTTTTGATATGAGCTGAGAGAATACTCGCAAGTACTTGTATGAGGTGACTACCACAACTCTAAACCATCAGAGGTAGTAATCACACCTGTGGGCAAAGGGACATTCTTCTTACCCAACCACATGACCTTTGTTTTATAAGTGTTCAGAACAAGGTTAAGGGCAGAGAAAGCTTGATGGACACTAAGAAAGCTTTGTTGTAGAGCGTTCAACACAAAATCCGGGGAGGGGCCAGCTGAGTAAAAGACTGTATCATCTACTTATAAATGGATGAGAGAGCTTCCTACTGCCTGCGCTATGTTGTTGATGTAAATTGAGAAGAGCGTTGGGTCTAGGATCGAGTCTTGGGGTACTCACAGGCAGTGGCTGAAACAACAGATGTTCTGACTATACACTGCACTCTTTGAGAGAGGTAACCAGGCCAAAGCTGTACTACAGATACCTGTCGTTGTCGTGGGAAAGACTCATTGTTATCTTTTCCTGAAACAACTGGGTGCAGTAAAGAGCCAACCTGGATACTTAGGAGATCCTGAGGGAAAAATCGACGAGTACCAAAAGCTTTATGCTATGGAGGAACAACATACTCCGTCATGGAAAGAACCGACTACCTCACAAAAAAACTTTAACCTGACAAAAAAAGAAAAACAGATTAATCTAGACATGAACGATTTCCTTACCATTGAAGTAGAGGCTAGTGCTCTGGCTGGAATACATGCAACACTGGAAAGGTTGTGTGAGGAGATAGCAGGGCTGAGGGGGAGTTTGGAGATTAGCCACAGTGAAAATCTCATGCTCCAAGCAGAGAACAAGGCATTCACAGCTAAGGTAAAAATCCATGATTCCAACATGGATTGTCTACTCAGGGAAAACAGGGTGTTGAAGTAGTCGCTACTAGACATACAAAGTCGTAGCATGTTTTTTCTGGGATTCCTGAGGACAAATCCAATAACCTAGAGGGCTCGATCAGAGAATTCATACAATCTGCCTTGAAACTTCCTATAGAGACTGTAAACAAGGTGGCTTTCCACCGAGTACACAGAATTGGAGCTCGGAGCGACAAGACCAAGGGTCTCCGACCGATCATTGCAAAATTTGAACACTACCAACAAAAGGAGCTGATCAAAAGCAGGGGAAGTGGTCTCAATGACCAATTTACAAGGGAGATAAACTAATGTCGTAAGAGACTGTATCCGGTACAAAGGCAACAGATGGAGAAGGGTAAGCGTGTCATTCTCATTATGGACAAACTATAGATGGACAACTATTCTGAGACAGCCCCATAACACCATGGCTGTACTAAATTCTACAGGGACTTCAGATAACGAAAAAATAAATTATGGGAACTGTAAAAATATCTGAACATTATGAAGTGTATATGAACACACACATACTCAATTACATGCTCGCTTACATATACGGACTTATACATACACACACACCTGATCTCACTCTCTTCTCTCACTCTCTCTTTTTCTCTTCTCTCTTCTCTTCTCTCTCTATTTTCCAAGCTGTTTAATAATTATCCTTTTTGGGATAGGGGGCAGCATTTTCACTTTGTAGGAATAGCGTGCCCAGAGTGAACTGCCTCCTACTCTGTCCCAGATGCTAATATATGCATATTATTAGTATTATTGGATAGAAAACACTCTGCAGTTTCTAAAACTGTTTGAATGATGTGTGTGAGTATAACAGAACTCATATGGCTGGCGAAAACCTGAGAAAAATCCAACCAGGAAGTGGGACATCTGAGGTTTGTAGTTTTTCAAAGCTTGGCCTACCGAATACACATTGAGATATGGATGAGGTTGCACTTCCTACGGCTACCACTAGATGTCAACCGTCTTTAGAAACTTGAATGAGGATTCTACTATAAAGGAGGTGCTCATGAGACCTCTTTGAGTCAGTGGTCTGGCAGAGAGACTTGGTCTCATGACGCACGCTCCCAACAGAGTTACCTTGCGTTTCAGTGCTTTTTTTCTGAAGACAAAGGAATTCTCCGGTTGGAAAATTATTGATGTTTTATGTTAAAAACATCCTAACGATTGATTGATCGTTTGACATGTTTCTAAAGGACTTTAACGGAACTTTTCAAGTTTTTGTCTGGATCAAGTGCCTGTGTCTCATGAAGATGGATTACTGGGCTGAACACGCTAACAACAAGTGGCTATTTGGACATGAATGATTTGACTTTATGGAACAAATCAGTCATTTATTGTTGAACTGGGAATCCTGGGAGTGCCTTCTGATGAAGATCATCAAAGGTAAGTTAATATTTATGGTGTTGTTTCTAAGTTTGTTGACTCCAAAATGGCGGACATTCCTCTGGCTGTTCTGGGATCTGAGCGCCCGTTCCCAGTTTATGTTTTTTCCGAAAAAGTTTTTTTGAAATCTGACACAGTGGTTGAATTAAGGAGAAATATATCTTTAATTCTGTGAATAACACTTGTATCTTTTATCAATGTTTATTATGAGTATTTCTCCAAAATCCCTGGATGTTTTGGAATCAAAACATTACTGCACGTAATGTGCCAATGTAAACTGAGATTTTTGGATATAAATATGCATATTATCGCACAAAACATAAATGTATTGTGTAACATGATGTCCTATGAAATGTCATCTGATGAAGATCATCAAAGGTTAGTGATTAATTTGATCTATATTTCTGCTTTTTGTGACTCCTATCTTTGGCTGGAAAAATGGCTGTTTTTTCGACTTGGCGGTGATCTAACAGAAGCATATGTTGTACTTTAGCTGTAAAGCATTTTTGAAATCGAACACGATGGGTAGATTAACAAGATGTTTATATTTAATTTGCCCTATTGGACTTGTTAATGAAACCGCTGTGTCAGATTTCAAAAAAACTTTTCGGAAAAAGCAAACCACGCAATAATCTGAGACGGCGCTCAGAAAACAAATGTATACACCATGTTGGAGTCAACAGAAATTACATGAAAATATTACCTTACCTTTGACGATCTTCATCAGAATGCACTCCCAGGAATTCTGGTTCCACAATAAATGCTTGATTTGTTTGATAATGTCCATTATTTATGTCCAAGTAGCTACTTTTGTTAGCACGTTTAGTACACAAATCCAAACGCTCGTGCAGGTCCAGCTGAACGTCGGACGAAAACTTCAAAAAGTTATATTACAGGTCGAAGAAACTTGTCAAACTAAGTATAGAATGAATCTTTAGGATGTTGTTATCGTAAATCTTCAATAACGTTCCAAACGGAGAATTCCTATGTCTGCAGAGAAGCAATGGAACGCAGGTCGCTATCATGTGAAATGCGCATGACCAGGACCTTTGTCTCTGCCAGAACACTGAGTCAAACAGCTGCCATCCGGCTCCACAACACAGTAGAAGCCTCATTCAAGTTTCTAAAGACGGTTGACATCTAGTGGAAGCCTTAGAAAGTGCAACATTACCAATGTCCCACTGTGTATTCAATAGTGGCTGGATGGAAAATCGATCAACCTCAGATTTCCCACTTCCTGTTTGGATTTCTTCTCAGGTTTTTGCATGCCATATGTGTTCTGTTATACTCACAGACATCATTCAAACAGTTTTAGAAACTTCAGAGTGTTTTCTATCCAATACTACTACTAATAATATGCATATATTAGCAACTGGGACTGAGGAGCAGGCCGTTTACTCTGGGCACCTCTCATCCAAGCTACTCAATACTGCCCCTGCAGCCATAAGAAGTTTAACAAGTTACCAACTCCCGAATTAAACTCTATAAGATATAATTTATAACAGTATATCGATAACAATCACCTCATACCATATCAGTTCTCATTATGAACAGTTGTAAGCTTCCTGGATTTGCAAGAATCCCAACCTTTGCTGATTATTCAGTACTACACAAATTGGTTTAATTATTCATTTTCTAACTAACTACATTGGCAAGAAAAATGTGAATCCTTTGGAATTACCTGGATTTCTGCATAAATTGGTAATCAAATTTGATCTAATCTTCATCTAAGTCACAACAACAGACAAAAACTTAAACTAATAACACATCAATTATTGTATTTTTGTTGTCTATATTGAAAACAAAATTTAAACATTAACAGTGTAGGTTGGAAAAAGTATGTGAACCCCTAGGCTAATGACTTCTCCAAAAGCTAATTGGAGTCAGAAGTCAGCTAAACTGGAGTCCAATCAATGAGACGAGACTGGAGATGTTGGTTAGAGCTGCCTTGCCCTATAAAAATCACTCACAAAATTTGAGTTTGCTATTCACAAGAAGCATTGCCTGATGTGAACCATGCCTCGAACAAAAGAGATCTCCGAAGACCTAAGATTAAGAATTGTTTACTTGTATAAAGCTGTGAAGGGTTACAAAAGTATCTCTAAAGGCCTTGATGTTTATCAGTCCACGGTAAGACAAATTGTCTATAAATGGAGAAAGTTCAGCACTGTTGCTACTCTCCCCAAGAGTGGCCGTCCTGCAAAGATGACTGCCAGAGCACAGATACCTAGAGTGTCAGCTAAAGACTTACAGAAATCTATGGAACATGCTAACGTCTCTGTTGACGAATCTATGATTCGTAAAACACTAAACAAGAATGGTGTTCATGGGAGGACACCACGGAAGAAGGCTATCCAAAGTTTGCAAAAGAACACCTGGAAATATTCTGTGGACAGATGAAACTGCAGTTGAGTTGTTTGGAAGGAACACACAACACTATGTGTGGAGAAAAAATGCACAGCACACCAACATAAAAACCTCTTCCCAACTGTAAAGTATGGTGGAGGGAGCATCATGGTTTGGGGCTGCTTTGCTGCCTCAATGCCTGGACAGCTTGCTATCATTGATGGAAAAATGAATTCCCAAGTTTATCAAGACATTTTTCAGGAGAATGTTAGGCTACCTGTCTGCCAATTGAAGCTCAACAGAAGTTGGGTGATGCAACAGGACAACGACCCAAAACACAGAAGTAAATCAACAACAGAATGGCTTCAACAGAAGAAAATATGCTCAGTCAGAGTCCTGACCTCAACCCATTTGAGATGCTGTGGCATGACCTCAAGAGAGCAGTTTACACCAGACATCCCAAGAATATTGATTTGTAAAGAGGAATGGTACACAATTCCTCCTGACTGTTGTGCAGGTCTGATCCGCAACTTCAGAAAACGTTTGGTTCAGGTTATTGCTGCCAAAGGATAGTCAACCAGTTATTAAATCCAATGGTTCACATACTTTTCCCATCCTGCATTGTGAATGTTGAAACAGTTTGTTCAATAAAGACATGAAAATGTATAATTGTTTGTGTAATTTAGTTTAAGCAGACTATGTTTGTCTATTGTTGTGACCTAGATGAAGATTACATTTCATGATACATTTATGCAGAAATTCAGGTATTTCCAAAGGGTTCACATGCTTTTTCTTGCCACTGTAAATAACAACACATAATACACATACACACTTACATGAGACAAAAGTCCCTAGTGGACTGACAAGATATTACAGCTTGTTACATCATAGATGGGAATGGGGAAAATGAGAGAGAGAGACAAAGGGAAAGAGGCACTTCGTACATTTGGAAACTACGCTCACAGTAACCATTTACTTTGCACACGAACTACCGGCAGTTTTGGAATAAGAAGTAATGAATGTATTTACATATGGATGTCTTTGTCCATCGTCTATCTCTGTTGAAATCAATCAATCCTTCTATGGGAAGGGTTCGATTGGTGTAAGGCTCTGGTTGTCCACCAGAGGTTACAATGTCCTTCTTCTTAATTGTCCTGGCTTCAATGGGCTGTTTCATCAGAGCAGCTACTTAGACGTACCAATGATTGTCTAAGATGGGATTTTCTCCTTCCCACATCGTGTCTTTAGTCAGACTTTGAAGCACTTTACACGCTCAGCTGCAGACTGGCGGTATCCTGGTCTGGTAGGTGAGGTTATCTTCTTGGTTCAACATTTCAACCATTTCCCACATGTAGCTAATGCTCCATGCTTTTTGGTCTGGTAGGTGAGGTTGTCTTCTCATCTAGTGTTATGGTTGAGAGTTTCAGAGTTTCCAACCATTTCAACGTTTGGACCACAGTCTCAGGTCTTCTGGTATGATATGTTAATTCTTAGTCAGTCCTTTTAAGCACTCTGGTCGAAAAGGACGGTTCCATTCATATCACATAGACAACATACTGGATGGAAACTTAACAGCTAGAGGGGGTTTCTTTCCTAAATTACAGTATTCAGTTCATACAGTTTTTAATAACAGCACAAAGTGAAAAGCAACATGGCATTGTTATAATTTTGGTCCCCACCGACCATTTCCCACATTCGGATGTTAGAAATATTGTTCCAAAGTTTACTCTTTGGACATTAGAGTTTTTTTGGGGAAAAATGTCTCTGTAACAAAGAGCATTCCAATCTTGATACCAAAAAGCAAGAGAGGGTCCTCTGCTGCATAACATTTACAATTGACGTGAGGTATCATAAAACTGCCCCCCCCCCACTTCCTCTTCCTTTTCTCTGGGTTGAGAGGCGTCTGGTCATCGTCAGCCATTTGCCAAGCTGATCTGAGGCCTTGTATCCTCAGCCAGGAGAGTCATGACACCAGTGTCCACTACAACATAGCTCTGCCTGATCAAGGTAATAGAGGGAGATTATCATTGAATGTCCTCTGGATCAGAGAGCAGTCCATTCTTGAAAATAATGACCAGTCTTGTCTCCTGTAGTTATGCCTGTTCCTGTGGTTTCTCTGTCTGTACGGTCTCTACACCCCGTGGTGGGGTCCCTCAGATGACAGTGTCCCATCACAAGTCCCCTACCATTGCCATTAGCCAATCCCCTCCCTCTCAGCCCAGGGGGTGTTTTCACTGCCCCCGCCTCCGCCTCCCCTCTCCCTCAACTCTCTCAGCAGCGGGCGCCTTGACAGCAAGAAACTCACCGGCATTTTCCCCCCGAGTGAGCAATTTCCCAGCCCTTTGCCAGTGCTGGCAGTTAAACCCCACAGGGCCTCAGCCTTTATCTTTGTTCAAGGCATCAAATGAGTGTGTGTGTGTGTGATTGTGAGTGTGTCTCAGAACTCACTATACAGTGCAGACATATTGCCACAGTCTACCTTAGCAATTCAAAAAGAAGGCCATTTGAGTTTGTCATGAACCTTTGTGTTGCTAAGTTAGGCAACCATTTATATTTTATTTAACCTATATTTAACTAGGCAAGTCAGTTAAGAACAAATTATTATTTATAATGACGGCCTACCAAAAGGCAAAATGCCTTCTGCGGGGGAAGGGGATTAAAAATAAAAAATAAATCAAGTATAAATATAGGACAAAACACATGTTACTACTTCCACCGAAGGTGGCTCCTCTCCCTGTTCGTGCGGCGCTCGGCGGTCGTCGTCTCCCGTCTACTAGCTGCCACCGATTCCTTTTTTCTTTTCTGTTGGTTTTGTCTTGATTGTTTTCACCTGTACCTTATTTGTTGTTAATTCGGGGCTATTTAAACTTCCAAGGGCCTGCCTGCTTTTGTGCGGGCTTATTCCTCTTTGTCAGTGGTAGATTTTTGTTTTGCTTATACATATTTTTGCTGTTAGTTATTTTCCCTGGTTTTGGGGGAATGAACTGTTTATTGGGCATTGTGCCTGTATGTTGGCTAGACCCAGCTGAATAAATATGTCTTTGCTGTCTGCGTCCGACTCCATACCCACGACTCCTAGCTTTCGTGACAACACATATCACGACAAGAGAGACAACACTACATAAAAATAGACCTAAGACAACAACATAGCAAGGCAGCAACACATGACAACAGAGCATGGGAGCAACACAACATGGTTGCAGCGCAATACATGGTACAACCATTATTTTGCACAGACAACAGCACAAAGGGCAAGACGTTAGAGGCAACAATACATCACACAAAGCAGCCACAACTGTCAGTAAGAGTGTTCATGGCTGAGTCTTTGAATGAAGAGATTGAGTTAAAACTGTCCAGTTTGAGTGTTTATTGTTTGTTGCAGCTCGTTCCAGTCGCTACCTGAAGCAAACTGAAAAGATTAGCAACCCAGGGATATGTGTGCTTTGGGGACCTTTAACAGAATGTGACTGGCAAAACGGCTGTTGTATGAGGAGGATGAGGGCTGCAGTAGATATCTCAGATAGGGGGGGAGTGAGGCCTAAGAGGGTTTTATAAATAAGCATCAACCAGTGGGTCTTGCGACGGATATACAGAGATGACCAGTTAACAGAGGAGTATAGAGTGCAGTGACCATAAACAATTAAGCTGGTTACATTTTTATGCACCGGAGAACATAGTTCTCATTAATTATATATTTGCTATAGGCTATGATGAAATTATGATTGTGTATTCTTGTCTTCAAATCAATATGTCAATTCACAACAATAAATCCCCCACTGCCAATAATTTCCTTTATTCTAGGTTTAGGCTGATTGTCTATTATTAACTAATCTTACAACATATATTTTAATAATTATGATTTTCAATAGCTTCCTACATGCATTAGGTACCGATCTAAAACCAACTGCAGTGAGTTCCCATGCAACAGCAATGTGTTTCCAAATTTCCACTTGTTTGAACATCTACAAATATTTGTTTTCAATAGGCCTAACATGCAATAGGTACCTAGAATGGGTCTACTTTTCAATAACTAATAAGTAGGATGTCCAATCAAAAACGCATATGTTGACCAATGGGTGGTGCAGATTATCCTCTAAGAAAACCAATGGTCCAAACCTCATGTCTCTATCATAATCCGTTCAACTGTTATTGCAGTTTTTACCCTTCTGGGTTGGCCAAAATTAGGGTGACTAAATCAATTGAGGGCAGAGAAAAAAAAGTGTTCAAAAATAAGGAAAATTGCACTGCATCGCGTCAGCTCGGCTGGATGATGTGCGAGAATGAAGGCTTCTGGACTGGATTACTTTCCCGCTGAACTCGTCATGTTTCTTCTTGAATCTGCCGGACAGAAAAACAATATAGAGTTGAGATAGATATCGATTTTGACATGTAGTTTTTTCACATTTTAGTATATACCTTTGTCACACCCTGATCTGTTTCACCTGTCTTTGTGCTTGTCTCCAGCCCCCTCCAGGTTTCTCCAATTTTTCCCATTATCCCCAGTGTATTTTGGGGTGGCATGTAGCCTAGTGGTTAAAGCGTTGGGCCAGTAACCAAAAGCTTGCTAGATTGAATCCCTGAGCTGACAAGGTAAAAATATGTTGTTCTGCCCCGAACAAGGCAGTTAACTCACTGTTCCTAGGCCATCATCGTAAATAAGAATTTGTTCTTAACTGACTTGCCTAGTTAAATAAAGGTTAAAAATATATACCTGTTTGTCTGTTGCCAGTTCGTTTTGTTTCGTGAAACCAACCAATCCTGTCTATTCTAGTTGTTCCTGTTTTTGACCATTCTGCCTGCCTTGATCCTGCCTGCCGTTCTGGACCATTGCCACATCACACTGGATTATTGACCCCTGCCTGCTCTGATCCCGACACTGCCTGCCGTTCTGGACCATTGCCACATCACACTGGATTATTGACCCCTGCCTGCTCTAATCCCGACACTGCCTGCCGTTCTGGACCTTTTGCACCCTATCTGGATTATTGACCTCTGCCTGCCTTTGACCTTTCGTTTTGCCTGCCCCGGTTATAGTAATAAACTTTTGTTACTTCAACACTGTCTACATCTGGGTCTTAACTAAAACATGATAGATTTTCACATTTATTTCCCACAAAAACAAGCGTATCTTTGTGAAATGTCAATGGAGCAAGCTTTTTATTTTCAATGCCTTTTACATTTTACTCAGCTCATGTCATAATAATTGAGCTTTTTGCGACCTACGGGAACAACTTTGAAGACGACTACCACAACATGTAAAATCCTCCAAAGTTGTGACGAGAACGCTGGGTGCTCAATATCACATGTATTAGGTTCCGAAATCCTTTTGGATATACTGTTAAACACTGTTTTTGAGAAAGACCCCTCTGAACAATTCAGAGCATGAAAAATTGTATTTTATAACATAAGGAAGTTAAATTTCATCACCAAAGTGTGTTTTCACCCACTCTGGAAACCCTACAACATGCCATATTTTCCATTGCTTCCTATATGCATTGCTTCCTATACTGACAAGAGGCATACATTTTTCAGATGTGCAGATATGGCTAACCTAGGCCTCATATCTTACTTTCCCCCGATCTGAAAATAGCTCAGTCAGACCTGACCTCTCTCCCCCTTTCCACCCGTGCCCTCCTTCATTAGTGTAATGAGTTCTCTCTGCTGCCATCTAGATAGTCAATGTCAGCTAGACTGACGTGCAGTCACATCCCACTGGGCACAGTCTAGTTTTGATTTACATTTGGTTGAATTTTCAACTAACGTGAATGCAATTTGAAATCAACAAAAAAGGTCACTATATCAATGGATTTAGGTTCAAAGTTGGGTGAAGAAAATACAAAATGCACTTATGTTGATGACTTTTTGCAAATCCAATCAGTTTTCCATGTTTTTTGTTGTTGAAATAACGTTGAAACAATGTTATTCAACCAGTTTTTGGCCAGTGGGATTCTACCTTCAGTTCCCCTTCCTCTAATGTGATTTGAAACTCTGTCTCAATTGATGGTCCAGGAGCAAAATCAGATTTACACCCTCACGATGAGGTCTCCACCTTCAGGTGAAGATATTATGTAGTCATGCAGGAAACACCATCATGGAAAAAGGTCATTGTGACCACCCTGGTTTTTGGATGGTATTTTTTGTGAGGTTGTGGTTGTTTTCGGTAGACAGTGTTATACATCAGGGAGCCAATCAGTGTGCTTCCCACTTCATCTCCAGAAGAGCGAGATTGTGGGCCGCCTCTGTTGGGACTTTATGTTCGTGGACCGCCCTCGGAGACACGCTGTCTGCAAAGTATCTCGCCTTTTCTCTCCAGGCCCTACCGATTGTATCTGGGGCAGATTATTTAGCTAATTAAAATGTAAAACAGTCTTTTAATTGCACCATAGGACCTGGTGCCATAATGAGTGCATTTTTCAAAGACACCAAAAGAGAGCAGATTGTGAGTATGAAGCACCATCGGACTTGATTTCCATTTTTAACACAAACCTATCTCCTCCTCATTACTTCTGTAATTTCCTGCTGAAATTGCATTCTGGGGGCCTTTTTCAATAGAGGTGGTTGTTTATCAGATTTTTTGAAACACGGTGACCTCATGTATCAGAGGCGTTAGCTCTTTCATTCAGCACTTCAATACATCCATCTGAAATGGCAGGCAGAGAAGCATGTGATGATGTAATTTCGACTATCCCTCTTCCTCAAACGGCTCCAAATATTCACATTTCAAAAGTCAAGTTCAAGACATTGTGTCTCTGCACCCCACAAAATCTAACCAGCTGTGCAAATGAGATTCAGAAATCTCAAAAGCACATCTAGATAGTGCTAATTGAGCTAAGTTAGCGTTGTCTTGCTGATGCTGCGTAATGCTACACCTCCTCTGACGATAAAGGCCCTGGCGTGAACACCGATGACCAAACAAAGGCTGCAGCGCCAAATAATGAAATCTGAATGAAAAGCAGTCGAGGCTCTTATCAGTCCAGAAAAACACGTGACTTTTTCATCGCTCAAGGAGCCTCTAACATTTTTCAACAGCAAATCAAAGTGAGATCTGCTGCAGCCTCCAGAGCACAGTGTGCACCCGAGTCACGATGAGCAAGACAAAGAGCCAGTGAGATCAGTAGGAGCATGGCTCAAAGGGAATCCAGAATGAGACACTGTTATCTCTCTATTATTATTCAAAAGGAGCTGCTTCCTCTCTCCTCTTCATCCCTCCCAAAAACTGTATAGCTCTAATGATGGCAGAGAGAAGACAGGGATAGGGTTTTCAAAATAAGCCTATTTACCACAACATCCGTCTGGCTGGGGTGCAGTCAATAGAAGACAAAGTGATGAAACTGTACACCTAAGCACATCCTGTTCCTTCCTTTCTTCATCACTGTGTTTTTTACCAGATCATTTCTTATTTGTATTTTGGTTTGATGTTGCTATGGTCAAATGATTTGTTGAGAGAAAATGACAAATCAGAGAGGGGAGTGGGCACAGGACAAGGTTCTCTAAGACCTGTCTGTTCTGAAGGATGTAGTTCCCCCTAAGATCAGGGCCCATATCCACAAAACATTTCACAGTAGGAGTGCTGATCTAGTATCAGTTTTGCCTTCGAATAAGACTACATTGACATATCGTAGATCAGCATCCCTACTCTGGGATGCTTTGTACAGTAGATACAGGCCCTGATCTGGGAGTGTCCTCTCAGGACCAAGATGCTGGATCATGGGAGCCTACAAGCCAGCATGATTGTTGTTGGAGAGAATACAATGCTATTCAAAATCAGCTATCATCTTATTTAGTCTTACATACAGTAAGAGGTTTGTGTGTGTAACCCTAATTATTTGACTTTCACCTAATTATCACCTTCTCCGAAGTACCAGGGAGTTCGAATTATAAAGAGTCGGGTTACAATCTAGTTATATTTTATAGTTAGATGCACATTGCGTATTTCTGATTTAAAAATATATTTCCTATTCCAAAACCATGGTAACATTTATGTGCTCTCTTAAAAAAAGGTTTCACAATGGGTTCTACCTGGAACCATAAAGATTTCTCCTATGGGAACAGTCGAAGAACCCTTTTGGAACCCTTTTTTACAAGAGTGTACTGTATATATTTACCCAGCTATGTATACAACGGGTTATACATTATACATGTTGACCATTAACATTGGCAGAAAACACTCTTCAAAATGAATGACGCAGATCACCCTGGCCCACTTCGCCCTGTCCCTGACTTCCTTGCTCTGGCTGGGTAATGGGTAAAGCGATGAGTGAAGGGGCCTTCATCTGCTGGGGAAAAAAACATCTCATTTTCTGCTCAGCTGCCTCTGCCCCATCCTGTATCCATGGAGAATGGCCATTTCCAGTGCTAATACACTTTGGAAACACCTCTGTCAGCATCTAAATTGCTAAAGGATCTCACCCTATCCTTTCCATCAGTGGTTTGAGGATAGAACTGAAAAAAGGGATTCATCACTCAAGACTGATTGAGGAAATGGACTTTACCTATACAGTAGAACCAATGCATCTAGGACCTAGCACCATAGAAAGGCAGGCAGAGCTTCCAAAGAGACTGCATCAGTTACGCAGCACCACCTACTTTAATTTTGTCCTACTTTATAAGCTGGATCTATAAAGTTGCTCAGTAAATTCAGAGAACTTAATATCAAAAGAGTCAGCAAGTCCAGATACTTACTGCATGCAGTCAACTAACAATGATGTGTTGTGGATGTCATAAGGTGAATGCACCAATTTGTAAGTCGCTCTGGATAAGAGCGTCTGCTAAATGACTTAAATGTAATGTAAATGTAGTCTCTACCTTCTTGACCTTTGTGCTGTTGACTTTGCCCAATAATGTTTGTACCATGTTTTTGTGCTGCTACCATGTTGTGTTGCTACCATGCTGTGTTGTCATGTATTGCTGACTTGTTATGTTGTTGTCTTAGGTCTCTCTTTATGTAGTGTTGTGTCTCTCTTGCATTGATGTGTGTTTTGTCATATATTTGTATTGTATTTATTTTTTAAATCCCAGGCCCCGTCCCCACAGGAGGCCTTTTGCCTTTTGGTAGGCCGTCATTGTCAATAAGAATATGTTATTTTAACTGCCTTGCCAAGTGAAATAAAGGTTAAATAAAAAAACAAGTACCAACACTGTTACACTTGTAGAAGCAGACGCAGAAGTATTACCAGATTTTAAGAGAGTGATTGTTCAAATCAAATAAACTCTTATTGGTCACTGTTATGCCTTGACCTTAGAGAGCCTTTTTATTTCTCTATTTGGTTAGGTCGGGGTGTGATTTGGGTGGGAATTCTAGTTTTTCTATTTCTTTGTTGGCCAGGTATGGTTCCCAATCAGAGGCAGCTGTCTATTGTTGTCTCTGATTGGGGATCATACTTAGGCAGATTCTTTTCCACCTTCAGTTTGTGGGATCTTGTTTTCATGTAGTGCCTGTGAGCACTCCAGTCGTTACGTCTCGTTTATAGTTTTTGTTGGTGAGTTAAATTTGAATAAACATGTGGAACTCTATATACACTGTGCCTTGGTCTACTCCTTCCATCGACGAACGTGACAGTCACATACACATGGTTAGCAGATATTAATGCAAGTGTAGCGAAATGCTTCTGCTTCTATTTCTGACAGTGCAGCAATATCTAACATGTAATCGAACAATTCCACAACTACCCAACACACAAATCTAAGTAAAGGAATGGAATAAGAATATATACATATATATATACATATGAATATATGGATGAGCAATGACAGAGCAGAATAGGCAAGATGCAATAGATGGTATAAAAAACAATATTGTCACGCCTTGGTCATTGTATCTTGTGTTTTTGTTATATGTTTGGGTAGGCCAGGGTGTGACATGGGTTTATATGTTGTATTTCGTATTGGGGTTTGTATTAATTGGGAGTGTGTATTATTAGGGTTGTGTCTAGTTAGGCTTGGCTGCCTGAGGCGATTCCTAATTGGAGTCAGCTGATTCTCGTTGTCTCGGATTGGGAACCGTATTTAGGTAGCCTGAGTGCACGTTGTATTTCGTGGGTGATTGTACCTGTCTCTGTGTTAGTCGCCAGATAGGCTGTAATTAGTTTCACTCGTTTGTTGTTTTTGTATTTTCAGTTATTTCATGTACCGCATTATCTCCATTAAAAGTCATGAGTAACCTACATGCTGCATTTCGGTCTGACTCTCTTCAAACAACAGACGAACTTCGTTACAAATATATACTGTACATATGAGATGAGTGATGAAAGATATGTAAACATTATTCGAGTGGCATTATGAAAGTGACTAGTGATCCATTTATTAAAGTGGCCAATGATTTCAAGTCTGTATGTAGGCAACAGCCTCACTGTGTTAGAGATGGCTGTTGATCAGTCTGATGGCCTTGAGATAGAAACTCGGTCCCAGTTTTGATGGGGTGAAGAGGCAGTGGCTCAGGTGGTTGTTGTCCTTTATGATATTTCTGTCCTTCCTGTGACATCGGGTGCTGTAGGTGTCCTGGATGGCAGGTAGTTTGCCCCCGGTGATGCGTTGTGCAGACAGCACCACCCTCTGGAGAACCTTGCGGTTGTGGGTGGAACAGTTGGCGTACTAGGCAATGATACAGCCCGACAGGATGCTCTCCATTGTGCATCTGTAAAAGTTTGTGAAGGTTTTAGGTGACAAGCCAAATTTCTTCAGCCTCCTGAGGTTGAAGAGGCGCCACACTATCTGTGTGGGTGGACCATTTCAGTTTGTCTGTGTACGTCGAGGAACAAAAACGTTCCACCTTCTCCACTGCTGTCCCGTCGATGTGGATAGGGGGGTGCTCCCTCTGCTGTTTCCTGAAGTCCACGATCATCTATTTTGATTTGTTGATGCTGAGTGAGAGGTTGTTTTCCTGAATCCACACTCCAAGTGCCCTCACCTCCTCCCTGTAGGCTGTCTCGTCATTGTTGGTAATCAAGCCCACTACTGTTGTGTCGTCTGCAAACTCCATGATTGAGTTGGAGGCGTGCATGACCAAACAGTCATGGGTTAACAGGGAGTACAGGAGGGGGCTGAGCATGCAGACCTTGTGGGGCCCCATTGATCAGCGAAGTGGAAGTGTTGTTTCCTACCTCCACCACCTGGGGATGGCCCGTCAGGAAATCCAGGACCGGATTGCACAGGGCGGGGTTGAGACCAAGGGCCTCAAGCTTAATGATGAGCTTGGAAAGTGCTATGGTGTTGAATGTTGAGCTATAGTCATTGAACAGCGTTCTTACATAGGTATTCCTCTTGTCCATATGGGATAGAGCAGTGAAATGGCGATTGCATCGTCTGTGGACCTGTTGTGGCGGTAAGCAAATTGAAGTGGGTCTAGGGTGACAGGTAAGATGAAGGTGATATAATCCTTGACTAGTCTCTCAAATCACTTCATGATGACAGAAGTGAATGCTACGTGTCTATAGTCACTTAGTTCAGTTATCTTTGCCTTCTTGGGTACAGGAACAATGGTGGCCATGTTGAAGCATGTGGGGACAGCAGACTGGGATAGGGAAAGATTGAATATGTCCGTACACACACCAGCCAGCTGGTCTGCGGATGTTCTGAGGACGCTGCTAGGGATGCTGTCTGTGCACAGCGAAGGAGAGCCCACAGTCCTTGGTAATCTGCTGCGTAGGTGGCACTGTATTATCCTCAAAGCGGGCAAAGAAGGTGTTAAGTTTGTCTTGAAGCAAGATGACGGTGTCCGTGACATGGCTGGTTTTCCTTTTATAGTCTGTGATTGGCTGTAGACCCTGACACATGCATCTCGTGTCTGAGCCGTTGAGTTGCAACTCCACTTTGTCTCTATACTGACATTTCACTTGTTTGATTGCCTTGTGGAGGGAATATCTACACTGTTTGTATTTGGCCATATTCCCAGTCACCTTTCCATAGTTGAATGCAGTGGTTTGTGCTTTCAGTTTTTCACGAATGCCGCCATGTATCCACGGTTTCTGGTCAGGATAGGTTTTAATAGTCACAGTAGGTACATCTCCCATACATTTCCATACATTTTTCTGCTTCCGGTTTGGAGCGAGTGGTCGCATCGCACTTCGCTCCCGCAGGTAGTATAACTGTTTCATTACATTTCATTACATTTCATTATATTTCATTATAGCACAACGGTTTGATTTGTCTAATCTTAGCAATTTCTTCTCAGCTAGCTACATAGCCGTCTTTGTATCAAAGATAATTGCGTAATTATCATATTTCGCCGTCCTAACGTAGTCTTCACTAGCCAGCTAGCTAACGTCCACTGATTAGCTGCACTGGAAAAACTATTACACTCAACTGAACGACTTGATTAGTGTAGTGTTAGCTAGCTACATAGCTGTCTTTGCTGTCTTCGTATCTTCGTTCCAAGATAATTGTGTTGTTTAGGTTTAGAGTGTGTAGTCTTAGAGTGATTATCTTAATTTACCGAGATTAGCTAGCCAGCTATTTGTCGTCCTTAACGTAGGAGACTCTGCTAGCTAGCCAACAGCTAGCCAACGCTAGCCAACGTCTACTGAATAGAACTCAACAACCCGGTCGCATTCACAGGTAGTATCACATTTTCATTTAATTTCATTACAGTACAACGGTTTGATTTGTTTGATCGTAGCTAGCTACATAGCTAGCTACATAGCCGTCTTTGTATCAAAGATAATTGTGTAGTCTAGAGCGATTTTCTAGGTTAGCTCGCCAGCTATTGTCGTTCTTTTAACGCAACGTAACGTAAACAACACTACTAGCTAGCCAGCTAGCCCCCGAATAGCAGCACTGCAGAAACTATTACACTCAACGGAACGACTTGATTAGTGTAGTGTCAACAACGCACCCACTGCCAGCTAGCCTACTTCAGCAGTACTGTATCATTTTAATCATTTTAGTCAATAAGATTCTTGCTACGTAGCTTAACTTTCTGAACATTCGAGACGAGTAGTCCACTTGTCATTCCAATCTCCTTTGCATTAGCGTAGCCTCTTCTGTAGCCTGTCAACTATGTGTCTGTTTATCCCTGTTCTCTCCTCTCTGCACAGACCATACAAACGCTCCACACCGCGTGGCCGCGGCCACCCTAATCTGGTGGTCCCAGCGTGCACGACCCACGTGGAGTTCCAGGTCTCCGGTAGCCTCTGGAACTGCCGATCTGCGGTCAACAAGGCAGAGTTCATCTCAGCCTATGCCTCCCTCCAGTCCCTCGACTTCTTGGCACTAACGGAAACATGGATCACCACAGACAACACTGCTACTCCTACTGCTCTCTCTTCGTCCGCCCACGTGTTCTCGCACACCCCGAGAGCTTCTGGTCAGCGGGGTGGTGGCACCGGGATCCTCATCTCTCCCAAGTGGTCATTCTCTCTTTCTCCCCTTACCCATCTGTCTATCGCCTCCTTTGAATTCCATGCTGTCACAGTTACCAGCCCTTTCAAGCTTAACATCCTTATCATTTATCGCCCTCCAGGTTCCCTCGGAGAGTTCATCAATGAGCTTGATGCCTTGATAAGCTCCTTTCCTGAGGACGGCTCACCTCTCACAGTTCTGGGCGACTTTAACCTCCCCACGTCTACCTTTGACTCATTCCTCTCTGCCTCCTTCTTTCCACTCCTCTCCTCTTTTGACCTCACCCTCTCACCTCCCCCCCTACTCACAAGGCAGGCAATACGCTCGACCTCATCTTTACTAGATGCTGTACTTCCACTAACCTCATTGCAACTCCCCTCCAAGTCTCCGACCACTACCTTGTATCCTTTTCCCTCTCGCTCTCATCCAACACCTCCCACACTGCCCCTACTCGGATGGTATCACGCCGTCCCAACCTTCGCTCTCTCTCCCCCGCTACTCTCTCCTCTTCCATCCTATCATCTCTTCCCTCCGCTCAAACCTTCTCCAACCTATCTCCTGATTCTGCCTCCTCAACCCTCCTCTCCACCCTCTCTGCATCCTTTGACTCTCTATGTCCCCTATCCTCCAGGCCGGCTCGGTCCTCCCCTCCCGCTCCGTGGCTCGATGACTCATTGCGAGCTCACAGAACAGGGCTCCGGGCAGCCGAGCGGAAATGGAGGAAAACTCGCCTCCCTGCGGACCTGGCATCCTTTCACTCCCTCCTCTCTACATTTTCCTCCTCTGTCTCTGCTGCTAAAGCCACTTTCTACCACGCTATATTCCAAGCATCTGCCTCTAACCCTAGGAAGCTCTTTGCCACCTTCTCCTCCCTCCTGAATCCTCCTCCCCCTCCCCCTCCTCCCTCTCTGCAGACGACTTCGTCAACCATTTTGAAAAGAAGGTCGACGACATCCGATCCTCGTTTGCTAAGTCAAACGACACCGCTGGTTCTGCTCACACTGCCCTACCCTGTGCTCTGACCTCTTTCTCCCCTCTCTCTCCAGATGAAATCTCGCGTCTTGTGACGGCCGGCCGCCCAACAACCTGCCCGCTTGACCCTATCCCCTCCCCTCTTCTCCAGACCATTTCCGGAGACCTTCTCCCTTACCTCACCTCGCTCATCAACTCATCCCTGACCGCTGGCTACGTCCCTTCCGTCTTCAAGAGAGCGAGAGTTGCACCCCTTCTGAAAAAACCTACACTCGATCCCTCCGATGTCAACAATTACAGACCAGTATCCCTTCTTTCTTTTCTCTCCAAAACTCTTGAACGTGCCGTCCTTGGCCAGCTCTCCCGCTATCTCTCTCTGAATGACCTTCTTGATCCAAATCAGTCAGGTTTCAAGACTAGTCATTCAACTGAGACTGCTCTCCTCTGTATCACGGAGGCGCTCCGCACTGCTAAAGCTAACTCTCTCTCCTCTGCTCTCATCCTTCTAGATCTATTGGCTGCCTTCGATACTGTGAACCATCAGATCCTCCTCTCCACCCTCTCCGAGTTGGGCATCTCCGGCGCGGCCCACGCTTGGATTGCGTCCTACCTGACAGGTCGCTCCTACCAGGTGGCGTGGCGAGAATCTGTCTCCTCACCACGCGCTCTCACCACTGGTGTCCCCCAGGGCTCTGTTCTAGGCCCTCTCCTATTCTCGCTATACACCAAGTCACTTGGCTCTGTCATAACCTCACATGGTCTCTCCTATCATTGCTATGCAGACGACACACAACTAATCTTCTCCTTTCCCCCTTCTGATGACCAGGTGGTGAATCGCATCTCTGCATGTCTGGCAGACATATCAGTGTGGATGACGGATCACCACCTCAAGCTGAACCTCGGCAAGACGGAGCTGCTCTTCCTCCCGGGGAAGGACTGCCCGTTCCATGATCTCGCCATCACGGTTGACAACTCCATTGTGTCCTCCTCCCAGAGCGCTAAGAACCTTGGTGTGATCCTGGACAACACCCTGTCGTTCTCAACCAACATCAAGGCGGTGGCCCGTTCCTGTAGGTTCATGCTCTACAACATCCGCAGAGTACGACCCTGCCTCACACAGGAAGCGGCGCAGGTCCTAATCCAGGCACTTGTCATCTCCCGTCTGGATTACTGCAACTCGCTGTTGGCTGGGCTCCCTGCCTGTGCCATTAAACCCCTTCAACTCATCCAGAACGCCGCAGCCCGTCTGGTGTTCAACCTTCCCAAGTTCTCTCACGTCACCCCGCTCCTCCGTTCTCTCCACTGGCTTCCAGTTGAAGCTCGCATCCGCTACAAGACCATGGTGCTCGCCTACGGAGCTGTGAGGGGAACGGCACCTCAATACCTCCAGGCTCTGATCAGGCCCTACACCCAAACAAGGGCACTGCGTTCATCCACCTCTGGCCTGCTCGCCTCCCTACCACTGAGGAAGTACAGATCCCGCTCAGCCCAGTCAAAACTGTTCGCTGCTCTGGCCCCCCAATGGTGGAACAAACTCCCTCACGACGCCAGGACAGCGGAGTCAATCACCACCTTCCGGAGACACCTGAAACCCCACCTCTTTAAGGAATACCTAGGATAGGATAAGTATTCCCTCTCACCCCCCTTTAAGATTTAGATGCACTATTGTAAAGTGACTGTTCCACTGGATGTCATAAGGTGAATGCACCAATTTGTAAGTCACTCTGGATAAGAACGTCTGCTAAATGACTTAAATGTGTAAATGTAATGTAAATGTAATTTCCATAGAAACTCACTTACCGAATCAGCGTATACGTCAATATTATTCTGAGGCTATGTCCCAGTCCGCGTGATCAAAACAATCTTGAATTGTGGATTCTGATTGGTCAGACCATATGCAGACAAATATACAGTAAATCTAATAAAACACTCTATAATGTACACTAACGTTCAAAAGTTTGGGCTCAATTAGAAATGTCCTTGTTTTTGAAAGAAAAGATGATTTTTTGTCCATTAAAATAACATAGAATTGATCAGAAATACAGTGTAGACATTGTTAATGTTGTAAATTAACATTGTAGCTGGAAACGACTGATTTTTAATGGAATATCTATATACTGTAGGCGTACAGAGGCCCATTATCAGCAACCATCACTGGTACATTGGCATGTTGTGTTAGCTAATCCAAGTTTATCATTTTAAAAGGCTAATTGATCATTATAAAACATTAAGCCTCTCAACTTCAACAGTGAAGAAGCGACTCCGGAAAGCTGGCCTTCTAGGCAGAGTTCATCTGTCCGGTGTCTGTGTTCTTTTGCCCACCTTAATCTTTTATTTTTATGGGCCAGTCTGAGATATGGCTTTTTCTTTGCAACTCTGCCTGGAAGGCCAGTATCCTGGAGTCGTCTCTTCACTGTTGACGTTGAGACTGGTGTTTTGCGGGAACTATTTCATGAAGCTGCCAGTTGAGGACTTGTGACGCGTCTGTTTCTCAAACTAGACACTCTAATATACATGTCCTCTTGCTCAGTTGTGCACCGGGGCCTCCCACTCCTCTTTCTATTCTGGTTAGGGCTAGTTTGCACTGTTCCCTGACCGCTGGCTACGTCCCTTCCGTCTTCAAGAGAGCGAGAGTTGCACCCCTTCTGAAAAAACCTACACTCGATCCCTCCGATGTCAACAATTACAGACCAGTATCCCTTCTTTCTTTTCTCTCCAAAACTCTTGAACGTGCCGTCCTTGGCCAGCTCTCCCGCTATCTCTCTCTGAATGACCTTCTTGATCCAAATCAGTCAGGTTTCAAGACTAGTCATTCAACTGAGACTGCTCTCCTCTGTATCACGGAGGCGCTCCGCACTGCTAAAGCTAACTCTCTCTCCTCTGCTCTCATCCTTCTAGATCTATTGGCTGCCTTCGATACTGTGAACCATCAGATCCTCCTCTCCACCCTCTCCGAGTTGGGCATCTCCGGCGCGGCCCACGCTTGGATTGCGTCCTACCTGACAGGTCGCTCCTACCAGGTGGCGTGGCGAGAATCTGTCTCCTCACCACGCGCTCTCACCACTGGTGTCCCCCAGGGCTCTGTTCTAGGCCCTCTCCTATTCTCGCTATACACCAAGTCACTTGGCTCTGTCATAACCTCACATGGTCTCTCCTATCATTGCTATGCAGACGACACACAACTAATCTTCTCCTTTCCCCCTTCTGATGACCAGGTGGTGAATCGCATCTCTGCATGTCTGGCAGACATATCAGTGTGGATGACGGATCACCACCTCAAGCTGAACCTCGGCAAGACGGAGCTGCTCTTCCTCCCGGGGAAGGACTGCCCGTTCCATGATCTCGCCATCACGGTTGACAACTCCATTGTGTCCTCCTCCCAGAGCGCTAAGAACCTTGGTGTGATCCTGGACAACACCCTGTCGTTCTCAACCAACATCAAGGCGGTGCCCGTTCCTGTAGGTTCATGCTCTACAACATCCGCAGAGTACGACCCTGCCTCACACAGGAAGCGGCGCAGGTCCTAATCCAGGCACTTGTCATCTCCCGTCTGGATTACTGCAACTCGCTGTTGGCTGGGCTCCCTGCCTGTGCCATTAAACCCCTTCAACTCATCCAGAACGCCGCAGCCCGTCTGGTGTTCAACCTTCCCAAGTTCTCTCACGTCACCCCGCTCCTCCGTTCTCTCCACTGGCTTCCAGTTGAAGCTCGCATCCGCTACAAGACCATGGTGCTCGCCTACGGAGCTGTGAGGGGAACGGCACCTCAATACCTCCAGGCTCTGATCAGGCCCTACACCCAAACAAGGGCACTGCGTTCATCCACCTCTGGCCTGCTCGCCTCCCTACCACTGAGGAAGTACAGATCCCGCTCAGCCCAGTCAAAACTGTTCGCTGCTCTGGCCCCCAATGGTGGAACAAACTCCCTCACGACGCCAGGACAGCGGAGTCAATCACCACCTTCCGGAGACACCTGAAACCCCACCTCTTTAAGGAATACCTAGGATAGGATAAGTATTCCCTCTCACCCCCCCTTTAAGATTTAGATGCACTATTGTAAAGTGACTGTTCCACTGGATGTCATAAGGTGAATGCACCAATTTGTAAGTCACTCTGGATAAGAACGTCTGCTAAATGACTTAAATGTGTAAATGTAATGTAAATGTAATTTCCATAGAAACTCACTTACCGAATCAGCGTATACGTCAATATTATTCTGAGGCTATGTCCCAGTCCGCGTGATCAAAACAATCTTGAATTGTGGATTCTGATTGGTCAGACCATATGCAGACAAATATACAGTAAATCTAATAAAACACTCTATAATGTACACTAACGTTCAAAAGTTTGGGCTCAATTAGAAATGTCCTTGTTTTTGAAAGAAAAGATGATTTTTTGTCCATTAAAATAACATAGTATTGATCAGAAATACAGTGTAGACATTGTTAATGTTGTAAATTAACATTGTAGCTGGAAACGACTGATTTTTAATGGAATATCTATATACTGTAGGCGTACAGAGGCCCATTATCAGCAACCATCACTGGTACATTGGCATGTTGTGGTAGCTAATCAAAGTGTATCATTTTAAAAGGCTAATTGATCATTATAAAACATTAAGCCTCTCAACTTCAACAGTGAAGAAGCGACTCCGGAAAGCTGGCCTTCTAGGCAGAGTTCATCTGTCCGGTGTCTGTGTTCTTTTGCCCACCTTAATCTTTTATTTTTATGGGCCAGTCTGAGATATGGCTTTTTCTTTGCAACTCTGCCTGGAAGGCCAGTATCCTGGAGTCGTCTCTTCACTGTTGACGTTGAGACTGGTGTTTTGCGGGAACTATTTCATGAAGCTGCCAGTTGAGGACTTGTGACGCGTCTGTTTCTCAAACTAGACACTCTAATATACATGTCCTCTTGCTCAGTTGTGCACCGGGGCCTCCCACTCCTCTTTCTATTCTGGTTAGGGCTAGTTTGCACTGTTCCCTGACCGCTGGCTACGTCCCTTCCGTCTTCAAGAGAGCGAGAGTTGCACCCCTTCTGAAAAAACCTACACTCGATCCCTCCGATGTCAACAATTACAGACCAGTATCCCTTCTTTCTTTTCTCTCCAAAACTCTTGAACGTGCCGTCCTTGGCCAGCTCTCCCGCTATCTCTCTCTGAATGACCTTCTTGATCCAAATCAGTCAGGTTTCAAGACTAGTCATTCAACTGAGACTGCTCTCCTCTGTATCACGGAGGCGCTCCGCACTGCTAAAGCTAACTCTCTCTCCTCTGCTCTCATCCTTCTAGATCTATTGGCTGCCTTCGATACTGTGAACCATCAGATCCTCCTCTCCACCCTCTCCGAGTTGGGCATCTCCGGCGCGGCCCACGCTTGGATTGCGTCCTACCTGACAGGTCGCTCCTACCAGGTGGCGTGGCGAGAATCTGTCTCCTCACCACGCGCTCTCACCACTGGTGTCCCCCAGGGCTCTGTTCTAGGCCCTCTCCTATTCTCGCTATACACCAAGTCACTTGGCTCTGTCATAACCTCACATGGTCTCTCCTATCATTGCTATGCAGAAGACACACAACTAATCTTCTCCTTTCCCCCTTCTGATGACCAGGTGGTGAATCGCATCTCTGCATGTCTGGCAGACATATCAGTGTGGATGACGGATCACCACCTCAAGCTGAACCTCGGCAAGACGGAGCTGCTCTTCCTCCCGGGGAAGGACTGCCCGTTCCATGATCTCGCCATCACGGTTGACAACTCCATTGTGTCCTCCTCCCAGAGCGCTAAGAACCTTGGTGTGATCCTGGACAACACCCTGTCGTTCTCAACCAACATCAAGGCGGTGGCCCGTTCCTGTAGGTTCATGCTCTACAACATCCGCAGAGTACGACCCTGCCTCACACAGGAAGCGGCGCAGGTCCTAATCCAGGCACTTGTCATCTCCCGTCTGGATTACTGCAACTCGCTGTTGGCTGGGCTCCCTGCCTGTGCCATTAAACCCCTTCAACTCATCCAGAACGCCGCAGCCCGTCTGGTGTTCAACCTTCCCAAGTTCTCTCACGTCACCCCGCTCCTCCGTTCTCTCCACTGGCTTCCAGTTGAAGCTCGCATCCGCTACAAGACCATGGTGCTCGCCTACGGAGCTGTGAGGGGAACGGCACCTCAATACCTCCAGGCTCTGATCAGGCCCTACACCCAAACAAGGGCACTGCGTTCATCCACCTCTGGCCTGCTCGCCTCCCTACCACTGAGGAAGTACAGATCCCGCTCAGCCCAGTCAAAACTGTTCGCTGCTCTGGCCCCCAATGGTGGAACAAACTCCCTCACGACGCCAGGACAGCGGAGTCAATCACCACCTTCCGGAGACACCTGAAACCCCACCTCTTTAAGGAATACCTAGGATAGGATAAGTATTCCCTCTCACCCCCCTTTAAGATTTAGATGCACTATTGTAAAGTGACTGTTCCACTGGATGTCATAAGGTGAATGCACCAATTTGTAAGTCACTCTGGATAAGAACGTCTGCTAAATGACTTAAATGTGTAAATGTAATGTAAATGTAATTTCCATAGAAACTCACTTACCGAATCAGCATATACGTCAATATTATTCTGAGGCTATGTCCCAGTCCGCGTGATCAAAACAATCTTGAATTGTGGATTCTGATTGGTCAGACCATATGCAGACAAATATACAGTAAATCTAATAAAACACTCTATAATGTACACTAACGTTCAAAAGTTTGGGCTCAATTAGAAATGTCCTTGTTTTTGAAAGAAAAGATGATTTTTTGTCCATTAAAATAACATAGAATTGATCAGAAATACAGTGTAGACATTGTTAATGTTGTAAATTAACATTGTAGCTGGAAACGACTGATTTTTAATGGAATATCTATATACTGTAGGCGTACAGAGGCCCATTATCAGCAACCATCACTGGTACATTGGCATGTTGTGTTAGCTAATCCAAGTTTATCATTTTAAAAGGCTAATTGATCATTATAAAACATTAAGCCTCTCAACTTCAACAGTGAAGAAGCGACTCCGGAAAGCTGGCCTTCTAGGCAGAGTTCATCTGTCCGGTGTCTGTGTTCTTTTGCCCACCTTAATCTTTTATTTTTATGGGCCAGTCTGAGATATGGCTTTTTCTTTGCAACTCTGCCTGGAAGGCCAGTATCCTGGAGTCGTCTCTTCACTGTTGACGTTGAGACTGGTGTTTTGCGGGAACTATTTCATGAAGCTGCCAGTTGAGGACTTGTGACGCGTCTGTTTCTCAAACTAGACACTCTAATATACATGTCCTCTTGCTCAGTTGTGCACCGGGGCCTCCCACTCCTCTTTCTATTCTGGTTAGGGCTAGTTTGCACTGTTCTGTGAAGGGAGTAGTACACAGTGTTGTACGACATCTTCATTTTCTTGGCAATTTCTCGCATGGAACAGCCTTCATTTCTCAGAACTGGGATAGACTGATGAGTTTAAGAAGAAAGTGCCTTATTTCTTGACATTTTGAACCTGTAATCGAACCCACAAATGCTGATGCTCCAGATACTAAACTAGTCTAAAGGCCAGTTTTATTGCTTCTTTAATCAGCATGAACAGTTTTCAGCTGTGTTAACACAATTGCAAAGGGTTTTCTAATGATCAATTAGCCTTTTAAAATGATCAACATGGATTAGCTAACACAACGTGCCATTGGAACACAGGAGTGATGGTTGCTGATAATGGGCCTCTGTACGCCTATCTAATAAAAATCTGCCGTTTCCACCTACAATAGTCATTTACAACATCAACGATGTCTACACTGTATTTCTGATCAATTTTATGTTATTTTAATGGACAAAAAATATGAATTTCTTTCAAAAACAAGGACATTTCTAAGTGACCCCAAATTTTTGAACAGTAGTGTATATCTGTCATCGCCTTAATTGTTACACTGGCCATACATGTGTCCTCATTTTTTCTGCTCTCATTTCAGATTTGGATTTACCATAAAAGCAAAAGAACCATAGGACTTTTCCCAGCCAATCCTTTCTGATAAACCAAGGATGGCACTTTGTTGGAGCTTAAAGGGCTGGACTGTCACCTAGTCTTATGAATACAATTTATATTATATTATTTCACCAATGCATATCACAATGGTGGGTTGTGTACATTATAATACTGTCTCTCTTTCTTTCCATGGATCATATGGAATGGCCCTGATGGAATTTATAAAATCATTGAGAGAATCTTCAAAAGCATTCATATGCTGTGCTCCACCCAATACACTACCATATGACATTAAACAATGTGCTTCAAACTGGATTGGTTTAATCCCTACATTATAAGGATTTGTATAATCCTTAAAACTACCAACATACAATGCATTTCTCAAAATGTGGGACAAAGAAATAGCACTGACACATCACTTTAAAGTTCATCTACAAAGGGAATGTGGAAAGGGAATAAATAAATGTCTTGGCCAGTAACGTTGCCAGTAACGCCAATTAATGTTGACAACGTCGGCCGTGACAAGATCAACAAGTAGACTAGGGGGGGAAAACAAGTATGAAAGTATTTGTCTACATGTGTCGATTTATGTCCAGTCAAATAATATGTTATACTTGCACAATTTCAAAGCAGCAAAATGGAGGAAACAAAAAAATTAGAGTCACATTGACATTCTGGCATTCACCACGTCTTATACTTCCGTTCAAGCTTGTCCTGTGCCAAGGAGACTTATGAGATTTATGACAATAGCTCTGTGAAAGAACAGAAATAATAATGTTTCCAAAGGGACAAGTACATGAGTTATAAAATGCATGCCAAGTAAACTGACAAGCATACTAAATGAATGACATGTCATGCCTCTGAGTGTATTGCATTGGAGGACATTTCAAGGGCCTTTTTGTATTAACAAGCATTGCTTATTTTGGAGGCGAGCCAGACAGTGGATCTAACAGAATGGATAAATATTTAATCAACATTACCTTACTGGCATCGACTTTTCCACTTTGAGAAAGAAGTTGCAGATTGCAGACAACGCAGAATGAAATTTTAACATTGAGGAGATGAAGTGTGCTGGTCATCTGTTCACATACAGCATAGTGTGGTGTGTTCTCTTGTGTGTCAGGATGAGGAAGGTAACTGTTAGGTCCATGTGTCTAAAAAATACTCTGAGTCCTTAGGATTTTCCTTCTGAGACAGGTCAATGATACCAGCACATTCAATGATGACAACGTTCTAAAGAACGTTTATTGTGAGATCATCCAGTCGTGCACTGAATCTGTGAGAGGATTGAAGTCAACATGCAGAACATATGAATCTCAGTCACTCAGGCTAAATACTGTGCAAAACATGAGCCAAGGTTTCAAAAGCATGTTGAAAATCTCTGCATGTCTGCCTAATAATCCGAAGCTGCAGCGCTGCATAGAATGTAATGTAAGGTGATTATTATACTTACAATTGCATTACCCGTCATTGGATGAAAAGCTGGCTTTGACACTTAGCTGTGATTTCTGTGCTCCAATGTACCCAGCTAGCACATAACGTTCTGAGAACCATACGGTTTATTTCTTAGAGCTTGGAGAGCGTGTGGTGTCCTATGGTTATTTTGCCCTATGGTTACCTTCCCACAACATTCTGTGAAGTGTGCAGGAAAGTGGCTTGTCTTTGAAACATTCTCATCACATTTAACTTATTTGGGACTGGGGGGCAGTATTGAGTAGCTTGGATAAAAGGTGCCCAGAGTAAACTGCCTGCTACTCAGGCACAAAAGCTATAATATGCATATAAATAGTATATTTGGATAGAAAACACTCTGAAGTTTCTAAAACTGTGTGAATGATGTCTGTGAATATAACAGAACTCATATGGCAGGCAAAAACCCAAGAAAAAATCCAACTAGGAAGTGGGAAATCTGAGGTTTGTAGTTTTTTAAGTCATTTAAGTCATATTGCACTTCCCAGGGCTTCCACTAGATGTCAACAATCTTTAGAACCTTGTTTGAGGCTTCTACTGTGAAGGAGGAGAGATTGAGAGCTGTTTCAACCAGAGGTCTGGCAGAAGGCCATGAGTTGATCACACGTACGCCCGTGAGAGGTAGCTGCATTCCATTGCATTTCTAAAGACAAAGGAATTCTCCGGTTAGAACATTATTGAAGATTTATGATAAAAACATCCTAAAGATTGATTCTATACATCGTTTGACATGTTTCTATGAACTGTAATATAACTTTTTAAACATTTAGTCTGAACAAGTGATTCATTTGGATTACTCGGCTAAACGCGCAAACAAAAAGGAGGTATTTGGACATAAATTATGGACTTTATCGCACACAACAAACATTTATTGTGGAACTATGATTCCTGGGAGTGCATTCCGATCAAGATCACCAAAGGTAAGTGAATATTTATAACGCTGTTTCTGACTTTTCTGACACCTCTCTTTCTTTGGAAATGGCTGGATGTTTTTCTGTGACTAGCGCTGACCTAACATAATCACAAGGTGTGCTTTCGTTGTCAAGTCTTTTTGAAAACTGACACAGCCATTGCAATAAGGAGAACTGCATAACACTTGTATCTTTTATCAATGTTTATCAATGTTTATTATGAGTATTTCTGTAATTTGATGTGGCTCTCTGCACTGTCACCGGATGTTTGTTTGAGACAATGCATTTCTGATCATTACACACCAATTTCAAATGAGGTTTTTGGACCTAGAGATTAACTTTATCGATTTTAATGTTTAACATGAAGTCCTATGAGTGCCATCTGATGAAGATCCTCAAAGGTTAGTGATTAATTTAATCGCTATTTCTGATTTTTGTGAGCCCTCTCCTTGGCTGGAAAATGGCTGTATGGCTTTCTGTGACGGGGAGCTGACCTAACATAATCATTTGGTGTGCTTTCGCCGTAAAGACTATTTGAAATCGGACACTGTGGCTGGATTTACAAGAAGTTTATCTTTAAAATGGTGTAAAATACTTGTATGTTTGAATAATTGTAGTTATGGTTGTTGTCAGATACTCCTGTCTCTACCTTTTCCAAAAGGTGTCAGCGAGACACTGGACTTGCTTCCACTGTTTTCCATGAAGATCGTTCATGCTGAAGTATCCAGAAGGGGCTGAAGCGCCGGTCTTTTGTGTCAGTGACATTGAGGGTGTGAGAATGGCAGGCATGTCAGGGTCGGTTGACACCGACACTAGGGGTCTCGCATTGATTATTGCCATAACTTCAGACATAAGAGTGCTCAAGACCTCATGTGTGAGACAAGTGGAGCCCGTCTGAAACAGCATAGCATCAAGGATACGTCTGGCAACCCCAATGAGTCTCTCCCAAGAACCACCCATATGAGATGAGTGTGGAGGATTAAATATCCAAGTGCATCCCTTATCTGAGAGGTAATTAGTCATTTCTGAGTAATTTGTGTCCATACACAGTTCCCTTCAGGCACCTATAAAGTTTGTAACTCGATCAGAGTGTAGCTGGAACACGGATAGAGAAAAAACGGCCTCAGCGCGTTGATGAAGCTGGATGTGGACATGGATTCGATGAGCTCTATGGACTGCTCTAGTAGACAGACATGTAAAGAGCACCGCCCAGCACCTGGAGTCTGGACTGCTCTAGTAGAGCACCGCCCAGTGCTTGGAGTCTGCACTACCACCTCTAGTGTGACGAGTTATGACATTCCATGGTCCAAAAACATCAAGTCCAATGCTGGTGAATGGTGGTTCAGATGTGAGTCTGTCTGCAGGCAAGTCAGACATCTTTTGGTCAACTAACCTCCCTCTAACCTTGCGGCAGGTGACACACTTGTGATTGATACCAGAGACCAGACGTTTGATCCCAATAATCCAGAAGCCTGCTGCTCGAATAGCTCCATCTGAAAAATGACGGCCCTGGTGAGCCACTTGCTCGTGATAATGTCTAACCAGCAGAGTGGCGACATGTGTCCGTGGGATGATGAGAGGATGTTTTTTGTCTTGTGACATGTCGGCGGAGGATAAGCGGCCTCCCACCCTCAGCAACCCATCTTCATCAATCACTGGGTTTAGCTTTTTGAGTGTACTTTATTTTGGGAACCCTTTTCCTTTTTCAAGGAATTTGAATTCCTCTCTGAAGACTTCATGTTGTACACAGTGAAGGATTTCTATTTTTGCTTGTTACAACTCACTTGTACCCCATGGTTTATTACAGTCATGCCTACTTATGCAGCTGGTGTTGTCCGCACCTTCATGGAAGGATCTGGCAACATGAATGAGTCATGCTTTGGCTCGATTGAGAGTTTTCCAGCTTGAGAACCTCTCAAAGTGATGAGAGCCGAGTTGAGCTCCAGAAACCGTAGTGGCGAAGGCAGGTTGAATCTCTGCATCTGCGTGAGGCTCTACAAGGTCAAAATGTATGTTCTCAGGCTCACTTGAGTTTGTTTGGGTCAGGAAAGGTGGACCTGAGAACCACTTTAACCACTTTACTTTAACCTGTTGCGTCGAGCAATCCCGTATCCGGGAGCGTAATTATGCCTCAAGCTCATTACCATAACGCAATGTTAACTATTCATGAAAATGTCAAATTCAATGAAATAAATATATTGGCTCACAAGCTTAGCCTTTTGTTAACAACGCTGTCATCTCAGATTTTCAAAATATGCTTTTCAACCATAGCTACACAAGCATTTGTGTAAGAGTATTGATAGCTAGCATAGCATTAAGCCTAGCATTCAGCAGGCAACATTTTCCCAAAAGCAAGAAAAGCATTAAAATAAAATCATTTACCTTTGAAGAACTTCTGATGTTTTCAATGAGGAGACTCTCAGTTAGATAGCAAATGTTCAGTTTTTCCAAAAATATTATTTGTGTAGGAGAAATCGCTTTGTTTTGTTCATCACGTTTGGCTAAGAAAAAACCCCAAAAATTCAGTCATTACAACGCCAAACTTTTTTCCAAATTAACTCTATAATATCGACAGAAACATGGCAAACGTTGTTTAGAATCAATCCTCAAGGTGTTTTTCACATATCTATTCGATGATAAGTCATTCGTGGCAGTTTGGTTTCTCCTCTGACGCAAATGGTAAAATAGATGCAGCTGGAGATTACGCAATAATTGCAACGGAGGACACCAACCGGAGCACCTGGTAAATGTAGTCTCTTATGGTCAATCTTCCAATGATATGCCTACAAATACGTCACAATGCTGCAGACACCTTGGGGAAACAACAGAAAGTGTAGGCTCATTCCTTGCGCATTCACAGCCATATAAGGAGACATTGGAACAAAGCCCATTCAAAATCTGGGGCATTTCCTGTTTGAAATTTCATCTTGGTTTCGCCTGTGGCACTCACAGATAATATTTTGAAGATTTGGAAACGTCAGAGTGTTTTCTTTCCAAAGCTGTCAATTATATGCATAGTCGAGCATCTTTTCATGACAAAATATCTGGTTTGAAACGGGAACGTTTTTTTTATCCATAAATTAAAAGAGCACCCCCTATATCCAAGAAGTTAGGAGTGCAGCAAGTATAGGCCTGGTTGCATGGTCTGCTGGATTGCTGTAATTGTTTACATAACACCACTGATCTGGATGGGTAGACTTCCTGATGTGAGTTACCCTATTGGCAACATAGAATCTTTTGGTGACATTGTGGATGTAACTGAGAACTATCTTACTGTCTGTGTAGAACTTGGCTGCATTTACATCAGTGTCATCAATTTTGTCAATTTCGTCTCTGATCAGTTCATACATATCAACAGCTAAGCAAAGCCACACACAGTTCTAGGCGTGGGATAGTGTAGGCCGGAGGGGCCAATTTTGATTTCCCCATGACAAATCCAACATGGCATTGACCTTCCGAGTCAATAACTCTCAGGTAGGCTACCGCTCCTATGGCTACTGTAGAGGCATCCGAGAAGATGTGTCGTTCTCTTTGAGTGGTAGACGAGGAGACTGGGATGTAGGTCCGCTGAATATATATATGTTCGCACTCCATCAAAGATTCCTTCCACATTTTACACTTCTCTTATTTTTCTGTGGGTAGAGGGGCATCCCACTCACTCTGATCAGAAGACTGTTCTCTGATTAAGGCTTTACCTTGCATTGTTATTGGAGCCACAAACCCAATGGGGTCATAAAGACTTTTCACTGTGGACAGGATGCCTCTCCGTGTAAAATACTTCTCATTGTGGGACACCTGGAATGAGAAGCTGTCTGTTTCCAGGTTCCAGGAAAGTCCCAGACTCTGTTGAAAGGGGAGAGGATCCACTCCTAGGTCCAGATCTTTTAAGTCTTTTGCACGGTCCTCTATAGGGAAGGCTTCCATAACTGTTTTGCTATTGGATGCAATCTTGTGTAGTTTCATGTTGGACTCCGCCAACATTGCTTGTGTTTTTCTTAGAATGTTGATAGCTTCTTCTGTAGTAGCTACTGATGTCAGCCCATCATCAACGTAGAAGTTCCTCACTACATATTGCTTGAGTTCTGACCCATGTTCCTTCTCACCCTGTAGCGCTGCACTTCACCAGCCGTAGCCATCTACTGCATGAGACATGCAGTAGATGGCTACGGCTGGTGAAGTGCTGTTCCCAAATACATGGACTTTCATCCTGTACTCAGTTATGTTTCTATCTGGGTTGTTTAAGTCTGGACCACTGAGCAGAACATCATTAAGTGACACGCATTGACACTTAGCACTGGAGTCCAAGAAGGCTTTGTCCTCCACTGATGGTGCTGGTTTATCATCGTCTTGTGTTTTGTCGAACACGGAACATCCCAGGCTGTCTGTGTTCACAGTTGTGCTTGGATCTCTCTAGTGCACTGTAGAGGGAGAGATGTGTTTCTGAGCTACGCTGTTGTAGCGCTCTTTTACCTGGATGATGTCAGGGCAAGGGCTCAGATAGGATGTGCTACCATTTTGAAGTATGTTTGTCCTGAACACGTTAACATTGGCTGGTCGGTGAACCGTTGCCAGACAGACCTCACCCACGATGACCCACCCGAGGTCGAGTCGCTGTGCATAAGGAGTGTCGTGGGGCCCATTGATTTGCTCTCGTACATTGTGTACCCTTAAGATGTCTCGTCCTAAAAACAGGAGGATGGGGTCCACAGCTGGAATTTTGTCCATAACTGGTTGCAGATGGGGATGATGATACGCAATGTCGGGGGAGAGAATCTCCATCGTCTGGCATCATATCACACTCTATCAGAGTAGGGAGAGTGAGCTGCATGTGTCCATCTATAGACTCCACCATGAAGTTGATGGCTCTCCTGCCTGAAGTCTCTGTTACCCCAGAACAGGTCTTCATGGTGTCACGCCTTGGTCTTAGTATTTTGTGTTTTCGTTATATATTTGGTCAGGCCAGGGTGTGACATGGGTTTATTTTATTGTGTTTCGTATTGGGGTTTTGTAGGCATTGGGATTGCGGCTGAGTAGGGGTGTCTAGCATAGGCTTGGCTGCCTGAGGCTGGTTCTCAATCAGAGTCAGGTGATTCTCGTTGTCTCTGATTGGGAACCATATTTAGGTAGCCTAGGTTTCACTGTGTGTTTTGTGGGTGATTGTTCCTGTCTCTGTGTTTGTAGTCACAAGATAGGCTGTATAGTTTTTCACGTTTCGTTTGTTGTTTTGTATATATTTGTTATTTCATGTATCGTAAATATTTAATTAAAGAACATGAGTAACCACCACGCCGCATTTTGGTCCGACTCTCTTCCAACAGACGAACGCCGTTACACATGGTGTATGGAACAGAGTTGTCATTGATGTTGAATTTGTTCAGATTTTTAAAACTCTGTCTTTGCCAGAGATTTGTTACTCTGATCATCAAGCACTACATACATTTTGACGGCTTTCTCTCTTTTCCCAGCCGGATAAGCTTTGACGAGGCATATTGATTGACCCCCTACATTCTTTAGCTCTGTGCTGAGTTGACCCACAACATCGGAAACAAATGCCATTATTTTTGAGATGTGATTTGCGCTCATCTAGTTTTTATCTAAACCCACAACACTTTTTAAGAGGATGAGGCTTGTTATGTATTGGCAGTGATGGTCAGGGCTTTCAACCTTTGTCTTACTGGGTTTGGTGGTCTGAGGGCTCAGATGACACATCTGTTTTGTATACAGTCACAGGTGTCTTGCTGCTGTACCTGGCATGTTTCTCACTTTTCATAGACACCTGGTTAGTTGAGGGGTAGAGGGTGAAACTGGGGTCGTTTCTAGTTTTCGCCTGGTTCCTGTTGAATCTCGAGAAGAACGAGAATGGTGGGAATGCTACCTGATAGTCCTTGTATTTGGATCCCTGTGCTATCCATTTTTCTTGAAACTGAATGGAAGTTTCTCTACTATAGGGGTTACCCCACAAGATGTGTCCAGATAAGCGAGTCCTGGAAGGTACCCTTCTACTTTAGCACACTCCGGTTCGGGAAGAATGTCACCTAGTTCTCTTAGTTTGTGTTTGTCTTTGTTAGACAGTTTTGGAAAATCATCAATTTACTTCAATAGTGCATTTTCGATCACTTCGGGTGTACCATAGCACTCTTCAAGTCGTTGCCAGACCATGTTAAGCCCTGCTGTTGCGTTGAAAATATGGACAGATCTAATTCTCTTTGCTTGCTCAGACGACTCTGCCCCTAGCCACAAGTCTCTCATCGCATTGAGAAAGGATGCTTTCCATGCCCAATAATTTTCAGGGCGATCATCAAACTTCAGGCGTCCGGAACTCACCATCTCACGGCGTAGGAGGTACTTGATGAGGTCTGGTGACACTTGTGACTCAGAGAAGCTTTGTGTGTGTGACTGGAAGTGGGCTTGTTTTCCATTTCCACCATGCCGCTGTTCATTTCTTTTGAACGGAGAGTCTCTGCTCATGCTCTGTTGTTTTCCACTTTCTGGATTGTGGCATATAGCTGGGTTAACACTAAGCTCTTGTTTCTCTACTTCAAATGGAAGATCAGCAAAGTAGGGCCTAGCACGTTGTTGCACATACTCAAGTACGCTGGACTGGACTTGAGGGCTGTATCCCTGTGTCTAGTTCTTTGCGAAGCTCTCTGCGTTCTGATCATACAGCTTCATCAAGGGCTGTAGCTTCAGCCAACGCAGCAGCAGCTGTTCTCTCAAATTGGAGAACGTATAAACTTGCTTCGAGGTCGGCTTTTTGCTTCATCACAGAAGCTTCCTTCTCAGCATAGGAGACTGCCTTGGCGCGTGCTTTGATGTCTGCAGAACTCGCCGTTGAGGATCTGCTTGACTGTTTTGATGACCTTGATTTTGTAGACTGAGACTTGGTCCCAATGTGCTGAAGAGGCTCCTCCATCTCTCTCTCTGTTAAACACCTGGCCCTGGTTGTTGCATCGTAGACTGCTGGTCTTCCCTAGGATAAGAGGCTTTGTTGGCTGATAAACATAGAAACATAACTACCGTGTGCAGTTATCCTTGTGCTTGAGCCCGCATTGATGATGTTTTTTTCACTATTCTGCCCTTGAGTTGTATTCCCATGCAAAACTAGACAGATAGCTAACAACTAAGTCTTCAATAAAACTCCCAAGGTGTGACTTTTCTTGAATTAATATATTGAAAACGTTTGTTGTGAAACTGCAAAATAGAGAAAAGAATATGCTTTAGTATTCAATCCACACCGACATACTGTAGCTGTACATTATATATTTGAAGTTGCATAAATACAAAGCACATGCTAAGGTACCATGCATCTGGCATATGATGCCAAACCATATTGCTAATTGTTACTCATATGGTAATAGGCTAACTCCTTTCATTACTCTAATAATGTACAACCATGTATGTAGAATAACAAGCATATTACACTAGAAACAGTAACAAAACTACAGTATTGTATGTCTTACAATTCGTTTGCATGACGCACAAGCAAAGTAATACAGCTAACGGCATACATGAAAGGCATTGCAATTTGTGTGAGTAAATGCATCCAAAGAACATTGATATGTAAGCAACTCCATCAATAACAAGATTATCATCATTAGCTAAAATGCTTGAATCAAACTTACAAACAAATATTAACCGAGGCTGAAGCGTGACAAGAAATAGCTACAATGAAAGACCTGCACCGTAGCATTGTTTTTAGCTACTTCTATGAATTTGGCGCCATGCAATTTCACTGGCTGTAGGCGAGGTGGGACGCTACCATCCCACATATCCCAGAGAGGTTTTTAAGGAAATTGACAAAAATATGTTAATTTCTTGGTATTTCATTACTTTAACAGAATGTTTCCTAAAAGTTCAAACATGGTTACATTTAATTTAGGGAATGTTCTAGGAACGTTCCCCAACTGGTTTGACATTGGGAATGTTCTCAAATGTTTCCAAGAGCATTAAGAAGCAACGTTGTTCTGTGGGAACTTCAGTACTATTTCTATTCAGTACTAGTTCTATTTAAAGTCATGTTAAGAAAACTTACCATAAAAATAAAAAATAAACTTTTGTAACATTCAGAGAATATTCCAAGAATGTTATTTAAACACATATACATTCCGTTCTCACCATCAACAAAACTCTAGCATCGATCTTGTTATGGATGCACCATGCAGAAATCACTCTGCCATTTCCTGGTTGCTACATTTCTAATAGGTCGCCTAATTTCAGTTTGTGGCAAAACAAGCAGGTGTAGTGTAGAGAATCATTGTACCATCTCAACCACTGTGAAATATATTTTCCATAACCAAAGATATTGTATTTTCAGCTGTTTGAAGCTGGTGTACAAAACCAAAAGTAAAAGAAACAAAAGTGAAAGAGTTCAGGTGGACCTTTGCGCTTCAGCAAATAAAGGAAAGGAGGGGTGCTCAACAACAATGCCAAAAATCACAAGAGTTGCTTACCAAGGAAAACTTCCAAAAGGACTCATTTGAGCACAGGAGGTTGATGGCACCTTAGTTGGGGAGAACAAGCTTGTGGTAATGGCTGGAGTGGAAATGTTGACCGGTATCAAATAAATCAAATACATGGTTTCCACGTGTTTGATGCCATTTAACTTACTCCATCCCAGACATTATTATAAGCCGTCGTCCCCTAAGCAAACTCCACTGAATTCAAGGTAAAAAGGAGTTGGAGCGGGTCCCCCGAGTGGTGCAGTGGTCTAAGTAGCTGTGCCACAAGAGATCCTGGTTCCTGGTACAATCGGCCCAGCGTTAGGGAAGGGTTTGGCTGTTCTTTTCCCATCGCGCACTAGCGACTCATGTGGCGAGATGGGCGCAATATACGCTGACACGGTCGCCAGGTGCACAGTGTTTCCTCCGACACATTGGAACGGGCTGACTTCTGGGTTAAGCGGGCATTGTGTCAAGAAGCAATGCGGCCTGGCTGGGTTGTGTTTCGGAGGACGCATGGCTCTTGACCTTCGCCTCTCCCGAGTCCGTTCGGGACTTGCAGCGATGGGACAAGAATGTAAGTACCAAGAAATTGGGGAGAAAAAGGGTCAATAAAAACTAAAGGAGTTGGAACACTCAACAAAAAAACAAACACAAAATGAAACTAATGAACAGGTAGCATAGAAATAGCTCACATAGAACATGTATACTGCTTCTTAGACTTAGAATCTATAACATACATTTCTATATGATTTGGTCGACAAAAAAGTTGCATATTGCAGCTTTAAGTGTGTTCAGGTGTGTTGGCCACGCCCACTAATTGGACATACCTGGTAACAGATTTACAAAGCCTTCTTTAACTTTAGGACAGATAAACCCTTGTCTTGTGACGAATGGATACTTTTGTAAACATAAACGTTTTCTTGCACCATTGCCACAGACACATTTGTCTACCGGACATTTGAATACAGCAAGATAACAAATTAAACATGCATTATCTAGCTAGCTAGTAATTAACAATATATTACAATATTCTAGAAGTGTTAAATTGCTAGCATTAGCTCGTCAATTTTCAAAGAAGAACTTGGCTAACTTAGCTAATGTTAATGTTGTTAGCTATGTTGGCTATAATTTTGTTACGCGTTAGCTAGCTATCTAACTTACCGGTTGTGCAGTCCCTCTACCACCATCTCTCCTATCATGGACAACACCTTCTCCTCCAGCTAGTCCAAATTAGTGGTCTCTCAGCTCCCTTCTTCTTAGCAGCCGACTTGATGTCAGACCACTATTTTTACGGCAGTATCACTGTCTCTTGCCATACCCCTGACGGTATATACAGACTCGGCTACTCTCGTCCATCCTCCCCTTTTGGTCTCTGCAGTGACCCCGCAGTTATCGAGTCTCCCCAACACACAGCAACCTTTTCCTGGCTGCTATTTCCTCCAACAGCACTTCAAGCTCTTGTTTGCTGAAGTTTTTATTGGGCGTTCCTTGGTTATCCTTTTTTGTTTTTGATATAGCTTGTCTGATGGTTATAATGTGTGAAAAATAACATTTGTTTTTGCGCATTAAGGGTTCGCGAGCCAACAACAAAAAACTATTCTTGGGAAATAAAAAAGATAAATACATGCAGTAAAATGGAAATATCAAAACATTAACATAGTGAGCCAAATTCTATCATCCCTGTCACATAGTCTTATTTATTGGTTTCAAGCACGTCACTAATTTCAATGACACATGAGAAGAGCTTAGGAAAGACAGTTCCGAAGAAAACTGAATTCCTCAGAACATTTTGAGGAATTGCACTTATGAACAATCTTATGAATTTCTTATTGTTTTCCTTAAGAAACGTCTTACGTTTTCTTGTAAGGAGTATTTTGTGAATCCGGCCACTGATCTTAACGAGTGTTTGTTTCCTTTGAAATGGGGTCTGTTTGAATAGACACAAATGTACGGCTTTGTATGTGTAAAGAAACATCACATGCTAGCTCAATCCTGGTGGTGCAGTGGACAAATTCCATGGATAGAAAAAAGAAGGTTATAGGTTTGAATCTCAATGATGCCATGTCTCATAAAAAAATAAAGAAATTGCATGATTAATGCCTAAGGAAATTTATTTTCATGTGTACTATCTGTGCTTGAGTTTTAAAAAAGTTACCTAAAATATGCTAGCATTTTACAAAAATGATAATTGAAACATTCAGAAAAAGTAATTAAAAAAAACTCAAAATAAGCTAGAATTTCTGTTCTCAGAGCGTTAAGTAAGCACTAGTTAGCCTTGAGCTAGGCACGAGCTAGGCCCAAATAGCTATCTAAGCGCCGTGTCTCCCACTCACCTAGCGTAGTACTGACCAATGAACGGCTCCCTGACTCACCTATTGCTGTTCTTTGGACCCTATGATCACTCGGCTACACAGCTGATGCCCCTTGGACTGTTTCAATAACACGGTAGCTCATTTTGTTTATCTGTCGGCCCCAGCCTCGAACTCAGGTCCAGTATGTACATAACTGACCCGCTCTGCCCATTCATCGCCATTTACCCGTTGTTGTCTTAGCTCTCCCGATCAACATCTGTGACTGCTTTATGCCTCTATCTAATTTCAAAATGCCTTGTCTACTGCTGTCTCGGCTAGTTCTCATTATTTTATTTCACTGTAGAGCCTTCAGACCCGCTCACCTTGCCTTAAATAGCTCTTTTGTCGTCATCGCCCCCCCCCCCACACATGGAGACCTCACCTGGCTTAACTGGTCCCACCAGACATGAGACCTCTCTCATCGTCACTCAACGTCTAGGTTTATCTCCACTGTACTCATATCCTACCATACCCTAGTCTGTACATTATGCTCTGAATCTATTCTACCATGCCCAGAAATCTGCTCATTTTATTCTCTGTTCCCAACACTCTAGACAACCAGTTCTTATAGCCTTTAGCCATACCCTTATCCTACTCCTCTTCTGTTCCTCTTGTGATGGAGATGTTAACCCAGGCCCTGTAGACTCCAGTACCACACCTATTCCCAAGGCGCTATCATTTGTTGACTTCTGTAACCGTAAAAGCCTTATGTACTGTATGTTAACATCCGATATCCTCCTCCCTAAGTTTGTTTTATTCAAATGCTTTAGCACACTCCATCAACACTGATGTCCTAGCTGTGTCTGAATCCTGGCTTAGGAAGGCCACCAAAATTCAGAAATGTCTAACCCCAACTACAACATTTTCCAACAAGATAGAACTGCCAAAGGGGGCGGTGTCGCAATCTACTGCAGAAATAGTCTGCAGAGTTCTGTCATGCTATCCAGGTCTGTGCCCAAACAGTTCAAGCTTCTACTTCTAAAAACCCACCTTTCCAAAATTAAGTCTTTCACTATTGCCGCTTGGTATAAAATCCCCTCAGCCCCCAGTTGTGCCCTTATCTATCTTCAGAGTTCGTAATGTTAGGTGACATAAACTGGGATATGCTTAACACCCCGTCTGTCCTACAATCTAAGCTAGATGCCCTCAATCTCACACAAATTACCAAGGAACCTACCAGGTACAACCCCGAATCCGTAAACAAGGGCACCCTCATAGATATCATCCTCACCAATCTGCCCTCTAAATCCACCTCTGCTGTCTTCAACCAGGATCTCAGCGATCACTGTCTCATTGCCTGCATCCGTAATGGGTCCGCGGTCAAACGACCACCCCTCATCATTGTCAAACGCTCCCTAAAACACTTCAGCGAGCAGGCCTTTTTAATCAATCTGGCCCGGGTATGCTGGAACGATATTGACCTCATCCCGTCAGTAGAGGATGCCTGGTTGTTCTTTAAAAGTGCTTTTCTCACCATCTGAAATAAGCATGCCCCATTCAAAGAGTGTAAAACTAAGAACAGATATAGCCCTTGGTTCACTCCAGACTTGACTGTCCTCGACCAGCACAAAAACATCCTGTGGTGTACTGCATTAGCATTGAATAGCCCCCACAATATGCAATTTTTCAGGGAAGTTAGGAACCAATAAACGCAGACACTTAGGCAAGCAAAGGCTAGCTTTTTGAAACAGAAATTTGCATCATGTAGCACAAATTCCCAAAAGTTTTGGGACACTCTAAAGTCCATGGAGAATAAAAGAACCTCCTCTCAGCTGCCCACTGCACTGAGACTAGGAAACACCGTCACCACCGATAAATCCACGATAATCGAGAATTTCAAGAAGCATTTTTCTACGGCTGGCCTTGCTTTCCACCTGGCTACCCCTACCCTGGCGAACAGCTCTGCACCCCATGCATCAACTTGCCCAAGCTCCCCTCGCTTCTCATTCACTCAAATCCAGATAGCTGATATTTTGAAAGAGCTGCAAAATCTGGACCCTACAAATCAGCTGGGCTAGACAATCTATACCCTCTCTTTCTAAAATGATCTGCAGCAATTGTTGCAACACCTATTACTAGCCTGTTCAACCTCTCTTTCGTATGATCTGAGATCCCTAAAGATTGGAAAGCTGCCGCGGTCATCCCCCTCTTCAAAGGGGGAGACACTCTAGACCCAAACTGTTATAGATCTTCGAAAGCCAAGTGAACAAACAGATCACTGACCATTTCGAATCCCACCGTACCTTCTCCGCTATGCTATCTGGATTCCGAACTGGTCATTGGTGCACCTCAGCCGCGCTCAAGGTCCTAAACTGTATCATAACTGCCATCGATAAAAGACAGTACTGTGCAGTCATCTTCATCGACCTGGCCAGGTCTTTCAACTCTGTCAATCACCACATTCTTATCGGCAGACTCAACAGCCTTGGTTTCTCAAATGACTGCCTCGCCTGGTTCACCAACTACTTCTCAGATAGAGTTCATTGTGTCAAATCGGAGGGCCTGTTGTTTGTACCTCTGGCGGTCTCTATGGGGGTCCCACAGGGTTCAATTCTCGGGCTGACTCTTCTCTGTATATATCAACAATGACGCTCTTGCTGCTAGTGATTCTCTGATCCACCTCTACGCAGACAACACCATTCTGTATACTTCTGGCCCTTCTTTGGACACTGTGTTAACAAACCTCCGGACGAGCTTCAATGCCATGCAACACTCTTTCCGTGGCCTCCAACTGCTCTTAAATGCTAGTAAAACTAAACCCGCCCGACTAGCATCACTACTCTTAGAATATGTGGACAACTACAAATACCTAGGTGTCTGGTTAGACTCTAAACTCTCCTTCTCACATTAAGATCTCCAATCCAAAATTTAATCTAGAATTATCTTCCTATTTTGCAACAAAGCCTCCTTCACTCATACTGCTAAACAAACCTTGTAAAACTGACCATCCTACCGATCCTTGACTTTGGCAATGTAATTTACAAAATAGCCTCCATCTATCTACTCAGCAAATTAGATGTAATCTATCACAGTGCCATCCGATTTGTCACCAAGCCCCATATACTATCCACCACTGCGACTTGTATGCTCTCTTTGCCTGGCCCTCGCTTCATATTTATCACCAAACACACTGGCTCCAGGTGATTTACAAGTCTCTGCTTGGTAAAGCCCTGCCTTATCTCAGCTCACTGGTCAACATAGCAACACCCCCCCCCCCCGTAGCACGCGCTCCAGTAAGTATATTTCACAGGTCATCCCCAAAGCCAACTGCTCATTTGGCCGCCTTTCCTTCCAGTTCTTTGCGGCCAATGACTGGAACGAATTGCAAAAATCACTGAAGCTGGAAACTTATATCTCCCACACTAACTTTAAGCATCAACTGTCGGAGCAGTTTACCGATTATTGCACCTGTACACAGCCCATCTGTAAATGGCCCACCCAGCTACCTCTTTCCCCAAATTGTTATTTATTTTTACTCTTTTTGCACACCAGTATCTCTACTTGCACATCATCATCTGCACATCTATCACTCCAGTGTTAATGCTAAATTGTAAATATTTTGCCACTATGGCCTGTTTATTGTCTAGGTATCCTAATCTTATTACATTTGCACACACTGTATATAGATGTTTCTATTGTGTTTTTTCCCTATTGTGTTATTGACTGTAGTTTGTTTTCCCCACTTTTAAGCAACCAGAGTAACATTTTCTCTGAACCTCCATGCAACCTAAAAATGAATGTTCCCAGAACAGGCAGAAAGTTCACTTCTGTTCTCAGAATGTTCAAAAAGTGTTCTGCTTTACCTGTCAGAAAACATATGGCTTCGATCCCAGAACCAATGGGAAACCAAAAATGTACATTCCCATAACTTCCAAAGAACCAAATGTGTTAGCTTGGTCCTTATATGAGCAGAGGACTGAGGATTGCTGAAATTATTTGGCTTCTAGAGGCAATACTTATATCTCTGCAAAATACCAACCTATGGTACAGCAGTGGCGAGTGATTCAATGAAAGAGCATATGCATCAGTGGAGGCTGCTGAGGGGAGGACGGCTCATAATAATGGCTGGAATGGAGTATAATGGCTGGAATGGAATGAATGGAATGGTATCAAACAGATGAAGAGCATGTGTTTGATACCATTCCATTTACTCCATTCCAGCCATTATTATGAGCCGTCCTCCCCTCAGCAGTCTCCACTTATATAAATAGCATTTTACCAACACAACATATAATTGGTTGAGTCACTGATATATGAGGTGAAAATGTTCTTTCAATAGTCAACGAGAAGCACAAAGCCAGCTAGTCCTGGTGATGTGAATTCCTAGAATAGCTATCAATACAGTATGTCCTTCTAAGCATTTATGTGAGTCACCCACAGAGCAGACTGTATTTGTGTTTTCCATAAAGACACAGAGAAACATCCCCATTCTATTGGCCGGCCGACAGATGGTTGGTTTCTTATGTGAGCGGTAATCTCCCACTGCAAGAGAAAACACAGCAAAGCTGAGATAAAACACATTTAATGCTGTAAAATCCTGACGTTTTATCCATGCTCTGGTGATAGTGCACATATGGCTCAACATCTGGGGGGTACGGAGGGCAAAGAGGTCTGCAATGTTTTCAAGTGGGTGTTACACTGTTTTTTTTTTTTTTTTTTTTTTTTAACCTTTATTTAACCAGGCAAGTCAGTTAAGAACATATTCTTATTTTCAATGACGGCCTGGGAACAGTGTGACAGTGTGACATTCTCTTTGTGTAAAACAAACATACAGTACAGCCCAGGTTTAGATTTCACACAAGGCTTCCCTTGCCTGAACATGGCAGTACTTGTTTGATTTCAACTTATGGGCATTTTGAAGTTTAAAAGACAGACATCTCTGGCGAAAGCCTTTTTATATCAGAAGGAAAGAAATAATACATATTAGTAACCATAGACTGAAAAACAAGCCCATTCACCTGATTTAAATGTTCTTGTAGCATTTCATTGCTTTTTGAATGCTTATTATCTCCGCATGTGAAGAAGGTGGAGGAAGGACAAGTTGTAGGGTAATGGAGTTTGAATTGCATCTAAATGCTTTTAATACTGTGGCTTGAAGTGCATTAGGGGGACAGATTCGATTTCAGCTTTTTTCTGAGGCCATTTCCTTGGCACCACCCTCCCTATGTTTGTGTGGTCAGATCTACCTACACATATCCCTTCACAGTCCCCAGACTTATGTTACCAATGATTGTTTCCGGATGAGATTACAGCCCAAGGTCACCGCCCTTCATTAAAACTAGGTCTATACATTTTAGTAGATGCTCTTACCCGGATCGACATACAGTAGTGAGATCATATATTTTCTCGTACTTGTCCCCCGTGGGAATCGAACCCAAAAACCTGGCATTGCAAGTGCCATGCTCTACCAACTGAACCACACAGGACCACCCTTATGCTAACAGACCTATACTAAATGTAGATTTATGTACAGATTTTAAACAAGCAAGCCTAAGTAATACCAAACATGAAGGGACAAACATCCCCTTATAAACTTTCATACATGCACAACTTGGCAGAAATATGTTCAAACCAGCAATTCAGCAGACATGTTGACATTTATTTCCAGCTGTCATTGATTCATAGGAACAGTTAGGAGATTGTTGAACTTGGAATGGAAGTTCATCAGTGTGAAAACATCTACATTCTGTACATTGATATTTAACAGCTATACAGAGGCACAAAGGAGACTCACGTCCATGATATATGGCATAAATGAGTGTGCTATACTGAGGTATACCAGTGGAGGCTGGTGGGAGGAACTATATGAGGACGGGCTCAATGGAATGGCTGGAATGGAATAAATGTTGTTTCCATATGTTTAATGAGTTTGATACTTCTCCATTATATCCATTCCAGCCTTTACAATAAGCCTGTCCTCCTATAGCTCCCCCCACCAGCCTCCTCTGATACATACATGACAGCAGTGAAAGTCATGTAGAGCCATGTACAGAAACAGGCCAATCCCAGAGCCTGAGATGAGTTATAGAGAAGATATGTTTGTGTGGCAGGATATGACATTTATAGCTCTATCATTGAAATTGATTTTGCTAGTCATCACCCCCACGACTGATGACATCCCCTTAATTCTGGACCATTGTGCTGCCTGTGTGTTATTGACTACATCGCTTTAATTCTGGATCATTGGGCTGCGTGTGTGTCATTGACGACATCCCTTTAATTCTGGATCATGGTGCTGGGTGTGTATTATTGACGACATTGCTTTAATTCTGGATCATTGTGCTATGTGTGTTATTGACAACATCCCTTTAATTCTGGATCATTTTTCTGTGTCTGTTATATGTTTTGTCCCTGAAAGGTAAAGAATTAAGATATTTACTTAATAGCAGGTTATTCTCCAGCCAAGATAATGACTCTTGATACCAGAAAAAGTAGGAAAGACAATTGGGCACTCAGGCAATACTGGGCTATTTATGTCTTATTTTTTTTTCACTAACTGTTGGTTTTATAAGTCATTCATACTATTGAAGCTCAGTTGCTGACAGCAGAATAAACTACTTCCTATATAATTTTGTTATTGTGTTAAAAGGGTGGTATTTGGTGGTGATGGGATAGCATCCGTGTCTGACAGGGCCTGTGTAGTGCAGGAGTGTAATACCCTAGGAGCCGGGTGTGGTGCTGTGGAGCTAGATGAATCTGACAGGCAGGCAGGCTGAAAGGCAACATCTCAAAGGAAAGGTGAAGAAGAGAGAAAGGAGAAGGAAAAAATGAGAATAGCTCTTAGCTCTGAGACACAGCAGGAGGGGTATGTTAAATCAATGCTGGGCCAGTGACAACACTATCCTGTTTCACCCTGCTCTTTCCTCTCTTCTTCCAAAACATGTCGTTATGTTTTGTCAAGAGATTTTCATTTTCAGCTGGATTGGAGACTAGTTTTCATAGCGGTCAAATGTTGTTTGTATTTATTTAATATAGACTCTGATCCACACACACTATGCACATCACTAGGTGTGTTATTTTCCTAATAGCTACAGTACATACTGGTAAAGGATAATCCAAAGCCATTTAAAAAAGCATGCTCTGATACAGTGTACACAACTAGAGGAAACCTCTTGTCCTTACATGAAATGCTTTGATCAATCATGAACACAGTCTGTATTGTAACCCTGACCAGTTCAAGGGAAAGCACAATGAATTGGAGTGACTGTGGGTGTCCTTTCAACAATGGAGTCATTCTAAGTTGTTATAGAGAGCAGGCAGTTTCCATTTACCATCTCTCTAATAACTCACTTTAAAAGAGACCCTCATCAAGTGATTGAAGTTGTGGGCTGAATTGCTACTTTAATTTTGAAAGGACATTATGAATCAAATTACGTTTGACTCAACTTGCATTGAAATATATTTTTAGAGTGTATTATTTTCAAAAACAGGAAATGTTGACAGAAAAGAAGGATATTTCGAAGGATATTTATTTTACTCACTCGTTACTCATGAAGGGAAATATGATACATTAACCCAAACACATAGCAGCTGGTAAATTATGTTTCAAATACAGTACATCTTTTCCGAAAATTAAAAATGTAGGCTCTCTATCATGAATGTCAGAGCACTCAAAGTCAGTTTTGACTACCAGACTCTTTTTATGCTTCAGTCAAGGAGAGAGCCGGTCAGTATCTATCCAAAATGGCTGTATCATCCTGGAGTCCAGGCAAGTGTCTGGTCTGTAGCACTGCCCCACTGCATGCTAATACCCAGACGTCCCCCGCCCACCAGTCTGCACTCCACTCTGCTTGAGTGAACTTAATTAACACAATTCTGCCACATTATCCATCATCTTTCTCAGCAAAGCCGTGACAGACAGATGCCACATTAGATGTCACATCCTATAAACAATATGTTTCAAGTTACGTACTCTATGCCACTGCTGCAAACAAAAGCTTACTATACACAGCCCCTGCACAGCTAATACTCTATATATAACATAAGAGATAATTGATGACAGCACAGTCTAAATCTCATCAACCCTGGAGAATATTAGGAGGTGGGGCCATCTGAAGGTCAACATAGATCACTGCCACTGATGGACAGATGTTGTCAATTATTTTAGCAAGCTATCTTTGGTGGGTGAGCATGACTTGAAGCTGTGAGGCAATGGTGTGTGATTGATAATGACAAAATCCACAGATTTAGGTCAGTTAAGACGTCCCCCATAACAGACACTTTCTTGTAAACCAGCCCATGGTGTTTGACCTATCCTCTATCCTAGCACTATAGCCTCCCTGCCTGTCCCTATGCCTTGTCCCACATAATCCCTCTGGAGTTCTCTAGCTCTCACAGCCTGCTCTGTCTTAGTGTTTACTCTAGTTCTTATTGATCTGTTGGTAACTTTGTAGGGGTCTTGAGATCTTCCTAGAGTGGTACACGGGATGTCTTCCGAAAGGGAAAATGTTGTTGTTGTTTTACCAGACTATTTGAATTTACAATAAAGTATTTTACTTCAGTCATAAATTGCAAAACCAAGACTGAACAGATACAGTAATATACATCTTGGGTCTAGCTAAATCCACCACTCTAGCATAGCTAATACCATTCCCTTGCTTATCTTGTCTCGGCCACCAAAGTTATGCTTGAGCTTATTCTGCTCTAGTATTTGAATTTAATTTCATTCCCAGGCTGCATATGATGAAGGGTATTTCAGAAATAGAGCATCATCGGGGCCTATTGCAGATGCACAATGTGAGGTGTTCTAAAGGGAATAGAACATGAGCACATTGGTTGGTAGACTCATGGGGCTCTCGCCTTTCATGTGTAATGGATGGAGGACAGGACGTGGTGTTCAGCTCTGGTTCATTCTGTCCATATTCACATCACTGGCTGGGAGACTGCATTAGTTGCCTATTCACCAGAGGACTGGTCTGGGGGTCACAGTGTTCACAAACGTAAACATGGGGGGAAACAAAGTGCTACCCCCACCCTCCTATGAATTCCATTTCCTCTTGGGACCATGATCATGATTCTATGCTAGATCGTCGCTGGACAGTTCCAGACTTGGTTGTCCACATCAAGTCTTCTCTCTCACACACATCCACTGTTGAGATAGCTGAACAGTATCTGCCGCGTTCAAGGAGCAAGACACTAATCTGGACGCTACGACCTCCGACAAGCTGTCAAACAGGCAAAGCATCAATACAGGAACAAGATCGAATCCTACAACACCTGTTCTGATGCTCGTCGGATATGGCAGGGCTTGCAAACTGTCACAGATTACAAAGGGAAACCCAGCTGCGAGCTGCCCAGTGACGCGAACCTACCAGATAACCTTAATTAAGGTTCAGCATCCCGTCGACGGGACAGTTGTAAATCATGCAGTGCCTTTTATGTCATGATTGCAGATTTTAGAGAAACAACAAATGTTGGTACATATAAGTGTCTTATATCGGCTGAAAGCTTAAATTATTGTTAATATAACTGCACTGTCCAATTTACAGTAGCTGTTACTGTGAAGAAATGCCATGCTATTGTTTGAGGAGAGCTCCTAAAAATTATTTTTTCACCACGATAGGTTTGATAAATTCACCTCTGAAGGTGAAATGTGTACTTAATTTCGGAAATCTTGCTCTGACTTATCATCCTTAGGGTCCCATAGATAACATGAAGGTCATTTTGTTAAATAAAATCAATTTTCAAATCCTAAAAAGGTCCATATAGCATCCTATAGGACACCATATTTGGTCAGAGAGCGACACCTTCATGGCACACCGATGACCTTGAACGACTGTATCTTTGTCAAATAAGCACTAATCGGGGTCAAACAAAGCTAGCTAGATAGCCAAAACAGTTGGGATTTATGGGAGTAAACCATGTATATGTCATAAAATGTAGCTATTAGTCTTGTACGACAGCATGTCTTTTCATTTTAGATAAGAATTGTAAGAATATTCAGAGTTATGAAGTTATGAAAACTGGTTGTTTTGCAAATGTTGAACTTATAATATAGCTACTAATACTTGGAAAGCTAAATCAAAGTCCAAGTATACAGATTTGACGATATTCTTGCAGAAAAATGTAAATGAATGCGAATGTTTGAAGATTTGCCCAAATGTAACTGTGGACCTCACACTAAAAGTATTGTAGTTCACTCATAGTTCATGTTATCTGTCTGAAACTTTGCACATTCACTGCTGCCATCTTATGGACACTATCGGAATTACAACCATATTGACTGGCGGCATCCCCGCTTGGTATGGCAACTGCTTAGCGTCCGACCACAAGGCGCTATAGAGAGTAGTGCGTACGGCCTAGTACATCACTGAGGCTGAGCTCCCTGCCATCCAGGACATCTATACCAGACGGTGTCAGAGGAAGGCCCTAAAAATTGTCAAAGACTCCAGCCACCCAAGTCACTCTGTTCTCTCTGCTACCGCATGGCAAGCAGAACCGATGCAACAAATCTGGAACCAACAGGACCTTGAACAGCTTCTATCCCAAAGCCATAAGACTACTAAATAGTTTACCTTTTTTCACCAACTCTTTGGACTCATCACATATGCTGCTGCTGCTGTTCATTATCTGTCCTGTAGCATAGTCACTTTACCGCTACCTATATGTCAGTGGTGGTCAGATGAGGGAGGAGGATTTTTTTTATGAGCATGGCCTTATTTCTATTACAGCATATTGGATGACTCTCATTCATATTCCATTCACCCAGTCCAATGTAACAGCGATAGGTTTAGGTTACTACATGATACTCAAATTTACCCTATACCCATCATGAGGTTGCTACAAACTATCAATTCTGCCTTGCACACTCTTGCCTACATCTAGGTGATATAGGGTGTAGTCATTAGTCCAACAGTTGCAAACAAGAGTTTCTATTGGACAAATTCAGATATGTTTATGCCCATTTTGTTCCATTTGCTTCCATTTAAGAAACGTTTTTAAACAGAATCGGCTAAATGAATACACGCCTGATCACACGTAAACAGAGTTCACTCTCATTACTGCCACGTTGTATTCCTTCTCTTCCCTTCGCTTGTGGACTTCAATGCGCAACAAATCAGCTGTAGGTGAAAAAATTTCCAAGCCAAACCTTTCCAAGCCAAACCTCTATAAACAACTTACATCGTTGTCACTATATTAGCTGAAGTAACGCCATAGTCTGCATAGCTAATAGAACTAGCATGTTAGTAAAGGTCAGTAAGCAGTTACAATAAATTGGAAATAAATGAGTAACACCAAAAAAGTACCTTGACTTGGAAAAGTTCCAGTGTTGTGTTGGAAAGTCAAAGCCAGCTAGCTAGCATAGCATCCCTCTGTTTGAGCAGGGTGTTTCATCTTTCTCTTTATTTCTCACTTGATTTTCCTTCATTTTGGAAAAAATGTATTTGTTCAAAACTGTTCAACTATTGTCTTTTTCTCTCTTTGAGTCAACTACTCACCACATTTTATACGCCGTAGTGCTAGCTGGCTGTAGCTTCTGCTTTCAGTAGTAGATTAATTATCTGATCCTTTGATTGGGTGGACAACATGTCAGTTAATGCTGCAAGAGCTCTGATAGGCTGGAGGACATTCTCCGGATGTTATCATAATTACTTTGTAAGTCTATGGAAGAAACCCATGATCCTCCTAGGTTTTGTATGGAAGTCAAAGTACCCAGAGGAGGACGGAAGCTAGCTGTCCTCCGGCTACACCATGGTGATACACTACAGAGTGCTGTTGAGGCTACTGTAGACCTTCTTTGCAAAAGAGTCTGTTTTAATCTGTTATTTGGTGACGTAATTATATTTAGTGTAGTTTTATATAAAAAGGATAACTTTATCAATGTTTTACAATAAAAACAATTATGAGCTTCCACTGCTATACAGTGAGCAAAAAAGTATTTAGTCAGCCACCAATTGTGCAAGTTCTCCCACTTAAAAAGATGAGAGAGGCCTGTAATTTTCATCATAGGTACACTTCAACTATGACCGACAAAATGAGAAGAAAAATACAGAAAATCACATTGTAGGATTTTTTATTAATTTATTTGCAGATTATGGTGGAAAATAAGTATTTGGTCACCTACAAACAAGCAAGATTTCTGGCTCTCACAGACCTGACTTCTTCTTTAATAGGCTCCTCTGTCATCCACTCGTTACCTGTATTAATGGCACCTGTTTGAACTTGTTATCAGTATAAAAGACACCTGTCCACAACCTCAAACAGTCACACTCCAAACTCCACTATGGCCAAGACCAAAGAGCTGTCAAAGGACACCAGAAATTGTAGACCTGCACCAGGCTGGGAAGATTGCATCTGCAATAGGTAAGCAGCTTGGTTTGAAGAAATCAACTGTGGGAGCAATTATTAGGAAATGGAAGACATACAAGACCACTGATAATCTGCCTCGATCTGGGGCGCCACGCAAGATCTTACCCCGTGGGTGACACTGGTTCACCTCTGATGCTCACAGGCAATGTGTATTGGAAGAGATTTATGAATGTTCTACGCCCAGCATACACCCCTCCAACCAGACATGACATAATTTACTGGATGCAGAGTTCAACAGAGTTCAAGTGAAGGTCAAGCAAATCATCGAGAACGCAGACTGTATTGCAATCATCTAAGATGTGTGGTCGAATATTCGTGGGCAAGGAAAATTAACTACATAATCTCCACCCCTCAGCCAGTATTCTAAAAGACCACAGACACAAGGGACAACAGACACACCAGTCTCTACATTGCAGATAAGCTGAAGGCAGTCAATGACCTTGGATCACAGAAGGTATTTGCACTGGTGGTGCAATGCTGCGAACATGAAGGCTGCTTGGTCTTACCCTCACATCAACCCATTGGCTGTGCTGTCATGCATTGAATCTGGGACTGAAAATTATGGGACTGAAAACAATGGACACACTCTACAAGAGAGCCAAGGAAATGGTTAGATATGTGAAAGGTCATCAAGTTATAGCAGCAATCTACCTCACCAAGCAAAGTGAGAAGAATAAGAGCGCCACATTGAAGCTGCCCAGCAACACCCATTGGGGTGGTGTTGTCATCATGTTTGACAGTCTCCTGGATGGGAAGGAGTCGCTCCAAGAAATGGCCATACCACAGTCTGCCACTTTGGACAGCCACATCAAGAGGATCCTCCTGGATGATGTATTTTGGGAGAGAGTGGTAAGCAGCCTGAAACTCCTGAAACCTATATCAGTAGCCATTGCACGGATTGAGGGAGACAATGCCATCTTGTCTGATGTTCAGAATCTGCTTGCAGATGTAAGAGAATAAATCTGTACTGCCCTGCCCACTTCACTGTTGCTCCAAGCAGAGGATACTGCAGTTCTGAAATACATAAAAAAGCGTGAAGACTTCTGCCTGAATCTCATACACGCTGCAGCATACATGTTGGACACCAAGCATGCTTGCAAGAGCCATATGTAGAATGTATGCACACATGACTGTAAGTCGCTTTGGATAAAAGCGTCTGCTAAATGGCATATATTATATTATTATCCTGTCTGGTGCAGAGATCAACAAGGCCTATGGTGTGATCACTACTGTGTCTCACCACCTTGGCCTGGATGAGGGAAAGGTTCTTGGCAGTCTGGCAAAGTAAACTTCCAAGCAAGGGCTTTGGGATGGAGATGCAATATGGCAGTCATGCCAACATTTCTCATCAACCACCTGGTGGAAGGGACATTGTGGATCTGAGACTCCTTCTCCTGTTGCCTCCGTCATCTTCCAAATCCCACCAACATCAGCCACCTCAGAACGCAACTGGCCTTGTTTGGGAGCACACACCAAAGCACGTAACAGGCTGACCAATACAAGGGTTGGAAAATTGGTTGCCATCTGGGCAAATTTGAGGCTATTTGAGCCTGACAATGAGCCATCCTCAACAAGATTGGAAAGTGACAGTGAAGATGAGGCCTCAGAGTCTGATGTTTAAGTGGAGGATATTGAGTAGGTCCAGGGAGAAGACATGGAAAGCTGAGAGGAAGACAGCCAAAGGTTAGGTTTCTAGAATATCATTTTACTGATGCATGTTGAAAACATATTTGGGAGATGCAATGGATCATTGGGAATCATTTAAAAGTCCCTTTATTTTGTAGTTCAGTGACATCCCATGTGAAGAGCCAACTCATTTAATTGAAGTTAAATTCATAACTAAATACTGTATTTTCTTAAATTTCTATTAGAAGGATTTAATCATTTGCAATTATGTCTACTTATGAGATCAAATGTTTGTTTGTTTCTCTATATGATATGGTAAATATATTCAAATGCAAAAACATCTACATATATGTCCTTTAATTCCCACATATTCCCATTAATTCCCATATGTTCTCATTAATTCCCACGGAAAGTTTCCACCTCTGAATATTCCCCAAAATGTGTATCCCTACATACCCCTGCACATCGACTTGATACTGGTACTCCCTGTATATAGCCAAGCTATCTTTACTCATTGCAAATATATATTCCTTGTGTTATTATTTTTTCTATATTTTTCTCTCTGCATTGTTGGGAAAGTCAGCATTTCACTGTTACCTGTTGTTTACAAAGCACGTGACAAATACAATTTGATTTGATTTTGATTTGATTCATCACTGTTGTGTTATTGCAGCAAAGCTCCGTGAACCAACCCCATCTCAGTAGTGTAAAGTATGATTGATTATTTAGACCTTGTGATATTGATACAGGCAGTCATAGCCCAGCTGTGGCTGTTCATCAGGATGACACAATAAGCCACGGGGACAATATGAACGATACAGATGATTATCTGCCTAGTGTCTCAGTGATACATCTCAGCTATTAGGTTGAATAGATGATAATAGTTCTCCAGGAAATCAAGATAACTGTATATTTGTAGTTTTTTCTCCCCTCATTTAGCTCAAACAATCATTGCTTTGTTGCAATCCTTAATTGACAGAAAGGCCTGAGGAGTGAGAAGCCCTAAGTGTTTCATGTCTCCAGCATCCAGAGGTCTCTGAGCAGTGTGAAGTAATTACAGCTCCAGATCAACCTCCTTTTAGTCAACTTTGACACTGACAGTGTGTGTCTGTCTACAGAAGACCCCTCTTTTAACATATTGTGTTTGATGTATGTCTTAACCAGGGCAGCAATAGTCAATGAATTTATTTTTTAATGCCCTGAATTAACCCTCTGAGGGGAGAAAAGTCTCTCAGCAATTCATTCCTATTCTTGGTTTCTCTCGTGGTCTTGTCAGAATGTGAAATTCACAAGCTCAGCTGCTGGTTATAGTGTGTGTGCGTGTGCGTGGACGTGGACGTGCACAAGGCTGTGCATGCATGCAAGAGAGAGAGAGAGAGAGAGAGAGAGAATGACAGAGAGAGAATGGAGTGTGTTATATCACAGTTACCTCCGGAGAGGACGTTTGTGGTATGGTTCATGATTTAGCAGCTTTACTGATGAGAGAGACATCTCTATGGAATGACATGACTAATTTGAAAATAAACAGCCATGTGTTCACATACATGGTTCACATACCCAACCTTATTTCTCACACTAAAACCTACCCAGCAAACAAAAAACAAAGATAGCTCTATTTCACATTTTCAGTGGACCTCTCTCGCACCTGTTTGAACATGCTCATCCAGTGGAGGCTGCCGAGGGGAGGACGGCTCATAATAATGGCTGGAATGAAGTAAATGGAATGGTATCAAAAACATGGTTTTCAGGTGTTTGTTACCATTCCATTCACTCCATTCCAACCATTATTATGAGCCGTCCTCTCCTCAGCAGCCTCCAATGTGCTCACCTGTCCAAAACAACTAAAATCCCATCGTTTTCAGATTTGTATCATATGCTTAGTGTGAGAGTATTACAAAGACAAGTCTCAGATCTAAAACTCAACTAAGAATGGAAAAATGTCTGTTTTCCTTACTCAAAGTTACAAGAAAGGGATGCATGACTCATGGTTTTCTTGAATTATGGGATACATTCAATATGTCTCATTGCACCTAAATCCATCAACAGAGACAGGTTGTTGACACTTTCCAGGGGCAGGCAGGAAATAAGGGAAGCGCTTTGAATATTTCCAACCAGATTATGACCACAATATGAATGCAGGCACCAGGCAGCTCTGTTAGGCAGATGGAGCCTCTATGAAAATGTAATCAGCTACTGTAAGTCTGATGAGAGGCGATCTGAAATGCAAATGAAATATTTGAGTCCGCACCATAATCAAAATGAATAATTATCCAGCCCTTGTCAAGATGCATTGATAATCTGATTCTGGACTCATTTGCTCTAAAAAGGAAACACATTAAACACAGTTCTTTCAAGGGAAGGGATCATTAGGTTAATGGCACTTTAATAGTGTGAAGAAAGGTTTACAGAGATTGGTTACATTTTACTGTCAATCACTATTCATGCCTTGGCACGGCAAGAATGCCTTTGTCATGACTAGTCCTTTATCATACACACATCCCAGGTAGTCATGTGCACTCGCACACACAGACACACGCATGCACACACAGACACACACACACACACACACACACACACACACACACACACACACACACACACACACACACACACACACACACACACACACACACACACACACACACACACACACACACACACACACACACACACACACACACACACACACACACACACACACACACACACACACACACAGACAAACACACACCCACACACACATACACACACACGCACACACGCAGGCACGCACACACAGGCACGCACACACACAGACATGCACGCACGCTCACACACATCTACGCACACGCAGACACACACGCACACACAGACATGCACGAACAGACACACACACACACTCTCCGAGGGTGAGAGTTCTTTCTTTACACAAAACCACAATCTCTTAATATGCCCTTCATGCCTGTCGTGGAACTGGGTGTTGTTACCATGGAGACAGTGTTTTTGAGGCATAGCCTTCGGTGGCAGAGGCGAGCTGCATGGCCCTGTACCCTGTACAGCTAGCTACAGTCCCTCTGCAATAAACGCCGGAGCAGGTGAAATATCTGCACGTCTAAGAGTTGGCCCATGCTGACCTCTACAACACTTTAATTCAAGCACCAATACATTTCCCACTGATCCGTGCCCACAGGTGGTGGATGAAGTAACTTACAATGTTTTCATAGGGCTGACATGGGGTGAGGGATCAGGGTATAGTGATTCCACTGGAACACAAGAATAATCATTTGTTGAGTCATTACTGAAAGGTTTTGATGAGTTTCCTCCACACACTTTAAGTGACATCCTCTCTTTCTGTAACTGTGCAACTGATCACTCCCTTTTCTATTCTCTGGCCTTCTCAGGCCAGATTGGGATCAGCACTGCATTATAATGCCAGTGTTGCAAATAGAGGTGAATACAGGGAATGTTAAAGGAAACGTCCACCCAAAAATGTGGTATTTGTTTCATTAGTCCATTGTTGATATACTCCCGAAATGTATTTTGAATGTTATATACTTGAAAACTTGATCGCTGACATGCACACATTTTAATACTATGTATATCAACAATGGACAAATGAAACAAATACCAAATATTATATTTGGGGTGGAGTTCCCTGCTTACAGGGGACAGATTATGTTTGTTTGTTGCTTTCTGGAGATCATTAGGCCAAATATTTCTCAAGCATGAAATTCTGAGTCTAAAGATTGATAATTTATCATATTCTGTCACAACAGACCATTGTTTATTTCTGGCCATGCTGGGTGGCAGGGGCTGTCAGACTTCAATTGAAGTCTGTAGTTGTGGGGAGATTCAATATAATTTTCATTTATATGCTAAGTTGGGTGAGGGGTGACTTTGTTTTTTTATTTCTTGCAGGCGTCATCAATGATCCTAATCTCTGCAACACAAAATGGAAATGCTGTTCATGGTCACCAGACTACTGGACTTTTCCGTTTCAATTCCACGGTGTGTGGGAGTAAGGTCATGACATTCAGACACGGCACCGCGCTGGCCTCACATGATTGGTGGAGGAGAGCAGAACCCTGACTCCGGGGTTGGAGATGAAAGGCGAGCGCTTTGGGGCGAGGCTGAGGCATGCATCTCATTACTGAAGCAGAGGCCTCTGGTGGGGAAAGAGGAACAGAAGGACACAGAGGGGCTGGGAGAGGTTTGGAAAGGTGAAGGACTCACGGCCAAGAGGAAGGGAATGGTGGGTCCCAGGAGGCAGATGGAGTCATGTACGACTGGCCTAAGTGGCAGTGGCAGGGCTCAAAGAATTGAATATGCCCTCGACTTGGAATCTTAACAGATGGTTGCTATTTTGTCCAGTATATCTTTATTAATAATTTGGCATAATACTGTATGTTTGGATCATACTGCACTTTTGCACGTTTTCAACTTATTGTGGCCCAATGAATCACATTTTACATCATTTGAATGTTAGAGGTTATATTTTGGCAAGCTCTCTGTTGTGACGGAGATACAAAGCAGTGAACTACGGTCATTTTCTCTACAGCAAACACAATATTCAATTTAGGGAGAGACTTTATTTTTTTACAAACATTTATGCTCACTGTCAATGCAACCTACATTGGCCCTAGATTGAGCTCCTCGTGGAGTTGGAGAGTACACTGTGGTTCTATAACAATGCTCTTTCATTATTCCCTGGGTCTTCTGAAAGGGCGGAGATCCCGGAAACTCTGTGTTTCCTTTTTTATGAGAAACGTAGTTTGTCAAAAGGATAGCATGTTATTGCACAGAGAGACCTTGATGAAATATTCAGAATAACGCTGCACTGTCTGAAGTGTTCTTCTCCTTCAACAAGATCCCTTTAATTTATTAAGACACAACAATGGTCTAAGCAGAGTTTACAACCTCCCCTCATATTTCTGAGAGGCTCTCTCTCAAGGTGAACTCTCCATAAAACAGAACACAGTGGATGTAGTATCTCAACTAATTTTTCATATCTATGTCACGACTTCCGCTGAAGTTGGATCCCCTGCCTGTTCAGGCGGTGCTCGGCGGTCGTTGTCACCGGCCTACTAGAAGGTGGCTCCCCTGCCTGTTCAGGCGGTGCTCGGCGGTCGTTGTCACCGGCCTACTAGCCGCCACCGTTCCCTTTTTCGTTTGTCTGTTTGTTTCGTCTTATTAGTTTCACCTGTGTCTTGTTGTATGGCTTAATGAGCTTCCTTATTTAAAGTACATGTACCCGCCCTTGTTTTGTGCAGGATTGTCTTTTGTTACGTGTGTGCGTTTAGGTAGAGGTGTGTATTTTCTAGACTTGGCACCCTGTGTTTTGGGTAGTCTTATTTTACTGTCTGCGCCCTGTGTTGTTGGGCTTGTCTAATTTTGTGCCACATTAAAGAGCACTTTTTTTCCCAGTGGAACTCTCTGCGCCTGATTCCTTCCTCACCCACCTAGTCCCGTGTGACAATGTGACCCTCGTGACAATGTGACCCTCGTGTACGGTCTTCACATGCTTTCACGTCGCTCCACCCAACTCCTTGTTTCATGCTACATTTTCTTATTCATGATCTAATAAAGAACATTTCTAAAATGAAAGTTTCCCATTCTTTAGAACATTGAATGGGAGATAGTACATCTTCACAATGGAATATAAATTCTGTTCAGGTCTGCCCAATGTCCTATTTCTTAACACCTGAGAAGGGAACCTGCCTTTAGCATGTACATTTCACTCTCCTTCAACTTCAAATACAAGCTTGTTATACCTTTGGTAGTTTCATCAGACAAAATATGGACATATCAAACATACAATAGCTCAGTCTTCCAATAGTAAACACCATTATTATGGTATAGCTGTACATACAATAGAGAAGACGTAATTGAGACTTTGAATATAGTGTGTATCATAAATGACAATATTGGAAGGAAAGTTCTATCATAACTAACGAAATTACAGTTAACGAAAATGTGTGCTTAATCCAGTATAAACTAATGTACAGAATTTATTATACAAGAGACAAAATTCACAAGTTCTACGCCACAACGGTAGAGTCATGTCTTAAGTGTAAAACTGATAATGACTCAACAATCCATGCTTTCTGGGAATGCTATGAAGTCCGGAAGTTATGGGCGGAACTAGAAAGTTGGCTGTCAGAAGTATTACAATATAACCTTGCTTTTAATCCGTCTGTCTGCATATTTCAAGACATTGCATATGGGGGTGTATTGAGATACCAAATGGGCTGGATGGTTTTCTTCACATCTTGAAAAAACGTACACTAAAAACATGGAAGTCAATCTTTCCACCATTATTTACACAATGGAAAAATGTTATGATTTATTATTGTAATATTGACGACGGAGAAAAAGTGGCAAACAATAATACAGGCACTAGGGATGGGGGCGTGACCAGGCACTAGGGATGGGGGCGTGACCAGGCACTAGGGATGGGGGCGTGACCAGGCACTAGGGATGGGGGCGTGACCAGGCACTAGGGATGGGGGCGTGACCAGGCACTAGGGATGGGGGCGTGACCAGGCACTAGGGATGGGGCGTGACCAGGCACTAGGGGGGCGTGATGGGGGGCGTGACCAGGCACTAGGGATGGGGGCGTGACCAGGCACTAGGGATGGGGGCGTGACCAGGCACTAGGGATGGGGGCGTGACCAGGCACTAGGGATGGGGGCGTGACCAGGCACTAGGGATGGGGGCGTGACCAGGCACTAGGGATGGGGGCGTGACCAGGCACTAGGGATGGGGGCGTGAGCATGCACTAGGGATGGGGGTGTGACCAGGCACTAGGGATGGGGCGTGAGCATGCACTAGGGATGGGGGCGTGAGCAGGCACTAGGGATGGGGCGTGAGCATGCACTAGGGATGGGGGCGTGAGCAGGCACTAGGGATGGGGGCGTGAGCAGGCACTAGGGATGGGGGCGTGAGCATGCGGGTCTGGGCAGAGGAGATGAAGTCATTGTGTGCGTCTATAAGTTGTTGTTTGTATGTAGAAGTTTGTATTTGAGGTGTAAAAAGCATTATTAATGGGAATAATTGGGCTGGTTTGAAGCATTTAGCTTTCATAAAGCAGGACTTAATTGGTCTAGTGCTTCTCAATAGCCCCCTAACAGCCCAGAGCAATATTTCATGGTGTGATGTGTATTTATCTGAACATGTTAATGGTAAAAGTGTCCTTTTAGCTGTAGCTTTAATGAGCATGTACCCTTTAATAGACTTTTTACATTATTTAATATACTTTTATAGACACTATACAGTGCCTTGCAAAAGTATTAAACCCCCTTGGCATTTTTTCATATGTTGTTGCATTACAACCTGTAATTTAAATATATTTTTATTTGGATTTCATGTAATGGTGTCACACCCTGACCTTAGATATCTCTGTTTTCTATATATTTTGGTTAGGTCAGGGTGTGACTAGGGTGGGTACTCTAGGTTTTTGTAGGTCTAGGGTTTTGTATGTCTATGTTGGCCTGATATGGTTCCCAATCAGAGACAGCTGTTTATCGTTGTCACTGATTGGGGATCATATTTAGGCAGTGCTTTTTCCCCCAACTTTCTGGTGTGGGATCTTGACTATGTGTAGTTAGTTGCCTGTCAGCACTATATTGTATAGCTTCACGTTTAGTTTGTTATTTGGTTCCATGTTCATTATTTTAATAAAGAGAATGTATGCATACCACGCCTTGGTCCGATCCTTTCAACGAATGGACATACACAAAATAGCCAAAATTGGTTAAGTGAAATGAAAAAAATTACTTGTTTAAAAAATAAAATAAAAAAGTGGTGCGCACTTGTATGTATTCACCCCCTTTGCCGTGAAACCCCTAAATAAGATCTGGTGAACCAATTAACTTCAGAAGTCACATAATTAGTTAAATAAAGTCCACTTGTGTGCAATCTAAGTGTCACATGATCTGTCACATGATCTCAGTATACACCTGTTCTGAAAGGCCACAGAGTCTACAACACCACTAAGAAAGTGGCACCATGAAAACCAAGGAGCTCTCCAAACAGGTCAGGGACAAAATTGTGGAGAAGTACAGATCAGGGTTGGATTATAAAAAAATATCCAAAACATTGAACATCCCACAGGGCACCATTAAATCCATTATTAAAAACTTGAAAGAATATGGCACCACAACAAACCTGCCAACAGAGGGAGGTTCACCATCCAGAAGGGCAATGACCCTAGCATACTGGTAAAGCAACACTTTAGTGTTTTAGGGGGAAACATTTAAATATCTTGGAATGGCCTAGTCAAAGCCCAGACCTCAATCCAATTGAGAATCTGTGGTATGACTTAAAGATTGCTGTACACTAGCAGAACCCATCCAACTTGAAGGAGCTGGAGCAGTTTAGCTTTGAAGAATGGGCAAAAATCCCAGTGGCTAGATGTGCCAAGCTTATAGAGACATACCCCAAGAGTCTTGCAGCTGCAAAAGGTGGCTCTACAAAGTATTGACTTTGGGGGGTTGAAGAGTTATATGGTTTGTTTGTCTTATTTCTTGTTTGTTTCATAATAAAAAATACTTTGCATCTTCAAAGTGGTAGGCATGTTGTGTAAATCAAATGATACAAATCTATTTTAATTCCAGGTTGTAAAGGCAACGAAATCTGAAAATATCTCTCCTGCTAGAACTGCCTCGGTCAACTGTAAGTGCTCACAGAACGGGAATGGCAAGTGATGAAGCACATAACGCATCTGCCCTTGGTTGCAACATTCACTATTGAGTTCCAAACGGCCTCTGGAGGCAACGGGGAACTTCTTCGGGAGCTTCATGAAATGGAATTCAATGGACAAGTAGCTGCACACAAGCCTAAGATCACCATGTACAATGCCAAGTGTCGGCTGGAGTGGTGTAAAGCTCGCCGCCATTGTACTCTGGAACAGTGGAAATGCGTTCTCTGGAATGATAATCACACTTCAACATTTGGCAGTCCCGATGGAAGAATCTGGGTTTGGCAGATGTCAGGAGAACGCTACCTGCCCAAATGGAATAATGGTCTGGAGATTTTTGTTCATGGTTCAGGCTAGGCCCCCTTGTTCCAGTGAAATCTTAACGCTACAGCATAAAATTACATTCTAGGTGATTCTATGCTTCCAACTTTGTGGCAACAGTTTGGGGAAGGCCCTTTCCTGTTTCATTATGACACAAAGCAAGGTCCATACAGAAATAGTTTGTCGGGCCACCCGAGTGGCGCAGCCTTCTTAGGCACTGCATCGCCAGGTTCGATCCAGGGGACTTTACTTGACTCATCGCGCTCTAGCGACTCCTTGTGGCGGGCCGGGTGCCTGCAGGATGACTTGGGTCTTCAGTTGAACAATGTTTCCTCTGACACATTGCTACAGCTGGCTTCTGGATTAAGCGGGCGAGTTTTAAAAACTCTTAACTCTTAAGGATCAGACCTTTTTTTCAATTTTCGCCTAAATTGACATACCCTTACCCCAGATAAGGACCTGAAGCAAGGATATGCATATTCTTAATACCATTTGAAAGGAAACACTTTGAAGTTTGTGGAAAGTTGTAAATAATAAAGAATAATATAACACATTAGATCTGGTAAAAGATAATACAAATAAAAAAACATTTATTTTCATCAGCTTTGATAATGCAAGAGAAAGGCCATAATGTATTATTCCAGGTTAGGCACAATTTATATTTTGGCCAGTAGATGGCAGCAGTGAATGTGCAAAATTTTAGACTGATCCAATGAACCATTGCATTTCTGTTCAAAATGTTGTATCAAGACTGCCTAAATGTGCCTAATTAGTTTATTAATACAGTTTCAAGTTCAGAACTGAGCGCTCTTCTCAAACAATAGCATGGTATTATTTCACTGTAATAGCTACTGTAAATTGGACAGTGCAGTTAGATTAACAAGAATTTAAGCTTTCTGCCAATATCAGATATGTCTATGTCCTGGGAAATGTTACTGTTGCTTACAACTTCATGCTAATCACGTTAGCTCAGTTTAAGAAGCATAGTTTGGCGGGAAATGTTTCTTAAGACCCATGTCTTGACCTTCGCCTCAAACCAAATTAAGTTGTAGTCCTATATATGACACCCATGGATTTACTCTGGGACCTAATTCAGGGACTGTCATCATGCAACACTTTAGAACAGAGTGTTGGTAAGACTTTACATTAATTGGTGTTGTCCTAAAGGTGTTGTAAATCACTCATAAATTTGGCTATACTAAACCATTATCTTTCAAAATGTGAATTACATTTCAAATATCTGTATTACACATGCATTTCCCAACCCGTGGCTGCCTGGAAAGCAGATTGTTAACTCTGAGTAAATTCACATTCCTCCCACTGTGCACCACAAACACATACTTAAAATAAGTGATTGATGTGATAAATATAAGAGTGTGGTCAGCTGTGGAGTATTTCAGAGCTGATAAGGTGGTCCATGAATGGAAGAAAAGTTAAGTTATTATTTCCTTGGCTATCACACATTTGAAATTCAGCATTAATTGCCTCAGCTAATTTATCATCATTGACAATGAAACCAATAATGACCACAGTTATGACAGTCTCTTTATTAGATAGCACTGTGTAAAAGATTAGCTGTCAATTTAAGTGCCTCAACCGCGGAGCACCTGCAGTGAAACATATATAGCTTTTGGAAAGCTCTTCATCAGGACCATGTCAGTAAAAGCTGGCAGTACCTCTCAGCATTATCTTTCAACTTAAAGATGTTTGTCCTTCCCATGCCAAATGGCATCCGTTATTTCAGTAATGGCTCCTTCATTTACTAAAACCATTAATCTCCTGAATTACTGTGTCACTTCCTGTGATTTGCAAGGAAGATTTACTCCCAAATGCTCACTGATTGTTTCTGTCTACTTTATGACCTTAGATATTTTTTTGTGAATGTAGCTTCTGTACTAACCATGTTTATATATAGATGTACACTACTGTTCAAAAGAGTCACTTAGAAATGTTCTTGTTTTTGATAGAAAAGCAAATGTTTTGTCCATTTTAATAATGTCAAATTGATCAGAAATACAGTGTAGACATTGTTAATGTTGTAATTGACTATTGTAGCTGGAAACGGCTGATTTTTAATGGAATACCTACATAGGCATACAGAGGCCCATTATCAGAAATCATCACTCCAGTGACGTGCTTTTCTTTCAAAAACAAGGACATTTCTATGTGACCCAAAACTTTTGAACGGTAGTGTACATAGGAAGATATTGGTTTGATATATCTTGAGTACTGTACGGTCAAGTATTAATTAGAAAGTAATCTAAGTATGTGGTTACCTACATTTACATTTGAGTCATTTAGCAGACACTCTTATCCAGAGCGATTTACAGAAGCAATTAGGGTTAAGTGCCTTGCTCAAGGGCACATTGACCGATTTTTCACCTAGTCAACCTTTCAGTTACTGGCCTAACACTCTTAACCGCTAGGCTACCTGCCGCCCCGTGGGACATACAAAAACAATACTAATAAAAAATAACTATTAGTGATTAATGTATTGATCCCTACCTGGTGATTAAAACAGTAGAAAAAAGTGCTGAACTAACAAAGCCAGATATTTAGCATTTTGCGCTACAAAATAAAGATCAAGTTATACAGGCCCACTAGGCTGAAAATGGACCAGCCCATCTGGAATTTGCCCGAAATGCCAGATGGGCAGTCCGCCCCTGAATGATGTTATTCAACCTTACATAGCCATTACAGACTTCCCCTCTACAACGGACGTTCTGGCACTGCGGCTTGAAATGCTTCATAAATCAAATCCATGGCACCTTATTCCAATCAATAAGATATTTGAGATTAGGCTCTGTCAGTGTCCTCAGCTGGCACAGTAGATACAGTTGCCATAATGGGACCCACTGGTGTGTCATTGGTGGTTCAGCTATCTATTAATAATATAGGCTGTAGATCTATAGAGCTTACAGTGGCGCTATATGGTAGGCATTTTAAATGAGCAGCTGTTAGCTACAGTACTGTATGTTGGTGATGTGGCTCTCAACCTAAGAGAATGCTAATCTCATTCAGGTGTGTAAATGTGTATCTCATTTGTTTGTTTGTTTCTAGTAAAGTACATTTTTACATTTCAGATCGTGAGACAATCTTTAAAATGTTTCTTCCTGATACAGGTACGTTTCTCATTTCAAAGCATTCAAATCCTTGTGTTTAATTCAGAAGGTATTAATTAGATGTGTTTGTGTTCACTAACGTAATCTGACAAGTTTTGGATAAATTTGACACGGTTGATATTTGTTGTCATAAGGGTCAGTCAACCCCACAGTGATCCTCTGTGTATGTGTACTCTCCTACTGTACTGTGGCAATTTATCATGAGAGCTGAAAGACATATCCCCAGGTTGCTAATGAATCACACTAATCTGCATCACCTTTTTTAATCAAGGAATATTATTGTCATCTCAATGATGAGTACTAACGTATGCCTCTAGGCAGTGTTTAATGAACACTTAAGGAGCAACACAATGCTAATGTATCATACTGTTGGGTCTCGGTGAGGCACCCGTCAGTTTGGAGTTCTCACCTGACAGGTAGCGTCTGGGTTTATTCACAAGGTCTAACCCTTTTATGTATGTTTTTTAGAAACTGCCATTATTAACCTAGAATATTGTTCAATATGATTACAAATTGTAAAATATACTATTGGTGGATATATTGTAATAACAGTGTGTGCAGCAGTTGTCAAAGTAGATTTGAATCAGTTCTGCCTTTGGCAGTATTGCCTCTTACCTACACCAAGAGTTTCAGGATACATTCAATATAAATAGTGTTAGTGTGTTTTATTCATAGACTCCCCATGTCAAGCCCCCGGCTTAGACAGGCCTTAGACTTGTATGGGTTAATTATATAGGCTAAAGATCTACAGAGCTTACAGTGGTGCTAAATGGTAGGAATTTTTAATTAGCAGCAGCGAGCAACAGTATGTTGGTGATTGTGACTCTCCAAACCTTCTAAGAGCAAGGTCATCTCATTAAGTTGTGGAAATGTGTCTCTAGTTTTTATTCCAGTAAAGTCCATTTTTACATTTTAAGACTATCTTTAAAATGTTGCTTCCTGATTCAGGTACATTTATCATCTTAAAGCATTCAGATCCTTGTGTTTAATTCATAAGGTATAAATTAGATGTGTTTGTGTTCACTAACGTAATCTGACAAGCTTTGATAAGGTTAATAACTCTGATATCTTGTTCCTGTGTAATGTTTAATCACTCCCTTGAATTAACCGTGAGATAAAAGAACTGAACATGGCAACCCCAGAGAAGCTAGCCAATTACCACTTTGACAGATTCTCTGATATCTGAATAATCTAAAGCTCAGGTGTTACAGCACAGACGGAGCCGTTGCGATCACACAAATGTAACAATCTATATATTTACCAGCATTTTGTTTTAATGGTGTTTTGTCATGAAACATTTTGCCTCTACTCAATATGTGTTGTCATTTTGTAGGCTACTTGTTGTCCTGTAGAAGTGTCCAAGGTGACATTTGTGTCATGTAAAATACACTCAAACATAAATATGTAGTTATGAAAGAAAGTTGTATTTTCTTTTTAGAATTTTTGGCTACCACACCAGGGTGCCCCATACACAAGTCAAAGGGCCCGAAAACTAGTTTAAATGCTTTCAGAATAGGTTGGACTTCTCGCCAGACAGGTAGCATCTGGGCATATTCACGTGTTTTTAACTCTTTTAGCATCAGCGCTTAGGTTGGACTTCTCACCAGACAGGTAGCATCTGGGCATATTCACGTGTTTTTAACTCTTTTAGCATCAGCGCTTAGGTTGGACTTCTCACCAGACAGGTAGCATCTGGGCATATTCACGTGTTTTTAACTCTTTTAGCATCAGCGCTTAGGTTGGACTTCTCACCAGACAGGTAGCATCTGGGCATATTCACGTGTTTTTACTCTTTTAGCATCAGTGCTTAGGTTGGACTTCTCACCAGACAGGTAGCATCTGGGCATATTCACGTGTTTTTAACTCTTTTAGCATCAGCGGTTAGGTTGGACTTCTCACCAGACAGGTAGCATCTGGGCATATTCACGTGTTTTTAACTCTTTTAGCATCAGTGCTTAGGTTGGACTTCTCACCAGACAGGTAGCATCTGGGCATATTCACGTGTTTTTAACTCTTTTAGCATCAGCGGTTAGGTTGGACTTCTCACCAGACAGGTAGCATCTGGGCATATTCACGTGTTTTTAACTCTTTTAGCATCAGTGCTTAGGTTGGACTTCTCACCAGACAGGTAGCATCTGGGCATATTCACGTGTTTTTAACTCTTTTAGCATCAGCGCTTAGGTTGGACTTCTCACCAGACAGGTAGCATCTGGGCATATTCACGTGTTTTTAACTCTTTTAGCATCAGCGGTTAGGTTGGACTTCTCACCAGACAGGTAGCATCTGGGCTTATTCACATGGTCTAACTCTTTGCTATTTTTTGTTGTTATTGAAATGGCCATTATTAACCTAGAATATTGTTCAATATGAATACAAATTGTAACATGTACTATTGGTGGATATATTGTAACAACAACGTGTACAGCAGATGTCAAAGTAGATTTGATTCAGTTCTGCCTTTGGCAGTATTGCCTCTTACCTACACCAAGAGTTTCAGGATACATTCAATATAAATAGTGTTAGTGTGTTTTATTCATAGACTGCCCATGTCAACTCTAATAGTGGTACATGTGTAAAAGTTAATAAGTTCCACAGAGGTTTGATTCCCTGTCCGGTAGAAAGGAGATAAGTTCTCCATTTACCTGTTCCAGTCCATTAAGCCTATCATCAATATTGAAGGACTCTCCTGTCTACACACGATGCGTAATTAAACTGGTGATGCTGTCCTTTCACCAATTTGTGTGCATTAATGGGAATTACCATGAGGTAATCAGTTAGCTTTGCATTAATGCAGAGTTAAACCCATGTAGTGAATGCACTGTGCTCACCACCCTATAGGAATGTAGAGATGTAGAATCTTAATTTGAGCCAGTTTGCTACAGCAGGAAAATAATCTTGAAACAGGAAAGGTAAATTAGGTGGATTATAATTAATGGACATTTTTGTAGAGGTTGATAAAGTTGTGGTAAGGGAAAATCACATCTGAAATTTCATAGTGAAAATTAAACTTCAGAAGCCTTTTTAGACCACAAATACATTACAGGTTTTACATGTCCAGTTCTCCTGCAACAGAGTGATCAAATTAAGATCCTACATCTGTAGAGGGATTGATAACTACTCACCACAGTACAAAGTTTTCCTTTGCCCCTTAGCTCGATGTTATGGATGAGAATCCTAATGTGTATTCACTCTGCAGTGTGAGATGGTTCTGTATTCCATGAAGTGTATGGTTTTAGTCAAATCCGAGACAACAGGCCATCTCCCTGCATGCTGCAACTGTGGTTACATCATTTGCTTGACATGACCTTTGGAAACAACTACAAAACAGTCAGTCTCTACAAAGCTTTTCAACAGCTTTTTACTATCAGGAATCAAGGAAAGACCCAAGTGCAGCAGAGGCCAGGGTACAGGACGGCGGCGGGCTCAGGGTCAAGTCAGGCAGAGGTCGGTAATCTAGAGGTGAAGCAAAGCTACAAGACGGCAGGCAGACTCAGACAGGTGGGCGCGTACAGGGTCAGGACAGGCAAAGGGAGACTAGGAAAAACCAGGAGCTGAGACAAAACGCTGGTAAGCTTGAACAAACTAGATGAACTGGCAACAGACAGACAGAAAACGCAGGTTTAAATACACAGGGGATAATGGGGAAGATGGGCGACACCTGGCGTGGGGTGGAGACAAGCACAAGGACAGGTGAAACAGATCAGGGCGTGACAGTTAATAGTCAGCCAGCATGTACAAACAATGGAGAACGGATATACAGTACCAGAAAATAGTTGACACACCTACTCATTCCAGGATTTTTCTTTATTTTTAATTATTTTCTACATTGTAGAATAATAGTGAAGACATCAAAACTATGAAATAACACATATGGAATCATGTAGTAACCGAAAAACTGGGACAGTGTCATCCACTGCCATCAATCATATTTGAATGAAATCTGTGGTGGGTATCTGAATAACCTGCTACCTGTAATTAGTGAGAAGAGGCACATAATGAACTACCATCTATCTCTATCAAGCCACTAGACAACCTCTAACTTTGCTCACTATGGGTCTATTACAGAAAGTAATGCCCCTGCAACCTTGTTGAGGTGCTTTTTGGTGACATCTTTGGAGCAAGACTGTGTGAGCTGTGTGTAGTCACCGAGAGAAAGAAACTGTCTGAGAAAGCAGGATCTAACACTGGTCTCAGTGTTACATCTTAACATAAAAATCATTGATTTATTGAATTATTTCACAACAGGAACGTGAGAAAAACAAATCAGAGTTATGCTAACACTCACAACTGACAACTGACAGTCACACTGCATGGAGATTACCCGTCTAAATATTTTCAGTAGCTAGCTGCACTCATTACGGCAACATAAGAACAAAACAACACAATTGGAATGAAAGTGATTGGCCCTAAAGCCTTGGTTTTGAGTTGGAAAAACATACACACCATCCTGAAAGAAATAAGAGTAGAGAATAACAACTTCCAAAATTAAATTCCAGGGTTTCATCCAGGCACCATGTATGTCTCTCTTCCCCTGATGAAGGAACACATTCTGAGGCAAAGAGAAAGTAATGAGAGATCAGATGCCTGAGAGGTAGAGTGTAATTGGGATGGGCATATTCAATCAAAACTGTTCAATTACTTGCAGGGGCAGATCGCTGGCAATTTACCTTGATTGGCAGCAGTCGGTTAAAGCTGAGGGAGCAGACTATAATTATTCCCTTCATAAGAGAGCTAGCTTCATGATTTTTCTATGTTTTATTAGGATCCCCATTAGCCGGCGTCTATGATGACAGCTAGTCTTACTGGGGTTGGACACATAACGAAAAATACATTACAGATAAGACTGTACAATTTACAAACATTTAAAAACATTAACATGTAGTGTGCGCGTCTATCAGTTACACAAACCTGCCAATACATACACACAAGTAGTAGGAGCATTGGGTCAGCATTAGCATAAATGTATGATTAGCCAGAGATCCAAGGACTGCAGAATGACCTTTGAAAGTCACTGAAAATGGAGGAGGGTGACTTGGATTGAGGCTAAGGAAGATCATTTGCATACACATATTGAGAGGTAGTATGGTGCTGTAGAATGGTGCTGTTCAGAATGAACACTAGTCTGCATTAATCATACAGTCAATACACCACGATGATACAACGCAGTGCCTTACCACCTAGATTTACGATGTAAGGCAGAAATACACCCCAAAGCGCTCTATTTTCATTTGTTGTGTCTGTTCATGGGCATATAAATACAATACTCAGAAACAGTCTATTTCTGTATCCTCCTGTTCAGACAGTGATGAAATTAATCCATATTTATTTGTATATGGTGTGGCTATTTCTGATGGTCAATGTGGGAGCAGGCTAATGCCGTAAGAGTCTGAAGGAGATACAAGCTTCTTTCTATAAATACATCTATGGCGCTCGTGTTCATTAAGTTGAAAGCCGTGGACTTACCCAGTCTGACTGTAATTGAGTCATTGTATGCAAGGGATGAAAGGTTTCCTAGAGTGGTGCTACAAATGGTGTGTGTGTGAGAGAGTGAGAGAGATCACTATGAAGCCCCCATTCAGACCACAGAAAAAACAGCAGGGGAATGCACAATTGCACGAGTGTGCAAAGCTGTCATCAAGGCAAAGGATGGCTATTTTGAAGAATCACAAATATAAAATATGTGGATTTTTTAAACACTTTTTTGGTTACTACATGATTGCATATGTGTTATTTCAGAGTGTTGATGTCTTCACTATTATTCTACAATTTAGAAAATGTAGTAAAAATCAAGTGAATATGTGTCTAAACTTTTGACTGGTACCGTATAAATGGTGTATTTTGGTGCACTACTGACGATGCGCTCCCCAAATTTCACCACGCTCACTGTTCATTAACTCTTGGAAGTGCTTGCACAAAGGATAGTAACATCTCATCCTGTGTTCTTGGAATCTGAATATCTGGACTTGTCCAGTGACTGCTGAGAAAGATCAGCTGACAACAGGGGAATGTCCTTGTGGCGGCACGGAGAGACGGCTGACAGGAGGGAATAGACCCCACTGGGACAGTCATGGGGTAGCTTCCCATTTCTGTAGTTTCCCATGCTTCGCAGTATGTTGGAAACACCCGCTTTAGCTACAGAAAGTCAACATACGAGAATACCCCTAGAGTCTGCGAGAGCGGGGGCGGAAGATGACTCATCGGCTGACAACATGGTAACGACTGGACTGGAAACGACTACGAGTAATGAGAGCACAGCACAAGAGAACACCACAGCAACTGTCAAAAGTTCTGCTGCAACAGTGGGCCACAAACAGATGCAGGTATGTGTCTGTGGTTGGAGGAACGTTACATCACACCATGGGTTGAAGATCCACCAGGGGAAGAAGGGGTGTTTGGGTAAAGAGAGACAGAGAACTTGCATTGATTACTTTCTTCGAAAGCGATCAAATCAGTCGAATGAAGCACAGCAACTGGACGCAAACCATAGTTTGCAGTGCATCAGTACCACTGTCATGGAGGACGTAAACTCAAGCACCGGAGTAGCAACTGAGGTGGAACCAACAACAGGAGTGGAACTCACCCAGCCTCCCAGACCTGCAGTCGAGAGGAGACTACCAGGGCACAGACCGTATGTGAAGTGGCCTGGCGCCAGTGACAAGAAGTTGTGGGAAACAGTGAATACTGACCTTACCTTGACCCTCGAGAAACTTCGAGGCACAGTGGAGAAGAAGTTGGAGAGGATGGGGGACATCATCTATGAGTACGGGACAGAAAGATTTGGAGTGGAAGAGGCAAAAGGCGGGAGAAAGGTTCCTACCCCACCAGTTTCCAGGAGGCAACAAGAAATCAAGCGCCTCGTTCAAGAAAGGCGACAGCTTAAGAAACAGTGGAAGAAGGCCTCGGAAGTGGAAAAGGAGGGCATAGAGGCACTTCAGGCTGACATCAAAACCCGGTTGGCATCCCTCCGTAGAGCAGAGAACCTACGGAAACGCAGAAGGAAGAAAGAACAAACTAGAACTCGATTCTATAAAGATCCCTTCAAGTTCCTTAAGTCTCTTCACAAAGGAAAAAAGTGGAGCTCTAAAAACAACAAAGAAAGACCTAGAGGAGCACCTGAGAACAACAAACTTTGACTCAAAGCGACATGAACATCTGGCTATCCCATCAGATATCCCACCTATTGAACCCCCGGAACATCATATTGAGACCAGCCCTCCGACATGGAAAGAGGTGGAAAACACAGTTCGACGGGCAAGAACAGAATCAGCCCCGGGGCCAAATGGAGTCCCGTACAAAGTGTATAAGAATGCACCAGACATCCTGAGGTTCCTCTGGAGGCTTATGAGAACAGCTTGGCAGAAGAAGATAATACCCAAAGTGTGGCGTAGGGCAGGCGGGGTCCTGATCCCTAAGGAGAAGGATGCAGTGAACATCAGCCAATTCCGCCCAATTTCCTTACTGAATGTCGAGGGTAAAATCTTCTTTAGGGTCATTGCCCAGAGGATGGCCGAGTACCTGCAAAGGAATGCGTACGTCGATACATCTGTACAGAAGGCAGGAATATCAGGGTTCTCTGGCTGCTTGGAACATTCCAGCATGATCTGGCACCAGATCCAAATGGCCAAGGTGGAGAAAAGGGACCTCCATGCAGTTTTCCTCGACCTCGCCAAGCAAAGGGTGCGCTCCAGTGGCAACCTCAGGTAGTACACTCAAGGAAGAAAACCTGACCTGTGACACAGCTTACGCATGTCATATACCCACTTTTTTAATGGGCATTGCTTATACTCACTTCTTAAACCTTTTTGCGATAGGGGGCAGCATTTTCACTTTTGGATGAATAGCGTGCCCAGAGTGAACTGCCTCCTACTCTGTCCCAGATGCTGATATATGTATATTATAATTCGTATTGGATAGAAAACACTGACCTTTCTAAAACTGTTTGAATGATGTCTGCGAGTATAACAGAACTCATATGCGTTGAGAAAAATCCAACCAGGAGGTGGGACATCTGAGGTTTGTAGTTTTTCAAAGCTTGGCCTACCGAATTCACATTGAGATGTGGATAAAGTTGCACTTCCTACAGCTTCCACTAGATGTCAACCGTCTTTAGAAACTTGAATGGGTATTCTACTATAAAGGAAGGGCTCATGAATGAGACCTCTGAGTCAGTGGTCTGGCAGAGTGCCTTGGTCTCATGACGCATGCTCCCGACAGAGTTACCTCTCGTTCCAGTGCTTTTCTGAAGACAAAGGAATTGTTTATGTTAAAAACATCCTAAAGATTGATTCCATACATGGTTTGACATGTTTCTAAAGGACTGTAATGGATTTTTTTAGTTTGTCTGGATGAAGTGCCTGCGCCTCATGAAGATGGATTACTGGGCTGAACACGCTAACAACAAGTGGCTATTTGGACATAAATGACGGACTTTATGGAACTTTATGGAACAAATCAGTAATTTGTCGTCGTCATGGGATTCCTGGGAGTGCCTGCTGATGAAGATCAAAGGTAAGTGAATATTTAATGGTGTTGTTTCTAACTTTTATGACTCCAAAATGGCGGATATTTCTCTGTCTGTTTTGGGTTCTGAGCGCCGTTCACAGATTATGCTTTTTCCGTAAAGTTTAAAAAAAATCTGACACAGCGGAGGCTTTAAGGAGAAGTCTCTTTAAATCTGTGAATAACACTGTTATCTTTTATCAATGTTTATTCTGCAAAATCACCGGATATTTTGGAAACAAAACATTTCTGCATGTAACGCGCCAATGTAAACTGAGAGGTTAGGATATAAATATGCACATTATCGAACAAAACATGTATTGTGTAACATGATGTCCTATGAGTGTCATCTGATGAAGATCAAAGGTTAGTGATTCATTTGATCTATATTTCGGCTTTTTGTGACTTTTTGTGACTTTTTGGCTGGAAAAATGGCTGTGTTTTTTCGACTAACATAATCATATCTGGTGCTTTTGCTGTAAAGCATTTTTGAAATTGGACACGATGGGTAGATTAACCAGATGTTTATCTTTCATTTGCTGTATTGGACTTGTGAAAGTTACATATTTCAAAAAAATATTTGAATTTTGCACGCTGCCTTTTCAGCGGTATGTTGTTGAGAGAAAGGTTAATCACCACTGATGCATATCAAAGTAGTCTAGCGGAGGTATACAACTTATAAATTATATAGTACAATCGAGTACACAAAGTACCCTACGAAATTCACTAAATGATCAAAAGTATTTGGACATCTGCTTCTCTAACATCTCATTCCAATATCATGGGCATTAACATGGAGTTGGTCCCCCCTTTGCTGTTATAACAGCCTCCACTCTTCTGGGAAGGCTTTCAACTAGATGTTGGAACACTGCTGGGGGACTTCCATTCAGCCACAAGAGTATTACTGAGGTCGGGCACTGATGTTGGGCGATTATGCCTGACTCGCAGTGGGCGTTCCAATTTATCCCAAAGGTATTCGATGAGGTTGAGGCCAGGGCTCTGTGCAGGCCAGTCAAGTTCTTCCACAGCAATCTCGACAAAACTATTTCTATATGGACCTCGCTTTGTGCACGGGGGCATTCTCATGCTGAAACAGCAAAGGACCTTCCCCAAGCTGTTGCAACAAAGTTGGAAGCACAGAATCATCTAGAATGCCCTTGTATGCTGCAGCTTTAAGATTTTCCTTCACTGGAACAAACCATTAAAAAACAGCCCCAGAACGCTATTCCTTATCCATCAAATTTTATGAACTGACTTGTTGGAAAGGTGGCATCCTATGATGGTGGCACATTGAAAGTCAATGAACTCTTCAGTAAGGCCATTCTACTGCCAATGTTTGTCTATGGAGATTGCATGGCTGTGTGCTCGATTTTATACACTTGTCAGCAATGGGTGTGGCGAAATAGTCAAATCCACAAATGTGAAGTGTTTTCCACTTTGTATATATAGAGTATTTTCACATAGTCTAATATCATCTGCAGGCAGCAAGAGCGCACAGCTCTCAACTGGTTTTGGCATGGATCAGCTCACAGAACAATGGCATCGGTGGCTGGTAGGGTAGGTAAGAAAGACTTTTCACCTTATCATATCTAACAGTACATTCTAACTGAAGCAACAATGGGTATGCAAACCAGGTATCGAAAAACGTTGTTACAAAGTATTTTTTTATTTGATTGAATTTTAATACATGCATCACTGCAGGTAGATTGTCACTCAACATTTACATTAGATTCAGTCATCTAGCAGACACTCCCATCCAGAGCCACCCACACGAGCAACCAGGGCAAGCTCCCAGCCCAAGGGCACGTCGACAGATCTCCCACTATGTCAAATCGGGGACCCGAACCAGCGACCTATCGGCCACCGGCCCAAGCTCCCAACCATCTACGATCCCCCCACAGTTACCCAAGAGTTGCCCCTCAACCATCTGCCCGCCCCCAAGCCACTGTCCCCCTCCTACCCAACCAAAACAACCCACCCAAAGCACCAACAACCAACAAAATGAACAATGCAAAAAAAAAAAAACAGAAATCAAAACAGCAAGGCCAACTGTATACATTTGAGTGCATGTATGGGACTATTTACATGTGCATACTGTACGTCTGTGTGTGTGTCCGTGTGTGTGCACATGTGTGCGAGTGTGTGTATGCATGTCCGTGGCATCAGTCTAAGGCAAACAGGCATGGGATGTAACAGCGTTCCCCCTCAGTGTCATTCAAACATACTTTTGTTTATTATGACTTTCTTTTTGACCGTCATTCATGACCGCCCAACAACTCCCCCCCCCCCCTCCCACTTGTCTCCAGTTCCACATCCCAAACTTCAGTTTCCCTCAGCCCATCCCACCTATCTTTGCTGGACAAGCTTTACGGATTTCTATGCACCATATATCTTTCAACTATGATGTTTAAATGAACATACAATTTGAATCTAATCGAATAGAATCCACAGATTGTGACTTGAGGATAAATACTTTACTAAGAGTATTAGTATATTAGTAATTGACTGACCGGGTCTCTCCAAGTCTCCTAACACTGCTAATTCCAGGGTACATTTTAGATTAATTATATGCTTTTTTAGCCATTCCCGAAGCTGAGACCAGAAACAATACCAGATCAAATGGTCTATTTATCCTGTAACCTCGCTACAAAATCTGCAGAGCTGCGATGATTGTATGCCTCAAATATTCAAAAGCACAGTCTTGAATCTTGCATCATTTTATATATCAAGTCATACACCATGTGCCATGGAATCGGTACATCACAAATCTCTTCCCAGCTGTTTTGCAACCTGTATGGCACAGCTGTCAACATCCTGGTCCTCAAATGAAACTGGTATAGTTTCCTATTTATGCTATTCTGTTCCTCTGCCAGTTTTGATCCTTTAAATTGGGCAGACAGACCAGTTCCCTCCCTCCCTCCTTCTGCCACCTGCTTCCTCTATTTTTGGGGTAATGCTGTAATCAGTTGGTTGTACTATTGGATTGAACAGACCTTCCCATACAATTCTGATAGCTCCATAAAGACATTACCATTTCAATTTACAACATCATTTAAAAACAAAATACCATTTAACATATTTTTAAATACAGATATTTTATCAACCAGCACATTTGAGTTCAACCATAATATTTGTTCTATCTTTTCAGGGGGATGAAATTGTTACTCTCTCTGTAATGCTTGTTTGACAAAGACAGATACTTTGTTATCAACCAGCACATTTGAGTTCAACCATAATATTTGTTCTATCTTTTCAGGGGGATGAAATTGTTACTCTCTCTGTAATGCTTGTTTGACAAAGACAGATACTTTGAACAAGGTTTCAGTTTCAATTAATCCAAAATGAGACAAAGCAATCTGCACAAAGGCAAAAAGGCCATTTTTAAACAAGGGATGAGCTTTTCTTAATCTACTTGAGAACCATTTTTGGTTCATGTAAAACTTTTGTATAAGTGAAGCTTTAAGAGAGAGGTTTATTGCTTTTATATTGAATAATCTCAGCCCACTCCGAAGTCTTGATTAGTTTGCTATTTGTAAATGCATAATTCAGTCATCATGCCCATTTTTTTAAAAATATATTTGACTTTTATTTAACTAGTCAGTTAATTAAGAACAAATTGTTATTTACAATGACGGCCAACACCGGCCAAACCCGGACCAATTGTGCACCGCCCTCTGGGACTCCCAATAATTGGAGCCTAGTGGTTAGGGTTTTGGACTAGTAACTGGAAGGTTGCTAGATCAAATCTCCAAGCTGACAAGGTATTGTTCTGTTGTTCTGCCACTGAACATGGCAGTTAACCCACTGTTCTGAGGCTGTCATTGTAAATAAGAATGTGTTCTTAACCGACTTGCCTATTTAAATCAAGTTAATAAAAAAGATAACAGCCGGTTGTGATACAGCCTAGATTCCAACCAGAGTGTCTGTAGTGACGCCTCAAGCACTGAGACGCAGTGCTAGACCGCTGCTCCACTCGGGAGCCGAAGCATGACCACCCAGGCCCAGCAACTGCAGAGCCAGGCTCACTAATCAGAAGGAGCATACAAAAATAATGTTATTTTTACAAAAATACTCCATTCTCCAGGCACCACTAAACCACCGCATAGGGCCAACGGAAAGACAGCATTCACACACAGCATGATGATTAGCAGTCCATTCACTGAGACATAATAAGGCAGAAGGTCCCAATCATAAGAATACAAAAACACATCCATTAGGCTAAGCATTTCCGAATTTAAATATACAACAATTACTTCCCATTGCAAAAAACATTTCACGTTTAGCATACAAAGTAACTGGTGACCTAAAGTTTAAATGCAACAATGTTTTATTTTCAAAGAGGTCGCTAAAAAACAGCAAATGAGCACCAACAAAAAACACAGTTCCACTCAACATCTTGTTGAAAGTTATTCTTGAAAAGGGAGAAGCTGTCACGCCTTGGTCATTGTATTTTGTGGTTTTGTTATATGTTTGGGTAGGCCAGGGTGTGACATGGGTTTATATGTTGTATTCGTATTGGGGTTTGTATTATTTGGGATCGCGGCTGATTAGGGGTGTTGTTAGGCATGGCTGCCTGAGGCGATTCTCAATCAGAGTCAGGTGCTTGTCATTGTCTCTGATTGGGAACCGTATTTAGGCAGCCTGACTTTCGCTTTGTATTTCGTGGGTGTTTGTTCCTGTCTCTGTGTTGTAGTCACCAGATAGGCTGTAATTAGTTTCACGTTCCGTTCTGTTGTTTTTGTATTTAGTATTCAGTTATTTCATGTACCGCGATTTATTTCATTAAAGTCATGAGTAACCTACACGCTGCATTTCGGTCCGACTCTCTTCATTCCATCAGACGAACGTCGTTACAGAAGCTAACAAATAAATCAAATCAAATGTATTTATATAGCCCTTCGTACATCAGCTGATATCTCAAAGTGCTGTACAGAAACCCAGCCTAAAACCCCAAACAGCAAGCAATGCAGCTGTAGAAGCAACTCCCTAGAAAGGCCAAAACCTAGGAAGAATCCATATAAGCTATATAAGCAACACCCTCTTCGTTAACAGCTGCTGCAGTCACTGCAAACTAGCCTACAACAAAATATAGTTCGCTAGAACATGGGAAAACTACAACTCACTATTGTTGGCCTTTGAGAAGGCAGAAGTGTCCATACATTGTTTGTAAAAATGGTCCCACCCATTAAAAGTCTAAATGTGATTCCACGGTCACTCCAAAATCTTGTCCTAATATAGTTCAATGGCAGGTACCTTCTATCTATCTTCTGATGGCATAGCCAATAGCTTAGCTAGCTATATTTATCTCCACAGATACCAACAAAGAAAAATTTGATATTTTTTTGTCTCCAGTGGTAAGGGTTACCTTCCTTTACAACAAAAAACCTTAGCTCCTACTATGTTTGGGTTGGTAATAAGTTGTAGAGTGGCTCTATTTTTCCTGAGCATGCATTTTTTCACCATTCTGAATGTCTAAAGAATCTATATGTTCTTCTGAAACATGAACACAGAAATACTGGACATTTTGAACTCTTATTTTGGCATAGATTTGACAAAATTACAATCATGGTCTTGCATTGGACTCGCATTTTTCTGGTCTCTGTCTTGACTTGGCCCCATGTCCCCCTCCTGGTCTTGGTCTTGACTCAGTCTCGACCCCCATACAATCTTGGTTTTGACACGGACTTGATTTGCTCCGGTCTTGGTCTTGAATCAGTCTCACTTTAGGTGGTCTCTCACACAACACTGCTGATCTGAGTAAAACATGTAGGACTTCTTACCACGAAGATAAAGTGAGATTTATGAGTCTCTCGTCTCCAAGAGAAATTATACAAAGGAAAATAGGGAAATTATAGATGACATGTCATTTCCCTCTTTAAAGTAATCCGTCTCCATATCAGTTCTCTAATAGAAGGCTTCCAGTACAGTACCTGTTGCTTTGTTTAACATGTCGAAGATAATGAATTATTTTCATGAAGAGGCTATTACAAGACTTATATTTTACTCATCATGTCTGATCAAGACAGATGTTAGCACAGCTGGCAGGAATTGAAAAGTGCAACATGATTCAAAACAAACATGTTTATGCTGTCAAACCATCAACACTCCCACCGGGGAGCAAAGAAGAGCACAACCGTTAACTGATGATTTAGAGTTTAGAAATAGCTAAAAGCCAGGTCCGGTAAGTTGCGTTTAAGATGAGGAAGGATGAATAGAAAAAATTATCAGCATGGCCTTATTTCTATTACAGCATGTTGGATGACTGTCATTCATATTCCATTCAACCAGCTCAATGTAATATCAATAGGTTTAGTCTACTACATGATTCTCTAATTTTCCCTGTACCCATCACGAGGTTGCTACAACCTAGCCTATGAATGAAAGTTTACAACGTAGGTGCACAGATCGAGATCATTCTTAGTAATCAAGGTGACAGACAGTGACACATTCAATGCCTCCTTGCACACTCTTGCCTGCATCTAGCTGATCTAGTGTGTAATCATTAGTCCAACAGTTGCAAATGTGAGTGTCTATCGGACAAATTCAGGTATTTTTATTCCCGATTCGTTCTGCTTGCTTCCGTTTAAGAAATATTTTTCATCAGAAACGGTGGAATGAATACACCCCTGATCACATGCAAACACAGTTCACTTCAGTTTCATAGCAGCCACTTAAAACAGTTTGGACACATTACTCATTCCAGGTTCTTTATTTTTACTATTTTCTATTGTAGAATAATAGTGAAGACATCAAAACTACAAAATAACACATGGAATCATTGTATAAATTCTACAATGTAGAAAAAAGTTATTTTTTAAAATGGAATGAGTAGGTGTGTCCAAACTTTTGGCTGGTACTGTATAGCAGTTCTCCATTGTTTGTACAGGCTAGCTGACTATAACAGCCATTTTGAGTCTGTTTAAAACCTGTTATGGCTGCAATCCTGATACCGGGATCGATATGACAACTACCAGTGAAAATAGAGGATGCCAAAATTCAAACCACAGAAATCTCATAATTACAATTCCTAAAACATACGTGTAGAATATCATTTTAAAGCTATTGTTGTTGTTAATCCCACCAAAGTGTCCGATTTCAAAGGCTTTTCAGCGAAAGTACTACAAACGATTATGTTAGGTCTCCACCAAACACCAATAAGCACAGCCATTTTCCAGCTAAATATAGAATTCACAGAAACCAGAAGATAAAATGAATCACTAACCTTGAATTATCTTCATCAGATGACACTCATAGGACTTCATGTTACACAATACATGCATGTTTTGTTTGATAAAGTTCATATTTATATAAACAAAATCTGAGGTAAACTCAGATTCACTAGTTCCAAAAACAGCAAGTGATTTTGGATAGCCACATCATTCAACATAAATACTCATGATACATGTAGATTATAATATAGTTATACACATGGAATTGTAGATATACCTCTCCTTAATGCAACCGCTGTGTCAGATTTTTTTTTACTTTACGGAAAAAGAAATGCATGCAATAATCTGAGATGGCGCTCAAAAGTAAAAACCCCACAAAGATGGCGTCAACATAAACAAGAAATTACATGATAAATATTCCCTTACCTTTGATGATCTACATCAGAAAGTACTCCAGGAATCCCAGGTCCACAATAAATGTTTGTTTTGTTCGAAAATGTCTGTTATTTATGTCCAAATACCTTCTTTTGTTAGCACGTTTGGTATACATGTCCAAACGCTAATTCTGGTCAGCGTTATATCGGACAAAAACTTCAAAAAGTGATATTACCGGTCGAAAAAACATTTCAAACTAAGTACAGATGTCACGCCTTGGTCTTAGTGTTTTGTGTTTTCGTTGATTGTTTGGTCAGGCCAGGGTGTGACATGGGTTTGTTTTGTTGTATTTCGTATTGGGGTTTTGGTGTTATTGGGATTGCGGCTGAGTAGGGGTGTTGTATGGGCTTGGCTGCCTGAGGCGGTTCTCAATCAGAGTCAGGTGACTCTCGTTGTCTCTGATTGGGAACCGTATTTAGGTAGCCTGGGTTTCGCTTTGTTTTTCGTGGGTGATTGTTCCTGTCTCTGTGTAGTGTTCACCAGATAGGCTGTAATAGGTTTCACGTTCCGTTTGTTGTTTTTGTATTTATTAGTTATTTCATGTATCTTTACGTTTTTCTTCATTAAAGACATGAGTAACCACCACGCTGCATTTTGGTCCGACTCCCTTTCTACAAACGAAGAACGCCGTTACAGAATCACCCACCACACACGGACCGAGCAGCGTGTTAACAGGCAGTGACAGCATGAACAGCGAAGGGAGGACGTTATGGACAGCAGAAGCATGGAGTATACTACGTGGGAAGAAATAGACAGGTGGGCGGTCAACCCAGAGAGAGTGCCGGAGCCTGCCTGGGATTCGCTGGAGGAGTGCGAAGAGGGCTATAGGAGAATGGAGTCAAAGAGAAAGACACGGCGGCGCAGAGCGAAAGCCGAAAGTCACCCCCAAATATTTATTGGGGGAGGGCTCAGAGAGAGAGTGGCTGAGTCAGGAGTCAGACCTGAGCCAACTCTCCCTGTTAACCGTGAGGAGCAGCTGCAGTGGGAGAGGCTGCACCACTTGGAGAATTGGACATGGGAGGAAGAACTGGACGGAAAAGGACCCTGGGCTCAGCCTGGTGAATATCGCCGCCCCAAGGAGGAACTAGAGGCGGAAAAAAGCGGAGAGGCGCTGGTATGAGGAGGCAGCACGGCGACGCGGATGGAAGCCCGAAAAGCAGCCCCAAAAAATTATTGGGGGGGAGGCTTACAGGGAGTATGGCTACGCCAGGTAGGAGACCTGCGCAAACTTCATACCAGCCCTTCGTATTGGCCGGGCTAGAGTGGGCATCGAGCCAGGTAAAGTTGGGCAGGCTCGGTGCTCAAGAGCTCCAGTGTGCCTGCACGGTCCGGTCTATCCAGAGCCACCTCCACACACCAGTCCTCCGGTAGCAGCTCCCCCGCACCAGGCTTCCTGTGCGTGTCCTCGCTCCAGTATCACCAGTGCCAGCACCACGCATCAGGCCTACAGTGCGCCTCGCCTCTCCTGTGCTGTCGGAGTCTCCCGCCTGTTCAGCGCTATCAGAGCCTTCCTTCCCTCCTGCGCTTTCAGAGTTTCCCGCCTGTTCAGCGCTATCAGAGTCTTCCTCCTCTACAGCGCTGCCGGAGCCTCCTGCCTGTTCGGAGCAGACTGAGCTGTCAGTCTGCATGAAGCAGCCAGAGCTGTCAGTCTGCATGAAGCAGCCAGAACTGTCAGTCTGCAAAGAGCTGCCAGTCTGCAAGGAGCTGTCAGTCTGCAAGGAGATGTCAGTCTGCAAGGAGCTGCCAGTCTGCAGGGTGCTGTCAGCCTGCATGGAGCAGTCAGAGCTGTCAGTCTGCATAAAGCAGCCAGAGCTGTCAGTCTGTATGAAGCAGCCAGAGCTGTCAGTCTGCATGAAGCAGCCAGAGGTGTCAGTCTGCAAGGAGCTGTCAGTCTGCAAGGAGCTGTCAGCCTGCATGGAGCAGCCAGAGCTGTCAGTCTGCAAGGAGCTGTCAGTCTGCATAGAGCAGCTAGATCCGCCAGTCAGCCATGATCTTCTAGATCTGCCAGTCAACCAGTCTCTTCCAGATCTGCCAATCAACCAGAATCTTCCAGATCTGCTAGTCAACCAGAATCTTCCAGATCCGCCAGCCAGCCAGGATCTACCGGAGCCTACTACCTGCCTGAGCTTCATCTCAGTACTGGGTTTCCTCTCAGCCCCTCAGTCCCGGGCTGCCACTCAGTACCGAGCTGCCCCTCAGTCCCGAGCTGCCCCTCAGTCACGAGCTGCTCCTCAGTTCAGTGGGGTTCTGGGTGAGGACTATTAGGCCATGGTCGGCGGCGAGGGTGGATTATCACAGGACGCGAAGGGGAGGAACTAGGACATTAATGGAGTGGGGTCCACGTCCCGAGCCGGAACCGCCACCATGGACAGATGCTCACCCGGACCCTCCCTATGGTAGGGGGGGGGGGGTTCTGTCACGCCTTGGTCTTAGTGTTTTGTGTTTTCATTGGTCAGGCCAGGGTGTGACATGGGTTTGTTTTGTTGTATTTCGTGTTGGGGTTTTGGTGTTATTGGGATTGCGGCTGAGTAGGGGTGTTGTATGTGGGCTTGGCTGCCTGAGGCGGTTCTCAATCAGAGTCAGGTGATTCTCATTGTCTCTGATTGGGAACCGTATTTAGGTAGCCTGGGTTTCGCTTTGTATTTTGTGGGTGATTGTTCCTGTCTCTGTGTAGTGTTCACCAGATAGGCTGTAATAGGTTTCACATTCTGTTTGTTGTTTTTGTATTTATTAGTTATTTCATGTATCGATCGTTCCGTTTTTCTTCATTAAAGACATGAGTAACCACCATGCTGCATTTCGGTCCGACTCTCTTTCTACAAACAAAGAACGCCGTTACAACAAAATCAATCGTTTGTTACGGTAAATGAGTGATGAGGTTTGGAGTCAGGCGCAGAGAGCAAAAGATGTGGGGAAAAAAACACCCTTTAATGTCCCGGAAACATAACATGAACAAAAGTGGAAACACAAATGAACAGCAATATAAACGGACAGCGTGAAACCCAACTGCAAACAAAAATACACTCAAACAACAAAACAGACGAACAAGCCCGCACGAAACAGAAGCGGGCTGAACAGACTATATATAACCCTACCCTAACAACCAAACAAGAAACAGGTGCTACCAATTAGACAGAACTGAAGGAACACAGAACAACGGATCGGCGATAGCTAGTAGACCAGCGACGACGACTGCCGAGCGCCACCCGAACAAGAAGGGGCGTCACCTTCGGTAATATTCGTGACAGTACCCCCCAGCGCGCCGACGCTGGCCTCGGGGATGACCCGGGGGCCGAGGCGCTGGGCGATCCGGACGGAGGCGATGGAATTCACTCAACATAGATGGGTCTAGAATATCCCTCACCAGAACCCAGCACCTCTCCTCCGGACCGTACCCCTCCCAGTCAACGAGGTACTGCAAGCCCCTCCCCCGGTGTCTCGAGTCCAGAATAGCTCGTATGTTGTACGCCGGGGACTCCTCGATGTCCAGAGGGGGCGGAGGAACCTCCGGAACCTCATCTTCCTGCAGGGGACCAGCTACCACCGGCCTGAGAAGAGACACATGAAACGAGGGATTAATGCGATAATACGAAGGAAGTAATAATCGATAACAAACCTCGTTTATTCTCCTCAGGACTTTAAAAGGCCCTATACACTGCGGACCCAGCTTCCGGTAGGGCAAGATGTGGGGCAGATTTCGGGTCGAGAGCCAGACCCTGTCCCCAGGTGCAAACACGGGTGCTTCACTGCGGTGACGGTCAGCGCTCTTCTTCTGCCTTATACTCGCTTGGCGTAATGACTCTTGGACCGCCCTCCAGGTCTCCTTAGAGCGCTGTACCCACTCCTTTACCGCAGGAGCCTCAGTCTGGCTCTGATGCCACGGTGCCAGGACTGGCTGGTACCCCAACACGCACTCAAATGGTGAAATGTTGGTAGAGGAGTGGCTTAGTGAGTTCTGGGCTATTTCTGCCCAGGGAATATATCTCGCCCACTCCCCTGGCCGGTCCTGGCAATACGACCGCAGAAACCTACCCACCTCCTGGTTAACTCTCTCCACCTGCCCATTACTCTCCGGGTGATACCCTGAGGTCAGGCTGACCGAGACCCCCAGACGTTCCATAAATGCCCTCCAAACACGGGAGATAAATTGGGGGCTCCGATCAGAAACTATATCCTCGGGCACCCCGTAGTGCCGGAAGACATGGGTGAAAAGAGCTTCCGCAGTCTGTAGGGCCGTAGGGAGACCGGGCAATGGGATAAGACGGCAGGACTTAGAGAACCGATCCACAATGACCAGGATAGTTGTGTTACCCTGAGAGGGGGGAAGGTCAGTAAGAAAATCCACCTATAGATGGGTTCACGGCCATTGTGGAACGGGAAGAGGTTGTAATTTACCTCTTGGCAGGTGTCTAGAAGCCTTACTCTGGGCGCACACCGAACAGGAGGAAACATAGAATCACACATCCCTCCTCAAAGTGGGCCACCAGTACTTCCTCTCAAGACCTCTCACTGTCCTAAAAATACCTGGGTGACCCGACGAGGGTAGACAATGAGCCCATCGAATCAATTGATCACGAACAGCCTCCGGACACTGTGGAGGCGCAGGTTCCTCCCTTAGCGCCCGCTCGATGTCCGCTTCCACATCCCATACTACTGGTGCCACCAGCTTAGCTGCCGGAATGATGGGAGTAGGATCGATGGACCTGTCCTCAGTGTCATAGAGTCTTGACAGCGCGTCAGCCTTTGTGTTGAGGGAACCTGGTCTATACGAGATAGTGAAACAAAATCTAGTGAAAAACATGGCCCACCTTGCCTGACGAGGATTCAGTCTCCTAGCTGATCGGATATACTCCAGGTTACGGTGGTCAGTCCAGATAAGGAAAGGGTGCTTAGCCCCCTCAAGCCAGTGTCTCCACACCTTCAGGGCCTTAACCATAGCCAACAACTCCCTATCCCCCACATCATAATTCTGCTCCGCTGGCCCGAGTTTCTTCGAAAAAAAGGCACAGGGGCGGAGCTTTGGTGGCGCACCCGAACGCTGCGAGAGCACCGCTCCAACCCCAGCCTCGGATGCGTCCACCTCTACTATAAACGCCAAAGAAGGGTCCGGATGCGCCAACACCGGCGCCTCAGTAAACATCGCCTTCAACTTATGAAAAGCTCCATTCGCCTCTGCTGACCACTGCAAACGCACCGGCCCCCCCTTCAGCAGTGAGGTAATAGGGGCAGCTACCTGACCAAAACCCCGGATAAACATCCGGTAGTAATTAGCAAACCCCAAGAACCGCTGCACCTCCTTTACCGTGGTCGGAGTCGGCCAATTACGCACGGCCTTTACGCGGTCACCCTCCAATACCAACCCAGAGCTGGAAATGCGATAACCCAGGAAGGAAACTGGTTGTTTGGAAAACTCACATTTCTCCGCCTTCACATACAGGTCATGCTCCAGCAGTCGTCTAAGAACCTTGCGCACAAGAGATACATGCGCAGTGCGTGTAGCGGAGTAGATTAAAATATCGTCAATATACACCACTACACCCTGTCCGTGCAGGTCTCTGAGAATCTCATCCACGAAGGATTGAAATATAGCTGGAGCATTCTTTAAACCGTATGGCATGACGAGGTACTCATAATGGCCAGAAGTATTGCTAAATGCAGTTTTCCACTCATCTCCCTCCCGAATACGCACCAGATTATAAGCATTCCTGAGATCCAGTTTAGTGAAGAACTGCGCTCTGTGAAATGATTCCACTGCCATAGCAATGAGAGGTAGTGGGTAACTAAAACCCACTGTGATGGAATTTAGACCTCTATAATCAATACACGGACGTAAACCACCATCTTTTTCTTCACAAAAAAGAAAATCGAAGAGACAGGTGACATGGAGGGCCGAATGTACCCCTGTCCCAGAGCCTCGGTGATATAATTTTCCATAGCCACCTTCTCCTCCTGGGACAAAGGATACACATGACTCCTGGGGAGTGCAGCGTTACCCCCGAGGTTTATCACGCAATCCCCTTGCCTATGGGGTGGTAATTAGGTCGCCTTCTTTTTACTGAAAACGATAGCCAAATCATCATACTCAGCTGGAATGCGCACGGTAGAAACCTGGTCTGGACTCTCCACCGTTGTCGCACCGATGGAAACCCCTACACACCTGCCTGAACACTCATCAGACCACCCCTGTAGAGTTCCCTGTTTCCACGAAATCGTAGGATTATGAATAGCTAGACAGGGAATCCCCAGTACAACTGGAAACGCAGGTGAATCGATAAGGAACAAACTCATTCACTCCTTGTGATTCCCCTGCGTAATCATCTCCAACGAAATTGTGGCTTTCTTCACCAGCCCTGACCCTAATGGTCAACTATCTAAAGAGTGCACGGTAAAAGGGAGGTCTACTTTTACTAACGGAATCCTCAATCTCTGAGCGAGTCCGCGATCTATAAAGTTTTCAGCTGCGCCTGAATCTACCAGTGCCTTATGCTGGAGAGAAGGAGAATAATTAATGAAACAAATTAATAGGAACATGTGACCAACAGAAAACTCTGGGAGAGTGTGGTGCTTACTCACCTGGGGTGACCGATGAGTGTTCTGCCTGCCCTCTCGATTCCCAGATGAATTCCTCCAGCACCGACCAGACGTGTGCCCTCTCCGGCCACATCTGGTACAGGAGGAGCTTCCTCCTCCGATCTCCCTTGACGCGGTCCCTCCTAGCTCCATCGGGATAGGAGCAGGAGGGTCAGGAGGTAGAACTGACAGGACCCTTTCAGAATGTCCACGAGCAGCTAGCAGATGGTCCAACCGGATCGACAGGTCTATCAGTCCATCCAGGCTAAGTGTAGTATCCCGACAGGCCAACTCCCTACAGACGTCCTCTCTCAGGCTACACCTGTAATGGTCTATCAGGGCCCTGTCGTTCCACCCTGCTCCCGCGCCAAGGTCCGGAACTCCAGCGCGAAGTCCTGCGCGCTCCTCGTCCCCTGTCTAAGATGGAACAATCTCTCACCCGCCGCTCGACCTTCTGGAGGAGGGCTGATCCTAGGCGATGGAGGATGGACGTGTGATGATGGACTCTCTCCTCCATAGTGGGAAGAGGAGTGGTCGCTGCTCCTGCTGACTCCATATCGTGGTGCGGGCTTCTGTTACAGTAAATGAGTGATGAGGTGTGGAGTCAGGCGCAGAGAGCAAAAGATGTGGGAAAAAAACACGCTTTAATGTCCCGGAAACATAACATGAACAAAAGTGGAAACACAAATGAACAGAAATATAAACAGACAGCGTGAAACCCAAATGCAAACAAAAATACACTCAAACAACAATACAGACGAACAAGCCCGCACGAAACAGAAGCGGGCTGAACAGACTATATATAACCCTACCCTAACAACCAAACAAGAAACAGGTGCTACCAATTAGACAGAACTAAAGGAACACAGAACAACGGATCGGCGATAGCTAGTAGACCGGCGACGACGACCGCCGAGCGCCACCCGAAAAAGAAGGGGCGTCACCTTTGGTAATATTCGTGACATCGTTAGGATGTTTTTAACATATAGCTTCAATAAAGTTCCAACTGGAGTATTCCTTCTTATCTTCGTGAGCCATGGAACGCAAGTGACTACCATGAGGGAAAAGTGCAATCACAAAATGGCTGTTTGATGGACATCTGATATATTCTGCTCTCATTCACTCCCACAACAACATAGAAGCCTCATTATAATTTCTATTGATGGTTGACATCTAGTGGAACCCCTAGGCAGTGCAACATCATTCATATCTCAAGGGGATTTCATTGGGGACTCTGGTGAATACATACAAGCTCAGATTTCTGACTTCCTGTTTTGATTTCAACTCAGGATTTTGCCTGCCAATATGAGTTCTGTTACTCACAGACATCATTCAAACAGTTTTAGAAACATCAGAGTGTTTTCTATCCAATTATAATAATGCTATGCAAATATTAGCAACTATGACTGAGGAGCAGGCCGTTTGATATGGGCACCTTTCATCCAAGCTACTCAATACTGCCCCTGCAGCCATAAAAAGTTAAAAGCTTTGTAGAGACTTAATGTTGTTTTGTAAAGCAAATGCTGTAACCACAGTTGCAGCATGTGGGGGGATGGCCTGTTGTCTCTGATTTGACTAAAACCATACACTTCATGGAATACAGAACCATCTCACACAGCAGAGTGAATGCACATTAGGATTCTCATCCATAACATCGAGCTCAGGGGGAAAGGAAAACTTAACTTGTTATCTGGGAAATCTGTGGTGAGTAGTTATTAATTCCTCTACAGATGAAGGATCTTAATTTGATCAGCATGGAAATATGAAACCTGTAGTGTATTTGAGGTTGAAAAAGGATTCTGAAGTCTGTAATTTCCATTTTGAAATTTCAGACTTGATTTTCCCTCATGAAAAAATGAGTAGGTGTGTCCTAACTTTTCACTGGTAACTTTTCACTGTTGGATAGTGTCTCCTGACCCTCCTGTCTCAGCCTCCAGTATTTATGCTGCAGTAGTTTATGTGTCGGGGGCTAGGGTCAGTTTGTTTATCTGGTACTTTTCAGAAAGCAGTTTAGAGGTTACACCGGCAGGCCCCGGTGGCAATAAATTAATAAAACCAAAAGCTTACCTTGACATGGAAGAGTTTCACTGTTGGATAACCATATTTAGCTAGCTAACAAAGCATCCACTCTGTTTGAGCCAGGTGTTTGAGTAGGCTGCATTTGTTAGCTAATTGAAAGTTAAAGTTAAAAACAATACAACCAAATATAGCTAAATTTCTCTCTCTCTCTCTCTTGCTTCTCCTTCATTTTGGAAGAAATTAATTTGTTCGAAATGGCTATTGTCTTTCTCTCTATTTGAGTCAAATACTCACCACATTGTATGCACTGCAGTGCTAGCTTGCTGTAGCTTCTGCTTTCAGTACTAGATTCATTCTCTGATCTTTTTTTATTGGTTGGACAACATGCCAGTTCATGCTGCAAGAGCTCTGATAGGTTGGAGGACGTGCTCCGGAAGTTGCCATAATTACTGTGTAAGTCTATGGAAGGGGGTGATAACCATGTCCTCCTCGGTTCTGTATTGAATTTAATGTACCCAGAGGAGGACAGAAGCTAGCTGTCCTCTGGCTACACCATGGTGCTACCCTACAGAGTGCTGCTGTAGACTTTCCTTGCAAAATACTGTGTTTTAATCAACTATTTGGTTAGGTGAATATATTTAGTAAAACATAACTTTTTTCATGTTTAATTATGTTTATTTTTATGAAATGGTACAGTATGTGCTGAAGTGACAGTCCTGTGTTGTTTAGAGGTCAACAGATATATGATCTTCATTTGAGCCAGTTTGCCACAGCAGGACAATAATCCTGCTGCAACAGAAATTGTAAATTATTATGTGGATTTTAATTAATGGACATTTATTTTAGAGGCTGATACATTTTTCATTAGTGCAAATCAAGTCTGACCTTATAAAGTGGAAACTTTTGAATTTTTTTAAAACCTTGAAAACACTAGATGTTTGCATTTCCTGCAATGCAGGAACATTATCAGCAACATTATCAGCAATCAAATTAAGTTCATACATCTGTATTTTGAAAGATAACTAATTCTAGCAGTTGCTATGCTGGTGAGTTCCGTGCATTTAGTTTACATGTAATGGAAGGCTGAGCCCAGGACAGTAGGCAGTAGCACTGTTGTGTTTCTTGACATTTGTATAGAAATAGCTCTCTCTCTCACTCACTCCCCCTCTCTCATAAACAGGTTGGAGGCGTTGGGTCAAACAGGACAAATATCAGCACCCACCCACTACCAAAGCTGCAGCATGAACATTACTCTTCCTCCTCCTCAATGAAACAACCAAGTTAATTGAGTATGCCTACACTTGTTTATAATTGATCTCCTTGAATATAACTACTTCCATATCTTAAGAGGATTGATTTAAAAACTATTCTATGCTCCATGTGTGACGCAAGGTAAAATGCAAGACCAATATCTCAGTCTAAGGAGAAGGTAAACAACAACAAGATAGCGTGAATTATGCATAAAATCCATATAATCTCCTCACCACTTTTCTAGTGTTTGCAAACCAATTTGTTGGCAGGTAGCCTAGTGGTTAGAGTTTTGGACTAGTAACCGAAAGGTTGCAATATAGAATCCCCGAGCTGACAAGGTAAAAATCTGTGTTTCTGCCGCTGAACAAGGCAGTTAACCCACTGTTCCTAGGCTGTCATTGAAAATAAGAATTTGTTCTTAACTGACTTGCCTTGTTAAATAAAGGTAAAAAAACAATGAACTGTATTCTCTGTAGTGCCTAACTTCCTGCGTACCTGTTGCCCTTGCTGACGTCAGGCCTTTCAACAGCACTCACTCGCTCAACGGGCATTGTAATGAGTTTACTTGGCCAGTCAGCATGTTGGGAATGTGCTATCACGGCACATTAAATTGACCCAAACAACCACTTAATACATTGCTCATGGCAGGTCAAGGGAAGTGGAGGAGGCCAGGGGATTAATCAACTGAGCTGAAAGAGAGAGGTCTGCCCATCCAGCCCTGATGCTGATCCTTACGAACACCAGGGTGGAAATCAACTATAGTTATATGAGGGACTGTGGGAAATTAATGGCCAAATCAATATTTCCAATCTCATCAATATCAACACCCTTTTCCAAAGCACCAATTCCTAAAAGCTCTCTGGCGGGTCTTGCCAATCTTCATCAATGTACAGTGGGGAGAACAAGTATTTGATACACTGCCGATTTGCAGGTTCTTACTTACAAAGCATGTAGATGTTAATATTGATCATAGGTACATTTCAACTGTGAGAGACGGAGTCTAAAATAAAAATCCAGAAAATTACAGTGTATGATTTTTAAGTAATTCATTTGCATTTTATTGCATGCCATAATATTTGATACATCAGAAAAGCAGAATTTAATATTTGGTACAGAAACCTTTATTTGCAATTATAGAGATCACACGTTTCCTGTAGTTCTTGACCAGGTTTGCACACACTGCAGCAGGGATTTTGGCCCACTCCTCCATACAGACCTTCTCCAGATCCTTCATGTTTTGGGGCTGTCGCTGGGCAATACGGACTTTCAGCTCCCTCCAAAGATTTTCTATTGGGTTCAGGTCTGGAGACTGGCTAGGCCACTCAAGGACCTTGAGATGCTTCTTACGAAGCCACTCCTTAGTTGCCCTGGCTGTGTGTTTCGGGTCATTGTCATGCTGGAAGACCCAGCCACGACCCATCTTCAATGCTCTTACTGAGGGAAGGAGGTTGTTGGCCAAGATCTCGCGATACATGGCCCCATCCATCCTCCCATCAATAGGGTGCAGTCGTCCTGTCCCCTTTGCAGAAAAGCATCTCCAAATAATGATGTTTCCACCTCCATGCTTCACGGTTGGGATGGGGTTCTTGGGGTTGTACTCATCCTTCTTCCTCCAAACACGGCGAGTGGAGTTTAGACCAAAAAGCTATATTTTTGTCTCATCAGACCAAATGACCTTCTCCCATTCATCCTCTGGATGATCCAGATGGTCATTGGCTTGAGCAGGGTGACCTTGCGTGCGCTGCAGGATATAATCCATGACGGCGTAGTGTGTTACTAATGGTTTTCTTTGAGACTGTGGTCCCAGCTCTCTTCAGGTCATTGACCAGGTCCTGTCGTGTAGTTCTGGGCTGATCCCTCACCTTCCTCATGATCATTGATGCCCCACGAGGTGGGATCTTGCATGGAGCCCCAGACCGAGGGTGATTGACTGTCATCTTGAACTTCTTCCATTTTCTAATAATTGCACCAACAGTTGTTGCCTTCTCACCAAGCTGCTTGCCTATTGTCCTGTAGCCCATCCGAGCCTTGTGCAGGTCTACACTTTTATCCCTGATGTCCTTACACAGCTCTCTGATCTTGGCCATTGTGGAGAGGTTGGAGTCTGTTTGATTGAGTGTGTGGACAGGTGTCTTTTATACAGGTAACGAAACAGAACAAGAGACTCGCATGAATCAGGCCTTCATGGTCGAATTGCTCCAATGAAACCACTACTAAAGGACACAAATGAGAAGAAGAGACTTGCTTGGGCCAAGAAACATGAACAATGGACATAAAACTGGTGGAAATCTGACCTTTGGTCTGACGAGTCCAAATTTGAGATTTTTGCTTCCAACCTCCGTTTCTTTGTGAGACGCAGAGTAGGTGAACAGATGATCTCTGCATGTGTGGTTCCCACCATGAAGCTTGGAGGGGTGATGGTGTTGGGGTGCTTCGCTGCTGACACTGTCTATGATTTACTTAGAATTCAAGGTACACTTTAACAGCATGGCTACCACAGCATTCTGCAGCGATACGCCATCGCATCTGGATTGTGCTCAGTGTATCATTTGTTTTCAACAGGAAAATGACCCAACACACCTTCAGGCTGTGTAAGGGCTATTTGACCAAGAAAGAGAGTGATGGAGTGCTGCAAGAGATGACCTGGATTCGACAATCACCCGGCCTCAGCCCAATTGAGATGGTTTGGGATTAGTTGGACCACAGATTGAAGAAAAAGCAGTCAACAACTGCTCGGTTACATTTGAAGTCGGAAGTTTACATGCACTTAGGTTGGAGTCATTAAAACTTGTTTTTCAACCACTCCACAAATTTCTTGTTAACAAACTATAGTTTTGGCAAGTTGGTTGGGAGATCTACTAGGTGCATGACACAAGTACATTTTCCAGAAGTGTCAGAAGTTTACATACACTAATTTGACTGTGCCTTTAAACAGCTTGGAAAATTGCAGAAAATTATATCATGGCTTTAGAAGCTTCTGATAGGAAACTTGTCATCATTAGTCAATTGGAGGTGTAACTGTGGATGTATTTCAAGGCCTACCTTCAAACTTAGTCCCTCTTTGCTTGGCATCATGGGAAAATCAAAAGAAATCAGTCAAGACCTCAGAAGAAAATTGTAGACCTCCACAAGTCTGGTTCATCCTTGGGAGCAATTTAAAAATGCCTGAAGGTACCACGTTCATCTGTATAAACAATAGTACGCAAGTATAAACACCATGGGACCACACAGCCGTCATAACGCTCAGGATGGACACGCGTTCTGTCTCCTAGAGATGAACGTACTTAGGTGCGAATAGAGTGTAAATCAATCCCAGAACAACAGCAAAGGACCTTGTGAAGATGATTGAGGAAACAGGTACAAAAGTATCTATATACACAGTAAAATGAGTCCTATATTGACATAACCTGAAAGGCCGCTCAGCAAGGAAGTAGCCACTGCTCCAAAACCACCGTAAAAAAGCCAGACTACAGCATTGCAGTTGAAGCTGATTTAGGGAATGCCAAGAGTGTGTAAAATATGTCATCAAGGAAGTGGATAGCTGCAAACGTTCTACTTTTAAACTCGGACAAAACAGAGATGCTTGTTCTAGGTCCCAAGAAACAAAGAGATCTTCTGTCGAATCTGACAATTAATCTTAATGGTTGTACAGTCGTCTCAAATAAAACAGTGAAGGACCTCGGCGTTACTCTGGACCCTGATCTCTCTTTTGAAGAACATATCAAGACCATTTCAAGGACCGCTTTTTTTCCATCTACGTAACATTGCAAAAATCAGAAACTTTCTGTCCAAAAATGATGCAGAAAAATGAATCCATGCTTTTGTCACTTCTAGGTTAGACGACTGCAATGCTCTACTTTCCGGCTACCCGGATAAAGCACTAAATAAACTTCAGTTAGTGCTAAATACGGCTGCTAGAATCCTGACTAGAACCAAAATATTTGATAATATTACTCCAGTGCTAGCCTCCCTACACTGGCTTCCTGTCAAAGCAAGGGCTGATTTCAAGGTTTTACTGCTAACCTACAAAGCATTACATGGGCTTGCTCCTACCTATCTCTCTGATTTGGTCCTGTCGTACATACCTACACGTACGCTACGGTCACAAGACGCAGGCCTCCTAATTGTCCCTAGAATGTCTAAGCAAACAGCTGGAGGCAGGGCTTTCTCCTATAGAGCTCCATTTTTATGGAACGGTCTGCCTACCCATGTCAGAGACGCAAACTCGGTCTCAACCTTTAAGTCCTTGTTGGAGACTCATCTCTTCAGTGGGTCATATGATTGAGTGTAGTCTGGCCCAGGAGTGGGAAGGTGAACGGAAAGGCTCTGGAGCAACGAACCACCCTTGCTGTCTCGGCCTGGCCGGTTCCCCTCTTTCCACTGGGATTCTCTGCCTCTAACCCTATTACAGGGGCTGAGTCACTGGCTTACTGGGGCTCTCTCATACCGTCCCTAGAGGGGGTGAGTCACCTGAGTGGGTTGATTCACTGGTGTGGTCATCCTGTCTGGGTTGGCACCCCCCCTTTGTGTTGTGCCGTGGCGGAGATCTTTGTGGGCTATACTCAGCATTGTCTCAGGATGGTAAATTGGTGGTTGAAGATATCCCTCTAGTGGTGTGGGGGCTGTGCTTTGGCAAAGTGGGTGGGGTTATATCCTTCCTGTTTGGCCCTGTCTGGGGGTGTCATCGGATGGGGCCACAGTGTCTGCTGACCCCTTCTGTCTCAGCCGCCAGTATTTATGCTGCAGTAGTTTGTGTCGGGGGGCTAGGGTCAGTTTGTTATATCTGGAGTACTTCTCCTGTCCTATTCGGTGTCCTGTGTGAATTTAAGCGTGCTCTCTCTAATTCTCTCTTTCTCTCTTTCTCTCTCTAGGAGGACCTGAGCCCTAGGACCATGCCTCAGGACCACCTGACATGATTACTCCTTGCTGTCCCCAGTCCACCTGGCCGTGCTTCTGCTCCAGTTTCAACTGTTCTGCCTTATTATTATTCGACCATGCTGGTCATTTATGAACATTTGAACATCTTGGCCATGTTCTGTTATAATCTCCACCCGGCACAGCCAGAAGAGGACTGGCCACCCCTCATAGCCTGGTTCCTCTCTATGTTTCTTCCTAGGTTTTGGCCATTCTAGGGAGTTTTTCCTAGCCACCGTGCTTCTACACCTGCATTGCTTGCTGTTTGGAGTTTTAGGCTGGGTTTCTGTACAGCACTTTGAGATATCAGCTGATGTACGAAGGGCTATATAAATACATTTGATTTGATTTGATCAAGGCAAGGGTGGCTACTTTAAAGAATCTAAAATATAAACTATCTTTTGATTTGTTTAACACCTTTTTAGTTGCTACATGATTGATATTTTATTTTGGATTTTCTTTAAGTATCAAAAACATAAATAAAAAACATATTTGATGAAAATGTTTATTTGGCCTTACTGCTAATACCCCCAACATGGAACAGATAGTCCCCCCAAGAAATATAAAGGAAGTTTGGTCTGAAGTGTCTATCCTATATCTGAATAATACGAGAATAGAGATACGAGAATAATCAAGATTTTTTTGTACATGTACAGTATTTAACCCCATGTTTTTGTCAATTAACATTCTCCATGCATTTTTCCATACATTTTTTCGACTGGTACAGGGGGACCTCCAAACGAGTCTTGTGAGGCCTGTGGGCATCATAGAGCACAACACCCGACATGTACGGTGCATTTGGAAAGTATTCAGACCCCTTGAATTTTTCCATATGTTATTACATCATAGCCTTATTCCAAAATTGATCAAATATGTTTTCCCTCATCAATATACACACAAAACCCCATAATGACAGCAAAAACAGGTTTTCAGAAATGTTTGCACATTTATTACAAATAAAAATGGAAATATTGTATTTACAGAAGTATTCAGACCTTTTGCTATGAGACTCGAAATTGAGTTCAGGTTCATACTGTTTCTTTTGATCATCCTTGAGATGTTTCTACAACTTGACTGGAGTTCACCTGTGGTAAATTCAATTGAGTCTCTGGTCTGATGAAACCAAGGTTCAACTCTTTGACCTGAATGCCAAGCGTCACGTCTGGAGGAAACCTGGCACCATCCCTACGGTGAAGCATGGTGGTGGCAGCATCATGCTGTGGGGATATTTTTCAGCGGCAGGGACTTGTAAGACTAGTCAGGATCGGGCGAAAGATGAATGGAGCAAAGTACAGCGAGATCGTTGTTGACAACCTGCTCCAGAGTGCTCAGACTGAATCAAAGGAAAATGACCCTAAGCACACAGCCAATACAACGCAGGAGTGGCTTCGGGACAAGTATCTGAATGTCCTTGAGTGGCCTCCCAGGGCCTGGACTTGAACCCGATCTATGTCCTTTGCTGTTGTTCTGGGATTGATTCTGGGATTGATTTGCACTTTTCGCACCAAAGTAGGTCCATCTCTATAATGGTTGCGTGGGGTTTATACTTGCGTACTATTGTTTATACAGATGAACGTGGTACCTTCAGGCATTTTTAAATTGCTCCCAAGGATGAACCAGACTTGTGGAGGTCTACAATTTTCTTCTGAGGTCTTGGCTGATTTCTTTTGATTTTCCCATTAGGTCAAGCAAAGAGGCACTGAGTTTGCATTTACATTTACATTTAAGTCATTTAGCAGACGCTCTTATCCAGAGCGACTTACAAATTGGTGCATTCACCTTATGACATCCAGTGGGACAGTCACTTAACAATAGTGCATCTAAAACTTAAGGGGGGTGAGAGGGATTACTTATCCTATCCTAGGTATTCCTTAAAGAGGTGGGGTTTCAGGTGTCTCTGGAAGGTGGTGATTGACTCCGCTGTCCTGGCGTCGTGAGGGAGTTTGTTCCACCATTGGGGGGCCAGGGCAGCGAACAGTTTTGACTGGGCTGAGCGGGAGCTGTACTTCCTCAGTGGTAGGGAGGCGAGCAGGCCAGAGGTGGATGAACGCAGTGCCCTTGTTTGGGTGTAGGGCCTGATCAGAGCCTGGAGGTACTGAGGTGCCGTTCCCCTCACAGCTCCGTAGGCAAGCACCATGGTCTTGTAGCGGATGCGAGCTTCAACTGGAAGCCAGTGGAGAGAACGGAGGAGCGGGGTGACGTGAGAGAACTTGGGAAGGTTGAACACCAGACGGGCTGCGGCGTTCTGGATGAGTTGAAGGGGTTTAATGGCACAGGCAGGGAGCCCAGCCAACAGCGAGTTGCAGTAATCCAGACGGGAGATGACAAGTGCCTGGATTAGGACCTGCGCCGCTTCCTGTGTGAGGCAGGGTCGTACTCTGCGGATGTTGTAGAGCATGAACCTACAGGAACGGGCCACCGCCTTGATGTTGGTTGAGAACGACAGGGTGTTGTCCAGGATCACGCCAAGGTTCTTGGCGCTCTGGGAGGAGGACACAATGGAGTTGTCAACCGTGATGGCGAGATCATGGAACGGGCAGTCCTTCCCGGGAGGAAGAGCAGCTCCGTCTTGCCGAGGTTCAGCTTGAGGTGGTGATCCGTCATCCACACTGATATGTCTGCCAGACATGCAGAGATGCGATTCGCCACCTGGTCATCAGAAGGGGGAAAGGAGAAGATTAATTGTGTGTCGTCTGCATAGCAATGATAAGAGAGACCATGTGAGGTTATGACAGAGCCAAGTGACTTGGTGTATAGCGAGAATAGGAGAGGGCCAAGAACAGAGCCCTGGGGGACACCAGTGGTGAGAGCGCGTGGTGAGGAGACAGATTCTCGCCACGCCACCTGGTAGGAGCGACCTGTCAGGTAGGACGCAATCCAAGCGTGGGCCGCGCCGGAGATGCCCAACTCGGAGAGGGTGGAGAGGAGGATCTGATGGTTCACAGTATCGAAGGCAGCCGATAGATCTAGAAGGATGAGAGCAGAGGAGAGAGAGTTAGCTTTAGCAGTGCGGAGCGCCTCCGTGATACAGAGGAGAGCAGTCTCAGTTGAATGACTAGTCTTGAAACCTGACTGATTTGGATCAAGAAGGTCATTCAGAGAGAGATAGCGGGAGAGCTGGCCAAGGACGGCACGTTCAAGAGTTTTGGAGAGAAAAGAAAGAAGGGATACTGGTCTGTAATTGTTGACATCGGAGGGATCGAGTGTAGGTTTTTTCAGAAGGGGTGCAACTCTCGCTCTCTTGAAGACGGAAGGGACGTAGCCAGCGGTCAGGGATGAGTTGATGAGCGAGGTGAGGTAAGGGAGAAGGTCTCCGGAAATGGTCTGGAGAAGAGAGGAGGGGATAGGGTCAAGCGGGCAGGTTGTTGGGCGGCCGGCCGTCACAAGACGCGAGATTTCATCTGGAGATAGAGGGGAGAAAGAGGTCAGAGCACAGGGTATGGCAGTGTGAGCAGAACCAGCGGTGTCATTTGACTTAGCAAACGAGGATCGGATGTCGTCGACCTTCTTTTCAAAATGGTTGACGAAGTCATCTGCAGAGAGGGAGGAGGGGGGGGGGGGAGGAGGATTCAGGAGGGAGGAGAAGGTGGCAAAGAGCTTCCTAGGGTTAGAGGCAGATGCTTGGAATTTAGCGTGGTAGAAAGTGGCTTTAGCAGCAGAGACAGAGGAGGAAAATGTAGAGAGGAGGGAGTGAAAGGATGCCAGGTCCGCAGGGAGGCGAGTTTTCCTCCATTTCCGCTCGGCTGCCCGGAGCCCTGTTCTGTGAGCTCGCAATGAGTCATCGAGCCACGGAGCGGGAGGGGAGGACCGAGCCGGCCTGGAGGATAGGGGACATAGAGAGTCAAGGGATGCAGAGAGGGAGGAGAGGAGGGTTGAGGAGGCAGAATCAGGAGATAGGTGGGAGAAGGTTTGAGCGGAGGGAAGAGATGATAGGATGGAAGAGGAGAGAGTAGCGGGGGAGAGAGAGCGAAGGTTGGGACGGCGCGATACCATCCGAGTAGGGGCAGTGTGGGAGGTGTTGGATGAGAGCGAGAGGGAAAAGGATACAAGGCAGTGGTCGGAGACTTGGAGGGGAGTTGCAATGAGGTTAGTGGAAGAACAGCATCTAGTAAAGATGAGGTCGAGCGTATTGCCTGCCTTGTGAGTAGGGGGGGAAGGTGAGAGGGTGAGGTCAAAAGAGGAGAGGAGTGGAAAGAAGGAGGCAGAGAGGAACGAGTCAAAGGTAGACGTGGGGAGGTTAAAGTCGCCCAGAACTGTGAGAGGTGAGCCGTCCTCAGGAAAGGAGCTTATCAAGGCATCAAGCTCATTGATGAACTCTCCGAGGCCTTGAAATACATCCACAGGTACACCTCCAATTGACTAATGATGACAAGTTTCCTATCAGAAGCTTCTAAAGCCATGACATAATTTTCTGGAATTTTCCAAGCTGTTTAAAGGCACAGTCAACTTAGTGTATGTAAACTTCTGACCCAATGGAATTATGATACAGTAAATTATAAGTGAAATAATCTGTCTGTAAACAATTGTTGTAAAAATTACTTGTGTCATGCACAAAGTAGATGTCCTAACCGACTTGCCAAAACTATAGCTTGTTAACAGGAAATTTGTGGAGTGGTTGAAAAATGAATTTTAATGACTGCAACCTAAGTGTGTGTAAACTTACGACTTCAACTGTGTTGTAGGCGGATGTGGTGGATTGAGAAGCACCCAATAATAATCAATTTCAAATCAATACAATTCATTTATAAAGCCCTTACATTACATGTTGTACAGAAACCCAGCCTAAAACCCCAAACAGCAAGCAATGCAGGTGTAGACGCACGATGGCTAGGAAAAACTAGAAAGTCCAGAACCTAGGAAGAAACTTATAGAGGAACCAGGCTATGAGGGGTGGCCAGTCCTCTTCTGGCTGTGCCGGGTGGAGATTATAACAGAATATGGCCAAGATGTTCAAATGTTCATAGATGACCAGCAGGATCAAATAATAATAATCACAGTGGTTGTCGAGAGTGCAACTTTTCAGCACCTCAGGAGTAAATGTCAGTTGGCTTTTCATAGCCAATCATTAAGAGTATCTTGTAACGGTCATCTGATGAAGAAGGATCGGACTAAAGCGCAGCATGGTAGGTGTTCATGACTTTTAGTAACACTAGAACAAAATAACAAAGTGAGAAACGAAACAGTCCTGTCAGGTGCAGAACATTAAACAGAAAACAACTACCCACAAAACACAGGTGGGAAAAGGCTACCTAAGTATGGTTCCCAATCAGAGACAATGACAGACAGCTGTCCCTGATTGAGAACCATACCTGGCCAAAACAAAGAAATACAAAACATAGAAAAATGAACATAGCATGCCCACCCAAATCACACCCCGACCAAACCAAAATAGAGACATAAAAACCTCTCTAAGGTCAGGGCGTGACATATCTCTACCACTCCTGCTGTCTCTAAAGAGTTGAAAACAGCAGGTCTGGGACAGGTAGCACGTCCGGTGAACAGGTCAGTCTTCCATAGCCGCAGGCCGAAAAAAAAAAAGATATCTCTAGTTTAAACTGACAGATTTCTATGGTGATGTTTTCTTATGCTAATTAGATTTCCGGACAACGACCTTTTAAGAGGATGCTTTCAGACATAATCTGTGTCTTAAATGTGTTGTTCATAGATTTCATAATACACAAAAACTACCACCTGTTGGCAATATTCCTTGTTTGTATTCATTTCAGAGCATTAACAAACACTGAATAGATTAAGTGGACACATTTTTCAGCACTCTTCAGCAGAAAGTGCATTTTCAGTTCTGCATTTCAAATGTTTTAAAAAGGATATTATGAGCAAATGTCAGGCCTTCCGGAGTGCTTTTATGCCCTTGTTGATACACACTTTCAGATGGAGCTGTGAAAATGCCATATCGCAGAGAACAGATATTGGAGCACCGATATTATTCTAGCCTGCAGATATTGTTTTGATAAAACAGTGAACAATCTCTGAAACAATTTTGATTAATTTAGTTCCATTGTTGCAGCTATGAATATATGAAAAGTAAAGTAATTTTGTAATAAAACAAACAAGATGAATTTAAAGTGTTTATGTATTATTGCATTATTTGCAAATTCTGAAATCTCATTATTGCATTGGACTGGTCACATTATAGATCAATGGGATACTTATCCTCATATCACTTATGTCTTATTCTATTGAAATACATTTACATATCCTTCTATTATGCACAAAATATTTGAACATTTGTCATTGTGATTAGGCACAGATCGTGAATGCTTTCCAGCTGTAGACATGAGCACTTGTGTAATGGATCGAGTAGGTGTACTGTATATTTGTGATTGAATGACTGAAGTAGCACTTCATGAAATATGTTTAAAAAAAATAGTAACCACATGTGTCAAAGACTAAATATACTACAATACAAAAACGGCTGTAGATCACAAGCGACAGTGAGTTGAATCATATATTTGGCATATTTGGGCATAGAACAGGTCAAATAGCAATACTTTTTGTTTTTAAGCTATTTTATTCTGAAATGTATTTCAAAATACATAAGCTGAAGTCATTTTAATGATAAATACAAATTCCTCTTTTTAAGACATTTGAGTTCCCTCTTTTTCAAACAACATTATCGTGTTTGTCTCTGCTTGGGAGAAACCCAAAGCTAACGTGATGGTTGGTTGAGTTTATGTTCTGAGCAATCCGGAATACTTGAGAATAATGCAGTGATGTTCCAGCCACTTCAGCTTAACAGTTTTCTCATAGGAGAACACATGGCAAGGCAGGCTGTGTCTGGAGCCATGGAACAGATTTGGTATATGCCTCCATGTTTTGTGCAACAGCAAGATAATGTTCCAACAACAGTGTGATGGCAGAAGTTTGTGTGAAATGTTCTCAAAATGCTTTTGGAACATCCATGTCATCATACACTTGCAGAGGAATCATTACCTAGCGGACCAGTAAGAACATTACCATTCTAACAACGACTTGAGTGAAGTTCTGAACTCTTAAGTGTTAGTTCACAGATGAACATTTTCCTTAACATTCCCCATGTATTCCTGCATCACAGTTGCAGACAGCTGTATTGTTTAATGGAAAGTTTGTTGTCCTTACATCACGTCGGTAGCCTGTAAAGGGGGGCATATATAATCACATTTCCCTCCAGACATTATTCATCATTACTTTCAAAGGGTTGATTAATCTGCCACAGCGTCTGAGGACTGTGTGTTTAGGCCCACAAAAGGCTGCGCTTGTTTAATTAGTTTGGGAGGATTGAGGTGTCAGGCACAGAATGCTCCTCAGGAAGTAAATTATCACTGACTGGGAGACAGTTACCTTAGAGGTCACCCTAGTAGGGGTCCAGTTAGCCTGGAATCCAAACTGAATATCACTCCAGTTCACGTCCAGGCTACCAGCCGTGCAAGGTAACAGTAATCTTACTGTCAGACTTGTTTTTTCGCTGTCAGCCATGACCCCAAATAACAGGGGAAAACTTCAGATTACAATCCATGTGAACTCCCAGAAGAAGAACGCCTTAACTAACCCATCCTCCTCATTTGCTACAGTCATGCATCATTCCAATAACCCCATCCTTTTATGTTTTTGTAAGAATGAAGCAGCCAGCTAGAAAATAAAATACTTTTTTCTATTAACCAGATGGGTGAACCGGGAGTCCTCTGAGCTTGGAATTAAACACTACCGTTTTCAATTATGTTTTTAAAGCACATTCCAGTATGCCTTATTTACAAGAAACATAGAGTTAGGGTTGCAAAGGGAGGGTATATTACTGGAAACGTTCTAAGTTAACCACTAAACTACCAGAATTTTGGTAACTTTCAAGGAACATGGAATTTCAGTGGCCTTTTTAGGAATGATTTTCACAGGTGTCTATAATTATCTCTGGCCCTCTGTGTGGCCATATCACATGTAACATATATTTTAAAAATCTAATAAGATGATTTGAAAAAAAACTGAATTACAAAGTTGTAAAATATTATCCCACATATACTGAACAAAAATATAAATGCAACATGCAACAATTTAAAAGATTTTACTGAGTTACAGTTTATATGTGACACTATTTGCCTCATGCAGTGCAACACATCTCCTTCACATATAGTTGACCAGGCTGTTGATTGTGTCCTGTGCAATGTTGTCCCACCCCTCTTCAATGGCTGTGGGAATTTTCTGGATATTGGTCGGGATCTGGAACACGCTGTGTGATCCAGAGCATCCCAAACATGCTCAATTGGTCACATGTCTGGTGAGTTTGCAGGCCATGGAAGATCTGGGATTTTTCAGCTTCCAGGAATTGTGGTCAGATCCTTGCAACATGGAGCTGTGTATCTTCATGCTGAATCATGGTGATGACAGCAGATGAATGGCACGACATTGGGCCTCAGGACCATATCACGGTATCTCTGTGCATTCAAATTGTCATCGATAAAATGCAATTGTGTTCATTGTCCGTAGCTTATGCCTGCCCATACAATAACCCCACTGCCACCATAGGGCACTCTGTTCACAACGATGACATCAGCAAACCGCTTGCCCACACGACGCCATACACGCGGTCTGCAGTTGTGAGGACGGTTGGACATCCTGCCAAATTCTCTAAAATGACGTTGGAGGTGGCTAATGGTAGAGAAATTAACATTACATTCTCTGGCATCATCTGTGGTGGACATTTCTGCAGTTAGCATGCCAATTTGCAACCCCCCTCAAAACTTGAGACGTCTGTAGCATTGTGTTGTGTGACAAAACTGCACGTTTTAGAGTGGCCTTTTGTTGTCGCCAGCACAAGATGCACTTGTGTCATGATCATGCTGTTTAATCAGCTTTTTGATATGCCACACCTGTCAGGTGGATGGATTATCTTGGCAAAGGAGAAATGCTCACAAACAGGGATGTAAATACATTTGTGCACAAAATTTGAGAGAAATATGCTTTCTGTTAGTATGTGCAGACATTTCTGGGATCTTTTATTTCAGATCATGAAACAAACACTTTACATGTTGCGTTTATATTATTGTTCAGTGTATAAACCATCAATTTAGTGAATAACATTGGTGTTATATCTTTTTTACTATGTCAATATGTCTTTCAACAAATAAAACCAGATAAAACACATTTACAGTACTTCCAGTACTGTTTATAAAAATATCAGCCCATTACCCAGGGCTAATCCAAATATGTTTTTAATCTCTGTTGAAATGCCTTTTGCCAAATCCTGTTATTGAAACACCAGTGTAGGACCATTTCAATCCTGAAAGGCTGACAGACTGCATTATGTGGTCATTGTGGTCAAGATGATCAGCTTACACAGGCTCACCTTCTCACCACCGATAATACATATCAATGTGCTAGCCTGGGTCTCTCTCTCTCACACACAGTCATGACCTGAACTTTACCCTTGTGTTGAGACATATTTCCTCTCTTTTCCCAAATGTTTCCCTTAATTAATTTAACAGTAGCTGTTTATACTATGACTGATATTACCAGTCAATTTACTATTATATCTGGATCTAATTGTTTCTATCTATATAGTAACTTTCAAGGATAGGTTTCCCATGCCCATAGTGATTCAATGTGAAAAGATGACTCCATAGTCAGACATATGACTGTTTTCTGACACCCCTGCCTACTTCTATAATTACAGTTGCTGATTTACTCCATGAACAATGTTATACAGTCATTAACATACCATTAAGGGTTGTTATGTTATGTCCCTCAAGCTAAGCAGTTGTCGCAGTTATGATCCTAAACAAGTTGATCACGGATAACTTCAGAACTGTCATATCGAAACGTTTTGCAGGTTGGATGGCTGCCCAATGTATGATGTTATATTGCTGCAATGTATCCTTGCTTTTGTGATCATTTACATTATTGGTTTTACAACATTTTAATAATAGGTTGACACTGATCACAAGTTCATTTAAAGTGGATAATATGTGAACAGGGGACATGAGAGTAAAGAGTAAGGTTCTTGAACACAATTACCATTCAAGGTACACCGTTCAGGGTAGATCGTTCAGGATAGGTAGATTGTCTGATGATGGTGATGAATAAACAGGGCATCACACACATTAGATTTCACAGTGCTAATTCTGAGTGCATCTTATTAGGTTGTTGTCACATGTTTCTGCTACCTGAAACCATGTGATTCTCTGTCAACATGCCCGTTAGGCCTGGGTAATGTATTTTCCCTTGATTCAATCACTCTGTTCTGGTGTCCCTGTGTGTGTCAATCCACCTGAGTGACAACAGGGATAATGCTTCTCTTCATGTGACCGATCCACGTGTCAGCGCCACAAAGCACCCTGGCAGATTGGAGTGGGGAAGGGAAATTAGATGGCCCATAGCCATGCAGTCACACTGACAGGCCTTTTGGGCTCATCTCACTACTTTCAGGGGGATGAATAAGCTGGAGCACTCCCTCAGAGGGCACACACACACACACACACACACACACACACACACACACACACACACACACACACACACACACACACACACACACACACACACACACACACACACACACACACACACACACACACACACACACACACACACACACACACACGCACACACACACACACACACTGGGTTTCTACAGAGACTGTGTCCTGCATCAACATGGCTCAGAGCTATAATCCTTTAGATAGCAAAATTAGGTTATTTATTTTTGTGTATCAATTTGATAAATTGACCTTTATGTCTCTAGGGAATGCACCGTGAGCTTCAATTTCAAAAGAATACAGTAGCCTTCTGAAGCTGTTATTATCTGTAATGACCGTGGTGTACTTTTTAAGCTTGGCAGTATTACAGTATTTTCAACTCATCTTTTGTGTGTTATTTTTAGCTGTGAGGTCACATGAGAGCATGCACACAACACAGTAGCATTCTCCAACAATAAAATAACACATTCATCTTTTGTTCTTTTGTTTTGTCTCCCCTCGTTTCCAACAATGTCACTTTCTTCTACAATTGCTGGCTGGAGGCAGAAGATAGAGTATTTGTTTTCACCACCATCAGTTTCACAAAGCCGGGCCATTTGTCAAGAAGAGACATGATCTGAAGCCCTGCCTCGCTGCACTTTGTATTATATTGATCACCTCTGTCACGAAGACCCTTTCTACAGGTGATGGACACGTTCTTTGTTCTTTGCTCTGATTGGTTTGGTTTTCCAAAGCCTGACATTGTGGTGAGCTCTATAGTTGGAACTATTTGCCAAAGGGTCCACCAGCTGGATCACTGCCACTAATACAGAGAAGGCTTATGGTGTGAAGGTAAACAGACACACACAGCTAACTCAGACTGCCTATTGTAAAGCTTTGGGTTTATCAAATGACCATATGGCCAGTGGTGGAAAAAGTATTAAATTGTCATACTTGAGTAAGAGTAAAGATACCTCAATAGAAATGACTCAAGTAAAAGTGAGTCAAGCAGTAAAATACAACGTGAGTAAAAGTATTTGGTTTTAAATATACTTAAGTATTGCAAGTAAATTAAATTGCTGAAATATACTTAATAATCAAAATAATTTAAGTAACTTAAGCAATTCCTTATATTAAGCAAACCAAAAGGCACAATTTTCTATTTATTTGTTTCTTTACAGATGGCCAGGGGCACACTCCACCAGACATCATTTACAAACAAAGCATTTGTGATTAGTGAGTCTGCCAGATCGGAGGCAGTAGGGATGACCAGGGGTGTTCTCTTGAGAAGTGTGTGAATTGGACAATTTTCCAGTCAAAATGTAACAAGTACTTTTGGGTGTCAGGGAAGATGTATGATACATATATTATTTTGTTTGGGAATGTAGTGAAGTAAAAGTCAAAGTTGTCAAGTCAGAATATAATTAGCAAAGTAAAGTACAAAAAAAAAACTACTTCAGGAGTACTTGAAAGTATTTTTTACTTAAATGCTTTACATAGCTGCATATGACTGCTGATAGCTAGTTCAGCCAGTGTGGGAAATCTATTCTCCCAAAGCAGAGAACGTGCTTCATAGACATTTTTGTCTCACATGTATTGTTTTTATCCATCAGGCTAAATATGCAAAGAGAAATACAGTAGTCTCAGGTGATGCAAACTACCCAAAATTCAGATGCTCATGCTAGTATCCCTAGGCTGTATCCAAGAGAGAGATCTAGACTGAATCCTAGAGATCCAGACCGTATCCTAGAGACCTAGACTTACAAAAAAAGATTGCCATTTCGAATCTGCAGCAAAGTATAGTAACTGCTACTGTGGTATTTTGTAGAATAAATAAAACACTGTGTTACTTTGGAAACAGCTCAGGGATTTGAACTTGCAACCTTTCAGTTACTAGTCCAACGCTCTAACCACTAAGCTACCCTGCCGCCCCATAGTATAACTAGGCTACCCCGCCGCCCCATAGTATAACTGCAGTTATACTGCACTCTGACTGCTTGTGCAGATTACCTCAACTAACCTCAACTGGCCTCGTTATTGTTTTGTCATTGTGTTACCTTTCTGGGTTAGGTTATTTTTTACTTTAGTTTATTTGGTAAATATAGGGTCAGGCTAACCCTCTTCTTGAACTGATGGTTAAGGGCTTGTAAGTAAGCATTTCATGGTAAAAATCTACACTTGTTGAATTCGGCGCATGTGACAAATACGGTTTGATTTAATTTGAATTACTTTTCGTAAGGGTATCCTAGAGATCTAGGCTGTATCTTAGAGAACTAGGCTTTATCCGAGAGACCTAGGTTGTAACCTGAATCCTAGAGAACTAGACTGTTTCCTAGAGATCTAAACTGTATTCTAGAGACCTATACTGTATCTTAGAGACCTATACTGTATCCTAGAGATATAGGCTGTATCCTAGAGACCTATACTGTATCCTAGAGATATAGACTGTATCCTAGAGACCTAGGCTGTATCCTAGAGATACAGAAATATAGACGGTATCTTACAGATATCTAGGCTGTATCTTAGAGAACTAGGCTGTATCCTTGAGACCTACGCTGTATCCTAGAGATATAGGTTGTATCCTAGAGACCTATACTGTATCCTAGAGATATAGACTGTATCCTAGAGATATAGGCTGTATCCTCGAGACCTATGCTGTATCCTAGAGATATAGGCTGTATCCTAGAGACCTATACCGTATCCTAGAGATATAGACTGTATCCTAGAGATATAGGCTGTATCTTAGAGAACTAGGCTGTATCCTCGAGACCTATGCTGTATCCTAGAGATATAGGCTGTATCCTAGAGATATAGGCTGTATCCTAGAGACCTATACTGTATCCTAGAGATATAGGCTGTATCCTAGAGATATAGGCTGTATCCTAGAGATATAGGCTGTATCCTCGAGACCTATGCTGTATCCTAGAGATATAGGCTGTATCCTAGAGACCTAGGCTGTATCCTCGAGACCTATGCTGTATCCTAGAGATATAGGCTGTACCCTAGAGACCTAGGCTGTATCCTCGAGACCTACGCTGTATCCTAGAGATATAGGCTGTACCCTAGAGACCTAGGCTGTATCCTAGAGACCTATACTGTATCCTAGAGATATAGACTGTATCCTAGAGACCTAGGCTGTATCCTAGAGATACAGAAATATAGACGGTATCTTACGGATATCTAGGCTGTATCTTAGAGAACTAGGCTGTATCCTCGACACCTACGCTGTATCCTAGAGATATAGACTGTACCCTAGAGATCTAGACTGTATCCTAGAGATATAGACTGTATCCTAGAGACCTAGGCTGTATCCTAGAGACCTAGACTGTACCCTAGAGACCTAGACTGTATCCTTGAGACCTAATGAAGGTAGACAAACATGGGTAGCAGAGTTATACTTTACTCTTTTTTTCTGTGGTGTCCAGCACCTCTCTACTCTCCATAATTTAACAACCCTGATTACCATACTGTTGGCCTCTAACAGATAGTCATATATCTCCTGATGGAGTGGTCACACATGACTGTGTTCTACCCTTGTTGTCCTCCGCCCTCCTGCCCCTCTCCACTTTGTATTTTCTGGAAAATTGCAATACCTCCTCCTCTGCTCTCCCCCACTCAGAATGTGTTTCTGCCATTAGTGAACGGTGAATAATAATCAGGGAGAGCATCGGTGGAGGTATCGCTCCCCGTCGCAGTCGGTGAACAGTTGATAGTCCCTGACAACACTGATGGCACCAGGCTAATCTGCCAAAGCAAACACAGGCAACATTTTTACTAATATGCATGTGGTGGCAGGTGCTCCCCTGCGATTGCCACTCACACCCCCAAAGGCCATTAGAGGTTTATCAGAGGTCTGCCAGCCAGGGGCTTGGCCACTGGGACTCACAACAGATGAAGTCAGTTTCATTGCATTAACACGAGCATGTGCTCATTTTGAGTGGACAATGGGAAACATTTAAAAGACAAATGTGCTCTGAACTAAAACCATCCACGGGGAAATAAGATGACGGCTGTCTGGCTTAGAAACCCAATATAGCAGCATCCTTTGTGGCGGACAGCAAAACCTATCATCACACGTCACCATAAGCCCCTTCTCCCAGATGCCATAAAGTTGGGACATGACTCCCATTTAACCCGAGGACTCATACCACGGATTCACATTCCTGCAGATTCATTTTTATATATGGTTCAGAGCATCTGCATCTGCAATGGAAAACCCCCAGCTGTGCATATGTGCCTCTGTGTCCTGAGATGGAACACATAAAATACATCATAGCTGTTCAATCTGAAAAGAGAGGGAGACTAGTAGCCCACGAGCAGAAGGATTGGTCAGCTCTTATTAACAGGAAATATAATTGTACAGTAAGAGTGAAAAGGCTATACGGAAACTCCTGGCCTGCAAACAGATGTTAAATTTAGAATGGCTTCAAATTAGGTAAAGGTTAGGGTTAGGGTCAGATTTAAGGGTTTGGTTAGGGTTAAGATAAAGGGTCAGTTTTATATTTTCGCAGTCTCCTTATAGGCTCCCCCAAGTAGGAGTGTGGTGGGATGGGAAGTATAAGCGTTACAGTAAGACTTGATGGGCACATGACAGAGATTTGTAGCATTTTGGCCCCTATCAATGCAAGATTAACCTGTCAATCCAACCCAGGTCACGCATTCAGTCCTTAAAATCATAAATATATGCAAGGTTAAAGTTGAGTATTTGTAATGAAACATTTGCTGAAGAATTTACTCTCCAGTGGATTGTCAAGGACATCTCTTTTGACCCCAGGCATTTTCGAAGTCTTCCACCACCCATGCCCTTTTTTAGGTTTGTTGACAGTCTCCCCAAAGCTCAGTCTGCTCATTGGTAGACACAGATTTCAGCAAAGCATTTGGGAGGGTTACATACTTGCGTCATCAACAATATACTGCCGATGGGGGTGAGGCCTGAAATAGCCCCATGGATTTTTAACTTTATCCTTGACAGGAGACAACGGGTGTGCTATCGTGGTGACCTATCTGAATGGGGATCCCTCACATATGCGGTGGCCCATGGGACCTTACTTGGCCCTGTCCTTTTCATTGCGCTCATCATTGATGCTGCACATGAAGCTGCCAACTCTGTGTGGACATATGCCGATGACATGAATCTGCTTGAAACCAGGAAACTGCAACAACCATCATCAATGCAGAAGCAAGTGGATGAGCTGAGCACCTTGACCGCTACCAATGACATGCTCCTCAATGACAATAAATGTGTTGTGATGCATGTCACCTTCTCTAGAAATCCACCCCTGCACCACCCCTCTTCAACAACAGTGTCCTCCTGTCAGAGACATCAAAGGTCAGGGTGCTGGGTCTCACTGTCCAGCAGGATCTGCGCTGGAGCAGCCAGGTTGACACCATGACCACAAGCACCAGCATGAAGCTGTTCCTTTTCAAGCGCTTCTCTGTAATTAGAGCAGCCCTACTGTGCATCTACATTGGCTACGTAAGACCAGCTCTGGAGTATGCTGTCCCTGGAACCCTGTGTCACGATCGTCGTAGTGAGGAGACCAAAGCGCAGCGTGATGTGAATACATCTTTTTAATGAAAGACGAAAAACACGAAGGACACTAAATGAAATAACAAAATGACCGTGGCCGCTATCAAAACTGAGTGCAAACATACAACATCACATAGACAATGACCCACGAAACACCCAAAGAAGATGGCTGCCTAAATATTGTTCCCAATCAGAAACAACGATAAACAGCTGCCTCTAATTGAGAACCAATCTAGGCAACCATAGACATACATAAACACCTAGATGGTAAACAACCCCATAAACCTACAAAACCCCTAGACAGTTCAATACCACATACATCACCCATGTCACACCCTGACCTAACCAAAATATATAAATAAAACAAAGAATACTCAGGTCAGGGCGTGACACCCTGGCCTCACTCAAACGCTGACTGCTCAGCTGGAGTGTGTCCAGAAGAGAGCCTGCAGAATAATTCTGGGCGGGTCGTACACCAGATACCAGGAAGCCTTCAAAACCTTTTGAATCATGTCCTTGGAGAGCATACAGGAGCAGATCTTCCTCACATTTGCTAAATCCTCGCAGAACTCCCAGTTTGTAGGCTTGCTCCACCCAACCAGAGAGCAGATTACTGGATGGGCAACCGCAACAGCCACAAACTGAACACTTCCATGACACGCACAGGCCACTATCCGAACTCTCTCATACCATACTTCACTAAACTGATTAATGCACACAGCATATAGCCCGGGAGCCTTAGAAATGCCTTCTTCAGAACTTTAAAGATGTATTTTCTAAAGCTGCCACCCCAAACAGTGTTGTTTTAGTGTTGTTGCTTTGTATATATTGCATATTCTGCCATTGTATTACATTAAGTGTGTTGCTAGTTTAGGATTTTACTATTTGATAATAACATATGATTGATGTTATGATTGTAAATTGCTTTACAATTCACACTATGACTGCAAGAAACCAATGAAACCTACTACTACTACTACAACCACTACTATATATTCAGTGTAGAGTTAAAGAGAGAAGCATAAACAATAGTTAGATGGAAGAGTACTGTCTATGCCTCATTTGTTAATCTGCATCTGTGATATTGAGTATTCACTGACCCATTGATTATTATTTTTCACCTCGTATTTCTGCAAGCTCAGTTGAACAGTCTTAACAATCCTATAATGAGTCGTTAATGAGTGTCAGACTGAATGTTAAGTACCAGATGCACTGCCCTTTCACCTGATGAATTGTGATTATGCTTCATAAATTAATTACATTTCTTGCATGATAATTATGCCAGAAATTCCATTATGCTTTAAGGACAAACAGTTTGAGAATGTTGAATAATTAGGATAACTCTGCAGCTCCAACTTTACAGCAGCAAATCAAAGTATTGTATTCTATGACATGGAATTAATATTCTATCCAATACAGTTGAGGAATCAAACATTTATGTCCAGAACGAGGTAATATCAAGATTCCATCACGGACATCACAAGATTCTGAGATAAACAATCCAATTGAAACCATGGACATGGACATTGCTATTCAGAACATGTTTCTATTTAATCAAACTAACCCTAACCCTTTCATTGTTGTGTTGGGTGCATGGGGAAAATAGTTATAATAGCGTTGGGAAATTATTATGTGCTTGTGTAAAGAATCTGTGCTCAATGTTCTGCTTGCCAATGACATGTATTAGTCCCTTGACAGGAGCTGTACATGTAACAGCAGGACTACTGCAAGTATCCGAAAGCAATATCATGTCATATTTGTCGCACCCTGATCTGTTTCACCTGTCTTTGTGCTTGTCTCCACCCCCCCCACCAGGTGTCACCGATCTTCCCCATTATCCCCAGTGTATTTATACCTGTGTTCTCTGTTTGTCTATTGCCAGTTTATTTTGTTCATCAAGTCTACCAGCGTTTTTCCCCTTGCTCCTGTCTTTTTCTAGTTTTCCCAGTTTTTACCATTTCTGCCTGCCCTGAGCCTACCTGTCATTCTGTAACTTGTCACACCACCCTGCCTGCCCTGACCCCGAGACTGCCTGCCGTTCTGTACCTTATGGACTCTGATCTGGATTACTGACCTCTGTCTGCTCTTGAGTTGTCGTATTGTCCGCCCCCTGTTATAGTAATAAACATTTGTTACTTCGACACTGTCTGCATCTGGGTCTTCTCCTGAAACGTGATAATATTATTGCCATTGTTTTACTGATGGTTGAGACACTCCATCTATATTGTTACACACTGATGATGTTTGATGACAAACTTCATAAATAATTCATTTGAACTGAGTGAGGTCCAGAAATAACTCAAATTAGAGTGAAGTCCAGGTTTGAGGGGCTCACAGACCAGTGCCAATAACAAGTTTTGCGTTCGCTGTGGTCAGAGCTCTCTCTCTCTCTCTCACATCCTCAGTCTCAGACTGCTGACTCAGCCTCTGGCTACACAAGCCGACAGGCTGTCCATGGCTATACAGGCTGTCCATGACTATGCACTGATAGGCAGGGTTTCAAGAGTGTCCAAAGCCGGACTGTTGGCTTGGGTTTCAAGGTTTTCAAGGTGGGTTGTGACTTTTTTTTAGCCCAGCTGTGCTGTTGTCGTAGGTATGAGGTGAAGCCGAGTACATATAGCCTATGCTTTCTGTAGGACATTCACTAATATTGGAGGACATGCATAAAGATGGCGGACCCCATGCACTTACCACAAATGCATAATTTGCTAAGTTTGCTGTATTGTACATATGCTCCTGTGAGAGCAAGATTGCAAGATTATGTTATAATATTTTTATTGTATCAAATGGTTATTTTATGCAACAGAATAGAGGGTTCTTATAACTATTGTGCCTGTGTGAACTGAAGAGGGCCTCTGGGAGATAACACTAATAGGAGATTTATGATATATTTTGGGTGATAAAACCTAAAGAGGCCGCATTCCAGAGCATGAGTTAAGGTTTCTGTTCTATATGGTACCAGGGAGAGATGACTCCAGGGCCAGACCTTGGTCATTACACAAATATAACTGTTTTTGCAGCAGATACTGTCTGCTGTGAATTATAAGTGTCTTTCATACAAATCTTAACATTGTGACCCATTCCATACATCTGTTGTTCATCATGTAGACTGAACGAGGGTGTATCTTAGCTATAAAATAACTTTGTACTGTTGTCTCAGGGCTCTCAATGAATCATCTGAGGGTGATTCATTGACCAGCCATCATTATCGTAGAGCATCCAATCGATTCACTTTATATGTGTGTGCTGTATTGACCCGCTCCCTTATTAATAAGTGAATAAAGATTTAGTATAAGTATAACTGACTTGTGAGATACGTTTCTCTCCTCATTTGATAGTAAGGAAATTAACCACCACACTCTCCATTTCTCTTGTTTTGTATCTGCAAAGGCGCAGTCAACTTGAATCCCCATTATAGTTCCAAGACGGTGTCGTTTAAAAAACAAGTAGATTGTGTTGATATATTGGCACATTGAACCATGTTGCACGCCATAGTTTTAAAACTCTGTGGGTAGTGCTAAAACAATGACATCCTATCTGAATTCCATATCTGATTCTTAATGCTGGGATATCTGCACTGGAGACAGGAGATGAAAATAAGTAAGAAATAAGTGCGAGTTGAGCCGCATTCAAATATGAATCTCAGATGAAGGTTTGTTCTTTTTCTTTGATGCTTTGACTGGTTATGTTTATTTTTGTAAATCCTAACATACACACATGCTGAAGGTCACATATCGTGCTGTGCTCTCATTTTCAAGGTGTGTTTACATTTCTTGGCACATGGATCTTATGACTAAAACTTAAAATAGAAAGCTGCAGCAACACATTTCCCTGCTGCCTGCTTTCTAATAATGTACCTTTGGCTTGTCTGTTTGAGTTCTGATAGAGGTGACATTGTCATTGGCTGAGGTTTTGGCAGAGGTTCCTCTGTCCGCAAGGGCTGTACTGATTCATGGAAAGTAGAAAGGAGGGAGGAGGGAAGCCTCCACCACCGCATATCCTCTAAAATCTGTCTGTCAGCACAACCACACATTAATCAACTGTCCACAGCAACTACCCACTCATGGTATTTACTGTAGCTCCTGGTTTATAGTACCTTAGAAAAACAAGCTTTGAGCTAGATACATTTCCCCTCTGTAATTGGTTTTAAAGTGTTCAGTATTCACGTTTTCAACCTCTCTGTGACTCACATGAATATCAAATGTTGAATAATTATCTCGCTCTTAGCCACTCAGTAGATGTTGGGGTACAGAGTTCATCTCTGATGATGTACCTTTTTGTTATTATTCTAATGAATCATGACACCTGGAGATACGGAGACTTTTGTACAATCTGTCATTTTATAGGCAATATCCGCCATGCTTCCGCATAGCTCGGCTAATATATATGGCTAATATATAGCTGCCACGTTGGGAAAGAATTGTTTACCTCTTTATTTTTGCTCCCATGAGCATAAATGGCTTTCACATGTCAACGAGAGAAAGAAGAACAGTGCCAGGGAACTGCAGGAACAGATCCATAAATTTAACTTCCACTGAGTCTGGGAGTGTAATGTGCTCTCTCCGTGTGCTATCTGATATTGAACCTGATAATGGACTTAATTTCCTTCTTCTGCCATATCAAATACGATAGAAATTTTCAGACACATTCTCAGAAATGGGATGTCATTGCATACAATATGAATGCAAATTGTACATTATCACACAGCCGTCGTATACAGATACGGTACATCCTAACTTCATAACAACCTGTCACGACTTCCTCCATTGCCGATCCCCTTTTAATTTTCCATTTGTTTTGTCTTGTCTTCCCACACACCTGGTTTCAATTCCATCAATTACATGTTGTGTATTTAACCCTCTGTTCCCCCCATGTCCTTGTCCGGTATTGTTTATTGTAAGTGCTTGTGCACGTTATGTCTCGTGTGCGTCGGGTTATGTAACCATTTATTGATTGTTCTGTTTTCCGGTTGATTTTTATTATTAAACTGCGCCGTTGGAAACACAGTTTTTGCTCTTCTGCGTCTGACTTCTCTGCCACCAGTATGCACCCCTTACACAATCCAAGCCCACACTTGTTGCCAGCCTGTTCCATTTTCAGAAAAACATTCGGGAGTCCCATAGGGTGGCGCACAGTTGGCCAAGCGTTGTCTGGGTCATTAGGTGAGGGTTTGGCCAGGGTAGGCCGTCATTGTAAAATTCAAACATTTTCTTAACTGACTTGCCTAGTTAAATAAAGGTTAAACTAGCAAAATAAAATATAGAGGTCATGGATGCCAGGAAGCTCGGCCCCAGTGATGTACTGCATTGTCCGCACGGCTGTTTGCGTGTTTTGTGAACCATTTTAAGTCCTTAGCGATTTGACACAGAGAAACTTAAAGCTCTCCACCCACTCAGTAGTCCTGTAGTCTATGATCAGCTCCTTGGTCTTACTGACATTCAGGCCTACCACCGTCGTGTGTGATGTTGGAGTCTTGTGTGGCCGCGCAGTCATTGGTGCACAGGGTAATGTTGCCTACCCTCACCACCTGGGGTCAGCCCGACAGGAAGTCCAGGATCCAGTTACAGAGGGAGGTATTCAGTTCCAGGGTCCCAAGGTTGGTGACGAGTTTAGAGGGGAGTATGGAGGAATGCTGAGTTATAATCAATGAACAGCATTCTCACATCAGTATTCTTCTTATCTGGTTGGGTGAGTGGAGTGTGGAGTGCAATTGAGACTGCATCGCCTGTGGATCTGTTGGGGTGGTATGAAAATTGGAGTTGGTCTAGGGTGTCTGGGATGATAGGGTTGATGTGTGCCATAACCAGCCTTTCAAAGCACTTCATGATTACAGTTGTGAGTGCCACAGGGAGTTAGTCATTGTGGCAGGTAGCCTTATGGTTTTTGGGAACAGGAATGATGGTGGTCAGCATGAGACATGTATACATGTGGGGAATACGGACTGGGACAAGGAGAGGTTGAAAATGACTGTGAATATGCCTGCCAGCTGTCTGCGCATGCTCTAAGAACGCGCCCTGGAAAACTGTACGACCCCATGGCTTTACAAGTGTTGACCTGATTAAAAACATTACTCACATCGGCCTCGGAGAGTGAGATCACCCAGTCCTCTGTGTCAGCTGGGGCCCTCATGCCATCCTCTGTGTTGTTTTTGTCGAATCGTGGATAATATGCAGAGTTCCTCTGGTAGTGAGGCATCGTTGGGAAAATCACTGCTGGGTCCTCCTTTGTAATGCATAATGGACTGTAGCCTCTGCCACTTTTTCATAACGGGCCTTCTCATACTTTTTGTATCCTTAGTCGTAGTCTCGGTGTTGGCTGCGATAGCCCTGTGTGCGGTAGCCCTGTCCTTTTAGTTTAGCGCCAACCTCTGTGTTAATCCAGGGCTTTTCCAGCAGTCTTGTAGCATAGCCTCCAATACGGAGGACCATTTCCAAACTGAGCGCGTCACGGGGTACTTCCTGTTTGAGCTTGTAGACAGGAAGCAGGACTATACAGTCGTGATCAGATTTGGCAAGGGGGGGCCGAGGGAGGGCCTTGTATGCTGGCTTGTGGGTAGACTAATAGTGGTCTAGGACTTTTTCGCCCCTCGTGGTGAAGGAGAAGTTTTCATTTATACCTTGGTATAAGACATATTATTAAAACACAGAAATCTGACTGTCATATGTGATCTTCACAAACAAAGGACAACAAAAACAGATCCTGATCAATCTCATTCGTATGCACCACAGGATCTTTTAGAAAAGCTTCTTGCTCTGCCTGGCCACGTGCTCTATTGGGACCACTAACGCTATAGGGTTCATTTGAATAATGTTGACTCTCTAATTGTCCTCTTTCCTTTGATCCGTGTGCCAAATGGCCTCCCATCTGTGCTGCATGTGGAGGTACAGTGGGATACATCTGTGTGCTGTGTGGTGTGTGTGTATGTGTGGAGGTACAGTAGAGTGGGAGGCAGATGTCGGCAGACTGTGTTCATCATTCTCCATGTCATCACAGCATCTGCCTCAATACTCCTCAAGGCATTGTGGTCTAACCACAACAGCTGTTTATCACAGAGAAGGGATGCCAGGGGCTTCCAACACCACTTTACCATCTCCACTTTGTGAGTTACAGTGCCTTCAGAAAATATTCACACCCCTTGACATGTTCCACCCAAAAATTGTGTTACAGCCTGATTTTAAATGGATTCAATTGAGATTGTATGTCACTGGCCTACACACAATACCCCATAATGTTAAAGTGGAATGATGTTTTTCGATTTTTTTATGAAAAACATGATGTATTCAACTCCTTTCTTATGTCAAGCCTAAATAAGTTCAGGAAGAAAAATGTTCTTAAAAAGTCACATAATAGGTTGCATGGACTGCAATAATAGTGTTTAACATGTTTTTTGATTGACTAACTCATCTCTGTGACCCACACATACAATTATTTGTAAGGTCTCTCAGCTGAGCAGTGAATTTCATACACAGATTAAACACCAGGGAGGTTTTCCAATGCTTTGCAAAGAAGGGCACATATTGGTAGATGGGTCAAAGTAAAAAATAAAATAAAAAGACAATGAATATCCCTTTGAGCAATGTAAAGTTATTTATTACACTTTGGATGGTGTATAAATACACCCAGTTACTATAAAGATACAGACGTCCTTCCTTACTCAGTTGACGGAGAGGAAGGAAACTGCTCAGGGATTTCACCATGAGGCCAATGGTGCCTTTATAACAGTTGCAGAATTTATGGCTGTGATAGGACAAAACTAAGGATGGATCAACAACATTGTAGTTACTCCACAATACAACCTAAAAGACCAGGTGAAAAAAGGAAGCCTATACAGAATACAAATATTCCAAAACATAAGGCACTAAAGTAAAACTGCTGAATATTTGTCAAATAAATCAACTTTATGTTCTGAATACAAAGCGTTATGTTTGGGGCAAATCCAACACAACGCATCACTGGAGTACCACTCTTCATATTTTCAAGAATGCTGGCATGCATCATGTTATGGGTATGCTTGTCATCGTCAAGGACTAGGGAGTTTTTTTGGATAAAAATAAACTGAATAGAAGCACAGGCAAAATCATAGAGGAAAACCTGTTTCAGTCCGCTTTCCAACAGACACTCGGAGACAAGTTCACCTTTTGGTGGGACAATAACCTAAAAAACATGGCCAAATCTACACTGGAGTTGCTTACCAAAAGGACATTGAATATTCCTGAGTGGCCTAGTTACAGTTTAGACTTAAATTGACTTGAAAATCTATGGCAAGTCATGAAAATGTCTGTCAAGCAATGATCAACAACCAAATTGACAGAGCTTGAAGATTTTTTTAAAGAAAAATATTGTACAATCAAAGTCTGCAAAGCTCTTAGGGACTTACCCAGAAATACTTGCAGCCGTGACATGTACTGATTGACTCACAGTACCAGTCAAAAGTTTGCACACACCTACTCATTCAAGGGGTTCTTTCTTTTAGAATAATATTGAAGACATCAAAACTATGAAATAACACATATCGAATCGTGTAGTAACCAAAAAGTGTTAATGAAATCAAAATATATCTTATATTTGAGATTCTTCAAAGTAGCCACCCTTTGCCTTGATGACAGCTTTACACGCTCTTGGCATACTCTCAAGCAGCTTCATGAGGTCGTCACCTGGAATGCATTTCAAACCTCTCTGGAATAGGGGGCAGTATTTTCACGTCCGAATGAAAAGCGTGCCCAAAGTAAACTCCCTGCTAGAAGCTAGGATATGCATATTATTAGTAGATGTGGATGGAAAACACTCTAAAGTTTCTAAAACTGTTTGAATAATGTCTGTGAGTATAACATAACTGATTTGGCAGGCAAAACCCCAAGCACAATCCATCCAGGGAAAACATTTTTTGAGGTCAATCTGTTTCCATTAGGTTTCTATTGCAAGCCTGTTTTAATAGAAATATGCTTGCAGTTCCTATGGCTTCCACTAGATGTCAAGAGTCATTAGAAATTGGTTGATGTTTTTCCTTTGAGTAATGAAGAAGTAGCTATTTGGACCAAGATTACAGATCATTTATTAGATACTTTGTAGTCATTTTGGGTGAGATGGAGCCGGTGTTTTTCCGAATCAAACGCGCCAAATAAAATGACATTTTGGGGATATAACAACGGGATTAATCAAACAAAATAACCATTTGTGATGTTTATGGGACATATTGGAGTGCCAACAGAAGAAGATCTTCAAAGGTAAGGCATGAATTATATCGTTATTTCTGAGTTTTGTGTCGCGCCTGGCGGGTTGAAATATGATTGTTATATGTTTGTTTGATGGGGTGCTATCCTCAGATAACAGCATGGTTTGCTTTCGCCGTAAAGCCTTTTTGAAATCTGACACGGTGGCTGGATTAACAAGAAGTTAAGCTTATTTTGGTCTATTGTACTTGTGATTGTATGAAAGTTAAATATTTATAATAATTTAATTTGAATTTGGCGCTCTGCCATTTCACCGGATGTTGTCAAATCGATCCCGCTAACGGGAGTTGATCCATAAGAAGTTTTAACAGGTGTGCCTTGTTAAATATTATTTTTGGAATTTATTTCCTTCTTAATGCGTTTGAGCCAATCAGTTCTGCTGTGACAAGGTAGGGGTGGTATACAGAAGATAGCCCTATTTGGTAAAAGACCAAGTCCATATTTTGTCAAGAACAGCTCAAATAAGCAAAGAGAAATGACAGTCCATCATTACTTTAAGACATGAAGGTCAGTCAATCTGGAAAATGTCAAGAACTTTGAAAGTTTCTTCAAGTGCAGTCGCAAAAACCATCAAGCGTTATGATGAAACTGGCTCTCACGAGGTTCTCCACAGATGGTTTGAGTGTTTCATATTTATTAGTTCCAAAAAGGGTTAGGCAAGAGAATGGTCTTGGATAGGCAAATGGTTAAACCCAGATCAGAGTCCAGGAGGTACAGAGTGGCAAGCAGGCTCAAGGTCAGGGCAGGCAGACTGCTCAGGCAGACGGGTACAGAGTCCAGAAAAGTGTCAAAGTGTCAAAACTGGGAGGACTATCATTTTTTTAAACAAGACAATGACCCAAAACACATCTCCAGGCTGTGTAAGGGCTATTTGACCAAGAAGGAGAGTGATGGAGTGCTGCATCAAATGACCTGGCTTCTACAATCACCCAACCTCAACCCAATTGAGATGGTCTGGGATGAGTTGGACAGCAGAGCGAAGGAAAAGCAAAGCTGTCATCAAGGCAAATGGTGGCTACTTTGAAGAATCTCAAGTATAAAATATATTTAGATTTGTTTAACACTTTTTTTGTTTACTACATGATTCCTTATATGTTATTTCTTAGTGTTGATGTCTTCACTACTATTCTGCAATGTAGAAAATAGTAAAAATAAAGAAAAACCCTCGAATGAGTAGGTGTGTCCAGACTTTGGACTGGTACAGTATGCAAATGAGACATGAAACATGTTTTCACTTTGTCATGAGATGGGTGAGATTTGTTTTTAATCCATTTTGAATTCAGGCTATAACAGAACAAAATGTGGAATAAGTCAAGAGTTATGAATACTTCTGAAGGCACATTATATACAGGAGAGTTTACTGAGCAGAAGAACTAACAATATTTCAGACATGTGTACAATAACATTGACATCCAATGTTTCTTTTCTACTCTATGTTCATTCACCAGTCAGGGACATTCTATTGTACTGTTGAAGGACAAAATATGTTATGCATCGCCAAGTCCTGGCAATAAAACTTTGAGTCCCATATACTGTACCAAGATAACATCATACATAATCAGATCTTTCAATACTGTTTGTAAACAGGCTAATACTATTTCCAGCCGTATCATTCGTAGTTTGCAGGGTAATTTATAGCATAGCCATACATGCCAGATAAATGTGATAAAGGGGTATGTACAGGATCATATCTCTATCCGTTGCGCTATAGTTGTTGGCTTGTAGCGTCGACATTTCATGCTTCTTACATTGCCCTTAACATTTGACACCCAATGGGGATGAGACAGGGAACACGCATTTGTCATTTATGACAAAGAACCATGAAATGTCAACAATGCTACAAGCCAACAACTGTGGAGCCATTGATATGATCCTGTACGTAACATTTTACGTGGGGGACAGGGAATCAGGGAATCAATCTGTGTCTTTCATTTTGAAAATGATTAGGTCGGCTGTGTATGCTCCTGTAAAAAGCCATTTGATTTCTGAAACAAATGACCACCAATATATGTCCAGCTGTCAATGTGTCAAAGGTAACCTTTTGAGGAAATGTAAGAAATTAGAAAGCCCAGACAAGATTTGAGAGCAGTGGAGTGTATCATCACTGGTCATCAGTTTGAAGCTATACCGTCCAGTGGTTTTAATTTGCAGCCACAGAATTTGAGTTGATATAGGAAGTCAGTGGAAAGGCTTGTGTGAAGAAAATTGGTATTCACAGCCACAGCTTCATAGGAAGCGGTATGTTTTTTGTAAACTTTAAAAAGGATAGTGTCAAAGCAGATAATCCTGACTAAACAATGAGGGGTTAGATGATAAGATGTTAAAGGTCATTTTACAATAGTTCCTGTCATGCCTGATCGTGACTTGTTGTACATGTCACTTGTTATCCACATTGTATTAGGCGGTACACAAGAAAGGGTCTGTGGAGGTACAGATAAACCAGTCTTGATTGTTCCACCAATTAATTAGGGAACATCCGTGGTAAATACTGGGGACTGCTTTAGACGTTTCTGTCCGTATTCTGTACAGTAACTTGTTCACACAAATCTACCATTAGTAAATGCATGATCTTAAACGGTACATTTCAAGTTGTCTGTCAAGTATCTCATTGTAGTTTTCAACCATACATTCATGACATCTTCCAATGAGAGTATTGTCTCACTCCCCAGAGATTTCTAAGAAATATATGGATGAATAGTCCTCATTTATTATATGTAAATTCTTAACATAAGGTGTATGATTTGTCCACGGCACTCATATTAATTCCACCGTTTATATTCCCAAAGAGAAGACTTTCTGTGCCAATATGGGAACACTGGGTCTTCCAGCTGAGAGAGATCATTTGTTCTGTGATCTATGCCTGAGGTTTCAGCTTTCACAAGCCCAAATGCAAACTGTGGTCTGCTAAATAGCTCCTTCTGCTGACATTCCTTATGTATTTTTTATGTGGAGCTCATGAACAGTTTTCAGAGATTCAGATTGCACAGCGGATATGTTATGCATATTCACCAGACAGATTTTCTCTGTCAGATCTGCCCAAATCATGAAAATAGGATAAGTTCCTCTTGTTACAGTTGGGATTTCATCTCTAATTAGAATGAAATGATTCATGAGTTGGAGGTTCTGTAGTGTGTATTGCATTCATTGACTATTCATAGCTACCAATGCTTGAGAGGTGAAATACTGTTAGGTTTAATATTCTTACTGTATGTTCAGTGGTGGAACTAGAGTTTTCTACATTGCTACTTCAGGGGTTCCATAGTCCATGACAGAAAATAAATGTTAGGCTTATTTTCTGAACAAATCCTAAGCTCAATGCCAAAGATAAGCCCTCATCAAAAAAGTAAACACAAAATTGCAGTCTATCAAGCAGTGCCATCAATATTGTCACAAACCCCATGAGTTTTGGGGGAATAGTTATTTATCAGAACACTCATTCCTGAATTCTGGAAGGGTATTAAACTGTCAAAAGCCTTCCAGTTTAGCATCTCCAGCCTCTCTCAGCCTATTTCAACAAGTCTGAGGTGATGTTGCATCTTGCTAAACATTTGATGGTCTATCACATGCAGGTGCTGTTACACGTGGTCTGCCACTGCGAGGAAGATCAGCAAACGACACTGCACTGTTTATGCATGTACTACTAGCACAGATGTAAACATAATGTTAGGCTAAATTGGGAAACAAGTTCTCTAATCTGATTAACTGTCTGTTAATGGAGCCAAAGGTCTAACGTTAACTCACAGCGAATCAACTTTCATAAAAATTGTTCAGGAAACGTAAACCCGATGCTAAACCTAAAACTTACTTCAAATATGATGCTTTCGCCAATAGCGAAAAGATCTCATGGAGCTGTGGAAATATTCTCTCTTCTTCTTCTGTATGTTCTTCTGATTCTTATTCTTCTGTATCTCACAACTAACGTTAATATTCCCTCTTCCTCGTCCTCGATTTGAAAGATGTGCTGCAGAAAGTCAAAATAATTTCAACAAGAGGTGACATGAGGTCTATCAGCATCAAACTGCCAGTCGCGAATTACATTTTGGGGTGGCCAATCAGATGTCAAGTTTGTCCAGTGCCACCCCGGACACCCCTCTGGCTCCGCCCCTGTGTATGTGTAGTATTGTCTGTAAGTGGGCCACACAGAATAAATTCTCATTTCAATATGTTATTGTCCTTGATGCTTTGGGTTGCCTGAGGTACTTGAGTAACTCGTTTTCCGTGATAAGAAAAAATATGCAGAAAAATAAAGTGTTCTTTATCAGTAGCGGTTTTGAGCTGTGACATGCCACAGTTTACCACCGAAGAGTGAAGTGGAGGGTTTCAACCACTGTCAATTTCATCCATGGTCCGGTCGGCTCTGACAACAAACTGTGGAACAATGTTTTTGTCTTATTCCATCTGACCGGTCATAGTTGACAAGAGAGTGCTGTGTTGAAATGTATCTGAACTGAGATCATGAAATGTGTGTCTGATCAGCAATGAAATAGCAAAGAATCATGAGGTAGTCTAACATTGAACAGTCTGCTGAGTGCCTTTCCAACTACTGCATCAACCGGGGTTAATTCTGTCCATGGTCATTTCAGATTACATTATAAACTCCATTATGCCCAATTAAATGCACTAACAGCACTCAATGAATGAATTGATCACATGTAATACTGAGCTTGACTTTTCCTGTTGACTTCGTCATAACCTACTGTTGGATTCCTTCCATAGATCTCATTACTAATTGGCAAATGAGTCAATTTAATAGGAATGGGTCCCAATCTATAATAGGCAATTGAAGGACTTTATTTCACCTGAACACGAATACTTCATGACCAAGGACATTACACAAAACACAAAAAAATAGATATTTGTTTTATTTACAATGGGGTCCGAAATGATTGACACCCTTGAAAAATATGAGCAATACTGACTATAAAATAAATAATTCAAATAGCGAGCTGTGTTGTATGCTCAAAATAATTGGGAAATTATATTATTTTATACGAATACATTTGCTCAGAGATAGAGATTTTGTTAATAACATGTAATACTTTTTTTCAGAAATGTAGCACGGGGGTGGCAGCATCATGTCGTGGGGGTGCTTTACTGCAGGAGGGACTGGTGCACTTCACAAAATAGATGGCTTCATGAGGATGGAAAATTAGGTAGATATATTGAAGCAACATCTCAAGACATCAGTCAGGAGGTTAACGCTTGGTTGCAAATGGGTCTTCCAAATGGACAATGACCCCAAGCATACTTCCAAAGTTGTGGCAAAATGTCTTCAGGATAACAAACCCTGACCTCAATCCTATATTTAATTTGTGAGCAGAACTGAAAAAGCGTGTGCGAGCAAGGAGGTCAACAAACCTGACTCAGTTACACCAGCTCTGTCAGGAGGAATGGTCCAAAATTCACCCAACTTGCTTGTGGAAGGCTACCCGAAACATTTGTCCCAAGTTAAACAATTGAATGGCAATGCTACCAAATACTAATTGAGTGTATGTTATCTTCTGACCCACTGGGAATTTGATGAAAAAAATAAAAGCTGAAATAATAATTTTCTCTACTATTATTCTGACATTTCACATTTCATAAAATAAAGTGGTGATCCTAACTGACCTAAGACAGGGAATTTTTACTAACATTAAATGTCAGGAATTGTGAAAAAAATGTATTTGGCTAAGGTATATGTAAACTTCCGACATCAACTGTAGAACGCCATTTTATCTGTGGCCAATGACCTTGAGCGATGGATGGGCACTTTTAATGTATAATGCCAGAATTTTCGAGCCCTGCCCGTGAATTTTGCTGTGACAGTGTCCCTATGAGTGACAGAACACTGAGACAATCATGGCGCAACTAGAGAACATTTACTAGCCCTACACTCCGTATTTTCCGCTAGCTGCCCCACCACCACAGAAAGCACTGAACTAGGCTGAAACACCAGCATTTTGGAGGTGCCTTTGTCAAGAATGCAAAAAAAGAGACCATATTTGTACCCGGCTTTATTAACTCAAATAATATATTTTTTACACTGTTTGTTTACAGTAACATTAAAACGTTTGAACACACCTACTCATTCCAGGGTTTTATTTGTTTTTTAATATATTTTTTATTATTTTCTGCATTTTTTTTAAAATATATTTTTTTATTATTTTCTGCATTTTCTGCATAGTGAAGACAAACTATGAATTAACAGGTACTAACCAAAAAAGTGTTCAGCATATTGAAATATATTTTATATTTGAGATTCTTCAAAGTAGCCACCCTTTGCCTTGACAGATTTGCACAATCTTGCCATTCTCTCAACCAGCTTCATGAGATAGTCACCTGGAATGAATTTCAATTAACAGATGTGCCTTGTTAAAAGTTAATTTGTGTAATTTATTTCCTTTTTAATGCATTTGAACCAATCAGTTGTGTTGTGACAAGGTAGAAGATACACAGAATATAGTCCTATTTGTTAAAAGACCACGTACATATTATGGCAAGAACAGCTCAAATAAGTAAAGAGAAAGGACAGTCCAACATTACATGAAGACATGAAAGTCAGTCAATCCGGAAAATGTCAAGAACTTTGAAAGTTTATTCCAGTGCAGTCACAAAAAAACATCAAGCTCTATGATGAAACTGGCTCTCATGAGGACCGCCACAGGAAAGGTAGAGCTACCTCTGCTGCAGAGGATCATTTTATTGGAGTTAACTGCACCTCATATTGCAGTCTATAAAATGCTTCACAGAGTTCATCTCAACATCAAATGTTCAGAGGACACTGCGTGAGTCAGGCCTACATGGTCAAATTGCTGCAAAAATAATCACTACTAAAGCAAACCAGAAATAAGAAGAGACTTGCTTGGGCCAAGAAACACGAGCAATGAACATTAGACCGGTGGAAATCTGTCCTTTGGACTAATGAGCTCAAATTTGAAATTTTTGGTTCCAACTGCCGTGTCTTTGTGAGAAAGAGTAGATTGACGGATGATCTCCGCATCTGTGTTTCCAAAGGTGAAGCATGGAGAAGGAGGTGTGATGGTGTGGGGATGCTTTGCTGGTGACACTGTTGGTGATTTATTTAAAATTCAAGGCACACTTTACTATGTGTGACTCACCACCTGGATTCTGTCTTACGTAGCAGCATTTGAATTGTTTTTTTTATGTTGGCTAAAATTAGACACTCAGAGCTACAACACGTTATATCTTACACTGCATTTGAGGAAACAATGGCAAATTATTTCTGCTTTGAAAGTTATTCAACTTGTAAACTCACCTTTGAGAAAACCATCTTTCAATGTTTTGGTACTACTATTGGAGTGCCCTTCTTTGTCTACACCCATTCTGCATTGTTCACACCCTTTCAAGTCTTAGCCCCAACCATCTCTTTAAGGGTTGATCCGAGCGTTCTGTACTAACTTGCCAGCTACTTCCAGACATCTAAGAGAGAGAACAGCTCACTGAACATTGCACGCTCTCGCAGAGCTGGTTAGGCTGTTATGTTATCAAGAGCGGTGTTGACTGCAACTGTGCTGTCAGATTGTCCGTTCATAAATTCAGAGTGTTTTGCATTCAGAGCGCACACTGGATGCTCTGGCAAATAAGTAGGGATGTTCCGAAAGGCCTGACCTCACAACGACAGTCAAGCACCCAAGCTAACTGGCTAACATTGGCTAGCTACTTCTAGACACATAATGAAAGAACACCCACACTGACCATTTTACTCCCGCTAACAGAGCTGGTTCGGCAGTTTTCATGTTATCCAGAGCGTTGGTGACTGTAACTGTGCTGCTGGCAACAAATGAATTACGCTTTGATACCGACTTTACTGACACTGGACCTATTCAACAGGTGTTGAGAGTTCAAAAATTAATCAGTTATTCTGTGCTCTGCCACACTAAGACGAGAGTCTTTTGTTAAGAAATAGATAGATAGCTAGGTAAACAATGAATCCCAACGCATGACGTAACGGTAGTTAGCCAGTCAGCCAGCTAATGTTAGCTAGTTAGCTAACAGTACACTAACTTGAAATGAAAATACTGTCAAAATTAGAGTGGAGTCTTTTGTTAATTAAGACATGTAGCTAGCTAGCTAGTGGAACATAATTACTACTCATGATGTTATTACCGGGCATGCATCTGCAGGAAGCTAACCAACCAGGTTCTATGGATATAACTCGTCAAGCAATTTTTTCTGAGATACGAAGAATAAGATCATACACATAACGTTAGCTAGCAACCCAAGCCAGCTAACGTTAGCTAGCTAACTGTACACTTGAAATGAAACCACTTTGTCAAAATTAGAAGCGTGAAATATTTGAAAATGTAGCTAACTAGAATATCTTACCCGTGGTCTGAAACTGGAGTTGATAGCGAGAGCGATTTTTACCAGCTAGTACGTCTATAAATAGTTGCAGTGACATTCTACTGAAATGGATACTTGCAGAGTGGAGTCTTTTATTAAGACATGTAACTAGCTAGCTAGCTTAACAATGGACCATAATCACAACTCATGATGTTACTACTATGCATGAATCTGCAGGTAGCTAACCAAACAGGTTCTATGGCTATAACTAGTCAAGCAAATTGTCTGAGATATGAAGAATAAGATCATACACAACGTTAGCTAGCGACCCAGCCAGCTAACGTTAGCTAGCTAAAAGTACACTTAAAATGAAACCACTTTCTGTCAAAATTAGAAACCTGTAATATCTGAAAATGTAGCTCGCTAGACTATCTTACCAGTATACATCATGGTTGGACGCGTCTCCTGTCTGATGTCATGCATGGTTGCCCTTAGTTTGACGATGTAATCCAGACTGGTGTTCTCGCCATCTCTTTAGCAATCATACTCCAATTCCACTGATTTCAAAACTCAGTCCTCCAGAGAGTGGAGAGCACACACATAACATTAGCTAGCAAGCCAGCCAGCTAGTGTTAGCTAGCTAACAGTACACTTTAACTTGACATTAGGTTTGTATTCTACTACGAAATACGTTTAAAATAAACCTGCGTTTGACACGATTACCTAGACATACTGACCAGCTCCAATAGACAGACACGTGCTATATGGCAGACCAATCCAAACTCATCTCTTGGCATGTCCTTCCCATTCATTATCTCAGCCAGTCAGGGATAGCGGGAAGTTTGCTTCCTTTTTCTATGGCTAAACCAACTCGTATTTTTTTATATTTTATTTGTGTTACAGATGGCATACAAGTTTGATATTAAGGCACATGAAGGTTCACATGTTCCAGAAGGCATTTCTGCCCCAAAACGCATTTAGATCCAAAATATGTTTTACGTTCAAACAGCTCTCCTGTGAAGTCGTGACATGCGACATATGCCTGGTTCCCTGAATCGGGTCACATTTGTTTTTCAACATGACAATGAGCCAAAACACACCTCCAGGCTGTGTAAGGGCTATTTGACCAAGAAGGAGAGTGATGGAGTGTTGCATCAGATGACCTGGCCTCCACAATCACCCGACCTCAACCCAATTGAGATGGTTTGGGATGAGTTGGACCACAAAGTGAAGAGAAAGCAGTCATCAAGTGCTCTGCATATGTGGGAACGCCTTCAAGACTGTTGAAAAAGCATTTCCCATGAAGCTGGTTGAGAGAATGCTAAGAGTGTACAGAGCTGTCATCAAGGCGAAGGGAAGCTACTTTGAAGATTCTAACACATAAAATATATTTTGATTTGTTTAACACATTTTTTGGTTACAACATGATTCCATATATGTTATTTCATAGTTTTCATGTCTTCACTGCAGAACTTTTGACTGGTACTGTATATATAGATTTTTTAGCTAAAGAGGGGGGCTCAAAACTCTGCCCCACCTGCCCTGAATGATGGGTTGCCAATGCTAACAAAGATATCTTGCATGTCTGGCCCTGCTTTGTACACAAACATTTTGCAGGAATAACTTCCAGCAGAACTGTATACTAAAAATCTGATGACTTTACCTCCAGAGTCCCAGCCTCCCAGTCAGTGTAACTAGGCTGTTACCAGGCTGAAGGACATGACTGGGACTGCTGTACTGATTGATTGTGTTGTCTCTGACTGATTGCCTGTCTGACCCCGTGTGATGGCCTATTTTGCACTGAAGGCTCGTATGAAGCAAGACAACATTGCACAAACAGATGAGTGTAGGTATAGGGTGAACATGCAAATTGTGTGTGTTGTATTCAGAAGTAATTTGAAATACTCCCTCCCTCACCCCTAGTTGTTGATGCCAGTGAGTGAGCCCTGAGGAGAAAGTCGGGTATATATTTTAGGAATTAAATGAGCAGGAGATGAATGCACAGACATGATGGTTATTTTATGGGGCAATATCAAGACATGATGTATGATGATGAGCACATTTTAATAAATACTTAATCATGAGTGGACTCTTTTTATTCCCCATGAACATGATGAGTTGCTTTGTCAGACACACATTTTATTTTGCAGTCAAATCAAAGGGGAAATTTCTGCCATTGGCTATAGAGTGGCATCTATCTATTTGCAATCATACAAGTGACAAAGTCAATTTGGCAAAACCATGCAGTACAGTAGTTTAACATGGATCAATTTACCACACACTAAAGGAAGGTTATTTTAAATTACTTGAAATGACACAACAATGATTTAAACAGAATTTGTTGCATTTAAAATTGCTTTGACAATTAAAATTAAATTGTTTAGTAGGCCGTCATTGTAAATAAGAACTTGTTCTAAACTGACTTGCCTAGTTAAATAAAGGTTAATTAAAATAATTACACATTAATTTGCAAATACAGTTCAGAATACACATGCTTAGTTGTGATATCATTTTACACTTTAACCATAGCTACTTCAGTAAAAGGTGGCGTGAATACCTCTCAAAGAAAACCAGGAAGGAATGGATGACAGTTCCATTTCATTTTCCAGTCACACGTAAAGCGTACACAATTCCATCTTAAACCCCATTGTGAGGCGAAGCAGAGGCATCCATTACTCTCTCCCGGTATCTGATTTCTTCCAGGCACGCCACTCAGTCAGCACAACATGCCAGGCATGTTGGGAATGATCTCCATGTACCTGATTATCACCTAGGCTGCATTAGTCCAACCAATCCCCAACAGGCTGCCAGTCTACCTACAAACTAATGGTATCAGGTGACCCCAGGGAAAAATAACCCCCATAGTTCTGTTCTCCCCACCGTTCCGTTCTGCATGGAGGAAAGGACAGTCTGAGATCTGACTGATGCTTTTCCATGACCTACTGTCTCATTACACTTCCTGGACTCTGTCACATTATCCAAACCAATCAGAAGGTGGGCTGTTGTTTTAAATTGGCCTGTTTGTCTGTGTGTCTCTGCAGGCATCTGTGAAATATTATTAAAATCCTCAGGGGATGAAGCAGGGTTAAAATCCTCAGGGGATGAAGCAGGGTAACCTTGACTTTTTGTTGGATGTTTTCCATGATAGTTTGACTGGCAAGTGAGCCATCCAAAACGAATTCCTCTTATTGAAATGGCTGTTAACAATTTAAATGGCGATGCATTTTTCATGCTGTACTTCCCATTTCCTACTCAAATCTACTCTGAGAGGCTCAGTGGTCACTGTCGCATTGTTACTGCCCTCTGCTAATTCATTTTCACCCTTTGGTTATTAGCCACTTTTTATATAAATCTAAGCAGTTCACATTGAAAATGGGCTCTGTTATATTATTTGAATGAGAGCCCGCTCTCCAAGCCTGACTTTTCTCTCAGTTAATCTGCTTATCGTTCACAGATAGGGCACTTGAATGGGCCTCGTTAATGGCGCCAGGCTCATATATAATGGTGTTTTCAATACTAACCTTTGGGAACTGTGTGTCTGTAAATGATGTATGCATATGCATTAGCCTCACGTTTTATATGAACAATAATCTTCGAGAAAAGTACTTCAAAACATTCATCCCTTTAGCCTATTGAGATGCTGATGTCCACAGCCCTGGTATCTCTAAACAATGACAAAAAAGTTCATGTAGCTTGAAATAATGTTAGTATTCATTTGAATGTACAGTAATATCACATTGACAGGGATGATGTGTTCTGCTGAGAGTTGAGGTTGTTGAAATGGAAAAAGTTGTTTGTTTACATGCTGTAGCTTCCACAGTTAGTAATGCCTGCCTCATGAGCTGGATAGCAGCCATTCGATGGGGATCAACAAGCCGATTCCCCTTAGTTTGATTTATGATGGCCTTATCACTGTTTGTGTTATATTATTTGCCTACATGATAGCGCTGTCATACATAACCAAGATATAGAGCCAGCGGTATGTTGATTATATCTACAGGGATTCTCTCGCTGTCATATTCTCTAAGATTGTCTCCTTATAAAAACAGCCTGTTTTCATCACGGCATTACTGTACTCTCAGAATAGAAAGAAATACAATTTTAGACAGTAATGGGTGATTTCAAAGGCTTGGATTCATAAATCCTTGATTTGAGTAGGGGTTGATTTAAACTCCTTAGTGCTAATGACAGTTTTCGCAAATACAATGCATCCAGTGGTAACAGGGATCTGAGCTTCGCTCACTGCAATAACTTCTGTAGAGTCCTTGAGAACTAATATTTACTGCTAGATTTGTTTACATACAGAGATTGTAATGCTTAGCTATGTTAATGTATGAATACCTATCTGAACTACTTTATTGATTAGTAGATCAAGTCGAGCATGGCTACTTTCCGTTCGTGACTTTCAACGCTTGTCACATCTTCACGTTAAATTGAGGCAACTTGGGAGTTGGGTCCGGATGGTGAGATAGTATCACTTCTGGGGTTGAACTGGATCCACTCTGGCACTATACTGAGCTCATTAGATAGTGCTTTAGCTCTCGTAACACGGAGAGCTGCCATTCAGCCAGCTGCCATTTGGAGTTGGCAAACTCACAGAATGCAAATCTGAAGATTGAAATCCCTGAGCACTCATTTCCCTGAGACCAAAAGAAAAGCATCCTCTACCTTTTGATTCAGCTGATTCATTTTCAGTCACTTCATAGGAGCTCCAATAGACCCTCAAACAGAAGATTGCAGTACTGTACCTATACACCTGTTGTACTCGGCGCATGCGACAAACACAATTTGATTTAATACAGTATGTTCTGCTGCAGACCAGGCCACTCTGAGTGAGGCCCATCCGCCCAGTGTATGTTGCCTCCAACTAATCTCCTAATTACCACATTAGCTAATTATTTGCTTTGTTGGCACCACCATACGTTGGGAAGATAGAAGATAAGTTCTAAAATAAACAGGGTTTATGCCATCATCCATGTATTGACCTTGGCTTTTAGGTAAGATTTGGGGAAGTATTGGGTTTGGAGAAGAGCCTGGCAATTGGTGAATAGTGGAGGGACTTGCCTCTGTTTGCAATCTACTGTAGAGAGAGCTTGCAGATTCTGTCCTACTATCCAGGTCTATAACCAAACAGTTTGAGCTACTACTTTTAAAAATACATCTCTCCAGAAATAAGTCTCTCAGTGTTGCCGCTTGTTATAGACCCCCCTCAGCTCCAAGGGGTGTGGCCTGGACACTATATGTGAATTGAACGCTATCGTCAGAGTTCATACTGTTAGGTGACCTAAACTGGGATATACTTAACACTCCGGCTGTCCTATAATCGAAGCTATATGCACTCAATCATCAAAGAACCTACCAGGTACCACACCAAATCCGTAAACATGGGCACCCTCATAGACATCATCCTGACCAACGTGCCCTCTAAATACAGCTCTGCTGTTTTCAACCAGGATCTCAGCGATCACTGCCTCATTGCCTGCGTCCGTGGTCATACGACCACACCCCATCACTGTCAAATGCTCCCTAAAACATTTCTGCGATCAGGCCTTTCTAATCGACCTGTCCTGGGTATCCTGGAAGGATATTGACCTCATCCTGTCAGTAGAGGATGCCTGGTTGTTTTTCAAAAGAGTCTTCCTCACCATCTTAAATAAACATGCTCATTTAAAAAAATGTAGAACTAAGAACAGATATAGCCCTTGGTTCACTCCAGACTTGATTGCCCTTGACCAGCACAAAAACATCCTGAGGCGCACTGCACTAGCTTCAAATAGTCCCCGTGATATGCAGCTTTTCAGTGAAGTCAGGAACCAATACACAGTCAGTGAGGAAACATCTCTGCGAGTAAGGCTAGTTTCCTGAATTTCCGCCCGTCTGACGTGCCCAAAGTAAACTGCCTGTTACTGCCCAGAAGCTAGGATATGCAACTTATTGGTAGGATTGGATAGAAAACGCTCTGACGTTTCTAAAACTTTTAAAATAATGTCTGTGAGTATAACATAACTGATATAGCAGGCAAAAACCCGATGAAAATCGATCCGAAAAATTTATTTCAGCTTGGAATGACTTCCAATGCAATGCTATTGAAAGATCTTATTTCTGCCTCCCAGATTGCAGTTCCTATGGCTTCCAATGGATACAAGATTATAGGTTTGTTTTTTTGTTTTTTTAAGTACACTGCTCAAAAAAATAAAGGGAACACTAAAATAACACATCCTAGATCTGAATGAATGAAACATTCTTATTAAAAACTTTTTTCTTTACATAGTTGAATGTGCCGAACAAAATCACACAAAAATTAACAATGGAAATCAAATGTATCAACCCATGTAGGTCTGGATTTGGAGTCACACACAAAATTAAAGAGGAAAACCACACTACAGGCTGAAGAAACTATGATGTAATGTCCTTAAAACAAGTCAAAATGAGGCTCAGTAGTGTGTGTGGCTTCCACGTGCCTGTATGACCTCCCTACAACGCCTGGGCATGCTCCTGACGAGGTGGCGGGTGGTCTCCTGAGGGATCTCCTCCCAGACCTGGACTAAAGCATCCGCCAACTCCTGGACAGTCTGTGGTGTAACATTGGTGGTTGGTGGATGGAGCGAGACATGATGTCCCAGATGTGCACAATTGGATTCAGGTCTGGGGAACGGGCGGGCCAGTCCATAGCATCAGTTTCTTCCTCTTGCAGGAACTGCTGACACACTCCAGCCACATGAGGTCTAGCATTGTCTTGCATTAGGAGGAACCCAGGGCCAACCGCACCAGCAATGGTCTCACAAGGGGTCTGAGGATCTCATCTCGGTACCTAATGGCAGTCAGGCTACCTCAGGCGAGCACATGGAGGGCTGTGCGGCCCCCCAAAGAAATGCCACCCCACACCATGACTGACCCACCGCCAAACCGGTCCTGCTGGAGGATGTTGCAGGCAGCAGAACGTTCTCCACAGCGTCTCCAGACTCTGTCACGTCTGTCCCGTGCTTAGTGTGAACCTGGTTTCATCTGTGAAGAGCACCGGGCGCCAATGGCGAATTTGCCAATCTGCCAAACGTCCTGCACGTTGTTGGGCTGTAAGCACAACCCCCACCTGTGGATGTTGGCCCCTCATACCACCCTCATTGAGTCTGTTTCTGACTGTTTGAGCAGACACATGCACATTTGTGGCCTGATGGAGGTCATTTTGCAGGTCTCTGGCAGTGCTCCTCCTGCTCCTCCTTGCACAAAGGCAGAGGTAGCGGTCCTGCTGCTGGGTTGTTGCCCTCCTACGACCTCCTCCACATCTCCTGATGTACTGGCCTGTCTCCTGGTAGCGCCTCCATGCTCTGGACACTACGCTGACAGACACAGCAAACCTTCTTGCCACAGCTTGCATTGCTGTGCCATCCTGGATGAGCTGCACTACCTGAGCCACTTGTGTGGGTTGTAAGACTCCGTCTCATGCTACCACTAGAGTGAAAGCGCCGCCAGCATTCAAAAGTGACCAAAACATCAGCCAGGAAGCATAGGAACTGAGAAGTGGTCTGTGGTCACCACCTTATTTTTTGGAGCAGTGTATTTGTTGTCGTTCCAAGTTGAGCGCCAGGGCAAGGTAGTCTTTTTGCACGTGTGAATGTAGGCGCGGTCTTCGTTCTTTTCCTATGCTATTAAACATACTATTCTCCGTCTGAAATTGTATCATTTATTTAGATATTAGACAACCTGTGTTTAATAAAAAACATTTGACTCGTATGCATGTTGAAAGACTGGATTATTGAATTCAAAGGACTGTATTGAACAAAATGACCATTCATTGTGTATCTGGGACCCTTGGGATTGCAACCAGAGGAAGATCTTAAAAAGTAAGTTATTTATTTTATTGCTATTTATGATTTTGTGTCGCCAGTGCTGGTTTAAAAGATATGTTGACATGGGACGCTGTCCTCAAACAATCAGATGCTATGCTTTCGCCATAAAACCTTTTTGAAATCTGACAACGCAGTTAGATTACCAAGATGCATAGCTAAAGAATCATGTATGACAATTATATTTTCATGAATGTTTCATATTACGATTTTGTATTTTGAATTTGGTGCGCTCCGATTTCACCGAATGTTGTCGAATTTGATCCCGCCAGTGAGGATCTTCGTGCTAAGAGGTTAGGAAAGCAAAGGCTAGCTTTTTCAAATGGAAATTTGCATCCTACAGCACTAATTCCAAAAAGTTTTGGGACACTGTAAAGTCCATGGAGAATAAGAACACCTCCTCTCAGCTGCTAGGCTAGGAAACACCATCCCCACCGATATATCCACGATAATCGAGAATTTCAATAAGCATTTCTCTACAGCTGGCCGCGCATTTCACAAGGCTACAACAACCCCGGCCAACAGCTCTGAACCCCCGCAGAAACTGGCACAAAAACTCCCAGTTCTCTTTCACACAAAACAAGACAGCTGATGTACTGAAAGAGCTGTAGAATCTGGATCCCTACAAATCAGCCGGGCTCGACAATCTGGACCCTCTCCTCCTAAAATTATCTGCCGCCATTGTCGCAACCCCTATTACCAGTCTCTTCATCCTCTCTTTCATATCGTCTGAGATTCCTAAAGATTGGAAAGCTGCCTCGGTCATCCCCCTCTTCAAAGGGGGAGACACTCTAGACCCAAACTGTTACAGACCTATATCCATCCTGACCTGCCCTTCTAAAGTCTTTGAAAGGCAAGTGAACAAACAAATCAATGACGATCTCGAATCCCACCGTACCATCTCCGCTATGCAATGCGACATCTGAACTGGTCACGGGTGCACCTCAGCCACGCTCAAGGTCCTAAACGATATCATAACCACCATGGATAAAAAAAAACAGTACGGTGCAGCCGTCTTCATTGACCTGGACATGGCATTTGACTCTGTCAATCACCGTATTCTTATTGGCAGACTCAACAGCCTTGGTTTCTCTAGTGACTGCCTCACCTGCTTAACTAACTACTTCTAAGAATAGTAGTGTGTCAAATCGGAGGGCCTGTTGTCCGGACCTCTGGCAGTCTCTATGGGCGTTGTACATGGTTCAATTCTCGGGCCGACTCTTTTCTCTGTATATATCAATGATATCGCTCTTGCTGCGGGTGATTCTTTGATCCACCTCAACACAGACGACACCATTCTGTACACATCCAGCCCTTCTTTGGACTCTGTGTTAACAAATCTCTAAATGAGCTTCAATGCCATACAACACTCCTTCCATGGCCTCGAACTACTCTTAAACGCTAGTAAAACAAAATGTATGAGCTTCAACCGATCGCTACCCGCACCCGCCCGCGTAGCATCACTACTTTGGACAGTTCTGACTTAGAATATGTGGACAACTATAAATATCTAGGTGTCTGTTTAGACTGTAAACTCTCCTTCCAGACTCATAATAAGCATCTCCAATCCATAATTAATTCTAGAATTGGATTCCTATTTTGCAACAAAGTCTCCTTCAATCATGCTGATAAACATACCCTCGTAAAACTGACTATCCTACCGATCCTTGACTTTGGAAATGTAATTTACAAAATAGCCTCCAACACTCTACTCAGCAAATTGGATGCAGTCTAACAGTGCCATCTGTTTTGTCACCAAAGCCCCATATACTACCCACCATTGCGACCTGTATGCGCTCGTTGTCTGGTCCTCACTACATTTTCGCCACCAAACCCATTGGCTCCAGGTCATCTATAAGTCTTTGCTAGGTTAAGCTCCGCCTTATCTCCGGTCACTGGTCACCCGTAGCACACGCTCCAGCAGGTAAATTTCACTGGTCATCCCCAAAGCCAACACCTACTTTTTCCACCTTTCCTTACAGTTTTCTGCTGCCAATGACTGGAATGAATTGCAAAAATCACTGAAGTTATAGACGTATATCCCTCCCTCATCCCTAACTCGGCTGTCAGAGCAGCTTACCAATCGGTGTAGCTGTACACAGCCCATCTGTAAATAGCCCATCCAACCTACTTACCTACCTCATCCCCATATTATACATTTTTTAATGCTCTTTTGTACAACAATATTTCTACTTGCAAATCCTCATCTGCACAGCTATCACTCCAGTGTTAATTGCTAAATTGTAATTACTTTGCCACTATGGCCTATTTATTGCCTTACCTCCATACTTAATTTGCACAGTGTACAGAATTTGTTTATCCTGTACATTTGTTTATCCCATGTGTGCCTCCGTGTTGTTGTTTTTGTCGCACTGCTTTGCTTTATCTTGGCCAGGTCGCAGTTGTAAATGAGAATTTGTTCTAAACTGGCCTACCTGGTTAAATAAAGGTGAAATAAACAAAACAATGCTTGCTGTGCTTTGTTGTGGATACATTATAGTGTCCCAGGTTTGAACCATATACCTTACATTAGGGATTATTGAATGTTATCTAACACATATCCCAGAAGTATAACCATTAATACAAAATAGTGAATTATATACGGTGAACTGTCTAAAATTGCCTTATCTTTAAGATAAATATTTCTTCACTTCCTGCTTCATATATATTTCATGCTTCAAGAGGTTTTGACCACGTTACATGACACCGGGCATCTCTGTTTAAAAATAATCGCAGTTTATGGGACTTTATCAATGTTGAAAAGTGGAGGGCTTTTTTCTTCCCAGTGCAGTGTATACCACTTTACACAGGTGGGATTGAATTTGAAGGCAATTGCTCATGGAACCCTGTCAGCATTATTTTGAGAGAGAGCGAGAGAGAGAGAGAAAGTGACCCTGCCTGACTCTAAAAAGCAGTTGTAGGGGTCTTAAGCTAAATTAGAATTCCGGGCTAATTCTGGGCGGTGAACAACCTTTACCGTGCCTCGTACTTATATTGCCTTGATTCCATCAAGGGTTTGGAGTGTGAAGCAATTATTCTTCCAGCCCTCAAGTCTCTGCAGGTGCACAACTGCATGCTGTGAAGTCTATGTACACAAACATAATTTCAAAGCTCCTCAATTTTTCACCTGATACGTCAACAAGGCAACCACTCTCACAGTAATTTGATTGTCTTGTATTCGGCGTCGGAATCTTCAATAAGTCATAATGCTGTAACTAGCTAACACCAGGAATACTGGGAAGCAGTTGAATGAATCAGGGATAGCTTGAATGGCCTTTGTGTCTCTCATTCAAATGGTTGAATATTACTACATACAGTTAAACATGTCAATCAGTTTGAATGGAAAAAACATGTGTTGGTGTGCTATGACTAATCTTTGAAAGCTAGACTGGCTCTTGTCAACTGTTTTCAGCCTCACCATTTTGCACTCTGAAATTCAGCTTCTGTTGAGAGGCATCAGTTAAACTTAAATGCAAAGACAGCAGCTTTTTTAGTGTTGCTCTGCCTTTCCTTGGATTAGAATCTATCCCCCATCCCACATTGACTAAGGCGGCACAGCACAGTACAGTAATACCAAGTTACTATTGTTACAGCTCCACCTGCTGGTCTAATGTAGTCCTTGCATCCTCTTAGATCTAGGCACCTGGCATGCCTCTCTCTGCTCAAATACAAATATAATACACCTTTCCATGCCCACTCTCGCATAATTCACTGAGTACTACAGTATGTGTCCCCCGCATGTTTAATGGAGTGCAACAGAAAGAAAATAATCTGCTTCATCTGTTTGCACAGCAATTCATTTTAATTATACCCCTAGGCTTGTTTTATGTTTTAAAGCACTGAATCATTTATCATCCAGCACAGGGACATTGTACTGTTAAAATAAATGAGAGGAATAGTAGCGCTAAGTCCGCCACCTAACCTAATTGCCTCTGGCTTTGATTTAGTCTATTAATAATAAAGGGGTAAAGATATGTTCCTTTTTTTGGATTCAAGGATGAAAGAATAGAGTTGTAATTCCTGAAGGGGTTTCCTTTTGATGACGTACTGTACTGTATGTCTAATAGCCATAACGTTGAGATGCATAGACGATCAAGGATTTCAAAAGATGTTTTAGCTCTGAACCTATAACCCTTTCAGGCTATATTGTTGAGAAAAATAACCCCTATTAATAAATCCTTCTTGATAGCGATGCATTAGTTGTACCCTACTTGAGCTACTTGTAAGACCTAGAAGTACTCCAACCATCCCGGCCTGCTGTAAGGGCGGACTCCCAATTCACTGATGGCTTTGAAATCCACTTTGTTCTTGCCTACAGTGCCTTCAGAAATGATTCAGACCACTTGACTTTTTCCACATTTTGTTATGTTACAGCCTTTTTTAAAAATTGATTAAATCGTTTTTTTCCTCATCAATCAATACAAAATAATCTCACTTAATGTCAGTAAAACAGAAGAGATGATGGTGGACTTCAGGAAACAGCAGAGGGAGCACCGCTCTACCCACATCGATGTGACAGCAGTGGAGAAGGTGGACAGTTTTAAGTTCCTCTGTGTACATATCATTGACAAACTGAAATGGTCCAAGCACACAGACAGTGTGTTGAGGAAGGCGCAGCAGCGCTTTCTTCAGCCTCAGGAGGCTGAAAAATGTGGTTTGTCACTCAAAACCCTCAAACTTTTACAGGTGCACAATCGAGAGCATCCTGTCGGGCAGTATCACCGCCTGGTACGGCAACAGCACCGCCCACAACCGCATGGCTCTCCAGAGGGTGATGCAGTCTGCACAACGCATCACCGGGGGCAAACTACCTGCTCTCCAGGACACCTACAACACCCGCTGTCACAGGAAGACAAAAAGATCATCAAGGACAATAACCACCCGAGCCACTGCCTGTTCACCCCACTTCCATCCAGAACGCAGGGTCAGTACAGGTGCATCAAAGCTGGGATAGAGAGATTGAAAAACAGCTTATATCTCAAGGCCATCAGATTGTTAAACAGCCACCACTAGCACAGAGAGGCGGCTGCCTACCTACAGACTTGATATCAATGTCCACTTTAATAAATGGAACACTAGTCACTTTAATAATGCCACTTTAAGAATGTTTACATATCTCACATTACTTATCTCATATGTATGTACTGTATACTACACTATCTATTGCATCTTAGCCGCTCTGTCACTGCTCGCCCATATATTTTATATTTATATATGCTTATCCCATTCCTTTACTTGATTGTGTGTATTAGGTTTTGTTGTGGAATTTGTTAGATATTACCTGTTTGATACTGCAGCACTGTCAGATGTAGAAGCATAAGCATTTCGCTACACACACAATAACATCTGCTGACCATGTCTGTGACCAATAAAATTAGATTCAATTTGATTATGATTTTATTTGACTAGTCTCCCAGTCCCTGCCACTGAAAAACATCCCCACAGTGTCACGTCCTGACCGTAGAGATCCTTTTTATTCTCTACTTGGTTAGGTCAGGGTGTGACTAGGGTGGGCAATCTGTTTTCTATTTCTTTGTTGGCCGGGTATGGTTCCCAATCAGAGGCAGCTGTCTATTGTTGTCTCTGATTGGGGATCATACTTAGGCAGCCTTTTCCACCTGTGGTTTGTGGGATCTTGTCTTTGGTACTGTTTAGCCCTTCTAGACGTTACATTTCGTTTTGTATTTGTTATTTTTCGGTGTTCATTTAATAAATTATAATGTATGCCTACCACGCTGCACCTTGGTCCGATCCTTCCATCGATGAACGTAACACACAGCATGATGCTGCCACCACCATGCTTCACGGTAAAGATAGTGCCAGGTTTCCCCCAGACGTGACGCTTGGCAATCAGGCCAAAGAGTTACATTTTGGTTTCATCAGACAATCTTGTTTCTCATGGCCTGAGAGTCTTTAGGTGCCTTTTGGAAAACCAATGGGGTATTGTTTGTGGATTGCTGAGGATAAACATTTATATTTTTTGAAAAAGTCTGTAATGTAACAAAATGAGGAAAAAGTCAAGGTGTCTGAATACTTTCCGAAGGTACTGTAAGTAAAAGTCATTTCTTCATACTATTGCCTACACATTCTCTAAGTGCTAAAAAAGCATTCCCAGGGAGAAAATGTGCCTTACAAAATGTGTTTAAGTCAATATCTTGTGTCGGGAAACAATTTCTTAATACATTTTTGTATGGACATGGGCGTAGAAAGAAAATAATTGAGAGTGACAACACTTTTCCCACAGATCTTTCTTCCCCTTGTGCATGCCAACTTCTAATTATCTACTTGACAATCTATTGCAGCTCTACTTTCTCTTCTTCCCAGGAGCAGAAAGGGGGTTGCTTGGCAACAGGACTGCAGAGTACACATTTGGTTAAATAAAATCAAAGATAAAAAAGGAACAAGAATTGTTGTTATTGATGCTTGGCCAACGACATCTTCTAACTGATGCCGATGTATAGCTAATATATCTGTGACCGATTGTTGTTTATCAGATTTATAGCTTTTTAATATAAAGATGGGAAGGACAAGAAATTGTTTTTTAAACAACTGTCTGTCATCCACAATGTCAAAACGTCCATTGTTTTGTGTGTGTCACAACTAAATGAATGTATTCATGTGTTCTGAATGCAATGATCATAGTTGATGTGTCAGACGCGGCTATTTGGCTCCCTGGGGACTCTCATCAATGTGGTCTTCTCTTATGATCTAATGGCTTGCCATTGAAATATAAAAGGTCATTAATTAATAATGGTTGTCCAGCCATTTGCATTTCACTTTGAAATCATTTTCTGTGTCCCTTAAGCTTTCCACATTATTTCATGATATTACAAAGAACATGTCTACCCATATAGTCATAATCCTCAGTGGAACTTTAATGAAGTACATGGTCCTAAAGAGGATGTGTTAATTTGCCAGTGGTAAATCATGTCGTCTTTGGAAGGATGCAGTCTATGTGGATTGTACAGATGGTCCCTCTCTAGATAAATAAGTTCTTTTCTATTGCCTGCTGAATTCCCTTTAACCTGTATCTAATGACAATGATGGCACCGACATAGAGGGCTGCCTCACTTCTATTTCCTCGGAATCTTTGCAGTATTTCTTTTTTTATGTATGATTTCTTACATTGATAGATGAGAAAATCTTAAGGGTTATTTACACACAGCCGGGAAGAACTATTGGATATCAGAGCGACGTCAACAGGGCATTTGAACTGATTCAAGAGGCTGACCCAAAACAAAGCAGCCGGAGAAGAGGTAGATGGAACGGTCTTCTGGTCAAACTTCGGAGGTATGCACACCATCCACAGCTTCCGGGTGGAAACCATATATACAGAGGCTGCATTTATCGTAGCTGGGGATTTTAACAAAGCAAATTTGAGAACACGTACACGCTGATTCAGTGAGTGAGTTCATAAGGAAGTGCATAGGAGATGTAGTATTTACTGTGACTACTAAAACCTATCCTGACCAGAAACCGTGGATAGATGGCGGCATTCGCGCAAAACTGAAAGCACGAACCACTGCATTCAATCATGGAAAGTTGACTGGGAACATGGCCGAATACAAACAGTGTAGTTATTCCCTGCCAATCAAACAAGTGAAATGTCAGTATAGAAACAAAATCGAGTTGCAATTCAACAGCTGACACGAGACTCGTGTGGCAGGTTCTACAGACAATCACAGACTGCAAAAGGAAAACCAGCTACGTCACGGACACCGTCGTCTTGCTTCCAGAAAAACGAAACACCTTCTTTACCTGCTTTGAGGATATTACAGTGCCACCAACGCAGCCCGCTACCAAGAACTGTGGGCTCTACTTCTCCTTGGCCAATGTAAGAAAGACATTTAAACGTGTTAACCCTCGCAAGGCTGCCAGCCCAGAAGGCATCCCTAGTCGCGTCCACAGAGCATGCGCAGACCAGCTGGTTGGTGTGTTTACAGACATATTCAATCTCTCCCAATCCCAGTCTGCTGTCCCCACATGCTTCAAGATGGGCACCATTGTTCCTGTACCCAAGAAGGCAAAGGTAACTGAACTAAATGACTATCGCCCCGTAGCATTCACTTCTGTCATTATGAAGTGATTTGAGAGGCTAGTCAAGGATCATATCACCTTCACCTTACCTGTCACCCTAGACCCACTTCAATTTGCTTACCACCCCAATAGGTCCACAGACGATGCAATTGCCATCACACTGCACACTGCCCTATCCCATCTGGACAAGAGGAATACCTATGTAGGAATGCTGTTCATTGACTATAGCTCAGCATTCAACACCATAGTACCCTCCAAGCTCATCATTAAGCTTGAGGCCCTGGGTCTCAACCCCACCCTGTGCAACTGGGATTTGGACTTCCTGATGGGCCGTCCCCAGGTAGTGAAAGTAGTAACCAACATCTCCATTCCGCTGATCCTCAACACTGGGCCCCACAAGAGTGCGTTCTCAGCCCCCTCCTGTACTCCTTGTTCAGCCATGACTGCGTGGCCATGCACGCTTCCAACTCAATCATCCAGTTTGCAGATACCAGAACAGTAAAAGGCTTGATTACCAACAATAACGAGACGTCCTACAGGGAGAAGGCGAGGGCCCTCAGAGTGTGGTGTCAGGAAAACAACCTCTCACTCAACGTCAACAAAACAAAGGAGATGATCGTGGACTTCAGGAAACAGCAGAGTGAGCACCCCCCTACCCACATCGATGGGACAGCAGTGGAGAAGGTGGAAAGTTTTAAGTTTCTCGACATACACATCACGGACAAACTAATATCGGCCACCCACACAGACAGTGCGGAGAAGAAGGTGCAACAGCACCTCTTCAACCTCAGGAGGCTGAAGAAATTGTCTTGTCGACTAATACCCTCACAAACATTTACAATTGAGAGCATCCTGTCGGACTGTATCACTGCCTGGTACGGCAACTGCACCTCCCACAACCGCAAAGCTCTCCAGAGGGCGGTGCGGTCTGCACAACCATCCTCGGGGTCACACTTTCTGCCCTCCAGGACATCTACAGCACCCGATGTCACAGGAAGGCAAAAAAGATCATCAAGGACAACAACCACCTGAGCCACTGCCTGTTCACCCGCAGTGCAGTGTTTCACCTGCTACATATACATAGAGTACCATGCATGGCATGCTGTATGGACACTAGTATCTAAAGGGAGGCCCTAATTGGTGGAATTTATCACATGATGTATTAGAGGTCCTGCGTTATTAAACCTGTGTTGGGGTCCAGACGTCGCCCATTAATCTTGGGTTCGCGCGTGAAGCCACAAATGCATTTGCATCTCATCCATGAGAAATTAGATGTAAAATCTGAAGGAACATTCTAGCCTATTCCACGGGCCACTAGAGGGGCGGCTATTTTCAAACCAATTTCAGCGATCGAATGAACACTGATTTGTCTTAAGGCCTGTAGTGATTGTGTTACCAGATTATTCTCATGGAATGTAGGCCTACTGTCATATCTGTTTGACTTAGGCAGTGTGTACAGCTGTAAGGAAAGTACAAAACTGGAGCATGGGAGAACTGCTGCTACACACTGCATACGGCAGTCCATAGGCAGGTTTTAAGTTATGCATCTCGTTCCATGCAATCATGATACCATTTATCTTGAACACATGTAAACACTTCAGAAGGATGTCACAAGATGTCTGTACTCAACACATTAAACGAAATGCTGGTTGTGAATCTTGCTTCAAAGTAACACCATTTTCCTTGGAAGGGAGACTGCAGTTTGAGGTCACTGATGCCACTGAATATATCTCATATTGATTTTAATTAAATTATCCTATTCAATTAGTTGCCATACGCTAATCTATATGATTTATTTCTGGATCTAATCCTTTGTGCATAAAGAAATAATGAAACTGAAAATAATACTGTTTTCAACTGGAATTGTTCCTAAAATGGGTGACTGTATCCACCAAATATATTTCTAGCCACAATTAGAAGTCCATCAAAAACATAATGCAGTAACTTCACATCAAATATCACATGTGGTACAGTTGCATGTGGTACATGCAGTACAGTTGCTAATGCAAACGTTAACTGCGCATAAGAGTTAACCTGACATGGTGCTTCTGAATCCATCAACATTCTATAATCAAAGGTCTTGCATATGCTCTCTATTAACCATGTCAGACAGTCATTTGTAATTGCCATTACAGTGCCTTGCAACAGAATTCATCCCCCTTGGTGTTTTTCCTATTTTGATGCATTTCAACCTGTAATTTAAATGGATTTTTTTAATGTAATGGACATACACAAAATAGTCCAAATTGGTAAAAAAAAAGAAAATAAATTGAAATCCATATGCATATGTATTCACCTCCTTTGCTATGATGCCCCTAAATAAGATCTGGTGCAACCAATTACCTTCAGAAGTCACAAAATGTGTTCAATAAAGTCCACCTGTGTGCAATCTACGTGTCAAATGATCTCAGTATGTATACAGCTGTTCTGAAAGGCCTCCAGAGTCTGCAACACCAGTAAGCAAGGGGCATCACCAAACCAGTGGCACTATGAAGACCAAGGAGCTCTACAAACAGGTCAGGGGCAAAGTTGTGGAGATCAGAGTTGGGTTATAAAAAATATCTGAAACTTTGAACATCCCACGGAGTTCGCATTAAATATTATTTTTTTAAATGGAAATAATACGGCACCACAACAAACCTGCCAAGAGAGGGCCGCCCACCAAAACTCATGGACCAGGCAAGGAGGGCATTAATCAGAGAGGCAACAAAGAGACCAAAGATAACCCTGAACGAGCTGCAAAGCTCCACAGCGGAGATTGGAGTATCTGTCCATCGAACCACTTTAAGACCAACACTCCACAGAGCTGGGCTTTACAGAAGTGTCCAGAAAAAAAGCCATTGCTTATAGAAAAAATAAGCAAACACATTTGGTGTCCACCAAAAGTCATGTGGGAGTCTCCCCAAACATATGGAAGAAGGTACTCTGGTCAGATGAGACTAAAATTGAGCTTTTTGGCCATCAAGAAAAACACTTTGTCTGGCATAAACCCAACACCTCTCATCACCCTGAGAACAGCATCCCCACAGTGAAGCATGGTGGTGGCAGCATCATCCTGTGGGGAGTTTGTCATCGGCAGGGACTGGGAAACTGGTCAGAATAGAAGGAATGATGGATGGTGCTAAATACAGGGAAATGATTGAGGAAAACCTGTTTCAGTCTTCCAGAGATGTGAGCCTGGGACGGATGTTCACCTACCAGCAGGACAATGACCCTAAGCATACTGCTAAAGCAACACTTGAGTGGTTTAAGGAGAAACATTTAAATGTCTTGGAATGGCTTAGTCAAAGCCCAGACATCAAAACAATTGAGAATCTGTGGTATGACTTAAAGATCGCTGTACACCAGCAGAACCCATTCAACTTGAAGAAGCGGGAGCAGTTTTGCCTTGAAGAATGGGCAAAATTCCCAGTGGCTAGATGTGCCAAGATTATAGAAACATACCCAAAGAGACTTGTAGCTGTAAATGCTGCAAAAGGTGTCTTGACTTTGGGGGGTGAATAGTTATGCACGTTCAAGTTTTCTGTTTTTTTGTCATATTTGTTGTTTGTTTCACAATACAAAATATATAGCATCTTCAAATGATACAAACCCCCCAAAAAATATTTTTTAAATTTCAGGTTGTAAGGCAACAAAATAGGAAAAAAGCCAAAGGGGGTGAATACTTTTGAAGACACTGTATGTAGAGTAAATATCATGCATTTATCCACAACTCTTGAATTTAAAGTACACGTCTGGTCCTCTGAAATCGTGTGTAATTAATGTTGTTATATGATGTAATGGGATTATTTAAAATGAATCAAATTCAAATTCAGTTAAGAGTAATTAACACAATGTTTAGCATATTTATGTTTTCCCTTTCTGTGATGCACATGATTATTTATGACACTCATGTGTGTATGGGTTGATGATGGTCACTAGACTTGTTACTGAATGTTATATCGCTTGATAGTGATTGACGGCGGGAAGGGCCGTGCACAGACCTGGATTTGAATGTGTTCTGCTACTGACAAACAGTCGATCTGCAGTTACCCCTGCCCCTGTCACCCCTTCCCCTGTACATGACAGTAAAAGATAGCACATACTAGCAACTCCAAAGTAACCTACTACCCAGTTAGCAATGAGCAGTCTGGAGGGACGACCTCCAGAGAGGTCGATCGCGCCCTACAGCTTTTTTGCCCATCACCTAATTTCATATAACATACTAAAAATAATAAAAGACTAAATAAACTAAATAAAGTACAAGAGGCATGTAGAAAAAAGGAAAATGTCCTATAGGGATATAGTATGGGCATTGTTTGTCGATGTGCAAAGTTAGTGGTATAGGGTACAGTGCAGTAGCAGCATATAATTGTATGAAAGTATATACATTACATTCATTTCCTAAATTAAATGATTAAAAAAATTATGAAAAATTAATGATAACTAAAATCCAACAACTGAACTGAGCAAATTATTACTGACCTCAGGCATCACACACACACAGCAACAAGATGGTTGGCCACATGCTGATAATAACGCTTCTCTCCCCATGTCTGAGAGAAAAAATAATGCATTATTTTCTTCTTGATCAGTTCTATCATGTTCTTGTGTTTTGTTCAGATCGAGTAGGGATAAATGTACAGTTGAAGTCGGAAGTTTACATACACTTAGGTTGAAGTCATTAAAACTAGTTTTTCAACCACTCCACTAATTTCTTGTTAACAAACAATAGTTTAGGCAATTCGGTTAGGACATCTATTTTGTGCATGACACAAGTCATTTTTCCAAAAATTGTTTACAGACATATTATTTCACTTATAATTCACTGTATCATAATTCTATTGGGTCAGAAGTTTACATACACTAAGTTGACTGTGCCTTTAAACAGCTTGGAAAATTTAATTGGTAAGCTTGGTAATTTTAGTCAATTGGAGGTGTACCTGTGGATGTATTTCAAGGCCTACCTTCGAACTCAATGCCTCTGCTTGACATCATGGGAAAATCAAAAGAAATCAGCCAAGACCTCCACAAGACCTTTACAAGGAATTGTAAACCTCCACAAGTCTGGTTTAGCCTGACGGTACCGCGTTCATCTGTACAAACAATAGTACGCAAGTATAAACACCATGGGACCATACTGCTCAGGAATTAGATGTGTTGAGTCTCCTAGAGATAAACATACTTTGGTGCGAAAAGTGAAAATCAATTCCAGAACTACAGCAAAGTAACTTGTGAAGATGCTGGAGGAAACAGGTACAATATCAGGAAGCTTGTGGAAGGCCACCTGAAACGTTTTACCCAAGTTAAACAATTTAAAGGCAATGCTACCTGGGAATGTGAATCTTCGGGCACGTCAGCCAACCTCCTGCTAGTAGCTCATATGGTCTTCGGGATGTCCCCCAGTGCACCCTAAGTCATCAACCTGTACGCCAAAAGCCTCTGTAGCAATAACACAGCGTAAGGTGTTGTCTTGCCTGGCAAATGTAGACACCATGCTCTGCTAAGTGCACACTGGTGTAAATTACATATGTAAAAACACTTTAATCTACGGGATCAGTTTCCCCCCCACGGGATGGTTGAGCTAACATGCGCTAAGGTGATTAGCATGATGTTGTAAGTAACAACATTTCCCAGGACATAGACATGTTGCATTTGGGCAGAAAGCTTAAAGTCTTGTTAATCTAACTGCATTGTCCAATTTACAGTAGCTATTACAGTGGAACAATACCATGCTATTGTTTGTGTGGAGTGCACAACAACAAAACACTTTTTATCACTGCAACTGGTATGATACATTCACCTCTGAAGTTAAATAATGGACTTACATTCAGTAATCTTGTCATCCTGAGGGTCCCAGATATAAAATGTAGCATAATTTTGTTTGATAAAATCCATTTTTATATTCGAATGTAGGAAATGGGCTCTACAGTTTGAACCCCTGCTGTTAAATTTGATCAAATGTATAAAAAAAACTACTGAAATAATCACATTTACATGTTCATCTTTCCCTCAATCCTGACTTGTCTCCCAGCACCTGCCACTGAATAATATATCCACAGCATGATGCTGCCACCTCATCGAAAGGATGGTGCCAGGCTTCCTCCAGACATTACACTTTTGTCAAACTCCAAGAGGATTGTCATGTGCCTTTTACTGAGTAGTGGCTTCCGTTTGGCCATTCTACCATAATGACCTGATTGGTGGACTGCTGCAGAGATGGTTGCCCTTCTGGAATGTTCTCCCATCTCCACAGAGGAACTCTGGAGCTCTGTCAGAGTGACCATCGGGTTCATGGTCACCTCACTGACAAAGGCCCTTTTACCCCGATTGCTCCATTTATACGGCCGGACAGCTCTAGGAAGAGTCTTGGTGGTTCCAAACTTCTTCCATTTAAGAATTATGGTGGCCACTGTGTTCTTGGGGACCTTAAATGCTGCTTTTTAGTACCCTTCCCCAGATCTGTGCCTTGACACAATCCTGTCTCGGAGCTCTACGGACAATTCCTTCTACCACATGGCTTGGTTTTTGCTCTGACATGCACTGTCAACTGTGGGACCTCACATAGACAGGTGTGTACCTTTTTAAAATCAATTGAATTTACCACAGGTGGACTCCAAACAAGTTCTAAAACATCTCAAGGATAATAAATTGAAACAGGCTGCACCTGAGCTAAATGTTGAGTCTCATAGCAAAGGGTATGAATGCTAATATAAAAAAGGTATTTCTGTTTTGAATTTTTCATAAATTTGGGCTATCGTGTGTGGATTGATGAGGATTTAAAAAAAATCCCTTTTAGAAGAAGGCTGTAACATAACAAAATGTGGAATAAGTCAAGAGTTTTAGTTACAATATAAACACATACTTTAAAAAAATATTTTCACTGTAGATTATGTAATTTACAAATATATATTTATATGTGTGCAGGAATGTCACAGGAATGTCACATCTGTGACCAGAGTTTAAAGCAAGCTTATGAAAGAACTAAGAGATGGTGCTTGGATCGATGGTAATCGCATACAGGAGAACAAGCTTGTCGACGTGTACCACCACCATACAGACCCACGCACTCCACAGTGGTGGAAAAAGTACTCAATGGTCATACTTGAGTAAAAGCGAAAATACCTTAATAGAAAATGACTCAAGTAAAAGTGAAAGTCACACAGAAAAAAGGCTACTTCCAGTAAAAATCGAAAAGTATCCCGCTTGAAATGTACTAAAGTGAAGTGATGGAACAAGTACTCAATTGTCAAAAGTAAAGTAAATGCTATTCATCAAATTCCTTATATTAATCAAACCAGAAAGCACATTTTTTTAATTTAAAGGACAGCCAGGAGCACACTCAAATGCTCAGACATCATTTACAAATGCAGTATTTGTGTTTAGTGAGTCTGCCAGATCAGAGGCAGTAGAGATTACAATGCGTTATATTGCTGTCCTGCCTTAGCATTCAAAATGTAACTGTAACGGCTTTCGTCTGTTGAAGGAAGAGAGTCGGACCGAAATGCAGCACGTTGGTTACTCATGACTTTAATGAATGAAAAATGCGGTACATGAAATAACTGAAAGACGAAAACAACAAACGGAACGTGAACCTATTACAGCCTATCTGGTGAAACTACACAAAGACAGGTACAATCACCCACGAAATACAAAGCGAAACTATGGCTCCCTAAATACGGTTCCCAATCAGAGACAACGACAAGCACCTGACTCTGATTGAGAATCGCCTCAGGCAGCCAAGCCTAACAACACCCCTAATCAGCCGCGATCCCAAATAATACAAACCCCAATACGAAAACAACATATAAACCCATGTCACACCCTGGCCTACCCAAACATAAAACAAAAACACAAAATACAATGACCAAGGCGTGACAGTAACAAGTAGCGCTACTTTGAGTGTCAGGGTAAATTTATGGGAGTAAAACTGTAGTGTAGTGGAGCAAAAGTAAAAGTGTTAAAAAATATACATCTTAAAGTAAAGAACGAATATCCCCAAAAAATGACTTAAGTAGTACTTTAAAAGTTCATTTATGGACTTTCTGTCCTTCTTAACGCGTTTGAGCCAATCAGTCATCTTGTGACATGGTAGGGGTTGTATACAGAAGATAGCACTATTTGGTAAAAGACCATGTTCCTATTACGTCATGAACAGCTCAAATAGGCAAAGAGATACGACAGTCCATCATTACTGATATGAAGGTCAGTAAATCCGTAAAACATTTATTCAAGTGCAGAAGCAAAAGCTCTATGATGAAACTGGCTCTCATGAGGACCGCCACAGGAAAGGAAGACCCAGAGTTACCTCTGCTGCAGAGGACAAGTTCATTAGAATTACCAGCCTCAGAAATTGTAGCCCAAATAAATGCTTCACAGAGTTCAAGTAACAGACACATCTCAACATCAACTGTTCAGGCCTTCATGGTCGAATTGCGGCAATGAAACCACTACTAAAGGACACCAATAGTAAGATGACACTTGCTTGGGACAAAAACTGTTATAAAATAATTTACACACACACACACACACACACACACACACACACACACACACACACACACACACACACACACACACACACACACACACACACACACACACACACACACACACACACACACACACACACACACACACACACACACACACACACACACACACACACACACACACACACACACACACACACACACAGTGAGAATTTGAGATTGTGTGCTACTGATTGAGCTCAGACAAACTAAAACATTCTGTGCATGTGCAGCATATCCCCTCCATGACCCCACACATGACTCAAGTTCACAGACAAAATAAACAAAAATTCTGACAAAATAAACATTTCTTGAAAACATTGTTCACTAATAGGGAATGCAGTCAGAGACTATAAAGGTGCTGCAGATGACAGTCCCCCCAGTTCTCTCTTTGTTGAAGCCATGAGTTCACATTTCAGTGTTCAACAGGTCAAAGATCTTATTTCTTCAGATGTCCAGGAGGAACAAGAGAACAATGATTTAGAAGAGGAGGAGGTATCTGAAGAAGATCAGGAAGAATACAACCCAGAGCATGAGGCATCATCTTCAGATGAAGAAGAAATCCCTCAAGCTGAAAGACATTTTTGTCAAAAAACTGCAAAACGTCATAAGAATGACCCCTGGGCCCACAAGACATGCAGTTGCCCATGACCAGGACATCGCCTCAACATTCTACATGTTCATCACACAAGCCATCAAAAAAATCATCCTGGAGGTGACAAATTTCATGACAAATTATTTCTTTAAATACGGAGACAACTGGAAAAGGATGGATGAGATTGACCTGCATGCCTACATAGGGCTGCCAATCTTAGCGGGTATGTATAGGTCCCGAGGCATGGCTACATGTAGTCTGTCATGTTTGTCATTTATTATCTTGTCTTGTCCCTGTGCTTCCCATTCTATTCGTTTCCCTCTGCTGGTCTTATTTGGTTCTTTCCCTCCTTCTAGCCCTCTCTCTCCCCCTCCCTCTCTCACTCTCTCGCTCTCTCTTCTCTCTATCGTTCCGTTCCTGCTCCCAGCTGTTCCTATTCCCCTAATCATCATTTAGTCTTCCCACACCTGTTCCCGATCCTTTCCCCTGATTAGAGTCCCTATTTATTCCTTTGTGTTCCGTTCCTGTGCCGTCGGTTCCTTGTTTTGTATTCCATGCTGTGATTGCGTTTCGCCCTGTCCTGTCGTGTTTTTTGCCGTGATTGTGTATCACCCTGTCCTGTCGTGTTTTGTGCCTTCTTCAGACGCTGCGTGTGAGCAGGTGTCTCAGTCGACTACGGCCTGCGCCTACCCGGCGACCTGCAGTCTGTGGCCGCTTCTCCAGTTGTTTTCCCCTCTACAAATCTAGAGGATTTCAGTTATTCCGTTTTGAACATTAATAAACTCTGTTTCTGTTAAGTCGCGTTTGGGTCCTCTTTCACCTGCATGACAGAAGGAACCGACCAAAGAATGGACCCAGCGACTTCAGACGCTCGTTACACTGCCGTCGAGATCCAAGGAGCCATGCTCGGCAGACACGAGCAGGAATTGTCCGCTGCTCGCCAGGCCGTGGAAAACCTGGCTGCTCAGGTTTCCGACCTCTCTGGACAGTTCCAGAGTCTACGTCTCGTGCCACCTGTTACTTCCTGGCCTGCCGAGCCTCCAGAACCTAGGGTTAATAACCCACCTTGCTACTCCGGGCAGCCCACTGAGTGCCGCTCCTTTCTCACGCAGTGTGAGATTGTGTTCTCTCTCCAACCCAACACATACTCTAGAGAGAGAGCTCGGGTTGCTTACGTCATTTCACTCCTCACTGGCCGGGCTCGAGAATGGGGCACAGCTATCTGGGAGGCAAGGGCTGTTTGCTCTAACGATTTCCAGAACTTTAAAGAGGAGATGATTCGGGTTTTTGACCGTTCAGTTTTTGGTGGGGAGGCTTCTAGGGCCCTGGCTTCCTTATGCCAAGGTGAACGGTCCATAACGGATTATTCCATTGAGTTTCGCACTCTTGCTGCCTCTAGTGAGTGGAACGAGCCGGCGCTGCTCGCTCGTTTTCTGGAGGGACTCCACGCAGTGGTTAAGGATGAGATTCTCTCCCGGGAGGTTCCTTCAGATGTGGACTCTTTGATTGCTCTCGCCATCCGCATAGAACGACGGGTAGATCTTCGTCACCGGGCTCGTGGAAGAGAGCTCGCATCAACGGTGTTTCCCTGCTCCGCATCGCAACCATCTCCCTCCTCTGGCTTTGAGACTGAGCCCATGCAGCTGGGAGGGATTCGCATCTCGACTAAGGAGAGGGAACGGAGGATCACCAACCGCCTGTGCCTCTATTGCGGAGTTGCTGGACATTTTGTTAATTCATGTCCAGTAAGAGGCCAGAGCCCATCAGTAAGCGGAGGGCTACTGGTGAGCGCTACTACTCAGGTCCCTTCATCTAGATCTTGTACTACTATGTCGGTCCATCTACGCTGGACCGGTTCGGGTGCTACATGCAGTGCCTTGATTGACTCTGGGGCTGAGGGTTGTTTCATGGACGAAGCATGGGTTCGGAAACATAACATTCCTTTCAGACCGTTAGACAAGCCTACGCCCATGTTTGCCTTAGATGGTAGTCATCTTCCCAGTATCAAATTTGAGACACTACCTTTAACTCTCACAGTATCTGGTAACCACAGTGAGACTATTTCTTTTGATTTTCCGTTCACCGTTTACACCTGTTGTTTTGGGTCATCCCTGGCTAGTATGTCATAATCCTTCTATTAATTGGTCTAGTAATTCTATCCTATCCTGGAACGTTTCTTGTCATGTGAAGTGTTTAATGTCTGCCATCCCTCCCGTTTCTTCTCTCCCTACTTCTCAGGAGGAACCTGGCGATTTGACAGGAGTGCCGGAGGAATACCATGATCTGCGCACGGTCTTCAGTCGGTCCCGAGCCAACTCCCTTCCTCCTCACCGGTCGTATGATTGTAGTATTGATCTCCTTCCAGGGACCACGCCTCCTCAAGGTAGACTATACTCTCTGTCGGCTCCCGAACGTAAGGCTCTCGAGGATTATTTGTCTGTGTCTCTTGACGCCGGTACCATAGTGCCTTCTTCTTCTCCGGCCGGGGCGGGGTTCTTTTTGTTAAGAAGAAGGACGGTACTCTGCGCCCCTGCGTGGATTATCGAGGGCTGAATGACATAACGGTTAAGAATCGTTATCCGCTTCCCCTTATGTCATCAGCCTTCGAGATTCTGCAGGGAGCCAGGTGCTTTACTAAGTTGGACCTTATAACGCTTACCATCTCGTGCGCATCAGAGAGGGGGGACGAGTGGAAACGGCGTTTAACACTCCGTTAGGGCATTTTGAGTACCGGGTTCTGCCGTTCGGTCTCGCCAATGCGCCAGCTGTTTTTCAGGCATTAGTTAATGATGTTCTGAGAGACATGCTGAACATTTTTGTTTTTGTCTATCTTGACGATATCCTGATTTTTTCTCCGTCACTCGAGATTCATGTTCAGCACGTTCGACGTGTTCTACAGCGCCTTTTAGAGAATTGTCTCTACGTAAAGGCTGAGAAGTGCTCTTTTCATGTCTCCTCCGTTACTTTTCTCGGTTCCGTTATTTCCGCTGAAGGCATTCAGATGGATTCCGCTAAGGTCCAAGCTGTCAGTGATTGGCCCGTTCCAAGGTCACGTGTCGAGTTGCAGCGCTTTTAGGTTTCGCTAATTTCTATCGATTTAATTTCGGTCAAGTTGCTGCCCCTCTCACAGCTCTTACTTCTGTCAAGATGTTTTAAGTGGTCCGGTTCCGCCCAGGGAGCTTTTGATCTTCTAAAAGAACGTTTTACGTCCGCTCCTATCCTCGTTACTCCTGACGTCACTAGACAATTCATTGTCGAGGTTGACGCTTCAGAGGTAGGCGTGGGAGCCATTCTATCCCAGCGCTTCCAGTCTGACGATAAGGTTCATCCGTGCGCTTATTTTTCTCATCGCCTGTCGCCATCTGAGCGCAACTATGATGTGGGTAACCGTGAACTGCTCGCCATCCGCTTAGCCCTAGGCGAATGGCGACAGTGGTTGGAGGGGGCGACCGTTCCTTTTGTCGTTTGGACAGACCATAAGAACCTTGAGTACATCCGTTCTGCCAAACGACTTAATGCCCGTCAAGCTCGTTGGGCGTTGTTTTTCGCTCGTTTCGAGTTTGTGATTTCTTACCGTCCGGGTAGCAAGAACACCAAGCCTGATGCCTTATCCCGTCTGTTTAGTTCTTCTGTGGCTTCTACTGATCCCGAGGGGATTCTTCCTTATGGGCGTGTTGTCGGGTTGACAGTCTGGGGAATTGAAAGACAGGTTAAGCAAGCACTCACGCACACTGCGTCGCCGCGCGCTTGTCCTAGTAACCTCCTTTTCGTTCCTGTTTCCACTCGTCTGGCTGTTCTTCAGTGGGCTCACTCTGCCAAGTTAGCTGGTCATCCCGGTGTTCGAGGCACTCTTGCGTCTATTCGCCAGCGCTTTTGGTGGCCGACTCAGGAGCGTGACACGCGCCGTTTCGTGGCTGCGTGTTCAGACTGCGCGCAGAAGAAGTCTGGTAATTTTTTTCTGCTTCTGCTCCTGGTCTTGCTGGGTCTCAGTCTGTTCCCTGCCATCGCATCTCTCCTGTTCTTGTCCCTGCCCTTGCTGTGTCTCAGTCTGTCCCTAGTTCTCATTTTTTTTTTTTTTTAGAGTAGTACCCTAGTTTCCCTTTTTATCGTTTTTCGTTACGGTCCTGAGGAGAGGAGTTGGGTTCTTTCTCGGGACGTGCTGGACCGTTTGATCTATGATTTCCTCCGTTGCCGCCAGTGTTCCTCCTCGAGAGCGCCAGGAGGCGCTCGGTGAGTGGGGGGGTACTGTCATGTTTGTCATTTATTATCTTGTCTTGTCCCTGTGCTTCCCATTCTATTCGTTTCCCTCTGCTGGTCTTATTTGGTTCTTTCCTCCTTCTAGCCCTCTCTCTCCCCTCCCTCTCTCACTCTCTCGCTCTCTCTTCTCTCTATCGTTCCGTTCCTGCTCCCAGCTGTTCCTATTCCCCTAATCATCATTTAGTCTTCCCACACCTGTTCCCGATCCTTTCCCCTGATTAGAGTCCCTATTTATTCCTTTGTGTTCCGTTCCTGTGCCGTCGGTTCCTTGTTTTGTATTCCATGCTGTGATTGCGTTTCGCCCTGTCCTGTCGTGTTTTTTGCCGTGATTGTGTATCACCCTGTCCTGTCGTGTTTTGTGCCTTCTTCAGACGCTGCGTGTGAGCAGGTGTCTCAGTCGACTACGGCCTGCGCCTACCCGAAGCGACCTGCAGTCTGTGGCCGCTTCTCCAGTTGTTTTCCCCTCTACAAATCTAGAGGATTTCAGTTATTCCGTTTTGAACATTAATAAACTCTGTTTCTGTTAAGTCGCGTTTGGGTCCTCTTTCACCTGCATGACATAGTCTCTGGGATGCAGAGAGTGGAAGGGCAATTTATTTCACACTTTCTCAAGAATGCTACCCACAAACTGTTAGGGCCTACAAAAAGCTGTCCCAACAGCAGGTCAAGTTTAATAGGTAATTCATTGAATGTAAAGTTACAATAGAGAAAATAGATTTAAAAAATTAAATAAGCAATATGTTTTATAAAACGCCACCAATCAAACGAGCACTTATTTAATAGGAGGGCAAAGGGGCAGGTCCTCCTGCAGCCCTAGGGCTCTATCTCTACATATAGTTAAGAATTTGTGTGACATGGAAAATAAGTGATGTCCTATATTTATTCATAGGTAGGTGATCATCAGTCATTGACTGGCCATAGAGACATGCAGCATTCATGCAGCATTAGACAAAGGGTAGCTCTATGCACAGGAAGGTATGGTTAACAATCTTGCATATGGTAAATGCTAGAGGAGGACATGCATTTCTTGTCCATATGGTGTCTGACAGTGTTTGCCTGCAGAGCGCTGATATCAGGACTGCAGTGAAAATGATCGAAAATAATTTCATATTATCAAATAAAGTATATCTGCCAGAGATATTGCATGCAAATTCCAAAAAACAGATACTGCATACAATTATTGTTTCCATGAGCTTTCATTTTTATGAAAAATAAACATGTTGGTGTAACAAGTAGATTTAGAAAGAACTGTCTGCACTGTGCATTTGCTCTTTTCTCTTATAAGAAAAGCATATACAAATGTATGAAAAAGGCATGTCTGAATGGATTTGTATTTTGTCTGCATATTATTAGCACCTCATGGTAGAGAACAGTACAGCACAGGCATCATTCTGAGTCTGGACATGCCTCCTACACACAGATGTGAGTGCTAGCACTGCAGAATCTCTAAGAGTGTGGGAGTAGAAAAACAAGATGAGTGAATAGACAGATTATAGTCAGGCTCAGACAATGAAATACATTCAAGTGACTATCTGTTAATGAAAATCCAATTATGCAAACACATACCGACGTCTAAGAGAACACACAGGATCTCAGACATTTATAATCCTCTGAGGGGACACTGTACTGCTAAATACAGAATCAAAAACAATATCCTCCTTTTTACAGTGTGTTGTTTATCGTGATGCTAGGCTATACTGTATTTGAATGACACTTGTTTTGTAACTCTACTGTTAGAAGTGGATTGCAGGTGTGCTGACATGACATAAGGCTTGATATGACTGCAACTCTAATTATCAGAGATGTCTGTTGGGGAACGACCAAGCATGAAGCACTCTAACAATCTACAGGGACATTAAGGTCAACAAATGAATTAACGCTAGCAGAAAAAAAACTCTTCAGCAGATATCCTAGTTGTTTGTGAAGCAGATGTGCCAAGAGGACAATTTAGACATACACATGTAAACCAGCACCTCTCTCTCTAGACACATGTAAACCAGCACCTCTCTCTCTCTCTCTGGGCACATGTAAACCAGCACCTCTCTCTCTCTGGGCACATGTAAACCAGCACCTCTCTCTCTGGGCACATGTAAACCAGCACCTCTCTCTCTGGGCACATGTAAACCAGCACCTCTCTCTCTGGGCACATGTAAACCAGCACCTCTCTCTCTCTCTGGGCACATGTAAACCAGCACCTCTCTCTCTGGGCACATGTAAACCAGCACCTCTCTCTCTGGGCACATGTAAACCAGCACCTCTCTCTCTGGGCACATGTAAACCAGCACCTCTCTCTCTGGGCACGCGTAAACCAGCACCTCTCTCTCTGGGCACATGTAAACCAGCACCTCTCTCTCTCTAGGCACATGTAAACCAGCACCTCTCTCTCTCTCTCTGGGCACATGTAAACCAGCACCTCTCTCTCTGGGCACGTGTAAACCAGCACCTCTCTCTCTCTGGGCACATGTAAACCAGCACCTCTCTCTCTCTGGGCACATGTAAACCAGCACCTCTCTCTCTCTGGGCACATGTAAACCAGCACCTCTCTCTCTGGGCACATGTAAACCAGCACCTCTCTCTCTCTGGGCACATGTAAACCAGCACCTCTCTCTCTGGGCACATGTAACCTAGCACCTCTCTCTCTGGGCACATGTATACTAGCACCTCTCTCTCTGGAGAACAACACCTTTGAAAATATGGAGAACAACATATTTGATATTATGGTATTTATCAGTTTTGTGAAATGACTGTCATAAATATAAACTCCATAATTACCTGGGAAAGTAATCACTCCTGTGTATAGCCTTTTCATGAAGCTGAACATAAGAAGTGTAACTCTCGTTAGTCATCGCTCCATCTGAGGCAACATCTTTTCAATTATCTTCCCATCATCAATCACACATTTCTGCTGCATGGGAACTTTATTTTAATTACATACATGCTAGTAAATCATGGCATGTTCATTTGTCTTCACAAAAGGCCAGCATGTAAAAAATAATCTTACATAAAAACAGAATATTGTGTTTCTCATTTGTTACTTGGTGATGTCATGGAAATTAACAACAGGGACTCAAAGTCGAAATAAATGAATCATTCTTTGTTATCAGCAAGCTGGAGAGGTTTCAACAAACTTAATGCACCATAGTACAAGTCGGCCGGGAGCTCTGCCGGGGAAGTCCCGTTAGCTCTCTTATGAGCTGAAGAGCTCAATGACTTTCAACATGGCACTGTCATCAGATGTCATCACCTTTCCAACAAGTCGGTTCGTCAAATTTCTGCCCTGCTAGAGTTGCCCCAGTCCACTGTAAGTGCTGTTATTGTGAAGTGGAAACATCTAGGAGTAACAATGGCTCAGCCGCGAAGTGGTAGACCACAGAAGCTCACAGAAAGGGACAGCAGATTGCTGAAGCGTGTCGCATGTAAAATTCGTATGTCCTTGGTTCCAAATCGATCTACCTCCGGAAGCAACGTCAGAACAAGAACTGTTCATCGGGAGCGTCATGAAATGGGTTTCAGTGGCTGAGCAGGCGCACAAAAGACTAAGATCACCATGCGCAATATCAAGTGCCGGCTGGTGTGGTGTAAAGCTTGCCGCCATTGGACTCTGGAGCAGTGGAAATGCGTTCCCTGGAGTGATAAATCATGCTTCACCATCGGGCACTCCGACGAACTACTGGGTTTGCGGATGCCAGGAGAACACTACATGCCCGAATGCATAGTGCTAACTGTAAAGTTTGGTGGAGGAGAAATAATCATCTGAGGCTGTTTTTCATAGTTCGGGCTAGGCACCTTAGTTCCAGTGAAGGGAAATCTTAATGCTGCAACATACAATGACATTCTAGACGATTCTGTGCTTCCAACTTTGTGGCAACAGTTTGGGGAAGGTCCACAAAGCGAGGTCCATATAGAAATGGTTTGTCACCCTGTGTGGAAGAACTTGACTGGCCTGCATAGAACTCTGACCACAACCCCATCAAACACATTTGGGATAAAATGGAACATAGACAGCGAGCCAGGCCTAATAGCCCAACATGAGTGCACAACCTCACTAATGCTCGTGGTTGAATGGAAGCAAGTCCCCGTAGCAATGTTCCAACATCCTATTGGAAAGTCTTCCCAGAAGAGTGGAGGCTGTTATCACAACCAAGGGGGGGACCAACTCCATATTAATGCCCATGGTTTTGGGATGAGATGTTGACGTGTGTGTAAATATATATATATATCTATATACAGTGGGGAGAACAAGTATTTGATACACTGCCGATTTTGCAGGTTTTCCTATTTACAAAGCATGTAGAGGTCTGTAATTTTTTATCATAGGTACACTTCAACTGTGAGAGACCAAACCTAAAACAGAAATCCAGAAAATCACATTGATGATTTTTAAGTAATTAATTTGCTGTTTTTCTCTCCAGATATTTTCAGTCGGGTCTGGGCTCTGGCTGGGCCACTCAAAGTCACTCCTGCGTTGTCTTGTCTTAATGCTTAGGGTTGTTGTCCTGTTGGAAGGTGAACCTTTGCCCCAGTCTGAGGTACTGAGCAGGATCTTGATGTACTTTGCTCTGCTCATCTTTCCCTCAATCCTGACTAGTCTCCCAGTCCATGCCATTGAAAAATATCCCCATAGCATGATGATGCCACCACCATGCTTCACTGTAGTGATGGTGCCAGAGAATCTTGATTCTCATGGTCTGAGAGTCCTTTAGGTGCCTTTTGGCCAGCATCCTGGAGTCGCCTTTTCGATGTTGATGTTGAGGCTGGTGTTTTGCGGGTACAATTTAATGAAGCTGCCAGTTGAGGACTTCTGAGGTGTCTGTTTAAAAAAAATGTTTTACCCCCTTTTCTCCCCAATTTCGTGGTATCCAATTGTTTTTAGTAGCTACTATCTTGTTTCATCGCTACCACTCCCGTACGGGCTCGGAAGAGACAAAGGTTGAAAGTTATGCATCCTCCGATACACAACCCAACCAAGCCGCACTGCTTCTTTACACAGCACACATTACAACCCGGAAGCCGCACCAATGTGTCAGAGGAAACACCGTGCACCTGGCAACCTTGGTTAGCGCACTGCGCCCGGCCCGCCACAGGAGTCGCTGGTGCGCGATGGGACAAGGACATCCCTACCTGCCAAGCCCTCCCTAACCCGGACAACGCTAGGCCAATTGTGCATCGCCCCACGGACCTTCCGGTGGCGGCCGATGGAGACAGAGCCTGGGCGCAAACCCAGAGTCTCTGATGGCACAGCTGGCGCTGCAGTACAGTGCCCTTAAACACTGCGCCACCCAGGAGGCCCTAGGTGTCTGTTTTTCAAACTAGACACTCTAATGTACTTGTCCTCTTGCTCAGTTGTGCACCGGGGCCTCCCACTCCTCTTTCTATTCTGGTTAGAGCTAGTTTGTGTTCTGTGAAGGGAGTAGTGTACAGCGTTGTACGAGATCTTCAGTTTCTTGGCAATTTCTCGCATTGAATAGCCTTAATTTCTTAGAACAAGAATAGACTGACAAGTTTCAGAATAAAGGTCTTTGTTTCTGGCCATTTTGAGCTTGTAATCGAACCCACAAATTATGATGCTCCAGATACTCAACTAGTCTAAAGAATGCCAGTTTTATTGCTTCTTTAACAGTTTTCAGTTGCCCTAACATAATTGCAAAAGGGTTTTCTAATGATCAATTTGCTTTTTAAAATGACAGACTTGGATTAGCTAACACAACGTGCCATTGGAACATAGGAGGGATGGTTGCTGATAATGGGCCTGTGTACGCCTATGTAGATATTCCATTTCAAAAAATATGTTTTTTCCTGCTTCGATAGTCATTTACAACATTGACGATGTCTACACTGTATTTCGGATCAATTTGATGTTATTTTAACGGACCAAAATGTTGTTTATCTTTCAAAAACAAGGACATTTCTAAGTGACCCCAAACTTTTTAACTACTATTATACTACTTTTGAAGTTAATATAATGCCATTGTTGAGTGAGAAAACCACTCTGGAAAAGGATGGAACAGCTCCTCTGGATGTGAGCATGAAAAATATTTTAAATTCACTGTCTAGTGGTATGAAGAACCATTTCAAAGTAGAGAAGTGTATGCAAGAGATAATAAAGAAATAGTATGTCATTGTTGACAAAGATGTAATATGGAATCTGTCTGATATACCAAAAGCTTGGGGAAAAATACAGAGAATGTCTAATTCCTTGACAAAGACACAATGGTCTTTAACTGTATTAGCCATGAGAAATTATTTCTGGAGAATCATGACAGGACATTGCAGAGAGATAAGGATAATTTGAAAGCCCCTGGTTGTCAGATCAAAACCTTGAAAGAAGAGATTCAATAATTATTGGCAAGGGTCGTAAAACCAGACTGGGCTCCAACATGTGGAGGACCCTTTGTCCCTTCCAATCCACTCTCACACCGAGTTACGCAAGGATGATCGGGTTTCAAGCATCTGGTCAGCACTGCCTGGCTTTGAGTCAACAGATACTGATAGCGGTAATGGATGATGTCTTAGGCCAACCAGAACACAGGCTGTAAAAGGTAATAAAGAAAAGCCTCCGGTGACATAAATCAGCATCTCCAAACAGTTGGATGAATGGTCGAAAACTTTGAAACGTCCCAGAGAACAGGGTATGAAAACGTGGGACCATTTGAAGCATTTAAGAAACTCTACAATCTTTTATTGTATTTTATTTACCTTATAATATAATAATAATAATAATATATGCCATTTAGCAGACGCTTTTATCCAAAGCGACTTACAGTCATGTGTGCATACATTCTACGTATGGGTGGTCCCGGGAATCGAACCCACTACCCTGGCGTTACAAGCGCCATGCTCTACCAACTGAGCTACAGAAGGACCAAGTAGGCTAGTTGAGAACAAGTTCTCATTTACAACTGCGACCTGGCCAAGAATAAAGCAAAGCAGTTTGACACATGCAAAAACACAGAGTTACAAATGGAATAAACAAATACAGTCAATAATTACAGTCAAGAAAAAAATCTACAGTGTGTGCAAATGAGGTAAGATAAGGGAGGTAAAGGCAATAAATAGGCCATGGTGGCGAAGTAATTACAATATACCAATTAAACACTGGAGTGATTGATGTGCAGAAGAGGAAAGTGCAAGTAAAGATACTGGGGTGCAAAGGAGCAAGATAAATAACTATATAAATACAGTATGGGGATGAGGTAGTTGGATGGGCTATAATACAGATGGGCTATGTACAGGTGCAGTGATCTGTGAGCTGCTCTGACAGCTGGTGCTTAAAGCTAGTGAGGGAGATATGAGTCTCCAGATTCAGTGATTTGCAGATTGTTCCAGTCATTGGCAGCAGAGAACTGGAAGGAAAGGCGACCAAAGTAGGAATTGGCTTTGGGGGTGACCAGTGAGATATACCTGCTGGAGCGCGTGCTACGGGCGGGTGCTGTTATGGTGACCAGTGAGCTGAGATAAGGAGGGGTTTTACCTAGCAGAGACATGTAGATGACCTGGAGCCAGTGGGTTTGGCGCCAAGTCTGAAGCGAGGGTCAGCCAACTGGTGTGTACAGGTCCCAATGGTGGGTAGTATATGGGGCTTTGGTGACAAAATGGATGGCAACGTGATAAACTGCATCCAATTTGTTGAATAGAGTGTTGGAGGCTATTTTGTAAATGGCATCTCTGAAGTCGAGGATCGGTAGGATGGTTAGTTTTACGAGGAAATGTTTTGCAGTATGAGTGAAGGATGCTTTGTTGCGAAATAGGAAGACAGTTCTAGATTTAATTTTGGATTGGAGATGCTTAATATGAGACTGGGAGGAGAGTTTACAGTCTAATCAGACACCTAGGTATTTGTAGTTGTCCACATATTCTAAGTCAGAACCGTCCAGAGTAGTGATGCTGGACGGGTAGGTAGGTGCGGGCAACAATCGGTTGAAGAGCATTTATTTTGTTTTACTTGCATTTAAGAACAGTTGAAGGCAATGGAAGGAGAGTTGTATGGAATGGAAGCTCATCCGCAGGTTACTTAACACAGTGTCCAAAGAAGGGCCAGAAGTATACAGAATGGTGTCGTCTGCGTAGAGGTGGATCAGAGAATCACCAGCAGCAAGAGCGACATCATTGATGTATACAGAAAGAGTCGGCCCGAGAATTGAACCCTGTGGCACCCCCATAGAGACTGCCAGAGGTCCGGACAACAGGCCCTCCGATTTGACACACTGAATTCTATCAGAGAAGTAGTTGGTGAACCAGGCGAGGCAGTAATTTGAGGAACCAAGGCTGTTGAGTCTGCCGATAAGAATGACCACAGAGTCGAAAGCTTTGGCCAGGTCGATAAATACGGCTGCACAATAATGTCACTTATCGATGGCAGTTATAGTATCGTTTAGGACCTTGAGCGTAGCTGAGGTGCACCCACAACCAGCTCTGAAACCAGATTACATAGCAGAGAAGGTACGGTGGGATTCAAAATGTTCGGTAATCTGTTTGTTACCTTGGATTTAGAAAGGCAGGGTTGGATAGATATAGGTCTGTAGCAGTTTGGGTCTAGAGTGTCTCCCCCTTTGAAGAAGGGGATGATCGCGGCAGCTTTTCAATCTTTGGGAATCTCAGACGATACGAAGGAGAGGTTGAACAGGCTAGTAAACAGGGGTTGCAACAATTTCGGCAGATAATTTTAGAAAGAGATGGTCCAGATTGTGTAGCCGGCTGATTTGTAAGGGTCCAGATTTTGCAGCTCTTTCAGAACATCAGCTGTCTGGATTTGGGTGAAGAAGAAATGGGGAGGCTTGGGCGAGTTGCTGCGGGGGGTGCCGGGCAGTTAGGGATAGCCAGGTGGAAAGCATGGCCAGCAGTGGAAAAATGCTTATTGAAATTCTCAATTATAGTGGATTTATCGGTGGCGACTGTTTTTCCTAGCCTCAGTACAGTCGGCAGGAGGTGCTCTTATTCTCCATGGACTTTACAATGTCCCAGGACATTCTTGTGATGGGTTACACTGTGAACATGGTGTCCTTGAAGAAAAGGTTTATAGAGCTGTGGGTGGTGAAGAGCAAGATGTGGCTGATGGATGGAGTTCCATATATGTTTTCAGGGTCTGCCCAATGCAACCACCAATTGGGGAGAGATTACTAAATGTGTTCAAAAACCGAAAGAACCATTAGATGAATTTGAAGATTTGAAGGTTTAGAGCAGAGCTAGTTAGACACAGTGGGTTACCTGACATGGAAAATGAAGATACACTAAATTCCTCCAAAAATGGGACAATCACTCATCAGCTGATGCAATCTATACATGATGATTTGCAAAAAACTTTGATTTCCACATCTAATGACTGGGAGAGACAAAACTACGCGGACATCATCGTCAGACTGTCACGACTGGACAGAGACATCAATCAACATAATAAACTGGCTGTTATCAGAGTTGTGCAGGTTCCTAGTGAAACCAACAAAATTATTGATTCAGCAGAAGAGAAACCTGATGAATGTCATTTTGGCGGGATATCTGGTCACTGGCAACGAGAATGTTGGAAAAGAAAAAGTGTTCTTATGAGGAATCGCCAGGAGAAGCAGGGTCCATGTAAGAGAAAATGGAATCAAGACAACAGCCCCAATAACACAATGTTGATGCAGAAATTTAAGAAGCTCTCTCCTGCTTAGCATCAGAGTTTGCTTGATGCTGTGGAGGTAAACTAATAGACTCCCTCGGATGGGATTTATGCAATAGATTCTTTAGTAGATATGGGTGCTGAAGTCACTGTATTTGCAATGTATTATACAAAACATATATGTCCTCAGGACATGGGCAAGAAGATGAGAGCAACCGGAGTGGGAGGGGGGGACATATAAAACAGACCATTATCAATTTCTATTGGTCCAATGAAGATTGATGCAGCGGTGTGGATAGGCTCATTTGAACAACCTATTTTAGGCCTTGATGTTATTATGCAACTTGACTCTAAATTGAACATTTCTGAAGGGAAGTTGACGTGGCAAATTAGGCAACTGCAGGGATCTACAGTTCAGAACCATGCTATTTGGACTACAAATAAAAAATATTTAGGAACTTTGGATATGGAACCAGTGTGCTTGACAGGTGTTGCCCCACCTTGCACAAAACAATATCCCATTAGTAAGGAAGCTATGGATGCTACTAAAGTAGTGAGTAAAGATGTGTATAGTTGAAAAGACACCATGTAATCCAGCTACTCTGATGTATCCTACAGATACCACGTTACTTGAACACGACTGTTATGAGTTGTTTTGGTGGGTTAATAGAGTCTGGTGGGTTCATAGAGTCATTCGTTAAAAAACCCTGAGTATATCTTCTACACAGACGGTTCAAGCATTGTGAAGGGGGGTGTGAGGAAGGCAGGCTGGGCAGTTACTACAGTGGACAATGTGATAGTGACAGGCACGTTACCTGCAGGAACATCAGCACGGGTGGCGGAATTGGTGACTTTGACACAAGTATGTAAACAAGCTGAAGGAAAAACAGCTACTATCTACACAGACTTAAGGTATGCTTTTGGTGTTACCCATGATTTTGGGAAATATGGAAAAACAGAGGATTCATGACATCATTGGGAGCTCCTGTGAAGAATGGACCAGAGGTGATGGCTCTACTGAATGCTCTCCAGTTACCTGAACAAGTTGCAATTTTGAAAATGAAAGCACATGGAAAAAGATTTACAGGCGAGGGTAAAAGCAATGATTTGGCTGACAGTGCTGCCATGGTGGCTGCTAAGAGAACACCTCTGTCACCTAAACTGATTCACAGATACACCTTGGATACCCCTTGCATACATTGCAACACATTGGAGATACACAAAACATGAAGTGTGGGAATGGATGGCTGCAGGATGCAAACTCAATCAAGGTGTGTGGAAATACAACCTGAGATGTGTAGCGCCAAATGCACTCTTACCCTACTTGGTGACACAGTTCCACTCTTTGGGACACATTGGTGTGGACAAGATAGTTTATCATTTTGTGGGAAAATGGTGGAATCCTGGTGTGGGGAAAGAGGCTGAGGCTGTCGTGGCAAATTGCAACACTTGTATGGAAAACAACACCAAGGGACGAGTGAAAGTACAGACGCGACAAGCACCTGCCCCACCAGGACCCTTCAGACATCTACAGGTTGATTACATCATGCTGCCAAAATGTAAAGGCCATGAAGATGTGCTCGTCATTGTTGATCGTTTCTCACAATGGGTTGAAGCTTCCCCTACAAAAAAAGGATTTTAACACGCAGCTAAAATTCTGATTCAAGAAATCATACCTAGATGGGGATATCTGGAACAATTAGATTTTGACCAAGGCACTCATTTCACAGGAAAATGTGTAGGGAGGTAGCTCGTCTTCTGAACATAGACTGGCAACTTACACTGCCCTTATCATCCTCAATCGAGTGGACAGGTAGAACAGTTGCATCAAGAAGGGTTCGCATGTCCAGATGCAATGCCTACGGTATTACGTAGTATATGGGCAACACATAACAAAACCACAGGGTTGAGTCCGTTTGATGTTGTCACAGGTTGACCCATGTCACTACCAGGTATGTTTGATTTGAAAAAAGCAGACTTTCACCTTATGAATGACACAATGCTTAACTATTGCATACAACTCTCTAATGCAGTAGGGGAAGCAGACAGGCAAGATAAAGAGACGTCTCCCCTCGGGAGTTATTCCCCACATGATGTAGTACCAGGACAATGGGTGATATGCATATGTAACAGACACATTAGGGCCAAAATGGGAAGGTCCTTATCAAGTCTTGCTCATAACGAGTCCAGGGAAAATCAAGATGGATACATGTCACTCATTGCAAGGTTATCAATTTTGATGCAAAGCGGAGCCTGGAGAATAATTAACTGATTAATTAGCAATCGGTGGCCAATCTTGGGTAAAGAAGCATAGTAAGATGATCCGAACTTGATAAGCTTCTATGTTGTATACTGCAGTATTTGTATTTGTATTTATTATGGATCCCCATTAGCTGCTGCCCAAGCAACAGCTACTCTTCCTGGGGTCCGTCAAAATGAAGGCAGTTTATATGAATTTTAAACATTGCAATACATTCACAAATTTCACAACACACTGTGTGCCCTCAGGCCCCTACTCCACCACTACCACATAGCTACAGTACTAAATCCATGTGTATGTCTAGTGCGTATGTTACCATATGTGTGTGTGAGTGTGTGTGTATGCATGTGTCTGTGCCAATGTTTGTGTTGCTTCACAGTCCCCGCTGTTCCACGAGGTGTTTTTTTTATCTGTTTTTTAATTCTTTGGGACTGGGGGGCAGTATTGAGTAGCTTGGATGAATAAGGTGCCCAGAGGAAACTGCCTGCTACTCAGGCCCAAAAGCTAGAATATGTGTATAATTAGTATATTTGGATAGAAAATACTCTGACGTTTCTAAAACTCTTTGAATGATGTCTGTGAGTATAACAGAACTCATATGGCAGACAAAAACCTGAGAAAATATCCAACCAGGAAGTGGGAAATCTGAGGTTTTTAGTTTTTCAAGTCATTGCCTATCCAATATACAGTGTCTATGGGGTTATATTGCACTTCCTAAGGCTTCCACTAGATGCCGACAGACTTTGAACCTTGTTTCTAGCTTCTACTTTGAAGGGGGAGAAAAATAAGAGCTGTTTGTGTCAGATGTCTGTCAGAATGCTATGAGCAGAGTCAGGCGCACAACCGTGAGAGCTAGCTGCGGTCCTTTTCATTTCTAAAGACAATGAATTGTCTGGTTGAAATATTACTGAAGATGTATGTTAAACATCCTAAAGATTGATTCTATACATCGTTTGACATGTTTCTACGAGCTGTAATATAACTTTTTTGACTTTTTGTCTGAACTAAGTGATCGCGCATTGAGCATTTGGATTACTGGTCTAAACGCGTTAACAGAAAGGAGGTATTTGGACATAAATTATTAACTTTATCGAACAAAACAAACATGTATTGTGGAACTGGGATTCCTTGATGAAGATCATCAAAGGTAAGTGAAAAATGGACTTTATCGAACAAAGCAAACATTTATTGTGGAACTGGGATTCCTTGATGAAGATCATCAAAGGTAAGTGAATATTTATAATGCTATTTTTGAGTTTTCTGACACCTCTACTTCTTTGGAAAATGGCTGTATGTTTTTCTGTGACTTGGCGCTGACCAAAAATAATCGCAAGGTGTGCTATCGGCGTAAAGCCTTTTTGAAATGTGACACTGTGGCTGGATTAGCGAGGAGTTTATCTTTAAAATGGTGTACAATACTTGTATGTTTGAGGAATTTTAATTATGAGATTTCTGTTGTTTTGAATTTGGCGCCCTGCAATTTCACGCTAGCTCAGTTGGTAGAGCATGGCGCTTGTACATATCCCACCACCCATACGAGAATGTTTTTAAGTAATCAAATTTTATTATTATTATATATATATATATTATAAGTTTTTAATCAAATTTTACTTCTTGTGTCAGTTACTTGATGTGGAATAGAGTTCCATGTAATCATGGCTCTATGTAGTACTGTGTACCTCCTTGGGACTGTGAAGAGACCTCTTGTGGCATGTCTTGTGGGGTATGCATGGGTGTCCAAGCTGTGTGCCATTACTTTCGACAGACAGCTCGGTGCATTCAACATGTCAATACCTCTCATAAATAAAAGTAGTGATGAAGCCAATCTCTCCTCCACTTGACATGCATATTATTCATATTAGCTCTCCGTGTACATCCAAGGGCCAGCCGTGCTGCCCTGTTCTGAGCCAATTGCAAGTCCTTTTTTGTGGCACCTGACCACACGACTGAACAGTAGACAAGGTGCAACAAAACTAGGGCCTGTAGGACCTGCCTTGTTGATAGTGTTGTTCAGAAGGCAGAGCATCACTTTATTATAGACAGACTTCTCCCCATCTTAGCTACTACTGCATCATTATGTTTTGACAAAGACAGTTTACAATCTAGTGTTACTCCAAGCAGTTTAGTCATCTCAACTTGCTCAATTTCCACATGTATTACAATATTTAGTTTATGTTTAGGGTTTAGTGAGTGTTTTGTTCCAAATACAATGCTTTTAGTTTTAGAAATATTTAGGGATAAGTTATTCCTTGCCACACACTCTGAAACTTACTGCAGCTCTTTGTTGAGTGTTGCAGTCATTTCAGTTGCTGTAGTATCTGACGTGTATAGTGTTGAGTCGTCATCCGCATACATAGACACTCTGGCTTTACTCAAAGTCAGTGGCATGTCGTTATTAAAAATTGAAAAAAGCAAGCAGTCATCATATTAGGGATATCTAGGTGAAAGATCACAGCCCAGAGGTTTGTTGGGCCATTGTCCTTTTTGAAAAAAAAATGATTGTCCCAATAAGACCAAACCAGATGGCATGGCGTGTCACTGCAGAATGCTGTGGTAGCCATGCTGGTTAAGTGTGCCTTAAATTCTAAATAAATCACAGACCGTGTCACCAGTAAAGCACGCCCACACCTTAACACCTCTTCCTCCATGCTTTACGGTGGTATCCACACATGTGAAGATCATCCGTTGGAACCAAACATCTCCAATTTGGACTCTAGACGAAAGGAAAAATTTCCACCAGTCTAATGTCCATTGCTCGTGTTTTTTTGGTCCAACCAAGTCGCTTTTTCTAATTGGTATCCTTTAGTAGTGTTTCTTTTTGCAGCAATTCGAACCATGAAGGCCTGATTCACACAGTCTCCTCTGAACAGTAGATGTTGAGATGTGTCTGTTACTTGAACTCTGTGAAGCATTTATTTGGGCTGAAATTTCTGAGGCTGGTAACTCTAATGAACTTATCCTCTGCAGCAGAAGTAACTCTGGGTCTTCCAGTCCTGTGGCGGTCCTCATGAGAGCCAGTTTCATCATAGCTCTTGATGGTTTTTGCAAACTTTCAAATTTCTTGAAATATTCCGTATTGATTGATCTTCATGTCTTAAAGTACTGATAGAATTTCTCTTTGCTTATTTGAGCTGTTATTGCCGTAATATGAATTTGGTATTCTACCAAATAGGGCTGTCTTCTGCATACCACCCATACCTTCTCACAACACAACTGATTGGCTTAAATGCATTAAGAAGGAAAGAAATTCCACAAATCTTTTACCAAGGCACACCGGTTAATTGAAATGCAGTCCAGGTGACTACGAAGCTGGTTGGGAGAATGCCAAGAGGTGTGGAAAGCTGTCATCAAGGCAAAGTCTGGCTACTTGTAGAATCTCAAATTTAAAATATATTTAGATTTGTTTAACACTTTTTTGGTTACTCCATGATTCCATGTGTGTTATTTCATAGTTTTGATGTCTTCACTACTATTCTACAATGTAGAAAATAGTTAAAATAGTAAATAGTAAAAAAAATAAAAATAAAGTAAAAATAAAGAAAAGCCTTTTGAATGTTTCACCTGTCCACATCTGTCCTGCTTACACTCCTTAGTGGACATCCGGTGTCTCTTTCCCCCAGTTCTCTCCCTCTTCTTCTCTGTGTGATTGTGTGGTTGGAAAGCAGCTGCAACCCGGTCTATAATCAAGACCTCTACAAATACTCAGTCTTGCCACTTCAACTCTGCCAGATCATAATCTCCGTTCAGTCAGTCATGCGTCTAGCTATTTGTTGTTATTTAACCCCTCTGGGATATGTGGGACGCACACATATAAGATACCAAATTAAAGCGACACGTGTTGTGAATCCAGCCAACATGTCAGATTTCAAAAAGCAAATGATGCTTTTTGAGAAAACATATTTCAACCCTGCAGGCACAACACAAAATGCAGAAATAAAAATATAAATCATGCCTTACCTTTGACGAGCTTATTTTGTTGGCACTCCAATATGTCCCTTATACATCACAAATCGTCCTTTTGTTCAATTTATTCAGTCGATATATATCCAAAAATTCCATTTATTTGGCGCGTTTGATCCAGAAAAACACTGGTTCCAACTTGCACAACATGACCACAAAATATCTCAAAAGTTACCTGTAAACTTTGCCAAAACATTTCAAACTACTTTTGTAATACAACTAGGCATTTTTTTAAAGTAAATAATTGATAAATTGAAGACGGAATGATCTGTGATCAATACAGGGAGAAAACAAACTGACGCTGCCTTTCTGGTCACGCGCCTCTATCTAACAGTACACTTGAAGTGACCCTCGTTTTGAACAGGGCTACTTCTTCATTACACAAAGGAAAAACCTCAACCAATTTCTAAAGACTAGTGACATCCAGTGGAAGCGGTAGGAACTGCAAGAAAGTCCCTTAGAAATTTGGATTCCCAATGAAAACTCATTGAAAAGAGAGTGACCTTTCCTCAGGGTTTCGCTTGCTACTTAAGTTCTGTTATACTCACAGACATGATTCAGTTTTAGAAACTTCAGAGTGTTTTCAATCCAAAATAATATGCATATCTTATCTTCTGGGGATGAGTAGCAGGCAGTTGAATTTGGGCATGCATTTAATCCGGACGTGAAAATACTGCCCCCTGTCACCAAGAAGTTAAGTATCCTGCTCTGCCTATTTCTTTGCCTGGTGCTGTTTCTCCTCTCACTGCTGTTTTGCTGCTCTGACTCTGGTTCCTGTCTCCTGTCCACATCTCACCACCCTGCTACCCTGCTCTGGATTCAACTCATCATCACTCCCTTAGATTACCCTCTGAACCCGTTTACCCTGCCCCAACACAGCTCATTCCAACCTCAGCCTCCACATCTGGTTTCCTACAACTCATCCAAGCTTCCCTGGATCTGCACTTCATCTTTTCCTGTGTTACAATAAAAATATTGGTTCATTCATCCCTGTTTCCTGGTCTGAGTCTGCCCTTGGGTTCCCCTGTGCTGCTCTGCTGAGCAGAATAAGTAGAAGTCCTAAAACTTTTGACCGATAGTATAGGTAGAGAAAGAGCCTAGGTGGTACAAGTAGGTAGATAGAGCCCAGGGGGTACAGGAAGGTAGAGAAAGGGCATAGGGGGTACAGCTAGGTAGAAAAATAGCCTAGGGGCTATAAGTACAGTGAGGGAAAAAAGTAGTATTTGATCTCCTGCTGATTTTGTACATTTGCCCACTGACAAAGAAATGATCAGTCTATAATTTTAATGGTAGGTTTATTTGGACAGTGAGAGACAGAATAACAACAACAAAAATCCAGAAAAACGCATGTCAAATAAGTTATAAATTGATTTCCATTTTAATGAGGGAAATATGTATTTGACCCCCTCTCACAATCAGAAAGATTTCTGGCTCCCAGGTGTCTTTTATACAGGTAACGAGCTGAGGTTAGGAGCACACTCTTAAAGGGAGTGTTCCTAATCTCAGTTTGTTACCTGTATAAAAGACACCTGTCCACAGAAGAAGATTCCTAACTCTCCTAACTCTCCACCATTGTTATTCTGTCTCTCACTGTTCAAATAAACCTACCATTAAAATTATAGACTGATCATTTCTTTGTCAGTGGGCAAACAAAATCAGCAGGGGATCAAATACTTTTTTCCCTCACTGTAGGTAGAGAAATAGCCTAGAGGGTACAGCTAGGTAGAGAAAGTCTGTGCCAAACTGCTCTGCCTCACCTACTAGATTGTGCTCCACCCTCATGCTGTCATCAAAGCCCTGGTGTCTCTGGTAGGGCTCAAAGTTGACTGAGGCGTTGTCCTCCAACAGGCTGTGTAGAGCCTGGCCATGGATGACACACCTCAAAACGGATCCACAGATAACTGTACAGGGACATATCAAACCAATAAGCAACACATAAGTCGTTCAGCTATACATACTTTAGCAGATATGAGAGAGCATATTAAGGTCAGTTCCTCTGAATTCAGGAAATGCACCAATTGCAATCTCCACAAAGATAATGTGCAATGTTCAACTCATGTCCTGTGAGGTATCTGACATACTTGAGTACTAGAGACACACTTGCAGCGCTTGTGTGCTCCCGGGAAGTACTGGATAAGGTTCTGGACGGTGGAGTGGGAGAAACAAAAGAAGTCTGCTCCTGAAGGCATGATGTGGGCCATAAATGTAAGATAATGAGAGAAAAATCATACATTGAAATGTATCCACCGATTCTATAAGCCAGTCTAAACAGCAAGGAGGTACCTTAGAGCACCAATGGCCTTCAGCAGGTTGGAATGGCAGGTGAGGGCCGAGGAAGCAGCTATGGCTTTCTTATGGTTTTCCTCAGGCACTATCTCAAAGTGGGGGTGGGAAGAGATGGTTTGATAAGGACAAATCTTCTCGCAAGCACATTCATAAGCTGTCTCACAACACCTATTTGACTTACTTAGCATTTGACTCCATGATTTTTTGTAGCTAAATTAGTGTGAGGGTACCTGTGGGCCACCACCCCCGTCCTTAATCTGGCAGGTGTAGAGGCACTGCTGATCATGGCTCTTCATGCTGGCGAAGAAGCGTGTCTTGCAGAAGCTCACTGGGTAGATGGCACACTGGTCATGGAATAGCATGCTGTCTGTGATCATCTGGAACAGGGAAGGACATCATTCATTATTCTCTAGCCACTGATCTGAGAACAGTCATGGGCTGTGTCCCAACAGTCTTGAATAGCTTCTCCTGGTCTCCTTTCATGGATAATGACCCTGAACAAAATGATCAGGGAGGACAATTTGGTGATAATCTGTTCAGAACTTTCAACTAAGAGTGGTCATGCTAATGAGGAGATATGGAGAAAACCATGTAAGATCATTTGGAGAGTGTTTATACAGAACAAATGTGAGGCATAAGCATGATTTGAGACACAGACATCCCCTAGACTGTACACAGTCAGACCCCCAAGTACTATGGGGAAGAGAGGACGTCCTGAGGAGTCCAGAGCGATGAGCTGAACCAGCTTGCTTACGAGACCCCTGTCAGCAACCTTCTGCTTTTTCAACATTCTTTTTGGTCCTGAGGAAAATATATTTTATGGAGAACACTTTGTGCTGCCCATCATCACAGGACATAAGAATGTGTCTAATCTACAGGTAGCCTGGTATAAACATGGCTCTACGCACCGTCTTCTTCTCCATTCTCCCTGACTCCTTCCTTTCGTTCTTTCTTGGGCTTCTTAGGAAGGCCAGGCTTAGGGGCCAGATGCCCACATTGGGCTGGAGCTGAATGTCATAGGGGGGTGGGAACTGGTACTGGCAGCGATAAGCATCTCCCCCTCTGACACAGACTGGTACTGCAAAAGTGATTTCAGTAAGAACCTAAAAACAAAGCACAAGAGATGTCTGATTAGACAACAAAAACAGTTTTCAAGGTACCTGTCAATCAGTGGTCAAAAGTGAAAATGTTTTTGTGTCAATACAAGGCAGTTCGAGGGAAGGTATTGGGTTGCATGCACAGCCATAAGTGTACTCACCTGTGCTCCTCTTTTACTCGCACAAACTTCTCCAAGTGTGCAACTTCATCAGAGAGCCCGATGTCTACTACACATCACCTACATTTCTCCTCCATGCATCTAAGTGTAATGGGGGAAGCATGTAGCATCTGAATTCATTGTGTTACAGAAATGACTTGAATAATAGTGATTCAAATCATTGTCTTTAGTATTTATTTCTTTTAACCTTTTTTTAAACTTTATTTAACGAGGTAAGTCAGTTAAGAACAAATTCTTATTTTCAATGACAGCCTAGGAACAGTGGGTTAACTGGCTGTTCAGGGGCAGAACGACAGATTTGTACCTTGTCAGCTCGCAGATTTGAATATTTTTTGTTTCTAAACGTCTGCGTAAGAGTGAACATTTCATTGAGTTCTGAGATAGACTTTTGCACATATAACACACTGTGGCTATGGAAAGGCACTACTCCCAATATAAGTGAACCCCAAAAGAATGTAGTTCTCATCATATTTGTGCCTCTTCGATGGTCCAACGTCCATGTCTGTTGTTCGGTGATTTTCCTGGGTAAGGGGGCAGTAACTCTTCGGCTGCATCAGAATCAAAACTGTCAGTGTCCATGCTAGCTGGGCTAATAACAAATGAAGAATTACTGATGCTAGCATTGGATGTGCTCGTGGAAGCAGAACAACTTGTGTCGTCGACAGGTGCAGGTGTAGTACTACTGGTAGTAGCAGTACTACCAGTATAGCTGGTACAGTATGTGTCTCTATGGAGGCAGGCCTTACTTTTGTTAACCATTTATCAATTTTCGAGCAAACGGAATGAGCAGCAGCTACGTTTGGTTACATACGGACCGTTAGTGGAATTCCCGAGAGAGAGTAATGGTTAATGTGTTTGGATGTTCATTATTTGACTAGGCTACCTGTAATTGACATTGTGTTGTTATTTTGCTGAAGACTACATGGTTTCAGTTTATTTTGAGCATTGAAACGAGGCTACTCGGAAAAAACATCATCCAAATGCATTGACCCTTTGGAAAATAGAAATGGACTGTTTGAAAATGTGAAGAATTTTGAATTAAAAAAGAAAAATAACCCGGCAGTTATCGATTATATTCCAACAGTTATTTGAATATCATTTGATATAAATCAAAGACAGCAATCACTTACAAATCAAAGACAGTAATCACTTATTTACAGTATTTAACCATGAAGGGGGACGCGCAATGCCGACGGGGGTGCGCCAAATAAAAATGTGATTCACATTACTTATTTGTTAAAATGATAAATAAATACTGCAAAACGATATTTATTATTATTCCATACATTAGTTAATAAAGCCTTCAGTACAACTTGTTCTACTGATAAAGACCATTTTTTCTCCTATAGGTTACCTTTACTTCTCAGATGGTCCAGTTCTCCTGAACTACGGCTGGTTGGATTGCTACTAAGATACTACTAAGTACTACTACTATTGATAATAAGATTTAGTTCTATCAAATCTATGACAATTCAAAGTTTATTTGTCATGTGCTCCAAATATAACAGGTGAAATGCTTACTTACAGGCTCTAACCAATAGTGCAAAAAAGGTGTTAGGTGAAAAATAGGTAAGTAAAGAAATAAAACAACAGTTAAAGACAGGCTATATACAGCAGCGAGGCTATAAAAGTAGCGAGGCTACATACAGACACCGGTTAGTCAGGCTGATTGCGGTAGTATGTACATGTAGATATGGTGATTGCCTCAGAGAGGCTTCTGCCTACATACAGACTCAAATCATTGGCCACTTTAATAAATGGATCACTAGTCACTTTAAATAATGCCACTTTAGTAATGTTTAGATTAACAGTTGTTTTGAGCGTGGCAGAAATCATACTTTATTGAAAGCATGTCCAATTTTGAATGTTTATAATTTCAAACTAGACCCTTAATTTTAGACTAGGGACCACACTGCCACTCCACTGAATAGCAGGATAATGATTGCTTTGCAAAGTCTTGCAATTAGACACTGATTCATTTCAAACCATTCATTGTTGAATTTGCGATTTCCAACTTGTTGTGAAATGTTTATGTCCAATGGCCGATGAGCACTGATAAGTTTTATCTATAAATTCTCTTCATTATTTATTTATTTTGAAAAAAAAATATTGACCCCTTTCTCCCCAATTGGTAGTAGTTACAGTCTTGTCTGATTGCTGCAACTCCCATAACATAACCTAACAAAACACAATGCACATCCAACCTGGAAGCCAGCCACACCAATGTGTCTGAGGAAACACCGTACACCTGGCAACCTGGTCAGCATGCACTGCACCCTTCCAGCCACAGGAGTCACTAGTGCACGATGAGACAAGGATATCGCTGCTGGCCAAACCCTCCCTAACCCAGCTGGGCCAATTGTGCACTGCCCCATGGGCCTCACAGTCGCAGCCAGCTTCGACAGAGCCTGGGCTTAAACCCAGAATCTCTGGTGGCACAGCTAGCACTGCGATGCAGTGCCTTAGACCATTGCGCCACACAGGAGGCCCATAATTATTTCTCTTAAATGACAATGATTAAAAAGGATTAGAAAAAACCCACAGTTCCTAGGCTGTCATTGTAAATAAGAATGTGTTCTTAACTGACTAGCCTAATAAAATAATAACTAGTAGTAGTATCTTAGCAGCAATCCAGCCAGCTGTAGTTCAGGAGAACATGTATCACCCAGTAGTACTCACTCTGCCTTGGACCATCTGAGAAGTAAAGGTAACCTATAGGAGAATAAAATGGCTTGTGAAAGTTGTGCTGAAGGCTTTATAAACTCATGTATGTAATAAAAATGAATATAGTTTTACAGTATATACTGTTTTATAGTTTTTTTAAATGTGAATCACAAGTTTATTTGACTTACCCCAGACGGGATTGAGCTACCACTGGTGGTAAGCGTACTTCAGGTTAGGCATACCTGCTCCAAGCTCATCATTAAGCTTGAGGCCCTGGGTCATCAACCCCTTGTGCAATTCGGTCCTGGACTTTCTGAAACAATATCTCCATGTCGCTGATCCTCAACACTGGGGCCCCACAAGGGTGCGTGCCCCCTCCTGTACTCCCTGTTCACCCATGACTGCATGGCCATGCACGCCTCCAACTCAATAGTTAGGAAAACAACCTCTCACTCAACGTCAACAAATGGAGATGATTGTGGACTTCAGGAAACAGCAGAGGGAGCACCCCTCTATCCAAATCGACAGGAAAGCAGTGGAGAACTTGGAAAGTTAAGTTCCTCGGCGTACACGTCACAGACAAACTGAAATGTTCCACCCACACAGACAGTGTGGTGAAGAAGGAAGGCGCAACAGCGCCTCTTCAACCTCAGTGTCACGACTAGTCAAGGTGGGTGGAATCAGGCGCAGAGAGCAAATAATGAATAGAGGTTTATTCTCCGGTGAACAACAATAAACACGGACAACCCAAAATACAAACAGGGTGAAAAATATCCAAAACAGGAATAAACAGACAAACCGGAGAAAAACCACAAAAACACTGACAGCCGAAACAAAATGACAAAAACAAACAATCCCGCACAAAACAAGGGCGGGACAACCTACATATTATACAGATACTAATTAACTAACACACAGGTGAAAACAATCAGACAAAACCAACAGATAACCGAAAAGGGATCGGTAGTGGCTAATAGGACGGTGACGACGACCGCCGAGCACAGCCCGAACGGGCAGGAGAGCCAACCTCAGCGGAAGTCGTGACACTCAGGAGGCTGAAAAGTTTGGCTTGTCACCTGAAACCATGACAAACTTTTATAGATGCACAATTGAGATATCCTTTTGGGCTGTATCACCGCCTGGTACTTCAACTGCACCGCCCTCAACCGCAAGGCTCTCCAGAGGGTAACCTATAAAATTGTCTTTATCAGTAAAAAAAAGTTGTGCTGAATGCTTTATTAACTCATTTATGTAATAATAATAAATATAGTTTTACAGTAAATTATCATCAAAGTTCTGAAAGACAGCATCAACTTTGGAGTCAATGTCTGGAAAATCCTGAGTTATGGATTGGGGATATCCATAGTGCATCTGGCATCTTGCCTCATCAAAGCTGAAACATAATATCAAATTATACCATACGTAGAATGTATGCACACGTGACTGTAAGTCGCTTTGGATAAAAGCGTCTGCTAAATGGCATATATATTATTATATATAATTATTTATTTAGATTTTTTAATAAATCTAATGATGCATATTATCATACAGAAAAATGCATGACATATCAATTATTGGAGTCTAATGTAACCATGTTCCAAACACCTCCTGTATTTGTTGCACACAAATAAGGTTTTCCCTTAGTCACTGATGAGTGGAAGCCAAAGTTGGCTTTGGATAGCCAGGGAGGATCGTCTTTGCTGAAGTCCTTATTCCCCAGTTTTTTGTCACCTGTGGAAATATGAGAAGTAAACACTGTTTGTACGAGAGAGAGTTTGAGAGTGGGAGTACACAAATCATTAGCTGTCATGTTCACGGATACCTTTAAGATAACACACATCACATAAACATACCAATAGTATTCAAGAAAGATGGTAATAAAAAACACATACAGTGAACATAATTATTCTATAGAAATGCTGTCAATGTGTTTAATGACCATTCAGGGCTTGGACCCCAAGTTTGTCATCATCAGGCAGTGTGTATCCATTGGTGTTGACATACTGATAGGTGGGGAACATCAGAGCTCTCCGGGCCCTGGAGTGGTCCAGCCTCAGAGGATGACCAAACTCATGGGCAGCCACCAACAGCAGATTCACTCCTGAGTACAACACTACATGTGTGTGTTGAATCAGTGAATCGGGCTACACTATGTTTTAAATAGTGTTGTGTGTTCAGATGGCCACCCCTCTGGCTCAGTGTCCAGGTTTCATCGTCATCAATGAAGGCAAAACCTGAGTCTAACCACGGTGAATTCTAAACAAGGAACCGACAGGACAGGAACGGAACACAAAGGAATAAATAGGGACTCCAATCAGGGGAAAGGATCGGGAACAGGTCCCCACCTTGGTTCAGTCCAGGGGAGTTGGAATGGGCTAAGACAGCATTTGGCCCATCAAAAGGATAGTCTGTATGATCTGTGTTTAGACAAGTAAGATTTAAGACGTTCATCAGTAGTGTATAGTGTTTACATACGCTACATTATTCATCTCATATGTATATACTGTACTCTATATCATCTACTGCATCTTTATGTAATACATGTATCACTAGCCAATTTAACTATGCCACTTTGTTTACATACTCATCTCATATGTATATACTGCACTCAATACCATTCTACTGTATCTTGCCTATCTTCCCCTTCCCCTATCTTCCCCTATCTTGCCTATCTTCCCCTTACACTTGTGTCTATGAGGTAGTAGTTTTGGAATTGTTAGCTAGATTACTTGTTGGTTATTACTGCATTGTCAGAACTAGAAGCACAAGCATTTCACATGCTAACCATGTGTATGTGACAAATAAAATTTGATTTGATTTAGTGATTGAGTCAATACCATTATCATAGTCCATACTCACATCCACCCTTAAAGAGGATCATGACGTTGGCAGTGTCAGTGTAGATCTGTTTGAAGTACAGGGGGATCACATCATTGTAGATTTAGAAGGCCTGGGCTATAGTTGCATCTACGTACATCACTGCCTCGGGTCTGGTGTGTACTGAGTGATTTTGTCAAACACAAGTCACTCACTGACATTACCTGACAAATAAAAGGGACCCGTTTTACTCCTGCAGTGCAGGCATTGCACAATGACCCAGGCTGGGCAACAACGGATTTGACATATTTAGCAGATGATCAACAATGAACCATGAATACCATATTCTTTTCCTTGATTATAGCTGTCAAAAGTAATGCATTTTAAAAGAAGTCAAAGTGCTCATCTACAGTCAGAGCTTTCACTATACCTGTAGGTCACAGTGTTCTTCTCCCATTTTGGTTTCCTGTGGGGTGTTCATATCTGCTGATGTCAGACACTCCACATCTGGACTCCTTCATCACCTCCAGAGTGTTTTTGTCCAGAACCCCAGTGACCTCCAGGCCAAAGAGTGCCTGCATGGCCTCTAGGCTCTTGTTGAAGTCTGGCTTGATAATACTCTGGGAAGTTGAGTTTGTCAACCCCACATATGTGTACTATTGAGACAGATAGTCCTGGTGTCGAAGGAGGATTAGAGACAACATTTTAAACAATCTGTTTTCTCATGCCTATTACGACTCTCATGCGAAACAGTACAAGCATAACAAGTAGGCTAACTTGTATTTTCCCGCGTTATTCTAAGATAATACTGATGATAAGGGTAGCAATATACTGAGCCATGTAATGCAATTCTTCAGATACATTTCCTCAGCGACTGTCTTGTCGTCCTCTGATGATGTTTGGACCGCTGGAGCACTGGCGGGGGCAGCCTAACACAGACCAAAACAGGCCAGAAACAGGACCACGGAACCCGTATAAAGACGATTTCCAAACCTGTGGTAATGCAGAGGGGAGACTCCCTCTCTTTCTCTATCACTCTGCCCTGTCCAAATTCTCTTTTGAATGATCCCTAACAGTCTGGGGTGTACATGGTTCCATTCAGAACATGAGTGAGATGCCAAGGTAAGCGTTGTGCTCTTGAACATTCCTGTAAACTTTTGGACAAACCCCTATCCTCAAGGAAGAGAGAGAGTTCTCCTGATATCATTGTTGGAGGTGGTGTGTAGAGTTTTGGGTGATTGTTAGGGTGAGGTTTAGGCATACTGTAGGTACACATAAGTTAACATTGTAAGGAAAAAACTGTGGTTAGTTTGAATATCTTTGATCAGTGAAGCACATTTATTAACAATCAAACTTCAAAAAACATTTCAAAGCATAACATGTTACTACATTATAATACAATTAATCAATTTGTAATTTATGTTCTGTACCTATACAGTAAGTTACCACAAGGATTTAAGTTAAATGGCCTTGAAGATGGTTGCTTGATGATGCAATTTCACTTCTTGCAACACTTTCATCAACATTCAGCTAGTGAATTATCTTGGTTCATGCTAGATGAGGTAGCCCTGAGGTACTTAGATACTGCATATTAGTCTTACTCAATACAAGATTCAATGAATCCGATTTAAAATATCTGTAACGGCGTTCTTCGTTTGTCGAAAGAGTCAGACCAAAATGCGGCGTGGTAGTTACTCATGTTCTTTAATGAAACAAATGACGATACATGAAATAACTTAATAAATACAAAAAACAACAAACGGAACGTGAAACCTATTTACAGCCTATCTGGTGAACACTACACAGAGACAGGAACAATCACCCACGAAATACACAGTGAAACCCCGGCTACCTAAATATGGTTCCCAATCAGAGACAACGAGAATCACCTGACTCTGATTGAGAACCGCCTCAGGCAGCCAACCTAAGCTACACCCCTACTCAGCCGCAATCCCAATGCCTACAAAACCCCAATACGAAACACAACATATAAACCCATGTCACAGTACAGTGTACACTGACCAAATATATAACGAAACACAAAACACTATGACCAAGGCGTAACAGAACCCCCCCCCCTAAGGTGCGGACTCCCGGACGCACCTCACAACCATAGGGAGGGTCCGGGTGGGCGTGTGTCCATGGTGGCGGTTCTGGCTCGGGACATTAATGTCATAGCTCGTCCCCTTCGCGTCCTGGGATAATCCACCCTCACTGCCGACCATGGCCTAATAGTCCTCACCCAGAACCCCACTGAACTGAGGGGCAGCTCGGGACTGAGGGGAAGCTCGGGACTGAGGGGAAGCTCGGGACTGAGGGGCAGCTCGGGACTGAGGGGAAGCTCGGGACTGAGGGGCAGCTCGGGACTGAGGGGCAGCTCGGGACTGAGGGGCAGCTCGGGACTGAGGGGCAGCTCGGGACTGAGGGGGAGCCCGGGACTGATAGAAAGCCCAGTACTGAGAGGAAGCCCAGTACTGAGAGGAAGCCCAGTACAGAGAGGAAGCCCAGCACTGAGATGAAGCTCAGGCAGGTAGTAGGCTCCGGTAGATCCTGGCTGGCTGGCGGATCCGGAAGATTCTGGTTGACTGGCAGATCTGGAAGAGACTGGTTGACTGGCAGATCTGGAAGAATCTGGTTGACTGGCAGATCTAGAAGATCATGGCTGACTGGCGGATCTAGCTGCTCTATGCAGACTGACAGCTCTGGCTGCTCCATGCAGACTGGCAGCTCTGGCTGCATCATGCAGACTGACAGCTCTGGCTGCTCCATGCAGGCTGGCAGCACCTTGCAGACTGGCAGCTCCTTGCAGACTGGCAGCTCCTTGCAGACTGACAGCTCTGGCTGCTCCATGCAGGCTGACAGCTCCTTGCAGACTGACAGCTCCTTGCAGACTGGCAGCTCCTTGCAGACTGGCAGCTCCTTGCAGACTGACAGCTCTTTGCAGACTGGCAGCTCTGGCTGCTTCATGCAGACGGACAGCTCTGGCTGCTTCATACAGACTGACAGCTCTGGCTGCTTCATGCAGACTGACAGCTCTGGCTGCCTCATGCAGACTGACAGCTCTGGCTGCTTCATGCAGACTGACAGCTCTGGCTGCTTTATGCAGACTGGCAGCTCAGGCTGTTCCGAACAGGCAGGAGGCTCCGGCAGCGCTGTAGAGGAGGAAGGCTCGAGAAGCGCTGAACAGGCGGGAGACTCCGACAGCGCAGGAAGGAAGGAAGGCTCTGGCTGTGCTGAACAGGCGAGGCGCACTGAAGGCCTGGTGCGTGGTGCTGGAACTGGTGATACTGGATTGAGGACACGCACAGGAAGCCTGGTGCGGGGAGCTGCTACCGGAGGACTGGTGTGTGGAGGTGGCTCTGGATAGACCGGACCGTGCAGGCGCACTGGAGCTCTTGAGCACCGAGCCTGCCCAGCCTTACCTGGCTCGATGCCCACTCTAGCCCGGCCAATACGAAGAGCTGGTATGTACCGCACCGGGCTATGCACCCGCACTGGAAACACCGTGCGCTCCATAGCATAACACGGTGCCTGCCCGGTCTCTCTAGCCCCCCGGTAAGCACAGGGAGTTTGCGCAGGTCTCCTACCTGGCATAGCCATACTCCCTGTAAGCCTCCCCCAATACATTTTTTGGGCTGACTCTCAGGCTTCCATCCGCGTCGCCGTGCTGCCTCCTCATACCAGCGCCTCTCCGCTTTTTTCGCCTCCAGTTCTTCCTTGGGACGGCGATATTCTCCAGGCTGATCCCAGGGTCCTTTTCCGTCTAATATCTCCTCCCAAGTTCAGAAGTCCTTTGATCGCTGCTCCTCACGATTAACAGGGAGAGTTGGCTCAGGTCTGACTCCTGACTCTGCTACTCTCTCCCTGAGCCCTCCCCCAATACATTTTTGGGGGTGACCTTCGGGTTTCCTTCTGCGCCGCTGTGTCTTTCCCTTCGACTCCATTCTCCTATAGCCCTCTTCGCACTGCTCCAGCGAATCCCAGGCGGGCTCCGGCACTCTCTCTGGGTCGACCGCCCACCTGTCTATTTCATCCCACGACGTATACTCCATACTTCTGCTATCCATAACGTCCTCCCTTCGCTGCTCCTGCTGCCTGTTACCACACCACTCGGTCCGTGTGTGGTGGGTGATTCTGTAACGGCGTTCTTCGTTTGTCGAAAGAGAGTCGGACCAAAATGCGGCGTGGTAGTTTCTCATGTTCTTTAATGAAACAAATGACGATACATGAAATAACTTAATAAATACAAAAAACAACGAACGGAATGTGAAACCTAATTACAGCCTATCTGGTGAACACTACACAGAGACAGGAACAATCACCCATGAAATACACAGTGAAACCCCGGCTACCTAAATATGGTTCCCAATCAAGAGACAACGAGAATCACCTGACTCTGATTGAGAACCGCCTCAGGCAGCCAACCTAAGCTACACCCCTACTCAGCCGCAATCCCAATGCCTACAAAACCCCAATACGAAACACAACATATAAACCCATGTCACACCCTGGCCTGACCAAATATATAACAAAATACAAAACACTATGACCAAGGCGTGACAATATCAAATAAATAAACTACTTTGAACAGCAATTCTTGATATTTGCATCAAAGCTACCAAAGACGTGTTTGTGCCGGAACAATAAACCGATTGCTACGTATAAAATCTGTCAAACTCATATCCCTAAGGTATACTTCAGGATATGTTCAATTGATTGAGCAGGTACACTCTTGTCAGATGTTCTTTCAAAGTTGGGCTAGGTCGGTAACAAGCTTTGTAACAGAGACAGGTAGCCTAGCGGTTAGAGCGTTAGGCCAGATACCAAAAGGTCGCTGGTTCATAGCCCCGACCCAAATTGGTGAAACAGATCTGTCAATGTGCCCTTGAGCAATGTACTTAAATCTAATTGCTTATGTAAGTTGCTCTGTATAAGAGTGTCTGTAGGTGGGGTCACATCTAGTGTCTTTGACAGATATGTTAGCAGTCCAGCCATGCATTGGCTAGGATTCGATTCAGCACCCGGTTCTGTCTGTAGTCATAGTTGTATGCCTTTGTTCCACTGAAGAGATAGATTGTACCTGTTGATGAGAAATATGATCATGTTTTCTTAAAGTGGGCCTAGTAATCAAGGTAACACAAAAGTGTCATGATATTATAATGTATGCAATTTAAGTCAAGGTGACATGGTGAAGTGTTTTATGGCTACCTTGTAACTCAAGTGCAGCATCAACACTCCTCCCAATACCTGGCCAGTCTGTTTGGATGTTTCTTGGAAATCCTGGATCCATCCTACGTCTGTGTTCATCGTATCTGTACAATAGATAACAAATAAACATTGAACTTAGAAATAAATGACGGATAGCTTATGTGCAGTTCCTTTCTAACAAATGTCTCATTGTTAAACACTAGATGGCAGGCTTTGCCTCTCAGGAGCTGGAATGCCTATTCATCAAAACATTGAAAACATACTGCTCCTACCTAAACAGTGGACTTTGGAACAGTATATTTTCTGCAACATAATATTGTATTATACTGTAATAACCGTTCACTTTGTTTGTCATTTACCAAAAAACATTTTGTTAGAGGCTGTTTACCTATAGTAATCATGTCCTATGAAGAAGAAGGTTTTTCCATATTCACTGATGTGAACAGCAGCGTCAATGTTCCTTACTCTGGCTGGGAATCCATAGTCATATATGGAGCCAAAGTGGCTTTTCTTCTTAAGCTGTCGAACTACCCAGTACTTAGGACCTGAAACACAGGGCACTTTTACTGCACTTGGAACCCTATGAAAACATACAACAAGAACTGCCAGATGCCAATGAGCTTTGAGAGTTTCTTGCATGAAGTGCGACAATTTTGACGCAGGGTTATAATTTAGGTCCAGTGGTTCTTTGAAACAACGTTCTGTTTCAAATCTAGCCCTGTCATGCTACGAAAGCCTAAGTGAGGCATTTGAGGCGATCAGACGGCACATTACCAGTGAAGACATATGCCACACCTTTGGCAGGGATGTCATAGGCTGCGTCCACAGGAGAGTTGATGCTGGGGAGGTATGTGCTGCTGGGGCCCTCTCTCAGAAGGTTCCAGTATGTCATCCATGTTGTCCTCAACCACATGTACCTGGAGGAAAACAAACCGCTGTGTTGGGGCAAATAAGAACATATACTATAAAAATGATATTGCATAATTCAAAACTCCTTTACCTGTTTTTAAAGAACACAATTTCCTTCCCGAACACTGCCACTGCATCAACAGAGAAGTTGGGATCACACTTCTTAGGAAGGTTTGGTGGATCCTGTTTTCTGACTGGCTTGCCTTGGAAATAAAAGCAAAGTCTCCAATGTTTAGATAGAAATCCACCCAAAAATGTACCATGTGATAATTATGTTATTGCTCATTTCTACTTACCATACAGCGCCTGGATTCCCAGTGCGTCATCTTGTGGAAGTATGTACTGTGCTCCAATGTAATAATTGTAGTTGGGGTACATGAGAGATGAGGGGTCTTTGGAATGGGAGAGGCCCAGGGAGTGGCCTAACTCATGAGCCGCAACAGTGAACAGGTTATAACCTAAAACAGCATCCAATAAGAAAATGTTTATTTGTCTACAACCATATTTTGAATCCTAATTCATTGTGTTTAATAAAATCAATTCAGATCATGTTATGCTTATAACAGTGGCCCTACCTAGCTTGGAATTCCCCATCGTCCAGATTTCGTCCTCGTCAAAGTGCACATCTCCCCCCATGTCCTCCCCTGGTGCGAAGGCGTGGGCCAGAACACCCTTGGGGCCGTCAAAGGGAAAGAAGTCTCCGTGACCTATGATGGATGGATGGAGCGAGATGGATCATCAGGCATGTACCTGGAAACTGCCTCCAATAAGTATATAATTATAGCACAATTAAAACCTCACATGCAGCCACATACATTCTCTACAACCTCTATTAGAAAATACACTGAACTGAACGGAGAATGATTCAGGGTCAGAATACTTTTTTTTGCGAAGGAGAGGATGATGTCTGCCTTGTCGTGGTTGACCTTGATGAACTTCAGTGGGGCCGCGTCACTCCAGATCTTCAAGGCCAAACGGAAGGAAGTATCCACCTCCTCCTGTGTAAGGTCAGGGGTGTACTGATCAATCCTGCAGGTCATTGGCACACAGACAACACAGAAAAACATGAAGCAGCCTGAAAAAAAGCATAAAAAACTGGGCTAGTTAGATCCAGTGAGCTGGTAATCTATTGGCAGATGTCTGGTTTTAAAAGGGAAAGGGGGGTACCTAGTCAGTTGAACAACTGAATGCATTCAACTGAAATGTGTCTTCCACATTTAACCCCTCTAAATCAGAGAGATGCGGGGGGGGGGCAGCCATAATCGACATCGACATCTGGGAACTGCCTTGCTCAGGGGCAAAACGACAGATTTTTACCTCGCCAGCTCTGGGATTCAATCCAGCAACCTTTTCGTTACTGGTCCAATGCTTGAACCACTATACAATTAAGTGATGAAACAAAATTGTGATTTTATGATGAAACATGGTTAATTTTGGGGATTATGTCATTCCTTTTATACACAGTGTACAAAACAGGAACACCTTCCTAATATTGAGTTGTACCTCATTTTTCCCTCAGAACAGCCTCAATTCATTGGGGTGTGGACTCTAAAAGGTGTCAAAAGCATTTCACAAGGATGCTGGCCCATGTTGACTCCAAATTTTCCCACAGTTGTGTCAAGTTGGCTGGATGTCCTTTGGGTGGTGGACTATTGTTGATACACATGGGAAACTGTTGAGCATAATCCAGAAGCGTTGCAGTTCTTGAAACACTCAAACTGGTGTGCGTGGCACCTACTACCATACCCTGTTCAAAGGCACCTACTATCATACCCTGTTCAAAGGCACCTACTATCATACCCTGTTCAAAGGCACCTACTACCATACCCTGTTCAAAGGCACCTACTACCATACCCTGTTCAAAGGCACCTACTACCATACCCTGTTCAAAGGCACCTACTACCATACCCTGTTCAAAGGCACCTACTACCATACCCTGTTCAAAGGCACCTACTACCATACCCTGTTCAAAGGCACCTACTACCATACCCTGTTCAAAGGCACCTACTATCATACCCTGTTCAAAGGCACCTACCATACCCTGTTCAAAGGCACCTACTACCATACCCTGTTCAAAGGCACCTACTATCATACCCTGTTCAAAGGCACCTACTATCATACCCTGTTCAAAGGCACCTACTACCATACCCTGTTCAAAGGCACCTACTATCATACCCTGTTCAAAGGCACCTACTACCATACCCTGTTCAAAGGCACCTACTACCATACCCTGTTCAAAGGCACCTACTACCATACCCTGTTCAAAGGCACCTACTACCATACCCTGTTCAAAGGCACCTACTACCATACCCTGTTCAAAGGCACCTACTACCATACCCTGTTCAAAGGCACCTACTATCATACCCTGTTCAAAGGCACCTACTATCATACCCTGTTCAAAGGCACCTACTACCATACCCTGTTCAAAGGCACCTACTATCATACCCGTTCAAAGGCACCTACTATCATACCCTGTTCAAAGGCACCTACTATCATACCCTGTTCAAAGGCACCGACTATCATACCCTGTTCAAAGGCACCTACTATCATACCCTGTTCAAAGGCACCTACTACCATACCCTGTTCAAAGGCACCTACTACCATACCCTGTTCAAAGGCACCTACTACCATACCCTGTTCAAAGGCACCTACTACCATACCCTGTTCAAAGGCACCTACTACCATACCCTGTTCAAAGGCACCTACTACCATACCCTGTTCAAAGGCACCTACTACCATACCCTGTTCAAAGGCACCTACTATCATACCCTGTTCAAAGGCACCTACTATCATACCCTGTTCAAAGGCACCTACTACCATACCCTGTTCAAAGGCACCTACTATCATACCCGTTCAAAGGCACCTACTATCATACCCTGTTCAAAGGCACCTACTATCATACCCTGTTCAAAGGCACCTACTACCATACCCTGTTCAAAGGCACCTACTATCATACCCGTTCAAAGGCACCTACTATCATACCCGTTCAAAGGCACCTACTACCATACCCCGTTCAAAGGCACCTACTACCATACCCCGTTCAAAGGCACCTACTACCATACCCCGTTCAAAGGCACCTACTACCATACCCCGTTCAAAGGCACCTACTACCATACCCGTTCAAAGGCACCTACTATCATACCCGTTCAAAGGCACCTACTACCATACCCTGTTCAACGGCACCTACCACCATACCCTGTTCAAAGGCACCTACTACCATACCCCGTTCAAAGGCACTTCAATCTTTTGTCTTGCACATTCACCCTTTGAATGGTACACATAAACAATCCATGTCTCACTTGTCTCAAGGCTTAAAATCCTTCTTTAACCTGTCTCCTCCTCTTCATCTACTCTGAGCGAAGTGGATTTAACAGGTGACATCACTATCATAGCTATCATAGCTTTCACCTGGATTCACCTGGTCAGTCTATGTCATGAAAAGAGCAGGTGTTCCTAATGTTTACTACACTCAGTGTAATTCCCTGCAGTTAAACAATTTGAAAGTCTGTTTTAGGAAGTAATATCTATATTCTGACAGATATTTTGAATATCAATAGAGCAAATCCCAAAAGATGAAGTGTATTTATTTTATCTTTATTTTTTCCAGTCAGGTCTATTAAGAACAAATTGTAATTTACAATGACGGCCTGGCTAGAGACCAAAGGCATCCTGTGTGGCAGGGGCGGTGGATTTAAAAAAAAATGGTACAACAAGATGGATAACACAGATGGAAGACAATTGTCAGCAAAAAAGAAGACATTGTGACCGACAACCGATACTAGACAGATAACAGATAATAATATGCACCTGTATGTGATGGTGGAATTCTTCCACTTGATCTGGTCAGGGTAAAAGCTGTAGTTTTCCATGTCAGGCACTCCACACCTGTGCTTCCTCATCACAGAGAGTGTCTGGAGGTCCAGTCTGCCAGTCTGCTTCAGACTGAAGAAACCCTGCATCTCCCTGATCTTTTCCCCCAGGGCTGAGGTGGCGGTGGCCCTCCTATTACGGGGCTGGGGGCCACTGCTGGGGCTCATGTGGTAGAACCTCCTCAGGTAACCCTATCATACAGCTGGTTACTAAACAAACTTCCACTGATAGTAGGTCACTTCTCTTATAAGGACGACAGATTTTGCTTGACCTAAAGTAGTCTTAACATTAAGTTGTTCTAAAGTGCACCTCATAAATTTACTCAACATTTACCATCGAAAAACAGACAATAACTAGAATTGAAATACCTGGGAAAATAGTCAAAACACAGTCAATGTATTCCAATACAGTTTTTTTTCTAGAGATAGGATTTTCAGAAGATTTTCTAAAAAGTGGATGAAGACACAGACCTCAGCCAGTTCCATGTCCTCAATCCTTGGCAATTGTTCCTTAGAGATAGGTAAAGTCCAAAACAGGTCTGTGAGCACTAGAAAGCACAGCACTTGGATCCAGGGCCAGAGCCACTCCATCTTTAAATGAACAAGCTCTTTACAGCCCATGGCTTTATAGATAAGAGCATGCTTAAGGTCTGTGGTGAATCACATGGTTTCCAAGCCCTCAATCCTGCAGTTGCAGCAGTTCTACCTGAAGCTATTACCATGAGGTGTGTGGTAAGAATAATTACTCTATGGAAAACCCTGAACTATATCTTGTTTACCTCAATCCAGGTCTTAAGAGTGTGAAACGGGATAAAGGGATGTCCTATAGCCCTACCTGTCAACACTGGGCTTGTTACTTTGGTTACCAAGTATATTGTTTCCTGCTTTTGCAAGTCAATGGTCTTTCTAATATTTCCAAAATGTCAAATGACATATGGCCTTATTTTGGCCATGATTTTTAAACAACAACTGTATTAGACTAGAGTTATTTGGACTAACTTTACTATACTGTAGTTATTTGGCTGAACTGTTGAATTGCACGTGTCAAATAGGCAGTGTTGTCCTCCCTTACTCGTAATGTGTCAATTGGCACACAGCTTCAATAAAATAGATACTCTCGGTCTGGTTTGATATCTTCATTACAATCTCAACCGTACTTGTAGATGTCTGAAATGAAATAGGTGATTTAGGAAATGTTTATGAAATTAGTCATAGAAACTCACCCACTAATTTCTGCCTGATGTGCTGGGAGCATGTTGGTATTATGTAACACATTCCTTTCTCACGGTATTGATTCATGAACCTGCAAATATTTCCAAAATGTTTTCCTTACAGGCAACCCAATACATTGGACTGAACTCAACATGTTAGAAGTATGCAAACAGTTTTATACAGCTTTGCATAGCCTTTATTGCATTTTGGACACAAACATTTAATTTCCCATTAAATGTTTGTGGTCACTTCATATCAAAATCCTTCAGCATCTAAGCTAGGTATTTGCTTTCTCAGTTCCAGCAACTTGTTTCTGGGTATAATCGTACTTATAAACTTGTTGTCCAACGAAGAAGTAGATGAAGTCTTGGATAAACAAAAATGTAACAATTAAAAGGAGTTTTACAAAATTAAATGTTCAAATTGAGCTGGCATGGCCTTTGTTGTTGTGATATAATAGTAGCTTACCATCTTTGTAGACAGCTGCATCGATAGTAGTATTGAGCCATGGGAAGTCAGTGATGCACAGTGGGTATCCAGCATCCATAACTCTTCGTTTTTCATTATAAGTGAAAATAAATATATATATAAACACAGTACTAGTCAAAAGTTTGAATACACCTTCTCATTCAAGGGTTTTTCTTTATTTTGACAATATCTTATATTGTAGAATAATAGTGAAGACATCAGAACTATGAAATAACATATATGGAATAATTTAGTAAACAAAATCGTGTTAAACAAATCAAAATGTATTTTATATTTGAGATTCTTGAAAGTAGCCAGCCTTTGCCTTGATGACAACTTTGCACACTCTTGACATTCTCTCAACCAGCTTCATGAGGTCACCTGGAATTACTTTCAATTAACAGGTCTGCCTTGTGGAATTCATATCAATCTTAACGTGTTTGAGACAATCAGTTGTGTTGTGACAAGGTAGGTGTGGTATACAGAAGATAGCCCTATTTGGTAAAAGACCAAGTCCATATTATGACAAGAACAACTCAAATAAGCAAAGATAAATGACAGTCCATCATTACTTTAAGACATGAAGGTCAGTCAATCCATAACATTTCAAGAACTTTGAAAGTTTCTTCAATTGCTGTCGCAAAGACCATTAAGAGCTTTGATGAAAGTATCTCTCATGAGGACCGCCACAGGAAAGGAAGACCCAGAGTTACCTCTGCTCCAGAGGATAAGTTCATTAGAGTTACCAGCCTCGGAAATTGCAGCCCAAATAAATGCTTCACAGAGTTCAAGTATCAAACTCATCTCAACATCAACAGTTCAGAGGAGAATGCGTGAATTAAACATTCATGGTTGAATTGCTACAAAGAAACCACTATTAAAGGACACCAATAAGAAGAGGATACAAGCTTGGGCCAAGATACAGGAGCAATGGACATTAGACCAGTGGAAATCTGGTTCTAAACTCTGTGACTTTGTGAGACGCAGAGTAGGTGAACGGATGATATCCGCAAATGTGGTTCCCACCATGAAGCATCGAGGCGGAGATGGGATGGTGCCAGGTCTCTGACCTCCTCCCTATAAGCTGTCTCATCGTTGTCGTTGATCAGGCCTACCACTGTTGTGTCGTCAGCAAACTTAATGCCTGTGTTGGAGTCGTGCTTTGCCACGCAGTCGTGGGTGAACAGGGAGTACAGGAAGGGACTAAGCACGCCCCCCTGAGTGGCCCCAGTGTTGAGGGTCAGCATGGCAGATGTGTTGTTGCCTACCCTTACCACCTGGGTATGGCATGTCAGAAAGTCCAGGATTCAATTGCAGAGGGAGGTGTTTAGTCCCAGTGTCCTTAGCTTAGTGATGAGCTTTGTGGGCACTATGGTGTTGAAAGCTAAGCTATAATCAATGAACAACATTCTCACATAGGTCTTCCTTTAGTCCAGGTGGGAAAGGGCAGTGTGGAGTGCGATTGAGCTTGCGTCATCTGTGGATCTGTTGGGGGTGTATGTGAATTGGAGTGGGTCTAGCATTTACGGCATGATGATGTTGATGTGAGCCATGACCAGCTTTTCAAAGCACTTCATGGCTACCGACGTAAAGTTTAAAATGTCAGTGAAGACACTTGCCATTTAGTCGGCGTATGCTTTGAGTACACGTCCTGGCAATCCATCTGGCCCCTCGGCTTTGTGAATGTTGACCTGTTTAAAGGTCTTGCTCACATCGGCTATGAAGAGCGTGATATCACAGTCGTCCGGAACAACTGGTGCTCTCATGCATGCTTCAGTGTTACTTGCCTCAAAGCGAGTACAAAAGGTATTTAGCTCGTTTGGTAGGCTCGCGTCACTGGGCAGCTCGAAGTTGGGTTTCCCTTTGTAGTCCGTAATATTTTTTGAGCCCTGCTACATCCGACGAGCGGTTTAGTACGATTCAATCTTAGTCCTGTATTGACGGTTTTTCTGGTTGATATTTCGTCTGAGGGCATAACAGGGCTTCTTATAAGTGTCCGGATAGGTTTCCGGCTCCTTGAAAGCGACAACTCTAGCCTTTATCTCTTTGCGGATATTGCCTGTAATCCATGGCTTTTATTTGGGAAATGTATGTACGGTCACTGTGGGGACGACGTCGTCGATGCACTTATTGATGAAGCCAGTGACTGAAGTGGCATACTCCTCAATACCATTGGATGAATCCTGGAACATATTCGAGTCTGTATCATTGCAAAACAGTCCTGCATTCATGTCATCTGACAGCTTCCATATTGATTGAGTCACTGGTACTTCCTGCTTTATTGAGTGATTGAGTCACTGGTACTTTCCTGTTTTTGCTTGTAAGCAGGTATCAGGAGGATAGAATTATTGTCAGGTGGAGTGCGATGGAGAACTTTGTATGAGTCTCTGTGTGTGGTTTAAAGGTGGTCTGGAGTTTTTTATCCTCTGGTTGCACATGTGACAATGTGCATTATTAAAATCCACGGCCACTAGGAGCCCTGCTTCTGGATGAGCATTTTCTTGTTTGTCTATGGCCTTATACAGCTCGTTAAGTGCCTTCTTAGTGCCAGCATCGGTTTGTGGTGGTAAATAGACGGCTTCGAATAATATGGATGAGAACTCTCTTTGTAGATAGTGTAGTCTACAGTTTATCATGAGGTACTCAGTCAAGTAATACTTTGAGACCTCTTTAATATTAGACATTGCGCACCAGCAGTTATTGACAAATTAACACACCCCCACCCCTTTTCTTAGCAAACGTTGCTGCTCTGTCCTGCAGATGCACAGAGAAGCCAGCCAGCTCTTCATTATCTGTGTCGTCGTTCAGCCATGTCTCTGAGATTTGTAAGATATTACAGTTTTTAATGCTCCATTGGTAGGATAGTCTCAATCGTAGATCGTCCAGTTTGTTTTCCAATTATTGCATGTTGACCAATAATACGGAGGGTAGGGGTGGTTTATCTACTTGTCTGCAAATTCTTACAAGGCAACCCGCACTCATCCCACTTTTCCTCCATGTTTTCTTCACGCTGTGGACTACGATTTGGGCCTTGTAGTCACACCAGCTTTTGCTTTGAATTCCCCTCGTGTCCATCTCAGGCGTTCAGCGTCGCTGGCCTTCTAGCTGCTGCTGAACCTGCTGCTGGCAAACACCCTTCAATCATCAACCCTGGACTTGTCTTGTCATCATTACACACACCTGGTTCCAATCCTGACTCTATCACTGTATATATATACTCCCTCTGTCATTTGTCTTTGTCGGTCATTGTAAATGTTGCTTGTTTTCCTGAGAGGAATCTCTGCTACTATTTTCCTGAGTACGTTAATATTTTGCACTTTGGGTATCGTCACACTTTTATATATATATATATATATATTGCTTTAATAAACTCAGTAGTTCTAATCCTGCGACTGCCTCCTGCCTACTCCTCTCTAACATTGTGACACTTGTATTGACAAAGCAGTATATCCTTCGCGTCGGACTCATTTAAAGAAAGATTTGTTGTCCAGTTTGAGGTGATTAATCGCTGTTCTGATGTCCAGAAGCTCTTTTCAGTCATAAGAGACATTAGCAGCAAAATTATGTGCAAAATGAGTTATAAACAATGCGAAAAATCAAGCAAAATAGCACAGTTGGTTGGGAGCCCGCAAAAAGGCAGCCATCCCCTCCGGTGCCTGTATTGAATCCTGGTTCTTTGTCACGCTCATCGTAATGATTAGACCAAGGTGCAGCGTGGTAGGCTTACATTTTCCTTTTAATAAATGAACACCGAACAAAAACAACAAAATCAATGAACGAAAATGTGAAGCTATACAAATAGTGCTGACAGGCAACTAAACATAGACAAGATCCCACAAACACAAATGAGGAAATGTCTACCTAAATATGATCCTCAATCAGAGACAATGAAAAACAACTGCCTCTGATTGGGAACCATATCAGGCCACCATGGAAGTACAAAAACACCTAGATGACCCACCCAAGTCACTATCACACCCCAACCAACACAACCAACACAGAGAATAGCTTACTATGGTCAAGGCGTGACAGTTCTTAGCGAGGTTGAGTCCTCTTAGGTAGGAAATCTATCCCTAGGGGTAAAAGTTCTCTCATGGTCTGTCGAAGTTGGAGGTTGTAAAATGACTGTGTTTCTACATTCAGATTCATAGGCAGTTCATTGACCTTAAACTGTAGTGCACATGTAGTGCTTATGTGTAAGAAGTAAGAACAAAGCCCACAGTCGTGCCTCTGATGTCTTCACAATCAGAATGTTTTCTGTCGCTAAGGGCTTTCACAATGCAGGGCCTAAAGCAGATGAGCCAGAGTGTGTACGCAAACACCCTAAGCACACAGCTTACATTGCACAAACCAGACTCACGGGAGCTTGCTTTTAACCACTTCAAAATGTCAACACACTAACCTGCACCACTGGAACAAAATGTCACCACTTTATCAAAATACTATAAACTAACAAACCATTCTCTGTAGCATCATAACCACATCCATAGCAGATATGGGGCGGCAGGGTAGCCTAGTGGTTAGAGCATTGGTATAATAATCGGAAGGTTACAAGTTCAAATCCCCGAGCTGACAAGGTACAAATCTGTTGTTCTGCCCCTGAACAGGCAGTTAACCCACTGTTCCTAGGCTGTCATTGAAAATAAGAATTTGTTCTGAACTGACTTGCCTAGTAAAATAAAGGTAAAAAATATATATGTATGTACAATGTTTACTGTTGGAGATTTTAATCTGACATCTTAAAATCACATGATACATATCTTGTGCAACCTGGTCTTGGTCCACTATGTTCCATGTCTAATCCAAATAAAACCTGATCATGATGGATATTTCATATGATATTATGTGACACCATTGTTTTTGACTCACCTGTCACCTCACACATTCTGTTTAGGCCACCCTAAAACAGGAACATGGCTCAGGCAGTGTTGCCTGAGGAGCTCTCCAAACAGGTCAGGGACAATATTGTGGAGAAATTCAGGGTTGGGTTATAAATAATATACGAAAACTTTGAACATTCCACGATGCACCATTAAATCCATTCTTAAAAAATGGAAAGAATATGGCACCACAACAAACCTGCCAAGAGATGGCCGCCCAACAAAACTCACGGACCAGGCAAGGAGGGCAGGCAAGGAAGGCCAGGCAAGGAGGGCCTGGCAAGGAGCGCCTGACCAGGCAACCTGTTATGGCAAGGGGAACTCCACCCCCCCCCCCAATAAGCTGAAAAGGTGGCGCAAGGAATTCAAAAATATTCTTTAGAAATATTTAACTTTCACACATTAACAAGTCCAATACCTCAAATGAAAGATAAACATCTTGTTCATCGACCCATCATGTCCGATTTTAAAATGTTTTCCAGCGAAAACACAACATATATTTATGTTAGACCACCACTAAATCAAAGGAAAAAAGCAGCCATTTTTCCAGCCAAAGATAGAGTCACAAAAGCAGGATTAGAGATAAAATGAATCACTAACCTTTTGAAAATCTTCATCAGATGACACTCATATAACATGTTACACAATACATTTATGTTTTGTTCGATAATATGCATATTTATATCCACAAATCCACAAATCTCGGTTTACAGAAATGCCTCCAAAATATCCAAAGGAATTATAGAAAGCTACACCAGATAACAGAAATACTCATCATAAACTTTGACTAAAGATACATGTTCTACATATAATTAAAGATACACTGGTTCTCAATGCAACCGCTATGTCAGATTTTTTTTAAACGTTACGGAAAAAGCCTACCATGTAATAATCTGAGACAGCGCTCAGACGTAAAAGTATTTCTCCGCCATGTTGGAGTCAACAGAAATAAGAAATTACATCATAAATATTCCCTTACCTTTGATGATCTTTCATCAGAATGCAGTACAAGGAGTCCTAGTTCCACAATAAATCGTTGTTTTGTTCCATAATGTCCAATACTAGTGTCCAATTAGCTGCATTTGCTACCACTTTCAGCTCACGTGCCCAAAAGCTGACGCCGGTCCAGGACAACTCGCACGAAAACTTCAAAAAGATATATTCCAGGTCGAATAAACTGGTTAAACTAAGTAGAGAATCAATCTTCAGGATGTTATTTTCATATATATCCAATAACGTTCCAACCGGATCATACATTTTCAGCTGCAGCCAAATGGAACGGCGGTGGCACCCACAGAGAAATGTGCCACAGGAAAATGGCATTCTGTCGGGACAGTGACCATTTCCCCTCCCATTCGGTCAAAGTTCACACCAAAAGCTCCATTCCCCTTTCTACTGAATGAGGACATCTAATGGAAGGCTTAGGAAGTGCTACCAGATCCATATCTTGTTGGGAAAGGAGGGGGCGATGACGTCAAAGTTGACCCACATTCAGAATTTCACTTCGTGTTTGGAAGATTGCCTGTCGTATGATTTCTGTTATACTCACAGACATAATTCAAACAGTTTTGGAAACTTCAGAGTGTTTTCTATCCAATAGTAATAATAATATGCATATATTAGCAATTTAGGACAGAGTAGGATGCAGTTCACTATGGGCACTCAATTCATGCTAAGTGAAAATACTGCCCAATTCCTCAACAGGTCAATCAGAGAGGCAACATAAATCAAAATCAAATCAAATCAAATGTATTTATATAGCTCTTCGTACATCAGCTGATATCTCAAAGTGCTTTACAGCAACTCAGTCTAAAACCATAAACAGCAAGCAATGCAGGTGTTGAAGCACGTTAGCTAGGAAAAACTCCCTAGAAAGGCCAAAACCTAGGAAGGAACCAGGCAATGAGGGGTGGCCAGTCCTCTTCTGGCTGTGCCGGGTGGAGATTATAACAGAACATGGCCAAGATGTTCAAATGTTCATAAATGACCAGCATGGTCAAATAATAGGTATGGGACAGGTAGCACGTCCGGTGAACAGGTCAGGATTCCATAGCCGCAGGCAGAACAGTTGAAATTGTAGCAGCAGCATGGCCAGGTGGACTGGGGACAGCAAGGAGTCATCATGCCAGGTAGTCCTGAGGCATGGTCCTAGGGCTCAGGTCCTCCGAGAGAGAGAAAGAAAGAGAGAAAGAGAGAATTAGAGAGAGCATACTTAAATTCACACTGGACACCGGATAAGACAGGAGAAGTTCTCCAGATATAACAAACTAAACCTAGCCCCCCGACACATAAACACCTTATATAGTATGTTTGGCCTATACAGTAATAACACTGTATACTGTATGTTTGGCCTATACAGTAAAAACACTGTATACAGTATGTTTGGCCTATACAGTAAAAACACCTTATACAGTATATTTGGTCTATACAGTAAAAACACTGTATACAGTATGTTTGGCCTATACAGTAAAAACATCTTATACAGTATGTTTGGCCTATACAGTAATAACACTGTATACAGTATGTTTGGCCTGTACAGTAATAACACCTTATACAGTATGTTTGGCCTATACAGTAAAAACATCTTATACAGTATGTTTGGCCTGTACAGTAATAACACTGTATACAGTATGTTTGGCCTATACAGTAATAACACTGTATACGGTATGTTTGGCCTATACAGTAAAAACACTGTATACAGTATGTTTGGCCTGTACAGTAATAACACCTTATACAGTATGTTTGGCCTGTACAGTAATAACACCTTATACAGTATGTTTGGTCTGTACAGTATATATCACACCTTATACCATCTTATGTCTTATTGATTTACTAAAATAGCATATAACATAAACTTTTGCATCATAATTTCTTCATTTGATAACGTTTTGTGGTTTTTTAATAGTTATTTGATTATGAATGTCAGTGAAATGGGCTCCATGTTTTTCACTGTGTGGGGTCTGTCACAGCCTGACAGTCTGACCAGCCTGACCAGCCTGTCACAGATGAACCAGCTACATTGTACACTGCTTCCATCTAGTGGAAATAAATGAAATTACCAATTGTGAAATGAACGATCATTATGTGGACTAGAATTTTTCCTAAATGTTAATCTGTTAATCTCTTCTTTCAGAGGAAGAAAAAAAGGAGAAGAATAAGGAGGAGTCTGATGAAGACAAAGGTTTTGGGATCTTTGATACGTTTTCTTTCTGATCTTTGTTAAAAAAAGAATAATAATCAACCTATATAGCTTTTCTACTTTGTTTAAAAAAAAACTAAACAAGCCAGTTAAGAACAAATCATTACCAACTCCTGTGTCCTGTCTGCTGGCCAATTTCAGAATGTGTATTAAAGGGGTAATTGATTATTGGTACATCCACATTTCTCCTGCCCCATCCCAAAGTGTCAGGGTGTCCAGTTTGTTGTTTTAAATCCCAGATTATCCTTTAATGCTTCAATTCAAATGTTTTGTAAAAAATGATTTCATCTGTGATGTTCCTGAACTGGTGGTTGTGAATAACTATAGTGTGTGTATGACTGTAGTTCATGACACTCTGTTACATCACTGAACTGAACAAGCAACACATGCAGAGTTGATCCTTAAACCACATAATACACAGACTCCAGTCTTTGAGACCCTATGGGGGTGGGCACCCGTATCAGTGGTGTATCTATTAGTCAGACACCGTAGCAAAACAGTTTTAAATGGATACGGTTTGTTTACTCCTAACGAAATAAAAATTGCAATGAAATGTTTCTATTGGATGAATGAAGGTAGATCCTGCCCAGTTTTGTTCTGTTTGCTTCTGTTTGGTTTCTAGTGAATACAACCTTCTTATGTATGTGTAGGCAGCAAGGCACCCAGGTTCAAGTTGTGAGGCAGTGAGGAAATCAGATCAGTCTCAGTGGGGAGCTGAAACAGAATCAGATTGATGCTTTAGAACATCACATGGAGCCGTATTCACAAAGCGCCTCAGAGTAGGGGTGCTGATGTAGGATCACTTTTGCCTTTTAGATTATAATGAGTAAAAGATGGGAACTGATCCTAGTTCAGCAGTAACTATCAGAGACGCTTTGTGAATAGGCCCCTGGGCTCTGATTACCATGGCTACGTAGATCAGCTTCCTGTTTCTACAGTACAGAGAGACAGCAGAGCAGACTATTCATTCACAACACAGCAGAGAGACACATGCACACACTGGGATAGAAGAGGTCTGGGAGAGAAGAGACCTCCAACTGATTGTGTTTAATATAATTTGATTGATAGTCTATGATGTGTAAAATTGTGGACGGCACACCTTTCACCTAGAGAGCCAGGGGCTGCTAATCACTGTCATCAGACTGAACTAGTGTGGACTGATACACTTAATCTCTACTGGACTACTTAAAGAGCAACTCAAGTGGAGTATTTCGGTTCTATTCACTCTGTTTCACCTCCTCAAACAAGAACCTCAAACAAGTCTAGATAGACATTGATGTGAAGTTTGGAAAAGAACCACGCTACTGCTCTGCTTGCTAAAAGCTCAGATATTCTCCTGGTGAGAAGAAGACTGATACCCATAGAGGTTGAGAAGAAGACTAGTCAGACATCCTCTCCTCTTCTCTCCTCTCCTCTCCTTGGTCACCAAAGACAGTCCGGTTGTTATTCCTGCAGCCTAAACATGTCTCCAGCAAAGTCCAGTGGTCAGTCTGATGCTGTTCAGTCTTTATCCAGTGGGAAGTCTGTTGCTAGTCAGTTCATTGCTGGGCAGTCTGTGTCTGGTCATTCTGTGGATGTTCAGTCTGTGGATGGTCAGTCTCTCTCCACTGGGCAGGCGATGGAATCTCTCTCTACTGGTCAACAGTATACGTCTGTTCCTTCTCTGTCCAGTCCGCTTATGGCTGGTCAGTCTGAGCCTGCTCCTCTGTCCATCTCCTTCTCTGCATCAGGGTTCCAGGCCACTTACCAGTTGGGTGTGGCCCAGAGCATGTTGGACCTGGCACCGTTGGTGCTACAAGCAGCCCCTAAGGTAATGGGGGCCTCGGCCGGGTCCCTGGTAGCTGCTGCTTTGGTCTGTGGATCCAGCCTAGGTGAGAAGGTTTATTCAGTACATTACATTGTTCATGTTTTATTGTTGGCTGAATGTACATGTAATAACATTGGACTAATAGAGTGATCTTCAAGGACCCAAAGTCACTTTACAATAATAATAATATAATAATATATGCCATTTAGCAGACGCTTTTATCCAAAGCGACTTACAGTCATGTGTGCATACATTCTTTAAAAAAATATATATTTTAAAGTATACAAAAATAACAGGAGTCAAAACAAAACCTAATATAAGAGAGAGGTGGGCTCCAAGAAGGGATAGATTGTGATGTATGGAGAGGGTAGTGTTGGGATTTGGATACAAACACGGTTTAGGGTAAGGCACGGGATTGGGGTTAGGATACGAATCTGGTTTAGGGTGAGGGGTATGGTAAGGGTTAGGTTTATGCTCAGTATGGTGAAAAGAGGAGTGTCTTTGTAGTTTATTTATTTGTGTGTGCGTGGGTTATTTGTGTGTGTGTGTGTGGTGGAGGGGGGCTTAGGTGGGACTTTAGGATGGACTGAAAGGTAGTGATGGCTGAAGGGAGGGAGTTTCAGGGAGCCAGCAGAGTTCACGGAGGAAAGTGGTGATGTGCTGCCAGGATTTAGTGCAGGTGAGGTGTCGGGCTGTAGAGTTTTGAACCGTTTCAAATGGAATGAAATGTATCAATAAAGGTCTTTTACATCACCCAATGTCACAAAGTGCCATATAGATACCCGGCCTAAAACACCAAACAGCAAGCAATGCAGATGTAGAAGCACACTGGCTAGGAAAAACTCGCTAGGACGGCAGGAACCTAGGAAGAACCCTAGAGAGGAACCAAGGCCGTACATTGCCAAGATGTTCAAACGTCCATAATATCCCTCTCAGCACTGCCTGGACTGCGCAAAAATGCAAATGCTTTCCATTTGAGTTATATTAGGTTTTATTTTCATTGACCCAGCAGGGTCAAATAATAATAATCACAGTGGTTTTAGATGGTGCAACAGGTTAGTGTAACGGCGTTCGTCTGTTGAAGGAGAAGCGGACCAAAATGCAGCGTGGTGGTTACTCATGTTCTTTAATGAAGAATAGCGATACATGAAAATAACTATAAATAATACAAAACAACAAATGGAACGTGAAAACCTATACAGCCTGTCTGGTGACTACAAACACAGAGACAGGAACAATCACCCACAAAATACACAGTGAAACCTAGGCTACCTAAATATGGTTCCCAATCAGAGACAACGAGAATCACCTGACTCTGATTGAGAACCGCCTCAGGCAGCCAAGCCTATGCTAGACACACCCCTAATCAGCCACAATCCCAATGCCTACAAAAACCCCAATACGACAACACAATAAACCCATGTCACACCCTGGCTGAACAAATAATTAAAGAAAACACAAAATACTAAGACCAAGGCGTGACAGTTAGCACCTCAGAAGTAAATGTCAGTTGGCTTTTCATAGCCGATCATTCAGAGTTAGAGACAGCAGGTGCGGTAGAGAGAGAATCAAATACAGCAGGTCTGGGACAAGGTAGCACGTCTAGTGAACAGGTCAGGGTACCATAGCCGCACGAAGAACAGTTGAAACTGGAGCAGCAGCATGACCAGATGGATTTGGTCCCTCTGAGGAGAAGTTCTGTTTTATCACTGTAGGGATTAAGGACGTTTTGTTGCATACATGTTTTTATTGCAGAGAGGCAGGATTCAATGTGGGTCAGAGGTAGGTTGAGGAGAGATTTGGTGCTGAGGAACATCTGGGTGTCATCACTATAGTAGTGGTTGACGTGACGTAGGATCTGACCAAGATAAAGGATGTAGATGATGAAGAGTAAGGGACCCAGTACAGAGCTCCGGAGTATAGTAATGCATGGGTTGACTCATAACCCACAGTCTTCCTGGTTATATTTGCAGGGCGGATGGGTTTAGGATCTTTAAATATTGTGGGCGGTTGAATAAAAATAAAATACTTTAAAAAATCCATACATTTATAATTATTGTACAATTCATATTGATTGGCTACATTGATTTTTTTCCTTTCATTATTTTAGGCTAACTGTACTTGCGCCAAAGAGCCTACACGCCAATTGCCAAATTATTTTGGGAATGGCAGAAAAATGCAGAAAAAGTTAGTCAATCCATTGAGACAAAACGGACATTGTCATAGATTAATTCAATGAGACATAATCTGTGAAAGGAGAGTTGAAAATAAGGAGAAGGGCCAGAAAAGTTGTGTTTGGGAAAGATTTGGTGAGGTGGTGAAAGAGGTTGATAGCAGTGCTGGGTAAATTACAGTATGTGTGATCACCTGTTCTCAGAGCATTTCGTACTATTCTGTACGTAAATCGCAATACTCCATTTAGTATGGTATGTTATGTTTCGTATGGTGTGTATAAATTTGTTGATGTCCATCACCCATTTTGCATGTTCTTTACTTTCAATTTGTATTGTATGTTAAAGTAGCAATATGCATTAAGGTATGAATTAGCAAAAACGTACAATATGTTTATAAATTTGCAAAACGTATGTGACAAATTCGCAAAATCTATGATATATCCAAATTGTTGCTAGGTGGCAAATGCTAGCTATGTTAACTTCTTATGTCTGGGGGGGCAGTATTGAGTAGCGTGGATGAATAAGTTGCCCAAAGTAAATGGCCTGCTCCTCAGTCTCAGTTGCTAATATATGCATAGTATTATTCATATTGGATAGAAAACACTCTAAAGTTTCTAAAACCGTTTGAATGATGTCTGTGAGTATAACAGAACTCATATGGCAGGCAAAATCCTGAGGAGAAATCAAAACAGGAAGTGAGAAATCTGAGCTTTGTATGTATTAACCACAGTTCCCAATGAAATCCCCTTGAGATATTAATGATGTTGCACTGCCTAGGGGTTCCACTAGATGTCAACCATCTTTAGAAATTTGAATGAGACTTCTGCTCTGTTGTGGGAATGAATGAGAGCAGAATCTATCAGGTGTCTGGCAATCAGCCATTTTCTGATCACACGCATTCCTCATGGTATCCACTTGCGTTCCATTGCTCATCAAGACACCAAGGAATACTCCGGTTGGAACTTTATTGAAGCTATATGTTAAAAACATCCTAACGATTGATTCTGTACTTAGTTTGAAATGTTTCTTCGACCTGTAATATAACTTTTTGAAGTTTTTGTCTGACATAACGCTGACCAGAATGAGCGTTTGGATATGTATACCAAACGCGCTAACAAAAGAAGGTATTTGGACATAAATAACAGACATTATTGAACAAAACATTTATTGTGGACCTGGGATTCCTGGAGTGCTTTCTGATGTAGATCATCAAAGGTAAGGGAATATTTATCATGTAATTTCTTGTTTATGTTGACGTCAACATTGCGGCTATTGTGATTTATTCGTCTGAGCGCCGTCTCAGATTATTACATGGTTTGCTTATTCCGTAAACTTTTTTTGAAATCAGACACAGCGGTTGCATTAGGGAGAGGTATATCTATAATTCCATGTGTATAACTTGTATTATCATCAACATTTATGATGAGTACTTCTGTTGAATAATGTGGCTATGCAAAATCACTGGATGTTTTTGGAACTAGTGAATGTAACGCGCCAATGTAAACTAATATTTTGATAAATATGAACTTTATCAAACAAAACATACATGTATTGTGTAACATGAAGTCCTATGAGTGTCATCTGATGAAGATCATCAAAGGTTAGTGATTAATTGTATGTCTATTTGTGCTTTTTGAAACTCCTCTCTTTGGCTGGAAAAAATATGGCTGTGTTTTTCTTTGGCTATGTGGTGACCTAACATAATCGTTTGTGGTGCTTTTGCTGTATTTGAAATCGGACACTGTGGTGGGATTAACAAACAGATTAGCTTTAAAATGGTATGAGATAAATGTATGTTTGAGGAATTTAAATTATGAGATTTTTGATGTTTTGAAATTGGCGCCCTGCACTTTCACTGGTTGTTGTCATATCGCTCCCGTTAACAGGATTGCAGCCATAAGAAGTTAAAACCTCTTGCCGCTCCGATCCCTTTAGCGGGATCATTTTCTTCTACATCCGCTGAATTGCAGAGCGCCAAATTAAAATGAAAATACAACAAATATTTAATTTTCATGAAATCACAAGTACAATAAACCAAAACACAGCTTAATTTGTTGTTAATCCAGCCGGCGTGTCAGATTTCAAAAAGGCTTTACGGTGAAAGCAAACCATGTGATTATGTGAGGACAGCTCTCAGCATACAAAACCTTACAAACAGCTAGCAGCAAAGTAGATTGGTCACGAAAGTCAGAAAAGAAATAAAATGAATAACTTACCTATGATGATCTTCGTATGTTTGCCCTCAACACAATAAATGTTTGTTTTCTCGATAAAGATTCTCTGTGTAGCCAAAAACCTCCATTTGGTTGGCACGTTTTGGTCAGTAATCCACAGGCTCGTGTGGTCACGACGGGCAGATGAAAATTCCAAATAGTATCCGTAAAGTTCATAGAAACATGTCAAATGTTTTTTATAATCAATCCTCAAGTTGTTTTTACAATAAATAATCGATAATATTTCAAACGGACGGTAGCCTTTTCAATAGAAGAGAGAAAGAAAAGGTCTCGCTCCCGGTGCATGCGCATGCACAAATCTGAGGACTATCTGGCTATCCACTGACGCGATGTGATCATTCTCGCTAATTTTTCAGAATAAAAGCCTGAAACTATGTCTAAAGACTGTTCACACCTTGTGAAAGCCATAGGGGAAGGAATCTGGTTGATATCCCTTTAAATGGAGGATAGGCTTGCAATGGAAAAGATTAGTTTCAGAAAAACAGCACTTCCTGGATGGATTTTCCTCAGGTTTTCGCCTGCCATATCAGTTCTGTTATACCTCACAGACAATATTTTGACCGTTTTGGAAACTTTAGTGTCACGTTCTGACCTTTATTTCCTTTGTTTTGTCATTATTTAGTGTGGTCAGGTCGTGAGTTGGGGTGGGCAGTCTGTTTGTTTTTCTATGATTTTGGGATTTCTATGTTTCGGTCGAGTATGGTTCTCAATCAGAGGCAGGTGTTGTTAGTTGTCTCTGATTGAGAATCATACTTAGGTAGCCTGGGTTTCACTGTTTGATTGTGGGTGTTTGTTTCCATGTCTGTGTTTTTTCACCACACGGTACTATTTCGTTTTTTTTTTTTTCGTTTCATGTTTATTGTTTTTGTATCAGTTGTGGTGTATCAGTTCTTATTAAAAGAACCATGGACACTTACCACTCCGCATATTGGTCCTCCGATCCTTCTCGCCTCTCCTCTTCAGACGAAGAAGCAGTGCATTACTGGTCAGGCACCGTGTTATGCGGTTAAGCGCACGGTGTCGCCAGTACGTGCCCATAGCCCGGTGCACTATAGGGTAGCCCCCCGAAAGTGTCATGCATGTGTATGCATCCAGCCAGGGCGTATGGTGCCTGCTCAGCGTGTCTGGTCGCCGGTACGCCGTTTCGGTCCAGGGTATCCTGCGCCGGCTCTGCGTGCTGTGTCTCCGGGGCGCTGAGAGGGTGCAGTGCGTCCTATGCCTGCGCTCGGTCCGGGCAAATGTGGGAGTGGAGCCTAAGGGAGAGGTGCGCGCACTAGATCTCCCATGCTTACCCACAGCCCAGTTCAACCTGTGCCTGCACTCTGGAGGGTTAGGGCTAGAGTAGTTATCTGGGGGAGTGGTGCACCAGAGCTCCAGTGCTCCCCTACAGCCCGGTCCTTCAGGTGCCTCCTCCTAACACCAAGCCTCCTGGAGGTCTCCCCAGCCTGGTGGATCCTGTGGCAGCCCCACGCACCAGGCTGTCTCTCTGTCTCCTCCCTATGTGTGTTCCCATCCGTCCAGAGCTGCGAGAGTCTCCTGTCTGTCCAGAGCGGCTAGAGTCTCCCGTCTGTCCAGAGCTGCTAGAGTCTCCTGTCTGTCCAGAGCTGCTAGAGTCTCCAGTCCGTCCAGAGCCGCCAGAGCCACGAGTCTGCAAGGAGCCGCCAGAGCCGCCATTCTGCAAGGAGCCGCCAGTGCCGCCAGTCAGCCAGGATCCGCCAGAGCCGCCAGTCAGCCAGGATCCGCCAGAGCCGCCAGTCAGCCAGGATCCGCCAGAGCCGCCAGTCAGCCAGGATCCACCAGAGCCGCCAGTCAGCCAGAATCCGTCAGCGCCGCCAGTCAGCCAGGATCCGCCAGAGCCGCCAGTCAGCCAGGATCCGCCAGAGCCGCCAGTCAGCCAGGATCCGCCAGATTTTTGAAAGCATGATGTTGACCTGATCACTCCAATCAAAGCTACTGTAGATATAACGTGATTTGATGTCATTTTAGCTATGGCCAATGACCTTGAGCCTTCCTTGATGAGTACTTCTAATGTAACGCTACGGCAGCACCCAAGGGGCTTGAATTTTCAAGTTCTACCCCTAGACTTGGCGGTAACGTGGTGTCCCCATGGGTGACAGAACACTGAGCCAATCACGGCGCAACTAGAGAACATTACCAACTCCTGGTTGACCCAACACCACAGCAAGCACTGAGCTAAGCTGAAACACCTGGATTTTGGAGCTGCCTTACTCAAGAAAGCAAAAAAGAGACCATGTTTGCATGCGGCTTTATTAACTCAAAATGTTTTTGTTTTTTTACATTGTTTGCAAACTATTATGTAACACGTATCAATGCCAAAATAACATGCAAAAACATTTGCTAAAAATGCGGGGCTCAAAACAGGTCGGTCCCACCTGCCCTCAATGACGTGTCGCCACTGATCTAATCATAGACAAGATGACTAACAAATAGCCTACCAAAATAAGAAACATATCTTAATCAAGCATAACAAATCCTGCACCACCTGTCAATAAATTGTTCTGCCATCTTTGACTGTGGCCTATAGCACATGTTCTATATTTGCGGGTTAGGGTTGGGTGCTGGCCTCAGATGTTCACTTTTTCACATATAATCCGGCGTTGTGGATGGGTTATTAGCGAGGTGAACAAACAGCTGAGCTGTGCACAACTACTTGGGGTCAGACACCCTGTAAAAGTGTAGCTGAGTCTGAGGTGTGGCCGTTGATGGAGATGTAGTGGGTCCCAGTATGTGAGGTATGATTGTAGCCAGGGGAGTGCAGTGCTCTCAACACCCAGACCCTCATGTAATGTGAGATGCATTGATTCATGGTTTAACCTCTTGCTTCTACCTGGCACGCAGGCGTCCCATCTAGAGCTCTGGAAATGCAAATGCGCTACGCTAAATGCTAATAGTATTAGTTAAAACTCAAACGTTCATTAAAATACACATGCAGAGTATTGAATTAAAGCTACACTTGTTGTGAATCCAGGCAACAAGTCAGATTTTTAAAATGCTTTTCGGCGAAAGCATGAGAAGCTATTATCTGATAGCATGTAACACCACAAAAGACCCGCAGGGGACGTAAACAAAATAATTAGCATATTCGGCGCTACACAAACCGCACAATAAAATATAAAACATTCATTACCTTTGACCATCTTCTTTGTTGGCACTCCTAGATGTCCCATAATCACTATTGGGTCTTTTTTTCGATTAAATCGGTCCATATATAGCCTAGATATCGTTCTATGTAGACTGTGTGATAAATTAAATAAAATAGCGTTTCATAACGTAACGTCATTTTTTTAAATTCAAAAAGTCGACGATAAACTTTCACAAAACACTTCGAAATACTTTTGTAATGCAACTTTAGGTATTAGTAAACGTTAATAAGCGATCAAATTAATCACGAGACGTAGTGTTTTCTATAGGGATCCATCTTGAAATACTGTCCGTCTATTTCTCAACCAAAATATCCAGTCGGAGACCAGAAGAAATGGGCTGTCTCTTGTTCGTTTGACCAAGAAACAAATCCTAGGCAAATGACAAGACTGTTGACATCGTGTGGAAGCTGTAGGTACTGCAACCTCAGCCATATTTAATGTCTTTCGCCCATAACAATGGGTTGAAGCGGCGGATGGATATATTTTTCCACTTTCAGTGATCAGATTTTCCTGCACTTTTCAATGAAACGCACGTTATGTTAAAGCCACAGCCGTGATTTAACCAGTTTTATAAACGTCTGAGTGTTTTCTATCCACACATACTAATCATATGCATATACTATATTCCTGGCATGAGTAGCAGGGCGCTGAAATGTTGCGAGATTTTTAACAGAATGTTCGAAAAAGTAGGGGGTAAGCTTAACAGGTTAATCACACTGCAAGTGTAGCTTACATCTGTGCCATGCAGACTGTATGTCATGCTGACTGTCTATGCCTGTCTCTCTGTGCCTCTGTCTGTGTGTGTGCCATGTTGACTGTGTGACATGCAGACATGGTGCGTAATGAGATGCTGAGGTTTGTGCTGCAGAGTAGGGGGCCACTGCACCTGGCGAGGAACGTGTTTGTGTGGATAGAAGGTCTTTTGCGGCGCTCACTACCAGACGACGCCCACATCCGGGCCAGTGGACGCCTCGCCGTCATCATGACACGCATCCCAGATGGACAGAATACTGTGGTGTCAGAGTTCACATCCCGAGAGGACGTTGTGCAGGTGTTTGGGCGGGGGTTGAGTGCGTGTGCTTTGCTATAGACTATGACATTAAGAAAGCTAATATTTTGTGTAAATCTCAGTTGACCCTTGTTCACCCTAAAGCATTAGATAGAAGAATCAACATGTGAAGAACTTGGCCATACTGTCTGTATATTAGGCAGTGATGTTTAACTGCATTCCTCTTTTCCCTACATGAAGGCGCTGTTGTGCAGCTGCTTTATCCCTGGGTACCATGGTATACAGCCACCGTCTTACAAAGGAGTGGTGAGTGCTCACACTGCTCACTGTCTGTAGGCTAATAATAATCCTAACATACTTTCACTTAATGCACACTCTCAAACACTTTTACACCTGCATGCAAGACATACACACTCCAGTCAGGCTATCATCAAACATTTTACAATTTTGTTGTAGTCCTGAAGTAGCACACCTGATTCAAGGGCTTGATGATTGGTTGAGAAGTTGAATCAGGTATGCTATCTCTGAAATAGAAAAATAATGCTATAAAAGCTGTGTATGTTGTCTCACAGTATTATGTGGACGGTGGTATGTCCAGTATCCAGCCAACCCACTCCTCTCCCTATGCACACACCCTCACTGTGTCGCCATTCGCTGGAGAGGCGGACATCTGTCCACCAGACCCTGGCTCCATGTACGTCATCGTCATGAGTGGCATGCCCCTCAACTGCAGTGTGGCCAACGGTTACCGGATCCTTGAAGCCCTCTACCCCTACAACTGGGAGGTTGGACCCCAAAACAACCCTTACTCTCTCCACCCAGCCCTTTACCCCTCCACCCAGCCCTCTACCCATTCACCCAGCTCTCCACCGAGCCTTCTGCCCCTCCACCCAGCCCTCTACCTCTCCGACTAGCCCTCTACTCCTTCCCCTAGACCCCAAAAAAACCTTGATACCACTCCACCTAGCCCTCTACCACACCACCTAGCCCTCTACCTCTCCAACCAGCCTTCTACCTCTCCAACCAGCCCTCACTCCTTCCCCTAGACCCCAAAACAACCTCTATACCTCTAAACGCAGCCCTCTACTCCTACCCCTTCCCCTAGACATGACAACAACCCTTCCCATGGGGGAGGCAGAGTAGCCTAGTGGTTAGAGCATCGGACTAATAACCAAAAGGCTGCAAAATCGAATCCCTGAGCTGAAAAGGTACAAATCTGTCGTTCTTAAACCAACAGTTAACCCATTGTTCCTAGGCTGTCATTGAAAATAAGAATTTGTTCTTAACTGACTTGCCTAGTTAAATAAAGGTAAAACATAATGTTTTTAAAAAGACATGAAAACAATCCCCAACCCCCTTCCCCCAGACCTGAAAACAAACATGCAAACAATATATCTGTGCTGTGTCTTAGCTAGCCGGACAGTTTCAGAGGAATGATTCAATACATTGTTCAAGTTAACTACCAATATGCCAACATTTCATTCAAACAATGTTGTCAATCCACAGCCATACACTGACTCAAATCAGTATATGATAGGACTTACACAAGTTGTAAATTCAACAAGTATCTTATAATAGCTCTCACAGTTTACCAAGAAAATACAAATCTGAGACATTTATGGTCTGTTTACATATATTTTGAGACTAAACTGGGTAAAAAGGGTCCATATCAGGGGATATACATTTTTTATATTCCGGTGTATACAGACCATTTCCAATACATGTTTTGAGTTTCGTTGATATTAACCATATCCTGACGAATTCTGAATCCCGATGTGTCTTTTTAACATGCTGTGTATGATATTGGAATTACTCCTAATATCACACATGGACATTTCCTGTGGATGCATGTGTCATCCTATTTTCTCTCTTCATGTTGACAAATACTGACTGTATACATCGGATATCTGTGTTTTCTCGTCAAATTCAAGATATGAAGCTTCTCTTCCATATCCTGATCTTGACATGTTTTTTGATATGTTGAAAATAAGCAGTGTTGTAGTGCTACGCTTTTCAGGTGAGGGAGCGTAAATGTCTTTTAAATGACTTTATCATTTCCTCAATCGAAGTTTGTACCGACAGATGTAGCCTATTGAATAGCCTATCATTACAGGGCTCTCCAACCCTATTCCTGGAGAGCTACCATCCTGTCAGGTTTCACTCAAACCCCAGTTGTAACTAACCTGATTAATCTTATAAACCAGCTAATTATTAGAATCAGGTGAGCTATTAGGGTTGGAATGAAAACTTACAGGATGATAGCTCTCCATGAACAAGGTTGTAGAGCCCTGTTAAAGAATACGCATAAAATGCATTCTCCAATTGCAACGTCTGCCTATGCTCACCAATACCGTTGTGCGGGTAAAATCATTGAGGAAGCCAATCCCTCCCCAAAAAGCCATATTACAACCGATCACTACATTTACATTTACATTTAAGTCATTTAGCAGACGCTCTTATCCAGAGCGACTTACAATTGTGATAAATGAGTTGTTTGCTCTATAAGCTGCCAGTTCATATGCCTTGCAATCGAGATTCTAGGCCTAAAGGCTCAGACAATAAATTCAACTACACCTTTGTTTCATCACAAATCCGGAGAGCAACCTCTTTCCGCTGTAGCCCACAAGTAAGTTAATGTTTCCGACATTTTCAGAATACTAAACAACTATTGAGAGTTACCGCAAGTCACAAAGAAAACAGGAGCTGCCTCCACTATTCCAGCACCATTTCAACTTCAACATTTCAACATCATCAAATCACCTATGCTTAGGCTTATCAGTGGCGATTTTAGCATGTAAATCATAGTCTATAAAAAAGTGGGTTAAATGCCAGGAAAACCACTACACATCACAACACAAAGCAATACATTAATTACACTGTAACGGTGACAAACTGGGCCTACATAAAGCTGTCCCAACAGCAGAGTCCCAACAGCAGTCCCAACACCTTACCACTGCTACAACTGGCTTTCAGCGGAGCCTTGTCTGGCAGCGGAAAAGTTCATTAAGCCTCATTTGCTCCCTTTTAAAAAAACATAGCTAACATGGCTGACTTGCTTAAACAAATGTGGTTTCTACTGACAATTGAGATGTACAAACTATGACATAAGGAGACGCCCAGCGGATAAGAGGCCATCCGTAATTTCGATTAAGTTATTAATGAGCGAGCGACGACGGACGTAGTCAGTATAAGTATTTGTTCAGCACTTTTAAAATATACAGCGACAGAATTCAGAACATGGGCCGTTCTTACAGTGTGCTACTATCAGCACACACCTGCCACGAATGCCGTGTTGTTGAAAATAGACCAAATTATTAGGGTGAGGCACATGAGCTACTAACAGCTTACTACACAACATACACTTAGTATTACTTTCTTAACTACAGTAACATATCTCGCTGACTTCCTACATCATTTATGAAGCAGCATAAGACATTTATGGACTCATGTAGCTGTGATGTGCTTGGTAAGGAAAATGCTGTCATCATAGAGAAAGATGCCGAATTGACAGTGCCGAGTTGAATGACCGTTCAAAACATATTTTCCTAGTCGTAGCTCGTTTTTCCCAGTTCCCAGTTGTCTTGAACTCACAGTTGGCCACTGATTCCTTTCAAACCACTCATTGTTGAATTTGCAATTTCAAACTTGCTGTGTAATGTTTATGTCCAACGGCCGATGAGCACTGAGATGTTTAATCTCTCATTTCTCTTCATATGACAAAGATTGAAAATGTTTTACCAGTAGATTGTCGACTTGATTCACAATGACGACTGCAAGCTTGCTAGCTATGATTTTGAAAGTATGATGTTGACATGATCAATCCAATCAAAGCTACTGTAGACTTAACATGATTTGATGTCATTCTATCTGTGGCCAATGACTTTGAGGCTTCTTGGATGGGCACTTCTAATTTAACTCTATGGCAGCACCTAAGGGGCAAAATTTTTGAGCTCTAACCTTAGACAATGGTGTGACGTACTGTCCCATGAGTGCAGAAAACTAAGCAAATCAGGCTCGACGCTCCACCACCACAGAAAGCACTGAGCTCAGCTGAAACACCTGCATTTTGGAGCTGCCTTACTCAAGAAAACCAAAAAGAGACCATGTTTGTATGTGGATTTATTAAATCAATTACATTTTTTACATTGTTTGCAAACCGATATGTGACACGTATTAATGCAAAACAATAACAAGCAAAACTGGCAAGCCTCCCACAAAATGATATGGTCCTACTGTAGCTCAGTTGGTAGAGCATGGCGCTTGTAACGCCAGAGTAGTGGGTTCGATCCCCGGGACCACCCATACGTAGAATGTATGCACACATGACTGTAAGTCGCTTTGGATAAAAGCGTCTGCTAAATGGCATATATTATTATTGTTAACAAGAAATTTGTGGAGTGGTTGAAAAACATTTTTTAATGACTCCAACCTCAGTGTATCTTAACTTCGGACTTATATATATATATATATATATTCATTTAAAAATATATTTTTTTACCTTAAAGTGTGGGTCTCAAAACAGGCAACCTGCCCTGAATGACTGGTCGCCACTGAGTCTAATACGGTGACAACTAAAAGATAGCAAAAACGATTTAGTCCAATCAACGTAAGCTTAATATGATGTGGCTGTCCATGGTTCTGATTTCTCTGTGTGTAGGTGTGTGTTCATGCATATACAAAAAAATGTTGACTCACCCTAGCTGTAGGGAAACACCAATGTCATCCTCTCTTTCACTTTGTCATACACCATGACTTTGTCATACAGTACATACTTTTATTTGTTGTTGTCCCAGGAAACCTAGCTAAAATGCTTGCTCGCTAGCCTCACATCCTTTCATGGGCAACGATGAGCCAACTAGTTAACATTAGCCTTCTACATTTAGCTACATGTTGAACTTCCATCCTCTCAGTCCAGGGGCACAATGTATGAATTTATGGTTGAATAAGAATCACCGCTATAATCATTGGCCAGTATGGATAATCAAGTAAAACCACTAGTAATTTAGACCTTCTTAATTAAGGATCGGGGCAACTTCCGGTAAAACTGGAGGGCGAACAATTCAAATAAATAATCATAAATATTATGGATTTTAAACATTTAGGTACATATGAGTGTCTCATATCGGCTGAAAGCTCACATTCTTGTTAATCTAACTACACTGTCCAATTTACATTAGCTATTACAGCGAAAACATGCCATGCGCTTGTTTGAGGACGACGCCCCACATCAAAATATTTTTCCACCAGCACAGGTTTCATACATTCACATATAAAGATTAACTATTCACTTACTTTTTGAAAATCTTCCTCTGTTTTGTCATCCAAAGGGTCCCAGCTATAACATGTAGTGTTGTTTTGTTAGATAAAATCCTTCTTTATATCCCAAAAAGTCTGTTTAGTTGGCGCCATCGATTTGAGTTAACCACTCGTTCAATTCGCAGAGAAAGGAATCCGGAAATCTACCCCTAAACTTTGTTTAAGCAAGTCAAAATGCATTTCTATTTACTCCTCAGATACCATAAAATGTAATCAAACTATAATATTTATTTCGGAAAGAATTATGTTCAATAGGAAACCAATTTTAAGTGCGTAATTTCTTCATGGAGCATGTAATTTCTTCAGGGCGCGCACAAACACGGATTTCTAAGACTGTGTCCTTCTACTAAAACTGTTATTTCTTATTAGTTTTTGAAGTTACAAGCATGAACCATAGACTGCTGACACCCTGTGGAAGCCATAGGAATTGCATCCACAGAGCTATTTTAAATCTCTCTTGCATTTCTAAGAGAATGGTCTCTCAAAAAAAACAATTCTGGTTGTTTTTTCTTTGGATTTTCTCCTACCACTTCTATTGTGTTATATTCTCCTACAGTATTTTAACATTTCAACAAACGGCAAATTGTTTTCTTTCCAATGGTACCAATTATATGCATATTCTGGCTTCAGGGCCTGAGCTACAGGCAGTTTACTTTAGGCACGTCATTCAGGCAGAACATTTAGAAAAAAGGGGCCTAGCCCAATGAAACTTTAGGAAAGGGAAACAATTTGAGCTAGTTAGCTAGTCACCAAAGTACAACAAGATGCAACAATACAAGTTATTTCTGTCAATTACGTTTTGCGCTTGATTCGATTTTTTGGGTAAGCTTGGCTTCCCTTGACATCCTTGAATATGCGTCAATGATGCCCACAGATACTGTCTCAAGAAAAGGTTCTACTTTTAGTACCCTCAAAAACCAAGTTAGCCATACCTCATTTCAAAATAGGCCATCATCATTGTCAATTGAATTTTAATAATTCCTAATATTTTACAGGTGAAACTGTGTCTGCAAGCCAATCATTTGATTGATCTCAATCAGTTTAATTTAAATAACCTATGCATTTCGATCTTCTTGAAATACTATTTCGTGAGCCGATAAAATAACACAGGGAGGTGAACTATCAATTCATAAAATGTATTTGCGTAGATTATATCTTCAAATCAATTGACCAAGTAGTGAACATGAATCATTGATTTGCAGGAAATTCATTTTAAAAGAGCCATAAAATCAAGCTTTTCATGCATCTCAATAAGCTATAACCAAAATGCATTATTACCCCCAGCTTTGCCCAATTCACATTTGCAATTTCCCACCCTGACAATAATTTGTGTTACATATCAGTTTGCAAACAATGTAAAAAATAAAAAAATATCATTGAGTTAATAAAGCCACATACAAACTTGGTCTCTTGAGTAAGGCAGCTCGAAAATGCAGGTGTTTCAGTTTAGTTCAGTGCTTTCTGTGGAGGAGGGGCTGCCAGCAAAAATACAGAGCGTAGGCTTTGGCCGTTTTCTGTAGTTGTGCTGTGATTGGATCAGTGTTCTGTCACTCATGGGCAGTGGTGATTTTGGCATGTACATTTTGATGCATGCCAGAAAAGTCACAACGCAACACTAAACAATATATTAATGGCACTATAACAGTGAGAAACAGTGTCTACAAACTGTGTGCCGACATAAAGCTGTCCCGACAGTGGAGCTTTCTATTCAGCATCTTGGAGGGAATCGTTACCACCACTACACCTGGCTATCAGTGGAGCCTCATCTGGCTGCAAAAAAAAGTTAATTCAGACTCATTTACTACCTTTTTTGTAAACAATAGCTGATATGGCTGACTTGCTTAAATAAATATGGTTTCTACTAACTCCTTGCAGATTTGTGTAACTGCATTCTCCTTCAATAAGAATAAATGTCGACATGCGTTTTGACTTTTCAACCATACACAAACATTATTGCATTTATGTTCAGTAAATTCATAATGTTTGCTCTTAAATCATTAACACTCACTAAATATCACGATCCTGATGTGGACATCTTATTTTCTCAATATGAGCCAAATTCTGATGGTAGGCCCTCATAATATATTTTTAGTTACAATGCATTATGTTATTGAATGAGGTCCATATCAGGATCTTGATTTGCTAAATAAGGACCATTTCTGATGCTTATTTTACACAACAACAACAAAACATCTATTATATTTGTAAAGTATTGGTCCCATGTTTCATTCGGCAGAAATCAAATATCCCAGAAAATGTTCCATTTGCACAAAATGCTTATTTATCTCAGATTTTGTGCACAAATTTGTTTACATCCCTGTTAGTGAGCATTTCTACTTTGCCAAGATAATACATCCACCTGACAAGTGTGGCATATCAAGAAGCTGAGTAAACAGCATGATCATTACACAGATGCACCTTATGCTGGGGAAAATAGAGTCCACTCTAAAATGTGCAGTTTTGTCACACAACACAATGCCACAGATGTGTCAAGTTTTGAGCGAGAGTGCAATTAGCATGCTGACTGCAGGAATGTCCACCAGTGTTGTTCCTTTCATGTTAATTTCTCAACACTTTCAAGTTTTTTTATCTACCTTAAGCCTCCTCCAGTGGTTTTTTAGAGAATTTGGGCAGTACGTCCAACAGGCCTCACAACCGCAGACCACGTGTCTGCCGTGTGTGGGTGAACGGTTAGCTGATGTCAACGTTGTGAACAGAGTGCCCCATGGTGGCGGTGGGATTATGGTATAGGCAGGCATAAACTACAAAAACAATTGCGTTTTATCAATGGCAGTTTGAATACACAGAGGTACTGTGACGAGATCCTTAGGTCCATTCGCTGCCACCAACGCATGTTTCAGCATGATAATGCACAGACCAATGTCACAAGGATCTGTACACAATTCCTGGAAGCTGAAAATGTCCCAGTTCTTCCTTGGCCTGCTTACTCACCAGACATATAATCCATGTTTTGGATGCTCTGGATCGACGTGTATGACAGAGTGTTCCAGTTCCCACCAATATCCAACATCTCACAAGATACTGACTGACTGGTTTTCTGATCCATACCCCTACCTTTTTTTGTGACCAACAGATGCATATCTATATTCAAAGTCATGTGTAATCCATAGATTAGGGCCTAATAAATTCATTTCAATTAACTGATATCCTTAAATGAACTGTAACTCTGTAAAATCTTTGAAATGGTTGTGTTTATATTTTTGTTCAGTATAATTTGGAGGACATGCTCAATAATTTGACAAATATTAAATCCATATCATTATTTTAGACACTATCTATAAGTTTTGTATTACCTCTGGATAAAGGTGGGCACAAACCGCAAGTTAAAAGCGTTAACTGGTTGCCTAGCAACAATAATAATATATTTTCTTCTGTGGAGTTACAACTGTAATTTTTCAATTGCTGATGCATCTCATGACTTTTATTTTCCTGCATAAGAAAAGGCAGGAAATGCATCACCTACACCTCTACTGCCATTCATTCCAATTAGAATAGTTTTGGATTAATCCCTGACCAAGATGGCTACCATTTTCACCCCAAATTTGAACTTTGTGGGTTTATGACATGGCCCCTCTAGAAATGTAATGGGATCTCTATGGGTGGAAGATCATAAGCCTATCAGAAGGATAGGAGGACTGTAGAGCCATCACTTGCAGTACAGTAAATGTCATAATGCTGTATTTTTATGAACTTTTATTACAGTTTTTCCCAATTGTTAACACACGTTTGCTGAAACTACATCTCAGGTACTCAACTCTATAAAACAGTTAGACAATTTCCCCAAACCCACAGACATCTTGCAAAAAGAAACACAGCGGTCAAAATAATGTACTCCCTGCTCAAAATGAAACTCATCATACAAATGAGACACACACATCAAAGTAATCTAACTTAGTGACAACCCAGATCACACTGACATATTCAGAACACTACTATCAGAACCTATTTCAGTGTAAAGATTAAGATTTTTATGAATCTGTATATTGTTTACTCAAGCTAGAAAGGACCATAAATGCAAGAAAGTAGGCTACCAGCACAGTTTGATGCAGCACAATAATTCCATAATAATTGACTTTGCTAATACTCTGCATACTCGGTATAGTCTACTGGCTTGGGCTACATTCACCCCTAACTTAGATACGTTTCTGCTTATAATTTCCGACTTTTGGTAGGCCATTTGCCATCTATGGTTGGATACATGCATCTTCTCTCCTGTCATAACTTGTTGCTCTAGAAGACTCAAGAAGACTAAATAAAGTAGAGCTCACCGGAATAATGTCTTACTTTGATAGAATGAATGCATTATAATCTAGCTAACGCCGGTAAAGTTGCCTGGTTCATTTAGGGACTGGGGAGAAATTGCAACAACTCAAACAGTGGAAAGACTGTTCCTGTGCAAAATGCCTAAATGTCATCAGTTTGACAGGTTTCAAGGAAATAAAAAGCTGTTAAAACTATAAAACATGTTTCTGATAAGACTTCAGTTCTTCTTAGGTGTGTATTTTATGTGTTTGAAGTACTGTCTGCTCGCATAAGTGTAAAAGATAACACACATTCACATTTTATCAAGAGATGCTGAAAGAAAAAAATAATTTCTCCACTCCTGTTCCAAACAGATAAACTACAAGACAGCTATAAAAACATTACTTCGGGTTATTACAACAAGTTATAATAAGTAACTGAGACAATGTCGCACTTCAGTGAACTTATTTAACAACAGTTTTAAACTGCCCTATCTGCAGCAGGGAAAGCAGGTGTAATTGGTTTTGTAAGGTATTCCATATATGTGGTTCATATCTTTCCAGCAGCATACCACCCTGTGTCACTCTGCTGACTTGCTTCTGATGCTAAGCAGAGTTGGTCCTGATCAGTCCCTGGATGGGAGACCAAATGCTGCTGTAAGTGGTGTTGGAGGGCCAGTAGGAGGCACTATTGCCCTGTGTAGGGAATGTTAAACAGGTCTCCTGGCTCACTAAAAGATCCCATGGCATGTATCATAAGAGTAGGGCTGTTAACCCCTGTGTCCTGGCTAAATTCCCAAACTGGCTCTCATACTGTTGTAGTAACCTAATCATCCCCAGCTTACAATTGGCTCATTCATCCCCCTCCCCTGTAACTGTTCCCCAGGTGGTTGTTGCTGTAAATTAAAATGTGTCCTCAATCACCTTACCTGGATAAAATCAGAGAGAAATAAACTTAAGGTGGATTTACCAATCATTGTGGAGATGAGTGGGACCTCAAGAGTTAACAACCTTGTGAATGGGTTTGGTATCTTGTATTTCAACAGGGGTATGTTGGATGTGGAGCAATGATAGTCCAGAGTGATTGTTTCTATGACCTTTATCCTCTCCTCAGGCTTTGGACAAGGCCTACCACAGTGGATACAGTGATGGCCTTCACTTTCTACAAACCAGTGGTGGGTCATGTCATGTGTTCTCTGTATCGATTAGTCTTTATGATGGTACAAGCAGATATTATGTGACATATAGCTAGTGAGTCATAATCTAATTGTGACTGTCTCTCTCTGTCTCTCTCCTTCTCTTCACTGCTATTCTGCCTCTCACTTTGTCCCTCTGTCTTTCTCCTTCTCTTCACTGCTATTCTGCCTCTCACTTTGTCCCTCTGTCTTTCTCCTTCTCTTCACTGCTATTCTGCCTCTCACTTTGTCTCTCTGTCTCTCTCCTTCTCTTCACTGCTATTCTGCCTCTCACTTTGTCTCTCTGTCTCTCTCCTTCTCTTCACTGCTATTCTGCCTCTCACTTTGTCCCTCTGTCTTTCTCCTTCTCTTCACTGCTATTCTGCCTCTCACTTTGTCTCTCTGTCTCTCTCCTTCTCTTCACTGCTATTCTGCCTCTCACTTTGTCTCTCTGTCTCTCTCCTTCTCTTCACTGCTATTCTGCCTCTCACTTTGTCTCTCTGTCTCTCTCCTTCTCTTCACTACTATTCTGCCTCTCACTTTGTCTCTCTGTCTCTCTCCTTCTCTTCACTGCTATTCTGCCTCTCACTTTGTCCCTCTGTCTTTCTTTCTGTTCACTTCTCCTGACTTATATCTCTGTCTCTCTCTTTCTCTTCAATTATCGTATCTTCTGCCTCTCTCTCTCTCTCTCTCTCTAAATTGTTGTTGTTGGGGGGGGATGGGGTTGTATTAGGAATGGATATCAGTAAGAAAATAAGTAAATAACACAAAGAAATGTGCAGGTTGGTTGGTCTGTCAGACACTGTCCCTCATTTGATGCCAGGCAACAATATAGCACAGTGACTGCATAGCCTTTATGCTACAGGGAGCCAGGTTTTCCTGTATCTACCCTTCTCAATGGCAAGGCTGTGCTCACTGTCTGTACTTTGTCAAGGTTTTGATCAGTAATCATGGTCAAATGGTCTGCCATGGTGTACTGTCAATTTCGGGCCAGTTTCCCAATAGGTGATCTAGTTTTGTGTGTGTCTCTCTCTCTCTCAATTCAATTCAAATCAAAGGGCTTTGTTGGCATGGGAAACATATACTGTATTTACATTGCCAAAGCAAATTAAAGATAATAATAATAATAATAATCTCTCCTCGCTCTCTCTCTCCTCGATCTCTCTCCTCACACTCTCTCTCCTGTCACTACCAGACCTGGTCCCATGTCTGCCTCTTCTGAACACTCCATCAGAGCATCAGTCCTTTCCTCCTGACAGATGGACAGATCTGGAAACAGACTGGGAGGAGGAGAAGGAGGTGGAAGAAGAAGAGGAACAAATAGAGAGGCAGGAAAAGATGAAGAGTGAGGAGCAAATGAAGGAGGAGGAGGAGGAAGAAGAAGAGGAACATATAGAGAGGCAGGAAAAGATGAAGAGAGAGGAGCAAACGAAGGAGGAGGAGGAGGAGGAGGAGGAAGAAGAAGAGGAACAAATAGAGAGGCAGGAAAAGATGAAGAGAGAGGAGCAAACGAAGGAGGAGGATGAGGAGGAAGAAGAGAAGGAGGAGGAGGAGGAGGAGGAGGAGGAGGAGGAGGAGGAGGAGGAGGAGGAGGAGGAGGAAGAGGAGGAAGAGGAGTGGTACTCCCTGACAGAGACCAGAGGCGATCAGAGAAATTACTCTCTTGAAGGGGGAGATCTACCCTGGAATCTGGCAAACCCAGAGCTGGCCATGTATCTAGCCTTGTCCACCTGGATACACACAGGTATGGTACACACACACACCGAGTGACATCATGCTAAATAAGTGATAATTCCATTTTTTTTCAGAATACTTGACAGACTGTGGCCTGTTATTTTCATCTTAATAAAGAAGTGTCATGTTACAAGGCTGTGATTGGTGTTTCAGCGTTGCTATGCAACATCATGGGGTTCCTGTGGACCCACACCCCAATGCGTGTGATGTCATACATGCTCCTCCCCTTCACTCTGCTACTCAGCTTCCTCCTTGGAAACGTGCATAGGTAACACGCACACACAAATACACAAAGATCGGAAGCTCACATTGTCTGACCTGATTCCTCTGTCTCTCTCTCTCTGTCTCTCAATTCAATTCAATTCAATGGGCTTTATTGACATGGGAAACATATGTTAACACTGCCAAAGCAAGTGTAAGAAGTGCCCATTGTTCCCATTGTCTGACCTGATTCCTCTCTCTCTCTGTCTCTCTCTCTCTCTCTCTCTCTCTCTCTCTCTCTCTCTCTCTCTCTCTCTCTCTCTCTCTCTCTCTCTCTCTCTCTCTCTCTCTCTCTCTCTCTCTCTCTCTCTCTCTCTCTCTCTCTCTGTGTCTGTGTTTGTGTGTGTCAGGCTGGTTGTATTAGCGTTCTGGATGTGGCAGGACCTACGACAGATCACCTTCTTTATCATCAACACCCTGGTCTCCAGCTTCCACATAAACCTAGAAGACAGGTACACAGATAGACAGATACACACAGACAAATCAGATATCCATGTTTGTGTGTATCACAAACCGGTGCGCCTGGCGCCTACTACCATACCTCGTTCAAAGGCACTTAAATATTTTGTCTTGCCCATTCACCATCTTAATGGCACACACACAATCCATGTCTCAGTTATCTCAAGGATGAACAATATTTATTAATCTACACTGATTTAATTAGATTTAACAAGTGACTAATGGATCATAGCTTTCACCTGGTCAGTCTATGTCATAATGTTCTGTACACTCAGTGTACATGCATACATTATGTACTGTCTATATCTGGTGTGTGTCATCACCTTGTGTGTCATCATTTGTGTGTCATCACCTTGTATGTCATCACCTTGAATGTCATCAGCTTGTATGTCATTAAAATGCCTCCACAGAAACCTACAAGACAGATAGACAGACAGACCTGGACTACAGGAAAGGTGAGAGCTGGGCTGCGATCTACACAAAACAGTCTGTTCTACACAGTACATTTCTATCAGAATTGTCTTTGTGTTTCTGTGTGTCAGAACCACATGTATATGTTTATATTTAGTGTGTTTTCCTGTGTGTGTGTGTGATGTGTGAATGTTCTCAGGGAACCTCCTCCTCTCCTCTCCTCCTGCGGCTCCTGCTGCTGTTGCTGCTGCTGCTGCTGATGATGATGATTGTCACACCCTGATCTGTTTCACCAGTCCTTGTTATTGTCTCCACCCCCTCCAGGTGTCTCTTGTTTTCCCCAGTGTATTCATCCCTGTGTCTCCTGACTCTCTGGGTCAGTTTGTCTTGTATGTCCAATTCAACCAGTGTTTTTTCCCATTCTCCTATTCTCCTTTTTCTAGCCAACCCCCCCCCCATGAAACACACACACACACACACAACCAGGACACGATCTTGCTCCGCTTGGATCTGGAGTGAAGGGATATATGGTCCTTCTGTAGCTCAGCGGGTAGAGCATGGCGCTTGTAACGCCAGGGTAGTGGGTTCTATCCCCGGGACCACCCATACGTAGAATGTATGCACACATGACTGTAAGTCGCTTTGGATAAAAGCGTCTGCTAAATGGCATATATATATAGAAGGTGGTGGAGAATGAGGGGGATGGAGGCAGAGAAGGAGTGGAGACTATCGCCACTGTACCTCTCTGCCCTGGGCTGAGTACTGTTGTACTTGCCCTTCATACACTCACACTTGTCTTGCAATGATAGCAGCATTTTTGAGAAAAGTTTATTTCTTTATATATATATATATACACAATTTGAAGTTTACATACACCTTAGCCAAATACATTTAAACTCCATTTTTCACAATTCCTGACATTTAATCCTCGTACAAATTCCCTGTCTTATGTTAGTTCGGATCACCACTTTATTTTAAGAATGTGAAATGTCAGAATAATAGTAGAGAGAATGATTTATTTCAGCTTTTATCTTTCATCACATTCCCAGTGGGTCAGAAGTTTACATACACTCAATTAATATTTGGAAGCATTGCCTTTAAATTGTTTAACTTGGGTCAAACGTTTCGGGAAGCCTTCCAAAATAAGTTGGTTGAATTTTGGCCCATTCCTCCTGACAGAGCTGGTGTAACAGAATCAGGTTTGTAGGACTTTTTGCTTCACATGCTTTTTCAGTTTTGCCCACAAAGCTTCTATGGGATTGAGGTCAGGGATTTGTTTTTAACCTTCATTTAACTAGGCAAGTCAGTTAAGAACAAATTCTTATCTTCAATGACAGCCAAGGAACAGTGGGTTCGGTTACTAGTCCAACACTAAGGTACCTGCCGCTCCTTTTGAAGGTAACGCCAATACCTTGACTTTGGTGTCCTTATGCCATTTTGCCACAACTTTAGAAGTATGCTTGGGGCCATTGTCCATTTGGAAGACCCATTTGTGACCAAGCATGAGATGTCGCTTCAAGCCGTAGTCTGGCTTTTTTATGGCGGTTTGGAGCAGTGGCTTCTTCCTTGCTGAGCGGCTTTTCAGGTTATGTCGATATAGACTTGTTTTACTGTGGATATAGATACTATTGTACCTGTTTCCTCCAGCATCTTCACAGGGTCCTTTTCTGTTGTTCTGGGATTGATTTGCACTTTTCGCACCAAAGTACATTCATCTCTAGGAGACAGAACGCATCTCCTTCCTGAGCGGTATGATGGCTGCGAGGTCCCATGGTGTTTACCTTTGCCTACTACTGTTTGTACAGATGAACGAGGTACCATCAGGCATTTAGAAATTGCTCCCAAGGATGAACCAGACTTGTGGAGGTCTTGGCTGATTTCTTTTGATTTTCCCATGATGTCAAGCAAAGAGGCACTGTGTTTGAAGGTAGGCCTTGAAATACATCCAAAGGTACACATACTATTGACTCAAATGATGTCAATTAGCCTATCAGAAGCTTCTAAAGCCATTACATAATTATCTAGAATTTTCCAAACTGTTTAAAGGCACAGTCAATTTAGTGTATGTCAACTTCTGACCCACTGGAACAGTGAATTATAAAACATATATAATACAGTATAATACAGTGAATTATAAGTTAAATAATCTGTCTCTAAACAATTGTTGAAAAATGACTTGTGTCATGCACAAAGTAGATGTTCTAACCAATATACACTGCTCAAAAAAATAAAGGGAACACTTAAACAACACAATGTAACTCCAATCACACTTCTGTGAAAGCAAACTGTCCACTTAGGAAGCAACACTGATTGACAATACATTTCACATGCTGTTGTGCAAATGGAATAGACAACAGGTGGAAATTATAGGCAATTAGCATGACACCCCCAATAAAGGAGTGGTTCTGCAGGTAGTGACCACAGACCACTTCTCAGTTCCTATGCTTCCTGGCTGATGTTTTGGTCAATTTTGAATGCTGGCAGTGCTTTCACTCTAGTGGTAGCAGGAGACGGAGTCTACAACCCACACAAGGGGCTCAGGTAGTGCAGCTCATCCAGGATGGCACATCAATGCGAGCTATGGTAAGAAGGTTTGCTGTGTCTGTCAGCGTAGTGTCCAGAGCATGGAAGCGCTACGAGGAGACAGGCCAGTACATCAGGAGATGTGGAGGAGGCCGTAAGAGGGCAACAACCCAGCAGCAGGACCGCTACCTCCGCCTTTGTGCAAGGAGGAACAGGAGGAGCACTGCCAGTTCCCTGCTAAATGACCTCCAGCAGGCCACAAATGTGCATGTGTCTGCTCAAACAGTCAGAAATAGACTCCATGAGGGTGGTATGAGGGCCCGACGTCCACATTTGGGGTTGTGCTTACAGCCCAACACCGTGCAGGACGTTTGGCATTTGCCAGAGAACACCAAGATTGGCAAATTCGCCACTGGCACTCTGTGCTCTTCACAGATGAAAGCAGGTTCACACTGAGCACATGTGACAGACGTTACAGAGTCTGGAGACGCCGTGGAGAACATTCTGCTGCCTGCAACATCCTCCAGCATGACCGGTTTGGCGGTGGGTCAGTCATGGTGTGGGGTGGCATTTCTTTGGGGGGCCGCACAGCCCTCCATGTGCTCACCAGAGGTAGCCTGACTGCCATTTGGTACCGAGATGATATCCTCAGACCCCTTGTGAGACCATATGTTGGTGCGGTTGGCCCTGGGTTCCTCCTAATGCAAGACAATGCTAGACCTCATGTGGCTGGAGTGTGTCAACAGTTCCTGCAAGAGGAAGAAACTGATGCTATGGACTGGCCCGCCCGTTCCCCAGACCTGATTCCATCTGGGACATCATGTCTCGCTCCATCCACCAACGCCACGTTGCACCACAGACTGTCCAGGAGTTGGCGGATGCTTTAGTCTAGGGCTGGGAGGAGATCCCTCAGGAAATCATCCGCCACCTCATCAGGAGCATGCCCAGGCGTTGTAGCAAGGTCATACAGGCACGTGGAAGCCACACACACTACTGAGCCTCATTTTGACTTGTTTTAACGACATTACATCAAAGTTGGATCAGCCTGTAGTGTGGCTTTCCACTTTAATTTTGTGTGTGACTCCAAATCCAGACCTCCATAGGTTGATAAATTTGATTTCCATTGATAATTGATTTGTGATTTTGTTGTCAGTACATTCAACTATGTAAAGAAAGGGTTAGGTTAATTAAAAATATCAGAAACTTTGAACATCCCACGGAGCACCATTAAATCCATTATTAGAAAACAGAAAGAGTATGGCACCACAACAAATCTGCCAAGAGAGGGCCTCCCACCAAAACTTATGGACCAGGCAAGGAGGGCATTAATCAGAGAGGCAAGAAAGAGACCAATGATAACCCTGAAGGAGCTGCAAAGCTCCCCCGCGGAGATTGGAGTATCTGTCCATAGGACCACTTTAAGCCGTACACTCCACAGAGCTGCGCTTTACGGAAGAGTGGCCAGACAAAAATCCATTGCTTAAAAAAAAGAAGCAAACACGTTTGCTGTTCACCAAAAGGCATGTGAGAGATTCCCCAAACATATGGAAGAAGGTACTCTGGTCAGATGAGACTAAAATGGAGCTTTTTGTCCATCAAGGAAAACACTATGTCTGGTGCAAACCCAACAACTCTCATCACCCCGAGAACAGCATCCCCATAGTGAAGCATGTTGGTGGCAGCATCATGCTGTGTGGATGGTTTCCATCGGCAGGGACTGGGAAACTGGTCAGAATTGAAGGAATGATGGATGACGCTAAATACAGGGAAATTTTTGAGGGAAACCTGTTTCAGTCTTCCAGAGATTTGAGACTGGCACGGAGGTTCACTTTCCAGAAGGACAATGACCCTAAACATACTAATAAAGCAACACCCTAGTGGTTTAAGGAGAGCTATTTAAATGTCTTGGAATGGCCTAGTCAAAGCCCTGACCTCAATCCAATTGAGAATCTGTGGTTAAAGATTACTGTACACCAGCGGAACCCATCCAACTTGAAGGAGGGGGAGCAGTTTTGCCTTGAAGAATGGGCAAAAATCCCAGTGGCCAGATGTGCCAAGCTTATAGAGACATACCTCTAGCGACTTGCAGTTGTAACTGCAAATGGTGACTACAAAATATTGACGTGAATAGTAATGCACGCTCAAGCTTATTTCTTGTTTGTTTCACAAAAAAAAAATGATATCTTCAAAGTGGTAGGCATGTTGTGTAAATCAAATGATTACAAACTCCCCCAAAATCCATTTCAATTCCAGGTCGTAAGGCAAAAAAATAGGAAAAATGCCAAGCGGGGTGAATACTTTTTCAAGCCACCATATATATATATATATATATGTGTATGTATATTTTTTTGAGCGTATTCCCCCTCTCCCATGTTTCTCACCAAATTAGGTCATTTGTCTCATCCCTGCAACTCCTCAATCAACTCAGGAGAGGCGAAGGTTGAGTCATGTGTCCTCTGAAACATGACCTGCCTGCTCGCTTACTTTTTATCACACTTCTCACTTGACCCGGATGTCAACTGCACCAATGTTTAGGAGTAAACACTGTTAGACTGTCGACCAGAGTCAGTTTTCAGGCGCCTGGCCCTGTCACAAGTAGTCACTAGAGCACAATGAGCCAAGGAAACTCACACCTTCCAAACCCTTCCCTGGGTTTGCGCTGTGGGGATGGGGATCCTGGTTACAGCCGGTTGTGACACAGTCTACTTTCAAACAGCACTATTGTGCATTTGACCACCCAGGAATGTTTACTTCTAATGACTCATGTGTTGTGGTTTTACCTACCTTATTTGAATGCATTGACTGGCTTTGTTTACACAGGCAGTCCAATACTGATATTTTTTCCAATAATTGGTCTTTTGACAAGTAACAGATCTTTTCACATCTATTTCACTGCTGAGCTGATTGGTCAAAAGATCAATTAGTGAAAATCAGAATCAGAATTGGGCTGCCTCTATAAATGCAGCTATTGTCACTCTGGATAAGAGTGTCTGCTAAATGATGTAGATGGGGAAGCTGGGAAACTGTGACATAATGAACAGATTGTTGCGGACAATGACAACTACTTTTCCAGTTTTCCTTTCAGTCAAGGGGACCTAATTGAGAATGTATTCAGATTATCCTCTCCCATATTTGTTCTAATAGTTAATACTTAAACTAAAAACACACACTATATCATAAACAGAACATCTTAGCTTGTCTATGTCTGCAGACTTCATTAATCAATTACAAAGCATCCTGTCGATTATTTAAACTGAACAGTAATATAAAGGCAACATGTAAAATGTTGGTCCCATGTTTCATGAGCTGAAATAAAAGATCCCAGAAATGTTCCAGATGCACAAAGCTTATTTTGCCCAAATGTGTTTACATCCCTGTTAGTGATCACTTCTCCTTTGCCAAGATAATCCATCTACCTGACAAGTATGGCAAATAAAGAAACTGATTAAACAGCATGATCATTACACAGGTGCACCTTGTGCTGGGGGAAACAAAAGGCCACTCTAAAATGTTCAGTTTTGTCACACAACATAATGCCATAGACATCTCAAGTTTTGAGTGTGCATACAATTGGCATGCTGATTGCAGGAATGTCCAACAAAGCTGTTGCCAGATAATTAAATGTTAATTTCTCTACCATAAGCTGCTGCTGGGTATTTCTTGTTTGTAATAAAGCCCTCATGTGGTGAAAAACTCATTCTGATTGGCTGGGCCTGTCTCCCCAGTGGGTGGGCCTGGCTCACAAGTAGGTGGGCCCTCCCAGTCCAACTCATGGCTGTGCCCCTACCCAGTCATGTGAAATGCATAAATTACAGCCTAATGAATACATTTAAATTGACTGATTTCCTTCTGTGAACTGTAACTCAATAAAATCTTTGAAATTGTTGCATGTTGCGTTTATATTTTTGTTCCGTGTATATATATATAGTTTTATGAAAGAAGTGTCCTTGCTGCTTATACAACTGTCTCTAATGATAGTGTGACTGATGTGTTCTAACTGGTTAAATCAATGCTGTTTCCTTTTAGTTATACCCTGTGAGTCACAGAGAAGCATTTATTAAGACTTCTTATATTTTTAACCACAAGTCATAGAAACTCACCTTTTTCACATTCTGGTAAAGTGCTGGAGAAAATGAATATGAGGTTGAAAGGTGGCAGAATTGTGATGTGACCTTAAATGTGACCTGGCCCAGAACCCAGTATGACCCAGTATAGATTATTATTACACTGGACCTTTTATTGTCCTGTCCCTCCTCTAACATTTAGATAACCATTCTGATCCTGTGGTGCTGTGTGGCTCAGTTGGTAGAGCATGTTGTTTGCAATGACAATTTTAGCATGTAAATCTTGGTGGGGCAAAGTCAATTTTTATTTTTTATTTTCTGCATGCCAGCAAAGTCAATGTACAACACAACACTAATCAATACATGAATTGCACTATAGCAGTGACAAACGGTGCCCACAAACTGTTAGGGCCAACATAAAGCTGTCTCAACAGCAGAGCTTTCTTTTCAACACCATGGAGTGAATCTTTACCACTACTACGCCTGGCTATCAGCGAAACAGTTCATTTAGCCTTATTTACTGCCTTTTTTTAAACAAAGCTGATATGGCTGACTTGCTGAAACAAATTTTGTGACTACTGACAATTGAGATGTACCAACTATGCCAAAAGGGAGCCCTGAGCAGACAAGAGGCAATTTGTAAATGATCAAGCTTAGAAGTACTTTTGAAATGTACAGCGACATAATTCAGAACATGGGCGGTTCTTACAGTAATCTCCCTATCAACCAAGTCAGAACCATTCGATAAATGAAGGGGGCATGTAAAGCAGACAAAGAAAGCTCTTATAACATTCAATGATGACATTTCACTAAAACAGGCTATGGGTTACATGTGTACTAGCAAGTCAAAACAGTCAGTGAAATTAAGAGGGGAAAATAGACAAAATGATAAGGGTGAAGAACATGGGTGTCACACAAGCCTTCACTTTGGCACCCCCTCCTGTTCAACTCAGGCGTTCTGCGTCGCCGGCATTTAAATCTGCTGCCGAACCAACTGCTGGCAAACACCCTACACTCATCAACCCGGACTTGTCTCGTCATCATTACACACACCTGGTTCCAATGCTCACTCAATCACTGTATATATACTCCCTCTGCCATTTGACTTTGTCGTTCTTTGTAAATGTTACTTGTTTTCTTGAGAGGAATCTCTCCTACTATTTCCTGAGTACTTAAAATGTTGCACTTTGCGTCCACCATGTGCCTTTTTGTTCATGAAGATATATTTTGAGCACAACAGTGTTTGGGTTTCATCCAGCTTTGATCTATGGTGCTTAACTTTTTATGGCTGCAGGGGCAGTATTGAGTAGCCTGGATGAAAGGTGCCCATATCAAACGGCCTGCTCCTCAGTCACAGTTGCTAATATTTGCATAGTATTATTGGTATTGGATAGAAAACACTCTGAAGTTTCTAAAACTGTTTGAATTATGTCTGTGAGTATAACAGAACTCATATAGCAAGCAAAAACCTGAGAAATTCCACTTCCTGTTTTTTTCTGGAGGTGGCAGATTTTCAACCAAGGTCTCATTGAAATTACAGCGAGATATGGATGAGTTTTCACTTCCTACGCCTTCCACTAGATGTCAGCAGTCAATAGAACTTTGTCTGATGACTCTAATGTGAAGAGGGGTCGATTGACACAGGAAATAGACACCACAGCCATGAGTGGACCATGCTTTCACCAGGCGCGTTCACAGGGGAAGGACTTGCGTTCCATCGCTCATCTGAAGTCATTCTAATTCTCCGGTTGGAACGTAATTCAAGATATATGTAAACAACATTCTAAAGATTGATTCAGTACATCGTTTGACATGTTTCTACTGACTGTTACGGAACTTTTGGACATTTCGCCACGTTATAGTGGACACGCTTTGTGCCTTTGGAATTGTTTACCAAACGCTCTAACCAAAGTAGCTAATTGGACATAAATAACGGACATTTTCGAACAAATCAAGCATTTATTGTGGACCTGGGATTTCTAGGACTGCATTCTGATGAAGTTCATCAAAGGTAAGGAAACATTTATCATGTATTTTCTGGTTTCTGTTGACTCAAACATGGATACTAATTTGGCTACTGTTCTGAGCGCCGTCTCAGATTATTGCATGGGTTGCTTTTTCCGTGAACTTTTTTGAAATCTGACACAGCGGTTGTGTCATGTTTTGTCTTATATTGTCTTGTCATTTTGCTTTTCCTTCTGTTCTATTTCCCCCTGCTGGTCTTTTTAGGTTTGTTCCCCTTTTTCTCTCTCCCTCTCTCTCTCTTCTCTCTATCGTTCCGTTCCTGCTCCCAGCTGTTCCTATTCCCCTAATCAATCATTTAGTCTTCCCACACCTGTTCCCTATCTTTTCCCCTGATTAGAGTCCCTATTTCTCCCCTTGTTTTCCGTTTCTGTCCTGTCGGATCCTTGTCTATTGTTCACCGTGCTGTGTCTTTGTATCGCCCTGTCGTGTCGTGTTTCCCTCAGATGCTGCATGGTGAGCAGGTGTCTGAGTCTGCTACGGTCAAGTGCCTTCCCGAGGCAACCTGCAGTTTATTATCGAGTCTCCAGTCAGTTCTCGTGATTACGAGTGAAATTGTTTTTATGCTTTATTTACCGCTCCGATTTGTCTAGGAGTATTGCTATTTCCTTAAACTGGATTAAAGACTCTGTTTTCACCAAGTCGCTTTTGGGTCCTCATTCACCTGCATAACAGAAGGATCCGACCAAGGAATGGACCCAGCGACTACAGACGCTCGTAACACTGCCGTCGAGATCCAAGGAGCCATGCTCGGCAGACACGAGCAGGAATTGTCTGCTGCTCGTCATGCCATGGAGAACCTGGCCGCTCAGGTTTCCGACCTCTCTGGACAGTTCCAGAGTCTTCGTCTCGTGCCACCTGTTACTTCCTGGTCTGCCGAGCCTCCGGAACCTAGGGTTAATAACCCACCTTGCTACTCCGGGCAGCCCAAGGAGTGCCGCTCCTTTCTCACCCAGTGTGATATTGTGTTCTCTCTCCAACCCAACACACACTCTAGAGAGAGCTCGGGTTGCTTACATCATTTCACTCCTTACTGGCCGGGCTCGAGAGTGGGGCACAGCTATCTGGGAGGCAAGGGCTGATTGTTCAAACAATTACCAGAACTTTAAAGAGGAGATGATTCGGGTTTTTGACCGTTCAGTTTTTGGTAGGGAGGCTTCTAGGGCCCTGGCTTCCCTATGCCAAGGTGATCGATCCATAACGGATTACTCTATAGAGTTTCGCACTCTTGCTGCCTCTAGTGACTGGAACGAGCCGGCGCTGCTCGCTAGTTTTCTGGAGGGACTCCACGCAGTGGTCAAAGATGAGATTCTCTCCCGGGAGGTTCCTTCCAGTGTGGACTCTTTGATTGCTCTCGCCATCTGCATAGAACGACGGGTAGATCTTCGTCACCAAGCTCGTGGAAGAGAGCTCGCGTCAACGGTGTTTCCCTGCTCCGCATCGCAACCATCTCCCTCCTCTGGCTCAGAGACTGAGCCCATGCAGCTGGGAGGTATTCGCATCTCGACTAAGGAGAGGGAATGGAGGATCACCAACCGCCTGTGCCTCTATTGCGGATTTGATGGACATTTTGTCAATTCATGTCCAGTAAAAGCCAGAGCTCATCAGTAAGCGGAGGGCAACTGGTGAGCGCTACTACTCAGGTCTCTCCATCTAGATCCTGTACTACTATGTCGGTCCATCTACGCTGGACCGGTTCGGGTGCTACATGCAGTGCCTTGATAGACTCTGGGGCTGAGGGTTGTTTCATGGACGAAGCATGGGCTCGGAAACATGACATTCCTTTCAGACAGTTAGACAAGCCTACGCCCATGTTTGCCTTAGATGGTAGTCATCTTCCCAGTATCAGATTTGAGACACTACCTTTAACTCTCACAGTATCTGGTAACCACAGTGAGACTATTTATTTTTTTATTTTTCGTTCACCTTTTACACCTGTTGTTTTGGGTCATCCCTGGCTAGTATGTCATAATCCTTCTATTAATTGGTCTAGTAATTCTATCCTATCCTGGAACGTTTCTTGTCATGTGAAGTGTTTAATGTCTGCCATCCCTCCCATTTCTTCTGTCCCCACTTCTCAGGAGGAACCTGGCGATTTGACAGGAGTGCCGGAGGAATATCATGATCTGCGCACGGTCTTCAGTCGGTCCCGAGCCAACTCCCTTCCTCCTCACCGGTCGTATGATTGTAGTATTGATCTCCTTCCGGGGACCACTCCTCCTCGGGGTAGACTATACTCTCTGTCGGCTCCCGAACGTAAGGCTCTCGAGGATTACTTGTCTGTGTCTCTTGACGCCGGTACCATAGTGCCTTCTTCCTCTCCGGCCAGGGCGGGGTTTTTTTTTGTTTAAGAAAAAGGACGGTACTCTGCGCCCCTGCGTGGATTATCGAGGGCTGAATGACATAATGGTTAAGAATCGTTATCCGCTTCCCCTTATGTCATCAGCCTTCGAGATTCTGCAGGGAGCCAGGTGCTTTACTAAGTTGGACCTTCGTAACGCTTACCATCGCGTGCGCATCAGAGAGGGGGACGAGTGGAAAACGGCGTTTAACACTCCGTTAGGGCATTTTGAGTACCGGGTTCTGCCGTTTGGTCTCGCCAATGCGCCAGCTGTTTTTCAGGCATTAGTTAATGATGTTCTGAGAGACATGCTGAACATCTTTGTTTTTGTCTATCTTGACGATATCCTGATTTTTTCACCGTCACTCGAGATTCATGTTCAGCACGTTCGACGTGTTCTACAGCGCCTTTTAGAGAATTGTCTCTACGTGAAGGCTGAGAAGTGCTGAGAAGTGCTCTTTTCATGTCTCCTCCGTTACTTTTCTCGGTTCCGTTATTTCCGCTGAAGGCATTCAGATGGATTCCGCTAAGGTCCAAGCTGTCAGTGATTGGCCCGTTCCAAGGTCACGTGTCGAGTTGCAGCGCTTTCTAGGTTTCGCTAATTTCTATCGGCGTTTAATTCGTAATTTCGGTCAAGTTGCTGCCCCTCTCACAGCTCTTACTTCTGTCAAGACGTGTTTTAAGTGGTCCGGTTCCGCCCAGGGAGCTTTTGATCTTCTAAAAGAACGTTTTACGTCCGCTCCTATCCTCGTTACTCCTGACGTCACTAGACAATTCATTGTCGAGGTTGACGCTTCAGAGGTAGGCGTGGGAGCCATTCTATCCCAGCGCTTCCAGTCTGACGATAAGGTTCATCCTTGCGCTTATTTTTCTCATCGCCTGTCGCCATCTGAACGCAACTATGATGTGGGTAACCGCGAACTGCTCGCCATCCGCTTAGCCCTAGGCGAATGGCGACAGTGGTTGGAGGGGGCGACCGTTCCTTTGTCGTTTGGACAGACCATAAGAACCTTGAGTACATCCGTTCTGCCAAACGACTTAATGCTCGTCAAGCTCGTTGGGCGTTATTTTTCGCTCGTTTCGAGATTGTGATTTCTTACCGTCCGGGTAGCAAGAACACCAAGCCTGATGCCTTATCCCGTCTTTTAGTTCTTCTGTGGCTTCTACTGATCCCGAGGGGATTCTTCCTTATGGGCGTGTTGTCGGGTTGACAGTCTGGGGAATTGAAAGACAGGTTAAGCAAGCACTCACGCACACTGCGTCGCCGCGCGCTTGTCCTAGTAACCTTCTTTTCGTTCCTGTTTCCACTCGTCTGGCTGTTCTTCAGTGGGCTCACTCTGCCAAGTTAGCTGGTCATCCCGGTGTTCGAGGCACTCTTGCTTCTATTCGCCAGCGCTTTTGGTGGCCGACTCAGGAGCGTGACACGCGCCGTTTCGTGGCTGCTTGTTCGGACTGCGCGCAGACTAAGTCAGGTAACTCTCCTCCTGCCGGTCGTCTCAGACCGCTTCCCATTCCTTCTCGACCATGGTCTCACATCGCCCTAGACTTCATTACCGGTCTGCCTTTGTCTGCGGGGAAGACTGTGATTCTTACGGTTGTCGATAGGTTCTCTAAGGCGGCACATTTCATTCCTCTCGCTAAACTTCCTTCCGCTAAGGAGACGGCACAAATCGTCATCGAGAATGTGTTCAGAATTCATGGCCTCCCGTTAGACGCCGTTTCAGACAGAGGTCTGCAATTCACGTCACAGTTTTGGAGGGAGTTCTGTCTTTGATTGGTGCGTCCGTCAGTCTCTCTTCCGGGTTTCATCCCCAGTCTAACGGTCAAGCAGAGAGGGCCAATCAGACGATTGGTCGCATACTACGCAGCCTTTCTTTCAGAAACCCTGCGTCTTGGGCAGAACAGCTCCCCTGGGCAGAATACGCTCACAACTCGCTTCCTTCGTCTGCTACCGGGTTATCTCCGTTTCAGAGTAGTCTGGGTTACCAGCCTCCTCTGTTCTCATCCCAGCTTGCCGAGTCCAGTGTTCCCTCCGCTCAAGCGTTTGTCCAACGTTGTGAGCGCACCTGGAGGAGGGTGAGGTCTGCACATTGCCGTTACAGGGCACAGACTGTGAGAGCCGCCAATAAACGTAGGATTAAGAGTCCTAGGTATTGTTGCGACCAGAGAGTGTGGCTTTCCACTCGCAACCTTCCTCTTACGACAGCTTCTCGTAAGTTGACTCCGCGGTTCATTGGTCCGTTCCGTGTCTCCCAGGTCATCAATCCTGTCGCTGTGCGACTGCTTCTTCCGCGACATCTTCGTCGCGTCCATCCTGTCTTCCATGTCTCCTGTGTCAAGCCCTTTCTTCGCACCCCTGTTCGTCTTCCCTCCCCCCCCCTCCCGTCCTTGTCGAGAGCGCACCTATTTACAAGGTACGTAGGATCATGGACATGCGTTCTCGGGGACGGGGTCACCAATACTTAGTGGATTGGGAGGGTTACGGTCCTGAGGAGAGGAGTTGGGTTCCGTCTCGGGACGTGCTGGATCGTTCACTGATTGATGATTTCCTCCGTTGCCGCCAGGATTCCTCCTCGAGTGCGCCAGGAGGCGCTCGGTGAGTGGGGGGGTACTGTCATGTTTTGTCTTATATTGTCTTGTCATTTTGCTTTTCCTTCTGTTCGTTTTCCCCCTGCTGGTCTTTTTAGGTTCGTTCCCCTTTTTCTCTCTCCCTCTCTCTCTCTCTTCTCTCTATCGTTCCGTTCCTGCTCCCAGCTGTTCCTATTCCCCTAATCAATCATTTAGTCTTCCCACACCTGTTCCCTATCTTTTCCCCCTGATTAGAGTCCCTATTTCTCCCCTTGTTTTCCGTTTCTGTCCTGTCGGATCCTTGTCTATTGTTCACCGTGCTGTGTCTTTGTATCGCCCTGTCGTGTCGTGTTTCCCTCAGATGCTGCGTGGTGAGCAGGTGTCTGAGTCTGCTACGGTCAAGTGCCTTCCCGAGGCAACCTGCAGTTTATTATCGAGTCTCCAGTCAGTTCTCGTGATTACGAGTGAAATTGTTTTTATGCTTTATTTACCGCTCCGATTTGTCTAGGAGTATTGCTATTTCCTTAAACTGGATTAAAGACTCTGTTTTCGCCAAGTCGCTTTTGGGTCCTCATTCACCTGCATAACAGGTTGCATTAAGGAGAGGTATATCTATTATTCCATGTGTATAACTTGTATTATCATCTACATTTATGATGAGTATTTCTGTTGAAACGATGTGGCTATGCAAAATCACTTGATGTTTTTGGAACTAGTGAATCTAATACGCCAATGTAAACTCCGATTTTTTTATATAAATATTAATCAAACAAAACTTTATCAAACAAAACATGCATGTATTGTGTAACATGAAGTGTCATCTGATGAAGATAATTCAAGGTTAGTGATTAATTTTATCTTTATTTCTGGTTTTTGTGAATGCTATATTTTGCTGGAAAATGGCCGTGCTTATTGTGGTTTGGTGGAGACCTAACAAAATCGTTTGTAGTGCTTTCGCTGAAAAACCTATTTGAAATCAGACATGTTGGTGGAGTTAACAACGAGAATAGCTTTAAAATGATATAAAACACATGTATGTTTTAGGAATTGTAATTATGAGATTTCTGTGGTTTGAATTTGGCACCCTCTATTTTCACTGGTAGTTGTCATATCGATCCCGATATCAGTATTGCAGCCATAACAGGTTAACCTAGATTTAGTAGTTCTAAACCTGTGAGTACCTCCTGCCTACTCCTCTCTACACCAGTGACAGAATGACCGACCTAAGAAAACCGGTAGCAGCAGGACATCCTGACCTCTCCCCTGCCTGGAGCGCCTCGGGACTGCCACAGACGAGGTGCTCTGGTTGTAGGCCAACTGCAGGCTACACCACCACCTTCCCAGCTCCCCGCAGTCGTTCCAGCTACCCCACCACCATGTACATTACCTGGTCCGATCAACAACGTCCACCTGCCCCTCCGGAGCGATTTCACGATCCCCGCTCACTGTAGGGGAGTTCTCCTGCAGTGTAACCTCCACCTGGCCCGTCATGCTGGGACGGCCTCCAAGAGGGACAATGTGGCCTTGGTGATCTCGGTGCTGACAGGCCGGGCCCTTGAGTGGCGCACGCCGTCTGGGAGTGGGACGGACCAGAAGTGCAGTCCTATGAGCGTTTACCCAACTCGTCCGCACCATCTTTGACCACCCTACAGAGAGTCGAGAGGGAGGTGAGCGGACGAAGGAGGGAGGTCTACAACGGAGGAGACGCTCAGTTGCATAACCCCAGGATATCATGGACAGAGAGGAGGTTTTTGGGTTTGTCACAGGAGTGTCAGGGGAGTTGTCTCCATCTATCTGTGCCACCTCCAAGGAAAGTCCGGACCAGGCCACCCACGTCCCTATTCCGGAGGAGTTCCGGGACCAACAGGTGGCCTTTTCAAAGACTCATGCCTGCCCCCTCATCACCCATGGGACTGCACTATCAACCGACTGTCTGGATCTACTCTCTCACGGGGGCACATCTACCCTCTCTCGCATGCAGAGAACGAAGCCATGGAGGCCTACGTCCAGGAGGGGCTGGCGAAAGGATTCAACCCTCCGTCAAACTCTCTCAGCTGCCTCCAGCTTCTTTCTCATGAAGGAGGGAGGTCTCCATCACTGTATCGATTACCGGACACTGAATTAGGCTACTGTTAAATTCAGTCATCCCTGCCTCTCATACACACTGTGATCGAACAGATGCACTGTGCTAAGTCCTTTAATAAATTGGATTTACGCAGTGCCTACAACCTGGGGCGCATTAGAGAGGGATGAAAAGAATACCACCTTCAGCACCATCACCGGGCACTACGAATACAGGGTAATGCCCTACGGCCTGACAAATGCACCCTCTGTGTTTCAATCCTTCATTAACAAGGTGTTTAGAGACATGGTGGGTCGCTGTGCAGTGGTGTACATAGATGACATCTTGGTGTACTCCACTACATGCGAGCAACATGTCTCTCATGTCAGGTCCATTTTGGAGAGGCCGATGGGGCGTCACCTGTATGCCAAGGCGGAGAACTGTCTTATCTTTCAGCAAGCGGTCTTCTTCCTGAGCTATTGGATATTCACCGCGGGAGGAGAAATGGAAGAGCAGAGGATCAGTGCAGTACGGTCTATCCAATATCAAGACGGTGCAGCACTTCTTTGGTTTTGCCAACTTTTTCAGGTGCGTCATTACGTCATGACAGACAAAATGAAAAGAAAAAAATCCAGAAAATCACATTGTAGGATTTTTTATGAATTTATTTGCAAATTATGGTGGAAAATAAGTATTTGGTCACTAACAAAAGTTTATCTCAATACTTTGTTATATACCTTTTGTTGGCAATGACAGAGGTCAAACGTTTCCTGTAAGTATTCACAGGTTTTCACACACTGTTGCTGGTATTTTGGCCCATTCTTCCATTCAGATCTCCTCTAGAGCAGTGATGTTTTGGGGCTGTTTGGGATCATTGTCATGCTAAAAGACCCAGCCACGTTCATCTTCAATGCCTTTGCTGATGGAAGGAGGTTTTCACTCAAAATCTCACGATACATGGCCCCATTCATTCTTTCCTTTACATGGATCAGTCGTTCTGGTCCCTTTGCAGAAAAACAGCCCCAAAGCATGATGTTTCCACCCCCATTCTTCACATAGGTATGGTGTTCTTTGGATGCAACTCAGCATTATTTGTCCTCCAAACATGACGACAAGAGTTTTTACCAAAAAGTTATATTTTGGTTTCATCTGACCATATGACATTCTCCCAAACTTATTCTGGATCATCCAAATGCTCTCTAGCAAACTTCAGACGGGCCTGGACATGTACTGGCTTAAGCAGGGGTACACGTCTGGCACTGCAGGATTTGAGTCCCTGGCGGCGTAGTGTGTTACTGATGGTAGGCTTTGTTACTTTGGTCCCAGCTCTCTGCAGGTCATTCACTCGGTCCCCCCGTGTGGTTCTGGGATTTTTGCTCACCGTTCTTGTGATCATTTTGACCCCACGGGGTGAGATCTTGCATGGAGCCCCAGATCGAGGGAGATCATCAGTGGTCTTGTATGTCTTCCATTTCCTAATAATTGCTCCCACAGTTGATTTCTTCAAACCAAGCTGCTTACCTATTACAGATTCAGTCTTCCCAGCCTTGTGCAGGTCTACAATTTAGTTTCTCGTGTCCTTTGACAGCTCTTTGGTCTTGGCCATAGTAGAGTTTGGAGTGTGACTGTTTGAGGTTGTGGACAGGTGTCTTTTGTACTGATAACAAGTTCAAACAGGTGCCATTAATACAGGTCACGAGTGGAGGACAGAAGAGCCTCTTAAAGAAGAAGTTACAGGTCTGTAAGAGCCAGAAATCTTGCTTGTTTGTAGGTGACCAAATATTTATTTTCCACCATAATTTGCAAATAAATTCATTAAAAATCCTACAATGTGATTTTCTGGATTTTATTCTTCTAATTTTGTCTGTCATAGTTGAAGTGTACCTATGATGAAAATTACAGGCCTCTCATCTTTTTAAGTGGGAGAACTTGCACAATTGGTGGCTGACTAAATACTTTTTTGCCCCACTGTATTTAAAGAAATGCACTTTTAATGAAATAGAAATATATGTTTTTGGAATTACTCAATTGAGACTGCAAATATGAAATTGGTCTGTTGTACTGGGCAATGGGTTAATATGCAGAGTGCTGGTGACTCCTTACTCCACCCACTCCATTCACTACAATGCAATACACTAAACATGGGATGTTTTTTGGATTGTAGAGAGAAAACGTTTCTTCTTGTCTCATATGTACTGGGTGGGGAACATTTGGGTATCTGCTAACCAAATATGTTTAGTTATCAACTGTGTTGCACGGCCTTCTGCTGACTTTTCCTCTGCCCCTCCCCCAATGCAATAAACTGTAATAGACTGAACATGGGATACATATTGGCTTATAGAGAGAACTTTTCTACCTGCCTCAACTGAAGTGGTGTGGTAGATAGTCAGTAAGGTCTCTACTAAACAAATGTTCCGTTTTGGAGGGGGGCTGTGTCATACATATACAGCAGCACTTCGTTATCCACCCCCACCCCCCCACCCCCATAGTCCCCCAATGCAATACATACTGATGGAGTTTTCATTCAATGGGATTTTCAGTAAATATATCTTACGCCCTCCCTTAAAATATGGTGTACCTTTTAGTTAGAATGTTGTTGCCAGGTGCAAAAGAATATAGAGAAAGAACAGGTTCAGATTATTAGGGATGAAATAAAGACAGCCATATAAATATAAACAGATTTGTCTCTGTTTCAGCACCAATTGATAGATTCCAAAACACCATGAATTATTTTAAAAAAACTGGTTTGAAGAGCCTTTACACATAAAAGAAATATAATGGTGGTTTGATTCATTCTGAAAAATGCCACATTCAGTTCTGAACCCATGGTAATGTTTTTGGAAGATTATTGTACATTCAATTACAACAGTAGGCTATACCCTCATCAATTGCCTGCACTAATCTTGAAACTGTGTGATGACACAACCAAATATTGCATAATGCATCTGGTTCGAGCTGTTACGGCTTGGTCTGCTCTCTGATTGATAAAGAAGTAATTATGTATTTTTTAATTAGCTAACATTTTTTTATTGGCTGTTACTTATGATCCTGAGCAACAACCACACTGCAGTGACACGTTTACAGAGGGAGCAAATGAAGGTAATGAAACAATGTAAATAAATATAATAATATTATAGGCTATACCAACAAAAAAGAACTGCCAGTAAATTGGCAGTTGAATATGTGTTATTATTAGGCCTACTGATAGACTACCCACCCCAAATCATGCTCTACCCAAACTAACACAAAGACGTTAAAAAAAGGAACTAAGGTAAGAACATGACAGTACCCCCCCAAAGGTGCGGACTCCGGCCGCAAAACCTGAACCTATAGGGGAGGGTCTGGGTGTGCGTCTGTCCGCGGTGGCGGTTCTGGTGCGGGATGTGGACCCCACTCTACCATAGTCTTGGCCCACTTAAGTGGCGCCTTTGGAGCGGCAACCCTCACCGCCGGCCTTGTACTGGGGACCCTAACAACGGGCCCCGAATAGACGGGAGACTTCGGCAGCACCGTAGTGAAGGGCAACTCTGGCAGCGCTGGAGTAACGGGCGGCTCCGGCAGCTCCTGGCTGACGGGCAGCTCCTGACTGACGGGCGGCTCCGGCAGCTCCTGACTGACGGGCGGCTCTGGCAGCTCAGGACAGACGGGTGGCTCTGGCCTGGAGAGAGGAGACGGAGAGACAGCCTGGTGCATGGGGCTGCCACAGGACCACCAGCCTAAGGGAGGCCTGGTGCGTGGAGGAGGCACCAAATGGACCGGGGCTGTGGGTGAGCACTGGAGCTCTGGTGCGCAGCCTTGGCACCACTCCTCTAGGATGGATGACCACTTTAGCCTGGACCATCCAGAGTGCAGGCACAGGTTGAACCAAGCTGTGGGTGAGCACTGGAGATCTGGTGCATACTACTCGCACCTCTCCCTTAGGCTCAATGCCCACATTTGCCCGGCATGGGTGGAGCGTAGGCATAGGACGGACTGCACCCTCCCAGCGCCCCGGAGACACAGCACGCAGAGCCGGCGCAGGATGCCCTGGGCCGAAATGACATACCAGAGACCAGACACGCTGAGCCGGCACAACACGCCCTGGCTGGATGCCCACTCTCGCATGGCACTTGCGGGGGGCTGGCCTATTGCGCTCTGGGCTATTTTTTGCGTACCGGTGACACCGTGCGCTCCCCCACATCACACGATGCCTGACCAGTTCAACGCTGCCTTCGGTAAGCACGAGGAGTGGGCTCAGGTCTCCAACCTGACTCCGCCACACTCCCCTTGTGGCCCTCCCCCCAAATAATTTGGGGCTGCCTCTGGTGCCTGTCGCGCTGCTGTGCTACTTCCTCATATCGCCGCCGCCTCTCAGCTTTCGCTGCCTCCAGTTCTTCCTTGGGGCAGCGATATTCCCCAGCCTGTGCCCAGGGTCCCTTGCCCTCCAAAATCTCCTCCCAATTCCAGGAGTCCAGAACCCTCTGCTCCAGGTTACTACGCTGCTTGGTCCTTTTTTGGTGGGTGATTCTGTTTTCGGCTGGTGAAGGAGAAGAGGACCAAGGTGCAGCTTGGTAAGTGTTCATTTTAATAAACAAAAAAACTGAACACTGAAATGACAAAAATAATAAAGAGCGAAAACTAAACAGTTCTGTAAGGAATGCACACAAAACAGAAAACAATCACCCACAACCAAAAAGGGGAAAACAGGCTGCCTAAGTATGATTCTCAATCAGAGACAAACAGGCTGCCTAAGTATGATTCTCAATCAGAGACAACCAGGCTACCTAAGTATGATTCTCAATCAGCGACAATGATTGACAGCTGCCTCTGATTGAGAACCATACCAGGCCAAACACAGAAATACAACCGAAAAAAGAACATAGACTACCCACCCCAACTCACGCCCTGACCAAACTAACACAAAAACATTAAAAAGGAACTAAGGTCACTAAGGTCACTAACGTGACAGTAACACGGTTCTACTCAAAACACTGCAGACCAAAGACGATCAGTTCATGAACACAATGACAAAGTTAGATGACAAAGCAGCAAAACTAATTGAAGTCGCTGACCAAATGAAGGATGAGAGAACTCAGGTGATGAAGATGGAAATATTGATTTCTAAGCCAGCGGAGGAAATCTCATCAATGAATCTCTCGCTCCGTACTCAAGACCTCTATCTGCAAACCATGACAGATAAGTTTGAGACCGACAGGAGCAAGTGTGACACTCACGTGTCCAAAATCAGTACTCTAAGCGCTCAAGTGGACTCTACAATGCAGCAGAATACCACCCTTAGGTACCATCTGGAGCAAGTCCAGAATGGTCACGCTCTACAGCGTGACTACCAATCCAAGCAACCGGAGCCCTGTACTCACAGGAGTAAAGACGATAGGTTTCAGACCTTGCCTCCCTCATGTGTCCCTCAGTCTTCTCCTCTTGGCCATTCGGCACTGAGTAATATTGTGCCTCTTGGCCAACAACAACAAGGCTTGGCTTCTCCTCTTGGCCTTTCAGCCCCAATCTCTCCACAGGATGAAGCCAACCCTCTCCGCCCGCTTGGCGCGGAATACTTCTACAAACTAACCAAGAATTTCCCCACCTTTGACCCCGTTCCAGGTCAGCCACACGATACTGAGACGTTCCTAGCTGACATAGAGAACGCGTTGGATGGCTACCCGAACGCTACGGGTTCTGACAGTGTTTACCTGTTGAAGCAAACGTCGAATAGACACGTGACAAGGTTAATTTGTCTTCACCAGCAACACACGCTAAATGACTATGCTAAACTTGCCACAGCTTTGAAATTAGAATTCAATGGTTCTGTGACTCACAAACACGATAGCTAACTGGCTAACACCGTCAAACAAGCTCGGAACGAACACCCACAAGCTTACTACCATAGGGTTCGTTCAGCGTACTTTGGCCTACTCACTGTACCTTTTAAACAAATGTTCCTGTCGAATATGTATCCTACCTTCATTACCTACTTGGGCCCTGCCGCCCAAGTTGGCTTGCCTATCTTACAACTCAGAGAGCTTGCAAGCACAACTTTTGAGGCATCAAAAGCTCGCAACGCTAAGAGCCCTGACCACTCGGTTTTGAAGTTTGACCAGGAGCACTCACTCCAGTCAGAGGAGCATTATCAGGTATTGGAGTGTTGAGAGATGACGCACAACAACAGTTTCTATCACGAAACCATGATTCCAACAACCTCCGCAGTCGAAATAACTGTAAAGTACTTTGCCATCAACATGACCACCGCTACAATCGACCTGTTCACTACGTTCCCTCACCCAACCCACACAAAGTGTCAGAGCACAAGGGTAACAAAGGGTTGAAGGATGATCAAAACGTAGACCAATGTTCTCCAGAAGTTCCATTACGGGAAGAACTAAAGCGAAGACAATTTGAGGAAAGGATAAAATATAAGTCACAAGAACTAAACGAGGAATTACCGGACACCAGGTCCGCAGGAATTAACACCCATAGCAAGGACGTTAAAGTTCTAATTTCTCCCGCTCTCATTCAAGACCCTATCCAGGGCCCGCTTGATCAAGAAACAAGCCCCCGAGCTTTGTCTATAGACTCTGATACAAAGGTTGCAAAGAAAAAGTTCAAACGCTTTGTTAAAGCCAAGCGCACTCAAAATCGGAAAAGTCAATCTGGTTTCACCTTGAACAGAAATGGCACATCACTTCGTTGCGAACGACCACTCCACTTTGTGGGGAATATGCCCACTAACCACGAATCTAAACGGCCATACCTGGAAACAGTCCTAAAGGACTGCTTAACTTGTCATGCGCTAATTGATTCGGGTGCGACAATATCACTCATCTTTCAAACATTGTTCGATGATCTCAAAGGGGCTTTGAAGCCAACTAAACGTTGGTTAAAAGTGGAACGATGCGACATTACACTTCGAGGGGTCACTCAGACTACCTTGTCTCTCACATTGAGAGTCATGCTGAAACTACACTTCAAGGACATATCGCTCGTTCACCCTGTGTATGTTACCAGCCTCGAAACTGTAACCCTGCTACTTGGAGCATACTTGATGGATCAGTAACTCCCATTGATGGAATGGAAAACCAACCAGGCATGGTCACAGGCCACCGTGCCTTCTCCACTGACGTCGTCCCCTAACGCTAGCTGCAACGCAGTCATTCACGAGGGGTATCTCTCGAAAGCACCCCTTGGGAAAAAGACATTTAGAAACCTCTTGGGGCAGAATCCGATCCAAGGAGATCGATCCAAGGAGATATTTCGATATGTATATGTTTAACACATTTTTGGTTAATATATGATTCCATATGTGTTATTTTATTGTTTTGATGTCTTCACTATTTTTCTACCATTTAGAAAATAGTAAGAATAAAGAAAACCCCTTGAATGAGTAGGTGTGTCTTTTGACTGGTTTATATAAAATAAGTGTCATTTATATTTACAATTCCCTTATTCAAACGGATTACTCATTTACCTAACTCTTATCAATAGCTCTTATCAAGTTGTAAATTGCATTGTTATTTAAAGACCCCATTGTTCCCCTCTAATCAATAAATAAGCATTTTTAAAGGCAAATATATTTTGTATCATTCTACCATCAGCGATATAAATGTATTATTGTATACGTTAATGTTTTAATTGGATGTATTATTTATGTTTTAGTTAGTTGTGTTTGTTAATGTGGGTGACAATCTTAGTTAGTTGCAAAAATCCCCCAGCAACCTTCCCCTCAATATGACTCAGCTCAGTGGCTCTGTTACCACAGTCTAAAACAGTTTGGCTCATGCTCTCTCTCAACATAGCCATATGTATCTGCGATAAAACAGTGATATAGGTATAATAGCATCAGCCAATATTCATAAATACCAATATTAGACTTTAACAGCATCTCCAACAGGTGCACTGTGTATGTTTGGCAAGCTTTTAACCCCAATGAACTCTTTCACAAACGTAGGGATAATTGCAGTTAAGGTTGTTCTTTACATACCGGTTGTAAGGCTGCTTAATTGTCATGTTATTTGTGAATTGCCATAAAATACTCCTCTTGGCTCAGAGTCTGGATTCAGGAATTCCATTGTTACAGCAGACAGATGACCACAAGTGGTGACACACACAGACACACACACATTCCCAGAGGCAGCAGACATACAAGTGACAGGGCATGCGGCATGCCTTAACCTGCCCTGCCCCAGTACTTAAACTCTGCTTCTACAAAACACAGGCTAGCCTTATCCAATAGAATCTAATATATAAAGCAATATCAGTGACCAAATGTGAAATACGTATCCTGTTCTACGTACGTACATTCTGTCCTGCCAAGTTACCAGCACGTGGAAAATTAGGTTGGGTTGTATTTCGAGGAGATTATCCCTTTAACTGATTTATCTATCGCCACCAACTGTCATCAACTGTCATTCTCTGCTCAAAATAACATGGAAGTGTATCACAGTCATGGATGTCTGAAAGTTGAATGTGTACTCATCAAGATGTATGTACTTTACCATTTAAGATCAAATATTTAATTCACTTTCTTCTGTAAAGCCAAAGATAATTTTTTTAGTTATACAGACATTTAGATGTATTTCTCTTTTGAAGAACATAAAATAGCAAGACAAAAGTTATGAGACTGGTAACTTGCCATATGTTATCATTGACAAAAAGAAATTGTCATGAACATTTGGCAAAAACAATGTGACATCACTGCATATTCGGGTGTGTTCAAAGCAGTTTACTAAACCGCAAGCACTCCATTTTCTGACCTACCAGCAGTTTCAGCCAGTCTTTGAGGAGGAAGTGGCCAGGTACTTTTACATGAATCACACACACTTAGAAAAAACACTAAAACACACAGTATAAATACAGTCTTGGCTCCTGGACCCCAGTCAGTCACTGAGCTGGACGCCACCAAGACAAGACAAGATGGAAATCACAGATTTACTGCTCCTTGTAGTGGTTGCTCAGTCATTTGCTATGCCTCTATCATCACTGGAGGAGACTAAAAAGTGGCTATTAGCCGAGGTAAGAAAACTAAAGCTGTGGGTCTGATGTCCTTTTGTTTATCAATGTCTGTTTGGTTCACTGAATATTTATGTTTTTATTATTGCTTTAACAGTTATCCTTATACTCTAAGTAAGGATGAATGCAATCATTTATAGTATAAACAAAAGTGTGTCATTGTTTTATTTAAAGAAAATTGTTAATTAGACAATGCCAGAAGATGTTGAAATACTATAACCTCTCCAATTGAACACTTTTAACCTGTTTCATTTGTGAATTTGCTCCTTACATTGCCACTAGTTTGTATTACATCCATTCCATATGACTATGCTTAAACAGCTACATATCATGAAGCTGTTAACTTATGCTATTGCTTTCCTCTTCAGAAATACCTCCGCAGGTTCTACAACCTTCGAGCTGGACTTCAGGGAACAAAGACTGACAGGTCTTCAGACGCCATGCAGGCTAAGATCAGGGAGATGCAGTCCTTCTTCAACCTCCAGGTGACGGGGAGCCTGGACGCTAACACCCAGGAGCTGATGAGCATGGCCAGGTGTGGTGTCCCTGACGTGGGGGAATACAACCACTTCCCCCGACATCTCAAATGGCAGAACACCATTGTGACCTTCAGGTGAGGCTTGTCAAACACTCTGAGTGATATAGTGTCTCATAACCCTAATTTGTTAATTGTTTATGGTATTGGTGTAATAATGTTAATGTAATCCACTTACACCACATGACCTTGGATTCGATGGATATTATCATCTTTCATTTCTTTAAATTAAACTTGTCAAGTCTCTTTTGAATGAAGATATGGTTCCTCTCATTGAATGGTTATTCAGAATAGTGAATTATACTCCTGATCTGAAGAAGGCTGATGTGGACAGAGCTATCCGTAACGCCTTCAGCATCTGGGCTGACGTCACTCCTCTGACCTTCAAGAAACTACATGAGGGGAAGGCCGACATCATGATTTTATTTGGGACAAAAGGTAGACCCATTTCTTTATTCTGGCCTACAGTTGATACATTTTTTCTCAGTAAGACTATACATACAGAATATTTGGAGAATATCTTGATTAGTTTGATCATTTTACTGTAGTTTTGTTAAACATTCAGTGGTCCTTGTTTAGAGTTGTGCAAGACCTCGTCATAGAAGAAATTAAGTGAATGCTGGCATGCTGGGAACACTTACTGAAACCATCCTCAAACAGAATTTTCTCCCGGCCCTTTCCTTGTCTTTAGAACATGGAGACTTCAACCCCTTTGATGGCCCTGACGGTCTCTTAGCCCATGCTTATCCCCCTGGCAGAGACATTGGAGGAGACACACACTTTGATGAAGATGAACATTGGTCAAAAGACTCAGACGGTAAATATTTTGTCCATTTATGTGGGGATCAGGTAAATGTATGACATGTAACCACTGATTATTTAAAAACATATTGCCTCCCCTGTAGCCTACAACCTTTTCCTGGTGGCCACCCATGAGTTTGGCCATGCCCTTGGCTTGTCCCATTCTACTGATCCTGGCGCTCTGATGTACCCAGTCTACTCCTATAGCCAGGGTTACCCACTGTCTGAGGATGATATCACCGGCATTCAAGCTCTTTATGGTCAGTGTTCCACTTATTAACCCAAACAGAAGTAGACAGAAAATGAAATAATTAATATAATTCCATACACTTGTGTCATATTGTAAAATGTTCATTATGTCGTTCAATCCTATAGGCCCGAACCCCAGGCACAGGAAAGTGAAGCCGAAGCCAGATGCCCCAAACAAATGTGACCCCATGTTGAGTTTTGATGCTGTTACTGAGCTCAGAGGAGAAACAATCATATTCAAAGATAGGTAGGAAGTGTGTCTATTCGTGAAAAAAAACATTTCTGCAAAAACTATTAGCTTATAATGGACAAAATGAATGTGTGTTGATGTATTCTATTTGATGGCAGGTTTTACTGGCGTCTCCATCCCCAGTTTGCAGAGCCTGAGCAAACCCTGATCAAATCCACCTGGCCCTCCCTCCCCAACAAAGTGGATGCTGCCTATGAGTACCCTGAGAAAGACATGGTCTTCATATTCAGTGGTAAATTTAATGCTGGCAACACTGTTCTGACATAGTCCTCTGTCATCCTGAATATACAACTACAATTCTGCTTTGCTCATTTATGTCATGTATAGGGTAGATATCTAATAAAGTTGATGTCGCTATAGAGGCATAGGTTAATTTTGTTGACAAATGTTCATATTTTTCCAGGTATTAAAATGTGGGCTCTAAATGGCTATAACCTGGTGGAGGGCTACCCCAAATACATCCATAACCTGGGACTCCCCAAGACCGTGCGGACGGTGGATGCTGCTGTGTACATCCCAGACACCGGCAAGACACTGTTGTTCTCTGAGGAACATTACTGGAGGTAGGACAGTAGGGTCTAGTCTGGACTGGTCTGGCATGGCATGGGTCTAGTCTGGTCTGGACTGGTCTGGTCTGGTCTGGACTGGTCTGGCATGGGTCTAGTCTGGACTGGTCTGGACTGGTCTGGTCTTGTCTGGTCTGGTCTAGCCTGGTCTGGTTGAGAGATCATTACAGGTTATAGTCTTGGTTGTGTTTTATTGACAGTTATAATGAGAAGACTAACACAATGGACAGAGGCTTCCCAAGATCCATTGAGATGGATTTCCCTGGAATGGCAGAGGAGGTGGATGCTGCTGTATATCAATATGGTATATCAATATCATACATTGTAATATTATTTTTATTATGAAGTTTCCATTGCATTTGCTTTGAATATATAATAAATAGCTCTAACATATTCACCCTTCTTTCTCCTTGCAGGATATTTGCATTTCTTCCATGAACACACACAGTTTGAATACAGCTACAGTGCACGGAAGGTCATTCAGATTGTTAGGACAAACTCCTTTCTCAACTGCTGATCCACTGGTGGAGAACTACTGTTATGTTATGGGAAACGTAGCAATAGGTCATTTGTGCTGGACACCTGCTTGTCATTGTTATTTCTTACTCATCTCAAAGGATGCTGGAAAATGTTATGTCAAATGGATGGCTTATGCCTAGAACTAATGCAGAAACCATTATACAGGGTCTTGATTTATGGTGGCACAATATTCACATCACTTGTTGTAATATTGAAATAGAAATCACTCTGTTATACTGTATAATACTGTAATTGCATCTTTCTCTAGATAGAAATGTTACTTCCAGCTAATTAAATTGGATTGTTGTGTTTCAGGTCCACCAACAGGTGGCAGTCAAGGAAACAAAATCTCGAGTATGAGCTAATGCATTTTATAGACTGAATGTTTTTACTACTTCATTTAATGACACATTTTTATGAATAACATAATGAGTACAAATGGTATTGTATGAGTTGGTAAATTTGGTAAGAGATGGAGGGAAATGGAGACAGGGATGGGAAGAGATGGGGATTTTTGGGACCGCATTCTACACTGGGTGCTTATTTTGGCAGGCATGGTCATGCTACCACAGAGTCTGTTGGTCTTGGATCATCTAAGGTCATTGTGTTCAGGAAGTCGACAAGATATATAGAGCAGACCACATAAAAGACTGCTTACAAATCACAAGTACACACAAACCACCTACACAGCACCAGCCACAGCTGCCAAAGTGCTACAAAAGAGTCCCTCTTTGTCATCAATACTGTAACAGGGATGACTTGGCAGCTTAATTAGCATAGCTCTGCTATTCTGGTGTATGTTATGAATTTCTGTGCCCTTCCTGCTTGTTTTTTACATGGATAGATCCTTGTATTGTCATAGGCCAGACAATAGTTCTATGTTTACACCACAAGAGGGCAGTACGTCAGCACGGTTTATGTGAGCTCAGTCTAAATGGTGGTTTACTGTGAGCTCAGTCTGAATCAGAGGCAGGTGGGAGGAGTTATAGGAGGACAGGCTCATTCCAGCCATTACAATGAGCCTGTCCTCCTACAACTCCTCCCACCAGCCTCCTCTGCTCTGAATGGTGGTTTACGGTGAGCTCAGTCTGAATGGTGGTTTAACATGTGAGTAACATGTGTCACTAATTAAATGCTGTGATTCTTACAAGACAAGCTCTGTGTTGAGACCCACATTCTATGCCTCTTACCTCAACTATGGGATTATTGACAACCCTATCAGTGCCATACTTTAGCAGCCTATGTTGCTCAACTGTTGTAGTTACTTCTGTCAAGCCATCCATATCCTACACCTATAGTAAAAAGTATAATATCAAGTCTATTGATACAAATATATATGTTAGAGTGAGCAAAGAGAGATTCAATCGAGTAGGTATATTCTTAGCACATGTTGTTGAGCTGAACTGATCAGAAGGGATTCTTTCCATAATGGGTATCTGTGATGCATCAGTGAATCAGCATGAGGCTTCTGAGTCCCAGACAGGCTCCAAGACTTGAAACAAAAATAGTAATGAAGCTCATGGGCTTAAAAAGCTTCATCTTTGGGCTCGACCATGTGGATGCAATTACAGAGAAGGCCCCTTGTCTTCTCATTTCCTCGTTAGCTGCGTCATTGATTTCTCTGAGACAGGCGCTGTTGTTGCCCGGTGGAACGTCCCTCTGCGGAGTCATTCCAGGTCTCATAACCATAGCTCAGAAGATATAGGAAAACATCCACAAGGCCTCAACATGATACAAAACTAATCCGGTCATGTTTCATATTGTTGCCCTCCTGATTCTGACTGATATCGGCCATTTACTGTCTGTCAGTGAACCCAATGTACTGTGGAATTGGAAATGTAACATGTAGCGCAATAACACAATGAAACCCCTAAAGAAAATGACTTTGAAATGCTAATGAGAGAATGAGTTGTGTTAAGAAAACACTTCAGGCAGAGTAACGACCAAGCAACGTCTAGGGTTAACTGCATGAAGGTGCACTATTGTGTCTTGCTGGAAGTGACTCCAGTCTTGGCACCTCTGATGGAAACCAGATGTGAGGAAACGAGAGAGAGAGAGGCCATGCAATCTCAGGATATGTCCCTTTTCCTTAGGAAAACTCCCATCTCAGACCACCACTACTGAGAGTGTCACAAGCCCTTCAAAGTTCAACACACTCCCTTCCAAACAGAACAGTTAGTGGATCTGATTATTTTGAGAGTGAATACACATCAGGCCTGCTGGATTAGATAGGGTTTGGAAAGAGGGTATGGCTAAGTGTGAGAAATTCCTATATGACAAAACAACTTAACAAACACATAATAACATAACTCTCTTGTGTAATCAGTTTGTCTGAACTATTAATTCACCCCCTCTTAATATACAGGGCATGTTTTGTTCATGTTTCTGTATTTTATGTAGTTAAATGTTTTGTATGTACCAATCTGTCACCACACATCACGTTCCCTATCAGGAAATAAAATATACTGAACAAAAACTATACATTTGAAATGTAAAGTGGTGGTCCCATGTTTCATGAGCTGAAATAAAAGATCCCCAATTTTTTCCATACGCACAAAAAGCTTATTTCTCTCAAATGTTTTGCACAAATTTATTTCCATCCCTTTTAGTAAGCATTTCTCCTCTGCCAAGATAATCCATCCACCTGACAGGTGTGGCATATCAAAAAACGGATTAATCAGCATAATCATTAAACAGGTGCACCTTGTGCTGGGGACAATAAAAGGCCACTTTAAAACGTGCAGTTTTGTCACACAACACAATGCCACAGATGTGTCAAGTTTTGAGAGAGCGTGCAATTGGCATGGTGACTGCAAGAATGTCCCCCAGAGCTGTTGCGATAGAATTTAATGTTAATTTCTGTACCATAAGCCATTTTAGAGAATTTGGCAGTACGTCTAACTGGCCTCACAACCGCAGACCACCTCCACATCCGGCTTTTTCTCCTGTGGGATCGTCTGAGACCAGTCATCCAGAAAGCTGATGAAACTGAAGAGTATTTCTCTCTGTAATAAAGCCCTTTTGTGCTGAAAAACACATTTTGATTGGCTGGGCCTGGCTTCCCAGTTGGTGGGACTGGCTCTTAAGTGGGTGGGCCTATGCCCTCCCAGGCCCACCCATGGCTGCGCCCCTGCCCAGTCATGTGAAATCCATAGATTAGGGCCTAATGACTGTATTTAAATTGGCTGATTTCTTTATATGAACAGGAAAATTGTTGGAATTATTGCATGCTGCATTTATATGTTTGTTCAGTATAGATTTGAATAAAGATGGCTGGTACGGACAAGAAGTACGGACATTTATGCACACATTGCTTGATATGGATAAGAGCATCTGATGGATTACTCAAATGTAAATGTAAATTGAATGAGATTATAATCTGATGTATTCTCCAATTTACATACCTAATGGTGTACTGCATAAAAAGCCATTCTAAAAATTATTCTTTCACACATAGTTCATTCTAATATGATGCTGACAGAGCCAATAGCTATCTTTCCCATCAGGCTCAGCCCAGCCAGCTGGACAGGTCATGGTCTCTGAGTCAGAGGAAAAGTTGGAGGGAAATTCTAACCTCAATTTGAAACGCTGTCCCTGAGTAAGACCCATAGAGAAGTGCCAGAATAGAGATATTGTTAGTACATTACATTTCTTTCCCAAAAACAGGGCTTTGACTTTTGACTTGAACTGAAGAGGGTGTTACAGACGTCTCAGTCACAGAGGCAAAGCGGATTACTTTATAACATTAGCATTATCAGTTCTGCTTTGTCAAGCACAAATACATCATTTTTTGATCACAGGCAGCAATGAGTCACTTGTGTAACAAACTCAGAGAGTCATGATGTCATGCCCTGGCCATAGAGAGGCTTTTATTCTCTATTTTGGTTAGGCCAGGGTGTAACTAGGGTGGGAATTCTAGTTTCTTTATTTCTATGTTTCCTGTTTCTATGTTTTGGCCGGGTATGCTTCTCAATCAGGGACAGTTATCTATCGTTGTCTCTGATTGGGAATCATATTTAGGCAGCCTATTTTTCCACCTTAGTTGTGAGTATTTGACTTTGTTAGTGGCCTGTAGTAGGTTTTCAAGTCTTTGCCTATCAACAGTCTTTAGAACCTTGTTTCAGGCTTCTACTGTGAAGGGGGACAGAATAAGAGCTGATTGAGTAAGAGGTCTGGCAGAGTGCCATGAGCTCAGTCTCACACGTGCCCGTGAGAGGTAGCTGCGTTCCATTGCATTTCTAAAGACAAAGGAATTCTCCGGTTGGAATATTATTGAAGATTTATGTTAAGCCCACAATCCGCCTGAGTGGAGCAGAAGGGACCCGCCTCAGACCCGCCAGGGAGCGTTAGTGGACAAACATGCCATTCAAAACAATAAAATTAAGGGTGAGACTGACTTTCCTTAGGTACAACCAAAGTGCACATTCAAATATAGATATTGTCCTAGTGACAGAATGTTGGTGGTCAATGTGTCATGCACAATGGAGAAGAAGATGCCTTGCAAAAGTATCCACCCCCTTGGCGGTTTTCCTATTTTTTGCATTACAACCTGTAATTTAAATTGATTTTGGGGGATTTCATGTAATGAACATACACAATATAGTCCAAATTGTTGAGGTGAAATTAAAAATAAATAAAAAACTGAAAAGTGGTGCGTGCATATGTATTCACCCCTTTGCTATGAAGCCCCCATATACAATCTAGTGCAACCAATTACCTTCAGAAGTCATAATAAAAGTCCACCTGTGTGCAATATAAGTATCATACGATCTCAGTATATATACACCTGTTCTGAAAGTCCCCAGAGTCTGCAACACCACTAAGCAAGGGGCACCACCAACCAAGCAGCACTACGAAGACCAAAGAGCTCTCCAAACAGGTCAGGGAGAAAGTTGTGGAAAAGTACAGTTCAGGGTGGGGTTATAAAAAAATATCTGAAACTTTGAACATCCCATGGAGCACCATTAAATCCATTATTAAAAAATTAAAAGAATATGGCACCAAAACAAATCTGCCAAGAGAGGGCCGCCCACCAAAACTCACGGACCAGGCAAGGAGGGCATTAATCAGAGAGACAACAAAGAGACCAAAGCTAACCCTGAAGGAACTGCAAAGCTCTACAGTGGAGATTGGAGTATTTGTCCATAGGACTACTTTAAGCCGTACACTCCACAGAGCTGGGCTTTATGGAAGAGTGGCCAGAAAAAAAGCCATCGCTTAATTAAAGAAAAAAAGAAGCAAACACATTTGGTGTTCGCCAAAAGCATGTGGGAGACTCCACAAACATGTGGAAGAAGGTACTCTGGTCAGACGAGACTAAAATTGAGCTTTTTGGCCATCAAGGAAAACATTATGTCTTGCTCAATCCCAACACCTCTCATCACCCCGAGAACAGCATCCCCACAGTGAAGCATGGTGGTGGCAGCATCATGCTGTGGGGATGTTTTTTATCAGCAGGGACTGGGAAACTAGTCAGAATTGAAGGAATGATGGGTGGCGCTAAATACAGGGAAATTCTTGAGGGAAACCTGTTTGTAGACTTTCAGAGATTTGAGACTGGGACGGAGGTTCACCTTCCAGCAGTACAATGACCCTAAGCATACTGCTAAAGCAACACACAAGTGATTTAAGTGGAAATATTTAAACGTCTTGGAATGGCCTAGTCAAAGCCCAGACCTCATTCCAATTGAGAATCTGTGAGACTTAAAGATTTCTGTACACAAGAATGGGCAGACATCTCCATGGCAAGATGTGGCAAGCTTATAGAGACATACCCCAAGAGACTTGCAGCTGTAATTTCTGCAAAATGTGGCTCTACAAAGTATTGACTTTGGGGAAGTGAATAGTTATGCACCCTCAAGTTTTCTGTTTTTTTTTGGTGTAATTTCTCGTTATTTTCACAAGAAAAAATATTTTGCATCTTCAAAGTTGTAGACATGTTGTGTAAATCAAATGATACAAACCCCCAAAAAATCCATTTCAATTCCTGTTTGTAAGGCAACAAAAGAGGAAAAATGCCAAGGGGGTTGAATACATTCGGAAGCCACTGTATTGGGCTTTTCAAAAAAATATATAATAATTTCACCTTTATTTAACCAGGTAAGCCAGTTGAGTACAAGTTCTCATTTATAACTGCGACCTGGCCAAGATAAAGCAAAGCAGTGCGACAAAAAACAACAACACAGAGTTACACGTGGGATAAACAAAAGTACAGTCAATAAACACCGACATGTCCTAACCAACTTGCCAAAACTATAGTTTGTTAATTAACAAGAATTAGTGGAGTGGTTGAAAAATCGACAGTTGAAGTCGGAAGTTAACATACACTTAGGTTGCAGTCATTAAAACTCGTTTTTCAACCACTCAACTAATTTTTTGTTATCAAACTATAGTTTTGGCAAGTCGGTTAGGACATCTACTTTGTGCATGACACAAAGCCACTCCTTGGGCTACAATACCAATTTTGCCAATTGGCCTGGACCCCTTTTATTGCCGATCCAGAGCCCCACCGATACTTCACGACTGGACTCCCGACGTAATCCGCCCGAGGGGTTTTTCAACTGGCTCCCACGTCGCGACGTCCCCTGAATACCCATCTGCTAGCCTGCTAGCCGAGGCCCGGTTGCTGTCTAGACCACACAGGACTGTTACCTGAATAACTTTTGGGGGGTACTATACCTATTTTGCCAATTGGTCTGGACCCTTTTATTACACTGAGCCCTGCTGATCCATCATGGCTGATCTGCTGACATAACCGCACGAAGGGGCTACAACAGACTTATTCCATCGCAACGTCCCTCTAAGGCCCTTCTGCTAGCCTGCTAGCCCCGGCCCAATAGCTGTCTGATTGTCTCCAGCTCGCCCAGCTACTCACTGGACCCAATGATCACTCGTCTATGCATGCCTCTCCCTAATGTCAATATGCCTTGTCCATTGCTGTTTTGGTTAGTAATTATTGCTTTATTTCATTGTAGAGCCTCTAGCCCTGCTCAATACGCCTTAGCTAACCATTTAGTTCCACCTCCCAGACATTTGGTGACCTCACCTGGTTTAATAAGTGATGTTTCTAGAGACAATACATTTCTCATCATCACTCAATGCATAAGTTTACCTCCACTGTATTCACATCCTACCATACCTTTGTCTGTACATTATGCCTTGAATCTATTCTACCGTGCCCAGAAACCTGACCCTTTTACTCTCTGTTCTGAACGTACTAGACGACCAGTTCTTATAGCCTTTAGCCGTACCCTTATCCTACTCCTCCTCTGTTCCTCTGGTGAAGTAGAGGTTAACCCAGGCCCTGCAGTGCCTAGCTCCACTCCCATTCCCCAGGCGCTCTCATTTGTTGACTTCTGTAACCGTAAAAGCCTTGATTTCATTCATTTTAACATTAGAAGCCTCCTCCCTAAGTTTGTTTTATTCACTGTTTTAGCACACTCTGCCAACCCAGATGTCCTAGCTATGACTGAATCCTGGCTTAGGAAGAACACCAAAAACCGTGAAATGTCCATCCCTAACTATAACATTTTCTGACAAGACAAAACTGCCAAAGGGGGCGGACTTGCAATCTACAGCAGAGATAGCCTGGGGAGTTCTGTCTTACTATCCAGGTCTGTGCCCAAACATATTGAGCTTCTACTTTAAAAATCCACCTTTCCAGAAACACGTCTCTCTTTGTTGCAACTTGCTATAGACCACCTTCTGCCCCCAGCTGTGCCCTGGACACCATATGTGAATTGATTGCCCCCCATCTATCTTCAGAGCTTGTGCTGTTAGGTGACCTAAACTGGGACATGCTTAACACCCCGGCCATCCTACAATCTAAGCTTGATGCCCTAAATCTCACACAAATTATCAATGAACCTACCAGGTACAACCCAAAATCCGTAAAGAAGGGGCACCCTCAAAGATATCATCCTAACCAAACTGCCCTCCAATACACCTCTGCTGTCTTCAACCAGGATCTCAGCAATCACTGCCTCATTTACTGCGTCCGTAATGGGTCAGCGATCAAACAACCTCCACTCATCACTGTCAAACGCTCCCTAAAACACTAAAACATGAGCAGGTCTTTCTAACAGACCTGGCACAGGTTTCCTGGAAGGATATTGACCTCATTCCGACAGTAGAGGATGCCTGGTCATTCTTTAAAAGTTCTTTCCTCACCATCTTAAATAAGCATGCCCCATTCAAAAAATGTAGAACCAGGAACAGATATAGCCCTTGGTTCACTTCAGACCTGACTGCCCTTGACCAGCACAAAAACATCCTGTGGCATACCTCACTAGCATCGAATAACCCCCGCGATATGCAACTTTTCAGGGAAGTTAGGAACCAATATACACAGGCCGTTAGGAAAGCAAAGGCTAGCTTTTTCAAACCGAAATTTGCATCCTGTAGCACAAACTCCAAAAAGTTCTGGGACATTGTAAAATCCATGGAGAATAAGAGCACCTCCTCCCAGCTGCCCACTCCACTGACGCTAGGAAACACTGTCACCACCGATAAATCCATGATGATTGAGAATTTGAATAAGCATTTGTCTACAGCTGGCCTTGCTTTCCACCTGGCTACCCCTACCCTAGTCAATAGCCCTGCACCCCCCACAGCAACTTGCCCAAGCATCCCCCATTTCTCCTTCACCCAAATCCAGATAGCTGATGTTCTGAAAGAGCTGCAAAATCTGGACAAATCCCTAAAAATCAGCCGGGCTAGACAATCTGGACCCTCTCTTTCTAAAACGATCAGCCGAAATTGTTGCAACCCCTATTACTAACCTGTTCAACTTCTCTTTCATATTGTCTGAGATCCCCAAAGTTTGGAAAGCTGCCACATCCCCATATTGCTACAGACCTATATCTATCCTACCCTGCCTTTCTAAGGTCTTCGAAAGCCAAGTTAACAAACAGCTCACCGACCATTTCAAATCCCAGCATACCTTCTCAGCTATACAATTTGGTTTCCGAGCTGGTCATGGTGCATCTCAGCCACGCTCAAGGTCCTAAACGATATCATAACCACCATAGATAAGAGACAATACTGTGCAGCTGTATTCATCGACGTGGCCAAGGCTTACGACTCACCACATAAGCCTTGGCCATGGCCAATCACCACATAATTATGAGTGCCTCGCCTGGTTCACCAACTACTTCTCAGACAGAGTTCAGTGTGTCAAATCAGAGGGCCTGTTGTCCAGACCTCTGGCAGTCTCTATGGGGGTGCCACAGGGTTCGATTCTCGGGCAGACTCTTTTCTCTGTATAATGATGTCATTCTTGCTGCTGGTGATTCTCTGATCCACCTCTACGCAAACAACACCATTTGTATACTTCTGGCCCTTATTTGGACACTGTGTTAACAAACCTCCAGACAAGCTTCAATGCCTTTACAGCTCTCCTTCCGTGGCCTCCAACTGCTCTTAAATGCAAGTAAAACTAAATGCATGCTTTTTAACCGATCGCTGCCCACACCTGCCCGCCCGTCCAGCATCACTACTCTGGACGGTTCTGTCTTAGAATATGTGGACACTACAAATACCTAGGTGTCTGGTTAGACTGTAAACTATCCTCCCAGACTCACATTAACTTCTTGGTGACAGGGGGCAGTATTTTCATGTCCGGATGAAATGCATGCTCAAATTCAACTGCCTGTTACTCATCCCCAGAAGATAAGATAAGCATATTATTAGTAGATTTGGATGGGAAACACTCTGTAGTTTCTAAAACTGTTTGAATCATGTCTGTGAGTATAACAGAAGTTATTTAGCAGGCGAAACCCAGAGGACGAACCATTTATTTTTTTTTAGGTCACTCTCTTTTCAATAGATTTTCATTGGGAATCCAGATTTCTAATGGACCTTCTTGCAGTTCCTATCGCTTCACTGGATGTCAGCAGTCTTTAGAAATTGGTTGAGGTTATTCCTTTGTGTAATGAAGAAGTACGGCCATCTTGAACGAGGGTCACTTAAAGTGTACTGTTAGACAGAGGCGCGTGACCAGAAAGCATGCTTCACTTTGTTTTCTTCCTGTATTGAACACAGATCGTTCCGTCTTCAACTTGAACGATTATTTATGTTAAAAAATACCTAAAGTTGTATTACAAAAGTAGTTTGAAATGTTTTAGCAAAGTTTACAGGTAACTTTTGAGATATTTTGTAGTCACGTCGCTAAAGTTGGAACCGGTGTTTTTCTGGATCAAAAACGCCAAATAAATGTACATTTTGGATATATATCGACAGAATTAATCGAACAAAAGGACCATTTGTGATGTTCATGGGACATATTGGAGTGCCAACAAAAGAAGCTCGTCAAAGGTAAGGCATGAATTCTATTTTTATTTCTGCGTTTGGTGTCGTGCCTGCAGGGTTGAAATATGCTTTATCCCTTTTGTTTACGGAGGTGCTATACTCAGATAATAGCATCGTTTGCTTTTGCCGAAAAGTATTTTTGAAATCTGGCATGTTGGCTGGATTCACAACACGTGTAGCTTTAATTTGATATCTTACGTGTGATTTAATGAAAGTTTGATTTTTATAGTAATTTATTTGAATTTGGCGCTCTGCATTTTCCCTGGCTTTTGGCCACATATCCCAGAGAGGTTAAATGATTTACAACTGTTTAAATTATTCCCTTAAGAATGTTTTGCACTATGAGAAGCTTGAAATCTCAATGGCTCTATGGAAGCCATTTACAAAGATAATGTACTGGTGTAAGAAAGCCCTTTCTTACAATGCTTTATATTTTGCTTGGTTGAGGTTTTGCTTAGATTACGACATAATTGGCTTACATTATGAATTATTACTTACATGTTTACTCGTCATTTTGTATTAGGTTGAGATTAGTCTCAAAGGGGAGGAATATGGTGGAAAATTACAAACTCTGTTATAATATATGCCATTTAGCAGACGCTTTTATCCAAAGCGACTTACAGTCATGTGTGCATACATTCTACGTATGGGTGGTCCCGGGAATCTAACCCACTACCCTGGCGTTACAAGCGCCATGCTCTACCAACTGTGCTACAGAAGGACCACATGCACATGCACATGAGCCTTAAACCTGTACATTTACACTGCCTGTTTGAAGGTCTTGTAAAACGAAGCCGGCATTTTCCACTCTGCCTATGTTCATTCAACTTAGTCACATATAAAAGACAAAGGGCCGTCTGAGAGTGACCCGTTTTTGGTCCATCCTGTTCTTTTTGTATCTTTCAAGTGTGTGGAGATATGAAGAGAACAGAGGCTGGCTTGAGCATCAGTGACAATTATATCTGCAGAAAGGAGTAACAAAACTGCCGCTATCACTTGTTTTTGCACTATGTTCCCACCATGATTTCACACACCTGCTAAACTGCCATTGAGACAAAGGTTATAAAAGCTCAGACCCAACTTTCGTTCATTGGGCTCTTGACTGAACCTTTTGAGTGATTGTCAACTGCTCCAGAATTGCAATGCTTGTAATAAAATAAGCATTGAAGTTTTGAAGAATCTACAGTCTCTTCCTTTCTGATTAGAATTTCAACGACACAGATCAGAGGAGGTAGGGATGACCATGGATGTTCTCTTGTTAAATGTGTGAATGGACCATTTTCCTGTCATGCTAAGCATTCAACATGTAACGAGTACTTTTGGGCAAAATGTTTGGAGAAACAAATACATTATTGTCTTTAGGAATGTAGTGAAGTAAAAGTTGTAGAAAATATAAATAGTAAAGTAAAGTACAGATACCCCCCAAAAACTTCAGAACAGACAAACCAAAGAAATGCTCTCCTGTAAGACAGAGTAAGAGTAAGACTGAGGTTACTTCAGGATGTCATGCTGTGTTTTTGATGAGGTAAACCTATTTGTATTATCTCTGTTGACACAGAATATGAACAAAGTTCCACCACCATACAGTGTCATTACAGTCATGTGTGATTATTAATAGGCCAGCTCCTTGGATCTGATCTACCCCTGGGTTTAACAATATCCATGTCCTACTCACATGGCATTAGAGACGGAAGAGGACGCGAGATCTCATTTGCTCCTTTTTTATCTGGTTCATATACAGTCAATGAACTAAGCAGACCAGACCCAGCTGCTAATGCATTGGAGCCACCCCTTAAGCAGACTGGATCTGTGACCCCCAAAAATTAGATGGTAAATGGCTTGAGTGGGACATCTTCAGTTATCCACAATCTTTGGGAATGCTTCTGTCTCTCTTGCTAACATACCCTAAAAACACACCACTTGGATACAGCTACCACTGGAAGTTACTTTTTCATAGCAGGTTAGGAGAATTAGGTTAAGGTTAGGAAAAGAGTTATGGTTAGCGAAAACTCACTTTCAGCTGTAGCTGTATCGAAGTGGCATGTTTTTAGAGAGCCCTCTATGCTGGCATTAGAGGTATAACTTCCTCCTCTCAGGGAACCGGCCAATCAAAATCCTCATCAAGCCAGATCTAAAGGCAAAGGGATTCTGTAGATTACAGGGCTATTGATAAGGGTGCTGCGGAGGTCTTTAAAATATTTTTGACAAAACATGATGCTAGTTCAATGGAATACAAATGGCGATACGATATATTGTATGTACGCAGATAGCTACTGTACATTAGCAACCACTCTTGGACATCCAGGTTACAGTATGACAATTTTCTGTGAATTCCACATGATGTGTTAATCTTTTTTTCAGATGAAGACACTTTGTCATAAAAAGTGTAATGAAAATCTTTACATTTACTGGGAAGCATTGATTTTTCTCAGCTAGTGAATTCATAATGCATGGAGCCCATGGCCAGCTGCGTGTGTGTGTGTAATGAACACTATTTTATAATCCATTATGAAGTGGCCTGGGGGTCCTTCTGTAGCTCAGTTGGTAGAGCATGGCGCTTGTAACGCCAGGGTAGTGGGTTCGATTCCCGGGACCACTCATACGTAGAATGTATGCACACATGACTGTAAGTCGCTTTGGATAAAAGCGTCTGCTAAATGGCATATATTATTATTATTATATTGTTATTATTATTGATGTTGAACATGTCTCCAGAGGGTTCAGTAAGCAAACCAATGCTACATTAAAACACCTCAGGAGAGTTGAGCCTTTGGCTCACTGCTATGTGTTCTCATGGGCTATCTTGATACAGTATCTCTGAGATTGTCATGACCCCATATACCTGAACATTTTATACTTCCCTGGAGAGACGTGTGGATATCAGTCTAAAACCACAGATAAAGTAACAACCATAGTGCACAGCAGATTGAGTCACTGGATTACAAACAGGTAAATAAATAGTAAAGAACAGTTCAAATCCTTGCGACTCTCTTATGATTCTCATTTATGTTATTATGCTGATTAGTTGTATTTGGATTGCAAATGTTTTTGTTGTTGTTGTAAATTAACACCATTCAGGTTGATCCTGTCAGATGGCCTGAACGAGGTAGTTGTGATTGACAGCCCCACAATCTCCCCGCCTCAAAATTCCTGCTCTCCAGAAGATGGACAAATCGCTCCAAACATCTGGAATTGGTTTACTAATGGAGGGCCAAACTCTCAGAAAATCACTTTTGCTCTTCTCTCTCTCACACACACAACCTATTTTGCTCCTTGGTTGGCTAAAATGTATCTAAAAGTGTATAAACTGAATCAAAATCACTAAGGAAATATACTGTCTAGTTGATCCTAGCAAGCCATACTTTTCCTGAGCAGGATGTTGTCATATAGATGTAATCTGGAGGAAACCTTTTGTTGAGTCAAAAAAATGTTGGTACACGGGTCTCTTAGAATTTCAAAGAAATGTGCTTTGGCAACCACTGCAAGGGGCTGAGGGGACACCTGAATGCTCTGTGCCTCTGAGGAGAAGCACACAATGGAACACTCTCAGAGCAGAGATCTGTGGAGTTACAGCCAGCCGCCATTACACAAAGTCAACCGCTCTCCTCCTCCTTCTCCCTTCTCATCAGCTTCAGACATCAGTCCACAGTTGCATGGCTCCCTGCCTGGAACAAGTGTATCTGACCGCTTGTGTTTAAGGACCTCTCGAGACCACTAGTGTGTGTTTGTGTGCGTTTACAGGCAAAGTTAAAAGTAAATAAAGGAAGGAAGTTAGGCAGCATGTGAAAGTAAATAAAGTGATGCATTAGGCACTGAGGAAGACATAAGTGCTATTGTTACAGGACACATCCTGTGAGTCAGTACAGCAAACAAAATGTGATCATATGAATCCAGCTCTATGAAATATAGGGAATTCTGTGAAATTGTGAAACCCTGGTGGAGTGATGACAGTGGGCTTTAAGTGTGGTGTGTGTGAAACCCAGACAATGTACATTACCGTTCAAAAGTTCAGGGTCGCTTGGCAATGTCCTTGTTTTTGAAAGAAAAGCTTTTTTTTTGTCTATTAAAATAACATGAAATGCATCAGAAATACACTGTAGACATTGTTAATGTTGTAAATGACTATTGTAGCTGGAAACGGCTGATTTTGATGGAATATATACATAGGCGTACAGAGGCCCATTATCAGCGACCATCACTCCTGTGTTCCAATGGCATGTTGTGTTAGCTAATCTAAGTTTATGATTTGAAAGGCTAATTGCTCATTAGAAAACCTTTTTGCAATTATGTTAGCACAGCTGAAAACTGTTGTTCTGATTAATGAAGCAATAAAACTGGCCTTCTTTAGACTAGTTGAGTATCTGGAGCATCAGCATTTGTGCGTTCAATTACAGGCTCAAAATGGCCAGAAACAAATAACTTTCATCTGAAACTTGTCAGTCTATTCTTGTTCTGACAAATGCGAGAAATTGGCAAGAAACTGAAGATCTCGTACAACGCTGTGTACTACTGCCTTCACAGAACAGCGCAAACTGGCTCTAACCAGAATAGAAAGAGTGGGAGGCCCCGGTGCACAACTGAGCAAGAGGACAAGTGCATTAGAGTGTCTGGTTTGAGATTCAGACGCCTCACAAGTCCTCAACTGGCAGCTTCATTAAATAGTACCCGCAAAACATCAGTCTCAACGTCAACAATGAAGAGGCAACTCCGGGATGCTGGCATTCTTGGCAGAGTTCCTCTGTCCAGTGTCTGTGTTCTTTTGTCAATCTTAATATTATTTTTTTACTGGTCAGTCTTAGATACAGCTTTTTCTTTGCAACTCTGCCTAGAAGGCCAGTATCCCGGAGTTTTGTACACTATCGATAAGAAATATACAATCTTTATGCAGATGTTTAACATCTAAACCAGCTCATGTGCAGTTATGAGGCTGATTGTCTCTTTTGGTCCATATTATACCACAGGGATAGCAACCAAGGCAGGTGTTCAAACATGCAGTTGTTGTTGCACAGAATATTTGAAGGATTTTGGCCAATGTCGATCCAAAGTCGATGCTGTAGAATAACTGCGACAATAACAACATTTCAAAGTAGGGTGAATAATACAATGTATCAAATGACATGTGGCAGTGTTTCAGTTAAAACACACTTCTCTGTCAGAAGAGATATTAAAATACAGGACATAACATGTCTGTGTGTAATACTAGTACAAGGACTGTTTTATGTTTTGGTCACGGTCTTGAGAAACTGATTCAATAACGGAGCAGCGAAAAACCCCTGGGTGACATTCATAAATGTGTTTATGCATTGATTTGTTCAGACCACATTTCATCCTCAGTTTCAAACTCAACTGCTCTTTGAAACAGAACAGGCAATGTTGGCTTCTAGGTCTTAGACCATGTAAACATTACGGAGCAAGATAGCAGGAGAATGTGTCCACTTAATAAAACTAGACGTCAGAGGAGGCTGGTGGAAGGAGCTATAGGAGGATGTGCACATTGTAACCGCTGGAATGGAATAAATGGAACAGAGTCAAATGTGGTTTCCAATCTTCACCCGGCACAGCCAGAAGAGGACTGGCCACCCCTCAGAGCCTGGTTCCTCTCTAGGTTTCTTTCTAGGTTCCTGTCTTTCTAGAGAGTTGTTCCTAGCCACTGTGAATCTACATCTACATTGCTTCCTGTTTGGGGTTTTAGGCTGGGTTTCTGCATAGCACTTTGTGTCATCTGCTGATCTTAAACGGGCTTTAGAATTACATTTGATTGAACAAATTATTTGATTGATACCGTTTCATTTATTCCACTCCAGCCATTACAATGAGCCCGTCCTCCTAGAGCGCCTCCCACCAGCTTCCTATGATAGACATACTTAACTATATACTCTACATAAGATGTTCACCTTTCGTTCTGAAATAAGAGTGGTCCTTGCATAGTAATGTGCATACTTCAATGATCTGATGATTGTTATGGAATATAACAATATTTTTCCTAGTGGCTGAGGTCTGTTTCTATTTCCAGATCCTAAAAAACTAATGTTTTTAATATAATATCCATCAATGCTATTGCTAGCTTGTTACTGTAGTTGAAAGACATGCTTCATGCAAAGCAAGCATGACGTGATAGTACAGTGGATTACTATAAATACCTCAGGCCTTTGGAATAAAAGCAAAGCACATTTTTGAATTTAAACAACTGTTCAAATAGTAAGTATCATGATTGGCAGCAATAACAAAAAGTGTTCTTTGCATATAGTGATATAAGGCACAGTTTTAGCACTAATGTGTTAGCTAGATGTCCATACTGACGGCCACGATCCGAACACAATCATGAGATAACCCCTTCAACGTCACAGGTCAGCACCTCGTCATGTTTCTGTTCCTGTCCGAGCTGCCTGTGAAACTGGCCCTGCTTTTGAGCCCTCCAACAATGGATATTCTGGCCCAGGGTGATACTCTTGATGATTGGCAAGTGACTTAGCATGTTATTTGGCAATGACGTTACTCCAGAGTTGGACAGATTGAGCTCCTGTAGAGACACAAGTCCAGTGAACACAGCTGGGCTCAGTGTTTTTAGCTTGGCATTGTTGGAGAGGTCCAAGACTTGAAGGTTCTGTAGGCCTCTGAAACAGTTGGGCTGGATGTTAAAGAGCTCAGGAAGCCCACTGAGGGACAGGTAAACAAGGTCCTTGAGGTCCTCAAAAGCACCCTCCTCAATGCGGGAGATACTGTTCCCATCCAGGTTTAGATCCCTCAGCAGGATGCCTTTTAGCTTAGGCACGGCCCTCAGCTGGTTGGCTGCTAGAGTCAGGCTCTGGACATGTAGCAAGGGGCTCCTAGAAGAACTCCAGGAGACCACTGTCAGCCGGTTGTGGGACAGATCCACGCTGATTGGCTCTCCGTGATCTTTAGTGATGAACATGTCCAGATCAAACTCTCGGAAGTGGTTGTGGCTGAGGTCCACCTCGGCCAGGGGGAGGCCAGAGAAGCAGCCCTCGTCCAGGCCCTCCAACGAGTTGTGGCTGAGGTCCAGAGACTCCAGGTAGCGCAGCCTGGACAGGGCCTTAGGGCTGACCATGGAGATGAGGTTGTTGCTGAGGTCCAGGCTGACCAAGGTGGTATAGCCAGGCCCAGAGAGCATGGTGTCGGTCAGCAGGGACATAGAGTTGGAAGAGAGGTCCAGGTGGGCAGTGTCCAGGGGGATGGAGATGGGGTTGGTGCTAGGGCCCACTCCCCTGCAGTCCACCCTGGTCAGGCTGAAGCTGTCGAACAGGCCGAAGCTCTCCACCTCACAGTGGCAACCCGGGTGGCAGTTCTTCACTGCTCCAGCTTGGCCATGGACAGCCAGGAGCATCCACAGGCTAACACACAGGATAAACACCATCATGCTCTGAGGGGACACAAAAACAAAGATGTTATGTCAAATGTATTCAGATGCTTTTAGTGTATGTGGACATCTCTTCAAATTCTTGGATTCGGCTATTTCAGGGATTCAATCTTGCAACCTTACGGTTAACTAGTCCAACGCTCTAACCACCTGCCTCACGAGGAGCCCGCCTGTTACGCGAATGCAGTAAGAAGCCAAGGTTAGTTGCTAGCTAGCATTAAACTTAACAAATCTTAAATCACTAGTTATAACTACACATAGTTGATGATATTACTAGTTTAACTAGCGTGTCCTGCGTTGCATATAATCGATGCAGTGCGCATTCGCGAAAAAGGACAGTTGTTGCGCCAACGTGTACCTAACCATAAGCACCAATGCCTTTCTTAAAATCAATACACAGAAGTATATATTTTTAAACCTGCATATTTAGCTAAAATAATTCCAGGTTGGCAGGCAATATTAACCAGGTGAAAATTGTGTCACTTCTCTTGCGTTCAATGCAGGCAGAGTCAGGGTATATGCAACAGTTTGGGCCATCTGGCTCATTGCAAACTAATTTACCAGAATTTTACGTAATTATGACATAACATTGAAGGTTGTGCAATGTAACAGGAATATTTAGACTGATGGATGCCACCCGTTAGATAAAATACCAAACGGTTCCGTATTTCACTGAAAGAATAAACGTCTTGTTTTCGAGATGATAGTTTCCGGATTCGACCATATTAATGACCTAAGGCTCGCATTTCTGTGTGTTTTTATGTTATAATTAAGTCTATGATTTGATAGAGCAGTCTGAGCGATGGTAGGCACCAGCAGGCTCATAAGCATTAATTCAAACAGCACTTTCGTGCGTTTTGCCAGCAGCTCTGCTGTTTATGACTTCAAGCCTATCAACTCCCGAGATTAGGCTGGTGTAACGATGTGAAATGGCTAGCTAGTTAGTGGGGTGCGCGCTAATAGCGTTTCAAACGGCACTCGCTCTGAGACTTGGAGTTGTTGTTCCCCTTGCTCTGCATGGCTGTTGTCGTTGTGTTCCTGGTTCGAGTCCAGGGAGGAGCGAGGAGAGGTACGGAAGCTATACTGTTACACTGGCAATACTTAAGTGCCTATAAGAACATCCAATAGTCAAAGGTATATGAAATAAAAATGGCATAGAGAGCTTTCATATATTCTCATGTTCTGAGCAAGGAACTTAAACGTTAGCTTTCTTACATGGCACATATTGCACTTTTACTTTCTTCCCCAACACTTTGTTTTTGCATTATTTAACCCAAATTTAACATGTTTCATTATTTATTTGAGGCTACATTGATTTTATTGATGTATTATATTAAGTTAAAATAAGTGTCAATTCAGTATTGTTGTGACTGTCATTATTACAAATACATTTTAAAAATCGGCCGATTAAATCGGTGTCTGCTTTTTTTTGTGTCCTCCAATAATCGGTATCGGCATTGAAAAATCATAAACGGTCGACCTCGAATATTAATGCCCATGATTTTGGAATGAGATGTTCGATGAGCAGGTATCCACATAGTTTTGGTCATGTAGTGTATCTAAGAAAAGGTAAACGGAGAGATACATGGAATACTAATAATCTAATTGCTTCCCTTTTTTCAAATATAAAAAAGGTACAGCTAATTGGATATAATTTTCAGTGACCCAAAATAAACACAGTATATGGGCTATTTAACAACACTGCATCATCCGGTGAACAGAGCAACACTACAGGCAGAGACACTACAGGCAGTAAAATAAGCTGTGAGTCACGTTGATATGCACTCCATCACGGAGATATAAATACATACAGCTAGCGTTAAACACGATGCATAAACATCATGTCCACATAGACATTAAAAACAAAATAAATATGACAAATGTGTTAACGACCATAATTTACTTAGATTTTTATCATTTTTATTTAGCAGACGCATGTTAGTAGTTCATGTTTTTAAACTGTATTCCTTCCCTCAAGCCACTTTTCTGAACAACATAACATTGAAGATTACACTCGGAGCAGAGAGTAAATGTAGTTTTAGAATTCAAATAAAGAGTTTCCTTTCAAAATGCCACCGTAGCCATCTTTGTTACTCTTGTTTCTGGTTACACTTCAAGCTTTCCTTGCAACACACACCAACAGCCCTAAGTTCTCTTTTCTTTGGGCTCCCAATGGATTTGACCTCATTTTCTTTATCAAAATGCATCACAAATGTTTTCTTAGTTTACAACAAACTATTCATGGTTCTGATGATGCAAGCAGAGACATCATCACTGAAGGTCCTTATACCATCTGTGTCTAATCTGTCTAATGTGTCTTTAGGAAAGTCCTCATCGGTCTCCTCCAAGCCGACAGTTCTGTATAAAGATGTCGGAGACACCAGTGGCTACTCATTAGAAAGTTCACATTCACATATAAAGTATTGTGTGGCAAAAGGCACATATTGACGACTACTGTACCACAAATAACAATGGGAATGCCATCGGAAAAACAGTTAAATGATTCCTTCAGAAACCTTGAAAACATTTAAATAAGTTGAATAACCAAGCAATAACTAAAAATGAAAATGCACTTCATACCACTATTTTCTCTTGTTGTTGATAGTTTCTTGTTCACTGCACAGCTCTAGATATCTGAGAAGGCTAGTGGTTCACAGGACTTTTGTTCCTGAACCCACCTAACTCGCGTCCTTTGTGCAGGAAAAAATGATCTGCTTCTAAACCTCCTTGTGCACTTGGCAGCAACACTGCCATAATGAGCAGAGCAGAGTACCCACACGCAACACATGGAAATTGGACAAAGGTTAAATGGGCAATCAGCAGTTGCTACGTTCATTTAATTTGTACTTATAAATGAATGATATGTACCCATTGAGTATTTAAAGAATATAACTTAAATGTTTAGTTAAACTGTCATACCTCATCAGAACACAAAATATAATCTTGCTTTACACCAATGTTTGTAAACAAAGTAAATGAAAAACAAAACACTGTATTGCCTAAAAACATGGTTAAAACTATCATTTTGATATCATGGATGGTCTGTCCTTGCATCTGAAGCTCTGTCTTTTGAGAATAGTAACAATTCTCATGCCCCATCCCAACAGCTTTTAACCAAAACAGTGGTGGGGAGGGCTTTAGTGTTGTTTCAATTGCTGATTGCTGCTTTAACAGTTGTAGTTGTATAACAACTGGATAAGCGTTCAGGAGGTGTATACCCAAGCATGACCCAGCAGAAAAGCCATTGAAGGATTGATCATTAATTTGTGCTGTGGGCCAAAGTTAGGTATAGTCTGTGGAAGGTTATCACATCAAGCTTTCCAGTAGTCAAATGACCAAATTGACCTCCAATGGCCTCATGGGTGGAATGTTATTCATATCTTTCATCATTTCGTAATTAATAAACTTGTGTAATTAATAAAATCTGGTGTTCCTATATCAATGTGTTATGATATATTTCAGTCTTCAGTGATGTATATAACGTGTAATATTGGGATGCAAACTCCAAATGAAATACATACTTTATCTGGCATGGTACAGGTGTCTTCTTTTTTAAATAACTTGACCATGTGTGTGAGCTGTATACTTTCGTTTCAAAGTAGATTTGTTTAAGACTACCAACAAACACTGTGTGGCCCTGATTTAGTCCACAGAAGTAAAAGGTTTGAAAGGTTCCAAAGGCTACAGAGTGACCTGCAAAGGCTACAGAGTGACCTGCAAAGGCTACAGAGTGACCTGCAAAGGCTACAGAGTGACCTGCAAAGGCTACAGAGTGACCTGCAAAGGCTACAGAGTGACCTGCAAAGGCTACAGAGTGACCTGCAAAGGCTACAGAGTGACCTGCAAAGGCTACAGAGTGACCTGCAAAGGCTACAGAGTGACCTGCAAAGGCTACAGAATGTTCTTATGTAACAGGGGATGTTGGATAATCAAAAAGGACATCTGGAATACTTGAGATTCAACATGAAGCTTCCCAGAAACTCTGATATACTCAACTGGAGTATATAATTTTGTGTGGTGGTTGAATCTGTTTATTCTATTAATCTGAAGGTTAAAAAACACACCCAGTAATACTGGTTGATGTTTAATCAGGCAAATGTATACCGAATTTGAGTAATGTCGCAAAATGTTGGTTAAAAAATGTAATTCTGCAAAGATCTATCAGATTTGAGGGACTGTGTGTATGTTGGTGAGAGAACATGTGTTTTCATTGTTGACTCAAAGCCGAAGTACCCCCTACCATACAAGATAGACAAAATAAGTCAAAGAGATCTGCCCTATCAAATGATGGTCAGTAAATATTTCCCTATTAAACAAGATCAAGAGATGTATTATGCTTGTGTTTTTCCTTCACTGACTTCTAGGGATGCACAATATATCGGAATCGGACGATATTAGCTAAAAACGCCAACATCTGTATCGGCCCGATGTCTAGTTTAACGCAGATGTTAAAAAACGTTGTCAAAGCTACTGTGCCGACCTATATAATGTAGGTAGATGACGTGCCGACCTATATAATGTAGGTAGATGACGTGCCGACCTATATAATGTAGGTAGATGACGTGCCGACCTATATAATGTAGGTAGATGACGTGCCGACCTATATAATGTAGGTAGATGACGTGCCGACCTATATAATGTAGGTAGATGACGTGCAGACCTATATAATGTAGGTAGATGACGTGCCGACCTATATAATGTAGGTAGATGACGTGCCGACCTATATAATGTAGGTAGATGACGTGCAGACCTATATAATGTAGGTAGATGACGTGCAGACCTATATAATGTAGGTAGATGACGTGCAGACCTATATAATGTAGGTAGATGACATGCAGACCTATATAATGTAGGTAGATGACGTGCAGACCTATATAATGTAGGTAGATGACGTGCAGACCTATATAATGTAGGTACATGATGTAATGACGCCATGTAAAATGTTGAACTACACGTGCAACACCGCATTCCTTACCAAGCCCACAATGACTGCTCGATCCACACAGCAGACAACAAGTCGAGCAGTCATTTGAAAGAGTAAGAACATTTCACAACTCAAAGGCGAAATACATTAAAGCCAATTAAAGCCAAAATAATAATAAACACACTAACAAGTGCGCTATTTTTCAGATGTTGCCCTACCGGAGTTACATGGTAATAGAGTCACTGCAATTAGCTTCACAGCATATATACTATGGAACACCGTTTAGGTCTTTGCGTGTCAAAAAACAAACAAACACTGGCCACGAATGATGTGTTAACAATACAGAGTTGGTAATAAAGCATAATTTGTTCGACTGCAACTTCTGGGGTAACTAGCTTTAGCTTGGTACCTAGGTAGCACGAATACAACCAGCCTGAAAACAATGACCAATAGAAACTGCAGTCATTTTCATTATTCTTAGCAATAATTTAGGAATATTTGTGAGTAAGTATTAGCTAGGTTGCCACTTCTTGTTTGCCTATTGAAATTGAACTTCAGTTCATGAAAATAAATAGTATTGGGTTTTATTCATGTGGCAATTATTTATTTCAGAAGGAGCCAGCAAAACTAGTGCACTCTGTCAGGACCTGGTTACGAACTCGGGTCTCCGGTGTGAAAAACAGTCACTTAGTAAACTGAGCCACTAATAGTCGGCAGAACCCAGAAGATGAGGCAGACACAGCAGTACTAGAGACGGTGATTTAATAAAGAAAAAAGTCAAAGATCTTCAGGCAAAAATATAAATCCACAACGTGAGAAAAAATGTATATCCTCCAAGACACAAGGAAAATCCACAAAGTGGTAAGAACAGCAGGGAAAAAACAAACCTCAAAAGAATAATTAGATATAAACAAGAACAAAACCAGAGTACCTCAAGAAAATCCAACTAGAGAAACAAAAGTTCACAGCATGGCTGGGTGCTAACATACTAACAAAGAGCAAAGAACTGAGGAACACTAAGGGTTTAAATACAATCAAGGGAAATGAGGCACATGTGCAAATAATAACTAGAACAAGGGAAAAACAAAAGGGTCCAAAAAGCACAATGGGGGCATCTAGTGATCAAAACCTGAACAATCCTGGCCAAATCCTGACACATATTGGAATTAGTGGATATATGGATACTTAAATAGCCTGACCTAGTGAGATATACATGGCGGAGGCTTAATCAAGCTAGTCACCATGACTACATTCTTATACCATTCTCTCTGGCACCAAATGTTTAAAAAAAGTGTTGATAGGGGACAGAATGCGGTCGGATCATCACATAATTCCACGTGGGCGAGGATATTGGAAATGTAATCAAAGCCTACTAGATGATAAATTGTTTAGAACTAGGACAGAATAATTTATAACTGACTTTTTCAGACATAACATAGGTACAGCAGATCCCCTTACTGTATGGAACAATTTTAAATGTGCCTTTAGAAGCAATGCTATTCAGTACTCATCTATAAAACAAAAGCAATTTAGATCAAAAGAGTCCATATTAACAAAGGAAATTGAAGGACTAACATTACAGTTAGATAGCAATAAAAAAGGTACTATAGAGGCACAGAATAAGTTAGAGGAAAAACAAAAAGAAATGGAGGAAATTATTCAAGAAAGATCTAGTGTAATATATTATAATAGTAAAGCGAACTGGATGGAATATGGAGAAAAATGCACCAAATTATTTTTCAATCTTCAATATAGAAATGCTACCAACATTTTTTTATTAAAACTTGTTACAAATGATGGAGTCACATATGATTCACCAAATGATATTTTGAAAGAGGAAGTACTTTAAGAATATGTTTTCATTTCAGGCTCCTCCATCTCCACTAACTGAAACTAATTATATGGATTTTTTTCCTAATAATCATGTAAAATTAATATCTGTACAGAAAGACTCATGTGAAGGTCAAATTACAGAGGAGGAACTGCTTGAGGCAATTGGGACCTTAAAGGATGGGAAACTCCAGGGCTGGATGGCATACCAGTGGAAGTATACAAAACTTTGTTGGTATATGGTCAAAGGACCATTATTGGCTTGTTTTAACCACTCCTATATAAATGGTGGATTATCAGACACGCAACAAGGTCTGATATCATAATTACTAAAACAGGACCCTAGTGGTATATATAAAGATCCAGTTTGTTTAAAAAAAATGGAGATCTCTTACACTTCAGTGTTGTGATGCAAAAATCCTAGCAAAATGCTTGGCACATAGAATTAAAAAAGTATTGTCAGATATTATTTATCCTAATCAGACAGGTTTTTTTTACATGGGCAATACATTGGACATAATATAAGACAAGTACTGGAAACAATAGAACACTATGAAATATCAGGGACACCAGGCCTGGTGTTCATAGCTGATTTTGAAAATACTTATGATAAAGTATGACTGGAGTTTATATATAAATGCCTAAAACATTTCAATTTTGGGGAATCTCTTATAAAATGGGTTATGTATAGTAACCCTAGGTGTAAAATAGCAAATAATGGCTACATCTCAGAAAGTTTTAAACTATCTAGAGGAGTAAAACAAGGTTGTCCACTATCGGCATATCTATTTATTATTGCCATCGAAATGTTAGCTGCTAAGATTAGATCAAACAATAATATTAAGGGATTAGAAATCCATGGCTTAATTACCAAGGTGTCATTGTACGCTGATGATCCATATTTTTAAAACCACAATTAGAGTCTCTCCATGGCCTCTTAGAGGATCTAGATACTTTTGCTATCCTCTCTGGATTAAAATCAAATTATGATAAATGTACCATATTACGTATTGGATCACATTTTACATTACCATGTAGTTTACCAATTAAATGGTCTGACGGAGATGTGGACATACTCTGTATACAAATCCCAAAAGAAAGAAAATATCTCACTCCAATATTTTTTTTTGGAAGGTTAGCAAAAATAGATTAGATATTGCTACCATGGAAAGGAAAATACCCCTTTATTCAGATTACACCTGCTCACTTTCGGTTGTTTGAAAAGGAAATAATCTCCAAAAGATCTTTATTTTTTAAACAAGCCTTAGAAAGTTGGTTGCAATTTCAGTTTAATCCACCTGAAAGGACGGAACAAATAGTACAACAAATATTGTGGTTAAATTCAAATATACTAATTGATTAAAAAAAAACTATTTATCGAAGAAAAAAAAAAGGTATAATTTTAGTGAATGATAGAGATTCCGGCGCCGACAGGGCTGGCCGCCTCGCTTCGCGTTCCTAGGAAACTATGCAGTTTTTTTTACGTGTTATTTCTTAGTACCCCAGGTCATCCTAGGTTTCATTACATACAGTCGAGAAGAACTACTGAATATAAGAGCAGCGTCAACTCACCATCAATACGACCAAGAATATGACTTTCGCGAAGCGGATCCTGTGTTCTGCCTTTCACCCAGGACAACGGAAAGGATCCCAGCTGGTGACCCAAAAAACGACTTCGTAAAAGAGGGAAACGAAGTGGTCTTCTGGTCAGACTCCGGAGACGGGGAAATCGTGCACCACTCCCCAGTATACTTCTCGCCAATGTCCAGTCCTTGACAACAAGGTTGATGAAATCCGAGCAAGGGTAGCATTCCAGAGGGACATCAGAGACTAACGTTCTTTGCTTCACGGAAACATGGCTCACTGGAGAGACACTATTGGAGTCGGTGCAGCCAGCTGGTTTCTCCACGCATCGCGCCGACAGAAACGAACATCTTTCTGGTAAGAAGAGGGGCGGGGACATATGCCTTATGGCTAATGAGACGTGGTGTGGTCACAAAAACATTCAGGAACTCAAGTCCTTCTGTTCATCTGATTTAGAATTCCTCACAATCAAATGTCGACCGCATTATCTACCAAGGGAATTCTCTTTGATTATAATCACAGCCGTATATATTCCCCCCCAAGCAGACACATCGATGGCTCTGAACGAACTTTATTTGACTCTTTGCAAACTGGAATCCATACATCCTGAGGCTGCATTCATTGTAGCTGGGGATTTTAACAAGGCTAATCTGAAAACAAGACTCCCTAAATTGTATAAGCATATCGATTGCGCAACCAGGGCTGGCAGAACCTTGGATCATTGCTATTCTAACTTCTGCGACGCATATAAGGCCCTGCCCTGCCTTCCTTTCGGAAAAGCTGACCACGACTCCATTTTGTTGATCCCTGCCTACAGACAGAAACTAAAATAAGAAGCTCCCACGCTGAGGTCTGTCCAACGCTGGTCCGACCAATCTGATTCCACACTCCAAGACTGCTTCCATCACATGGACTGGGATATGTTTCGTATTGCGTCAGACAACAACATTGACGAATACGCTGATTCGGTGCGCGAGTTCATTAGAACGTGCGTTAAAGATGTCGTTCCAATAGCAACAATTAAAACATTCCCAAACCAGAAACCGTGGATTGATGGCAGCATTCGTGTGAAACTGAAGGTGCGAACCACTGCTTTTAATCAGGGCAAGGTGACCAGAAACATGACCGAATACAAACAGTGTAGCTATTCCCTCTGCAAGGCAATCAAACAAGCTAAGCGTCAGTATAGAGACAAAGTAGAATCTCAATTCAACAGCTCAGACACAAGAGGTATGTGGCAGGGTCTACAGTCAATCACGGATTACAAAAAGAAAACCAGCCCCGTCACAGACCAGGATGTCTTGCTCCCAGGCAGACTAAATAACTTTTTGCCCGCTTTGAGGACAATACAGTGCCACTGACATGGCCTGCAACCAAAACATGCGGCCTCTCCTTCACTGCAGCCGAGGTGAGTAAAACATTTAAACGTGTTAACCCTCGCAGGGCTGCAGGCCCAGACGGCATCCCCAGCCACGCCCTCAGAGCATGCGCAGACCAGCTGGCTGGTGTGTTTACGGACATATTCAATCAATCCCTATCCCAGTCTGCTGTTCCCACATGCTTCAAGAGGGCCACCATTGTTCCTGTTCCCAAGAAAGCTAAAGTAACTGAGCTAAACGACTACCGCCCCGTAGCACTCACTTCCGTCATCATGAAGTGCTTTGAGAGACTAGTCAAGGACCATATCACCTCCACCCTACCTGACACCCTAGACCCACTCCAATTTGCTTACCGCCCAAATAGGTCCACAGACGATGCAATCTCAACCACACTGCCCTAACCCATCTGGACAAGAGGAATACCTATGTGAGAATGCAGTTCATCGACTACAGCTCGGCATTTAACACCATAGTACCCTCCAAGCTCGTCATCAAGCTCGACTCGACTCCGCCCTGTGCAACTGGGTACAGGACTTCCTGACGGGCCGCCCACAGGTGGTGAGGGTAGGCAACAACATCTTCACCCCGCTGATCCTCAACACTGGGGCCCCACAAGGGTGCGTTCTGAGCCTTCTCCTGTACTCCCTGTTCACCCACGACTGTGTGGCCACGCACACCTCCAACTCAATCATCAAGTTTGCGGACGACACAACAGTGGTAGGCTTGATTACCAACAACAACGTGACGGCCTACAGGGAGGAGGTGAGGGCCCTCGGAGTGTGGTGTCAGGAAAATAACCTCACAATCAACGTCAACAAAACTAAGGAGATGATTGTGGACTTCAGGAAACAGCAGAGGGAACACCCCCCTATCCACATCGATGGAACAGTAGTGGAGAGGGTAGTTTTTTAAAAGTTTTAAGTTCCTCAGCGTACACATCACAGACAAACTGAATTGGTCCACCCACACAGACAGCATCGTGAAGAAGGCGCAGCAGCGCCTCTTCAACCTCAGGAGGCTTTTGTCACCAAAAGCACTCAAACTTCTACAGATGCACAATCGAGAGCATCCTGGCGGGCTGTATCACCGCCTGGTACGGCAACAGCTCCGCCCTACAACCGTAAGGCTCTCCAGAGGGTAGTGAGGTCTGCACAACGCATCACCGGGGGCAAACTACCTGCCCTCCAGGACACCTACACCACCCGATGTTACAGGAAGGCCATAAAGATCATCAAGGACAACAACCACCCGAGCTACTGCCAGTTCACCCCGCTATCATCCAGAAGGCGAGGTCAGTGCAGGTGCATCAAAGCTGGGACCGAGAGACTGAAAAACAGCTTCTATCTCAAGGCCATCAGACTGTTAAACAGCCACCACTAACATTGAGTGGCTGCTGCCAACACACTGACTCAACTCCAGCCACTTTAATAATGGGAATTGATGGGAAATGATGTAAAATATATCACTAGCCACTTTAAACAATGCTACCTAATTTAATGTTTACATACCCTACATTATTCATCTCATATGTATACGTATATACTGTACTCTATATCAGCTACTGCATCTTTATGTAATACATTTATCACTATCCACTAACTATGCCACTTTGTTTACATACTCATCTCATATGTATATACTGTACTCGATACCATCTACTGTATCTTGCCTGTGCCGCTCTGTACCATCACTCATTCATATATCTCTATGTACATATTCTTTATCCCCCTACACTTGTGTGTATAAGACAGTAGTTTTGGAATTGTTAGTTAGATTACTTGTTGGTTATTACTGCATTGTCGGAACTAGAAGGAAAAGCATTTCGCTACACTCACATTAACATCTGCTAACCATGTGTATGTGACAAATACACATTTTATTTTATTTGATTTAAATAGGACTGGTGGAGTTGTGTCACACATGCAGCTAACACAGACATATGGAAATGTCTGCTCTACCCAAAATTACAACCAATTAATTGCAGCATTACCACAAAAATGGAAGAGGCAAGTAGAAGGGGAAAAAAGTATGGAACTTGTATGTCGGCCCTGTATTAAAGAACATAAATGGTTAAAAGAAAAGTGTGAAGAATAAAAACATATACCAATTTAATTTAAGGAACAAAAACTGACAGCTGTGCCATATAAATTGCAAAATAGTTGGGAAGAGATTTGATGAACCCATTCCATGGCACATGGTTTATGAATCGATACGCAAAACAACGCCGGATTCAAAACTTCAAATTTTTCATTATAAATTACTATACAAAATTCTTGCAACTAATAGAATGTTATATATATGGGGGATACAATCTTCCCAGCTCTGCAGATTCTGCTGTGAGGAGGCAGAGTCATTAGCAGACGACACCATTCTGTATACTTCCGGCCCTTCTTTCGACACTGTGTTAACAACCCTCCAGGCAAGCTTCAATGCCATACAACTCTCCTTCCGTGGCCTCCAATTGCTCTTAAATACAAGTAAAACTAAATCCATGCTCTTCAACCGATCGCTACCTGCACCTACCCGCCTGTCCAACATCACTACTCTGGACGGCTCTGACTTAGAATACGTGGACAACTACAAATACTTAGGTGTCTTGTTAGACTGTAAACTCTCCTTCCAGACCCATATCAAACATCTCCAATCCAAAGTTAAATCTAGAATTGGATTCCTATTTTGCAACAAAGCATCCTTCACTCATGCTGCCAAACATACCCTTGTAAAACTGACCATCCTACCAATCCTCGACTTTGGCGATGTCATTTACAAAATAGCCTCCAATACCCTACTCAACAAATTGGATGCAGTCTATCACAGTGCAATCCGTTTTGTCACCAAAGCCCCATATACTACCCACCATTGCGACCTGTACGCTCTCGTTGGCTGGCCCTCGCTTCATACTCGTCGCCAAACCCACTGCCTCCATGTCATCTACAAGACCCTGCTAGGTAAAGTCCCCCCTTATCTCAGCTCGCTGGTCACCATAGCATCTCCCACCTGTAGCACACGCTCCAGCAGGTATATCTCTCTGGTCACCCCCAAAACCAATTGTTTCTTTGGCCGCCTCTCCTTCCAGTTCTCTGCTGCCAGTGACTGGAACGAACTGCAAAAATCTCTGAAACTGGAAACACTTATCTCCCTCACTAGCTTTAAGCACCAACTGTCAGAGCATCTTACAGATTACTGCACCTGTACATAGCCCACCTATAATTTAGCCCAAACAACTACCTCTTTCCCAACTGTATTTAATTAATTAATTTATTTTGCTCCTTTGCACCCCATTATTTTTATGTCTACTTTGCACATTCTTCCATTGCAAAACTACCATTCCAGTGTTTTACTTGCTATATTGTATTTACTTTGCCACCATGGCCTTTTTTGCCTTTACCTCCCTTCTCACCTCATTTGCTCACATTGTATATAGACTTGTTTATACTGTATTATTGACTGTCGTTGTATCTGTCGAACTGCTTTGCTTTATCTTGACCAGGTCGCAATTGTAAATGAGAACTTGTTCTCAACTTGCCTACCTGGTTAAATAAAGGTGAAATAAAAAAAATAAAAAAATAAAAAGATCATTTATTTTGGTTTGTCCATATGTTGCTCGTTTTTGGTCTCAGGTCCAGGAATGGCTAAAGAATTGCAACATCTGCTAACGATACAGATAGTCAATCAATCAACAATATAATGATTATTTTAGCAAAAATATATATTTTTAAATGTACAATCTGTAGAAGCTATGAGAATAGGAAGGTTCAATTCTTTTGTGAAGCATCACAGCACATTTGAAAAAAATATGGCAAGTAGAAATCCGAAATGGCTGATTATTGAGATATAGATGGGAGGGGTTGAATGGAGCTGAAGGGTGGGACTAATAACAAGACAAACAATGTAAAGCATACGGGATCTGTAAAATGTATATAGGTTCGGAACTTTTGTGAAATAGCATAGTTACAAATAGAAATCAAACTGGATGGACATCAGAAATAGAGGAAGGACTCAACAAACAAGAGAGAACTATTGTAAAGTAGACTGTCTGTAAAATGTATATAAGATGTATAAATTGAAGATAAAAGCAGAAGTGTTTATTAGTTTACTCCAATTGGGGGGGATCGGCGGTAGGGTTTGCAGGGAATAATAATAATAAAGGTATCATCTTTTAAAAAAGTATGTTTGTCTATATAGGTATGCGTATGTATACATGTATGCATGCGTGTATGGATATAGATATATATATTTACCAAAAATATGGGGGATTGGAAATGATGCAGACAATTACATTGGAAGCAATATTAAGCTGATTCACCCCTTAAAAAAAATGTATAATAATAATAAAAAACTATGCTAATGAAACAGATGATGTCGTTATGCTATGTTATTGGGGAACAACATTGTTTGCATCAATGAGCTTGCTAGCTTTAAAAAAAATGACCAGCACTGTAGGTGTGCGAGACAACTTTACCAGCATAATAGCATACGTATTGATGAATCGTTGTGACATATGAAATACGAGTGATAGTGTAATCAATGTTTAATAACTACGTAAGAATGTATGAGCGTGTTAAATTATTATGTGACGTGCAGTCATATTCAGGTCCTGATCGGTCAACAAGCTTATTTGACACATCAAATAGTTTTTTTTGACACGCAAAGACCCAAATGGCGTTCCATAGAAATCCCGGTTGAGAATGAAACTGATCAAATGAACAACGAAACAGCACAGCAAGTAAGTGAAAGAAAGGTTTTGATTATATTTTACTGGTAATGGGGACATATGTAAATGGAAACAAAATAACTTTTTGGTCAGTGTGTGTGTGCGCGTGTGTGTGTAACCTTTATTTAACTAGGCAAGTCAGCTAAGAAGAAATACATATTTACAATGACAGCCCGACAATGCTGGGCCAATTGTGCGCCACCTATGGGACTCCCAATCACGGCCGGATGTGATACAGCCTGGAACCAGGGACTGTAGTGACCCCTCTTGCACTGAAATGCAGTGCCTTAGACCGCTGTGTCCATGTGTGTGTGTTAACTATTTAAACTGTGCTAGAACGGTTAAAAGGCCACAAAAATTGTAAATTTCGGTTATCGGTATAGTTTTTTTTGGTAAGGAAAATATTGGATTTCGGTATCGGCAACAAATGGCATATCAGTGCATCACTACTGCCATCACACAAATCCAAGATAAGATAAGATATATATATATATATATATATATATATATTTCATGATGTTGTGTTTTCACAATACTGGATGAACTTTTACTACCCATGTTTTCCTTTTAATAAAAACAATTATTTTAACAGGAAATCATCATCCTCCATCCTCCCCAGACACCGACTACACCCTGAGTGAATGGCTTTATTAGCAAACAGATGGGGGGCCAGTCTAAAGCCATGAGGTTGGAATCTGTGGCTAAAACTAAGTGCTCATTTAGTTTAGAAGTCTAGTCTATGACATTGATGCTAGTTAGTGTCTTTCCCGCTCTCTTCATTGTCCATGTATGTTATCAAATCAAATTTATTTATATAGCCCTTCGTACATCAGCTGATATCTCAAAGTGCTGTACAGAAACCCAGCCTAAAACCCCCAAACAGCAAGCAATGCAGGTGTAGAAGCACGGTGGCTAGGAAAAACTCCCTAGAAAGGCCAAAACCTAGGAAGAAACCTAGAGAGGAACCAGGCTATGTGGGGTGGCCAGTCCTCTCCTGGCTGTGCCGGGTGGAGATTATAACAGAACATGGCCAAGATGTTCAAATGATGATGTTATCCATGAATACATCTGCTGCTCTTTTACTGGGGGCTGTGAACATTACCAAACCAGGTGTTTCTCATCCTTTCACCAATAAATTACAGCAAACAGCAAATGACTGTTAGCCCAGACTTCAAATCAGCCAAACATTTACCACTATAATTACTTGACAATTACGGCGTCCGCCTCAACTCTCATTACGGGAAATTATAGGCCAAACACATACCTCACTTTTAGGATCTTATCTTTCAACACTCTTGTATCCTCATAATACACCATATACAGTGCATTTGGAAAGTATTCAGACCCCTTACCTTCTTCCACATGTTGTAACATTACAGCCTTATTCTATAGTTGATTCAATTATTTGTTTCTCTCCTCATCAATACACACACAATAACCCATAATGATGAAGGAAAACTGTTTATTTTTATTTTTAAATATCCTATTTACGTAAGTATTCAGACCCTTTACTCAGTACTTTGTTGAAGCACCTTTGGCAGAGTATTCTTGTGTATGACACTGCAAGCTTGGCACACCTGTATTTGGGGAGTTTATCCGATTCTTCTCTCTAGATCCTCTCAAGCTCTGTCAGTGTCACGCCAGATCCCGCTCTTCCCCGCGCCAGGCTCCCCTGCATTGCGCACTCCTGCCACCATCATTACGCACACTTTCCTTTCCCCCGTCACACACATCAGCGATAATGGACTCACCTGGACTCAATCACCTGTTTATTACATCCCCTATATTTAGCAGTTCCCCAGCTCTGTTCCCCACTGCTGCATTGATTGATGTTTGTCATTGTGTATCCGTGTGCCGACGCGGTTTCTGTCCTGCTCTTTGTCTGTTCCTAATTAAATGTCAACTCCGCGAACGTGATTCTCGTCTCCGGCGTTGGTCCTTACAGTCAGTTTCGATGGGGAGCGTCGCTGCACAGCTATTTTCAGGTCTCTCCAGAGGTGTTTGATCGGGTTCAACTCTGGGCTCTGGCTGGGGCACTAAAGGACATTCAGAGACTTGTCCAGAAGCCACTCCTACGTTGTCTTGGTTGTGTGCTTTCCCATGCCCAAACTGGACAAGTGCGTGCATCCGTGTGCGCCATTGTGCGCAAATTGATTTTGTCCCCGCACACCAAACGCGATCACGGCACGCAGGTTGAATTATCAAAACAAACACTGAACCAATTATATTAATTTGGGGACAGGTCCAAAAGCATTAAACATGTATGGCAATTTAGCTAGCTAGCTTGCTGTTACTAGCTAATTTGTTCTGGGATATAAACATTGAGTTGCTATTTTACCTGAAATGCACAAGGTCCTCTACTTTGACAATTAATCCACACATAAAGCGGTCAAATCGTTTCAAGTCATCTCTCCTCCTTCCAGGCTTTTACTTTTTGAGACTTTATATGGCGATTGGCAACTAACTATCACCACAACCGACCTCAGTTCATCTTTGAATCACCCACGTGGGTATAACCAATGAGGAGACGGCACGTGGGTATACGCTTCAAAAAGCCAATGAGGAGATGGGAGAAGCAGGATTTGCGTCGCATTCTGCGTCAAAAATAGAAGCAACTTCCATTTTAGCACCTGGCAAAGCAGACACTCATTGGCGCGCACGAGCAGTGTGGGTGCAATGATTGAATAACATGTACAGTTGACGTTGGAAGTTTACATACACCTTAGCCAAATACATTTAAACTTAGTTTTTCACAATTCGTGAGATTTAATCATAGTAAAAATTCCCTGACATAGTAAAGTTAGGATCACCACTTTATTTTAAGAATGTGAAATGTCAGAACAATAGTAGAGTGATTTATTTCAGCTTTTATTTATTTAATCACATTCCCAGTGGGTCAGAAGTTCATACACTCAATTAGTATTTGGTAGAATTGCCTTTAAATTGTTTAACTTGGGTCAAATGATTTGGGTGGCCTTCCACAAGCTACCAACAATAAATTTGGTGAATTTTGTCCCATTCCTCCTGACAGAGCTGGTGTAACGGAGTCAGGATTGTACGCCTCCTTGCTCGCACACACTTTTTCAGTTCTGCCCACAAATTGTCTATAGGATTGAGGTCAGGGCTTTGTGATGGCCACTCCAATACCTTGACTTTGTTGTCCTTTAGCCATTTTGCCAAAACTTTGGAAGTATGCTTGCAGTCATTGTCCATTTGGAAGACCCATTTGCGACCAAGCTTTAACATCCTGACTGATGTCTCGAGATGTTGCTTCAATATATCCACATAATTTCCCCTCCTCATGATGCCGTCTATTTTGTGAAGTGCTTCAGTTCCTCCTGCAGGAAAGCACCCCTACAACGTGATGCTGCCACCCCCAAGCTTCACGGTTGGGATGGTGTTCTTCGGCTTGAAAGCCACCCCTTTTTCCTCCAAACATAGCGATCGATGGTCATTATGGGGAAACAGTTCTATTTTTGTTTCATCAGACCAGAGGATATTTCTCCAAAATGTACAAAATTGGTCCCCAGGCGGTTTTTGGAACAATGGCTTCTTCCTTGCTGAGTGGCCTTTCAGGTTATGTCGATATAGGACTCGTTTTACTGTGAATATAGATACTTTTGTACCTGTTTCCTCCAGCATCTTCACAAAGTCCTTTGCTGTTGTTCTGGGATTGATTTGCACTTTTCACATCACAGTATGTTAATCTCTAGTAGACAGAAAGCGTCCCTTTCCTGATCGATATGACGGCTGCGTACTATTGTTTGTACAGATGAACGGGGTACCTTCAGGCGTTTGGAAATTGCTTCCAAGGATATCCAAGACTTTTGTAGGTCTACAAATTTTTTTCTGAGGCCTTGGCTGATTTCTTTTGATTTTCCCATGATGTCTCAGAGATACTGAGTTTGAAGGTAGGCCTTGAAATACATCCACAGGTACACCTCCAATTGACTCAAATGATGTCAGAAGCTTCTAAAGAATGACAATTTTATGGAATTTTCCAAGCTATTTAAAGGCACAGTCAAATTGGTATATGTAAACTTCTGACCCACTGGAATTGTGATATAGTGAATTATAAGTGAAATAATCTGTCTGAAAACAATTGTTGGAAAAATTACTTGGGTCAAGCACAAAGTAGATGTACCAAAACTATAGTTTGTTAACAAGACATTTGTGGAGTGGTTGAAAAAAAGAGTTTTAATGACTCCAACCTAAGTGTAGGTAAACTTCTGACTTCAACTGTATGTGTACATTTATTTTGCAAAGCTTGCACGTGATGTGTCCGGTTTGGGCAGCGTGTTAAACAGTGTCGTTGTCCAATTGGAAGGTGAACCTTCACCCCAGATTGAGGTCCTTAGCACTCTGGAGCAGGTTTTCGTCTACAATCTCTTATAACTTTCCTCCATTCATCTTTCCCTCGATCCTCCCAGTCCCTGCCACTGAAAAACATCCCTAGAGCATGATGCTGCCACCACCATGCTTCACCGTAGGGGATGGTATTGGCCAGGTGATAAGCGGTGCCTGGTTTCCTCCAGACGTGACGCTTGGCATTCAGGCCAATCTTGGTTTCATCAGACCAGAGAATCTTGTTTCTCATGGTCTGAGAGTCCTTCAGGTGCCTTTTGACAAACTCCAAACAGGCTGTCATGTGCCATTCACTGAGGAGTGACTTCCGTCTGGCCACTGTGCAATAAAGGCCTGATTGATGGAGTGCTTCAGAGATGGTTGTCCTTCTGGAAGGTTCTCCCATCCCCACAGAGGAACTCTGGAGCTCTGTCAGAGTGACCATCGGGTTCTTGGTCACCTCCCTGACCAAGGCCCTTCTGACCCGGATACTCAATTTTGCCGTGCGGCCAGCTCTAGGAAGAGTCTTGGTGGTTCCAAACTTCTTCCATTTAAGAATGATGGAAGCCACTGTGTTCTTGGGGACCTTTAATGCAACAGACATTTTCTGGAACTCTTTCCCAGATCGATGCCTCAAAACAATCCTGAGAGCTCTACAGACAATTCCTTCAACCTCATGGCTTGGTTTTTGCTCTGACATGCACTGTCAACTTTGGGACCTTTTTTTAGACAGGTGTGTGCCTTTCCAAACCATGTCCAGGCGATTGAATTTACCACAGGTGGACTCCAATCAAGTTGTAGAATCATCTCAAGCATGACCAATGGAAACAGGATGCACCTGAGCTAAATTTTGAGTCTCATAGCAAAGGGTCTGAATACTTATGTACTGTACATAAGCTATTTCTACTTTTTATTTTTTATCCAATGGAAAAAAATGTCTAAAAACCTGTTTCACTTTGTCATTATGGGTATTGTGTGTAGATTGATGAGGGAAAAAAATAATTGAATCCAAGGCTGTAACGTAACACAATGTGGAAAAAGTGAAGGGGTCTGAATACTTTCCAAATGCATCTGTACATTGCAACATGTGAGTAATAAAAAGCTAACCTATGTGGGAACTGGGAAGGATGTTTTAATGCCTTTTCAGCTATTGTTCAGTCTAATTTGATGTCCCGGCATCTGAGGATGGGTTGAGCCTCATTAGTATAGGCCTACGTAGTAAGGCTAAGAGTGTATTTTACCAGCGTAATCCCAAAGTCAAAGCCTACAAACAATGTAATTAGGAGATAGATGGTGCGGTCACGCTAATCCATTTAAGACAAATTAATGCATGACATTAAGAAGAGCCACGTTTAATCTGAACTTGAAGTAGTACAGAAAACCGTATAGGCTAGGCTCATCAGGACAACAACAAGTAAATCCTCATTTGCCATGATTAATATGGTTGAACTATTGCACTGATAACACTGTCCATCTGTCTGTGTTGTCAGTGTATGGTTAGAGATTACATCACGTGTTAAGACTTCAAAAGTAGTCTTAAAATGAGTTCAACACCATCTGTTTTGAATATCTAGCTTCCTGACTCAATCCCAAATGAATGGAGACGACGGGCACTAATTTCATCATTTCAGACACTTCATTTCATTGTTCAGATGGTAGCTATCGTTCACTTTCATTGAGGAATACACAGTATGGTGCATTAGATTTTAGAGTGACGTTTCTCGTATTTGCCATAATAATCGTAAAGCCATGGCAATGTTTTCCTTGCATTCTTTAGATAGAGTCTGACCCAAAGCCCTATGCATGCATATCCACATAGGCTGCCTACATGACACTTTCAAGAAAAAAATGGTTTAGTACTTAAGCGAATGAACTTCGTTTTCCGCTGAAAATCACATTTCCTGTAGCCGTGGCAAACCTAGCCTTACCTTGCAGCCTACTTTTCTGAGACTGTCAAACTCATCCGTGTGGTACCTCAGAAAATAATCAAATCTCATATCTACCAGACTACTACCAAGTTCCGCCACCTTTCTCTGGCAATCATCACTCGATTTGTCACTTTCTCTGAAGCACATCACCCAACCAAGTTTACGCATTTGGCCTGTGAATAAGTCATGGTTTTCAGGGGTTTCAAATATAAAGTAACTATAGGATTATAATTGTAATTAAATAATATGTACAATGAGCCTAAATAGCCTATGAGGAGGAGCGCAGTTTTTCTGAGAAATCAGAAATATGATCTGACCTCCGTGGTTCCGAGGCTTGAAAACCTTGAAATCCCCCCAAAAAACTCTAAAATACCGCTGATAATAAGGGTTATTCTAACTTGCTCACATATTTTCAGACATACCTTGATCATCAAATATACATTTAGATAGTTGTCTCGCCTGGACAATCCAGTTCACTTCACAGCGCCGAGGAATCCTGCATGAGACTCAACCTCCGCACCCATTTTTATAAATCCCATATCATTGTGTGGATCAGGCAAACTAGAGAGATGTCTTGCGGTTTTATATTAACTGTCAGTGCTGCGACTAGCTATTCTGATTGGAGGTCGAGACGAGACTCCCCCCAACTTCTTCGCTGAGCACTGAAGTCCGGATAGGTTTCCGCCAGCACCCCTGTCTTTTTCTAATCACTTTTGATGTTGGACACGAACGGTGCGCGCTCTAGTGGAGAGACTGGTGCGAGGACCGACATGAAATTATTCCATTGTTACAGAGATACAGAATGTTATGCAATAGAGCCCCACAGTGGAAGTGTCATAATATCCATAGAACATAGCGGTCAAACACGGAAATGGTTCCAATCGTTCACCCACCATTCATTTTTCACATTGGGCATTAAAATAAAGGCTGTGTTTCATGTAGGCTTTGATAACCATGTCAATCTCTCTCGGACAAGGTGATTTATATCAATATATTTGGCTCCGTTTTAAACTTGCACAAGACTTCACAGAATTGTCCATTTAAAGAAATGTAGACATTTCTTAATTACTACATTTAGCTAACATTAGATAGTTAATCCTGAGAGTTATCATTAACTTGAGTTAGCAGTCTCCTCCAGATCATCATGGCATTTGTAGTTCTTTGTGATAGCCACATTAGCAGCTAATTAGCGTTTCATTTTTGGTGGGGGAAATACAGGCATATACGAGGTACGCCAGGGTAGGCCTACATGAAACAGCCCTTATTTGAAGCGCTTCTGAAATCCCCCATGGGAAAAATGAATGGCGGAAAAACAATTGGAACAATTTCCCTGTTTGACCACTATTTTTATGGGTGTTATGACTCATACTGTGGTACTCTATAGGACATCTGTTTTTACTCAACATGATGGGGTTCTACTTTAGGAAAAATAGCCCTTTTGGCTATATTTTTGCACTTGCACACCTTAAGGGAAATGTGAAACCCCAAATAGCCTACTGTATCTATTATCTATCTAGAAACACTAGAATGCCTAAGGGAAAGCCTAACAGAATTTAACAATGTTATGTAGCCTAACTCTCAAGATGCCATTTAGGAAATGTAAGTAATAAAAGGCAACATATTTAGTTTGGTTAATGGCAAATGTCCCCCATAATGCAGACCAATGGATTCCATGCTTTTAGTTCTTTATATTTACTGCAGCCTCAATGTGTTTATGAAGGCCATTAACAAATGGTTGATGTAGACATAAACAGCAACAGGGGCACTGGGTGTTAACAAAGATTTAAGAGGAAGAGAAGGCCAATATTGCTGCACAATATTGTGCGTGACACTGTTCGTCTGTGGGTTCTGGGCTACATCAATTGTTTTCACAGTGCGATGACAGAGAGTGGGCCCCAACACACACGCACACACAGATGAAGAGGCAGGTATGAAAAACACTGAAGTGGAGAGAAAACAATACAATGTCTTTTCAACTGTGGGCTTCCCTCTCCTTTTCAGGTCTGTAAAAAGAAAACAGCTGAAGTCGACATTAGAAGGTTGCCACAAACAGTTTGTGTACTAGATCAATTTGTATGCAGAATTTGTTTCAAGGATGAATCATTTGCTGACTGTGTCCTCAGAAAACATAGGCAGTAACAGTCCTAAAATATCCCTTCCTCCCCATCTGTCACCTTCTATTTGGCAGTAAATGACTGGAAAAGTTAGAATAGTTCCAGAGAACCGTGTGATTTTGGAATCCTGTTAATGTATTAGGTGATATTCAGAGAATGAGCCCCTTGTGTAGCTAATTATGTTATCAGAATCTGTCTGGATGGGGATGCTTGTTGCAGATGATAAACAGTTTCTCCAGCTGAGACATGGGGCTGGAGAAATGTAACCACCACCAGAACTGTGGACTGATGGTCCATGAAATTGACATGATGGTTTGAAACATTCTTTGAAGCTGTATATTGATGTTGTGCAAAACAATAAGGATTTTGGCTCAATCTATTGAATGTTTGAGTCAAAACGACTGCTCATTGGCTCAAATGGGGTTCCTCATGGACCCACAAATGTTATATTAGTATTTTCCATAAAGTGAGACAGACCATGCATGAGGTTCCAACTTTTCTTTTTAATTAACAAAGGCTGCATTTGTAGAGTTCCATAAAGAAAGATGCCCACATATCAAGTAAAACATTACAATTTCTCATTGAAAAATAGGTGTGTGGAAATTCAGTTGCATTTTCATGGTCGGTTTGGGGGGGGGGGGGTTGACCATTTCAAGAGTTGGTATATATTCAGCTTCAGGTGCAAATGACAGGGAGGGTAAATACATTCAGTCTACGGGATATAACATGTGCTTAGTACCAATGGTTTGTCTCTAAAACAGTCCATCGTTAGTACTCCATTCTTCATAAACTACTGCTAGAGAGGGAGTGTGGCCTAAAACCACAGCGCTATAAATAGATGCATGTAGTAGGTCAATTCAGACAGACTATTGTTTTTAATGTATTTCTCCCTCAACTCAGTGTGCAGAAAAGGCTTTTTTTGTGGTGTGGAGTGCTCACCAGCAGGGGAGAGAGGGCACAGGAAGAACAAAAGCAAAATAAATCACTAAAACTTGGATATGTCTATAAAAAAAGAACAGTACATCGTCAAAAAAAACTAGTGGCCACCAGTTGCAAGTTTATGCATTACACACTATTCACACATGTACAATAGAAAATCAAAGGAGTCTGCCCACGTTCCAAACAGGCTTATGGAGGCAGCTCTTCTTCTGTAATGGACGTTCTAGGATCACTGGCCTTTTGCAGAACTGACGTGTGCAGACTCACTGACACTATTGTATTGCGAACACAGCAGATGCTTGGGGAGAGAGCAGACTTGAACGGTTGCTAGGCATGGCCTTTCTTTACTTCCAATACACCGTAGATTTGATCTCTCCACACAGAATTCCCATATCCAGTATAGTATGTGAACAGTCCTAGTATAAAGAGGAAGTTGTGTGAAGATGTTCTGAGCAGCTGCCGTGTGGTTGGCACCCTCCTCTGTGCCAGGGACCTCCAATGGAGGTAGGTTGACTGAACCCGTGGCAGGCTTGGGTAAAAGGGCATATCAAATCTCTACGTACATAAAAATGTTTGTGCTCTTTGAGAGGCTGGGCATCCAATGGCGTCGTCTTGCTCACTGACCCCCTCACTCTCTCACTGTGCTCTCACACACACTTAAGAAAACAAAATAACAAAATCACATGCACATACACATTTTTTACACTTCTGCAAACATCAATTTACAAGGAAATTAGCTGCAGTTATTCATGTATGAACATAAAAAAGCTTGTTTCTGTATTATTTAGCAAAAATTAAACGTAAAGTAACTACTCAAGTAATTTGACTGTTTTGTCTTGATTCACCCTGGAGAGGGGGGTGCACCCTTGGTTTACTAATCAGGAACCCGTCCTCCCCAAATGCCTATGCTGGTCACCGCTAAATGTTCCAGAGGCAAAGAAAACATACATTTTAGTCTGATTCTCTGTCACCCACAGGCTTCTTCTTACCATAGTATTCTAAATGCCCACCAGTGGTGTGGAGATGTGTAGAGACTGGATGTTTCATACGACCCCTCACCCCATTTCCATGGCAACACTTATTCAGAGAGCATGCGAGCATGTTGCCCAGCAATGAGGGAGAGCTGTGGCAGGGCGAGTGGTGTTGCAGGCTGAGAAGGGTGTGAGACCCCCCCCCCCCATCCCTTTAACCCACTTGAGCTACAGCTCGCAGCCTTCACACTTACATTTACATTACATTTAAGTCATTTAGCAGACGCTCTTATCCAGAGCGACTTACAAATTGGTGCATTAAGACTTCTCTAACCTAAAGTGTCCCCCCCCACTTTTCACAATAAAGTGCTTCAGCTAACAAATGAACAAAAAGTTCTAATTACAAATCTACAGATTCCTTTGCTCTTCAGGATTCTTTCCATGTGTGTAACGGTGTGTGTGTGTGTGTCTGTGTGTGTGTGTGTGTGTGTGTGTATTCTTGTATTGTAAAGTGTGTTTGGGCGTTTGAGTATGTGTGTATTTGTTACAGTGTTGGCCAGACTGCCTGCCTTTAAGTTGACTAATCTCATATACTCCTTCCATCCACTTCAATACTAAAGACGATGTCAGACGGCTTGACATCATCCTTCTTCTATCCCAAACCAATAAATAATCACAACAGCATTAATAACACAGAGTAAAAACCTTTACATTATTATAATAACAACTGTGATTTGCATTAAAAAGTTGTCTTTTTCATCGGTGTATAAGTCTCTGTTGTCATTGTCCTCGTGTCAATCTCTTTCTTCTGGTACAAAATAATTTAAAAATCCTGCAAGTCAGAAACAAAAGGCTGTTTGTTTGATCTGGTGGTGTGTGTCCTCATCCCACTCTCTTCAAGGAGTCGGTTGACAGACAGCATGCGAGAAGATGCCTGTGTCTTGTTCATGTCCTGTGAATGTCTCGGTTACAGGATCATTGGATCATCTTTGGTAGTGAATGTGTGCATCGTCTCTCGTGCACTTCAGCGGTCAGTCTGCGATGCCCAAGAAGGTTTAATACCATCTGTCGTGTTGCTGTTTGCTTAAACTCAGAAAAAGATCAAGAATCTGAAAGGTGTTTGGACTGCTACGAGAGTGAACATTGGGGTTCTGTGCTTGTTCTCAAGGTTCTACGGTTAGGGTAGAGAGTGGTCCGTCTGGGCAGAGGAGGAGGGCAGGGAGGTCACAGCTGCCCCTGCTGTGTGTGTGTGTGTGTGTGTGTGTGTGTGTGTGTGTGTGTGTGTGTGTGTGTGTGTGTGTGTGTGTGTGTGTGTGTGTGTGTGTGTGTGTGTGTGTGTGTGTGTGTGTGTGTGTGTGTGTGTGTGTGGTCTGCTACTCGTAAAGTGTGACGGTGCAGTAGCAGAGGGCAGAGATTCTCCGGTCCACACTGGCCTTGTCTGTTGAGGGGACACAAACACAGTCAGATCACAGTCACTGGAGCGGCTGTTCAATGTCACAATACCTTGGCTGCCATGCCACACACTCTGTCAAAGCACCATAGTGCACTCTGAACCTAACCTGATTGAAGCCTCATCTGAATGCAGCTCAGAGATAGACTAAGTGGTTGAAGCAAGCCTGTTAGTGCCGGTTACCATTATGATAAGAGGTCAAAGGGATTGTTCTCAACAGACTCTAGTTAACACACTTGACTGTCCATATTAATATCCATGTCCACTACACCAGAGTCTCTGATACACTACAATGTGAAAAGCTAGTCTGGTCTCTGACAGAGCCTGTTGGGGGAGTCTAGCCTGGTTGTCAGATGGATTTGTGCCTTTGGCCATACATGATATATCAATGGTGTGGCAGAAACAGACTGGTATCCAATTTATAGTTGAGGTCGGTGGGTGGATACTTACACTTGGCCACATTTTCAATGTCTGCAGGGTCCTGGAGGATCTTGGAGAGGCCATCTAGCAGCATGGCAGCCTTGTTGTAACGGTAGGCTATGTCCTCCGTCTGCTGAAACATCTCATCCAGAGCTGCAGACTGCACCGTTTCCACAGCGTGGTTATAGATGAGTTTCTCTGCGGTCACACTGTTGATCTCATCTACAAAGCGCTGCTTGTCGGAGAAGAAGTGGTTCAGCTTGTCTGTGAGCCGCCGACACAGGGAGATGCAGCTCTTGTAACGCTCGTTCAGACTCTTCACCACTGAGGAAGGGGAGGGAGGGGGAGAGAATGCTAGTTATGCTCAAAATAAACTAAAATAATGATATCTAAATATTATACATGCATTTGGATACTATTGATATTTTAAGTTAGTATGCCGTTTAACAAAAAAAAAAAATCTTCCATAAATACTACAGTGTAATGGCACTGTTACCGGTCTGGGGACTTCTGTCTTACCCTGCTTGACTGCGCTGGAGGGGTTGAGCTTGGCTGATTTAATCTGGGCCTTGGCTAGGTGGAGGGAGGAGGCTAGGAGCTGGGCAGCCTTCATGTACAGCACCAGCTGTTCCACCTGCCTGTAGAGGGCAGTACAGCACATATTACTAACCTATACATCTTATTTCTTTCCATGGCTTTCCTTTCTTTCTAAAAAATAATAATAACATCCTTTCCTTTCACAACATTTTTTAAAATTGTGATGAAACAACATTATTTTTTGTGCATCACTATGACGAAATGCAACAGGTTTGGGTCCGAACTAAAACCAAAATACATTCAGTTTAAATGACCCTCCCCGCATATTTGGTCTCTCCCTTACCCCCACTCCTTGCTGAGCTGGCTGATCTGGTCCACTACCACACTCTCCTGAGGGGGGTAGAGGGAGGCAGCCGATATACCCAGGTCTGCTCCTCCTGCTCGCACCGCTGCGATATCCAGGACACAGTCAGTGAAGGACAGCATCATCCGTAGGTGCATCAGAGTGTCTGTGTGCTCTCGCTGTAGTCACAAACACATGATACAGGTCAGATATCCATAGGTGCATCAGAGTGTCTGTGTGCTCTCGCTGTAGTCACAAACACATGATACAGGTCAGATATCCGTAGGTGCATCAGAGTGTCTGTGTGCTCTCGCTGTAGTCACAAACACATGATACAGGTCAGATATCCGTAGGTGCATCAGAGTGTCTGTGTGCTCTCGCTGTAGTCACAAACACATGATACAGGTCAGATATCCGTAGGTGCATCAGAGTGTCTGTGTGCTCTCGCTGTAGTCACAAACACATGATACAGGTCAGATATCCGTAGGTGCATCAGAGTGTCTGTGTGCTCTCGCTGTAGTCACAAACACATGATACAGGTCAGATATCCGTAGGTGCATCAGAGTGTCTGTGTGCTCTCGCTGTAGTCACAAACACATGATACAGGTCAGATATCCGTAGGTGCATCAGAGTGTCTGTGTGCTCTCGCTGTAGTCACAAACACATGATACAGGTCAGATATCCGTAGGTGCATCAGAGTGTCTGTGTGCTCTCCCTGTAGTCACAAACACATGATACAGGTCAGATATCCGTAGGTGCATCAGAGTGTCTGTGTGCTCTCCCTGTAGTCACAAACACATGATACAGGTCAGATATCCGTAGGTGCATCAGAGTGTCTGTGTGCTCTCGCTGTAGTCACAAACACATGATACAGGTCAGATATCCGTAGGTGCATCAGAGTGTCTGTGTGCTCTCCTGTAGTCACAAACACATGATACAGGTCAGATATCCGTAGGTGCATCAGAGTGTCTGTGTGCTCTCGCTGTAGTCACAAACACATGATACAGGTCAGATATCCGTAGGTGCATCAGAGTGTCTGTGTGCTCTCGCTGTAGTCACAAACACATGATACAGGTCAGATATCCGTAGGTGCATCAGAGTGTCTGTGTGCTCTCGCTGTAGTCACAAACACATGATACAGGTCAGATATCCGTAGGTGCATCAGAGTGTCTGTGTGCTCTCGCTGTAGTCACAAACACATGATACAGGTCAGATATCCGTAGGTGCATCAGAGTGTCTGTGTGCTCTCGCTGTAGTCACAAACACATGATACAGGTCAGATATCCGTAGGTGCATCAGAGTGTCTGTGTGCTCTCCCTGTAGTCACAAACACATGATACAGGTCAGATATCCGTAGGTGCATCAGAGTGTCTGTGTGCTCTCCCTGTAGTCACAAACACATGATACAGGTCAGATATCCGTAGGTGCATCAGAGTGTCTGTGTGCTCTCGCTGTAGTCACAAACACATGATACAGGTCAGATATCCGTAGGTGCATCAGAGTGTCTGTGTGCTCTCGCTGTAGTCACAAACACATGATACAGGTCAGATATCCGTAGGTGCATCAGAGTGTCTGTGTGCTCTCGCTGTAGTCATAAACACATGATACAGGTCAGATATCCGTAGGTGCATCAGAGTGTCTGTGTGCTCTCGCTGTAGTCACAAACACATGATACAGGTCAGATATCCGTAGGTGCATCAGAGTGTCTGTGTGCTCTCCCTGTAGTCACAAACACATGATACAGGTCAGATATCCGTAGGTGCATCAGAGTGTCTGTGTGCTCTCCCTGTAGTCACAAACACATGATACAGGTCAGATATCCGTAGGTGCATCAGAGTGTCTGTGTGCTCTCGCTGTAGTCACAAACACATGATACAGGTCAGATATCCGTAGGTGCATCAGAGTGTCTGTGTGCTCTCGCTGTAGTCACAAACACATGATACAGGTCAGATATCCGTAGGTGCATCAGAGTGTCTGTGTGCTCTCGCTGTAGTCACAAACACATGATACAGGTCAGATATCCGTAGGAGCATCAGAGTGTCTGTGTGCTCTCGCTGTAGTCACAAACACATGATACAGGTCAGATATCCGTAGGTGCATCAGAGTGTCTGTGTGCTCTCGCTGTAGTCACAAACACATGATACAGGTCAGATATCCGTAGGTGCATCAGAGTGTCTGTGTGCTCTCCCTGTAGTCACAAACACATGATACAGGTCAGATATCCGTAGGTGCATCAGAGTGTCTGTGTGCTCTCCTGTAGTCACAAACACATGATACAGGTCAGATATCCGTAGGTGCATCAGAGTGTCTGTGTGCTCTCGCTGTAGTCACAAACACATGATACAGGTCAGATATCCGTAGGTGCATCAGAGTGTCTGTGTGCTCTCGCTGTAGTCACAAACACATGATACAGGTCAGATATCCGTAGGTGCATCAGAGTGTCTGTGTGCTCTCGCTGTAGTCACAAACACATGATACAGGTCAGATATCCGTAGGTGCATCAGAGTGTCTGTGTGCTCTCCCTGTAGTCACAAACACATGATACAGGTCAGATATCCGTAGGTGCATCAGAGTGTCTGTGTGCTCTCGCTGTAGTCACAAACACATGATACAGGTCAGATATCCGTAGGTGCATCAGAGTGTCTGTGTGCTCTCGCTGTAGTCACAAACACATGATACAGGTCAGATATCTGTAGGTGCATCAGAGTGTCTGTGTGCTCTCGCTGTAGTCATAAACACATGATACAGGTCAGATATTACAGAAAGACGTGTGCAAATAGAAATTACACACACACACAGAGAAGGTTCCCTCTCACCTCCATGAGTGTCTCCTCAGGCAGCTCTGGGGCCTCGAAGGTGATGAATCCATCCAGGCTGGGGGGAGAGGTACCGTAGGGGACATAGCGTAGGCTGCTGGGACCTGCCTCTGCCCCCCCTTGGGGAGGGGTCCCAATTGCCATGCCTGGAGGAGATCCCACATACACTCGCCCACTGGTGGAGCACAGCGAGCCTGCCGAACTGTTGGAGCCCACTGAGAGCGAGAGAAGGCGAGAGGGATATAACTTTATTGTTCATGTGAGTCATTATGTAGATCACTTTGGAATAATTTGATTGCTCTTTTCATTGGTTGAATTTGAATTCTAGAGAATTTCAGATTTTAAGATACAATTTTTTAAAAATCCCCAGAACCATGTTCAGTCCACTGAGACAGACGATTATTGATAGTACCCACTAAGATGGACAGCACAAGGAGAGGGAGAGAGATTGCCCACTAAATTGCAGTTATGTACCTCAGGGGACTGGCATTGGAACCACTAACCCTGAATTAGCGCTTCACTCCAGGTAAGCAACATTGAGTGGTCATAGTAATTAGCGTTAGAAAGTTAGCTAGGAGGGTGTAGCTTTGGGAAGTGGGGTTTAGCAAATGGTTAGCCTAGTAGTTAGCCGCTGAAGCAGTGAGCGGTCTCACCTGAGGTGGTGCGCGGCCGGGTGCCCAGGTGGCTGCAGGTAGGGGGGGTGCTGCTGTTGGGGGGCGAGCCCACGGTGAAGAGAACGGTCCGGGGACTCGCCGCCCCGCCCTGAAGCTGAGCCAGCCCAAACGGTCCTGCCGGGGCTAGGGAGGGAGGGGGAAGGGGGGGGGGGGGGGTCATTCACACTAAGCCAATCAAGCTCTCACAGGAAGTGCCTGTCAGAGCAGCCAATCCAAGCAGTTCATGCAGGGCGAGAAGCCATGAAGCAGAAAGACTGGTGAGTCTTTGTATTTGTGTTGTTCTTGGGGACAATGACAAGTGTCATCTACTAAACCATTGTTGTACAGGTCAGTTTACTAGCTAGGTTATTTCTTACTAAACTCTCTAATTTCACAACCCATTTTCTGTCTCCAGCTGTTTTCTAATTAACGGTACAAACATCTGTTCCATTAATTATACCGGTGAGGACAAACTAGGACCGTGTGTGTGTGTCAGTGTGTGCTTATTTACCTGTATCCATGGGCCGCTCTGTGTTGAGGCTGTCCGTGCTTCCCTGGTAGGGCTGTCCCCCTAGAGTGATTCTGATTGGCTGTTCAGACAGACGGCCAGTGCTGACAGACCTGGGGAGAGGAATACATGCAGAACACATTGAGATGAGCAAGAGATACACTATATATATACAAAAGTGTGTGGACACCGCTTCAAATGAGTGTATTTGGCCATTTCAGCCACACCCGTTGCTGAAAGGTCTATAAAATTGAGCACACAGCCATGCAATCTCCATAGCCAAACATTGGTCGTAGAATGGCCTTACTGAAGAGCTCAGTGACTTTCTATGTGGCACTGTCATAGGATGCCACCTTTCCAACAAGTCAGTTTGTCAAATTTCTGCCTGCTAGAGCTCCCCGTTCAACTGCAAGTGATGTTATTGTGAAGTGGAAATGTCTGGGCGCAACAAGGCTCAGCTGCGAAGTGGTAGGCCACACAAGCTCACAGAATGGCACCGCCGAGTGCTGAAGTTCGTAAAAATGGTCTATCCTCGGTTGCAACACTCACTACAGAGTTCCAAACTGCCTCTGGAAGCAACGTCAGCATAATAACTGTTTGTCAGGAGCTTCATGAAATGGGTTTCCATGGCCAAGCAGCTGCACACAAACCTAAGATCACCATGCACAATGCCAACAGTTGGCTGTAGTGGTGTAAAGCTCGCTGTCAATGGCCTCTGGATCAGTGGAAACGCGTTCTCTGGAGTGACGAATCACGCTTCACCAACTGGCAGTCGGCTGGACTAATAATGATCTCAGGCTGTTTTTCACGATTCGGGCTAGGTCCCTTAGTTCCAGTGGAGGGAAATCTTAACGCTACAGCATACAATGACATTCCAGACAATTCTGTGCATCCAACTTTGTGGCAACAGCTTGGGGAAGGCCCTTTCCTGTTTCAGCATGACAATGGCCTCGTGCACAAAGCGAGGTCCATACAGAAATGGTTTGTCAAGATCGGTGTGGAAGAACTTGACTGGCCTGCACAGAGCCCTGACCTCAACCCCATCGAACACCTTTGGAATGAATTGGAATGCCGACTGCGAGCCAGGCCTAATCGCCCATTATCAGTGCTTGTGGCTGAATGGAAGCAAGTCCCCACAGCAATATTCCAATTAGAGGTCGACCGATTAATCTGTCGATTAACCTCTCTAGGCTAGGATATGCATAGTAGATTTGGATAGAAAACACTCAGAAGTTTCTAAAACTGTTTGAATGATGTCTGTGAGAATAACAGAACTTATTTGGCAGGCAAAACCCCGAGGACAAACCATCCAGGATTTATTTTTTTAGGTCACACTTTTCAATGGGGTTTCTATGTGGATCTATATTTCTAAGGCACTTCCTTGAAGTTCCTATCACTTCCACTGGATGTCAACAGTCTTTAGAAATTGGTTGATGTTTTTCCTTTGAGAAATTAGGGAGCTACAATTGACATCAATAAGGGATCATAGCTTTCACCTGGATTTATCTGATCAGTTTATGTCAAGAGAAGGAGTTTTGTACACTCAGTGTATGTAGTTGTCCCACCTAGCTATCTTAAGATGAATACACTAACTGTAAGTCGCTCTGGATAAGAGCGTCTGCTAAATGACTAAAATGTAAATGTAAAATTAAGAAGTAGGGCTGATCAGAACGGGGGTCGAGTCTAGTGTGCTGTTGTGGTTGGGGCACGCAACCTGAAAGCTCGCTCCACTTTGTTGTTATACTCTATTGAACGCAGTTTATCCCGTCTTAAATTGTATCGATTATTTACATTCAAAAATACCTAAAGTATATTAGGAAAGTTGTTTGAAATGTTTGGACAAAGATTACAGGTAATTTATTAGATATTTTGTAGTCATGTTGCGCGAGTTGGAACCGGTGTTTTTCTGGATCAAACGTGCCAAATAAATTGACATCTTGGAGATATAACGACGGAATAAATCGAACAAAAGGACTATTTGTGATGTTTATGGGACATAAACATATTTATGGGCTGCTGTCCTCAGATAATCACATGGTTTGCTTTAGCCGTAAAGCCTTTTTGAAATCTGACACCGTGGCTGGATTAACAAGAAGTTAAGCTTTATTTTGACATATTGCATGTGTATTTTCAAGAATGTTAAATATTTACAATTCTGTAGTTTGAATTTAGCGCCCTCCACTTTCACTGGATGTTGGTCAGGTGGGACGGTAGCGTCCCATCTAGCTTAGAGAGGTTAAGCGATTTCAAGTTTTCATAACAAATCGGTAATCAGCATTTTTGGATGCCGATTATGACCGGCTAAATTGCCTTCCAAGAGGAAACTGCGTGGCAGGCTGCCCACCTGTTACGTGAGTGCAGCAAGGAGCCAAGTTAAGCTGCTAGCTGGCATTAAACTTATCTTATAAAAAACAATATTTCTTCACATAATCACTAGTTAACTACTGTTAATTTATCATCGAATCACAGCCTACATCGCCAAACGGGGGATGATTTAACAAAAGCACATTCGCGAAAAAAGCACAATCAATGCCTTTCTTAAAATCAATACACAGAAGTAGGCGATATTGTGTCACTTCGCTTGCATTCATTGCACACAGAGTCAGGGTATATGCAACAGTTTGGGCCGCCCAGCTTGTTGTGAACTAATTTGCCAGAATTATACATAATTATGACATAACATTGAAGGTTGTGCAATGTAACAGAAGTATTTAGACTTAGGGTTGCCACCCGGAACGGTTCTGTATTTCATTGAACGAATAAACGTTTTGTTTTCAAAATTATAGTTTCTGGATATGATCATATTAATGACCAAAGGCTCGTATTTCTGTCTTTATTATATTATAATTAAGTCTATGATTTGATAGAGCAGTCTGACGGAGCGGTGGTAGGCGGTAGCAGGCGCGTAAGCATTCATTAAAACTTTACTGCGTTTGCCAGCAGCTCTTAGCAATGCTTGATTCACACACTGTTTATGACTTCAAACCTATCAACTCCTGAGATTAGGCTGGCAATACTAAAGTGCCCATTAGAACATCCAATAGTCAAAGGTATATGAAATACAAATGGTATAGGGAAAAATAGTCGCCGCGTCATAATTCCTATAACTACTAAAACTTCTGAACTGGGAATATTGAAAAACTGGGAATATTGAACCACCAGCTTTCATATGTTCTGAGCAAGAAATGTAAGCTTTTTTACATGGCACATATTGTACTTTTATTTCTTCTCCAACACTGTGTTTTTGCATTATTTAAACCAAATTGAGCATGTTTCATTATTTATTTGAGACTAAATAGATTTTATGTATGTATTATTGTATTATGTATTATTTTATTTTCATTGTTCATTCAGTATTTTTGTAATTGTCATTATTACAAATATATATATAAATATAAATATAATATATATATATATATATATATATATATATATATATATATAAATAAAAATCGTCAGATTAATAACTATCGGCTTATTTTGGTCCACCAATAATCGGTATCGGTGTTGAAAAATCATACTCGGTCAACCTCTAATTCCAACATCTAGTGTAAAGCCTTCTCAGAAGTGGGTAGGCTGTTATAGCAGCAAAGGGGGGAGCAACTCCATATTAACGCCCATGATTTTGAAATGAGATGTTCAACGAGCAGGTGTCCACATACATTTGGTCATGTAGTGTATATTACCCACACAGAAAGAGAAAGACCATAGTGCTCACATTACCTGCCAAAGGTGGTCCTACTGGCCTCAGGGGCAGACTGGCGCCCACTGGGATAGGGGGTGCAGTGGTGGGCACAGATGTCCCGTGCGTCCGCCAGGGTCTTAGTGGTTGTGGGACTGTCTGCCAGGGCCATCAGGTTACAGGACGCCTGCGTCTTAGGGATCTTGAATGGGGCCGAGATGGGCTGAACAGGGACATCGAGGTCAACAGTTACTGGGAATACTCACTCCAAGTAGGACCGTAGCAAAACAGAATTGGGCTTATGATTAAAATATGCCAAAATGGTTATCAACTTAACCAACCTTGGTGGGGGAGCCAATGATGGTGGGCAGCGGTGACTTTGTCAGCCAATCAGAGGAGCGGGGAGAGGAGCCCAGGTGTTTGGTGGGGGAGGAGCCCAGACTGCCAGGGCGACCCAGATGAGGGGAGTGGCTGGGGGGGTAGTTGGAGGTGGAGGGCTGGATGGGGTCTGACAGCTGCTTATGGAGTTTCTGTCTGGTCTGGTAGACCTCGGTCAGGGTGGGGGCACTCTGAAGGCGAGCCCCCAGTAACTGGGACGAAGGCACTGGAGAACCTAACGGAGACACACAGTCATTCATAGAAGTAATTTATCACTTAATGTAAAAGTTTAAGTTTCATCAGTTACATTAGTGTTAGTATATTGTCAGTGCAGTTGGCCAATACTAATTTAGAGAAGATGTACAATTCACCACTAGATGGCTCTACAGTTTTGAAATGTGTATTTTTCCACTGTAAACCAAGTCAAAAATAGCAGCAGTGAAGGGCCACTAGGTTAATGTTTTTATAAGCCTCTTGTTAATTCAGAGTATTGCTGCTGAGAAGTTCAAAAAGACCCCTTCTAGTTTCTTCTTTAGCAGGTCATCAAGTCTGTATTTGTTTCTTCTTTAGCAGGTCATCAGGTCTGGTTTGTTTCTTCTTTAACAGGTCATCAAGTCTGTATTTGTTTTTCTTTAGCAGGTCATCAAGTCTGTATTTGTTTCTTCGTTAGCAGATAATCAAGTCTGTATTTGTTTCTTCTTTAGCAGATAATCAAGTCTGTATTTGTTTCTTCTTTAGCAGGCCATCAGGTCTGGGTTGTTTCTTCTTTAACAGGTCATCAGGTCTGGTTTGTTTCTTCTTTAACAGGCCATCAGGTCTGGGTTGTTTCTTCTTTAACAGGTCATCAGGTCTGGTTTGTTTCTTCTTTAGCAGGCCATCAGGTCTGGGTTGTTTCTTCTTTAACAGGTCATTAAGTCTGTATTTGTTTCTTCTTTAACAGGCCATCCGATCTGGGTTGTTTCTTCTTTAGCAGGCCATCACGTCTGGTTTGTTTCTTCTTTAACAGGTCATCAGGTCTGGTTTGTTTCTTCTTTAGCAGGTCATCAAGTCTGGTTTGTTTCTTCTTTAGCAGGTCATCAAGTCTGGTTTGTTTCTTCTTTAACAGGCCATCAGGTCTGGGTTGTTTCTTCTTTAACAGGTCATCAGGTCTGGTTTGTTTCTTCTTTAACAGGTCATCAGGTCTGGTTTGTTTCTTCTTTAACAGGTCATCAAGTCTGGTTTGTTTCTTCTTTAGCAGGTCATCAGGTCTGGTTTGTTTCTTCTTTAGCAGATCATCAAGTCTGGTTTGTTTCTTCTTTAGCAGGTCATCAGGTCTGGTTTGTTTCTTCTTTAGCAGGTCATCAGGTCTGGTTTGTTTCTTCTTTAGCAGGTCATCAAGTCTGGTTTGTTTCTTCTTTAGCAGGTCATCAAGTCTGGTTTGTTTCTTCTTTAACAGGTCATCAGATCTGGGTTGTTTCTTCTTTAGCAGGCCATCAAGTCTGTATTTGTTTCTTCTTTAGCAGGTCATCAGGTCTGGTTTGTTTCTTCTTTAGCAGGCCATCAAGTCTGTATTTGTTTCTTCTTTAACAGGTCATCAGGTCTGGTTTGTTTCTTCTTTAGCAGGTCATCAGGTCTGGTTTGTTTCTTCTTTAGCAGGTCATCAAGTCTGGTTTGTTTCCTATTTAGCAGGTCATCAGATCTGGTTTGTTTCTTCTTTAGCAGGTTATCAAGTCTGGTTTGTTTCTTCTTTAGCAGGTCATCAAGTCTGGTTTGTTTCCTATTTAGCAGGTCATCAGATCTGGTTTGTTTCTTCTTTAACAGGTCATCAAGTCTGGTTTGTTTCTTCTTTAGCAGGTCATCAAGTCTGGTTTGTTTCTTCTTTAGCAGGTCATCAAGTCTGGTTTGTTTCTTCTTTAGCAGGTCATCAAGTCTGGTTTGTTTCTTCTTTAGCAGGTCATCAAGGTCTGGTTTGTTTCTTCTTTAGCAGGTCATCAAGTCTGGTTTGTTTCTTCTTTAGCAGGTCATCAAGTCTGGTTTGTTTCTTCTTTAGCAGGCCATCAAGTCTGTATTTGTTTCTTCTTTAGCAGGTCATCAGGTCTGGTTTGTTTCTTCTTTAGCAGGCCATCAAGTCTGTATTTGTTTCTTCTTTAGCAGGCCATCAAGTCTGTATTTGTTTCTTCTTTAGCGGGTCATCAGGTCTGGTTTGTTTCTTCTTTAGCAGATCATCAAGTCTGGTTTGTTTCTTCTTTAGCAGGTCATCAGGTCTGGTTTGTTTCTTCTTTAGCAGGCCATCAGGTCTGGTTGGTTTCATCTTCAGCAGGTCATCAGGTCTGGTTTGTTTCTTCTTTAGCAGGTCATCAAGTCTGTATTTGTTTCTTCTTTAGCAGGCCATCAAGTCTGTATTTGTTTCTTCTTTAGCAGGTCATCAAGTCTGGTTTGTTTCTTCTTTAGCAGGTCATCAAGTCTGGTTTGTTTCTTCTTTAGCAGGTCATCAAGTCTGGTTTGTTTCTTCTTTAACAGGTCATCAGTCTGGTTTGTTTCTTCTTTAGCAGGTCATCAAGTCTGGTTTGTTTCTTCTTTAACAGGTCATCAGATCTGGGTTGTTTCTTATTTAGCAGGTCATCAAGTCTGGTTTGTTTCTTCTTTAGCAGGTCATCAAGTCTGGTTTGTTTCTTCTTTAGCAGGTCATCAAGTCTGGTTTGTTTCTTCTTTAACAGGTCATCAGATCTGGGTTGTTTCTTATTTAGCAGGCCATCAAGTCTGGTTGGTTTCATCTTCAGCAGGTCATCAAGTCTGGTTTGTTTCTTCTTTAGCAGGTCATCAAGTCTGGTTTGTTTCTTCTTTAACAGGTCATCAGATCTGGGTTGTTTCTTATTTAGCAGGCCATCAAGTCTGGTTGGTTTCATCTTCAGCAGGTCATCAAGTCTGGTTTGTTTCATCTTCAGCAGGTCATCAGGTCTGGTTTGTTTCTTCTTTAGCAGGTCATCAGGTCTGGTTTGTTTCTTTAACAGGTCATCAGGTCTGGGTTGGTTTCTTTAGCAGGTCATCAGGTCTGGTTGGTTTCGTCTTTAGCAGGTCATCAGGTCTGGTTTGTTTCTTCTTTAGCAGGTCATCAAGTCTGGTTTGTTTCTTCTTTAGCAGGTCATCAAGTCTGGTTTGTTTCTTCTTTAGCAGGTCATCAGGTCTGGTTTGTTTCTTTAGCAGGTCATCAGGTCTGGTTTGTTTCTTCTTTAGCAGGTCATCAGGTCTGGTTTGTTTCTTCTTTAGCAGGTCATCAGGTCTGGTTTGTTTCTTTTAGCAGGTCATCTGGTCTGGTTTGTTTCTTCTTTAGCTGGTCATCAGGTCTGGTTTGTTTCTTTAGCAGGTCATCAGGTCTCGGTTGTTAATCTCCAGGTTTTCCAAAGTAGACAAAGTACTAACTGTATCTGCACTGTTTTACTCAAGGCAAGTCCTTTCTATGACACTGTGGTTGCCATGGATACTGGCCCCGTGACACACTTCTGAAATCTGCGTGGACGGGTGGTTGAAAGGCTCCAACTCCCATACACACAACCTCCCTCCCAGAGTGTTAATGGAATACCTGTTATTTCAAATAAAACCTGACTCATGGCTTTTGTCAATCATAAACATCCACCTCAGGGGAGGGGAGAGAGAGAAGAACATGTAAACACTTCTGTAGCTGCCCTTGTCTGTCGCTCTTTAAAAGTCATCCTAGGCTGGGTTTCATAAGAGCACTATAAGATCATATTTTGTCCATTTAGTTTAAATGGAATGAAGATCTTTAGGAAACCCAGCCTTGTTCTATCGGTCTGTCTGTCTACTGAACTCACCTCCTGAGGAGCTGCGGCTGCGGGACTCGTGGCCCTTAGTGTGTCCACAACAACAGTGACCCAGCTGCTCTGGGATTGTGCCCACTTGAAGAGAAACACACACAGACATATTCATGCAGTGTTGCATCAGATGTCAACAGAAGGTTTCAATGTAAAAATATTTTGATGCCAGGCGTGTTGAATGATATGAGATATGAGGACATGTTGGGGCATGTTCTTACCCAGGGGTGAGGGCGAGTATGGGCGGGAGCTGCCTATAGAGAGACGTCTGCCTGTCATCTGAGGGCTGCAGTCTGCAGAGCTGGGGGACCCAGAGCCAACCTTCGGGAACCCCATGGGACTGGTGTTGGACCGCCTCACTGTACCAGACCTGCATAGACCACAAGCACACACAATGATAGATATCACAAATACACAATACATACATAACAAAAATATAACATTCATTGTTAGTCCACCAGAACCAACACCTACAATTCATGAACCCCCTTTTTAGTTACAGTGATGCTCTAGTTTCCAACCACTATCCTTCATGTTGTCATCAAATAACACTTGAATAACCTTTCTAAAACATGTGAAAACATGAACTTTGGCAATGAGCTTTAGCTAGATTCTATTCCCTCAGCTCAGTGTAACAGTTGCCTTTTTTCACTTGGCACTAATTTCAACTTCCGGAGTTATTCAGCGACCGTCAGATTGCTGCCAAGGCCACCCTGTCACGCTGCAAGCACTTCATACACGGCTGTTAGCCTACACTTGCGAAAAAACAAGCATGTCGTAACATTGGTTGAGCAACTGTTGTGCTGACAGCGAGTACTCTTCCACTCTCTCTCTTTCTGCCTCACTTCCTCTCTACAGTTTTCTGGAGTTAAAAAAATATATATGTCTGACAGAGAAAAGAGTAGGCAGCAGGCGGACACATATGGAAGCCAGTCTTCCCCTGAGATGTCTGCAGTGTCTGTCTGCAAGCCTGCTGTACTAGCTCTCTGCATTCATCTCTTCTTGAACATAAAGAACGGTCGCTAAACGCTAACTCGTTAACTAGCCACACACGGTCAACGGCAGGGTAGTCGGACTATGACAGAGAGCTTAATCCTCCTTGGAGGACACAGAGTAAGACCCAGGGCCAAGGGAAAAGAGGCAGCAGTCGGGGGAGGCTGGCTACTCCGTACTCTGACTAAATTACTTCCGGCGCCGACAGAGATGGCCGCCTCGCTTCGCATTCCAAGGAAACTATGCAGTATTTTTTTTTTTTACGTGTTATTTTGTACATTGGTACCCCACGTAATCTTAGGTTTTATTACGTACAGTCGGGAGGAACTATTGGATATAAGAGCAACGTCAACTCACCATCATTATGACCAGGAATACGACTTTCCGAAGCGGATCCTCTGTTTTGCCCACCACCAGGGACAATGGATCGAATCAAACCAAAACAACAACGCCGTAAAAGGGGCAGACGAAGCGGTCTTCTAGTCAGGCTCCGGAGACAGGCACATCGCGCACCGCTCCCGAGCATACTACTCGCCAATGTCCAGTCTCTTGACAACAAGGTTGATGAAATACGAGCAAGGGCAGCAGTCCAGAGAGACATATATAACTAACATTCTTTGCTTCATGGAAACATGGCTCACTCGAGACACGCTATCGGAGTCGGTACAGCCACCTGGTTTCTTCACCCATCACGCCGACAGAAACAAGCATCTTTCTGGTAAGAAGAGGGGCGGGGGGGATATGCCTTATGATTAACGAGACGTGGTGTTATCATAACAATATACAGGAACTCAAGTCCTTCTGTTCACCTGACTTATAATTCCTCACAATCAAATGTCGACCGCAATATCTACCAAGAGAATTATCTTCGATTATAATCACAGCCGCAAATATCCCCCCCCCCCAAGCACACATCGATGCCCCTGAACGAACTTCATTTGACTCTATGTAAACTGGAAACCATACATCCTGAGGCTGCATTCATTGTAGCTGGGGATTTTAACAAGGCTAATTTGAAAACAAGACTCCCTAAATTCTATCAGCATATCGATTGTGCTACCAGGGCTGGTAAAACCCTGGATCATTGTTATTTTAACTTCTGCGACACATATAAGGCCTCTTCCCCGCCCTCCTTTCGGAAAAGCTGACCACGACTCCATTTTGTTGCTACCTGCCTATAGACAGAGACCACGCTTCAAGATTGGTTCGATAACGTAGACTGGGATATGTTCTGCATTGCGTCAAACAACAACTTTGACGAATACGCTTATTCGGTGAGCGAGTTTATTAGTAAGTACATCGGCGATGTCGTACCCACAGCAACTATTAAAACATTCCCAAACCAGAAACCGTGGATTGGTGGCAGCATTCGCGTGAAACTGAAAACGCGAACCACTGCTTTTAATCAGGGCAAGATGACCGGGAACATGACCGAATACAAACAGTGTAGCTATTCCCTCCGCAAGGCAATCAAACAAGCTAAGTGTCAGAATAGTGACAAAGTAGAGTCGCAATTCAACGGCTCAGACACAAGAGGTATGTGGCAGGGTCTACAGTCAATCACGGATTACAAAAAGAAAACCAGCTCTGTTGCGGACCAGGATGTCTTGCTCCCAGACAGACTAAACAACTTCTTTGCTCGCTTTGAGGACAATACAGTGCCACTGACATGGCCCGCTACCAAAACCTGCGGACTCTCCTTCACTGCAGCCGATGTGAGTAAAACCTTAAATGTGTTAACCCTCACAAGGCTGCAAGCCCAGAAGGCATCCCCAGCCGCGTCCTCAGAGCATGTGCAGACCAGCTGGCTGGTGTGTTTACGGACATATTCAATCAATCCTTATCCCAGTCCGCTGTTCCCACATGCTTCAAGAGGGCCACCATTGTTCCTGTTCCCAAGAAAGCTAAGGTAACTGAGCTAAACGACTACCGCCCCGTAGCACTCACTTCCGTCATCATGAAGTGCTTTGAGAGACTAGTCAAGGACCAGATCACCTCCACCCTACCTGACACCCAAGACCCACTCCAATTTGCTTACCGCCCCAATAGGGCCACAGATGACGCAATCGCAACCACACTAACCTAACCCATCTGGAGAAGAAGAATACCCAGGTGAGAATGCTGTTCATCGACTACAGCTCAGCATTTAACACCATAGTACCCTCCAATCTCGTCATCAGGCTCGAGACCCTGGGTCTCGTCCCGCCCTGTGCAACTGGGTACTGGACTTCCTGACGGGCCGCCCCAAGGTGGTGAGGGTAGGTAACAACATGTCCACCCCGCTGATCCTCAACACTGGGGCCCCACAAGGGTGCGTTCTGAGCCCCCTCCTGTACTCCCTGTTCACCCACGACTGCGTGGCCATGCACGCCTCCAACTCAATCATCAAGTTTGCAGACGACACAACAGTGGTAGGCTTGATTACCAACAATGACGAGACGGCCTACAGGGAAGAGGTGAGGGCCCTCGGAGTGTGGTGTCAGGAAAATACCCTTTCACTCAACGTCAAAAAAACAAAGGAGATGATTGTGGACTTCAGGAAACAGCAGAGGGAGCACCCCCCTATCCACATCGACGGGAAAGTAATGGAGAGGGCAGTAAGTTTTAAGTTCCTCGGCGTAGACATCATGGACAAACTGAAATGGTCCACCCACACAGACAGCGTGGTGAAGAAGGCGCAGCAGTGCCTCTTCAACCTCAGGAGGCTGAAAAAATTTGGCTTGTCACCAAAAGCACTCACAAACTTTTACAGATGCACAATCGAGAGCATCCGGTCGAGCTGTATCACCGCCTGGTACGGCAACTGCTCTACCCACAACCGTAAGGCTCTCCAGAGGGTAGTGAGGTCTGCACAACTTGCCTACGGAGCTGTGAGGGGAACGGCACCTCAGTACCTCCAGGCTCTGATCAGGCCCTACACCCAAACAAGGGCACTGCGTTCATCCACCTCTGGCCTGCTCGCCTCCCTACCACTGAGGAAGTACAGCTCCCGCTCAGCCCAGTCAAAACTGTTCGCTGCCCTGGCCCCCCAATGGTGGAACAAACTCCCTCACGACACCAGGACAGCGGAGTCAATCACCACCTTCCGGAGACACCTGAAACCCCACCTCTTTAAGGAATACCTAGGATAGGATAAGTAATCCCTCTCACCCCCCCCCCCTTAAGTTTTAGATGCACTATTGTAAAGTGACTGTTCCACTGGATGTCATAGGGTGAATGCACCAATTTGTAAGTCGCTCTGGATAAGAGCGTCTGCTAAATGACTTAAATGTAAATGTTAAATGCATCACCAGGGGCAAACTACCTGCCCTCCAGGACACCTACACCACCCGATGTCACAGGAAGGCCATAAAGATCATCAAGGACAACAACCATCCGAGCCACTGCCAGTTCACCCAGCTATCATCCAGAAGGCGAGGTCAGTACAGGTGCATCAAAGCAGGGACCGAGAGACTGAAAAATAGCTTCTATCTCAAGGCGATCAGACTGTTAACAGCCACCACTAACATTGAGTAGCTGCTGCCAACATACTGACTCAACTCCAGCCACTTTAATAATGTAGAAATGTATGTAAAAAAATATATCACTAGCCACTTTACACAATGCCACTTAATATAATGTTTACATACCCTACATTACTCATCTCATATGTATATAGTGTACTCGATACCATCTACTGCATCTCGCCTATGCCGTTTTGTACCATCACTCATTCATATATTTTTATGTACATATTCTTCATCCCTTTACACTTGTGTGTATAAGGTAGTTGTGAAATTGTTAGGTTAGATTACTCATTGGTTATTACTGCATTGTCGGAACTCGAAGCACAAGCATTTCACTACACTCGCATTAACGTCTGCTAACCATGTGTTTGTGACAAATACATTTGATTTGATTTACCCACTGCCCAGGCTTTGGGGCCCTGTGGTGAGGGTAGGTAGGGGGTAAGGGAGCAGAGGGTTCACTGTGGAGCTAGGCTACTCCAGTACCGCATTCCCATTGTGGATTTACCCCAGTGTTTTACCCAAAAGACTCAGACTTTTCTGTTTCCTTCTTTGCGGGCCAGAACCCATGCCTCATTGGGCTCCAGTAGACTTGTTCTGACTTGTAGCCAAGGCAAGGCCCTGGGTACTTTTCAGCTTGAATTTACATAATAATGGCCAACTTTGAACGTTAACACCTTCTCGAAAAGCAACAGATTTGATGATGCAGATGTTGTTGATTCTACTTGCCACAAGTCTTTCGTGTCATAGTCCTGACGGGAACACAATAATAGTAGAGCCTACATTAACATTTCACCCTGGCTGCTTGGAAAAGCACCACCGAAACACTATACTAATCCCTGTGGCAATGTTCTTATCTCATCTCACAACAGTCAATAGAAGCACAACAATAAAACTAATTTCCCTCTAAAGGAGATTCAAAACCTCCTTCTATTCCCTCCCTTTCTATGTCTTGACCCCCCCATCACACCACAATATAACAAGCAATATCCACTGACTAAACTGATGAAACTTTGTGAAACTTTACCTGATGCAGTAACTGACAGTTACAGTTTCCTTCCCACCCAAAGGTTAGTCATTAGAAATCCAACAACATGAAATACTAGTCTCTGATCAGCCAGGTGTGAGAACTGTATGCACCCACAAGACTAAAAAGGTCTTAACCATGACAGTTGTATTTCGAGAACCACCCAGGACAGGGGTACCTCAAAACGCTATACAGCTGCACCATTGAGAGCATCTTGACTGGCTGCATCACCGCTTGGTATGGCAAATACTAGGTATTCGACTGTGCAAGGCTCTACAGAGTGTAGTGCATATGGACCAGTACATCACTGAGGCCCAGCTCCTTGCCATCCAGGACCTCTATACCAGGCAGTGTCAGAGGAAGGCCCTAAAGCCACCCAAGCCATTGACTGTTCTCTCTGCTACCGGACGGAAAACAGCACCGATGCCCTTTTCCCCAGGCAGTGTCTCTTACCTGGGGGAGCTGTAAAGCGTGGTGGTGGGGCTGTTGGAGAGGTTCTGCTTGATGCGCTGGTAGTTCCGCACCTGGGTGGGCACAGGGATGGGGGTGGTCTCTGCCCGGGGGGACACCATGGGGGTCTGTCCGGTGGTCTGCGGCTGCCTGGAAGGGTGAAGTGGGAAGAGCAGGCCCGTTAGCCAGTTGTCTGCTAGTTCTGCCAAAACTGCACCATCTGTTCAGGAATGTCAACACCCACAGAACTCTATGTTAAAAAAATACTTCACTCCTACCGAGACGACATTTGTATAAATAGAACGTGGAGAGCACAATAGTTGGACTAAATTAAACTCTAGGCTGACTCAAAGATTCTAACTCGGCTATGTCTCTGAGTTCTTTGTTTACTTCTACACATATGGCATTTTCAACTGAGGCTGGGTGAGGAACTAAACTTCAGTCCTGTTGTAAGGGGGCTGGCCCAACTCAGAGGGGGCAGGGCTGTTGTGTAAACCCACACGTATCTGCCCAATCAGTCAGGAGCAGTCTGTGCCAAGAGGAGGAGTTATGGGCGGGCCTGAAGAAACTGTGGTTTGTGGGCTCAGCCAATGGTACGTGCTGAGCCCTCCTCCTTTCTATCAGACACAGAGGGACAGGAGGGAAAAAAAGCCAGGCTAATTTGCATTCCTTTGTTATTCGATTGGTACAAAATGTTCCCAGAGCAAAAGTCATACACGGGTCACCCATAGGGGGTTCACTTGGGTTTAGAATGAAAAAGGGAAAGAGAGGAAGGGGGGAGGAATATAAATGTTATAGAACAGGACAGATTCAGCCGAGCAGCATTATGTAAAAAGATGATTAGCAGGGGAGGGTGTAGACCAGAGACATGGGAATAGACTGAGGGATACACGTGAGGCACGCGACCACCCGTCTATTCTGTACAGCAGCGACATACAGACAAAGACACAGAGGGGTTCCTTTGTTTGCTTTCCACTCCGAGAAGCAAATAAACACATTTTACAACAAGACACACATTGATATAGCTTTCGATTGGACACAATCGCCCTTCAAGTTCCAACGATGATTCAGCATATAGGGAGGAGGTCAGAGACCTGGCAGTGGTGCCAGGACAACAATCTCTCCCTCACCAACAAACTTTCATGGTCCAAACTAGAGGTCGACCGATTATGATTTTTCAACTACGATACAGATTATTGGAGGACCAAAAAAAGGCGATATCGATTAATTGGACAATTTATTTTAATTGTTTTGTAATAATGACAATTACAACAATATGAATATGAATGAACACTTATTTTAACTTAATATAATAAAATCAATAAAAATCAATTTAGCCTCGAATAAATAATGAAACATGTTCAATTTGGTCTAAATAATGCAAAAACAAAGTGTTGGAGAAGAAAGTAAAAGTGCAATATGTGCCATGTAAGAAAGCTAATGTTTAAGTTCCTTGTTCAGAACATGAGACCATATGAAAGCTGGTGGTTCTTTTTAACATAAGACTTCAATATTCCCAGGTAAGAAGTTTTAGGTTGTAGTTAACATAGTATTTATAGGAATATTTCTCTCTATACCATTTGTATTTCATATACCTTTGTCTATTGGATGTTCTTATAGGCACTTTAGTATGGCCAGTGTAACAGTATAGCTTCCGTCCCTCTCCTCGCCCCTACCTGGGCTCGAACCAGGAACACATCGACAACAGCCACCCTCGAAGCAGTGTTACCCATGCAGAGTAAGGGGAACAACAACTCAAAGTCTCAGAGCGAATGATGTTTGATACGCTATTAGCGCGCACCCCGCTAACTAGCTAGCCATTTCACATCGGTTACACCAGCCTAATCTCGGGAGTTGATAGGCTTGAAGTCAAACAGCAGAGCTGCTGGCAAAACGCAGTAAAGTGCTGTTTGAATGAATGCTTACGAGCCTGCTGGTGCCTACCATCACTCAGTCAGACTGCTCTATCAAATCATAGACTTAATTATAACACACAGAAATACGAGCCTTTGGTCATTAAAATGGTCGAATCCGGAAACTGTCATTTCGAAAACATAAAACGTTTATTCTTTCAGTGAAATACGGAACCATTAAGTATTTTATCTAACGGATGGCATCCCTAAGTCTAAATATTCTTGTTACATTGCACAACCTTCAATGTTATGTCATATTTATGTACAATTCTGGTAAATTAACTGCGGCCTTTGTTAGGAATAAATGGACTTCACACAGTTCGCAATGAGCCAGGCAGCCCAAACTGCTGCATATACCCTGACTCTGTTGCACGGAACGCAAGAGAAATGACACAATTTCCCTAGTTAAAAGAAATTCATGTTAGCAGGCAATATTAACTAAATATGCAGGTTTAAAAATATATACTTGTGTATTGATTTTAAAGAAAGGCATTGATGTTTATGGTTCGGTACATTGGTGCAACGACAGTGCATTTTTCGCAAATGCGCTTGTTAAATCATCACCCGTTTGTCG